>NC_090446.1:179856844-181106844 GCF_031143425.1 Pleurodeles waltl | reverse complement strand
CATAGCTGCATAACTCAGGTTTGGGGTCCTAGTGCGGGCACTAACACAGCAGGTAATGCAGTAGGGGCGGAGGCTGTCGCAGAATTCCAGGGAATGGCGTAGGGACACTGGCAGTGTAGGAACTGGAGAGAATCAGCTGCGAGCGCTGACTATAAGCTGGAGAATATTGTAGGAGGGCTGTCTGCATGGGGGATGTAGAGACCAGCCTTTGAACACTGGCTGCATAGGAGCTCTAAGGGCTAGTGTGTGTGTGTTGGGGGGGGGGGGGTACCTGCCGAGGAATGATGCAGAAAGGATGCTTGATTATGAACTATGGGGAATGGTGGGTGGCTGCCGGTGTGGGAGCAAGCGGGAATAGTGGGAGGGTTAGCTGCAAAGGAGAATTAGAGAATCGAGTAGGAGTTCTGCCTGTGTGGGAGCTGCGATGAACGTATAGGAACCCCGACAGTGCAGGAGCTGTGGAATGCTGTAGAGGAGGTGTGGGGGATGTGCAGCAGGGATGACTGATTCGATGCTTCTAGGTAATAATGTAGGGGCTAAGGCTGTAAGGGAGCTTGAGGGAAGACCGTGGGGGAGTAGGAATATAAGAGCAGTAGGGAGCCGAGTGTGAGCGCTGGCTGTATAGGTAGGGTGACCGGGCGTCCCGGATTTTCCAGGATGGTCCCGTTTTTTCACCCCGTCCGGCGGATTTCGGGACATTTAGCTCATGTCTCGGTTTTCGGAGAAGGTCCCACGCCGCCCCCTACTGCTCTTATGTTACTAACGCCCCTACTGTCTTCCCTCAAGCTTCTACCTATGGTCGTTACCTATACCACCTAATCAGCCATCCCTACTCACTGCATCATTTCTATAGTTTCTAGCCAGCCAGCCCCTTAGACACTTCACCTATACACCCGAGCTCCTACGCGCCTCTCCAAAGCGGGGCTCCTGCGCCGTTATCCACAGCACGTAACCAGCAAGGCCTCCTACATCCGGCTGGTGAGAGACTATAGAAACGATGCAGGCAGTAGGGCTGGTTGGTTAGGTGGTATAAGTAACGACCTAGGTAGGCCCTGGCTCTGAGCGAGATTTAGGGCACTGTGAGGGAACAATGACTGCCAATGAGCTGTATGGGATGATTTAGGACAGTAGGCTGGTTACTTGCTGTAAGTATTGGTGTAGGGCGAATGCCTGCGAGCGAGCTGTGGCATGCTCGGCGTTTCTGGCTCCGTGCATAGCAGTGCGGACATCACCAGACGTCGAAGTGAGCGGGAACCGTGGTGAACGCAGAGGACGGTTCTCCGAGGCGGAGCGCGGCTTCCCCTGCTCACTTGCCAGCCCTCGCCGCGCCTGCTTGCAGAATGCGGCGCGAGCCCCCCACGGTGGCGCGAGGTTTCACTGTAATTACAGGAAGCGCGAGAGGGGGAGTGAAAATGGAAGTGACTTTGCTTGCAATACATGCAGCCTTCGCCGCTTTAATGACGTCGTTCCCGAGTAGAGAGCATGTAAAAAGAAAACCTGATACCTGGGAGAGGGAGTCAAAGGTGGGACGGGCGAGACAATAGTGCGATTAAATAACTGACAACGAGAAAGAGTGGAGAGGCAAAGTGATCAAGGGAGAGAGTGTCTGTGGCAGGACTTTTCTCCATTTTTTGACGCAGATGGGAAGTACCCTGCAGCGTCATTCTGTGTACTCCCTTTCTTCTCCCTGACGGAGGGCCCCGGATACTGTTACTTACAAGCGTTGTGATAATTTACTGCAGTGCTTAATTTGTGAATACAAAGGTGCCGGTGCCCAAAGCCCTTCTCTTAAACGCGCGGCTGCTGCAATTAAATGTGTGAACCCGGAATACTGAGGTGGCGTAATCCTGAAGCCATCTCAGGCCTCTTCAATACATGTAAAGCCACTATCTGCCCCCTCAGCTCACTCTTGCAGCTTTCTACTTTCTCCCTTTCTGACGCTTTTTCGTTTTTCCCTTCCACAGTCTTTCCGATTTGTGTCTTTTTCTCGCAGCAAATGCTTGAGGCAGAAGAATAAGCCCCGGCCCTCAAAAATAAGTGCCGGTGCTCAGCACCGGAAACAACAAGCACAAATTAAGCACTGATTACTGACAATCTCATAACTGCACATCCTTTCCTCATCCCAGTACTTATTCAGTGAGGTGTCTCCTCCTCCTCAAATAACCTGCTGTATAAACAAACCTCTGTATACAAATCTCTAAAATACCCCCGGCTACTTCAGGCCACACTTGCCCTTAAAATTCCTCTGCCGCTATCCAAACCCCAATTCGAAGCCGGACCGGACACTAAAAGGAGGGCGGGGAGCAAGTACTGTTACTAGGGAAGGAATCGTGAATCGTGAGGTCTCTAGAAAGTAATCAGGCGTTCCTCACGTTGTCCTCCTCCCAGTCCGTATTTATTGAAGGTACACCCAAGGGATTATCTTCGCTTTCATCAGTGCACAAGAGACACCAAAGACAGGGGCATAGTTTCAGAGGAGGTATTTGGGGTGTTACACCCTCCTAATAAATGTATTTCCTGAAGAATAGTTGGATTCAGTTGCTTTCAGTCGCGTATAGTGAGATGTCTGTCGGAATTCAGCCGGCATTTATGTACACACACTGACAAAAACACACACACACTCATCTCCGTTTGAAACTCTAAAAAATGTTAATTATTTGACCAAATATTGTGATTCTCTCACTTAGTAACTCTACCAATTCTCATACCGCTCCCTTTCCAATCCTTTTACCACGGCCATTTAGACAAGAGAACTGAAGAACCATCTTTACAGGAAAGAGGGACGAGAAAGAGACACATTCACAATCTTTTACAGTAGAATTTAGAGCACCTTTTAGCCATAAACTCTGCGCCATGACTCAGCACAATGCAGCCAGGAAATAAGCAAAAATAAGGAGGACTGATCAGCAGGAAATGAACCAGTGGCGAAACGCAAATTGAGGGGGGTCCCTTGCAGAATCTGATGAGGGTCCCCGGCGTCGCAGATTGCACAGATATTCATCGTCTTGGGTCCAAAGGGAAGCCCCTGAATGGTTACCCCACCCCCATACTGCAGTGACCTGGTCTGGAAGGCAGAGTGTGTTTCCCACGCTTTTAACTATTTATTTCATGCCTTTTCACGCATTTAGCAAGGCATGCAGTGGCAGGGTTTAGAGGGCCCCCTCCAAAACAAGGAACCCCGCCTCCACCCCCCACTCCCGTGCAGCGGGAGCTGCTGGGACCTCCGTTATGCCCCTAAATTCAAGTCCTCAAATGCCTGGCCAAGGTAATGGCCACCAGAGAAAAGTTCTTGGGAACTAGTGAAATTTGCTTAGAATGAACAGCCCCAGCCCCTCGCACAGAAGCAAATACCAAGGGTGCACTGCAGAGTGGTTTCAAAGATGACCAACCACTGATTCTAAGGAGAATTCCTGAAACAGTCTAGCAGATAGTCTCTCCAAAGTGCTGAAACCTGTTAGGGCTTCCCAGAGTTCATACATGGTGCGCACTGCACCCTCAGGAAAGTAACTTAAAGCAACAACTTCACCCTGTCCTAGTAAACCCTAATCCTTGTGCTGCCCCAGAAGAAATCCTAGTCGTGACTGAAGGTACTTCTGTGAGATGGACGGCTAAAGCCAGGACCTGTGAATTGAAAGCCTTAGAAAGACCAAGGCATTTCACCCTTTTTCTCTCATCATCCCCACCAAGCTTCCCAGAGCCTCCAAAGGACAGGGCAGAGAAGTTGAGAGACGGATATCAAAAGAGGCTACCTGTTCCTCGGCCACATGAGACAGAAAAAGAAGTCAAGGCATTTGTTCAAGAAAGACATCACTCCAAACATCACAGCCCCCACTGCCAGAAACAGAGGACCGGAGGTCAGGTAAAGCTAGCAGGCCGAGGACAGTGGCTCTGAATTCCAAGACAGACCAACAAACACCTACAGAAACATCTTGAAAAACAGACAAAAGGAGAACACACAGTTCTACCTGCTCATCAGTGCAATGGCACTTATAGTCATGTTGTCATTTGAACCAACACTTGAGCATCCTAAGTACCAATAGCATAGTTGAGAGCTCTTTTGTGTTCGGGAAGTGCTCCATATCCTCAGGGGCCAGATGGAGTGCACTGGCTCGTAGTCCAACTCTTTTCCCTAACCATGAGACAGCACATCTGTCACTACAATTAGTGTAGCACGAGACAATAGGTGTATCCACACCGAGGCCCTGATTTATACTTTTTGGGGGCAAAACTGCACTAATGCAGTTTTGCACCAAAAAGTTTAGCACCGGCTTGCGCCATTTCTGTGCACCAGCCGGGCACCATATTTATGGAAAGGGTAGCCTAGTGTCATAAAAATGACATTAGTCAGGTGGGGCTGGCAGTATAGAAGAAGGGGGTTTTGCACCAAAAAGGAAGTTAGGCAGATTAGAGTAAAAAAAAAATGACTCTAACCTGCCTAGTCATTTTCTGACGCAAAACCATCCATACCACATGAATCCTGTCTTAGAAAAGACAGGAGTCATGCCCACCACCCCAGTAGCCAGCACAGGGGACCAGGGTCCCCTGGGCATGGCCACTGCACCCTGTGCCATGTATGGGGCCCATTTCAGGGTCCCTTATGGCACTTAAAAATAAAATAAAAAAATGCTTATCTGTACTTACCTGGAATGGAGTCCCCCATCCTCCGCTGTCCCTCTGGTGTGGGTGTCCCTGGGGAGGGCATCTGTGGGCTTATTCCATGGTATTCCACCATGGAATTAGGCCCACAGGTCCCCTAAGGCCTGCCCCGACCCAGGCGTTAAAAAATGGGGCAAAGCAAGCTTTGCCCCATTTTTTGACCCCTCCTCCCTCCCGTGAACCATTTTTGCACTTGAGTATAAATATGGCGTTAAGGCCATAGAATCATTTTTTGCACAGGAACGCCTACCTTACATCTCATTAAGGTAAGGTAGGTTTCCATGTCCAAAAAATGACTTTAACTCCATAAATTTGGCGCTAGACAGGAAGAGCGCCAAAGTATAAATATAGAGTTAGTTTTGCACCAAATTAGAGTGAAAAAACATGATGCTAATTCGGTGCAAACAGAGTATAAATATGCCCCTGAATGTTTTCCAGACCCACCTTACACTTTTCCACAGTCACTGTCGTAAAAGGAATCTGACGATTTAATTCTTGACTCTTCGGTTTCCATCATCACAGTAAGCAAAATGTAATGGGATGCTTAAGTGTGGATGAGCCCAGAGAATCATAAACACAGGTGGTCCAGACAAAATAAAATAAAGGAGACAATGCCAGGGACCCTGTTGGAGCTCCATAATGCCTGAAGAAAGTACATCTACCTGGATCATTAGAGAAGGTCCTGCCAACACAGCGGAGAGGCCCAAATTTCCTACTGTCCGTAAGCTTTATTTATCTGACTTGACCAATCTGGAAATTGATGATGAAACGACAACCCAGAAATGACTTCTTCACCAGAAAAAAACAAAGAGAAGGTGCCCTAACTCTGCTCCCTGCAAAGACACAATCAATAGCCCCTTCTACTAGAGATCAAAAGACCCACTGAGAAGGTCGAATACCAGGAAAAAACACAAGTCGACGAGTAATATGGAGGAATTGAGAACTCTAGTTTATACACCAGTCGACAAAATGTCTAACACCCGTCTGTCTGAAACAGAGACCTCCCACCAATGCAGTAAGTGAGGATCCTGCCACCCATCGGGAGATCAATAGGAGCCCCACATAGTCATGAACATTCCCCCCTGCCAGAACAAGGAGGCGTAGTTGAGGTTTCACCCCTACTTCCTTCTGCCATCATCTGATCTTTAAAACATTATCTTTGTGAAGAGTCAGAGTGACCTGATAAAGATGCCTGTAGTACACGTGTCTGAACAATTCAGCTGAAGAGGATGACCTAGACTTAGATGCTTCAAGGTGAGTGAGTGCATTGCACGATTTATTGAAAGCGAGAGCATGTCTGCACTCCCTGAATGTGAGTTGTACATTTCCTCCAACAGTGGGTCAAAAAGCTACTTCCTAGGACAGGGGTGCAGAGCACAGATACCTTCTGGGCCTCTTTCTCCTGCCAGTCGTTCAACCCCAGGCTTTCTAGCCACCATTGATGTCACATAACCCAAGTACTGGCCCGTAGACCATAAAAGAAGCATTGGCTAATTACTGGACCTAAAGTTCCACCTTGCTCGCAACAGTTTGTAACTTACTGAAGGCCCTGAACAGGGACTGAAAATACTTTGGTAGGGCTTGCACTGCGTAATTGGTCTATGTTACTACTAGAAGAGCCAGTTTCAAGGCAGCATAGTTATAACGCCCAGTGCCGTTAACTTTGTTGTCTATTGGACTGGATGGAGCAGCTTCCTCCAAAGCCACCAAAAAGCATCCATCTAGGGTAGCCAGCAAAGGATCTACGACAGCCAAATGTGGCTGGCAATTATCCTCAATGGGATACATCCAAAAAAGATGCAGACTCCTGACTCGCCTACAGAACGGAAATTTCTAACTATAGACAACGGATGATGCAAGAAAACTGAGTTTATCTGGTAATCCGAGTGTTTCTGGAACTGGAACAATGCAAATCTACTGCTGAATGAACAGAGTCCCTGAGGAACTCTGGAGAGTGCTGTACTGAAGGCCTTGGCTTCCAGGGTCATCACTCTAGCCAATCTGCGGTGTTCCCAGAAAGAGTTCTTTCCATTGGCTACCATGGACTACTAACATCACTTGACCCATGTTATGGGGGCATGTCATTTGGATGCAAAGGTGACCGTTTCACATGTAAAGCAAATTATCTGTTGATGAACCAAAAAAGATGGAAATGAGCATTTGGAGTACCTGAATGAGGGGTAAAATCAAACATATGTTCCTGGCTCTGACACCACGTATAAGGTAAGCATAGGCACAATTGCTTTCTCAATAAATTAATGCTTTACAAATTCTCAACATTTTCAAATGTCGAAACAGTGGTCATTGTTTTGTAAGCTTGGTAATGCCCCCCGACCCCCCACTAGATATTTGTGACTTCCAGGCTCGTTTCCAACATGTTTTGCACATTGGCTATGTGGCCCAGAAATGGGATCCCATCTCAAGTGACCAAGAAATCAAGGAAGTTGGTCAACTAGTGATTTCCACCTCACGCTAATCTTCCTGCCTCTAGTACATTAACACACCTCCAGGAAACCAAACCTTCTGTTCCAGCATTGTTTTTGCACACCTGTTGTAAAAATCCTTTTCGCGTGCAAAGAATATGTTTGGTACACTTTCCTAAGTGCACAAAGGCATCTGACTAATTGAAATTCCTCTCTCTGGCCATTCAGGAAAAACACACTGATAATTTAATTCAGCAGGTTTGAAAATAAGAAGCTCTATTTTTGTGAGTGGTAAGAAATTTCTCTATGATGAGTACAAAGTGGGGACTGTTGACTTATGACAAAGTCCTTGTTTTTATATAAGTGTTATAGTCGGAGGACCAGTTTATTGAATAACAGATCATCTGGTGTCACTGAATTTGGCTACACAACTAGCTGGTACCAGATCCATAATGACTGCATGACCATGCATCTGCTTAGAATACTGATTTGAGATTGGGCAAGGGACCTGAAGATTAACCTGCATGAGTCAGAACCATTGCCTCGTCACTCCTCCGGTCTCGAAAGGGTACTCTGCGGCATGGGCACTCCCAAGAAGGTACAGTCCAACCCATGCTCTATCTAGAAACAAGCATAGAGAGTTTCAACTCTGTAAAATGACGAACCACAGACAGAAAGCCACCCTGGTTGGCATGGGCATCCACCATAAACAGCTAAGCGTAGGAGGCTGGCCTGGTTTGTAGTGGCTACTTAAGGGACTTACACCTTATACCAGGTCCAGTTATCCCTTATTAGTGAAATGTAGTCAGTGTCTAGAAGCCAGGCCGTCTAGAGGTAGCTGCAGGCAGAGCAGCCAAGGCTGAACTAGGAGACATGCAAAGCTCTTGCAATACCACAGTAGACACACAGTACTTACACACAAGAAAGTCAATGCACAGTGTTACCAAAAATAAAGAGACTTTATTTTAGTGACACAAGGCCCAAAATATCTTAGAGGCTTAGGAGGTAAGTATTGTACACAAAATATACACTAGTAACCAAAATCAGGTAACGAAACAGTCATAAAAGAGTGCAAATAGTAAAAATCACCATAGGCTAGAATGGGCCTAGGGACAACACAAACCATATACTAAAATAGTGGAATGCGAAAGTCGGCTCCCCACCTAGGCAAGAATAGTGTGTAGAGGGATGCTAGGAGTGTAAAACAACATCAAAGGTAAGTAAAGTACCCCAGCCCAGAGCCCAGGAAAGCAGGAGTGAAGTACAGCAAGTTTCCTCAGAACACACTAGGAGTCATGATAAAGGATTATGCAAAAACCAAGCAGGACTGCAAAACAGCAAAAATAGATTCCTGGACCTGAAGACCTGTGGAGAGAGCAGACCAAGTCCAAGTACAGCTGAAGAGTCCAGGAGTAACAGGAGCACCTGCTAATCCGGATAAATGTGAAAAAGTGGATTCTCCGGGTAGAAGAAACAGTCAGAGATGCACCAAAGAAGACAGATGCGGGTTCCTGCTTGGTGCAAGAGATGTCCTACGTCGAGTAGAAGAATTCAGGCTGGTTTTTGTCATTGGATTCCGCCAATAAGCCTTTGCTCACGCAAAAGACATGTTTGGCAGGAAAAGGTGCTGCATGCACCCAGGAGGGACCTGGGATGTCTCAACTCGGACTGAGAAGACAGAGGGGGCTCTCAGCACTTCAGAGAGCCCTCAGAAGACCAGGCAGCACCCACAGGAGTCCCAGGACATAGGGACAAAGGAGTTGCACATCACGGTCATCGCAGCACTACACAAAGGATCCCACACCGCCAGAGAACAACTCAGGGAGCTGAGCATCGCAGGATAGAGTGCTGGGGACCTGGGCTACACTGTGCACGAAGGATTCCTTGGAGAAGCACACAGATGCCATAGAAGCTGCAAAACACAAGGTTCACAGGGGTACTCTTTGGCTCGGGAAAGCAAGCTCTTACCTCCACCAAATGTGGACAGTTGGACCTTTGGACAGTCTGGGTCACTTCAGTCCACCACCTGTGTTCCAGGATCCACGCCGGTCGTCATGTGAAGGGACCCAGAGTACCAGTCATCGCTGCAGAGAGGTCCCTGCTGAAGCAGGGAAGTGACTCCGTCACTCCACAGGAGATTCCTTCTGTCCTTCAGGTGCAGGATGAAGACAGGCAGTCCTCGGAGCGTGCATGACCTGGAAGCAGTTGCTGGCAGGAGCTGAAGTTACTGAATTCCAGTAGTCTTCTTGGATACTTTGATGCAGTTGTAGAGTTCCTGGAGCAGTTCTGCAGTTGATCCGATGGTAGAAGGTGAAGCAGAGGTTGTAGAGGAGTCCTGCTGGAATCTTGCAAAACTGAATCTGAGGAAACACCGACAGGAGAGACCCTAATTAGCCCTCGGAGGGGGAATGGTCACCTAACCAGGTATGGACCTATCAGGAGGGGTCTTTGACGTCACCTGCTGGCACTGGCCACTCAGATGATCCCTGCCTCCAGACTAGGTGGGATACATGCAGGAGCCCAGTGAATAATAGAGTAAGTAAGAGCCTCACGATTAGATACATGTGCATAAACATTATTACTACGAGATATTTGGTCTGTTTGATTGGAGAAGATTTCTGCACAGTCCTGAAGAAGCACCAAGAGATCTTTCAAGACGTGAGTAGGCGCGAAACATGTTGACTTACTTAGTGATGTTAGAAGCAACATTCTAAACCACATTATTGAAAGAGTAAAGGGTCATTATTTCCCTTAGACTCCCTTTTTGTTCTTACCTTGACCAACATCCCCCATTATTAAGTAAAGGAAATACCTGAGGAGAGTTGAGTCAATTTTATTTTCATCTTTTCTTTCTCTCCACTGTTTTGTCTATTCTGCACTGAAGTTTGGCTTAGTGACCCCATTGTGGGTCCCATCAGACATTGCAGTATCAGTCTGGCGTGGAGCAAGCCTGATGATGAGACCTGAGGGCCCTTGCTTCTGAAGTATTTCCATTCTAGACACGTTTGGAATTTACATTTTTTGGAACAGTGTACATTTTTTTTGTTTAACGCGTTATGAATAGGGAGGACGTACACTGGACCAGTTAACCTCATTGTCCCCAATTTTTGGTGAGTTGTATACACTTAGTCAAAGGGCATTAAGCCACGGGTTCCTCTTCCATCCATACTTTGCCAGGCATATGACTGGAGTACATTAGCCACAATGGATAATTCTGTGATGAAGAGCATTATGGCACTCCCTTGGAGGAAATTACATTGAATAAAAAGGAAAGTTGCTATTTAGTGGCAACCCTGTGAATCCTTCCAGCCCTAAGCCGGTGATGCCATAGAGTTGAATTAGTTAAGCAAGCCACAACCAAGTATGTGACAAGGGCAAGTGACAAACTAGTGCCTTTGTCCTTTGGCAAACCATGAATGCCATCCAGCGGAAAAACATTCCCCCCAACTCAATTTGGAGGACAATTTATGGTACCTTGAAACACTAAAACTATGACACCATCAGCTCCCATCCATTTGCTAATCCTGAATTAATATCCTATGATAAAAGCGTAGTCCCAATCCAGAACGCAACTAAACAACATTTTTGTAGAGATAAATATTGTGTTTACAAAAGGCTTATGCATCCATGTCCATATTTTTTTTTCATGAATCTGTTTATTTGCATTTTATTTCTACATAACAAGAAACATGAAACATTAGTGTGCGAGGAGATAGTGTTGCATAGTTACAATGCTAGAAATGTCTATTCAGATTGAAACAACCAGGTAAAGAAAAATGTGGGCAGATTGACAGGTGCTCAGTCTTCAGTTACACCGTTGGTCCATGCATGGACTGGGCTACAACAGCATACTGTTTTCGAGAGAACCACACTGAGACAGAAATAAGTGCTTACTCTGATGGCCTCAAGTAATGGACAGCAGTGACAAAGGGTTGAACAAAGGTAGAACATGGTAAGACAAGTCACTGTGCTAAGTTTCCTCCATACACACTATAGCACGAATGCGGCTGACTGGTAAGCTAATGCTGTAAACAGGTTACAAACAAACAATATAAACAATAACTATTGCTGGTTGCTAAACATACATGCAGAGAATTGTCATGCAGGCACATCCTGGCTAGATTGTAGGCCACTTCGCTTCAGTCCGGTACCCCGGTGGGAGGTTAGAGCCCATCACCAACTCCAGTCAACAACTCACTATCTAACACCCACGCTACATCAGGCCCCGTCAGTGAGCACACACAGCGCCCCATCTCCGCGCACCACACACCTAGCGAACCCTCATCCATGCTAGACCAAGCTATCCACTTCCAGAGCCTCATTCATGTTCCGTAATCGCGACATCAGCTCCTCCCAGCTAGCCGACAATGGAAACTGACGCAGCCCCGGAACCTCTTCCCTCCTCAGCGCTGCACCTTCAGCCCCGGCCCACACCTCAAAGGAGCATCTCCAAGCCTGCAACTGCGGGGGATCAGGTGACTTCCATCTGCGGGTCTCCAGCCTCTTTGCAGTAATTAATCCCAGATCCGTGAATCGCATCACGGCTCTATGCTTCTTGCATCTGCGAAACAGCCCCAGAATGCACGCCTCCCAAGTACAAGGAACCCGCTGAGCCGTGCACTCCGACAGATAGGCGACCACAGCACTCCAGTAGGAGCACAAAGAAGGGCAAGACCACAACATGTGTAACAAATCCGCGCCCACAGCACGACAACGGGGACAAGCAGCATCTTGGCGAGCAAAGTATCTATTCACTCGGGTCGGGGTGAGATAAGCTCTGTGGACAATGTAAAAGTGAATTAAGCAGAATCTGAAGTTTCGGGGTATGTTACGGTGACCAGATATGGCTAGCCTCCACTGCGCTTCCAAAATTGAGCTGCCCGTATCCCCCTCCCAGGCCATTCGCAGCGCATCACTCTCCAGGACCGCATGCACCCGCAGTAGGAACCATCTGATCAAGCGTCAACCCTGACCCATCACATGCAAGTATTGAATCAGCAAATGCGTAGGGGGAGCCACCGACACATCTCCCCATTTGGAACTCAGGACTCTCAGCAAGGAATTGTATAGCAGGAACTGTCCGGGCGGTAGCCCCAGCTCCTGAAAGAGAGTGAACGACAGCAGTTGGCCGTCTTCATAGAGATCGCCCAATGTGCACAGCTCCACTTCATGCCAAGCACGCAGCTCCAAGTCCGATGTGATCCTGGGACCTCGTGGCATGCCCAGCAGCGCTAAGGCTGGTGCAAACGGGACCACCTGCCTGGTGAGTCGAAGGGATCTATGAAAGCATCTGTATGCCACCCTGAGGAACATCTACCGCGGGGTCGGCGCACGCGTAAGCGGATGAAATAGGCGCAGGATCTGCTGTGCTGACCAGGGACCACACTCAGACGCCGTATAAGTAAGCTGGGTGCCCACCAGCCACCTAGACACCCACTGAAGCTGGGCGGCCAGGTAGTAATGCTCTAGATTTGGGACCGCCAGCCCACCCCTTTCAGGCGGTAAATACAGCTTCTTCAGGGAAACCGTGCAATGGCTTCCATTCCAGATAAAGTCCTGCAATTCCGACTCTAGAGACCTAAAGAAGCCGGGAGGGACATAGTACGGTAGGTTAGAAACAAAGTACAATAAGCGCGGCAAGACCACCATCTTCAAAAGGGCTATTCTACCGGCTACCGACAGTGGCAGCGTCTTCCAGAAGGACATCTGTGACTTAATCGAAGACACCGCTCTTGTGAGGTTGCCATCAATCAGGTCCTTCTCACAATGGTAAACACGAATACCCAGATATCCGATAATGCACGGCTGCCACGGTACAGGACTCCCAGCTAGTAAGAGTCCTGGATCCCGGAGCCCCGGGTCAAAGGGGAAGAGACTCGATTTGGACCAATTGATTTTGAGACCAGATATTATCGCGAAGCGCTGTAGCAGCGCCCCCACCCTTGGGGGGATCTGCGTGATGTCACCGAAGTACAGGAGAAGGTCGTCGGCATACAACGATACTATGTGCATACCATCCCCCAGAGCGATGCCCCAGTCAGTCCCCTCTCCACGCAGTGCCGCCGCCAGGGGCCCCATGGCGAGAGAAAACAGCAACGGTGAGAGAGGGCAGCCCTGCCTCGTGCCCCTGCACACATTTATCGGCTCCAATATCACGCCCCCGAGCTTCACACGAACCTGCAGCCTAGTATACAGCAGCCGCATCAACCGGGTAAAGGAGGGTCCCACACCGAACCGCCGCAACACTCTAAACAGGTAGGGCCATTCCAGAGAGTCGAAGGCCTTCTCCAAATCCAGAACTAGGCAGCCCACCCTCGGCCAATCCCACCTCGCATACTGCATGACGCGAAACAGACGTCTAATATTATGCGTGGTGTCTCTGGCCGGCACAAACCCATTCTGGTCGAGGTGGACCAGGTCTGGCACCCTCAGAGCAAGACGCGCTGCTAACACTTTAGCCAGAATTTTGTAGTCGGTGTTCAGCATTGCTACGGGCCGGTACAATCCCAGCTCCGTTGGATCTCTCCCGGGCTTAGGAAGAGACACCAGCAATGCCTCTCTCTGAGAGGCTGACAAGCAGCCCCTCTGAATAGCTTCTTCATACATGTGAAGCAACCGGGGCGCCAGCTGAGGTGCAAAGGCCTTGTAAAAGTCAACAGGCAAACCATCCGGACCCGGGGTTTTACCGGATACAAGCTCACCTATACTGGACTTTATTTCCTCAAGGTCGAGAGGTTCAAGTGTCTCCGCCTGTTCCTCCTCCAGACATGGAAGCTCCAAACCAGCGAGAAAGCCGTTGCAGAGACCCTCCGTGGGAGGCGTATCCGAGGCATATAGTGCCTCATAGTGCTTCGTGAACTCGGCGTGTATTTCCCGGGGCGTATGCACCATCCTCCCCACCTGTGACCGAATCTCCACAATGGGCCCCCTGTCGCAGTCACGACGAATCAGCCAAGCTAGTAGCTTGCCTGCCCTATCGGCTGAGGCATGTGTTCTCACGGAATGCGCGGCATAATTCAAACAGCGCACCCGCTCGAGTAACGACAAGTGTTCTGCGCGAGCCACAGACCACTTCGGATCTTCCGTCAGACCATCAGCCACCTCACCTTCTGGACGCTGCACCGAACGCTCCACCCGGACCAAGTCACGCTCAACGGAGCGGCCCAAACTACACTGGGTCCCCAGGCAGTGCCCGCGAATAAAAACTTTAAACGCATCCCATTCCAACAATCCCAATGAGGCTGTGCCCTCATTGTGCTCAAAGTATTCCGGGATCACAACGCCGAACTACATCCTCCAACAGTTCCGGTCTCAAACGCCAGGTAGGAACGGCCGGAGAAGCAGAGTCCCAGCTCAGACTCGCGAGTAACGGATAGTGATCTGAGTGCGTTCGCCCCAAATAATCTGTGTCTACAATCACTGGGGCCAGGTTCTGAGTGCAAAATATACTATCTAAATGCACATGCAGGGAGTGCAGAGCAGTGCATAATGAGTAAACCCTGTCCCCGGTATGGCGCTGCCTCCAAATATCAACTAACTGCCAATGCTGGGCCCACGACATCAGGCCACGCGCAGCTGTCACAAATAGAGACGTGGGTAACAGAGGAGCGATCCAGATCAACGTCAAGAACACTACTGAAGTCCCCACCCAACAACCATGGAAACTCACTCCAGCCCGCTAAATGCTGGGACAATCCACGTAGGAAAGAGGTCTGGTCTACATTAGGAGCATAGATGGAGCCCAATACCACACCATGACCCGCCAGTTGTCCGCGGACCAGTACAAATCTGCCCTGCGGGTCTAGGATCCGCTCCTCTGCTGCAAAGGGAACTCCCGATCGTATCCAGATCATGGCGCCCCTAGCATATGCCGAATGACCCGACGCATAGAGCTGCCCCCTCCAGCGTCGCTGCAATCTAGGGATTTCCAGACCCACCAGGTGCGTCTCCTGCAGAAACGCCAAATGGATTGAGTGTCTTCTAAAGATAGGAGTAAATGGCATATCGGCGGTTAGGGCTGTGTATGCCTGTCACATTCCATGTGTACGCAGTGTATGAAGACATGGCGCAAATAATCGACCACCCCACTCCACAGACACCCTGCCCCACCACATATCGCTATAGCCCGTATTAACTGTAGCCCAACCTCCGACCGGATGCTCTGCGTATGTCTTCCAGCATAACCAAAACATATCTAATACCATCAGGGCAACAACAGGTCGCCGCCCAAACCCAACAACAAAGACCGTAGCATGCAACAACACAACCACACATTTTGGAACTCCACTAGTAGGAGTGTGGGGTAGGCCAATCCCACAGATAGACAGTCCCTACGTGAATCGCACTGCCCGGCTATGGCAGATAATTGTGAGGGGGACAGGAAGGAGAATACCGGAAGAGGGGGAGACCACTCTCATCAGCTATACTCATGCACGGGGAGCGAGGGCAGACTCACACCCAGCATCCACCTGCACAAAACCCCGAGTCCGGGAGTCCATGTGCGGTAATCAATTTCGCCATAGGAGCACAACTTCAAGCACACTGACTGGACTCAAACACATACAACCGGCCAGGCGTACAACCCCAGTGGTGCATAATTCCCAACACAGTTCAGGCCACTTTAAAAAAAGTTCATCCGCCGTAGCAGACCTGACAGGTGGGCCCTCAACAAGGCCCAATTCGGAGAGTCTATCCGGTGTACTAGGTCGGTCACTGGGTGGCTGCGAGTTTTCAGTCTCCGATTCCGACGCCGGCGGGGAGGCACTAATAGCCGCAGCCGAGTGAATCGCCTTTCTCCACTCCTGTATGAGCTGCTCCAAGTCTGGTGCATGTGCTACAGATCCCGCACCAGCGTCACCCCTCCTCCGGGCACGCCCGGCCTGACTGCGCTTACTACGCGGTACCTGGACCTTTCGCCCCTCCGCACTGCCCGAAGCGCGGCCCGTAGACTAGAGCCACTCCCACGCCACCTCAGGTGTGGAAAAAAAGTGCGATTTGTTCTCAGCCACGATGCGCAGCTTGGCGGGGAATAACAAGGAGTAATTTAGGCCGAGAGACCTAAGTCTGCGCTTCAAGGGCAGTTAGGAGGCCTGATCTCTCTGCACCGCTAGAGTGTAGTCCGGAAACAGCAAAATCTGTGCATCATCCACCTTGGGGGGCGGCGAGGCGCGCACAGTACGGAGTATGACATCTCTGTCCGCATAATGAAGGAGGCGGATGATGAATGGACTCCCCGGAGGTCTGGGCCGCGTGGGTATCCGGTGTGCTCGCTCCACAGAAAAAAAAGATGTGAGCGTTCCCGCTGGCATCAGTTCCTTCAGCCATCTCTCCGAGTAAGCTACCGCATCCTGGCCCTCAGTGCCCTCCAGAAGACCAATCCCCCGAATATTATTCCTCCTGGAGCGCCCTTCCGCGTCCTCTACTCGACGCTCCAATTCAGCTACACAGGCCAGGACATCTTCCATTTCCGGTTTCAAACGGGAGGTTGTCGGCTTCAAATCATCCACCTTTGCCTCAATTTCGCCAGTTCTGTCCACCAGTTTACGGTGATCAGCATGCAGTAGTACACGGTCGCTGGTCACCTTGTCTATTTTAACTTCTAATGACATGCGGGCCCCTCCAGCGAGTCTTCAATGCGCTCCACCGCGGCAAGGACTGCATCAAGCTTCTGGCTGTCCTGCCCCATCGTGTCCTGTGTCCTCCCAGCTCCAGTACCAGAACGCACGCGTCCCACCCCTGCCATGTTCCAGGCCTCAGGTGATTACACTTGCTCCCTGGGCGACGCTCGCCGTCTCACCATCAGTTGCACCTGAAATATTCCTCTAACTGACCCCGATTGGCACAGAGGGTCCAATGCAAGAATTTGCCACCAAGGGTGCAGCTGTCTGACACCGAATTGGTGCAGTCTATGTCCACCTCCAACACCGCACCCCTAACCCCCCAGCGACAGCTGGGTCCGCAGCAGCAGGTACCAAGGGTGTTTTTCCACACGCCACCTTCGTCACTGTTAACTGGCGGCTTGTCCCTCAGGGCCTCGCAGCTTTACCGTCCCCAGAGCTGCACCAGGGGATGTGTCCTGAGTCAGGCCGGGCCCGCTTGCCGGGGTCACCAGATCCTCCCCACTCGGCAGCACGAGCAGCCCGGCCCTTGGGTGCAGCACCCCTGGGGTCCGCACACCCCCTCCAATTCCGCAGGCTCCACCGCCTGCCTCCAAGCCTGTAGAGGGGTCAGCCAGGTCCAGGGCAGGCACCGGCCCAGTGCAGCAGTCGTATTCGGGCCCGACCCGGTCCCGGCCACCTCACTGCCACCAGCAGCACGGGCGTGCTCCAAAAAGAGGCGCCGGTCCCGCAAAGCGTCCTTCCTCCTCCAATTTCCCTGAGCAGGACCTGCCCAAGGGCCACCGCGTCTCTACCCGGCCCCAATGAGGCCGCACAGGTCCGGCACAGGCCCCGGGCCAGCCCCAGGCCGGGTGTCCCCCAGCGGCCTGCACCTCCCGCTCACCTCTCTTCCATTGGGCCGTCTCCCCCTCCTCCAGGGCAGCAGCCGCCGCATAGCAGCACCTCTGCGGGGCCGTTCCAATCTTTGGCCCCTGTCTATGCCGCGTGCCATTCCATACAGCGTGGCAACAAAGGCCGTGTAACTCGGCCCAGCGGGCTCCGGCCCACGCGGCTCCGGCCCGGGCCGTCCGCGATCCGACCCCAGCAGGTGAGCCGCTGGTCAAAAGCGGCCCAGCCCCGTCCGGCCCGACCCCGGCCCGAGCCCGGCCACCCACCGGGCCGCTCTGATCCTTTTCCCCCTCGGATTATGCCGGATAAACCGGGCGCGGCGCGGAGCTCGCTCAGCTCGCGTCCGCCATGGTTAGCGGCTCGGCCACGCCCCCCCTTATACGTCCATGTCCATATGTAGAGTGTCTCATCCTGAGCATAGTCATGTTTCACCCTGAGTGTCAGCAGTGGGCTACTGCCTAGGAGTACGCATAGCTCACATAATTTGCCATAGCATAACTACGAAAAACTAGAACAGAATTATGCAAGATTATTCAGAATTTCTTGAGGCGTCTAACCCTGCATTCCTTGCCGCATAATACACCATCACTTCCAAAGGGGTCCTGAGGATGCATTTTCTCTAAGAAAAATTGTGCTAAATGCAACACAGCACAAACCGCAGTAGCTGCTTACTATCTGTTCCTGTGCTCTTGCAGTAGGCATTTTTGCTCTATGTCTGTGAAAGGGCGTAATTGAGAAATTTTCGGTAATTTCATGTCACAAGAGTAATGCAAAAAGGGCCTAAATTTCTTCCACATAATACTAAATTTGCTCAGGCCAACAAAAGGCCAGCCATACTTTTTCCATCTTCTTTCAGGTCTCGTTGCGTTGCATCTTACTTTTACCTTGTGCTACAGGTATAAAAAAAACACACAACCTATATACTTTTCAGCTTTGCTTTCCTCCAACAAGGTGCGGGTCAGTTGTAGCTCAGAAAGCAGGGACTTGGTCACACGTATGAGCTAGAGCCATATTCACTATGTATTTATGTGACGGCCCTGGAAGGACTGATTGTGCTCGCTTTTAAGTACCTTCAGGTCACAAGTTATGCATGTCATTAAAGGACATCCCAGCACTTACAACTTATTTCTAAATATTGTTGATGGACATACATTTATGAGAGAACTATTCAAAAATGTTTCTAATATGATTAAGACAGGTTGAATCTGAGGCAAAGATCTCCCAGCACATTGGGGACAACGGCTAGGCTTCCTTTGGAAGAAAGAGCCCACTTTTGGTGACTTTTTCAGAAAAATATAAGTAACAGAAAGTCCACCAGGCAAGCCTTCAACACTGGTTTTTATCACTGAAGCAGTTCCCTTCAGGAGTACAAGAGCATTTTGGAGAAAGAAATATCCAACCAGGGGGTGTACAGCTCAGCGATAGTAGGGGGCAATCTAAACGCCCTAGTTTAAGTGACTATCAAATTCTGGGCCTGATTTATACTTTTCTAGCGTCATTTTTTGCCGCAAAAGCGGCGCAAACGTTCATAATATAATTGAATTTTGTAAGTTTGCGCCGCTTTTGCGTCAAAAAATTACGCAAATGCGGGGCTAAAAAAAGTATGGCCCATATTTATACTTTTTTTGCGCCGCGTTTGCATCATTTTTTGATACAAAAGCGGCGCTAACTTACAAAATACAATTGTTTTGTAAGTTTGCACCGCTTTTGCGTCAAAAAGTGACGCAAACTCGGCGCACAAAAAGTATTAAAATGGGCCTATAAATCAGGCCCCCTGAATCAACAGGAGGGCCTGCAGTGCTCTGTTCCACCTCATTAAGTTAGGCTGAAGACAGAGGTAGTCATGCACCTTCACATTTAGATCACTCTGGGTTAAAGCAAATCACGTTGAAGTGTGAGTTCTTTGGGGTATCAGTGTAATTAAGTCATGTTCATACATACATGATCAGTGTGTGCCCTCCTGTGGCTGAGCAGGGCAGACTACGCGTGGGCAAGCTAGAGTTTGGATATGTTTTAATGGAAAGCACAGCATAGTTGCCCTTACGACAGTGTTCAATGTGTGAAAGAAACTGCCGGTGCCGACGCTCTGCTCCGATACTACGTCCGGTGCAATTAGACATCGGCGTGCCGAATACCAAGACCGGTAGTCCTTATTCCACAGCCTTATTCCACAACCAGACACTCCCTTCCCTTTTTTTCTCACACTTACAGGTTCTTCCTTTAAGTTTGTGACGTATTTTCCGTCCTTTTCTTCTTCAATCTTCCCTATCTGTGTGCCCATGCCCCCCCCCCCCCCCCCCCCCCCCCGTTGTACTCCGCAAATATAGGATACAGGTCTATAAGTGCCAGTCTCCAAAAACAAGTGCCAGTCTCCTCCACCGGCAACCAGTGTCTCCAATTCAGCACTGCCTTACAATGATCAGATGGCACATCACAACATCAAGAACCGATGCCAACCTTTGCAGAATCATAAATGCAACTATCCCCCAGGCAAGGTGCAGGGGGTACAGTGCACTCTACCTTGATGCACAAATGACAGGTCGGTGTCATGGTCAACTGGCAGGTTCCAAACTTTCCCCATGGACTGAGGAAGAGGAGGGAATGAGACAGAGCCCCCCACTGTTTGCAGCTCCTCAAATGGGAAAGAGCAGTAACTCATCTTGCCTAGGAGTAGTTCTCCCGTTTAGATGAATTGATGTATAGCCGAGTAGTAGTATTGTGACTTGGTGGTCACAGAACCTTTAGCATCGTGGGTGTACAGTTTATACCCCTGTGGCTTGGAACCAAGCTGCATTCTGAGGGCACTTTTTCATACTATGAAAATTACTGAAACTAATTTGCATAAGCCATAGTTATCATGAAAATATGGCTTTTATCTGCCTTCCAGGACTAAACACTGTCCAGCCCAGCTTAATACAAAAGTGCCTACAGGTCCCTAGCTAGTCAAAGTGAATGCCAGTGGGGAAATGAAGATGCTTAACAAGGCTGGCATCAGGATTAGCCACCATGACACCTGCAACTGATGCTGGTCGTTGATTCATTCGCTGAATATCAATAAGCATGAAGAAGGTGTCCCTGAGACGCCCATAACTGCAGTGGAGAAGAAGGTCCATGTTTTCGAAGGCTGGGGAGAGGTCTATCAGGATGTTCAAGCATGGTCAACATCTATGGCGATGAGTCTTTTTTTTTTTATATTGATGAGATTATCTTCCTTGCCACTCTATGACCATGCACCAGGCTCTTTGAAGAGGCTGCTCCTCTGGAGAAGATATGTGACTAATGTACTGTGGCTGTGCCGGGAAGCCCAGAGATGAACCTCCGGCATGCAACATTAGAGTGGCAATGAAAAGCTTAAATGTCTGGTCAGCCTTTCGTAGAGGAAAGGATCCGTTTGTTTCATAATGAGGAGGGTAGTTTAACTCCCATAAAACTGCAGTTGCTGCTGCCTCGGAAGTGGCCTACAGGGGCTTGATGACGTCAGAGCTTCGGACTACAGTGAAATCTAAGAGAGTGTCAGGTTGGTTTGAGTGAAAGGCCTGGATGTAGGATAGAAATGGAACCCTCGTCAAGATGCTGACTGTGGGACCTTCAGCTGTTCACTTTAAAGTGGGGGGCCAGGTCTCCTGTGGGCACTGGGGCCTGTCATTTCAGTCAGGATTCTTCATTATCGTCATCAGGGTTGCAGACCTGGAAATGAAATGTTTAATTCTCATTAGCGCTAGGGTGCTGACATTATTTGTGGATGTGGCAGGTGGCACAGTCAGTGGGACATTTAGATTTTTGCTAGCGTCTTTTCAACACTTGGTCATGTTGTTTTCAAAACCTGGAGATCAAAAGTGACACACTTGTTGGTGTAGACTGTGGTTGTTTTACTTTGTTTCAGGGGAGTCAGCATTTCTGATGTTCAAAACAATCAACTCTTGCACCCCATAACAATGTCCAATGGAGGCAGGCAGCGAAGGGATTACAGATGGAAGCGAGATCTCAAAGAAGACTGGTGGCATGGTTTGTAAATAACTAGTTGAGGTTGCAGATGACAAAAGCCTATGATAATGTGGTTTTCTCCACTGATCAGTGTTACATTGTTTTCATGAGCAAACAGTGGTATGTTTTCTATGAGTAGAGATCATTCTAAGCCCACCAGGGAAACATTTGGAATGTGCGATGAGGCATAGAAACAGAGATTATTGTTCCCTAAATTTGAATGATATGTGTTCTTTGGCCATATGGGGTGGGGGTGGGATGATTTAACAGACTCTTCCTTGTGGATCACCACTTTTCATCTAAATTCCCGACCACCACCTAAAATAAAAATGTCCACTCCGAATTCACTAAGTTTCCCTCCTCGACCCTTTCTCCGCCACTCATTCTTCAGACCACAAGGATTACCAACTCCCAGATCAGTCTGGTACTGTCTAGTTTCAGGGACATGGCCAACTGTGTTAAGTAGGGGATTAAAGAACAGCTGATCTCCTTCACTGGCTTGGATGGTATAATATTTGAGAAATGAGAGAATAGTCCATGCTCCACAATCATACTTGCAAAATCTTTATGCATTATGTCTTGGAAAGATGACCATGGTTTAGATGTTTGTTGTGTTAAGATGTATGAGGGTGAATCTAGATTGTGGACAGTGAGAACGAGTTCTGTCTTTTTATTTAGTCTTGGAGGCAAATGGAGAAATTGTCACACTTTTCTTTGGAGACATTGTTGTGGTGGGATTTAAAGGGATTTGTGTGCTGCATAATGATTTTAAAAAGTTTCTTGGGATGATTTGAAAATATTTTGATAGGTTTTACCACTGGAAACTGGTCTTTTATTATGGTGTTTTGCTAATAACTTTGGCACCGTTTGAAGAATCTTCACAAAAGCTTCCAAGAAAATACATCACTCACTTCAGGGACTGTCTGGAAAGTTTTCGGATAAGCAGTCAAGCCGTAGCCAAGAAAAAGAGGGGGGGTACCAAAACGCTTTTTCTCCATTCATTTTCCATGGGAATTTTTAAGAGTGATAGTGCAGAAACCACTGGACAGAATTACACCAAATTTGGCAGAGAGCTAGGGCCTGGTCCAGAAAGCAATCTTTTTGTGATCTGGTGTAAATCAGTTCAGTAGTTTTACAGAAGTTAAGAAAATCCAAATTTGTATATAAAGGGACACAAAGGCTCTATGAACTTTCCCGATCTTGTGCTGAGATCTGATTGGCTGCCAACACTTCAGCAAGGAAGTGTTGGCAGCCGTGTTGGGACTAGACTCCAGCCGAGTCCCAGAAAAAAAATAAGAAGAGGGGCAGGGTATGGACACCCTGACCCCTTAGCCCTGGTATTGGAGGGACCCCCCACCCAAGGGCAAAAAAGCTTTTTTTTTTTTAATTTCGGCAGACATCCAGGTAGATCTGCTGATTTTTTATTTTTTTTATTTTTTATAAAGTGCTTGTTTTCTAATAAGTCCCCTGGGGTGGTCACCCTACTGCCCCCGGGACCGCCACCTACTCGGGCTACAAACAAATTCAATGCAGTGGGGCGCTGCCCAACCCCTCGCAGCCCCAGGGATTGCCCCCTCACCAGGGCTTTTAATCAATATGATGCAGGGGCCCATGCAACCCCCACTGTCCTGGGGACCACCACCTCCCCAGGGCTTTCATGAAATGTAATGCAGGGGGGTGCGCGACCCCCCTCCCTACTGCCTCAGGGACCGCCATCTCACTGGGGCTTAAAGTAAATATGATGGGTTTGAGGCGCGTGGCCCCCCTGCTGCCCGGGGACTGCCACCTACATGTGGCTTAAAACAAATATGAAGGGGGGCACACTCCCGCCTCAGGAGCCGCCACCTCCATAGGGCTATATTAAAACAGTGAAGGGGGTGCCCTAAGGTAACTATAACTCAAGCCATTTCCATGCACTGCTAATTACCCCACAAATTACGGCACTCATGACTTCTTTAATAACATCACTGATAACATCAATGTAATATGTGCAGTAAAATGTTTGAAGAAAAAAACGTGCATGGCGAGTGCGCGAGTTATAGTTACCTTAGGGCACGAGTTATAGTTACTTGAGCTAACTATAGCAGGTGAATTTCTGTGGTTTCGTACGTTTAGAATGTGAGCCTAACTATAACTTCCCTGTAACCTTGGGTTTTTTAAGGGAATAAATATATATATATAAGTACAGATAGTTGGATGTAACATATAACATAATACAGAGCTACCCATCTAATGTAAGCAATTACACCAAGCGTACTGTAGCACACATGCAATTTTCATTATTTTAATGCAGTCACGGAGATGGTTTTGATTGATCAGCATGTCTACGATAGCTTGCAGACTGACTCCCCGTGCGACATTCGGACCGGTGAACTTGAGGTCACATGGTTCTCAGGGCTTGCTCCTGAACTAGCAGAGCCATCAACGGTGTGAGGAACACCTGCGGTCTGAACTTCATTTCATGGTTGATGTGTGATACTGTAGAGGAAAGTGTGTGCTTACGTGTGGGATCAGGCGGATTACTGCAGGGAATGAACACAAGCGCACAGCATGTCATGCTGCGTTGTTAGCTGGGGACTGGCTGAGTTTGCTCAGGCACGGTTTACTGGCGCAACAACATATTTTTCAACAGGAGAGAGGAAAATGAGGACCCTGTGTAACCTTCCGGACTGCAAGAAAGCCCACAACAGTGGCACACATCTCTTCCATAGAACATCGAACTCCTAACAAACCTTCCATTGCCCCTCAGTAGTAGGCCTGGGTGAAATTTTAATTGCACTGGAGTAATCAGAGTAATTTCGTATTACTCTTTTGAAGATACATTACTGAAAATTACGTGGTTACGCCAGTTTGTATAATTATGCGTAAGTTGGCACAAAAATCCTACTGCAGGAGCACAGGCACAATGAACTTAGTGAGCAGCTGCTGGAGGCTGCTGTTTATGTTCCTTTGCTTTTAGCACTGTTTTCTTAGGCTCATATTGCATCCAAAGGTCCATTTTGGACATGAGGGTTCAGTTTACGCTACTTACATTGTGATAAATACTGTGTAATGCTCATCAGGTAATTGTGCATAGTTTTCTATACTTTCACATAATTATGCTACAGCAAATTATGCACATTACGCCGACCCCCTACTTTATAGATCCAAACCCACACCTAACAAATCCCAATGCCCATGACGCCCTCAACTGATCCCCAAATAGCCACAACCTCTTGAGTAACTCTCAATGGAGCCTCCAATAACTCCTAGCTTGAAGTAGCCTTCAATGCACACTTATATAGAGGCCAACAAACCCTGGCACTGCTCACAACAGATTCTTTAAGCCACACAGGTGACCCATGTCTGCAAACTGACCTGCACATAGTTTCAGCAGAGCCCATGGTGAGCCAGAAGACCCCCTCAGAGACCATGTTTCCGTACCTCACAGGTACATTTTAGGGGTGGAAAAGCTCCCATTTCTGCACAGCACAGGCGCGCACACATTAGTTCATTCCTCTGCAGTGGGGCAACCAGGCTACAGCCACATCCCGTCTGCCCTCTAACCCTTAAAACCTCCGCACTTCTTCTCTCGATCACACTGTGTTGGTGCTGTGCTCATATATCAGGACCCATATGACTATTAGATGCCCGCCCTTGTAAGGGTTACCAATGAGACATCAGAAAAAAGGTGGCGGCCTGGGGAAAAGCAGTGGGTGCTTTGGGCATGTGGCTGTGTGTATGTGGTGCAAGGATGTCAAGGGGCGGGTGGATTTTGTTCAAGGTGCCATAGGTCTTTTAAGTCACTTTCAGGTCCCTCTCCCGTAGATTCAGTTAGAAGACCCACACTGTTTCTGTGTCTCTGCTCCCTTCCACGCACACGCAGAGAGCTATTTGGCTACGGTCCCCGCTGTCACCAACTAACACCTAGTAGGAAGTGTTTGGACAATACAACCAGAAGTTACCGTCCGACACCGGATTACCTTGACCCACACCTGATAAAAGCTGGTCTTGCCCCAAAGTGTAAGTCTAGACATAGCTCTCCCACCTGAGCCCATCACCTGCACAAAGCAAGGTGAGCCTGGAGGCTGCAGACTTCCTGCCTCCCTGCATTCAAAGCAGGAAATAGACTGGGCGTGGCTTGTACTTAAGTTCCACAGTGTGCACTATCCTTAAACCTAACGACTCAGTGCTCCCAAACCTCTTCACCTTCAGGAAATGAGGCTATTCTAGACAACTCAATGCTCCGCACTAGACCTCCCAGTCCCATGTCATTGCTGAGAAGAGTGGACCATGGGCCAAATGTAGGCTTGACCTGTTCTCTGCGCATTACCAGTGGCGTAACAATAGTCCCCACAGCCCTGCTGGGGGCCTCTGAATTCCAGGGGGGCCCTCCAGCACTGTGCAGGATCCTGGAGGAGAGCTCCTGACTGGGCCCTAGGCATAGAGGGTCCCCACCATGGATTTTGCAGGGGGGGGCCCAAGTTTCGTTGCGCAACAGCGCATCACTGTGTTTCCACTGGGTCAAAGGGGCGCATTGGCAAGTTCTTTGATCTGTGCCAGCACTCAGAGGGCACTGGTAATGATTTGCAGCAATTCTGCCCCCTCGATGTTCATAAACAATGATTCTCACTGTGAATACTTCGGAACAACTGTATCTGTGGATAGGAGGCCTGCATGGAGCATAAGACTTCCATCTTGCATTCACACTCTCAAAGTACTGCTATTGAAATCCAGAAAGTGTCACATGGCATAAGGGATGTGAGGAGAACATGATACGGTCCATAGTACTAGTGTCTGCTCCATGGAATGCCCAGAGCTGCTGCTTGTGCAGTGGAAGTTGTCCTTCATGCACAGCCGCCACTGTGTAAAGGGTTACATACTGATAACCAGTCTGTGGCATTTCAATTCTTTGCGACTGATGCAGCAGTCGAAAACAATGAATACATGTCTCTGTCACCACAAATCTTGTTAAATCTTGCTGTCTGTCTTGTGGGATCCTCCTGAGAGTTATGACTAGTGGCCGCTCAATACATCAGGTGATCATGCCAAGCAGGAATGCATCATGTGATCTTCTTTATCCGTCCTCCCTTCATGGCCCCCTCCTTCAATCTCTGCTCGTCCAGCTCATTGAAATAGCCCCTGAACGACATAAGCACTATACAATGAGCAAACATGACATATCATCTTCCGCTCTCCCCCCACCTCCTCCTGTTCCATCATCAACACACACACACACATAGGAGCATTCAGCATGACAGAACTATGTAAAACATACTGCTAAAGATTCTCAACTTTTATGAGAATTTGCATTTGTTAATGACATGTCTTCAAAGACAGTTTTTCTTGAGGAAAGCTCCAGAAGGATGTCTTCCGGCATAAGGCCTAATGTGATTATGAAACACATGCATAAAACAAAAAATTAAGACGTTCAGAAAGCTTCCTTTAATTAAAATCCAATTGTTGGGGCTGTTTAACAAGTTGAATAATGGGAAATTACTTGACTTTGTTTTCCTGAATGTGAACATTACATAAATGCAGGTATTTTTTCAAAGAAGAGTCCTAAAGAGTTTAATAGGAAACGAAATAAAATGGGTCTCTTTCATCTCGTTCATGTATTTCCAAAGGTGAAGGGACCAACAATTTGGAAACTGACGACGGCCAGCTCAAAGAGAACGTAGGCTCATGTTTTTTTACTGTAGGAACTTTTGTTAACGTGTATTACTCCAATCAATAGAATATGTTTTAATTTAAAAACTTCCTCAGAAATGAAAGATTTTCCACGACTAATTTCAAAATAGTTATTTCGACACAGAATATTTAAATACAAACAAGAGAATGTGTTCAAGAACGGATAATCCACAAAGAGGTAAACTCAACTGATCTCCGTGTAAATTCCGGTAAAAGGTATCATTCCCAGTATCACATTTTACAGGCCCAAAAATCTAATTAAACGTGAGAACCAGGGGGGTTCTTCGAGCTTCTCTTACCAAACCCAAACTCTTCTCAACATATGAAATCTTTCCGAAATCATAAAAAACAAGATTTCAAAAGGAAATTTTTATTAGTGTATATAGTATACGCACATCTAGTTTAGTCTTTAGTTTGGAGAATGTTGTTTTCTCTGACGTTCTAAAGGCATTCTCAATAATGTAAGAAATGTCAAACTATACAAATTTCTAGTATGCTTCTTTGAAGTAACTTAAAAGATATCAAATTTGTGCCCTCACCCTAAGGGTGAAAAGAAGACTTAGCTCTGCAGCAGTACCGCCCTTCACTGCTTTTGAACTGATTTCAAAGAGACTCCTTTCTTTTACAGTCTCATATTTTCAAAACAGAAGCATTTCCAATATAATATATTATGATGCCATTAATGTTGCTTATTTATCTTACTCAACTAACTACCACTGACAAAGTCTATAGTCCTGGTATGTTGTAGGTGTAATGTTACTTGTTGTAATATATATCTGGATGCAATGACAGAAAGAAGCAGAAAAATACCATTCGGGTAGGGTGACCGGATGTCCCATATTTCCCTGGACAGTCCTGGTTTTTAGAGGACTGTCCCAGTGTCCCCACGCTTCTCCTAATTTTAAATAAATGTCCCGGTTTTTGGGACAAAGGTCATAATATTAAATAAATGTCCCGGTTTTTGAGACAAAGCACAGATCATCTAGGGAAGCATAAGTTAAAGAGGCCTGCAAAGTATGAAATAATTAAAGTATTTTATCTGTTACTGTCAAGCGATACAGTCCCCTTTCTGCTCCGAGCAGAGAGACGGAGTGGGGAGCAGAGAGAAGTGGGTGGGGGCAGGTTGGGGGTGCAGGGTAAGCCATAGCTAATTTTATATATGTAGTCTTGTATGTGTGTGTGCATACACACACACACATGTATAGGCGCACATTCACAAAGCTACACAAAAAAACGGGACAGGCCAGATATAAAAGTGAGTAATGTCTTTATTCCTTCTTTTATGTCTGACCTGTCTGGGTTTTTGCTCCTCAAAATCTGGTCACCCTACATTCGGGGATGCACACTATGCTAAGCACAGATTTTTAGCTTACGTTTTTGAGCCGCACCCTTAATTCCATCAGCCACGCCCCTTTGAGAGACACACCCCCATTTTTTTTAATCCCACTTAAACCTCTGCATAAATATGTTGCGTCGTTGTACGTTTATAGGTGTGGTATGTTTAAGCTTTATGTGAATGGCTCAAATGTGCACGTTTGTGCCTCGCCAGCGAAGAGCTGCTGAGTTCTCAGCTTGTGTGCCATGTTCTCTGCTTCCCTCTTTCATGGGGTCTCCTTAGCATGTTGTCTTTGAGAAAGCTGAGTTAGAAGTGTTGTTGGAAAGGTGTTGTGTGGTGAACATTGTTGAGTGGACAATTCTGTCAGATTACCTTAAATTACTGCATCATCACCAGTCCTTACATTAGATGCCTTGGTACCACGAACAGCGTTTTTAGATGAAAAGACTCATTCTGAGCACAGACACCAGTGGGCGCCCCCACTACAGTAGAAAGCCGGCCAGCTACTAGTTTATTCCACTGTAAAGATGGGCAGATTGGTGCATCTTGTTTCCAACAATAGCTCTCAACGGCTAAACATAGTTAGCTTTCATCCCCCGTTTCTCCAAATAAATCTAAGCCCGTACTACAGACAATGAAAGGCGCGGCTGTGAGGAGCATCAGGCACCTGACCCCGGTGCGGCAGAGTGGATGGAAGGCAGACAAGGGTATCAGCAGCGCGCCGTGATTGGGTTTTGTCTGACCCAGAATCTGGAGCTCTTTCTCCGGGATGTTCTTGCAACAGTGCTTCAGCGGCCGCTGTGTTCTGTGCAGCGCGGTCCCCGGGGACTCGCAGTTTTGCAGGCTGAAGCAATCCTAGCCTGACCCCCTTTGAGATACATTTCTTTTAAAGTTCACTCAAAGCCTTCCTTTTCCTTGAAGTCGCTAGGGAAGAAGCTGGAAATAGCAGCCCTTGGATACTGTTAAACTGTAATTTACCTTTGCTTCTCATGCCAGCAGCAAGGTGAGCCCATCTCCTGGGCCTGTGGCCTACAAACGAGGTTAGGGAATTTGTCCTGGTGCACATTAGGCTTTACCTGGACTGGCTCTGGTAAGGTCCAGATGAAGTACTTTTCACCCAGCGATGCTTGGAACCCAGCAGCATTGTGTCTTGAATAGTTGTACAGCGCCAGATATCGCAAGTCACACAGTGATGGTGTCATCAGTTGTGCTCATGCATAAAAAACAGTTGAAAGAGTTTTTGGCGCAGCACTCAAATCAACATTTGGCACAAAAATGTATTTGCATGTTAAAGATGATCCGCGTTGCCATTTGTGCTGCTATGCGCTGCATGAGCTTCCACACGAGCACATTTTAGGGACCTGATTTAGATTTAGAGTTTGGGGGGTGATACAGTGTTGCATTTCACACCAAACCCACGTTGCACCCGCTTTATTTGGAGAAGGGCAGATCCCAAGTGTTCAGTTGAAAGAGCCCCCATGAGTTCCGTTGACAGAATACTTTCTCCAACAGCCAGACAGAGTAGGGGTCGTTGAGGGGCGGCCACTGCACTGTCTTCCCAATTTTGGGTGGACGGTCTAATGCTTTTTTTCCTGTCTGTCCGTGCCAGAAAAAACAACTGTCATTGAAGAACAGGAAATAATCAATGTGCAATCCCATATCATGGTAGAAAATTCACAGGATTCCGCGTCATTAGTTTTTTTGTTTCGTACAAACAGACTTCTCATGGCTGACATTACCGTTCCCCTAACTTTTCCTACATTTACTGGAACCTCCATGACGGGGGTTCCAATCAATGTAGTGGGATGACCGTAGGGCTTGCTGCCATCTCTAAATTGGGTACACAGAATATCTATTGGGGTGACGGAGTAAAGTACTACATCACCATGACGGACATAAATTAGTCTGCCAAGCTCTTAACCAGGCCCTAAATCTGGGCCTAAGGATGCCTTAAAAAAAAATGAAAAGGGACTACTTTTCGGTCTTGTCCAGTGTTTGCTAGACCCATTCATTGAAACATCTAATTGGATTGTCATCTTTTGCTCATGCAGACACACCAATGGCTCACATTTTTGTGCTCTAGCTTTGATGACTGAGTCTTTTTGCATGCCCTTGTGGCTTCAAGGATGTGCTGGTGCCCCAGTTTAAGAGCAACCATTGAAAGTTGTTGACACATTGTACTTAAAAGTCCACCATAAAACTGTCACAATTTTCTCCCAAAACAGTTTCCAAGGTCAATACCTCTCGCTTCAGGAACACAACCAGTCCTGGCACAAATCTTTAGATCTCGGATATATCATATGGTTAATCAGTAAATGGCTCCATCTGCAGCCTGAAGGTAAAGAATGCGCAAATGCCCACTCATCTGTTCCTCTTCAGACAGTCACCACAGGATAACTTGTGCATCCCAAATGTCACTCGGTTGTACATCTTGTGCTGCTGGTAGATGTTTGGAAGACACTGTGCAACCTCACATGTCCTGATGTGTATGTATATTCCTGTCATCATACATCGAAGGCAGTAGACCTGTTTCTGAGCACTTACAAACCGGGCTATTAGGAAACGTGAAGCTCAAAGAGAGAGCATCATTTTCCCAGGTTCACAAAATTTGGTCAAGTGAAAGTCATGATTATAAATCTGGTGTGCTTGTCAAACAGCTTTTGACAACCTCTTGACCACATCTTCTCCCCTGCAACTCATAAAGTCTTATCATGCTTCTTTCTCGTCACAGCAGGGTTGATCTCCAGTTGCCTATTCTGACATGTACAGACACTTGGAAATGTGGGCCATTGGAACCGTGACTATCCACTACATTAATCTCTGCCATCTTGACTCTCGGCAGGTGCAGTACCCTCATGTCATGAATGCTAATCTTCTGGGTCATGGCAGCCATTACAGCATTTATCCTGAACCTTTCCTCTGTTGTGGTTTCACCTATAAGTTCTAGTTTGCTTGTGCTCCGGTTCTGGGAGGATCTGGTTTGGCAGTTTGGGCTGGACTGTTCCAATTGGAGCTGGGTCAAGACTTATTTGCATACAGCTGGGTCTAGGGTCCTGTGCATACTGTGTCATTTGAACCAAGTTGTACCAAGCAGATGAGCCCATAACTAGAGTGAAATCAGTTCTGGATTGCTTGGGTTCAGGTTCGGGTTCAGGTTCATAGAGGATCTGGCTTTACAGTTTGGGCTGGACTGTTCCAATTGGTGCAGGAGCAAGACTGATTTGCAGATAGCTAGGCATAACTGAGGTAGGATAGTGTGCAAAATTACGATGCATTGGGATTCGGGCCAAGTAATTGCCAATGGCTGAGATTAATTCAAGCAATCCATCCAGCTTTTGTTTTGTATACTACAGTTTCTCGCACTAAGTGGGATGGGTATGCTGGGACATAGGTCCTGCGGATACTGTATCACTGGAACCAAGCTGTACCCGGCTGATGAGCCTGTAACTAGGGTGAAATTATTCTTAGGTTGTGTGTGTTCTGATTTAGGAAAGTTCTGACTTGACAGCCCAGGCTGCACTGTTCCAATTGGAGCAGGAGCAAGACTAGTTTTTTTTGCATATAATGGGGTAAACAGTGAGGTGCCATTGTGTTCAAAATAATGATGGACTGGGAAGCAGCCCCTAGTTATTACCAGTGAATGAGATTAATTCAAGCATTTCAGCTCTCATTTTTTGTAGATTACATTTTGAATCCCTGAGTGGGAAGGGTAGGCCCTGGTGTGGATACATGCACTCTGTGTCACTGGAACCAAGCTGTACCTGGCTGATGAGCTCTCAAATGTGATGAAACCAGTCCTGTGTTACTTGTGGTCCCATTCAGGGAGGATTTGACATGTCATCTTGTGCTGGACTGTTTCAATTGGAGCTGGGTCAAGACCAAGTTGCATATAGCGGGGTCCAAACTGAGGTGGGATTGTGGTCAAAATAACGATGGACAAGGATGCTGCCCATGTAATTACCACTGGCTGAGATAATTTCAAGCATCCCATCCTTCACTTTTTGTATACTACAGTTTGTCACCATAACTGGGACAGGTATGCCCAGACTTAGGTCCTGTGCCCACTGTGTCACTGGAAACAAGCTGTACCCGGCCGATGAGCCTATAACTTAGGTGAAACTGGTCCTAGGTTTCTTGGGTTGAGGTTCAGATCCATCTGGCTATGCAGTATGGCCTGGACCGCTCTAATTGGTGCAGGCTCAAGACTGGTTTGCATACTGCCCAGTCCTAACTGAGGTGGCATGGTGTGCAAAATACTGGAGTGCGACGCATCCCCAATAAACTACCAGTGGCTGAGATTAACTCAACATTCCATCCATCACTTTTTTAGATACCTCAGTTTTCCACCCTAATTGGGATTGGTATGCCCAGACGTGGGTCCTGTGCACACTCACTGAAACCAAGATGCTTCCGGCTGACAAGCTCATTACTAGTGTAAAGCAGTCCTGGGTTGCTTGTCTTCTGGTCGGATGCTGCTTGGCAGTTCCAGCTGGAACGTTGAAATTGGAGCAGGGTCCAGTCTGATTCACATATAGCTGGGTTTAAACTGAGGTGGGTTGGTATGCAAAACAATGATAGACTGGAATGCAGCAACAGTCATAACCTGTGGCTGAGATTAATTAAGACATTCCATCCATCTCTGTTTTGTGTAACACTTTGTTGCCATAACTGGGACGTGTATGCCCAGACATGGATCCCAAGCTCACTGTGTTAATGACTGATGAGCCCATAAATCCTGGGATGCTCGTGTTCTGGTTAAGAGAGAATCTGGCTTGACAGTTTGGTCTGGACTGCTCCAGTTGGTGCAGGTTCAAGATTGATTTGTATATAGGTGGGTACAAACTAAGGGGGCATGGTGTGCAAATTAACAATTGACTGGGATGCTTGCCAAGTATTTAGCAATGGCTACGATTAAGTCAAGCATTCCACCCATCACTTTTTTGTAAACTACAGTTTCACACCCTAAGTGGGACAGGTATGCCCAGACATAGGTCCCATGCACACTGAGTTACAGAAACCAAGTTGTACCCCGTTAATGAGTCCTTAACTAGGGCAAAACCAGTCTTGGGTTCCTTGTGTTCCACTTCACTGGGGATGTGGCTTGGTAGCTCGAGCTAGGTTGTTCCAATTGGAGAAGGGTCAAGTCTGATTTGCATATAGTAGGGTCCTTACCGAGGTGTCATGGTGTGCAAAATAACAATGGACTGGGATGCAGAGTTATTACCAGTGGGTGAGATTAATTCAAGTATATTATACATCACTTTTTTGTATAATAAAGTCAGGACCACTGGAATTATGCAGCAGGAGAGGGCCAGATTATGCAGTAGAGTTGAGTAAATGTTGTGGAATAATGCACCATATTTTGTATTAGTATATTATCTCACCATTTTAAAACTTGGTAACCCTGTCTGCCCTTGGTTGCACCTTATTAGTACCCGGTTAATATCCAAATATCGCACTAAGCAACAAAAAAGGTCAAGTCAAGGTTTGTAAAGGGCCTTTCACTGCCCAGCAACATGTGTTGCTGCATTTTTTTAACCTTTCGAACCGTTTTAGCTAGAAACAACATTTTTTTGTTAAATTCTGCAGATTATGCCGCAGATGATGAATTATGAGGCAAATGCAGCAAATCTATAATCATGTGACAATCATTGCTGCTTCACAATTGCATAATTCCAGTGGCCCAGAATCTAGTTTGTCGGCCAGACTAGGATGGGCAATGATGCCATGTGGGATGAGACCCAGATGCGGATCGCATGCACACTGTGTCACTTGGCTGTCTGATGAGCCCATAACTAAAATAAAACCAGTGCTGAGTTGCTTGTGTTCTGATAGGATCTGGCTTGGCATTTTGGAATGGAATGTTGAAATTGGAACAGTTTCAAGCTGATTTCATATAAATGGGTCCAAACTAAGGTGCCATATTGTGCAAGATAACTATGGACTGGGATGTGGCCCTGATAACTATCAGTGGTTGAGTTTATTTCAAGTATACCATCCATCTGATTTTTTGTATGATATAGCTTGTCACCCTAAGTGGGAAGGGTATGCCCAGCCATGGGCTCCATGCACACTATGTTGCTAGAACTAAGCCGTACCTGGCTTCAGAGCCCATAACTCCTGGGTTGTTTGTGTTCCAGTTCAAAGGAGGATCAGGTCTGGCAGTTCGAAATGGACTGTTACAATTTGCCCAGGGTCAAGACTGATTTCCATTTTGCTGGGTACAAACTAGGGTGGCATGTTGTGCAAAATAATGATGGACTGGTATGCGACCCGAGTAATTACCACTGGCTGAGATTAATTCAAGCATTCCGTTCATCAGTTTTTTGTATACTACAGTTTGTCTCCCTGTTAGACCTAGCATCGTTGGCATGGCCTCCCCTGACTTTTTTGCCTCTGCTTCCCATGTTTTGACTGAGTGCTGCACTCAGTTTGTGCTGTTTTTGGTACTCTGAGCACTTTACCACTGCTGATCAGTGATAAAGTGCAAGTGTTCCTGTGTACAGGGTATGTGTAATTGGCTTTTCCATGATTAGCATATTTGATTTACTAGTAAGTCCCTAGTAAAGTGCACTAGAGGTGCCCAGGACCTGTAAATCAAATGCTACTAGTGGGTCTGAAGCAGTGGTTGTGCCACCCACATTAGTAGCCCTGTGTGCAGTTTTAAACTGCCATTTAGACTTTGTAAGTGTACCCGCTTGCCAGGCCTAAACCGGCCCTTGTTATACATGTAAGGCACCACTAAGCTAGGCCCCAGGTAGCCCCATAGGCAGGGTGCAGTATGTAAAAAATGGGACATATGCTGATGTGTTTTACATGTCCTAACAATGAAATACTGCCAAATTCAGTTTTCACTGTTGCAAGGCCTGTTTCTGTCATAGGTTAACAACGTGGGCTGCCTTTAAATATCCTTAAAGTTCAGTTTCCCTTTGAGAGCAGATAAAAACATGGAGTTTGGGGTCTCTGAACTCACAATTTAAAAATGCATCTGTTAATGGAGTTGTTTTTTAGATTGTTAGTTTGAAAATTCCACTTTTACAAAGTAGGCATTTTCTTGCTTTAACCATTCTGTGACTCTGCATGTTTGTGGATTCCCTTGTCTGGGTCAGACTGACAGTTGGGCTGGTTGTAAATCTCCTCTAGACAGTGACACACAGGGAGCTGAGGTGTAGCCTGCATATTCTGATGAGCCATCTGGGCTAGCGTGGAGGGAGGAGTGGTCACTTACACCTGAATGGGTTGTGCCTGCCCTCACAAAATGCAGTCTCCAACTCCCTGGTGTGTGTCTGGGGCCTGGCCTGGGCAAGGCAGGATTGTGAACAACAGAGACTCCCCTTTGAAGTTTGCCTACTTCAAAGGCAGAAAGGGGTATAAGTATTGGACTCAAAACCCCAGACTTTAGATCACTTCTGGATTCAAGAGGAACCCCTGCCCAGGAGAAGAGCTGAAGAGCTGAGGAGAAGTGCTACCCTGCCTGTGTCTGTGCTTTGTTGGGCTATCCTGCAGTTGCTGCTTCTGCCTGTGAAAGGGTAACAAAGACTGGACTCTGTTGTGCATTCCTGCTTGAGAAGAATCTCCAAGGGCTTGAACTGAACCTGCCTCCTGTTTTGAAGTCTCAGGACCATCAAAGACTTCCTCTGCCATCACTTGGACTCTCTGCTGAGACTCCTGCCCTGCCAAGTGGTGCCATATCCAGACTCTGGCCCCTTGAAAGGTGAAGGTGAAGTTGGCAGAACAAGAGCTGAAATCCACATGTACAGAACGGTGTGGGGAAGTTTTCGATGAACCACCTGCAACGCGGCTGATAAATGATGCTCCACCAGCTTCGTGGCTAAAATCGGCACTCCCCCTTCATTGCGGCTGGGAGCTCGACGCATCGCTGCTGGAGAAAGGACGCATCAACCGCTTGCGGCTCCTGATAAAGACACAACCCCCATGCAGCTCGGTTTTCTAACACCGTGTGACTGGATTTCCCATGTATCGTCCCTTGGCGTCAAAGTCATCCTGAACCTGTGTGGACCTGCGGTGCCCCGTCAGAAAATCGACGCATCGCTCTCTTGCGAGAAAGAAGAATGATGCATCGCCTACCCAACTGGAAAAGAAACGATGCACAGCCTCACTTGTGAGTAATTAATCGATGCAACACTGACTTTTCCGACACACACTGGCCCGTGCAGCTTTATTTTTGACGCAGGTACTTTGGTACTTTGTGTAGAATCAACGTTTCCATTGTTTTCTAATCTTTACTTGTGTATGTTGGATTTTTGTCGTTTTGGTCTTCTTTGATTTATGTAAATATTGCCTATTTTCTAAACTGGTGTGGTGTCTATTTTGACGATGGCAGAGTTCCTTATCCGATAGGGCAGCTCTGCAAGCAGCACTGCCCGCCGGATAAAGAACTTGTGGCCACCCGCCTTTCCCTGGTGGTTTCCCCTGCCAGGAAACAGCTGGTGGAATGGGGGACCCAGGGCCCCACTGGGGGCCCCTGTACTGCCCATGCACTTGGCATGGCCAGTGCAGGGGCCCCATGCACAGCCCCATTGCGCATGTCACTGCCCGATTTACGAGCAGTGATATGCGCGATGGGTGCTGCTGCACCCGCCGCACTACTACATTGACAACGGCTCCATGTGGAGCCGTCGGCAATGTCCAGGCCCAGCATTCTGCTGGGCCGCCTGACGGAAACACTGTTTGCGCCCACCGGCCCAGCGGGATGTTGATTATTCGGCCAGCGGGGTCCTCAATGGGCTGGCGGTCTGTGTTTAGACCGCCAGCCTGAACACGGTGGGAAATCCCACTATGTTCATAATGAGGGCCTTAATCTCTCCTTAGCCAGACCTAAAAAGTACATTTACAGACAGTCCAATACAGTAATGGAGCCACAGCTCTCAGAACACACTGAAATCCCAGAGTGTTCTGGGAGTTGTAGTCTTGTCTTGCTTTCATTGAAACAAATGGACTGACGCAATATTATGATTTGTAAAATTGAATCACATGACTAGAAACATATGTGGGTGTTCCCACACATCCATCCATGGATTGTGGTGCATTCCCAGATTCACAATGAATAGTAGACCTTGAAATGCATCAAAATGCTATGCATTTTGCAGCACACATAGAAAGAGAAAAAAGCCTCAGAGGATTGTTTTTGTGAAGGAAGGTGTCCTTTTTTGCACAAAAACAGGCCTGCCTGTAACACAGGCACCCTTATAATGCTGTCACCCTTGCACTGTGGTGCAAGGGTACCTGCGTTGGCGCTGGGCAGCACTAGTGCACCAGCACAGAGGACAGGAATGTGCCATATATTGGTAAATATTGGCACTTTCCTGCTCTCTCCCTGTCACGCAAGACACCTTCCTGTGCTGCATTGTGTGACATTTTGATATTCTGCCTCTAGTGTCATTCTGAGGCATGGAGTTATGTGCAACTCACGCGCAGTTTCACAGAGTAGCATGCACTCATACTCTGCTCAGACAGTGCTCTCTAGTTTCCCATCTCTAAGTGTGAGTAGCTCACCCACATACATTTGGGAAAAGAGACTGTGGATATTTAGAAAAACACTGGGAACCTATTGACTTGTATTGAAGTTTAGTTTACTTTAAGCAGGACACAGCTGAAATTGTAATTTTGGGGTTGAAAAATCAGCCTGAATAGTGATTGGTGGCATGTATCCAGTCCTGGTGTTTGTTTTCTTTCTGGGACTTGTAGTCCAGATTACCACATTATAAAACCAGGACTCTAAGTCCAAAAAGCAAAGAAAAAACCTGGTTTGGATGCGCTACTCTGGCAAGGACCTGGAAAATTTGACTTCTCTTTCCCAGTGTGCTGTGATATGGATGGACGGGTTTCCAGCCCTCTTCCTACAAGGGGTCACTCTCCCCTGTCTGCCACTTGTGTCTGTCCCTGTTGGTATGATTGGGTCAGGGGTGAGGGAATATTAGGGCGAGGATATATTAATGAAAGTGTGTTTGAGCTCATCTGGTGAAATATCTAAGGACTTCGGCCTCACTGTGCTCAGAGGCCAAAGAACCCACTCGTGACCTGTATATTATCCCTGCTACATTTAACATATATTCCAATGAGGGCTTGTTTTTTTAATGTCAGTGTGAGATCAGCTGTTTACAGTGTCCATTTTGGAATATTTGGCGTTTTAACGAATATGTTTATTTAAATATATCAAAAGAATGTATGCATGTGTGTATGAAGCTCACACTGACACGTAGGGCCAGATTGACCAACTTTTTGCGCTGTGTTTGCCTCAAAAAAAGTGTCAAAGTAGTGAAGGAAACCTGCACAAAATGTTTCTTTTGTTATTTACTTTCCAGGGCAAAAACCTGGAAATTGTTTAACTAACGCAAAATAGCACAAAGTGCTGCTCTACATATTTTGCATCAATGGGACTTTACAACTACCCATGCTTTTTTACGCAAAACCCTATCTACCAAAATTTATGAGATGGGGCTTTGCATATAAAATTAACACTATTAAAAAGCAGGCATTAAAAGGAGGGAAGTTTAAATTTCTCCTTTTTCTGTCTTTGCATGAGTGCTTCACTGCACAGCACACGTACAGAGTGGGAAAAGTTGTAAAAGTTGTCTAGACATAGTAGTTTGTACTATAAGGGAACCTTTCCAGGACAAAATCTATGCTAGGCTCACGCACACACCATTGCACTATGGCACCAAAGTGTGTGTGTGAGTGTTTGTGTGTGACACGCCGCAGCAAAATTCTGCCCTGCGCGCATGTGAGTGAAGGAGAGTGCCATATCTCTATAAATATGGCCCTCTCCTTCTCACGCAGGGGAGCACAGCATTTTTGGCTGCTGCACTATGTCATTTGAGAATTTAGTTAATCTGGTTCACAGTGTACCCTCAAGCACTATCAAAGTCATGTGCTATCAGAAGTGTGCACTGACAGCAGTCTATATTCAGAAGGTGGCAATGTGCTGTGTACAGGACAGTGATCTAACACTGCACCGTCCTGGCCTCACACCTTCTCAAGGGAGGACATTCACACTACAGTGCCCTCGCATTGACAGGGTGCACTCTCACGGTTTATCAGAAGTGTGTCCTCATATCCGAAGAGTGGCAACACGCTGTGTACACGACAGTGCTCTAAAACTCTGTTCACTGACACTGTCCTGGCCTCACACTCAGTCCAGGAGTGGGCCTTCATATTGCAGCTAGGACAGTCCCCTTACCCTGACACAAAGTGCACCTTCACGCTTTATCAGAAGTGTGCACTGACACTATGCTGACACCATACCCAGTAGGGTGCTGACACACTGTGACACAGAGCCAGTGCTCTACAGTTCTAAGAGACACTATCCTGGTCATACATTCCATTTAGGAGGCTTTTCACGCTATCAGAATAGTGATCTCACACTGACACAAAGTGCACCTTCACGCTTTATCAGAAGTGTGCACTGACACTATGCTGACACCATATCCAGTAGGGTGCTGACACACTGTGACACAGAGCCAGTGCTCTACAGTTCTAAGAGACACTATCCTGGTCATACATTCCATTTAGGAGGTTTTTCACGCCATCAGAATAGTGATCTCACACTGACACAAAGTGCACCTTCACGCTTTATCAGAAGTGTGCACTGACACTATGCTGACACCATATCCAGTAGGGTGCTGACACACTGTGACACAGAGCCAGTGCTCTACAGTTCTAAGAGACACTATCCTGGTCATACATTCCATTTAGGAGGTTTTTCACGCCATCAGAATAGTGATCTCACACTGACACAAAGTGCACCTTCACGCTTTATCAGAAGTGTGCACTGACACTATGCTGACACCATATCCAGTAGGGTGCTGACACACTGTGACACAGAGCCAGTGCTCTACAGTTCTAAGAGACACTATCCTGGTCATACATTCCATTTAGGAGGCTTTTCACACCATCAGAATAGTGATCTCACACTGACACAAAGTGCACCTTCACGCTTTATCAGAAGTGTGCACTGACACTATGCTGACACCATATCCAGTAGGGTGCTGACACACTGTGACACAGAGCCAGTGCTCTACAGTTCTAAGAGACACTATCCTGGTCATACATTCCATTTAGGGGGCTTTTCACGCTATCAGAATAGTGATCTCACACTGACACAAAGTGCACCTTCACGCTTTACAGAAAGTGACACTATATCGAGAAGGTAGTCAACTCACTTCTTTGCTCACGGACGCTGTCCTGGCTTCACACTCTGGTTTGAAGTGGACATTTACACAGCATCGAGCAGTGAGCTCACACCGACACAGAGTGCACTCTCACCGTGTATCAGCAGTGTGCACCTACAGCAGTGAGTGCACAGGCTGTTGCTCTTACCCTCTGTCCACATGGGGTTGCCTCACGCCCCGTTTAAGAGTTGAAAGTTACACTGCATCTAGGAGCGTGCCCTCACACTGACACAGTGTGCCCTTAGAGTCACACAAAGGGCCAGATTTACCAAAGTGTTGTGTTGCCCTTGTGTCACGCACGGTAACAGAAGAGCAGCGCAACACTGAAATCAGATTTACTAAGTCATGCAAAGCCACCTTCCATGGCCCTGCGGTGCGTGGTAACTATGGAGAACGACAAGCCAGCGCAAGCTGCTTCCCCGGGGAGGCGTTCCATGGTTGGAGCGTGCGTGCGCCCAGTCTCCATCCATGGATAGTGGCGCTGTCCCAGATTTACCATGTGTGGTAGACCTGGGAAAATGCTACGCCGTCAAAGGAAATGCGTAACAAGGAGAAATACCTTTATTTCTCCTGTTTTCTTCTTCATACATGTGCAGTTCCCTGCAGCACAGATAGGAAGAGGAAAAAGCCTCAGAAGAATTCTTTTTGTGGTGGGGGGTGTCCCTTCCTGCACAAGAATGCAGGCACCAGGCACCATGACGCAAGGATACCTGTGTTGGCACTAGGCAGCCAAACCTGCGCCAGTGCAAGGAGAGCACAGGGATGCCCCATACGATGTTAAACACGCACATTCTTGCCCTCTCCCTGTCACAGAGCCTTCAAGGTGTTGTGCTGAGTTGTGTCGCGCAAAATAGTGGTAAGTCTGCCCAAAGTTTACACACACACGGGCCCTGCCCTTACGCTCTGTCCAGGGTCGTTTGCCTCACACTCACTCTATGTTTAGGGCGGGGCCCCATTGAGTGCACACTTACTCTTCATTAGAAGTGTGCAGAGTGTGGCACTGTGCACTGCACCCAGGAGAAAGCCCTCACTCTGTCATAGTTGCTCACTCATTCTCTCCACATTCTCTGACCGGGAGAGCACTCTCACACTGTCACAGAGCTGCCCTTACTCCGTTCGAAGTGTGCGCTCACTCTCACCAGATCCCGGGTCCAAGAGAGCTCTCCCAAACTGTCGCAAGGCGCTCCCTCATTCTAGCGGGCGTTCACTCACACTCTCTCCGCATTCTGTGTCCAGGAGAGAGCTCTCACACTGCCACCGAGCGTGCCCTAATTCCAACAGAAGTGTGCACTCACGTCTGTGTCCAGGAGAGTCACAGAGCAGCCCTCGCTCTATCGGAAGTGTGCACTCACTCTCAGCATTCTGTGTCCAGGAGAGTGATCTCACTCTGTCACAGAGCAGCCCTCGCTCTATCAGAAGTGTGCACTCACTCTCAGCATTCTGTGCCCAGGAGAGTGCTTCACACTGTCACAGAGCAGCCCTCGCTCTATCAGAAGTGTACACTCACTCTCAGCATTCTCTGTCCAGGAGAGTGATCTCACTCTGTCACATAGCATCCCTCGCTCTATCAGAAGTGTGCACTCACTCTCAGCATTCTGTATCCAGGAGAGTGTTTCACACTGTCACAGAGCGCTCCCTCATTTCGTCAAAAGTATGCACTTAGTCTCAGCTTTGTGTGTCCAGGAGAGTGATCTCACACTGTCACACAGCGTTCCCTCATTCCATCAGAAGTGTGCACTCACTCTCAGAATTCTGTGTCAAGAGAGTGGCTTCGAGTGTGGGATCCCTCTCATGAACTGTCTGCTCACCTTTTCTACAGAAGTGTGGCTTTGCCCAGGAAAACGTGCCCACTTGGTGCCCTCAGTACCGTAGTCATGAGAGTATCCTGACACAATGCGCAGGAAACACTCATACTCCGTATTCCCAAGGAGCCTAACCACACTGTGTTCAAGAGTATACCATGAAGTGCCCAGAAACACACGCTCTACCTCGCCATGAAGTGCCCTGAAGCACACGCTCTACCTCACCATGAAGTGCCCTGAAGCACACGCTCTACCTCACCATGAAGTGCCCAGGAGCACACGCTCTACCACTGTGGACTTCAACCCTCTGAGACAAGTACCAGGAGCAGGCTCTTACAGGTTGGCGAAGAGGGTGGTCTGATAATGTGCCAGTGCGCCCTCTCTCTGCCACTAGAATCTGGCATCAATACTGTGCCAAACTGGCACCTCTCACACTGGAAGAGTACGGGGATAGTTGATGATGCCAGATGCTCCAGGGGGGCATTTTATACCTGTACTACTTACTGGGTGTTGCTTACCTTCGATTCTAACACTCAGGCTTCAGATATGAGCGCCAAGCAAAAATTCACTTCTCCGTGGGCGCTACGTGAATGCTCATAAATGATATTTCCATTAAGTATTGGAGTATATACCCTAGGATTTAATTCGATGTTATTTTTAAGAATACACAAGAGGAATATAAGTAATTGCACGCTAGTTATTACGGATTATATATTCTTACATATTGTAATTGTATTGGTATTTATATAGCGCTTACTACCCCTGACGAGGCTTCGAAGCGCTTTTCAGCGAGAAGCACGCTACTCCGGAACCCAACAAGAATTAGTGATGGATTAGTATCGGGAAATATGAGTACAGTTTTAGTATTATTATGGGTTAATTTGAGCCGCGGATTTGAGAGTTTGTTAGTTAGATTGACAGGAGTAATGGAGGGGTGGGGGAGGAAAGAAATCCAGACGTGTTAATTGGGAGTATATCCTTCATTTACTCAGCCCAAAGGCTTGGGATGAGTAAAGGGGGATGGAGGAGGGAAGAGTCTGTGGAAGGGTTAGTGAGGTCATAGTAGCAGGGTGAGATAAATGAGGGAGAATTTAGTAGGGTTGTTTGGGAGGTCATGGTAGTAGAGTGAGGTTTGGTGAGTTAGATGTGGAAGCGGAGGGAAGAGCTTAGGAAGAGTTATTTAGGTGAGGAAAGTAGTAGAAGGGATTTGGGATGAGTCAGAGTGGGAATGGAGGATAGATTGATAGAGAAATGACATATGGTGATGGGTAGATAAGTCTGATAAGATGAGAGCAGGGATTCATAGATATCCAGTATAACAACCCACCCAGGAGCCATGCAATGACCTACGAACATGCAAAGCACAGAACAACATACACACATACATACATATACATATATATATATATATATATATACACACACATACAAACACATACATACACACATGAATACACACACATATGCACACATATATGTACATACAATACATAAATAGAACCATGGGTAAATATACTTAGTCAAACAGGTTTAAAGAGTGTGTGTGTATTTTATTGTTATGACATAGTAGTGATATATATTTTCTAAAGAACTATACATAACTAGAAATATACACATAATCCAAAAAAATATTTATCGACATAGGTATATGCACTCCATAGTTGTTTGAAGATGGTGGTTATGAAGGAAAGAGCCAACTCTTGAGTAGTTTTCTGAAGACAAGAAAGTTATCTGTGGCTCTTATAGTTGGGAGTAATGAATTCTATAGTTTGGCTGCTTGAACGGAGAAGGATGTACCACCTGTAGTCTTTTTCTTGTATGGTGGTGTTCTAAGGCGGGGTGCCAATCTTGAGCAGAGGTTTCTTTGTTGGATGTATTTGGTTATTTTGTTTCTAATAAAAAGCGGTCCTGTTCCATGTATAGCTTTGTGGGTGATACAAAGCAGCTTGAAAGTGCATCTTCTGGCAACGGGTAACCAGTGTAGTGCTCTCAAGGCAGGGGAGATGTGGTCTTGTATGTAATTATTTATAACCTGTTTATTGTATTGTTATTCCAAACTGATGAACGATTCTTTACTGCAGTCGTTTTCCATATTTCTGTATATTTTGAAAAATTTTAAAACACATTTTCCAACTTAAATTGTCTTTAAAGAAACAAGCACTGAGGAAGCCTATAGGTCCATATTCAGTGTACTAATGCATGCAGCATAAGCACATTGAACTCGAACACTCAACAAAAGCCGGGCTGCATTAACCCCTTTCTTGGCTCTTATACTGTCCTTATTTCTTCTACTTCAACTAATGAGGGCAACAGATGTAAAGTAGTGCTTCATGCAGCCTAATGCAAGAGCTCAAGTGAAGGTGAAAGGATACACCACCAAAGCCAGTAGCATTAGGTGATATATGATTACTCCTGTGAGCCAAGACACGATTGGCAGTCTCAAGCCAATGGCTGAAAGAGACCAGTCAAAGAGAGCCAGTGGTTGAAAGGGGTGGGCCCATTGACCTCTGTCCGTATGTTTTAATCATTAAGTCTGTTTGACACCTGCACTGTCCAACCCTAAACTTAAAGTTGCAGAGAGAAAGGCAGTGTTATTAAGGAGACCCAGGAGTCTTTATTAAAACAGGCTCAGCCCTGCATAATAATCGAATGTGAGCGAAGTAGAGTTTTGTTCTTGCAATGTACACGTCCCCACTTTCCAGCCATGGTCAGACTTCCTACAGGGCAGCCAGGGAGTGCCTGATGGGCTTGTCTGACAGGTCAGTGGGTGGGTTTGTTTTCATGATGTTTCTAGGCCTGATTTATACTGGGCTCAATTTTACTATTGATTTTTATGATATTGAAACAAACATTGCATGCAACAAGCTCAAATCCATGCAGTCTTCCATGCCAAGAAAAACACTTTTACAGCGTGCCTTTACAAGTTCAAAACTGTCCTATATTGCAACCATGAGCCTATTTGTTTTTTAAACTGTCTAATTCACTATTTTAGTGCCTGGAATATTTTTATTTACCCATCAAATCCCTTATTTTAGTGCCAAGCGTATTGTCTGACCCCGACCCTGTTTCCAGCAAGATAGAAGTAGTCGGGCCCAGAGCCAGAATGAGGAACCAAAAGCAGCCACAGCAAAAACATCCATCCACCCACTCACCCATCCATCCCTTCTCTTTCTGTCCTCCTCCTATTCTCGAAGCCCCCTGTGCCTTCTGCATTTAATAGCGGGGATCTGTGGAAAGTGACTGAGGCACCAGCAGCTGTCCCAGGCTTTCAAAACTGGACTCCAATAGCTCCAGCCCACGGGGGAAATGCCTGGTAGAATAAAAGGCCTGCCCAACTGCTGTCTGTTTATCATGGTGGTTGTGATAACTGAAGAGTGAAATAAGTTTGTAATTCTTTAACATATCAGGCTAGCCTGAAATATCGAACTAAGGATTACTTGTGTCATCACAACACCTATCCCCAGAGCCTTCTCTGTACATGTAATAGGGATCTCAGTCATTTAATGAAATGTGGCCTGCAGGCCCCCACAGTGGTTAACTTTCAAGAAGATTTTCATGTTATATTGACAGAGGCGGGGAAGTGGTCGTCAGCACAGGGCTTGGATGATGGTTCTCACTCCTTAAAGTCTGTTCGATCAGCCCAGTACGTATACACTAGGGCCCATATTTATAGGAGAATGATGGAGCACAGTGCTGCGCCAAAATCGGCAGTACTGCGCTCCGTCATTTTCACAACGCAGGGATGTGCCATATTTAATTGAATACAGCGCACCCTTGTGTTGTCCCCTGCGCTCGTGCTAAATTGAGATGCCAGCATCAACAAAGGCATCCTTGCACCATACTGCAAGGACGTCTGCGTTGAGGGGTGTGATTGTTTGTGTGGTAAGGTGTCCCTTCCTGCACATAAACAATCACTAATGGTGCTTTGGCACTTTTGTGTGTGCTACACAATGCATCACACACAGAGGTGCCAAAGCGTCATTTTCAAATGATTGTTTATGTGCAAGAAGGGACACCTTCCTGCACATAAGCAGTAATTTCCAGCATTGTGCTATTTCTATGTGTGCTGCAGAATGCAGCATGCATAGAAAAAGCAAAAAACAAGGAGGAATAAAAGTAATCCTTCTCGCTGCACCCTGCTAGCGCCACCCCTAGGGTGGCATTAGATTTTGTTGCTGCCTCAGGTTTATGAAAACTCGTAAGTCTGAGGCAGTGTCAAAATGCAATGGGTGTTGCTGTGGCATGTCCACAGCAACACCCATTGCACGCCCCTTCCACGCAAAGGGCTGCGTCTGAAGCGGTCATATTTACAAGGCGGCGTGAAGCCACAAAAACTGGCTTAACGCCACCTTGTAAATATGGCACAGGTCACGAAAAGTGACACTCCGGTGGCGCTAGGGGCTCATAAGTATGTCCCTTTGTTTGGCAGGCTCTTGCCCATGTGTGGTCAGGGCGCTGGCATAGATGCAGGAGGTTGTCCTGACACTGCTTAGGACCCAACCCCGGACATTTTATAGCAACAAATTGCACATGTTATAAAAAGAATACCTCGAATGTAAGTTATGAGAACGGGGTGGGCGGGAGGTTCCAATCCCTCTGTTATTAACCGGGGACTATTTTCGTACTACATCAGAACAAGCGTTTAACAAGAATGTGATGTCCCTACTAGCGTGTAATCAGTTATTACAAGCAGATAGTACTATTCCAGAAGGATTGGCACGCGAGGAAGCAGGACACATGACATGCCTGTCCATCTATCTTCCACGGCCTGTCACACAAGAGAGCGCTCAGGCCGGGAGCAGCACTGGCACCAGCTTTCATGCCGGAGAAGCCAGAGTCCCCACGTGCTTGCGAAGCCACATTACGGGCAGAGCCACTGGAATTATTTGAACTTCTGCTGGTTTTGCCGCATTTGCCACCAAGTCAATCATCTATCTGCTGCACAATCTGCAGATTTACATTTTACAAATATATATTACAGCTCAAACGTATCACAAGTTACAAAAATGGCGGCGAGCCGGGCTGCCGCGCGGTGGGAGGCGCTATGTGCAGGGTGACTTGCTCATCATAGAGTTTCTCGTTGCTGTATTTGGATGCTAAACTGGTAATAATAAACGAATCCTTTGCCAAAGCAGTGTTAACGTGAAAAAATGAGAACATTATGAAGTAATACTGTCACAGAACGTTCCCCATTAATTGAATATTTTGCCTTTTCATGACCGCTAATTTAGTCAACCATACCGCATAAGCAGAACCCCAGCAGCCCCGAGTGACCTCCCACGTGTGCTCCCAGGAACCGCAGCATCCAGGATGGGGGAGGCCACAGAAAGATTTGGCTCCACTGTTAGTAAGGGACATATTCCCCATACTGGGTAGGTTTCAAGGCAATGGCAACGCAGCCCAGAGTTCCATGACCTCATCAAGGCACGCAGCCTAAGCACTGACTCCCCTTACTGGTGCTGAAACTCCTCAGTAGAGCAGTGGTTCCCAACCTGTGGTCCGGGGACCCCTGGGGGTTCGCGAAGCCTTCTCAGGGGGTCTGCGACTGCTTAGAATAATACAAAATATTAACAAATACTGACCAATTAGGTCCCCAGCTTCCAGTAATGACTCAGGTGGGGGTCCCCGGATTCCAATGATGATTCAGTGGGGGTCCCTTGGTTCCATTAATGTTAAAATGGGGGTCCACATATATCAGAAGGTTGGGAACCACTTAGGTAGAGTACATCATCCAGTCATCTTGGAGGTCTGAAACCTTATAAAGGTGTCTAACCCCTGAATGGCCACAGAATTCCTCATGGACTTGCAATATCCTGAAGATACAGAGCGGGGGATACTTATCGCAGGATTAATGGTCTCTGGGGGCATTCCGACCCCGGCGGGCGGCGGGTGCCGACGGCCGGGCGGAAACGGCCCAAACACCGCCCTGCGGTCAGATGACCGCGGGGGGCATTCCGACTTTCCCGCTGGGCCGGCGGGCGATCTGCAAAAGATCGCCCGCCGGCCCAGCGGGAAAGCCCCAGCAAAGATGAAGCCGGCTCCGAATGGAGCCGGCGGATTTGCTTAGGTGCGACGGGTGCAGTGGCACCCGTCGCGATTTTCAGTGTCTGCCAAGCAGACACTGAAAATCTTGCTGGGGCCCTGTTAGGGGGCCCCTGCACTGCCCATGCTAGTGGCATGGGCAGTGCAGGGGCCCCCAGGGGCCCCACGACACCCGTTCCCGCCAGCCTCTTCCTGGCGGTGTAAACCGCCAGGAACAGGCTGGCGGGAAGGGGGTCGGAATCCCCATGGCGGCGCTGCTTGCAGCGTCGCCATGGAGGATTCCTTTGGCCAGGGGAAAACCGGCGGGAAACCGCCGGTTTCCCTTTTCTGACCGCGGCTTTACCGCCGCGGTCAGAATTGGCCAGGAAGCACCGCCAGCCTGTTGGCGGAGCTTCCGTGGTCGTTGGCCCTGGCGGTCAATGACCGCCAGGGTCAGAATGACCCCCTATGTGTCTTCACACTCCATTACACAACCTTTCAGCCCCGGGGTCTGCTTGGCTGGACCACTGTGCTGCCCGTTAGAGGTATCCAACGAAGGTCAAGGAGCACCATCTCAAGTGCCAGGTTCACTGCATAACATCTCAGCACGTTCAAGAACTCCATTTATTTTCAGTGTATGTAAATATATTTATGTGGATATCATTTAAATCAGACATGGGTCTGGTTGCCGTCCTAGACCAAGGCTGGACAGACACCATGCCGACGATGAAATGACTTTTAGCAATCACCCGGTCTAGCAATGGAGCAATATTTGGTGCATTCAGGAGCAATGTTGCACTCTTTAATGTAGGCCTGGCCTTAAGCAGTTGGCTAGTATTGCCTTGACATCGGATCTGTACCGGAAGTGAGCATGCTAGACCACTGTTGGTGCCCATCATACAAACTCTAACTGGGTTTTTCATTCACAACTGCAAAGAAGCTGTGAATTTCAGGGAGGGAGTGAATAGCACACTCACGCTTAGTGCGCTGCAGAAAGCTTCTCTAATGACACAAATGGGCTGAACATTTTTGAGCCTTCAGACGTTTTTTTGAAATGTGCAGTACCATAGTAGTCAGTGAAGGAATAACTATAACAGTTTACCACCAGCATTTGCTTGTTTAAACCTAATTCGAAATAACGTATAAAAATAATTGGTATTTGCTGCATGCTATGAGTTTGCAAATTTATTTACTGGCACATCTAATTTCAGGGGCAATACCACACCTCCAGAATGCATTCAGGTTTCCTCTGCATCAGAGGGATTACCCTAAATTTAGCACGTGTCTAATTTACCCCATGTGTGTTCTTTAATGTGTCTAAACAGATGCAGTGTTAATAGCCACCTTCCTAAATATCAGCACTGATTCCGAGCACTGACTGACGTCCCTATTTCCAAGCAGCTACTTTTAATAGGCACTGTTATTTCTAACTCACCCGTTATACCACAATATTGAGTCAGAAATACCATCCTGGTCAGACTATCGACTACCACTACATTGTCAGGTTAAATATATATGGATAACTATAGATTTAATATTCCTAATTCCTCATCTGTCTATCTGGAAGATATATACCAACAAGTTAAAGAAATGTGGAGTTAAGAACCATAAATCTATATAAATATATGATCAACTTGACAATATAGTGGGAGTCAACACTTTGGCGTCTATATCTTTGTAGGACCATATTCAAAATTTGATAATGTGGTAAAGCACATGTTGCGTATCATGCCAATACTTTAAATGTAGTTGATGCTTCTAATTTTTAATAACCCCTTGTTGAGACTTACTGCCGCCATCACTGTTTGCGTTCAAAACTGACAGGAAGCTTCTTCCATATACACTCCTGAGGTGTGCGACAACACCATCCTCAAGTGATCCCCTCTCTTGTAGGGACTTCTACCTCCAACTCTAAACACAACTTGTACCAGAATGTCTTAGGCCTACTTTCTGCTCACTTCTGGAAGGATATCACCTGTCCTAATTTTTCTGGACCTCAGTGCAACTTGTGGTCATATCAGTTATTCTCCGTCCTTCACCTCTTGTATTCACACGTGTCAAGATAGGCATGGATACTCAGTCCTCAATAAGAATTCCAAGGGTTGACAGAAACACCAGTACACCTACCCAGGAGGTGAACTGGAGCAAGAAACCACAATATAAACTACAAGGCCAAAGTGAGATGCTGCAATCAACCTGAAGTGGCAGACAGGTCTTCTCAGTACTAAACTTTCTCTGGACCCAAGAGGGTTTCTAAACATGGCTTTGAGGTCCTAGGAGTGTGGTGGGCTCGGAATCATGTTCCAGTCTTAAACCCAACAGCGGCTTTAGGCAGGGGTTGCCATTCCTGGTACAATAACATACCAGTGAGCATTGTTAAAATAGGGACACAAGTTGGGTTGGCTGCCAATTGGCTAATCTCACGCCTCTCCCAGGAAGTAATTCAGAAACATGATATTGGGAGACGGGAAGCATCAGCAGAGAGATGTAGAATTTCACCTGAAACTCATGCTGGGTCTCAAAGGTCTGCCTGGAATATGCAAAGTACCTCGTTTATTATTAATTTTCTCCCCACTAACACCTGGTTTCAAAATGTCGTTAATTTAAAATACAAAGCTCAAAATAAAAACCTGCAGTCTTATAAATGTACCTCTATATTCAAGAAACACCCACACACTACTCAATGTTGAGGTGCACAGAAAATGTCAACCATTGAATAAAAACTCTTATAAGGGTACCGCATTAGTTTAATGCACTAAATAAATACAGGAAAATAAATCTGATAAATATTGGCATTAATAAAACTGAAATTATTGTGCTTTATGTCAAGAAGAGAAACGATTCTGGTACCTCCTTAGAATTATAGTGGAAATGGAACACTTCTGAAAAGCCTTCATTTTTAAAAAAATGGCTCCTCTTTTTTAGAGTTGATTTATGTGGTGATTGCGCCATTCATAGCGACCATATTATATTCTTAAATTACGTTAGCAAGTTTTGGTTACTCATCTTCAGCCATCAGTTGGTTTTGCTCAGTAATCTTCAGCCATTGGTTTACAGTCAGTTGCATCTTAGATCAGCTCATATGACCATTCTATCACCATTTTTCTACTGGCTGGTCTGTGTGTCCTTCCAACTACAGTGGAATGTATAAGGGACTATTTCATATCTGAAAGCTTGTGGTGAGTGGCACAGTAGCACTGGTTAGCAAGCACTGACAAGCACTTGAAAAATGCATGTGACAGATACTACAGAACACTAAGCAACCCTTGTCATTTTTGGCAACCATTTTTCAGATTTTTTTAAAAACAAATTCGGTAGGATTGGCATTTGTATACTAAAGCACGATGGATCTACACACTATGCACATGTCTTGGCTACCAACTAGGCTAATATTTGCTATTATTATGTGGAGTTCTGGTTTAACCATTTGTATGTCACAGTATTGTGATTTAATATCAACCTATCAAATTATTGTATCCATGATATCGAGTACAAACATATAATCTAGGTAAGGTATTAACTACAATTGTGGTTAACTGTGCTGTAGGATAAATGTATGTGGCTTAAGTTCTAACATTTCAAGCACAATTAAATACCTCCCGCTCAAAAATTAAGACCAAGCGAGATACTTCCTGCATTTGGATGGCAGACACAAAAATGTAGTTGACTTATCGTGGTGTCTATTCTCAGTGGGTAACAAAGTACCTGGCAACAGAGATGGCAAATGAAACCTTAAAGGTAGCCTACTTGAAACTAGTTGGCACCTGGATACACACAGTTTATTCATATTTACAGTTACTTCAGAATGGTGTGCGGGAGTTAAGCCCAGGGCTGGGATAGCCAATATCCCCGCAGTATGATCTACCATGTGTTGCTGTACCATACTTGGTAACATGGCGTACAGGCACATAATACATACTACATCCCGGCCTACAATAATACATGGGAGTGCTAAGTCTGCATTCCTCTTGCATTATCCTCAGGGGTATTCAAATCTGGTCTCCCGCATGGCTGTGCATTACTTTACCACCAAGCAGAGGCAAATCATAAGTTGAAAGTGGATCCTGTGTTTATCACAATCAATAGTTTGGCCTAAACCAGAAGTGTCCAGGTTGTCTTGTTTGGAGAAAAAAAATGAATGTGAATATGTGAAAACCACAGAGTGAATAAAAAAATCATGCCTCCGCACAGCAAGCATCAGCTGTTATTCAGCACATACTGCCTTGATGGAGGACAGGTATGGAAAGACTGGAAATGCAGAGAGATAAATTTGCTCTCCAGCAAAGATACAGATTGGATCAGCAATGCTAATGAAATTTTGCTGTGTTGTAAGAGAGAGGGCTTTTGTGCACCAAATGAGCTTTTAATGACCGAGGCGGACTGCGCGTCACCCAAATGAGATATTGTTATTAATTAAATCGTGCTGCGTTTTTGGTAAACTTGGATTTGAGCTTCGTAAGGAGTTCCGGTGGCCTTCTATACCCACCATGTTGTTAGTCGTCTTCCAGGCGTCCACTTTTTGATGCGGCAGCGAATCCCAGGTCAGCCCATATGGCGCAGTCCATGCGGTTGTATCGAAAGGTACACCGTGGGAGGTGCTCTACATTGCGGCGGTGTGTCCACACTCAGCAAATGTGATATGATTTATGGAGAAGTGTATGCACAATTGTCCCCTGTGGTACGACGTATATTGCAAAGTGTCCTCAGTCACACCATGCAAGGTGGATTATGCTTCCAGATGTCCTAAATCAGTTCAGCTCAAGTGTTTAAAGCCGCAGGAAATCTTCAATAAGCTCATGTGATCTGCTCCACGCTGCTGTGTCTCCTGGTCTAACCACATAATGAAGTCTATGCTTCTGTGTTCTTAGTTAACGCATTCAAGGGAGTTAATTTTGCAACGTTTTTTCCTTGATCCACCCGGGTGCTTTCCTATACGAGGCAGTGTATCCTCCGACAGACAATGCGGTGTAGTTTAACCTATTGTTATCCTCAGTAGGATCTGGTGAGGTGGTTGATGGTGCAAAGTATCTTCATTTAAGCTAAGTTGGTTGATTTATGCTTCAGTGCATCCTAACATAGATTGTGCTGAGTGGTTAATGCATAGTTTATTCTGGGTTAGACAATGGAAATCCGTTGTTTATTTTCAGTGAGGTCATGTGCGTATCATCAATTACCCAAAATAAAATAGCTTATGCTTCAGGGTATAATAAGGCAGCGAGGTGGTTAATCAATTGTTTACCCTCAGGCCATGTAATTTTCATGTATGAAGCAATGTATGCTCATTTCCCATGTTAGGAAGCTTAGGTCTCAGTGTACTGTCAGACAGATCTCATGAGGCGGTTAATGATGGAGTGTACCCCACCTTATCCGTAGTCATGTGACGCCTGTGGCACTTTCTATCTAATCAACCCTTGATTACAGTTTATCTGCATTTGTAAGATATGATGTCGTCTGTGCTGCAATGCAGGAGATTTTATGGTTTATCATCACTCAGACCATGTGACGCGATTTAATGCATGGTTTAGCCACAGTCTGACCATGAAATGCAGTTTCATCTCGGGTGTAGCATCAGTTAGAGCAGTGGTTCCCAACCTTTTGACTTCTGTGGACCCCCATTTTATCAATACTGGAGCCCTGGGAACCCCACTGAATCATTATTGGAATACGGGGACCCCCACTGAGTCATTACTGATAGCTGGAACCTAATATTATTACATTTTCTAAGCAGTCGCGGACCCCCTGAGGAGGCTTTGCGGACCCCCAGGGGTCCCCGGCCCACAGGTTGGGAACCACTGAGTTAGAGCAGCAATGTGGTTTAATGTGTGGACATTCTCAGACACGCCATGTATGTGGTGTAATGTGGTTTGCACTGCAGTATGTCTGACGTGAACCCTTGAGGTTTGTGTTAATTTGTGGCTTGGCTCAAGATATATTGCCACAATCAGATTACACAATGTGGTTCCTGCACTGAAATCCTTTCAAGCTTTACAAATCTACTTAGATTGCCACGTTGCTTATTCCTGGTGAAGGTTGGGATAGAGGTGAATTGTCAGAGCTCTTGCTACGTCTCAATACTGGGATAGTACAGCCTGATGGAGCTGGGGATAGAGGTGCATTGTCAGCACTCTTGCTATGTATGAATACTGGGATAGTACAGCCTGGTGGAGCTGGGGATAGAGGTGCATTGTCAGAGCTCACTATGTCTCAGTACTGCGATAGTACAGCCTGGTGGAGCTGGGGATAGAGGTGCATTGTCAGAGCTCACTATGTCTCAGTACTGCGATAGTACAGCCTGGTGGAGCTGGGGATAGAGGTGCATTGTCAGAGCTCAGTATGCCTCAGTACTGCGATAGTACAGCCTGGTGGAGCTTGGGATAGAGGTGCATTGTCAGAGCTCACTATGTCTCAGTACTGCGATAGTACAGCCTGGTGGAGCTGGGGATAGAGGTGCATTGTCAGAGCTCAGTATGTCTCAGTACTGCGATAGTACAGCCTGGTGGAGCTTGGGATAGAGGTGCATTGTCAGCGCTCTTACTGCGTATCAGTACTGGGATAGTACAGCCTGGTGGAGCTTGGGATAGAGGTGCATTGTCAGAGCTCAGTATGTCTCAGTACTGCAATAGTAAGGCCTGGTGGAGCTTGGGATAGAGGTGCATTGTCAGCGCTCTTGCTACGTATCAATACTGGGATAGTACAGCCTGGTGGAGCTTGGGATAGAGGTGCATTGTCAGAGTTCAGTATGTCTCAGTACTGCGATAGTACAGCCTGGTGGTGCTCGGGATAGAGGTGCATTGTCAGAGCTCACTATGTCTCAGTACTGTGATAGTACAGCCTGGTGGAGCTGGGGATAGAGGTGCATTGTCAGAGCTCAGTATGCCTCAGTACTGCGATAGTACAGCCTGGTGGAGCTTGGGATAGAGGTGCATTGTCAGAGCTCACTATGTCTCAGTACTGCAATAGTACAGCCTGGTGGAGCTGGGGATAGAGGTGCATTGTCAGAGCTCAGTATGTCTCAGTACTGCGATAGTACAGCCTGGTGGAGCTCGGGATAGAGGTGCATTGACAGCGCTCTTACTACGTATCAATACTGGGATAGTACAGCCTGGTGGAGCTTGGGATAGAGGTGCATTGTCAGAGCTCAGTATGTCTCAGTACTGGGATAGTACAGCCTGGTGGAGCTGGGGATAGAGGTGCATTGTCAGAGCTCAGTATGTCTCAGTACTGGGATAGTACAGCCTGGTGGAGCTGGGGATAGAGGTGCATGTCAGAGCTCAATATGTCTCAGTACTGCGATAGTACAGCCTGGTGGAGCTGGGGATAGAGGTGCATGTCAGAGCGCTTACTACGTATCAGTACTGGGATAGTACAGCCTGGTGGAGCTGGGGATAGAGGTGCATTGTCAGAGCTCAGTATGTCTCAGTACTGCGATAGCACAGCCTGGTGGAGCTTGGGATAGAGGTGCATGTCAGAGCTCACTATGTCTCAGTACTGCAATAGCACAGCCTGGTGGAGCTTGGGATAGAGGTGCATGTCAGAGCGCTTACTACGTATCAGTACTGGGATAGTACAGCCTGGTGGAGCTGGGGATAGAGGTGCATTGTCAGAGCTCAATATGTCTCAGTACTCCGATAGCACAGCCTGGTGGAGCTTGGGATAGAGGTGCATGTCAGAGCTCACTATGTCTCAGTACTGCGATAGCACAGCCTGGTGGAGCTTGGGATAGAGGTGCATTGTCAGCACTCTTGCTACGTATGAATACTGGGATAGTAAAGCCTGGTGGAGCTTGGGATAGAGGTGCGTTGTCAGCACTCTTGCTACGTATGAATACTGGGATAGTACAGCCTGGTGGAGCTTGGGATAGAGGTGCATTGTCAGAGCTCAGTATGTCTCAGTACTGCGATAGCACAGCCTGGTGCAGCTTGGGATAGAGGTGCATTGTCAGCACTCTTGCTACGTATGAATACTGGGATAGTACAGTCTGGTGGAGCTTGGGATAGAGGTGCATGTCAGAGCTCACTATGTCTCAGTACTGCGATAGTACAGCCTGGTGGAGCTGGGGATAGAGGTGCATGTCAGAGCGCTTACTACGTATCAGTACTGGGATAGTACAGCCTGGTGGAGCTGGGGATAGAGGTGCATTGTCAGAGCTCAGTATGTCTCAGTACTGCGATAGCACAGCCTGGTGGAGCTTGGGATAGAGGTGCATGTCAGAGCTCACTATGTCTCAGTACTGCGATAGCACAGCCTGGTGGAGCTTGGGATAGAGGTGCATGTCAGAGCGCTTACTACGTATCAGTACTGGGATAGTACAGCCTGGTGGAGCTGGGGATAGAGGTGCATTGTCAGAGCTCAATATGTCTCAGTACTCCGATAGCACAGCCTGGTGGAGCTTGGGATAGAGGTGCATGTCAGAGCTCACTATGGGGGTTATTCTAACTTTGGAGGAGTGTTAATCCGTCCCAAAAGTGACGGAAAAGTGACGGATATACCACCAGCCGTATTACGAGTTCCATAGGATATAATGGACTCGTAATACGGCTGGTGGTAAATCCGTCACTTTTCCGTCACTTTTGGGACGGATTAACACCTCCTCCAAAGTTAGAATAACCCCCTATGTCTCAGTACTGCGATAGCACAGCCTGGTGGAGCTTGGGATAGAGGTGCATGTCAGAGCGCTTACTACGTATCAGTACTGGGATAGTACAGCCTGGTGGAGCTTGGGATAGAGGTGCATTGTCAGCACTCTTGCTACGTATGAATACTGGGATAGTACAGCCTGGTGGAGCTTGGGATAGAGGTGCATTGTCAGAGCTCAGTATGTCTCAGTACTGCGATAGCACAGCCTGGTGGAGCTTGGGATAGAGGTGCATTGTCAGCACTCTTGCTACGTATGAATACTGGGATAGTACAGTCTGGTGGAGCTTGGGATAGAGGTGCATGTCAGAGCTCACTATGTCTCAGTACTGCGATAGTACAGCCTGGTGGAGCTTGGGATAGAGGTGCATTGTCAGAGCTCAGTATGTCTCAGTACTGCGATAGCACAGCCTGGTGGAGCTTGGGATAGAGGTGCATTGTCAGAGCTCAGTATGTCTCAGTACTGCAATAGCAAAGCCTGGTGGAGCTGGGGATAGAGGTGCATTGTCAGAGCTCAGTATGTCTCAGTACTCCGATAGCACAGCCTGGTGGAGCTTGGGATAGAGGTGCATTGTCAGAGCTCAGTATGTCTCAGTACTGCGATAGCACAGCCTGGTGGAGCTTGGGATAGAGGTGCATGTCAGAGCTCAGTATGTCTCAGTACTGGGATAGTACAGCCTGGTGGAGCTTGGGATAGAGGTGCATGTCAGAGCGCTTACTGTGTCTCAGTGCTTGGATAGCCTTGCCTGGTACAGGTTGGGATAGAGGTGCATTGTCAGAGCTTTCAATTTATCTCAGACGTGGGAGATCAGTGTCTGATGTCGGTGGGGGTGAGGGTTGCACCGCCCCTGCTCTTCATTTATCCTGGTGGTGGGTTGTCTGTACCTGGTGCGGCTGGGGAGAGGTGCATTGTCGGAGCGCTATATTTTTCTCGGTGGTGGGTATTCTGTACCTGGTGCAGGCCGGAGACAGGTGCATTGTCGGAGCTCTATATTTGTCTCGGTGCTGGGTTATCTGTACCTTTTGCAGGCTGGAGAGAGATTCATTGTCGTAGCGCTATACTTATCTCGGTGGTGGGTTATCCGTAGCTGTTGCACGCTGGAGAGAGGTGCATTGTCGCATTGTCGGAGCTCTGTTTTTTTTCGGTACAGGGTTATCTCTAGCTGGTGCAGAATGGAGAGGGGTGCATTGCTGGAGCTGTATATTTATCTCAGTGGGGGTTATCTGTACTTGGGGCAGCGGGGAGAGAGGTGCATTGTTGGAGCGCTATATTTATCTGGAGGTGGGTGTTCTGTACCTGGAGCATCCTGGATAGAGGTGCATTGGCGGGGCTCTATATTTTTCTCGGTGCTGGGTTATCTACCGGGTGCAGGCTGGATAGAGGTGCATTGTTGGAGCTCTTCCTTTGTCTGGGTGCTGGGTTATCTGTACCTGGTGCGGGCTGGAGAGAGGTGCATTGTCGGAGGCTCGAAGCTCTACATTTACCTCGGTGGTGGGTTATCTGTAGCTGGTGCAGGACGGAGAGGTGCATTGTCGGAGCTCTATATTTATCTCGGTGGTGGGTTATCTGTAGCTGGTGCCGTCTGGATAGGGGTGCATTGTTGGAGATCTTCCTTTGTCTTGGTACTGGTTATCTGTACCTGGTGCGGGCTGGAGAGAGGTGCATTGTCGGAGGCTCGAAGCTCTACATTTACCTCGGTGGTGGGTTATCTGTAGCTGGTGCAGGACGGAGAGAGGTACATTGTCGGAGCTCTATATTTATCTCGGTGGTGGGTTATCTTTAGCTGGTTCAGTCTGGATAGAGGTGCATTGTTGGAGCTCTTCCTTTGTCTCGGTGCTGGTTATCTGTACCTGGTGCAGGCTGGAGAAACGTGCATTGTCGGAGTGCTATATTTGTCTGGATGGTGGGTTATCTATACCTTGTGCAGGCTGGAGAGAGGTGCTTTGTTGGAGCTCTTCCTTTGTCTTGGTGGTGGGTTCTTTGTGGCTGGTGCAGTCTGGATGGAGGTGCATTGTTAGAGCTCTTCTTTTATCTCGGTGGTGGGTTATCTGGACCTGGATCATACTGGAGAGAGGTGCGCTGTCGGAGCGCTATATTTATATCGGTGGTCGGTTATTTGTACCTGGTGGAGGCTGGATAGAGGTGCATTGTCGGAGCGCTATATTTATCTCGGTGGTGCGAGAGCAGGGGCTGGTGAAAAGGACATTATGAGATCTGTAACTGCATTTAGATAAAAGTGAATGTTTTATAAATGCCACCCGGTACATTAGTAAATAAAACATTGTAGATATTCTATGGGGACCACTTCCTAGGGCTCAAATGTACCATGAGATCTCCTTGGTACCCCCAACATTGCATTGATAATGCTGCAGATGTGCCCTGGGCCCTAGTGCAAAGGAGGAAATGCCCACTTAATAAGTGCTTTAAATGGAAAAATAGAAGTGCAGGTACTCTGTAGCAGAGTACCTGCTTGTTTCTGAGAAGTGCCGGTACTCCCCAATTAAAAGAATTACGGTTTTCTTGAGAAGTGCAGGTACTCTCCCTCTCAAAATAAAAAAGTACCGGTACTCAGTACCGGCCCATTTAAAGCATTGGTTTTAATAATAAAACGCTCAATAATCAATTTTTAGTGACCCTCCCCACCCCCACCACCCTCATGCCAAAGCATTAGCTGCACCCACGGAAGCTGCGCCCCTGGGATTGATACACATCCGTTTGGGCGTGTCATGCCGGCAAGAAAACCGGAAGTCTGTTACGGACCTGTAATAGGGAAGTTACCCAATGTTACATGATACAACTGGGGAGCGGCATTTTGAAACGGAGATGCCAAGAATATCTTGAGAAAATGTGTTTCCAGGCCAAACGTGCAAGTTCTGAGCCCTTCCTGATGAATTCAAGTTGGGCCACATTTACAATGAAAGGTTCTGAATTTATGCCTTAGTGCCTAGCCTCGGCCATAAGTGCTTGTGCACAACATTTAGGAATTCACAAACATTCCCAGTAGTATTCCTGGGAAAGATGTGCCAGTTGCAGATTTCCAGGAGTATGAGGGGAACGTCACGTGACATTTTCCTCATGGATGCCATGGAGCCTGGCACAACAAGGACATTGGCCCGTTTGTCTGCTGTTGGGATGGTGAATTACAGCAACTATCAAGGTTCGATGGGCCGCCAGGTGCCACTGCACCTGCTGCACCAATGGTAGCTACGACCCTGAAGCAGAATCACAAGTTTGTGTCCCCCCTCCAGCTCAGGAGGCAAACATCGGTTTGAGCCATCTCCTCCACACGGATATACTACTGGGCAATTCTACAGACTTGTGACTGATGTTTGCAGAGATAATGTAATTGACACCTTTAAATATTTCATACTTTGTAGGTGTCTTTAACTTATGCTTCCCTACATGATCTGACCTTGGTCCCAAAAAACGGGGACATTTATTCAATGATCTGACCTTTGTCCCAAAAACCAGGACATTTGTTTAAAATTAAGAGAAGCGTCAGGACACCGGGACAGTCCTCTAAAAACCGTGACTGTCCAGGGAAATCCGGGACGTCTGGTCACCCTACCCTGTTTCAGCTTGTTACTCGCCCCGTTGCAGTGTACAATCATGTGGCCTTATGCAGCCCCCAACATTTCACCAGTGGCTGTTCGTCTCTTTCTACGTGAGTCACGAAGGAGGCTGGTTATTTTCAGCACTTGCATCCAGACTCTGGCTCTCAGTGAGACTAACAACTCCTTTATATCCAGAAAGGAAGGGAACTTGTGCATTTTCCCACAGGAGGGTGAGCAGATGTAGGGTGGTCACTCCTGGAAGGTTCTGGACTTCACCAGACGGACGTGCCCTGCAATTCCCAATCAGGCACAAACATGAGTTCGCCCCCGAGCCTGCTTTCTGAGCTTTGTGCAAACTGCCGCACCACCACGGTTTCCCTGGGACACGTTTTACCAAAAAGAACCTAGTGCAACTTGCCAGAGGACAAAAGAGTGCAAAGAGGCAAAACATGAGAAATCAGGTGTGCAGACTCTGAGAGTGCGTGTTATGCATCATTCCTTGGAAGGTGCACTTATCATGTACTCAGTAAATACCACACTCGAGGTGTTGGTATTAACTGGATCTTCAGATGCACAGACTCCTATACGAAACGTTATGCCTCATTCTACCCTCATTCCAGAAAACGATAAACTCATAATGCAGTCTCGAAATGACGCACCTGGTGGTATTTGTATTTACTGAGTGATCAGGTGCATAGGCTCCAAAACCACGTTATGCCTAATTCCAGTCTCATTATTGGAACTTTAGGTGAGACCATGTTATGTACACTATTAGTTTTCACTTCAAATACTGTCTCCAGCTTTCCCTCCTTGATCACCTATCATAAATCTCTCCATCACCGCCATTGCTGTGTCCCATTGGACCACACTGGCTGTCCATAAATGCTGGGTAAGCATGACTAGTATCTTGGACAGTGTCATAACACACAAACCCACCTCCAGATAAGTTCTGTGTTATGATGTTGTGAAGGACAGAAAGAGCCATACTCACAGAGTGGTTTAATAACACATACCCACGCATCCTTCCCTTTCTTGAAATGTGAAAAATGGATTTCTTAACTTGGCGTGAGGGCTCCATTTGTCCATTTGTTCTGTTCTACAAACAAAATTGTATGTCTTCATCACCTGTTTAATTTCATTTGTTGCAGATGTGAAACTTTGTAAATGTGTTAAACCGCCACATATTCTAGAAATGTTATCTCTGTGTTTGAACATCCTGTTCTTGTGGTTTAAAGGTGCTACAGGAAATGTTTGCTTGAAGGCATCTAGAAATTGTGACACGTATAGTGTGGTAAAGTAGGTTTTTTGTGTTGCAATAAAAGACATCAAAGGCTAAGGGAAAGGTCAGGTGCTTTGGCAAAAGAGTTCCATTTGGATACTCTTTGGAGGTGACCGCTGCAGTCAATAAAATGCTATCTTGAAGCATAATCCGAATCCTTGTATTCTATCTTGTACAAATTCAGCCTCCTACAAAAAGAGACTCATAAATTTATTTCCCAAACTTGGTGGTCCGACGGGGACTCATGGAGAGAAATTCGACAGACTAAAAGGCTGTGAATGAGGAAGGAGACAGGAGACCGCGGATCGTGGGGGCCACTGCTAAAAGACAAGTTTCTTGCAGATGCCATCTGACGTCCCCAACTTCCATCCCCTGAAAATAATTTCTCCCACTGAGACTCAGTCGGAGGCCGAGGAGACATTTGACCTCAAGAATACGAGGATCCGGACCCAACATATTTGGTGAGACTGTCCTATGTCACTTGTAACTTGTAAACTTGTATCCTGGTATTGACGTCATATTCATCTTGGTATTTGATCTTGGTACTTGTTTGTGACCTTTTCATAGGTGAACTCCGCAATTAGGACCACTATGAGTAAGTTCAAGAAATGCATTTCTGAATGTTGTTGTTGTTTCTGGACCCCTCGTGTGGACGAATCTATACCCGTGCCAGCCGAGAGTAGTCCAGCCTGGATAGTAATGAAAAAATATGGTGCGGGCCCGACCCTCTGGGGCCCAGTTTGGCACAAGTATACAAAGAAAGGGGGAGACAGACAGTGGCCATTAAATAGATCCTTTGACGATGACAAATTACATTTTTTACAACAGACATTATTTAAGGAAAATGTTAGACAGACAAGGTGGAACAGTTATTATACCTGGGAAAAAGAGGCTAGAAAAAGGGCCATGAGAGAGGACAGGAATATGAAAAACAAAAAACCCCAAAAAAACAGTCAGCCTTGAAACTAAAAGAATATAGCGACGTTCAAAGAGGGAGACAGGGAATTTAGAATGACTACAAATAAAATGTATAGGTCAAAAAATGACATACGACAAGGGACTACATAGGACGAAATGTTGGAGAATATTTTGGACAATATTCCGCCTTATGTTCCCGTCCAGTCTAATGCTCCAGTGCAAAATGTTAACGTTAATATCCCTAATCCCTTTCCTCATGTTACAAATTCCTTCTCCCACTGGATCTGCCCCTAATGTCCCCAATGTTGGCCATCAGGTTCTTGGCCCTCAAATATTTAATCCTGCCCAGACTATAAATATTCCTCCCAACCCAGTCCCCATACAAGCTACACAAAATGCTGCTGTACTAAACACTACAATGGGAGGAATACCTCAATTGAATAGTACTCAAAGTATAATTGGACTCCACAGATTCATTCTAACATGCAAGGAATTATTTCTTATACTTCACAACACTCACCATACGTTAGTAACAGTGTTAAATATAAGAAATACAGTAAGGGACACAGGCCCTCTTCTGTGGGACACACTTCAGACACCACTCCATGTAGAGCTCGGAAGGACCCCACTGTGACGTTTTCTTGCATTAGTTTGCAAGATGGTCTCCTGTCTGAAGGAGAAAGAATAAGTAGATCCCGAACAAGTGGAATGGCCTTGCCGGTCACTGTAAACAGGTGAATGGCGGATGCTCCATATACAAATTCAGCCATTATTTTACATGAATTTCAAAAGTATAATGATTTTCAGCAACATTGTCTTTCGGACTTGATGTCTAAATTGATCAAGGGGGAATGTTTAACATGGCCCCTATTGACAGAATAAAGGCAATTGAGGAGCAGACTGGCCAACAAATGTTTGCAGATAAATTCATTATTAACATGCAAAAGGACCTCTGTGATTATTTAAAATACTGAAAATACATGGACAACTAAAAGCCCGTCAGAATTCCTAGTTATGGCAACATATTATGAAAGTGTGTTAAAAATCAAGACAGAGGTTTGTGATAAGAGAAAAGGATTGAAGACAAAAGCGTTAATGCCACAGGCCACCTTAATCAGGCCCAAGGTACAGGACAGATGGAGAGGGCAAGAGGACGTGGGGGCAAATAAATACTCCTGGGCAACAGGGAATGAGAGTCATAGGATATAATACTTGTGCATATTGTAAACAAGAAGGGCATTGGAAAGACACTTGTCCAGAATTACAATATTCTGGCCAAGGAATGCAGAGAGGAATGGGAAATAGGAGAAAACAGGGAGGAAGTGGTGAACGATCTGGACAAGATTTGGCTGCACATTTTCAACAACAGATGCACTCTAATTACTTTGACTATATGGACTAGGGATGCCCACGAGAGGGAGAAGGGAGATTGGCAATTCCAGTAGATCAGTGGGGACCGTATGTAGACATGAAGGTGTGTGGTGAAGAGTAGCCTTTTTTTTTAGACACTGGAGTCACCTGCACCTCTGCCATCCACAGCCATTTTCGTCGGGCTCCCCTCTCTGGGCCTATTAATACTTCACTTGGATTTGCTGGAATGCCTGTACGAAGCCCCATATAAAGCCCTTGGATGTTACTATTGGACCTTACAGTTTTCCCCATTCATTGGTTTTAACTGAAGCCTCTGATGAAAATTTGTTAGGGTTGGATTTGTTAAAGAACGTGCATGCTCATATTTATTTTTCCCCTGATGGAGTATATGTGACAATTGCTAATCCTTCCATTTCAAAACGTTACCCTGTTTTTTCCGCAACCCAGGAGTTGTCACATATAGATCCATCTCTTTGGGCTACAGGTAGAAACGATGTGGGTTTCATAAACATGGAACCAGTCAGGATACGCGTTAAAGAAGGCACATCCTTACCCCTAATACCACAATACACATTATTCCCTGGAGCTGAGGAAGGGCTTTTTTTCCATAGTACAGGACCTCCTTGATAAGGGTATTGTGAAGGAGAGTTATGGTAGTCTCTAACAGTGCCATACTTCCCGTCATCAAGAAAAGTCCTCCTGGACGACAGACAGAATATAGATTGGTTATTGACCTGCGAGTTAGTAACAAGATATTAGTACCACAATACCCAGTTGTACACCAGATGTCACTACACTGTTCACATGATTTCACCCACTGCCACATTGTTCTCTGTAAAAGATTTAAAGAGTGTTTTCTTTAGTATAACCATTGCGCTCCAAAAAGCCAACTGGCCACTTTAAAATCACCAGAGGGCAATGTTCTTTTACAATATATTGATGAACTTCTCATTGTACCTGACACAGTTGAACAATGTGAACAGGCCACACCAGAATTGCTGTCACATTTAGCCACACAAGAAAAAAAGTTCTTCCTATCCAAGTTGCAATATTGTCAACAGGAGGTGTTCTATTTAGGGCACCTCCTGTCGAAGGGGGGTAGAAGACTTGACTCACAAAGAATATCAATATTTTGCAATTTACAACGCCCACAAACATAGAGAGATGTTTGAGGTTTTATAGGTTTTACCTCATATTGCAGACAATGGATACCTAATTATTTCCTTATGGCGAAACCTTTGGTTGCCCTCACTCTCAAAGATGTACATGTACCTAACACTCGGAATGATGAATGTGAAAGAGCCTTCTGTGAATTGAAAAAGGCTTTGTATAATGTGCCTGCGTTAGCCACCCCAGATTTTCAGAAACCAATTACCACATTTGTACAAGAAAATGAAGTTGTTATTGACACAATCACACGGAGACAAAAACAGACCATGTGCTTATTTTTCATCCAGTTTAGACCCAGTAGCACGACCATTGCCACATTGACTCAGGACTGCAGCAGTAGTGGCGACAGCAGTAAAACCGAGTGAAGATTATGTACTTGGACATCCATTAACAGTGCCGGTACCCCATGCTGTAGATGTCCTACTGAATAATGCACAGACACAACATTTGACAAATGCTAGGTTCACAGGCTATGAACTCACTTTGATTTCTCTGCATATCTCAATACTGAGATGTAATGTTTTGAACCCGGCAACTATGTTACTTTTACTTAATGAAGTGTTACCAGGAGAAATACATGACTGTATTATCGGAACAGAACAAGAGACCAAAGGTAGAGTGGACCTCACTGACAGGCCATTGGAAGAGTGGGATGGCGAATTGTATGTTGATCGTTCCTACTCAAAATTATATGATGGGACCACAATTGCAGTCTATGCTGTTACTAAATGAAGATACTTTAGAACTCTGTGCAGGCCGCAGAATTGATAGCCTTGATGCAAGTAGGTGAATTGAGTGATGGTTTAAAGGTTGATGTGTACATTGACAGATAGTATGATTTTGGCCTAGAAACATTCTTTTAGCAGATTGTGAAAGGAGAGAGGGTTTATGACTTCTCATGGAACACAAATGCGTCATGGTGAATTCATTGCAAGGTTGTTAAATGCTTTAACGTTACCTGAGAAATTGGCTGTGGTAAAATGTTCAGTTCACAAGAAAATTGAGAATGATGTAGGAAAAGGAAGTGCATTTGCAGGCAGGACAGTGAAACATACTGCACCAACTGAGTACAGTATCATGTATGTGACAGGGACAGTTAGATGGTTACCAGAAGTTGGCATGATGAACCAGACAATGGAGTGTGTAAAGGATATTCAGGACGCAGCTACTCCGGAGGAACTTGCTGAGTGGTACATTTGTGCCACCTTAGATAGTGAAGGATGTTGGGTAGACAAGATGAAGAAAAGGAGATGGATGTTACCTAATGCTTATGTGAATGCCATAGTTTCCTCAGCACATGTACCTGCACACATTAGCTCTCAAGGAATAGTGGATACATTGGATCAACTATGGCATAACAAGAACAAACCAAAATATGCACGTTCTCATGTACAAAGGTGCATCATATGCCAGACATACAATGTAGGAAAAGGCACTCTTGTCCCTGAAGGAAATTTTGCACCACCAGACTTGCCAATCGAAGTCTTGTGATTGGATTTTGTAGAAATTGACCCAGTGAACAAGAAAAGGTGTATGGTGGCGGTAATATGTACCTCATGTAGTTAACTGAACAATTGGGTTGTAGCCATGAACAGGTCAAGGAGGCACTGCCCAGGAGACTTGAGGTCGCTGGGCACTCCATTAAGCCAGGAGATTAGATCTTGTAAGGAATTTCCAAAAGAAAAGGAGCCTCAAACCCAGGTGGAAGGGGCCCCTGCAAGTTCTCAGGGCCACCCAGACTGCTGTGAAATGTGATGGGAAGAAGAACTGGATTCATGCATCACATGTAAAAAAAAAAGTGCCTTTTGCCTTTACCTTATGTCCAGTGGGTAAAAGACAATTGCCCGGATACCGAGACTGAGCACATTCCATACCAAGTTCCTTTTGGGAAGGGGGAAGTGATTTTAAATGGTGAAATCAGGACACCAGAAGAACACACTGACAAATCTTCTTCTCCTGAACTTTTTGATTCTGAGATATATGGACATAGATATGATAAGGAATAGGGTACGGTTGAACTATAAAGAGACTTAAAGGAAGAAACAGTCCCAGGAGGAACTGTACCCCATGCCGGTGGTCAAGACCGCCAACGTCCGGACCAGTACATAAGCTTGCCAGTGAGGCTTGGAAGTAAAGGACACTGGGGAATTATTATATCTTTTGTCTGTTAGAGTAGATAGGGAAAATGGCTAGGTATGACAATATCACTGAGGAGAAAAGGGTAATGAACAAAGAAAAGACAGAGTATCGTAATATTTGCTGCACTGATTTTTACTTGTTTACTCATATTGGTGACGTTTCTATTACTTGAATGGTACAAAATGTTCGCCAAATGGCAAAAAGGGCGGTTTGTGAAAAATTGATTTCTTAACTTGGTGTGAGGGCTCCATTTTGTCCATTTGTTCTGTACTATGATTAAAATTGTATGCCTTAACCTGTTTAATTTCAGTTGTTGCAGATGTGAACCTTTGTAGATGTGTTAAACCGCCCTATGTTCTAGAAATGTTATCTCTGTGTTTGAACATCCTGTTCTTGTGGTTTAAAGGTGCTACAGGAAACGTTTGCTTGAAAGCGTCTGGAAATTGTGATGCATGTATAGTGTGGTAAAGTGTTTTTTTTTTCCGCAATAAATGACATCAAAGGCTAAGGGAAAGGTCAGTTGCTTTGGCCAAAGAGTTCAATTTGGATGCTCTTTGGAGGTGACCGCTGCAGGCAATAAAATGCTATCTTGAAGCATAATCCGACTCCTTGTATTCTATCTTGTACAAATTCAGACTCTTACAAGAAGAGACTTGTACATTTATTCCACATAAAGCCCAACCACCTTTGGATGGGATGGTCCAGTCTTGTGTTCTACTGTGAAGTCCAGCTCCTGAAAAGAGATGCCCCCTGCTTCAACTTGGTTTCATTCCTTTTTAGGTTGAAGCCTACCAGACAGCACTGCTTCTGGTTTAATAACGACATCTGGGGGACATTCTGAAACCTTTCCTGGGAATGCATGCCGCCCACTTCTTACCATTGGCTTTGTGGTTTGTAACACACTTTTTCTTACTTTTTATTTGCTCGCTTCATTTGTTTTAGGCTGCCCAGATTCAGTTCCTCCCTCCCAAGAAGCAAAGCTTTCTGCTTGTGGGAACAAGTGCGCCTTTCTGTAAACAAGCTTGTAAATCTTGTTCTCATCTTGTCACATTTGCTGTGCATTCAAAGACATGATAGGCTCTGCCTTCAGAGAAAGTTTGAGGTTTACTTTTCTTTCTCCAACTTTAAAGTGAGAGGATTTATGTAACAATCTTGCTGGACATTGAGGAGAGGTTTTTTCCCTAGCAAACAACAACATTTAAATGAACTGTGAAAGTATTTCAGAATATACCAGAATTAGCAAAACACAAACGAAACACATTTTTTGTAAATTCTGAAGCGTTTTGGAAACAAATAATTCAATATGATCAAAACAAATCAATATGCTAGGTAATGTTATGTCCACACATTACTGTTTGTGTGCTGTATAGTTTTATTCAAACTGTATGTCCCTGCAAATGTAATGGTAATTTCAATTGAAAATGTGTTTTCTGCAATGGCAGTGTGTTATGGTGCCACGCCTTGACAGTCTACGCCACCCCACTCTAATTTGCACCACTCTGCACAGGTGCACTCTACTCTGCATCACTCCACTTTATAACATGCCACTGCACTTTATAACATGCCACTGCACTCTGCGCCATTGTACTCTACACCACTGCCCTCTATGCCACTGCACTGTACTATTCTAATCTATGCCACTGCATTCTACAAAACTGCATTTTACACCGCTGAATTCTATGTTGCTGCACTGTACGCCACAGCACTATACTCTGCACCACTGTAGTCTACACCACTGCTCTCAACGTCAATCTACTCTAAGCTACTGAACTTTACGGCTGTACAGTCAATGCCAATGCACTCTATGCCACTCTACACTGCTGCACTCTACAACACTCTGCAATGTTGCACTCTCCACCACTTAATTCTATGCCACTCTTCTGTGCACTGCTGCACTCTACGCCACTGCAATCTATGCCATTTTACTCTATGCCACTCTACTCTACTCTGCACCACTGTACTCTGTGCCACTGTATTCTACATCACTGCGCTCTAGGCCACCCTTCTTTGCACCACTACACACTTCACCACTGAACTGTATGCCACTGCACTCTACTATGCACCACTGTAATATACGCCCCTGCATTGTACAACACTGCATGGTATGTCACTGAATTTTATGCTACTGCACACTGTGCTCTGCACTAATGCACACCACACCAGTCCACTCTACCCTATGTCACTGCACTCTATATCACTCAACTCAAATCCACTGCATTCTACAAAACTGCACTCTAAGCCTCTGCAGAGCTGTATTCGATGCCATCCCACTCTACACCACTCTACACATGTGCACACTACACCACTCAACACCACTGTACTCTGACACTCTACTCTGCAACAAAACACTCTATGACACTGAACTCTATCCCGCACCACTGCATTCTATGCCAATGCACTCTACGCCACTGCACTCTACTCTGCATCACTCCACTCTTTACGACTGCACTGTGCACCACTCCACTCTATGTCACTGCACTCTATTGCACAATACTCCACTCTGCACCACTCTACCCCACTGCAGTCCATGCCACTATACTCTACATCACTACACTCTGCACCATTGAACTGTATGCCACTGCACTCTATTATGCAACACTCAGATCCACACCACTGCATTCTATGACTCTGCATCATAAGCTCCTGAATTCTATGCAATTGCACTCTATGCCACTGCACTGTAAGCCACTCTACTCTGCAGCACTCTACGCCATTCCACTGCATGCCACTCCAATAAACAATAACTCTATGCCACTTCAGTCTATGACACTACGCTTCGCCATTTCGCTCTACGAGGCTACACACCACCCTCTATGCTACTAACTTTTTATCATGCTAAACAGCAACCGTGCTTGTGTGCAACATGGCTAAAACACACTGACAAAGCCAATAGCTCATACAAAGACGAGATCTATTGGCTGTGTCAATGCTTGCTATAGTTAGGAGTCATTTCAACGGCTTGTGATCAGTATGGACAGTGAGGGTTCCCTTAAATTAGTAGGGGCAGAGGACTTCTTCATTGCAGACAACTACGGGCCACTCTTTTACAGTGGTCGTCAAGTGCTGCTCCCTCTTTATTAACCAGTCGCTGACCAATGGTAATAAAGGTCACAGGAAGCTCTAGGCCCTTTTCATTGAGTTCGGACAATATGTCTCCAACACCTTGATCGAGGCTTCAGTCTGAATAATTAAGGTCCTATGGAAGACCAACACCTTAAACACGGGCACTTCACAAATGGCCTTCTCCAGCTTCTAAAAAACTGACTTACCATCCCCAGTCCAACCGACCTACTTGGCTGTCTTCTGTCAGGGCACTGAGCATCATCGAGCTGGCCCTGCGGGCAGGGATCGCCTCATTGATACGGTGAGGATGCAGAACACGTGGGTGAAGATAGATGGCAGACCACATGCACCAAAAGCACTTGCACATACTAGAATTTGCAGACTTAGCAGTGGCGGCTCCGGGAAACAGGGCAGTGGAAGTTAAGCTGATACACTAGACCACCAACCTACCACTGTAGACACCTCTGGGTTGGAGATCAATTTCAGGAGCAGTTCAGACAGCTGGACTATTTTATTTGTTACGAGCAAGCTGAAGTTAACTTGCAACATTCTATTTAGTTAGTTGGTTTCCGCACCCATCTAGTTCAGCACCTTCACTTTTCTTGCTTTCTTCCCAACAGTTCCTGGCAAAATAGGCGGGAGTTTAGCCTGGGTATTTTTTCATGTTTTGGCTTCCTGGGCAGACACCCTCCAAAGGACATTTCTTCATTTCATGAGTCCCAGGGTCTTCCGCCTGTTTCATGGTTGGTATGAAAACTCATAACAGCCCATCCTGCCTTGGAGATTAGTAAGCACTGACAAACGCTAATGATTGCTTATTTTACTTAGTAGCACGTTTGGCTACTTTGTGAACAATAACATATAACTCTTGCGTCTTCTGACCTTTTCTGGACTATCCACAGAATCATACAAGTCGTATCTGTGTCTCTCTTGCCCTTCCTCTTTTCCCCTGTTCTCTCTAGCTGGTGTGCCTTCCCCTAACTTGACGGGCAGAGTGACTGGGATGACCGGGATCCATGACATAGTCCCTTGTCCAAGTTGGGCAGCTTCTGGGAGTTCAGCAGTGTGAGTGGAGTAAATCTGAAATTGAGTGCTCTGTACTTTTAAGATGTTACCCAGTGAAGGCCAAGAAGGCTTTCATGTGGATCTGAGTTGTGGGAGTCTCCTTATTCACAATAGCCAGAGGCTGACCGTTTCTGGCTGCACGCTACAACCGCACACTTTATGCCGGTGGTAAACCACGGCCCCTGCCCTATCTGGAAGCTAGTGCCACTGACTGTGAACTGGGCTTCTGGGGTACCCCTGGTGAGCCCCTGATCCTCCACTGCATGACTTAACAATGTTATGCCATCTGCACATCTGACTCACAATGCATGCAGCCTGCTTGGGATATGATTCGCCAACCTCTGAAAGTTGCAAATTGTTTTCTTTATTCTGAAGGTGTAACGTGGGACTTGAATAGCCTGCCTGGGCAGAGAATGCCGTTCTCAACTTCACACATGAAGTACAGGAAATCGTCTCTGTACCCACTAACCGGATCGAAGGTTCTTGAAAAATAATAAGCTCCCTGTTTGTTAATGAGCTGTGTGTATGTCTTTGAGATCAAACTGAGTCCTCTGTAATTAATACAGTAAACAAGTCACGTCAATCCTGTACTAATTGGGCTAGCCTGCAGTCTCGTGGGTGGGAGGGTGGGTGGGTTTAGAACTTCTGGATCCTGCATTATAGTGACCTCCATTTTAATGCATTGATTGCCTCAGTCTAACATCCCACCGGTCTTGGACATGGCTGACAGATTAGAACCGGTGTTAATGCCCTGGGTACACCACAGTATAAACTCTGAAGTCAAGGAACCATCTCCGCCGATTGTCTCATCAAGGTCTTACACTCTCTCTGCTGCTGAAGTCCAGTGGCAGAGAAAGCTGCACTCCCTTCGCTCAAGCATCCTTCTCAGCTCAGGGGTGGGCTAAACTTCCGCCTTACAGGATGCTTTGAGGGGCCAACAATATCCATAGTGCTGTTGTAGGATTTGAGTCTGTTGTGTAAGCGCTTCAGGGGGACTCAGGAGGAGCCCAGTGTGTAATCAAAAATTAAAAAATTGCTGTCACTAATCTTCTAATCTTCAGAAAGGTTTAAGGTGATGCCCCCTTGTCCTCCACAACAAGCAGTATGTCAGCTCCACAATTGGCTCTTCCTGGCCACCTTCGTGTGCACTGGGAATGATCTTCTGAATACACTAGCCCTTTATAAATTCTCGCCTGGCACAGATGTTTGCTACTGCAGTGTGAATTAGCTGAGATATTATCTTCTAAAGGCCCAGGGCATAGTCATCTGAACTGAAGGGGCTAGCTTCTCCTTTCTGCATCACATCTCTCTAAGCTGCAAGCAAGTATGGAAGGAGGATGCTGCCCTCTCTAATTAAGAAGGCTTTAATAGTACTCATGTTTTTCAGCATCTTATTTAAGTACACAGTCATGGGGGTGTCACAGGATGAGGAGAACATACAGGTTATTCTCTCTTCATTGATGTGGACACGAAGTAGATTCGTCTGTCAGAAACCTCTTCCGATTAACGATTCTAGGAAAAGATTCAAAAAGAGCTCAAGCTACCACTGGGGTATTTGTGATCTTGAGGTCAGTGGCTTTTTGTTTCAGATCACATGGTCTCTCCACAACAAGGATCACCAGGGATGTTTTGTGAATATCCCTTGAGACTTGTGGACAACTGACTTCCACGCCATTTAACTGCCAACAGTATCACCTCTCGGTACAATAATACGCCATCCCAGAAGACAGAAAATTGCCCAGTGGGTTTTCCCAACTGATTGCTGCCCAGTCTAGCTGTGCAATGCCTGTTATGGGCCACCTCCTATACACTTGGTTAAACATTGCCTGGTCAAGACTTTTTCGTATAGTGACTCTTTCCAGTCAGGTATATCCCACAGATCATGCAATGCAATCCCCAGCACCTCGGTAGGTAGCCCATGAATAGGGTAAATAGTCCTGCATTCTCTCAAGGTGGACCTCCGGTGGCAGGTGCACCACGTATTAGTGCCTTTTCTCCATAGAGTCTCTGTCCCTTTGAGTTCTCCCGGGATATATTCGGTGGTACCCACCATCCTAACCATAAAGACAATCCATTGAAAGATCATCTCTCACATCCACCATTACAGTTCCAATCCTGCCTTTCTTCTGCAGTGTCTCTAGGTAATAGGATGCTGCTTGATTCCCTGGCCATGACAATCATGCTCTTCCCGGCAGGTTTTCAGGATAGGACATTGGACTGAATTTCCATATTCCTTTGACAATAACCGAATGATGTATCATTCCACTGATGCCGCCCACTCTGTTCTTTCTGTGGTTTCTCTGCGATCCATAATTGCCTATTAGCTGTTCAGCATTTATCTAAGCCTCCTCCCTACCCTGATCCAGTCATTTGGCCTTACTCAGGGCACCTAATCAAACGGCACCCTGATAATCCTGAAACTGGAACACTCTTATTTTTCACAAACACTTTTACACAAGGTACTCGCCTTCTTGAAGAGTGTGATTGGATGACTAAGAACTATCTAAAACGAAATGAAAGCAAGAATGAAGTCCTCACTCGATGGTCTCAATCTCAACTAGGTCCTCACAGGCCAAAAGCGCTGAGACATCGCCCTACTCATATTCCTTCTCAGAAGCACTTTGGATGCTGACCTTTGCATCAGAGGTCAACTGATTGGTCAACTTCATCCTTAAGTAGATCTTTCATTTACTTGCGTTTCCTTTTATAGTACAGCACAGCATAGCCATGCACTCTCTTGTCTGGTATGCACTCTCTTGTCTGGTATGCACTCTCTTGTCTGGTATGCACTCTCTTGTCTGGTATGCACTCTCTTGTCTGGTATGTCCCATCAGGCTCTCGATTGATGCATCTGCATACCGTCTAAGAGCTCTACTGTCGGGTGACATCTACGTCTCTTCCCACGGACTCACATCGTGCATACAAAAGGGCGTTCTTCACATCTTCTGCGGAATCTCATTCAGTGCTGTCTGCCTTGCACAGTAATCATTCTATTGAATCGTATGTGTGCTGCATCAATGGAATTTGCATTGGTACTGGCCGAAACCTAATCTTCACTAAAAGCCGCAGAGTTGAATTAAGATCCCTCAGATCACATTTTGGAGGGACTGTTTACTTAGCACAAACCATTCTGTTTTTCTACTCTTTGCTTATCTGCTTCTCCAAGTAAAAGAACACCTCTCTTTCAGGAGAACCACAGACATTCTGCTGATTGGCTCCTCCAAAGCTAGACTTGGTAAAATGCTGTCCACCTCTATGCCTTTAATTGCTCCATGACATTTCTCAAGTTCTTCCAAAGTGGCCATTTGTCAACATTCAGCTACTGTGGCCACCACTCCTTTTTGTCTCACTATTACGGTTAGTCACCATGTCAAGCTCACCACAACTGCAGCAGAGCAGATGTCTGGTACTCTCGCAGAAAGCCCAGCTCTTCCCCCATATGATATCTTTCACCCAAGCACCTTCTGACCACCCATGTAATCAATCAGACAAAGCAACAGCACCAGGGGGCCAAACGAATGGCAGCAGTGTGTTAAACAAATACCAGCTAACAAGAATATACACAGGGCTTTTGCTGTGTCAATCAACTTAAACTAGTGGGACAAAATATACAGTCATGCACCAAGCTACTTGGTAAATGGAATCTGCTGAAACAGTTCTGGAAGAACCTTCATATCAGGTTTTTCCTCAAACATTATGAATTTAGCCAAAACACTTAGGATATGCACTGCTTTATAGGTTGTACCGCTGAATTCCGAGCGTTTACACTCTTAAAAATTGACGTAACCACTTCTTGGCATTTTAAGACACTTATCAACTCTGGACAGTGTACTACAAGACTGACCTTCAGATAAGTTTCTTCTAGTCTTTTTCTAACTGGGCTAATTTGGATGTGAGAACCACAGACTGAGGTGAGAGATGTAGAGACATTAGCTAGAGACACAAGATGGATGGAAGCCCTTGATTTTATCTCACAGATCACAGTAAAAGGGTTATGAGCCTGTCCCTTTTCTAGGTCACACATACAGAACAGTACATAATTTCATTCATCTAATATGGACAAAGGTATAACAGGGTTCCATAAAGAAGACAAGGGCAATAAAATAAACTTTATTTAAAGACAGTGCACCCATCTGTAATCCTACAGGGCCTAAAGCATAGGACTTAGAAGGTAACAAAACAAGGTTTTGGAATAATCCATCTCCTGAAGAGATCTGCTCATAGCTAGCAGGTCACTGGGTTGAATTTTGCGGGACCTAATTTAATGCATCGCCTCCAGTCTATCATTTTCTGCTCATGTGCATCTATAGAGTAGAACCAACTACATGCATGTCAGTCCTGGTCTTGCTCAAGTGAATCCAGAGCAGTTTTAGCTTTGCTGGGCCCCATCAGCCAGGCGCAGCTTGGATCCCGAGGGCACAAAATGCGTGCCACTAAGTTGGGTAACACCTAAAATTTTAAATGCTAAGGATATGCTAAGGTTGTGATACAATCACTATGCAATGAAGTATTTACATTGCACGTCACCATAACATTGCAAAAATAATCCAGCTCTAGAAATCCTAAACCTTATCTGTAAGTGCAAATAGAGTAGTGTCAGAGTATGGAATCCATATTTTCAAATTCGTTTTCCTCACCACTAAACAGAATGTACCAATTTCTTGCAGAAGCTCTTTTGTAAATCTGCATTAATCTTTGGAATCCACAGGCTATGACTTCTTAGTTCAGCTATTTGCATATGGTTGGGTCTAAAGTGGAATGGCATGGCAAGCAAAAAAACAGATGGATTAAACCCAGATCTGTGACTGGGGGTGAATGATTGATTTGTTCTGCATTCCGTCCATCATCTGTTGTTTATGCATTTGTCACCCCAAGTGGGAAGGGTATGCCCAGACGTGGGTCCTGTGCTTGCTATGCCACCAGATTCAAGCTAGCCTGGCTGACGAAGGGTGATACCCTGAAACCGGACCCAGGATGCTTGTTTCTGGTCCAGGAAAGACCTGGCCTGGCAGTTCGGGCTGGACTTGGAACAGGGTCAAGACTGATTTGCATATGGCTGGGTCTAAACTGGAATGGCAATGCAAGCAAACAAACTGTTGGATTAAACCCATATCTGTGACTGGGGGTGAATGTTTGATTTTTTTCTGCATTCTTTCCATCATCTGTTGTTTTCGCATTTGTCACCCCAAGTGGGAAGGGTATGCCCAGACGTGGGTCCTGTGCTTGCTATGCCACCAGATTCAAGCTAGCCTGGCTAATGAGGGGTGAAACCCTGAAACCGGTCCCAGGATGTTTGTTTCTGGTCCAGGAAAGACCTGGCCTGGCAGTTCGGGCTGGACTGTTCCCATGGGGAACAGGGTCAAGACTGATTTGCATATGGCTGGGTCTAAACTGGAATGGCAAGGCAAACAAAAAAACGGATGGATTAAACCCAGATCTGTGACTGGGGGTGAATGTTTGATTTGTTCTGCATTCCATCCGTCATCTGTTGTTCTTAGTTCAGATATGCAGGCAAGAAATTGGAATAAGTATGTGTCAGGTGTGCAGTTATTTAAGGTCTTAGTGTGCCTTGGACATTTAATTGTATAGTGACCTAAATTACTTGTGGCACTAGATGTGTGTGATGAATGGGGAGGCAAGGCAGCATTCAATTCTCCATGACCCACAACTCTCACTCTCTATACCCACTTCTCGTCCATTTCAACACCCACAACTTCCTGTCCCCACATTTGTCATTTCTGTGATCACAACCTTTCTTTCTTATCCCCACAACACTTCCTTTAAAGCTCCAAACCTCTGCCTTCCTAGTTCTTGGCCCTGATATTCTTTATGCAGTTTTCCTCAACTGTTTGCCTCCAATCCTTCTATTTTTGCTGACTTATGTTTTTGCTGGCATTAGGACTCTGTGCTCTGTACCACTACTATCCAGTGCTAAAGTGTTTGTGCTCTCTCCTTTAAACATTGTGAAACTGGCTTACCCCAACTGGGACACTTATTTACTTGTAAGTCCCTAGTGACGTAGTACTAAATGTATCCAGGGCATGTAAATTAAATGCTACTAGTGGGTCTGCAGCACTAATTATGCCACCCACTCAAGTAGCCTTGTAAACATGGCTCAGGCCTGCCATTGCAGCCTGTGTGTGCAGTTGAAACTGCTATTTTGACTTGGCAAAATAAAACTTTTGCAAGGTCTTAGCCTTCCTATTTAATACATCTTAGTCACCCCTAGGTTAGGGCATGAGCAGCCAATAGGGAATGGTGCAATATATTTATGGTGTTGGACATGTACTTTTAACTTTTACATGTTCTGGGTGTGAAAAACTCTTATATGTGTTGTTTTACTACTGCAAGGCCTACCTTTCTCATAGGATACCATTGGGCTTCCTTATTACATTTTACTAAGTGCTAACTGTCAATTGGGAGCAAGAAGAAATGTTAAGTTTGGAGCCTAAAGAACTGTAAGTTTAAAACATCTTCAAAGGTAAAGTCAGATTTTAAGTCACAATTCTAAAAATGCCACTTTTAGAAAGTTGCCATTTTTTGTCCTAACCATTTGGTGCCTGCAGGCTGTATTGGTTGGCAACACAACTAGGTGTAGTTGGTAGTCTGTCTTTGTGAATTGTTCCCAGACAGGAAATGGGTGCTGACAGGATGGGCCATCTCTGACTTGATGAGGGGGAGGAGCTGTCACCTATCACATGTGCACCTCACATTGCCTTAGCAAACTCACAAGGGTTTGACACTTGTCTTTGTAACCCCCAGACAAGCTGCAGCCAGGGCGGAGAGGCATGAAATTCCAAGCACCTCTAGGTGTGTAAACCTCCAGAACCTTCTCCTACTTCAATGTGTGCAACATGTATAAATAATAGACCCTCAGTCCCAACTTTTCAGTACACCTCTGGAGGACTCAGAAGGACAGCTGTGCTGCTCTGCCAGAAGACCTGCTACACTGTAGCCCTGCTGCCGGAGTAAGAAGCACTGGGCATGCATTTTGAACCCAAGACCACCAGAGTGACTCCATAGGCTTGTTAGCTAGCCTCCTGATAAGAGCCTGAGGGGCAGAAAAGGCTCCAAGCACTTTGAATCCAGCGCATGGACTCTGTCTGCTGTGAGTCCTACCCCCCAAAAGGTGCCACCCCAAGCCTGAACCCTTGGAAGAGAACCTGAAGTGCTCTGCTAGCCCAGCTATGGGCTTGTGAGCATAACTAATGCAGTGCAACATTGCAGCTTTGTTCGGAACTACCGTAGTGCGATACATCCCTGACGCTGAACCTCGCATTGCAGCCCAAAGCCTCTTTGAACCGCCACTGTGCATTGTATCCTCAATGCAGGTCTTTGCAATGCAAGCCCCTCATCAACGGCATCCTCAACCGTGATGCAGGACTCTGTTTCACAGCCTCGCAGCTCCTCAGAACCACTGCTACACAACACATCCTTGATGTTGGATCTTGCAACGTTTCGCAACCAGGATTTAAGGTACTTTGTTCACCAAGCCTAACTTGGTCCCTGTATCTGTCACACACTACATTGTGGTCGGCCTAAACTTGTGACTTCATCCTATCCGGCGTGACCAGCTAGCCACAGTTTGCGCATTGTGCTTCCCTGCAATATTTTTACTTCAAACTTTGAAATGCATATCACTGGTTCTACTGATTGGATTGTTGTCATTTTGGTCTCAAAAAATGTATTACATTTTTCTCTATTGTACTAAATTGGTATGGGATTTCTTTGTCTTGTGTGTCCACTTTACTATTGTTTGAAGTGTTGCAAAAATACTTTACCTGTTGCTGCTGGGTTAAGCCTGACTGCTTTTGTGCCAAGCTACCAGAGGGTCGAGCATAGGTTAATTTGGGGTTTGCTCGTGTTTCACCCTGAAGGAGATTGTAGTTGCCACTTAAGAAGGGCATCGCCCCACTAATCCAGTAACCCAATTTCCTAAATAAGTCCTATAACTGTCCCTCTACCACCACAACTCTTCTTCGTGGTCACACAACTCATCTTCTCTCTCCACACAACTTCACCTTTCTATGCCCAGAATGTTTCCTCTCTGACCTACAATTCTCCCATTCTGTCGGCACAACTCTTCCTCTGTGCCCCCAAAGTGCCCATCCTTTCACCATAAATCTGCCTCAAAGTCTCTACAACTCTCACACCTTAGACCATAATTCCTACTCTCTGTTCCTAAATCTCCATTATGCCCCCATTGCTCTCCCTCCCTAATTCCCCAAAACTCCACCATTATATACACAGAACTTCCACTTCCTGTCCTCTCAGCCCTTCCTCTGCGAACCCACAGCTCCCTCATATGTTGCCCTCTTGCCACGTTCAGATCTGTTCCCAAAATACTCCCTTGTTTTTCCACAATTTCCCCCTGCTGTCCCCACAACCCTGCCATATTGTCCTTATAACCCCCTTGCTGGTTCTTCTTAGGGAGTAGCTACCAACAGTGAAGCAGGCACAGTGGCACCGGTGCCCAGAGGCTTTGGGGCCCCAAAGTATTGCTTCATTACCTCTCCGTCCAGGTGATGGGGGCCGTTTTCACTGCTTGCGCGAGGACCCTTGGCATCCATGTTACTATACCGGTGCCCACTAACTTTCTTTGGCCTCCACAACTCTGTCACCTGATCACGACAAATTATTTTTGTACCCAAACTCTTTTCTACCCCAACAATTTTTCCTCTCTGCCCGTAAAATGTACCCTTATATCCCGTAACTCTTCTTCTCTGTTCCAACTTTAGCTTCATATTTACAAAACGTTCCTTTTTTGCGCTTGAGCCTGTTTTCTGTACCCAAAAACTATTTGTCTCTGTACACACAACTTTCTGGCACACTATTCTCTTTCTAACCCTAAAGCTCACTCCCGTGCTCCCAATCCTTCGGGGCTCCATCTCCTATCTTGAACCCACGGCACATCATTCCTACCTTCCTCCCATCTCCGCAGTCCAATTTAATTCTCCCCTCAAAGCTCCGTTTCCCTCCCACTTACAATCATCCACTGGGGCATTTCTGCTTCTATTTTTGAATTTTCTCTCTGTCTCCCACGCACGGCCTCTGCCTCCCACGCACGGCCTCATTACTGAGTGCCTCCCAGAGGCAGGCGAGATGCTCCATGTGGCTGCTGTAATCCCTCCCCGACGCCCTCCCTCCTCCCGCGGAGCAGAGAGGAGGAGTTGCCATGGAAACCAGGTTTGATCGAATAGTGCGGTCTGTGCCTTTCTTCCAGGCATTCCGCTTTTCAGCACCTTAGACATCATCTCACCGCCACGTTGCGACAGGTGGGGAGTTTCCGGGGCTCCCCCTTGCTATACGTAAATATCATGGACCATACTCAGCTGGCAGATTAGCTGACTGTTGCACTCGTGGGATGGGTGTCACTCGAATGTTTCACTACTCTTGTACTGCTATTTAGGGCTAGTGTTATGTGACAAGCTGGTGAAAAAATGTGTGATAACAAGTTAGACAGGAAACACTGGACGTCACACACCAGGCTGAAAAATTCGCATACTTTTTATCTTTTTGCAATTAATGCATGCACACACACGCATGTTTGGAGAAAGTAAGATGTGTAACGTGGAGGCATTGTACACTAAATTATCGGAGCACTGGCTCTGAAAAAATACTTTGGGCCTGATTTAGGGTTTGGCGGAGGGGGTTACTCCATCATATACGTGACGGATATCCTGTCCACCGTATTACAATTCCGTTATAGCCTATGGAACTTGTAATATAATGGACGGGACATCCGTCACGTTTGTGACAAAGTAACTCCTCCACCAAACACTTTATCTAGTAGGGTGCAGATGAAAGATAACCAGAGCATAGTTTGTTTAGGTATTCACGTTCGATTCAAAATCCCATATTGGGAATCATGCAGAGAATGAAGATATTAGTGGTCCCTATACAGTGTGTACTGGACGTTAGGAAGATTGGCCCACAAGATTGGTGAGGTTATGTGTAAATATAGCAGCATGGCAGTGCTATGGGGACAGTAGCTCAATATGACTAGCCTGTGGTTTCGTAGCTAGTAACTAATATAGTGAGGGCAAAATGTCCTGCTCCTTTAGGCGAGAGATGTAGCAAAGGTACAGAAAATTTACATATCTTAGATAAATAAGGAAATGCTGCTGTTAGTGTTGTTCCATGTCTCGGCTAAGGGGAACAATAGGCAAAAGGTTGGTTCAAATAAGGTCACGCATAAGCCGAAGTTCGGGCTTGGTAGGGCGGGAGATAGACATGTCGATTACCTGTATGCTTCTATCTCTGGCAACTGCCAAGAAGTACAGTTCTCTATGGATAGAGCTAGGGCCCCTATTTATACTTTTTTAGCGCCGCATTTTCGTCATTTTTTTACGCAAAAGTGGTGCAAACTAACAAAATACGATTGTAGCAGCGATAAAAAAGTATAAATATGGGCCTATGAGTCTTCTCTATTTGGGTATGTGGAAAAGTTAAGGGGAGGAAGAAAAAATGACATCTGTGGTTTAGCCATGGTATATAGACTAATGCGCATGTTAAGAAGGGTTTTACCTTAAAAGTACTTTCTTGATAGAAAATAATAATTCCATAGCTAATGACTCCAGCTGTACAGCAAGCCTGATTTTGAGTTTGGCAGACGGGGTACTCTGTCGCAACCGCAGTAGAGTACCCTGCCCACCATACTCTCGATCCGCCTACCTGGTTTGAAGACGGGTGGATCCCAAGCTTTCCATTAGTGAAGCCCAGTTGGCTCTCTCAGTGGAAAGCTTCCTCCGATGCCCAACAAAGCAGGGGCTGTCGAAGGAAGGTTATTTCATAGCCCACCCTATTTAGGGTGGATGGTGTAATGCCCTTTTTACCTGTTTGTCCCTGTCTGTCACTGCCTGGTTAATAGTAATGCTTACAGGAGCTATTCTCAGGGTGTAGGGATCATTAGTATTTTTGTTTTTCAGAAACTCTCTTGCTCTTGGAGTTTGTTTCTGAAAAAGAAAAAAAGTTGTCGAAACTGATGGCAGCCGCCCCCCAGACTTTTTGTACCTTGACGGGAAGTGCCGTGATGATGGGTCCTTTCAAGGTTCAGAAATGGCTGTCACCTGGGCCCGCGGCCATCTCATCTCCAAGTTTAACAGAAGAAGTACCTTCGGGTTGGCAGAAGTAAAGTCCTTGGCTATCCAGACGGTCACTTATTCGTCTAACTGAAAATCAGGCCCTCTCTCGCTATTGGAATTCAGGCTTCTGTCCCTGTGCGTAGCAAAGAACAACCGCGCGCCCCATCCTCTCGCTTCTGTACCTCTTTTCTCTCTGTTCAAGGCCTTCGGGGCTCGCTCTCTATCCCCATGAGCTTCTTTTCCTACCTTTCGATGTGATCCCTGTTGCTCCGCACATTTTTATTTCTGTTTTCTCCTTTTTACCCGCTAACTTTCAGATCTTTTTCTGTGTCCTTTTCTCCTTCACTAGCCTCGGTGTCATATGTGTTACCCTGCAGCCACAAAAGGCTCTGGTGCGCTGCGGCAGAGCAACAGTGCCACGCTGTGGCGGCGAGCGGAATGTCATTTCCAAGAGTCATACCTCTGCAGAAGATAAATCAGCCAATTAGAACCCCTCTTTAGGGTGCATTTTATCCAGGCTGTGGTTTTAGGAAGCGCTAGAAAATGGTCCGTGATCTGCATTTGCTTTGTTTCTAATTTGTGTAATGGATACAGTGGGGTGCCAGGCATCTCTGCGACATCCGTGCATCGGTGCTTTCTGCTCGTAAAAATGTAAATATGTGCGATCTTTATTCTCCACCCAGCACCTCCTTCTGTGCTGCTGGTGATAACTGCCTGGGGCTACATTTCCGATGAATTGCCGACATTTCGCATTTGAAATGACCTAGAAGCATAACTATGAAGATATAATTTATCTCAAAATTCACAACCGCCAAGATAACCTTCAATAATCTTGTGCTTTTTAGAGGCTATGTGCCTAGATGCTACAATGTTTGGAGTGTGGTGGAATAAGGTATTACTTGCAACAGATGTCGAGAATACCACTCCTTAGGATAAAAATCTGAGAAACGGAGCGCTCAACTTTCCCTAGTGTATTCTTGTAGTTCCCCTCGGGCTGGTTTTGCTTTGAATTCTGGGACGTGTAGTTCTGATTTTGTAATAGGTTAAACAGGCGCAGGGCCGAACAGGCCTTTTTTAATTGCACCGGGCATTTCCCTAGTGGGTTGGAGCCCTTGTAGTCTGTTTTTGAAAGCTCTGTCACTTGCCTCAGCTCCCAGAGGTTAATTGCAGCAGGCACCGGGAAGCCTCAACATGAACATCAATTCGCCAAAATCCAAGGGGTAGCAGAAGTGACATCACAAGCTATTTGACCTTTACTTTTACTCACACACATGCTTACCCACACACACTTTTACACATTCCCACATAAACAGACCCTCACCTGCAAACGCACACACTCCATACATTTAAAAGTATGTTTACTTACCTTAAATGCCAGTGAGGGTCATATTCCAGCTAATTGTACTCCATTCCTTATTACACTAATAGAGAATACTAAATTTTTCACTATTAGTATAATAAAACGTTGACAGAAAACAAGGAAAATGGAGCTCTTATCGACATCTGCCAGCAGGAGCTGCCACTGTGGTCCTGGCACTGATTTTGCCTCTTCTGTGGCCAGGGGTCCAAAGGCAGTGTCAGGGGTTGTAAGGGGCAAACTAGGTGTTGCAGCTGTGATACCTGGCAACCCCTAAATTAGTCCATGGGCTTCAAGAGGGAGAAAGGGAGGGAGGGGAAGGGAGAGAAGGAGATGGATGGATGGGCTGCATGAAGAGACACAGGGAGTTAGTGCCACATTGTTGCCAGGGCGGCCTTTAGTTTCCCAAGAAAAGAAGTCTAACTCCCATAATGTAAAGTAAATCCTGAACTGTGTAAGCTACTCACGCATGGGTATGGGAAACTAGAGAGCTTTGAAGAAACACCACACATAGACAATGTAGGATAACATCGATGGCTTTCCCATTCGATCGTGTGAAACACATGCTGCACCTGTGTAGCTGGGATCATGCATGGGTCACCAGATTAGTAGCAAGTAAACGTCAGTAGAAGGATCATGCCTCCAATCCAGCAGAAAACATGTGCTGGAATCTAAAGAAAGCAATCAGAGTGATGTGAACCTGTTAGCAGCTAGCGCTTGTCACCGACACGTGGGCAGTCACCTCAAGGATGCATGCCTAGGGGCTCATTTTGTGATGCCATGATTCGGCGTAGTAATACAGACCAAGCTTCTCACATCTTCCAGGTCCGTTCTTGAGTAGCTCATCCAGTCCAGGTCTTCTGTGCTGATGAAAAGGAAGGGGCAACCACTGTCTTGGGAAGAGCTTTTGGCCAAGAAGAAAGCGGATGAAGCTGAGGCAAAGGTGAGAGCTAAATTATAATGTCAGGTACTTCTACCCTACAGTGAAAGTTCAACTATTTACTGTAATGTCATTTCTTACAATGTGAGTACACGCCTTTACTGTGCTATCGCTGCTAACACGAAGTGATCCATATTTTTTTACAACAATGCCAATTTTTATATTGGCAACAAATGCTATAAAATCAGTGGTTTCTGCTCTAGAAGTTCCTCTTTCAAACAGTATCACTTCTGTTTGGGAATCTCCACCTTCGTTCCTGTATTAGGGGCCTAGACATTTTAGTCTTGTGTTTGCAGCATTGTTGTAAATCATGTGTTTTGTGCTTTCCTGCAAGTATTTGGTTTCCAATTCTGCAAAGTGTGTTTCTTTAAAGTCTAGGTTTTGGAACCGAGCATCTGCAAAACTAGTTTGGCCCACCCTTCCTAAACACCACAGTGCACCAGTCCACGGGCTCCACCTATGAATGTATTATTCCTGATATAGGGTTTGTATCTGATATAATTTGCTTGGTGTGGGAAGTGCTTTGTGAATCAAAAGAAGACATTTGCTGCTTTTTCTGGACCGAAGGATAACCATTGGTAAAAGATGTTCAGAGGTCAACATTGTCTTGGTGGAGCAGGTTGAGTACTAAGGAATGGATCAGGGTTAGGTTATGGAACACGTCTTTTCGATTCTGCCATTATCATTTAAAGTTGGCACAGTCCAATCTGCAAAAGGTTTATATTTCTTGTCTTCCTGGAAACTAAGAAAAAGCCCATTGCTCTGTGAGTTAAAGATTTTAAAAGAAAAAGACTTGGTTATCTTCACGTGTGTTGGGGACTCACTGCATGGCAGAAAAAGGCTGGGGTGAGCTAATGAGCACTAGAGGTAAATGAAAACTGTGAGTGTGATGGGGAAATAAGGAAACAGTACAGCACTTTAGAGACAGTTTGTCTTAAGCAAGAAGGTCATGGTCAGTCAAATTTACAGTCAGATCATGGAAACGGTGAGTGAAGCAAATTTCCACCTATACCCAGTCAGTCATTCCTTTATTTCAATTCATTAGAATCATAAAAGGTACATACATGAAAACATATACAACCTAAACAACATGACATAAATATAATGAAGTAAAAACAAGTAGAATGCAGTCAAGAGAAAACTAAAATAAGTAAAAAAAGCAACACATATACAGACTTGGACATGAAGAATTGATACAGTCTCCAGCAAGGAACCTTCCCCTCAAGGCCTAAAATCTTCTTCCTCCTACAGTGCCAAATAGCTGTTAAAAACTTAAACTACAGCAAGCACAACAGGGCCGCAAGTACAAGTTCTACAAACCCTCAGAGAAGAATGACGATCTCTAAAATCCAACAGATTACAGAATGGTTTGATCCAACGGGCCCTTTCTTTTTGATAGGCTATACAGAAAAATAAGACGGGCTCAATATTCTCTGGGGTCGCGCTTCCCATTAGACAAGTATTTGATATTCCAGAACTCTTCCATTTGCTAGTGAAAGCCAACAACGGAGGTGACCCTATTCTAAATCTCACATAAAGTGCTCGTGCAAAAGGCTGCAAAACTATCTCAAGAAAAGACACAAATTCAAACGACCATTTGATCGATGGAAACTACAGGTTAAACTGCCTGAGGGCAAACTGACTAATTTCTCTCCTTGGGCAGAGTTCAAGTAAGCCAATTTAAGCTTCTGAATAGCATCTCTTGGAAGGTTTAAGGGATCTGACCAATACATTCCCAAGCCTTGCTTAAAAAGCTGATTCTTCACATAGTAACATCAGGGAATTCTGTCGGCACGCGGACCCTCCCACAATCCCTAAGCCATTCCCTGTAAGGCTCTAGTTCGTCTGTGAACATACCTTTATCCAGTACTGTAATGGCCTCAAAGCAGCAGTATCAGCAATGGATCTTGCATGTATATCTAGACGAATAGGGAGTGTTGGCATACTTTGGGGCATCTTAAGCAGCATTTTGAAAAAAGCATTTTCAGCTTTTTCTAACATATCTAAATTACAGTGTCCCCAAACGTCAGCACCATAAAGTGCTGCCCCACAGGCTTGGATTCTATAAATCTCCAAGGCCGGAGAAATAGAAAAAATAGACGCTATGCTTGCAAACCTTGTGATAGCCCCTTCAATGCCTTGAAGACATAGTGCCCTTCTTTAGTTGGCCTAGCCATCTTTGTGAGTCCTCTAATCAAATGGCCAAGTAGTCAAACTCAGGCATTCTTTCGAGGGCCTCCCCATCTAGGAGTATAGATTTGTTTCATTTTATTTTTCCGATCTCCAAACACCCTGTATTTAGTTTTGGAGCTATTTTTTTGTTCGCCCACTTATTTCACAATATGCTGAGAACCTTTCTAAGAGGTTTGATAAACCAGACGCTGTTTTGAATAATAGCAAGGAGTCATTGGCAAATAATAAACAATCATACAGGGAGAATATGCATTAATTTATGGATGAAAGGAAGAGAGTAGGAGCCAAAACAAAACCTTGACGCTCTCCTCTTTGTATCAATATTTCTTCTGATAGTTCACCACCCGGACCCCATCTTACTCTCGCAAAATTACCATGGTATAATTCTTCTCTGAGAGTCAACAAGCCTCTTGGTACTCCAATCCTTGACCGGGTTTCCCATAATTTGGCACGGGGAACTAAATCAAATGTGGACTGAATGTCCACAAAGGCAACAAACAATCTCCCTCCCTCCAAGTCAACAGAGCTCCACTTTATTGAAAGCTAGCAAAAGATTTGTTCCACCACACTTGTCTTCTGCCTACACCTTGCCTGCAAACGAGATAAAACATTCCTGCCCAGGCCCAAAGTCTGGTGAGGATTTGATAACAAATTATTTTCTGTATATTATCTATCAAACAAATCGGTCTGTAGTTGCTAGGGGCAGACCTATCTCATTTTTAAGTTCAAGCGCACAAGCGCTTTGACCTGTTGTAAGTATTGTGGGCTTTTAACAATGCCCGACACTTTCACTCATTTGTGGGCTTGCCTTTCAAAAATCACTTGATGTCATTGGTAATTGTTTTACATTAATCCCGCCTTGAGGCTGTTTTTCTCATGCCTAGCAGACTGCCCCTGTTACATGGATTATTGCACGATTGTCGATATACTTCAGCGTGCGTGAACTATTTTATTTGTCTCTCCCCTGCGTGCTGTATGGCGGCCATGGCACTCACAGCGCGAACATTCACAACAGCGTGAACTTGATCGGCGGTATTGAAGCGCTGGTCATATTGTTCACAGTTACACAATTGGAGTAATTTCTTGTGGCTGTCCCCTTAAAACACTTGAAATTTGTAAATTCTTTAGGTAAAACAGAAATCCTCAAAGCGAAAGCTGCTCTCCCGGCACAGAAATATTCACTACAAAGCGTTCAGCACAGCACGCTCTTTCTGTCAGGTCATCGTTGGGTCCCCACACTAAGTGGGGACCCCAAAATAATAACCCCTCCCACCATTCAGAGTCTTTTTAAGCATTCTCATGGCTGGAACTTTTGTTTTCCAGCTGGGAATGGCTTGTGTTTTAAGGGCCTTGTTTGTAGTATCATTGCTGTAGGTCTGCTATTCCTGAAAATATGTAATGCATTATGCCATCTTGGGGCTTCATATATGGTTATCTGCATTATTTATTGCCATATTGCAATTTTCTTTTTGTGTGGTTATGTCCTCTAGGGACTAACTTTATAGATAAATGCCATGTTTTCTACAAATGCTATTTTCATTGTGGTGTCCTCTAGGGGCTATTCTAAGCCTTATTGTCATATCAACATATTAAGATATTTGTGGTACAGAAACTTGCCCATAATGCTTTGCAGGGCATTACTTTTACTAAACATTTTTGTTCATAACTCAGCCTGTGGTGGTCCTAGGACAATGGTACCACCTTAAAAACATTGACCACAATGTGCTCTTTCTATCTACATCATCTAGGGGTCCCCACACTATGTTAGTGGCGACTCCAAAATAATATTCCCTCCCACCATTCAATGTCTTTTAAGCTTTCTCATGGCTAGAACATTTGTTTTATAGCTAGAAGTTTTGTTTTAAAGGCCTTGTTTGTAATATCACTGTAATCGGCCTGCTAGCCCTAAAAATGCCCTCCATGGGCTAAGTATATGGTCACACCGCATTACTTTCTCTTGTTTTTTTCATGGGGTTATGTTCTCTAGGGGATAACAATATGGTTACTTGACCATGTTTCTTACAAATTATATTTTTGTTATTGTGCTCTCTTGGGGCTGTTTTGAGCATTATAGTCTAATGCCAAAGTTTATTTCTGATAAAGGTTTAAATGATAATTGTATATCTTTTAATATGCTCTCCTTATTACAATTATTACCATAATTTAGGCCAACTTAACATCATTATTAAACTATTACTGTTTGAACACTCTTGATATGTTTGGATGACCCTTCTAGTTTATTTCTCCCCTGTGACTGTCTTGTGTCTTTATGGGGGAAATTGGGTTAGCCAGGCAGCAACTCTGTTAGTGGGCTGGTGAAAGTAGTATTCTAATGGAATTAGCACGACAGATTTAAATTAGGATGCTAAATGGCAGCATTTTTATTTTTTGCTGCAGATAGAGGAAGAAGGTAAATGAAAGTGCTTTAGTTATATGCAGAGTATCCACTGGAATTATATGGCAGGAAAAGACAAAATTATGAGCCGGAGTTGACCAATTTATGTGGCAAGAAAAGTCCAGTTTTGAATTTACAATGCCAATGGCGGTAACTCAGGTAAATGCGAGGCCCATTGCATTGCAAATGCTCATTGTACATAGGAATTAATATTGCACCTTTACAGGAGCTAGGGATAGCACCTCCTGCCAACACAGCATTAGACACCTAGTTTATATACGGATCCCATATCTGCAAATCAGATCTATGCAGATCTGTAGGAATTTTGTCTAAGCCGGTAGCTTTCCCTGGTTTCTGTGCCAAAAAAGTCTGTGTTTATACAATACAACTTTACTTCTCATATTGTTTTACCCATTATTCTATTCCTTTCACATATGTCCCCTTACTATGTATTTACATATCTATTTATTTATTACTCTAGTCCTACTGTACTAGAGAAAAAATAAATAAAATTAAGGGGGTCATTACGATCCCCGGTGGTTCAGACCGCCATGCCGGCGGCGGGGGCAAAGACCGCTACCAGCACGGCGGTCTGAACCGCCATATTACGGAGACAGTGAGGGCCGCCAGGTCAGCTCGACAGTCAGCCTGACGGTGGAGGGAATCATTTTCTGACAGGGCAGCGCTGCAAGCAGCGCTGCAACTCGGATATTGATCCCTTTTTCCACCAGCCTTTCCCTGGCGGGTTCCCCCGCCAGGCAAAGGCTGACAGAAGGGGTGCTCCGGGGCCCCCTTGGGGGCTCCTGCGCTGCCCATGCACTTGGCATGGGCAGTGCAGGGCCCCCCGTGCAGTGCGCCATCGCACAGGACACTGCCCGATTTACGGGCAGTGATCTGTGTGACGGGTGCTGCTGCACCCGCCACACACCAACATTAGCAGCAGCTCCATTTGGAGCCGCTGTCAATGTTACAGCCCTTTTCCCCGCTGGGCTGGTGGGCGGAAACACTGCTTCCGTCTGCCCGCCCAGCAGGGAATACATTATACGTCCGGCAGGGGGGTAGTCGCGTTGACGGTCTTCTATTGACCGCCAGCGTGGATATGAGGGCCGTAATCTATAAATAACATTCAAAGAAAAATAATTAAATTAAAAAATAAATAAAAAGTAATATAAATTTTACTCTCTCGTAAGCTTACTCTGTCTCTCTATCACCCTATGTCTCTATCAATCTATCCTCCATCCCCACTCTGACTCATGCCAAACCCATTCTACTACTTTGATATCCAACTTAACCCTGCCTAAACTCCCCCCTCCTCTACCACATCTAGCTCACCCCACACCTCAGTTTACTACTATGATCTCCCAAACAACCCTACTAAATTCCCCCTCATTTATCTCACCTTTGGCTCATCCAAAACCCGTTATGCTACTATGATCTCCCTAACCCCTTTCCACAGACTCTTCCCTCCTCCATCTCTCCTTTACTCATCCCAAGCCTCATCCTATTACTATACACTCCCAATTAACACTTCTGGATTCTTCCCTGCTCTATCACTCCATTACTCTAGTCAATCCGACTAACAAACTCACATATACTCTGCTCAAATTAAATCATACTAAAACAACAACTTACTCATATTTCCCTATACTAGTTCACCACTTTTTCCTCTTGGGTTCCCGAGTAGCGTGCTACTCGCCGAAAAGCACTTTCACACCTCATCAAGGTTAGTGCTGCATAAATACAATTACAATTTTAGGACGTGTAGTCCTCTTCGTTCTAATGCCTCCTTAATCCTACCTCACCCCCGTCCTTAGTCTCTGAGGTGGTCCCACCTCTTCCCAGACACCACAAGACTAAGGGGGTGATTCCAACCTCGGCGGGCGGCGGAGGCCGCCCGCCGAAGTTCCCCCACCAAAATACCGCTCCGCGGTCGAAAGACCGCTGAGGGTATTTTGGGATTTGCCCTGGGCTGGCGGGCGGCTGCCAAAAGGCCGCCCGCCAGCCCAGGGCAAATCAACCTTCCCATGAGGACGCCGGCTCCGAATGGAGCCGGCGTAGTGGGAAGGTGCGACGGGTGCAGTGGCACCCGTCACGTATTTCAGTGTCTGCATAGCAGACACTGAAATACTTTGTGGGGCCCTCTTACGGGGGCCCCGCGGCACCCCCTACCGCCATCCTGTTCCTGGCGGGAGACCCGCCAGGAACAGGATGGCGGTAGGGGGTGTCAGAATCCCCATGGCGGCGGAGCGCGCTCCGCCGCCATGGAGGATTCTGCAGGGCAGCGGGAAACCGGCAGGAGACCGCCGGTTTCCCGCATCTGACCGCCACCGAACCGCCGCGGTCAGAATGCCCTGCGGGGCACCGCCGGTCTGTCTGCGGTGCTCCCGCCGACCCTGGCCCCGGCGGTCAGAGACCGCCGGGGTCAGAATGACCCCCTAAGTGACAAAAGAAATTCCCATCCTTTCTCCAATGCCCCCCCTTTCTCATGGTCCAACTCCTTACTTTGAGCCAAAAGGCGAGGAGGATCATCTTGTGTCTGCTTCCGCGAAAAGTACCATGTTATTTTCACTCAATCTTATCCAGGAAACACGGCACCTACTGAGGGGAGTTCTGTACGTTGGCTCTATGGCACCAGGCTACATTTAAGTGTTTTGGAGAGCGGGGCTGTAAAGGTGCCACAGCTCCAGTGTTTTTTCTACCGACTTCTCAGGAAAGGAAATCTTTCCCTCCCCCCTCCTTTAACCAGTGGGAATGCATTATGCAAATGATGGACCTAAGTCGTACACTGCCTTTTCTTAGGAACCTGCCAAGCCCCAGGGTAGGTAGTGGCAGAGGTAAGAGAGGGTCTCTAAGTGGGGGGGTCGAGAAACTGTCCGGAAGTGAGGTCATTCTCGAGGACAGATACTGGTCACAAAGGAGTAGGATTCCTTGAAACTCCCCATTTTTAGGAGGCTGCCGGCTCCTGGTATGTATTACAGGGGGCGGTGCTCTCCGTGGAGTGGGCAGGGGTGTGGCTACCACTGATAATTGCCGTCATTTACTACCCCAATAGCAATTAAAGTGGAAGTAGTCCTTGCTTGCACTAGAGCCCATGGCATCCTTGCTACGCTACTGGGAGGGAGCCTAGTACCACCCCGGGAATGACACAATTCTATGCCTTTTTGCTACTGGGGCGAAAAGCAGAGCCTGCATGCTTTCTCTTTTTGTACAGGCTCCGCCTGAATGTATAACCCTCATCAGAGGCTTAGAGGAAATCGGGGCCCTGGACTTAGAGGCCTTGGTATCGCCCTGATTGCCTTCCTCCACCGGCGATGAGCAGGGCTTAGCTTGGAGTGTAAATAGAGTGAGGAAGTCTACTTCTTTAAAGTAAGGAGATACCTTGTATTACTGAACTGCTAAAAATATATTACTTTGATTACACTATTGCAAAAGGGTGTGATTCGCTGATATATATATGTTTACCTTAACAGACACATCTCACGTCCCTGCATCCTGTTTCAAGGAAAGATCTGTATCCCTGCCCTCCTGGTACTAGAGGTGGGCGAGCCACTCACTGAAAGCTCGTGCCAGGCTCGAGGCTGAAGCCTGGCTCTGCTCAGCTCCAGGTCTCGTTGGAACCCCGAGCCCGGAGTAAGCCGAGCTTTCATGTGCATTCTGCCTGCAGCCCTCACTCTACCATCCAGAATATCAGGAAAACTTTCCTGACTATGACTCCGTTCCCATTGGTACATTAATCCAGTGGTCTTACCCTCGAACAGTCTTTGAGCACTTGATGGACAACCTTTAGTTTGCACAAGCAGGAGACTTACTGCTGCAGGTTGGTCATCCTCAGGCTTCAAGTAAGGTGAGAGATCCGTGGTCTTTTCAGGGAGTGGAAGGGTCCTTAAAGACAGATATGTCCCGATTTCTGTCAAGATGGTGACTTTTGGCCAGTGGTGAGCTAGACCTTTCTGCTGTTGTCAAACTGTATTCAATGTGTGCCCAGTGGGCCTGGTGTCCTTCACTTTTACTGATGCTGGTTCGGTAGCAGAGTCAATGTACCCGAAAGCATTGAAGCAAGAGTTGCGCTGGCATGGGTTTGACTATAAGAGCTGGTATTTTCACTGGTTACTCTTCCCAGTCCCTAACAAAAGATTTCCTAGCAGTTGGTGAAAACTATTCTAATATATTAGCAGGCATGACACTTATATGTCACATGACCTTATGAAACATCTGCTTTTGCCACTGTGACTAATATTGCAGCTCACTATTCACTTCGTCCTCTAGATTTGAAAGCAGAAGTGATCCAGAAAGCAAATCTTCTTTATTTTCCTTTCCATGGAATTCAGGTCCTTTGCAACCGGTTGGAGGAACTTCTGCATTGAGCTTTCCAGAACCAGAAACACGCTCAGGCCGTCAAGTCCCAGCCAAACCCACCGGAGCCATTCAACCATCCATCTTGTAAATGTCCTAAGGGCCTCTAGCTGGGTAGAGGAAATGTCAGTCCTCCTCCTTTCAGACCCATGAGGCAGCGGTAAATCCATGTAGTGTCGCTGGATATGACACTTCCCTGCCTGATTTTTGTGTATTGTGACAACTCTCTTTTTTCAATCACATCTGGACAGCTCCTATCACAGACGCCTGTTAGACATGAGTGATCAAGGCTGTCAATTGGACTCAAGATTCCAGAACAGTTCCTATATCCTGGTCCAGAGATCCTGCCACACAGGTCCTTGTATAATGCATCTCAGTCTGTGGTTCATAAGTGGGCTCTGGTCCCTATCCTACAAAACAAGGCCTGGGCTTTACTTTTCAGTATTTCTGGTGTTAAAGCCTCTGGAGATCTCAGGCTAGTCATCAGCCTTTGGGCACTGAACTGCTTCATAAGGAAAATTCACTTAGAAATTGAAACCTTACAGCCAATCATTTCACTGACCTTGGCATGAGAGTGAATGTTGGCCATGGACTTTCAACCTGCCTTTTGCCACGTCCCTCCTTACCCAGCCCATCAGCAGTACCAGTGCTTGGTTCCATTGGCAGTTTCAAGATCCCACTCTTCAGACTGATAACTGTTCCAGGGACATTCATGAAGGCCTTAGTTCCATTAGAGACACTTCTTCTCAATTCTGATATGCGTATACGCCCCTCCCTGGACGATTAGCTAGTCCACTCTCCTACAGCAGCATGCATGGCCTCACAGTACGCTACAATGGCATTTATGCTTCTGATACAGCATGGATTTTTTTTTATCAATGCCTTTTAACACCAACCAGGTATCTAGAATGTATTCAGAGCCAATCCTAGATGATGAAGGATGCCTTGTACCTCCCCTGTCTGAGGGCATCAAAACTGAGGCTACAACTGTCAAACCTGTTGGCTAAGAAGAGCGGCAGAGACAGGAAGTGGTTTTGAGTGCAGGGGACATGGTGAGTCCCGGCACAGGAGGGTCTGGGGATGGAGCTCTTTACAGGTTGAGATAAGACCAGTATGTCAGTTCTGTGTTTCCTTGTCTGTAGGTGTACAGTAGTTTATGTGCATCCTTGACCTATCAGGTACGAGCCCTCTTCTCAGAATTTCAACATCCTGATTCAATTCTTCTCCATGATCAAGGACAATCTACATTTGTGGTTGAGTCTCAAAAACCTACAGCAAGGAGCCTTCTGTCCCTCCCACATTACTACGGATGTCAGCAAAGTAGGAAGAGGCCTCTCACTCCAAGTGGGGAGAAAGCTGACAGCAAAGTTCTCGGGTCTGCCTTGGTTTGCTCTTTTTTTGATGGGTCAGGGTTTTACAATACAGTTGCTAAATCTTGTATATACAAACAATCCGGAACAGGCCCTCCACTCCCGGCAACCCTAGGAGTTCGGATCTGCAGTTGGGCAGAACAGCACCTCTCCCACCACGGGAGGACTCACTGTGAGGGCAGAGCACTTGAGCTGAGATTGCCTTCTATTTCCTGGTTTCCATTCGTCGTCGAGGCGTGCAAAACACTCGGGTTCCCAAAGGTAGATCTGTTTGCCAGTGCCAACAATGCTCTTCTACGTGCTTGCACTCCCATACCGCGGGGATGGGTAGTGGACTCACCGACCTCGCCTCGGCCGCCTTTTCTGCTGAGTGCCCTCACTCTGCTGATTATCCTTCCTCATCCATGCGGTCGCACACAGCCTTCCATCCCTTTACTGCAGCCATGATCCCTTTGCCTTGAGACGAAGGGAACCTTGATGAAGGTCCTCCTCCACTTCTGTCTCCAGGTAACGAGATGGCGTTAGAGGATCACACCGGACACGCAGGAGAAAGAGTGGGGACTGTATTTTTGTTTATCCAGGAGGTGCATAGAGGAGGTGAGACCACCTCAGGAAGGATATTCAGAGTTATGGTGATTACTGGTAAACAATCAGCACATTGTAACTGTACGACTACAAGTCGGAGAATGCAAAACAAAAACGCAGGGGTGATCCGGATACTCATGTGTAGATATGTATGGACATGGGAAACTTGAAAGCTCTGTAGCGCCTGGTGAATACCTACAGAATTGGATGCAGTATTTATGAGGGTTGGAATTCCCACATCATTCAGAGGAGGCCTCATAGCGACCTTGATGCTGCATAGGTAACAATTCAAACTGCTAAGAGGCCTGTTCTTTGCACCATCCTCTGCTCGGTGGAGGAGATCTACCACTATTAGATGTGGGGATCCGGGGCTTACGTACTGTACTGAATATGCAGGAAAAGAGGTGAAGGGGAGCATTATTTGTAGATGAAAGAAATGTGTGTAGTAGCACTACACCAGCCTCACATCTCTAATCCACCCACCATTTCCAAGTCTCAGGTCTGCTTCTCGCTGGCTTCCTGAAGCACTGGGCAAGCAAGGAACACACCTATTTCTGGAGACTACTCCTACGTCCCCGCACTGCCCTCCACCCTGCAGCAATTCTCTAGTGTACACTGCAATTTCTTTTTTTGTAACAATATTTGTGTATTATATAGCGCTAACATGTCACCTTTCGGTCACTTCAAAGCAGTTGATGACATATTGAGCATATAGCAAATGTAACATGAAAGCTGGGGTCCCAGAGAGCACAGTGAGTGCCATGAATACAAGCCTATGAACAAAGTGGACCCTTTCTTCCGGGAGCCCCCAAAACCACCAACTATCCTATAATTGCAAACTTCTGCAGGGAGTTAAGTTGTTTGGGAGTGGAGACACCCATGTGAGGTTGAACTTCAGTTTGTAGATTCTGGGTGCAGATGCCACTGCGAGCGCAGTCCCAATCTACAGCGATATACCGCCTCCTTAGGTGCAGCCAGCACAGATCTGGACACTGCACACAATTTAAATAAAAAATCCACCGGAGAGAGCCCACTATTTTAATTTATCCTTAACGGCAGTGCTTTAAATGGGCCGGTACTCTCCGGTACTGAGTACCGGCACTTTTTTATTTTGCGAGGGAGAGTACCGGCATATCTCAAGAAAAACGTAATACTTTTAATTGGAGAGTACCGGCACTTCTCAGAAACAAGCAGGTACTCTGTTACACAGTACCTGCACTTCTATTTTTCCATTTAAAGCACTGCTTAGCGGCAATATTGCATTACAGTTTTTCAGGTCTTGATTCTACTGATGTTTACAGTCTAATACAATTCAATTAGAATACCTGGAGGCCTGCTCTTTTGATTAGCTTTTGAGGATCTGCAGCTGTGAACTCAATGGTGGGCTGAATGAGTTAGGAGTGGTTGAGGGTGTAAGTGAGTGACTGAGTGAGTGAATGACAGATGTCTCTATCCACCTAGCACTGCACTGCGAGAGCTGAGAGCAGTTTCTGCAGGCCACCTGCCATTTTTCTGCCTTCTGCTCTTGCCGACCACTTCAGTCTGAATAAGCGGTCTTTGTGGACATGGACTTCATTTAGGGGTTGCCAGGGGCACCCCTGGCTTGCCTTCTGCGACCCCTCGCAAATTGCTTGCGACTCCGGCGTCAAAGAAAAGTAATAAGCTTGTGAAACCGGTATTTATTGTTTCAAGTTGCGAGCAGTAAAAAGTCTGTCTTCTGCTGCGCCAGAGCATGTAAAGGGAGCAAGAAAGACTGAGACAGTCGGAGAGAGTTAGAGCACAGACGGGAAAAGACTCACAGGAGAGGAGGAAAACACAAAACCAAGGGCAAGAAGAAGACACTATGAAGAGGCGTTTGAGTGAAAAAAGCAGGTGTGTGTGTGTGTGCGAGTGTGTGAGTGTGTGTGTGTGTCTGGGTGTGTGTGTGGGTGGGTGTGCACACACGTGTGTGTGTTGGTGGGTGGGTTGGGTGTGTGTGCGTGTGTGTGTTTGGGTGTGTGTGCACATGTGTGTGGGTGGGTGGGTTGTGTGTGTGTGTCTGCGCGTGTGTGTGTGGGTGGGTTGAGTGTGTGTGTGCGTGTGTGTGTATTTGTGCGAGTGTGTGAGTGTGTGCATGTGGTGTGAGTGTGTGTGGGTGGGTGGGTTGTGTGTGTGTGTGTCTGCACGTTTGTGTGTGGGTGGGTTGAGTGTGTGTGCGTGTGTGTGTATTTGTGCAAGTGTGTGCGTGTGGTGTGTGTGTGTGTGTTTGGGTGTGTGTGTGTGTGTGTGGGTGGGTTGGGATGTGTGCATGTGTTTGGGGGGGGTGTGCGTGTGTGTGTGTGGGTGGGTTGGTTGTGTGTGTGTGTCTGTATGAGTGTGTGTGTGTGTGTGTGTGCGCGCGCGCATGTGTATGTGCGCACGCGTGTGTATGTGTGCGCGCGTACATAGATTGATTAGTGAGAGGACGGCAGTATGAAAGATGTAACATAAATAGATACAGGAAAGAAAGAGATATCTGATAAAGACAGAGAAGGAGGGGCTGTGTGAGACAAGCAATAAGAAGACAGCTGGTTGTGGACCACTGAGAGGTAGATGAATGCTGGTGAGACTTGTAAGAAAAGTAAGGCGAGTGATAAAGAGGCAGACGAGAGAGGGTGGGGAGAGAGATGAGAGGCTACCTGAAAACATCCTGAGCAGAGAGAAGGAGCTCAGGCAGAGGCTGAGGAGACAGCTGAGATCCGAAACAGACAATGATGAGAGAGAGCGCATTGAGATAAGAGAAGATGGGTGTGATAGAGAGGTGCGTTAGAGCGAGAGGTTAGAAGACAACTAAGAGAAGTAAGGAGCTGGACAGATGAGATGGAAGAAGGGAGACAACTGAGTGTGCTGCTAAAGTGACAGTGGTTACAAAGAGAGAGAGACAGAGAAAGGTTTAAATAGAACATCTGCAGGAGAGGATGCTATATACACGAAGACTGGTAAGAAAGAGACAGGTAAAAGAGTAAGATAGGTGGGAGACAGGTGAAAGATGTGAAAAAAACATAGGACAGGTGAGAAATTCAGATAAATTAGATGCTGTAAGGAGATTGGCGAGGAAGACACAGTAGACATAGAGGAGTAGATAGGAGGGATGAGAAAGTGACAGCGACAGGCAAGAGGCAATAAAAAGAAACAGACAGTATATGTATATACACTTGGAGGGCCAGGAGGAAGACCGTGATGGTTTTTGAATTTATATGGAATTCCTGACATAAATAAAGGACAGTAAACTGCATGGAGTGCCGTCGTTTGAATCTTATGTGAAGCATATTTAGAATGGGTCCTGTGCCCATTGTTTGAGCACCCACCTCTTCAGGCGAGCACAGGAAGAATAACAGGACACGCTTTGATATGTACATATATATATATATATATATATATATATATATATATATATATATATATATATATAGAGAGAGAGAGAGAGAGAGAGAGACACACCCCCCTTCATCCGCTCAGGGTGCACGCAGGGACCTTAAAGCCCATATGTTTAATGTGAAAAGTGAAACTACGAGTACTGGAATGCCAAATCCTGTTGCAGAACTAGATATAGTTATCTGAAAGTGTCACAAGTGCGTCATTTGAGCTATACCCAGTGCTTTAAATGGGCAGGTGCTGTCTGGTACTGAGTTCCTGCACTTCTTTAATGTCAAATGGAGAGTTCCAGCCCTATGAGCACTGCTGCTATACATTTAATGGGAGAGCGCCAGAACTTCTTGGAAGCAAATATGTCCTCTAAAGAGTGAGTATCTGCACATCAATATTTCCATTTAAAGCACTCACTATCCCTCTGTGAGGGGACTGGCCTGCCACCCATAATAGGGAAATGTGCATAACAAATAAAAAGTGAACTTGACCATCACTAGCTACTCACTGATACGCTGCGTACACTGAAAAGAGACATAATGCAAATCAACGTGAAGACAAGCACCTAAACAAGTCCCATAACAGTCTTTAACTGACTAACTGCAAGCAATGAGCACTGTGGCTGGCCAATTCGAGTATATACCTGGTCTTATGCTGAGATCGCCTACTGCTCTGAATGCCATGAGCCCCTAAATGTGCACACCATCTGCCCCTGGGCTCAAACATAGCACTCAAACATGTGTCATTCTGCAGCGACAGCATCAGCTTCTGGCTGCAGCATGAGCCCGGAACCACACTTCTCAATGCAGAAACAAGACAAAAATAACACCAAGACATCATCAGCCACCAACAACTGCGCGTGCACAGAGTCACACGTTACACGACACAGACAGACCACTGTCAGCTCATGCGCTCGCAGTGAGACACCTCTCATCCTGCAAAATGGCACAGTCCAAATGACGGATTCACAAAAAGTGGTCTCAGTTTGTACAGTCTATTTGCAACCTGTTTTGAATTTTGCACTGATGTATGTATCTGTAGGTCAGTTTGTAGAACTCCAAATCAGAGAAAGTCTCATTCCCGCCTACCCCATTAATATTCATGTGCTACATCCTAAATTGCGATTCACTGTAATGGGATAAAATCATAGGAATGGTGTCTGTAAGTTATCAAACCATCATGCTGTGACTGATTTAAATTTTTTTTTTTTTTAAACAGCTACATTTCCTTAAAGAAAATGAGCCGCTTTACAAAAAAAACACACAAAAAACAAGAATTCTTCTTTTTAAAGTTTCAATGAGAGGTGGTTGTGGTTCCCTGCGAAACCAGTATTTTGAAGGAACATCCACAATACACCTCTTCAAAATACCGAATTGGCATCCAGTTGTAATTCCATTTTAGGAGTCTTTAGAGGCTTCTAAAATGGGTTTGGTGGGTGAGTAAAAAACATTTTTGTGGGTGCAAACTCCATTTCCGTCATGTAAAACAGGAGATGTCTGCAACAACCTAACTAGGGTTGCCTCTTGCTCCATGTCACCAGTAGGGGTTGGCAAAATTGTTTACCGAAATGCGAACAGGTCAAAATCTAACCTCTTATTTTACATGCAGAGTGGAGGTTGTTTTGGAAAACTGCCAAAGTCCGCTCTGCAGGCAGACCGAAGAAAAGGTCAGGATCTGAGTCTGAACACAGAAAACAGCTGGTGTTTGTGCTTTCCACGTCTCCCGTGACCAAGTAGGAGTCAGACAAGGTGCTGGCTACCCACAACTATTTTGATTAGCTCAAAACCAATCAGAATGTGACTAACACAACAAACTACTCTTAATGGATAAAAGTTGGGTGAATTAGAATTGATGAGCCTGCATGTTGATTCACAATATTATACGCCATACTTTGAACCAATCAGAATAGTGGACTAGGTTATGACCATTCTAATTCTATTTATGAGATAGCACCTGCCCTACACCCAGGTTGTGCACCCTCTTTCTCAGATAAATACACAGGGCTTGGATTTCCTAGAAATGTCCTCTAGAATGTTGGCTGAAAGAGAGGCACAATTTCAGATGATCCCCCATTTGGCCCCAGACTCAGGACTGTATGGCAGGTCTAGACGTTGTGCAAACATCTAGCCCAGAATACCCATGGGACACACTATGGATGACAAATGTCGAGAAACATAATGAGAGGTAAGTCTAGATTTTCTATATCTAACTCCACATATATGTACCAACACAGTACATATATCAACACAAGTCGAAGTTGAGTTAGGCATACTAAGACCCATATTTATTCTTTTTTAGCGCCGCATTTGCGTCATTTTTTGACGCAGAAATGGCGCAAACTTGCAAAATACAATTGTGTTTTGTACGTTTGCGCCACTTTTCTGTCAAAAAAAGACACAAATGCGGCGCTAAAAAAGTATAAATATGGGCCTAAATCTATACTTCCCTACATGCTCTTACTTTTCAATATTTTGTCCCTTGATATTCTGCCGTCGAAGTTCTTGTTGCACGATGCCGATATATTCAGTAGTACAATTCCAACCATTGTCAGAGCAGCAACCCTATTTTGATCTATGAAATGAGCTGTTAATCTGAGCACACTTTAATTTATTGACATTCTGGGGGTTTTTCAAATTTCAAACATCTGTTTCTCCATGGGGAAAGATTGATTCATTATTCTCACCACTTTGGCTCTCTAGTAAATTAGGGGAATTCTGGGGCTACCCCCAGATTCAATACAAACAAGCATTTGCAATGCAACAGGTCTCGCATTTGTCTGAGTTAGAGCTATTAGCAGTTGTAAACTCCCAACTGGGCTTTTGTTGCCTCATTAAATGGAAAAAATGAGCGCAATCGCGCTGCTAAACAAGCAAGATCGTGCTGCGAAAAAAGAGAAAAATTAGTCCACAAACCGGACGGAAAACAGTGAGCCTCGTATTTTTTCAGTACTTGGTCGCTGCGCTCGAGGAGGGCTAACCACCGTATGCACGCCTTCCACTAATGAAAGCAAGCAGATTTTAAAAGGCAAGCCCACGAACCAATGAAAGACACTGACGTGATATGGACGGGGCTCTGAGCCCTTTTCCAACTACTACATGTCTCGCAAGAGATACGCATGCGCATGCTACGCAGGCTCGACCCTTAAAACTGCACCTCCCTGGAAGCCCTGCATTCTGAATCAAATAATTTTCAGATATCTCAAATGTATGAATGAGCTGGCTGTAAAGGACAAATCACACAAATCTAGTTATAGAATCTGTACGGAATTTCTAGAAAGAAAATAATGTGCCTAGGGCCCCAAAGATTTTCTTAGAAGCCCTCTGCCAGCACTACTGCGGGGCAGAGCTGCCAAAAACCAAGGCTGACTAGCCTTCCACCTCATGCGTGATTCTTGAACCAACCCACACCTTCTGGCTCTTTATTTCAGGATTAAGGATTATTTACCATACCTGCTCTCTCCCTTCAATGTTGCTGTCTCTCCCCTGGTCTCGGTCGACGTCTGATGCTGAAAAAAATGTCATAGTTCCAAAAAATGAGTACTGTTGCTACCACCAGCAAACACTGGCAGCAGTTGGATATGCCATTTATGGAAGTCAATTCACTTGGTTATTTATTTGATAAAAAGAACGGATTGGGCAGCTGTAAGCGATTGGTGGGCATAGAATCCTTGAGGGAAAATGTGATGGGAATTCTGTATATTGTTGAGAGCATGATTGGCGTATGTGTGGCTGGCAAGAGTAGGGCGGGAACTGGTATGGCAGCAGGGCAGGAATGCTCATGGTTTAATTGCACGACTCCACATAGGGTGCCAGACGATTGTTTGCAGCTGGCCATCACTCTGTTCACTGTCCCTTAGTGTTAGAGCCATTAAAGTCCCCGCATGCCTTCCTTCTTGAGGTGCAAACTGAGCCCAAACCACTTGGTGTCAAAATGGAGGAATTTTAACTGTATGTATCACTCCCCTTCCACACTCATACACAGTGAGTTAAGGTAAGAGCACCATTGTGGTCCCTTACACATGGCACCGAAATATCCAGCTCTCTTCCAACCAAGCGCTACCCCCACAGTTACTCACTCAATAATGCGCTTTAGCACCTTGTAAGAGATATAAAGCACTATATAATTGCAGTTCCAATCTAATACATGTAGGGACTCACCCAAGAGTTAGTGGGCGAGTGAGGATTCTGCAAATGATAATTCCTGTTGTTCATGAGAGAATATTGAATGTGAATTTGGTGTAAAAGTGGGCCACATTCTAAGGCTGACTTAGCCACGAAAGGCTGATGGAAAACGTCAGATGAGAACAGTAAAAACCGTAAACTACACAAACAGTCCGGGAATTTAAAAAACAGAAGTCATTGGCCCTGTGCAAGAGTGACAGCAATATTTGTGAGAAAGAACAGCTGGAAATGTTTTTGCAATACTGATGTGCCAAGATAGCTCGGTATGTGTACACACGCGGCGAGGCAGGGCAACAGTTCTCGTGTAATTTATTCAACTGGTCACTGTTCGAGAATTCTGCCACAGTGGGCGCCTACATGGAGGGGTGGACGACCACTAACACAACGTGGCTAATATTGGACAGGGCAATTGTTTTCAAGGCTTTAGGTGCCGGCCCTGGTGGTGCAGGGCCCGTTCTCAGCTGAATCTAGGCTGATCCAGTAGCAGGGGTGGAGTGCCACTAAATGTGGCTGTCCAGCTGCTTTCAAGACTCCATGTTCAGCCCTGGGCTGTTTTTGGACCCAGTCCACAGCTGGTTTAAAACGGCTTCGGTGCAGGTGTTTACATTTCCAAAAGTAAAGATTCCTTGTGCAGGTCACCTTTTCTGTTTGAGCTCCAGCTTTCCACGCACACAAATGCTTCACAGCTCTTGTTCACAAACCTCCTGGCTGCAGGAGGGACATCCCATTGGATTTTCTCATGGTGCCCAGCTCGCCAGTCACCTCTCACTCTGTTTCTGGATAATTGGCAGAACCTCCTCCGTTTAGCTTGGGAGCCCTAAATATCAAAATGGTATAGGGTTGACCTAGTAGCTTTTTTTCCTTGTCGCCCTACGGAATCTTTCGTTCAATCACATGGCTGTTATAAGGTGACTAGGAACAAACAGTTCATCTGTTCACCTTCTTACGTGAACAGGCCAACAATTTTTCCTTAAGGCAGTAGTTTGCCTTGCCTTCTCGTACGATTGCCGCATGACTCTTTTTCACGAACAACACAGTTCGCTCGCCCTAGATTTTCATTTAGCACCCTGAGGCATTCTGGGATTTGTAGTGCTAGTGCCTGTCATTTGATCCAATGATGAGAAATCAATGATGAGCATCCTTGGTGACATGGAGTCATATAGAACAATTAAAGCACGCCCTTCGGTCTACTGGCAGCCAGGGCAGCAGGACAGTGCCTGCCCGAGGGAAACAGAAGTGCAACTGCTGCTTTGTGAACAAACTGCAGGCACTGCAACACATGCAATTAGATTTGGTCTGGTGATCACGTTATTGGCCAGAAAGGTCCTGGCACATGGCCATCGTTTATTTGGTTGAAAGGAGTAGGATCATCCAATTTAGGTGCTGACAACCATTTTGAATCCATCATGTCACCCTACTCTACTCTTCCTCACAGACTTCTTTGAGTCCAGGCAAGAAACCTGACAGATTATTCTAGTTTGTCTGCAGAGCTGATATGCTTTGTATGTGGAGGGCAGAGTGCTCACACAAGAGTCTGCAGCGGTTCAGGTGAGCAATACGTTCTTTATTACATGTTAGGCCCTGAGGATACAGCAATAGCCGGTATGTCTGTCAGGCTTCATCCTCTCTCCAGCTGTCCCTACCCCCTAGCTTCCACTCCATGCCACACATATTACATCTTTCACTCTCAGCATTCCAGAAACAAGCTCAGACATACAGAGAATGGCGGCAGATTACTCAAATAAGGGTGGATTGTTCTCCTAATTTTGCTCCGAGAATTAGCTGGAAAAATTGTGGATTTGGCATGATTCAATTTATGGTGAATCCTTATACCCAGATCTTTGTGTCGCACACTTTGCGTATGCACTGTGCTGTTTTACCACAGGCCAGTGAGCAAGGAAAATCTGGGTTGATGTTGTTTCACTTTTCTCTGCATTAATTAGAAGAGCATAACAGCTTTCCAACAAATGCACCTTCTTGTGCGGCTATTTTTTTTTTTTTGCTGCAAAGCTAGCACAGAATGCAGCACACAACAGACGCAGGACTACATTTCTGTTTAAAAAAACAGTCACTCACTGTTGCTCCCGCTAGAGCAACATACTTTGAAGCCATCACTTAATTTATATTGGTGAGTAGGTGGACGTAGGTGATGGGCACTGGTACTCTTTTTTTAGGGCTAGGTCCTATTTTTCTTCATAAGACATTGAACCAGGGCAGCCAAAGAGAGAAAGGCAGAAGAGGTAGAGACAAAAAGGAAAAAACAGATAGAAAAGAGTGCCAAACAGAGAAAGCAAGAATTACAAAAAATAATAAGAAGGAGATAAAGAGACAAGAAGCGTAGATTGTAGAAAGAAAGAGGTATGATGTAAAATTAAGACTTATCAGCTTTGGAATTTGGCAACCTGTACATTTGGCAGCACATGTTGTGGGTGCCTAAGAATAACTTCGGGATTGTGAAAGCTGAATTAATCACTAATTAATTTGCATTGATTAACTGTTATGAATTTACATGAATTAGGATAAAGTAGAGTAAATTGCGTGTCATGGAAAATGTGCCCATGGATGTGGCCACCATGAGATGAATACAAAATGATTATGGATATACATTTATAGTCTAATTGATATGTACATGTAGAATACAATGTATTAGTGGGTCACATTAACATCTTGGGATTATGGATGTACTTAAATATTAGGCATTGGTTACTCATGTAGTTTGGGCCTAGTTGACTGGGCCTCATGTTAAGTTGCTCGACCCAAATAATTAAATAAATGTACATGTTCTATGAAAGCAGAGAATTAATTTTGTCTATTGTTCACACGGAGCTGACCAAGCGATTTGTAAATGTCTTAAACTTTCTCATGAGAACTGCCTGTTAGAATGTCTTGCACTAGAAAATGTTACAAAAGTATCCTTGATGCATGATACAACGATGTTCCCAGGAACTAACAATGGAAGCACTGGCTACACCTAGGATTGCAACAAAAGTTATCTGACAGACCTGACGATGGGAACAGGAGAAGACATCGCTATGTGAAGAACTATTTAGTTATATTTTAGATTTATAGTTTATAGCTTATTCGTCCTACTGTAAACGTACAATTTTCTGACCAATGATGTTGTGAGGAGATTCTTTATGTGAGTTTACCTTAGCCTCCTCACACTTAGGAAAGTTAGGCCCATATTTATACTTTTTTAACACTGCATTTGTGTCATTTTTTTGACGCAAAAAACGGTGCAAACTTACAAAATACGATTGTATCTTGTAAGTTTGTGCCGTTTTTGCATAAAAAAATGACGCAAATGCAGCACTAAAAATGTATAAATATGGGCCTTCATTCCTTTTCTGATTGCTTCGAGTCCATTTTCTGATCCCGTTCGATTCATGCTTTCTACCCTTGCTAGAGTCCTCTGCGTGGAGCACCGCAACTCCATATATTTTGGTGATCTGTGTAAATGCCAATTCTTTAGCTTAATGTACCCAAGTTGGTTCAGTTAACTAAGAGCCCAACCGTGGCTGAGCCAATCCCTTTTCATTGTCCCAACTGCTGATGCTGACTAGGCGGATGTCCACCTGACGAGGAAACTGCCTCTTGCTGAGTCATTGACGCGCGGTATAACAAAATGCTATTCTTTGCGTGCTGTATTTGTATTTTCTTTTAGGTGCCAACCGCCTTTTTGTTAGAGCCTTAGTAAGATGTTTTCCAAATTAACTTTGACTAAATTGTTTTTGCGTGAAGCCCAAACATGCTATTCTAATTGGAAGGCTAGTTAGTATGCCGATGTTATTCGTTGATATTAACAAAGAATTGATTCTGCTCTTCTGTCAAGTCTAGATGTATTCTATCTCTGCTTTTCAGTTATTATTGTTATTGATTTGTACTGTAACCTTCAAGTGATTAATTATAAATGCTTTAGCTAAATTGAGATTCTTTAGACGCTTTGGCCAACCCGCGTTGTTTATATACGTTTATCATTTGGTTTTGAGACTAATCTATGTGATATTAGCATTGTTAATCTAGGGAAATACACATTTTAACTTTACTAAAAAGAGTGGTTATTCATGACCAAAGGTCATGATGCGTAAAGATTATTGACTCTAAAGAGTGATGGTGTTTAATTGATTATGTTGTGCATATTGTTGTTGAGATTGTGGCTTATGGTGGAATCACTATGAGTGTAGTCAAAATGGTCCATCGAACCTCTAATGCGTCCTCTTATCCATTACTTTTTAAAACACCATATATGCGCTCACAGTCACAGTTCCTTATATTTCATAAACATTGTTTGTTGTCAATTCTCAGTAAATGTTGTAAATCCACCTAATGAATGTTATGGTCTTGCATGGTTATAGATTTTACTCATTTTTGGCATTCTCACAGGTTTTTCATAGGAAAGTCACAGGTTCAGGGTGTATATCTCTAATATATATTATAAATAACTGTGACTATGCTGAAGTAATTCCATATATGCAAATATATGTTGTGCACAATTGCGTATAGTGAAAAGATATTGCCTGTGTACAATCCTTTTTCGTGGGGAAAATATATTCCCCCCTTCCAATGCATCACCACCTGTTTTGGGTGTGCTACTTCGTTCTTGCAAGGCAGGAAAGGAATGTATGCCTGCCAAGGTTAGGATTACATTTCCAACCTTTTTCAGGCAGGGGTAACCCTCTTTCCAGTGTGGAGAACGGTCAGAGAAGAGTTTGGGAATTCTCACAAATTCATAAGTTTGTGGATGGGCTCAAACTCACAGGACCTTCCTTCCAGAAACACCCACTACTCACACCTATTCTTCTAACCCATTTATGAGCGCAAAACCACTTTTTGTAAACTTTAAACGTCTTTATACGCTCATAAAAAGGCTCTTCATATTGGACTTCATCATACTGTAGAATTTATTTTGCACCATTACCCCCGGAGGAAGTGCTCTGATTCCCTTCTGATTCCACTGGGGCCTTTTAGAAGGAGATGGTTGGAATCGTTTGGGTGTTGGTATGGATTATATAGAATATCTTCATGTTTAATTCAAACTCACTTGTGCAAATAATTGTGGATCAGGCCATAGTCCATTCCCTACACTAAGGTTTTGGTGAGTGCGTTCAATTTAAATAGAATTGCTTCTAGTGCAAAGTAGGCTCCAATATCACCATTAAATAGCATTGTCTGGCACTTTTAATATTGTGATACGCTTTAAAGAGATTTCTTAAGCTTCGCAGCTTTAGTTATGGAAAAGATCCTACCCATGAAATGCAAATCCACCAAACCGAGAACAACAAACATCTCCCACACATCATCTGCACTTCCATGATATGCACCCCTCATCTTACGTATTACAAAGCCGCATTCACAATTGACAACACAAACACTACTTGAAAACAAAACGTGTTGCTGTCCTAACATACCAATGCAACACAGCCTTACTTTGTGACACCGTGCAACCTCATGGTGAACTGCGGCTCTCTCAGTATTATTGCTGAGATATACAGAGCCAGAAGCTGCTGAGATGCGACCAGAGCTGAATTTGTACCATGGTTTCAGGTGGTCTTTCTGGGAGACATCCTGAACAACTAGGTCTAAACCACTACGTGCCTGAACCACTACTGCTAAACAACTAAAACGTCTCTACAACTAAGTACTGAACAACTACTGTCTAAACAACAATTGTGCCTGAATAACAATTGCCTGAACAAATAATTTTAAGGTAAGGTTTTCTTTTTGTTTTTTATGGTTTATTAGTAGTTTAGAATAAATATAAAAATTAGTTGTTCAGGCAATTGTTATTCAGGCACAATTGTTGTTTAGACAGCAGTTGTTCAGTACTTAGTTGTAGAGACTTTTTAGTTGTTTAGCAGTATTGGTTTAGGCTATAGTTGTTTATGACCTAGTTGTTCTGTCACATATTCGGTGTTTACTGGCGCTCATCTTTGGGCGCTAGAACTTGTCTTTCATCATCACGTTTCACCCAGAACAAGAGAGAGAAAGAAAGGAAAGGGGGAAAAAAGAATGAATCCAAAGGCAGGAACACTGACGGAGAGAGAGAAAGAAGGGATGAGACAACTCCTGCAAGAGGGACATTAACAGACAAGAAGTGTAGCTCGGTGGAAGAACGAGGTCTGAGGTGGAATCATCATTGGTACTACACAACCCCACAATTACACAGCTCTACTGTCAGCTCGTAATGAAATCCTTGAGCTCCTCCACTCAGTATCATTAACAAATTACGCTTTGGGTCCAACCTCTTGCATCAAACCCCAGCTGCAAGACATCTGATGCTGGTATAATGAGGCGATATGAATATGTAAATGAATAAAACAGTTTTAGTTTAGGTGTACTGCCCCAATTAGTGACCACGACCCCTCTCACCACCAAACCCTAGCTTTGTTATTCAGTTTTTTTATCTTCACTCTTCTTTATAGAGAGACTCTGGCTGAGATGCCTCTGCCTCACTAACAGTGCTGTCTCTAAATGCTCTGTGGTTTTCCTGTTGTTTTGTAGCTGTACGTGCATGCTCTGTCAAAAACCGTAAGTAAAATATGACGGTATCTGGGAGGCCTACCGTAAAAGAGAGTGCCAAGGTGTTTACTTTGTGTCAGTGGTGGCTGGCACCGCCACTCATTTTTGGGACAGGGGCTAATCTTTCATCGTAAGACTTTGGCCCAGCGGAACAGAGGTGGAAGCAGAAAAGAGTGAAAGAGGGAGAAAACATGAATGAAAAAAGAACCTGCTAGAGTGACATAAAGAGAAAAGAAGTGCCATAAAGAGTCAGGAAGTATAGGCTGGGGACAGTAAAGGAATGAGGTGGAATGGAAACTAGATATAGTTGAGATTCTGCAACCAAAGCATTGTGTTCTGCTGGTGGCATCCTCACTCAAAAGACATTGTGTCCCTGCATTTGTTTTTTATCATTTATGAAATGAAGTATTATAACTGATCAATGCAAAGAAGTTGTCAATGTTTATGAATGATTCTTGAACCAAAGAGTCAGTTTGTTACTTCATGCACAGATCCTCATGCCACACAAGCAAAAGAGACGCTTCACGTTACTGGTGTGGGCTGTTCGGGGGTCAGAAAGGGCGGGCAGGGAGAGGCAGCGGTTGGTCTGCAGGTGAAGAGGGACAAGCAGCATTACTTTAGAACAATCTGTCCTTCCCAATCTTTCTTCATCAAGTGACTCTGAGAGCTCTCATGGACCACCAACTGGAAGAGAGATATGTGTGTCATCAGCAATGGAGGAAAATCAAATTCGAGATCTAGGAGTGATCTGAGGTGGGTGGAAGGGCACGATATGGGATTTTTTAGGTATTCTCAGGGATCTGGGACTGAGGTGGTTGAATACATTTGTAATCTTACTGTTCATCAAAAGAGACCAAACTACTTAACAGCTCCAGATGCCTCGGTGACAGTGACTTCAAAAGATCTCCAGAGACCCAGACAAGAGGAGCTAGGTGCTTGATTGGCAAGACATTATTAAGGGTGCCAAAATTTGCCAACGAACCCATATTATCAGACCAGGTATCTCACCTGTTTGTGCCTCGGCTAAGATATCCTGAACAACAGTCACCAGTGTGGGTGCTGCCCCATGTTTGGACAATGAATGGCAAAAAACCTCTTCCTTGTTCAGAACATCCTAGAGCTGTTCGACCCCTACATTGTCTAAGATTTTAAACAGTCATTTCCACCATATGAATGGAAAATATTCACTACTCCTGGATCCGCGTGCTCCTTTTGAGATGGGGCTTCAATGTAAAGCCGTGGAGTACAAAGCTTAACCTCCGAGTTGAGGGAGAGATTGAACTACCTTTAATCAAGTGTAGCCACAGTACATACATATTCCTTTGGAGACTGCTCTAACGAGTCAAGTGAGGTTGATGGTAATGCATGGTTGGTTGATCGCCTGCACAGAAATTGGATAAAGTGCATAGCTTTTGGGTGGTCGCCAAGGCTTCAAAAGTCAAAGCCCGGCTACAAATTTGTGGAAATTATTGGGGCAATGATCCTTTTGAGCCTTGTATTTTAGAAATAAAAAGAATCAATGGAACATGCCCAGACAATATATTTGGCTTTTTTTAATAGTTGCATTGATCATGCAGCCTAGAAAATGTTATCAAGCCTTGAAGATGAATGCTTGTAATTCTCTCAAGCAACCCTCCGGCTAGCATGATCTTCAGGTCATTTAAATAAACTGACAGCATCTCCTGAGATATTAGATTAACTAGTAGTATCTCCTGGGCAATTATGAAATAATGTTACAAAACATGTGCATTAGTAAAGCACAAGTTCGCCCTTTGGGCTTCCTGTGCTGCGTAAAAAATGTTTATTGCTACCCAACTTCTGGAAGAATAAAGCCTGAGCGAATCCGTGGGATGCGATCATGTGAACCAACACTGATTAGTCCATAAATATGCGATTTTGCATCTGCTGTGTTTTCTGCATAATAGAGGACTTGCCGCGTTTGTCAGATAATCCATCAGGCGGCATTATCATCGTATTTAATCAAAACAAAATTGTCTAGCTCAGACGGATCAAAAATTACTAAAATCTCGGTGACACCAGTTGCTATGCAGTGGAAGGGTATTCGCAAAGGTTAACCGGTTGCTGTATTTCACTGTTAAACCGATACTACTGAGTTGAACCCTTTACGCATATAGTGTTAACAAGTATTAAAAAGACAAAATAATGAAGACTATCTCAAAATGTGTCTTGTTAAACTGTATATTTTGCCTTTTTTCCCACATTGTTTTTTCAATCTTGCTTCATAATTTGACCCTCCGGGCCTCATAATTCCAGTGGCTGTAACTATATCACATGATATAATAGGATATGACAAGACATATCTTGTGACAGCATCGGATGTAATATGTTATGACATTAACCAAAGCCAGATGGGTAAAGCATTGTTTAGGTCCATGGATCCTAACTGCAAGCCTATCGCACCAAGTGCACCAGATATTAGGCTCTTTGAGTAGTTTAAAGGCTGACTGAAGAGACATTCTTGAAGGATAATGGAAAAGATGGTTTTGCAAGAAAGGGCCACATTTGTAACAGGTCCTGTGAAAAGGACAAGGATCACTGAAGACAAGACGTTGGTACTCGAGGAGCCGGTGTAAAGTTTGCTGTGCAATAGTAATTCATATTTTCTCAAGGGAGAAAGCTGCGAGACTGTGCAAATCTGGATATGCTAGAATTTAGCAACATTTGATTCTGGAAAGCCCAGATGCAAAGAAAAACTGTAAAAACAAGCATTGATAAAGCCAAGAGGGCGCACTGTTTTAGCTAGTGGGGTTTACCAATACTTTTTGCCAATGCTGTGCAGCATCAGCAGAAAAGGAAATTGCCAGTGCTATTCGGCATTGGGCAGTGAGGAGAAGGGAACAAACGCAGTGACACAATCTTAACTGAACTAGCAACTGCTGGGCGTCCAAAAAAATGCAAAATTGCCAGAAGGGCTGGTAGAGAAATTGCAGAGTGGCATGGAGGAGCAGGAGGGGTGAAGCAAAAGGGAGTGGTTGGGGAGCCAGTGTGCAATGAAGGCGCTTGAGGCAGGGGGAGAAAAAAGAAAAGCCAGGATACAGTGGGGAAGGACACAAGAGGGAGAGAGCAACAAAACACATGCACTCTAATTGAGAGCTGGAATTTTTAAAAAAAGTAGTTCCGTAAGTGTGAGCACTGGAAGGATGCAAATCAACCAATCAAAAGGATGGTTAAGAGGCTATGCTCCCAGGCAGGGACAATAACGAGCGGGGGATGGCAAGGCTTCAAGTAAGAAGTATGCAAGGTACAATAAAGCCAACAAATTGTAAGTAATTGGTGTGCTCCAAACTCAGTGTAAGTTTTTTGGACGGTCCAGAAGAGGTCTTTCCCAGTCAACTGCTAAAGGCTATCTGGAATTCGAGACCTAGCTGGAGAAAAAATACAGGCACTTGGGAGCTGTTGTCATCTTCAGTACACTAGAAGTAATGGTGGCTGTGGTAGGGTGACCAAATGCCCCGGATTTGCCAGGACAGTCCCGTTTTTTTTTACCAGCTGCACCAGCAGATTTTGGGAAATTTAGCTCATGTCCCCTTTTTACAGGGTCGCCTGAAAACTGTGGAGGGTGATTTTTTTTGTTTTGGGAAGAAGAGATAGTTAGAAGGTGTTATCGGAAAGCAATTTAATTAACGGCCATTACACTGGATTTAAAAATAGCACTTTATTTATGTTCTTAGGCCCATATTTATACTCTGTTTGCACAGGATTTGCGTAATTTATTTTGACGCAAATTCAGTGCAAACTTAACTCCATATTTATACTTTGGCGCTAGACCCGTCATGTTATGGAGTGTGCGCCATTTTTTGTACGTGAAAACCTACCTTGCGTTAATGACATGCAAGGTAGGCGTTCCCGGGCAAAAAATGACTCTAAGGCATGTGCGCCTTATTTATCCTCTGGCGTCAAAATGACGCACAGGAGGAAGCGGGCCTTAAAACATGGCACCAACCCGGATTTGTGCCGTTTTTTTAACGCCTGGGTCAGCGCAGGCGTTAGGGGACTTGTGGGCTCATTTCCATGGCCAGAGACCATGGAAGCAGTCCACAGGTGCCCTTCCCTCCACTCAGGGACAACCCCTGCCACCCTCGCCCACCCCTGCGGGACACCCATGGATGGTGGGACCCATCTACGGTGAGTACAGGTAGGTGAAGGTATTTTTCTTTAAAAAATGTAAGTGGCATAGGGGGGCCTAACTTGGGACCCCTTATGTGCCACTGTGCCCAATGGCGATGCCCAGGGGACAGGAGTCCCCTGGGCATTGCCATTGAGCAGGGGGGTATGACTCCTGTCTTTGCTAAGACAGGTGTCATTTCCATGGGGGTCGTGCGTCAAAAATTGGCGCAAGTCAGGTTAGAGCCAATATTTTGTACTCTAACCTGACTTGCACTATTCTTTGGCGCCCAACCCCCCATCTTCCCTTCACCTCCGCTGCCCGGATACCGTAATTTATTTTGACGCTAACCAGGCCGCAGCGCCGGCTACCGTCATTCCATAAGTAAGGTGCCCGGCTGGCACGTTGGAATGGCGTTAGCTGGCGTTAAAAATGTTGACGCAAATCTGCGCTAGCGCAGATTTACGTAAAAAAAGTATAAATATGGGCATTAGTCTCTCTTCTGTAATTCTATGCTGCTCAGTCATTCTGTGCGCTCGGTTGAAGTAAAATTCATGTGCAACCTCCTCTTTACGCCAGGAATGACCACTTCCATGAAATGCCCCTTTTCACACACTGCTTGAAGTAATTCGGCACAATGTTAAAGGTGAAACAAAATAGCGAGACAAGGTAAGCACGAAAAGTGCGTGCAACACTGACAGTCCATGCCTCATTCTCAGAAGGAAAACGCAGACTGGAGCAATAATAGTGCACTCGAAAAATGTACTTTTTTTACCAGTATGATCAGTATTTTACATAGAAAATAATGAAAGGCAGTATTTTTTCCAATTATCAGTACATAGTTTATACATTATTTGTAAGACGAAAACGCTTTAAACGTGTACTGTAGCTGCCTTCAATGGTCGCTGATTGGCAATTGAAGTAAAAAGAGACAGGAAACCACGTTACTAATAAATGCACACGATGTTCCATAACTTTCTATTTACATATCACATCTCCGTCCTTACAGACTCTTATAATATCAGCAAAGGCAGGGATTCTTCTCGGGGAAAAGTGGGAACCCGGCTAAAGGCAACATCGACATCGTATTTATCGTCCTAATTTCAAATAGCGTTCTTCTCGAAGACCAGCAGGGGGCACTGGGACACCATGAAAGCCCCCAGTGAAACGCATAAATATGCGTCTTGGCTGGTTTGAAGACTTCACCGATTGATGCCATGCTCTGGTACTTATTCTAGCTTGCAGGATTAATAGTGCCATGTGGCAGCTAAGGTCAGTAGTGTACTAGGTCACCTGAGGGGGCCAGTGCCATATGACTGCCGAATGAGAGAGCTAGACTAGGGCCTTTGAGGGGAGGCGTGTCTCCTGGGTGGTTAAAGAACTATGTGCTACCATAGCTTGCTAAGCACGCAAGGAAAAATTCTGTTTAAATGTACTGGTGATAATATAGCGCAAAAATAGGGAGTAAATATCGGAGTACTTCACATTATTTTGGTAGATGCTGCAAGGTCAAGTCCATCAAGTGGAGATTAAAATCTTCCATCATGTGGATATTGAAATCTTTTGAGTTACAAAAATACAACCGTTTCACATCTTTTCGATTGTATTTAAAACATTGACAGATTGTAGACCATGGAGGGCAGATTAGTTAAGTTTCCCAGAATCACATGGTTTACGGTCCAGTTACTAAGCTTTCTTCTGACGAGTTTCTAAGGTCAGGACGTTAGTCACAATGAGACTCCTTTGCTGTGGCAAACAGGTTTGTATGTAGTGCTTTTATGCATACAGGCAAGTCATGGAAAGGAGCTAGAAATAGGCACTTGTGACTTCCATTCTCCCAGATATGACTCTTTGTCATACTGTGATGAGGAGACCGGCAAGGTGGTACGTGCATTCCAGCAACGTGGGGACCACACAGGCCCCTAGAAGACACATGGACTCGAACTTCAGAACTCTGAAAGTGACCACAACACCAGAATGCGTCCCCGGTTTCCTCGGGCAGCTAAGCAGGGAGAGATCCTCTCTGATGGACATGACACACCACACAACATCTACCTTCAGTCAGAGTACAGCAAGTATTTGTAAAGCGCATGTTCACCTTATCTACTATCTAGGCGCTGAGTAACACTTTTTTTGCCACTCAATGACACCCATTTTTATCAACATCGGGAGGATGAAAGGCTGAGTGTATCTACAAAGATTATATTCTGTGACCTTATAGGAGTCAAGCACAGCTTCTCTGCGAAGATATATTAGTTCATAGAGCAGGGATCAAAACGCAGAGGTTGCTAATCCATATTCCAGTTCCTTATGCACTGGAATGCTGGGGCCACTCTGCTGCCTCTGGGACATTTCTGTAGCTCCGGTGATATCCCCTTGAACGTAGATCTGTCATCTGCACTTGCTCCCGGCCCAGACAGTAACAGAAGGGCCTCCACAGACCCAACTGGCACGCGACCTGCAAGGATGCTTCCGGGTGGTGTTGGCGCGTGCAGTGTCACTGCCAGGCTCAGACTGAGCATCTAGGAGGGGAATGAGATCACTGTTGCGCTAGGTGAAATCCGAGGACTTCATCGGGTGCAGTATTTACCCCAACTACAACGTGTACCCTTCAAAATGAAGCATTAAACACAAATGTTGGTCCTTTCTGCACCCGAGGCCACCTGCCCCAATATTTATCAGCAGACTCGGGCAGGGCGAGGAAATAGGCCCGGGCACCGAAATAGACGTGGTCCCCATTAGTGAACCCGGCAGCTAAACAAGTGGACCATCTTTCTAAAGTCGGGGGAGGTTTGAACAGTTAAAGACACACAGTCTAAGTGTTTTGCAAGGTTTGGAAGACTGCGTGAACTTGAGCATGCTGCAGTCAATGTTTGTTGTAATATCAGGGAAATTAACAGTAAAAACTGCCCAGCAGACCTTAAAACTGGCCCACAAACAGCCAATAAAATGGCCCACAAACTGACTTGTCAGACCAGTCCACCGGGCACCCCTGATAGCCTTATAGGCCAGTCCGGCCTTGTCCCCCAGTCCATGTTGGGAAGATTTGACTTGCTGGTGTGTATTAGGAGAAAATTACAGGGGTAGCGACTTCATCCGACCCGGTAACCAACTGATGCAGTAAACCTTGCACAGCTTCTAGCCTCAGTCCCTGCACGAATAGGGCTTTGCTCATGGGTCGTAATTATCCAACCCAGATGTACCCCGGACCTGACTGTCTCTTGGATGTAAGGTCCTATCATTTGATGTGTCCTAGGTTACTAAACCCAGCACCCTGGCCTGGAGACAGTTGTTGTCACCCGTAAATGCTAACTTTGGGTTTTAAAACTCAATACATTTATCTGACATAACGTCCTAGCTGGGTTTTCACAGGTCGACTGTGGAACACTGGCCAGAAAAATAGGAATTTCAACGTAAATGCAGAAAGTGTCAGTCGATGCCAGATTTGCAGGATAATTACTACGTAAATGATTTACATTTGGGTTCACACTGGCCAACCCTGGGATAGGAGCTTGTGTGACCCTAAGTAGCCCATGCAGCGTGGTTGCTCCAAGTAGGTGAAAGAAGTGAAAAGAATTTAAGGTCATGGCTTAGCTTCTCTCTGATGATATTTCTGAAGGTGCCAAGGTAACCTTGTTCACAGAAAAATATTAAGGAAATATTCCAGCCTTCAGGAGGACTGAGCCATGCAGACCACCTTCACACATTCTAACATACCGTATAGGCACTCATATCACAGGATGAAAGTGACAGTCTCTATTCTAGGCTGTGAAATTGTGGATAAAAGATATCGAAACATAGAGAGGAGTTCAAGGACCTACTATGTTGAGGCTCCACATGCATATGTACATCACCCATAGGAAGGTCAACACTCATGGACACCCCAATACCTATTGCACTGAAGCATGAGACCACGTCAATACAAGTCACTCCCACTGTTCGTTCGGCTCCTATCCTTGTCGCCTGCTGCACTGATCCACCACCCCCACATAGCAGGGCCAGTTATTAACTCAGAGCAGAGCCATTACCTCCTCAAATCGAGGCGAGGCATGCCTACAGACCTGTTCTGGTATTTTCCAAGTGTGGCACCAGGCTTTGTCTGGAAATCACTTACTATCATGCAGTGGCAGCTACCCCTTTTCTCAGATGAATTAGAAAACCTAGTAATTGAGCAGACATTCACATACATGGCTGCCTTCCCATTGGCTGCAGTGCACCAGAGAAGTACAGTTCTCTTCTTGATATTAGAAAATAATGTCTGTCAAATTCTACCACCAAAGAGGCTTTGGAAGGTGAGAGTAAGCTTCTGCCCCCAACTGACCCAGAGACCGAAGTGGAAAATAAACTTCAGGCACATAAAAATGGGTAGAATTACCCAGGGGTCTGGTTATAATATAAAGTAAAGAGCAATAGATACAGAACATAGAGGAAAGGTGAAGTATCACATGGAAAAATGTCTTCCTTAATTGGACTTTAAAGGAAAAATGGGAATATACTAAACACAGACTTTAAAGAGTTTGTACTACTCCCTGTAACCTATAATATAATGATGAAAAAAAGGTTTATTCTAACATTAGCAGGTTGTTTTGGTTGTATATAAGGTAATTGAAAGTCATTTGTGGTACAGTTTAAACACGTAGTTCTGGTAAATGACAATACAGAGTCATTTACATTTCTATATTTCTCTGTATCCTAGAATATAGAGTGTTATTTAAATATGTCACGATGAAGGTGGTCTAAACCATCATGATAGCCACTGAAAAGGCACAATAACGAATTCTTTTTTAATTGATGTTCTTTTTTTAATTTGATTGTACATTAAATGATGCATAAACAGATCTTCGAAACTGAAGTTTTTAAATGATATTGTAGTTTATGGATGCACATGTGAGAAATATTATTAGAAAGTTTTTTACTTGCATATGTAATTTTTAATGCGTTTATCAAAGATATGATCTTTTGGTATAAAAATAAATGAATAATTTATAGTAACAGTGAGACAGAAATAATTTGTATAATATTCTTTTGTTGAGTTTTGAGTTTTACAGATTATTGCCTTTTTCATCCAAGACTACTACACTTTACTCAAATAAAAGATGGTGGTTTATGATACTATGGTTACAAGGGAAGTACGTGGCAAAATATAAGCAAAAAGGGAACTTTGTTCTGTTGCTTTGGGTGACGGTATGAGAAATATAATACCATCTGCTTTGCGTTAAAAGAATATTGCTAGTCACCAAAGATTTCCATGACTTTATAAAGGAACTCATTCTTCAGCCTCATCCCTCTATATGGTCACCGAACACCTCAATGACTTGACCTTATAATATACGGCACGGGGTACTCTATGATAAATTTACAGTGCATTCTGGCAACTCAAGGTGCTGTAACAGGAAATTACGTCCATCGGGAAAAGCGTGTGCGGCAGCCTCTGACTTGGAGAGGCCATGCACATTGCCACTCCTCTGCCTTCTGTTGGCCTTCTCTGTTAAAGGCAGCACATTGCCCATTTTCCTGCTGAAGACTCTCACTGGAGAGTCCACATACACCACCATGTTCTTCCAAGAGGCTGTCCATGCTGCCTATCTTCTTCTTGGAGCATTTCCCCATCTTCCTGCTGCGGCCTTTCACTGGAGAGTTCATGCACCCCATACATCAATCTCTGGAGTCTCTACACGTCATCAATCATTCTGTCAAGAGGCTATTCTCACTGTCCATTTTCCTAGCCTGCCCTCTCCCTGAAACGGCCATGCTCCTCACCCAGAGCCCGGACATGCCACCCGGGATCTGGGCTCCTGCTCCTGAGGCATTTTACTGGAGAAGCTACACATGGTGAGAGTCCAGATACCAAGGCCTCTGACAGGAGAGGCTACCAACTTAAAATATATTATTATATATAGCTTGTTGTCTTTGTCTGTGTTCCTATTTCAGGGTTTTGAGTGGGATGAGAAAAATGGGGATGTCTCGAAAACGGGTGTGGCCTATGTAATTATTGGAATGTCTTAAACACATAAAGTAAATTGCAATGATTCCTATAGTGTGCCGCCTGATCGGTATTTTTGTGTCTCTGCATTTTCTGTTGTTTCATCCAGCTATAACAACACAACAACTAACATACACCTAAAACTAGCCAGGACTATTGGCTTTGTCAGTAGGTGTCTGTGTATACTCTGGAGAGAAGCCAAAGATTGGATGAGCATCTGAACACCTTTTTGACCCACTGACAGGCACTGTGAGAAACTGACACTGCTTTGAGCCTGAGCATCAGTGCTCCCCATCATGGCCATTTTAAACACCTGGAGGCTACTCTGTTCAAGCATGAGTCATGCAGGAGTAAGATACTGAATAAAACAAATACAAGGACACAACATCCTGGGAATAGCTAACACTCTAATGGAGTGGAAGATTCAGTAAAACATGCTAAATACAAACGGGAACTAACTCTTTGACATGAATTACCAGGGGTGTAATAACCAAGCTGTGCAGTCCCAGTTCAACCTCATACCTCTTTCATCCAGCACCACACTCCCCTCCCCCTGTTTACCTCACTCTTGCAGGGAATATTCCATCCGTGCTTTCTTCCTTTGGAACTGTCTGCCTGTCACTCATACTCTTCTTTCCCGTTTTGTGTTTTTCTCTCTCATACTCTTTTTTCCCGTTTTGTGTTTTTCTCTCTCTTGCTCTAGGTGAAAGTCTGATGAGGAAAATGGAGTGCTGTTTCCCAAAAATCAGTGAGTACTAGTGTGCCCAACCTGAAAACCACAGGTTCAAATTAAGAACTGGAAACCTTAAATCTGCTTAACTTCATCTGCTTTAATTTTCTGGCTCCGCACCTTTCATACTCCACAAGTGTATGTTTCCCTGCCCAGTGTCCTCCGAAAATTGCTGAGAACATGGATTTTCCCAACCTAATAAACTCTTAATTTAGCGTTTTTTCTTATTAGCTTTAATTATCTTCTAAATGTCCATTTCAGTACACAGGCCTCTTCGGCCTGGAGTAGATTACAAATATCAACAAATAAGTCATGCCGCTTTGTACTTTTAATATTTGCTGTTTTATTTCTTAGATATCTAATTACTTCGCTAAACTAGCTGAGTACATAGTGAAAAAAACGAAAAGGTGTACACGTAAAAATGGCAAAAAGTTTTGTGTACAAAAAAAATAAGGTTGTGTTTTTTCAAACCACATCTTTCTGAATTCTCGAGAAGTCGTGGTTTCATTTCATACCATGACCTCAGGCTACCTTTTCAGCAGAACTTAATGTCCAACTCGAGCAGAGTGCCAAGCCAAGTGTCAATTTTCACCAATTGCTGGGCAATAGTATTCGAGAAAGATGGAAATGTATTTCTGCGGAGAACATAAAACAGCGACAAACCGAGCAAAATGGCTGTTTTTGACGAAGAGTCCGGGATGAATGTGCTGTTTTGTAAAATGACCCCTCCACGTAGAACGTCAAAATGGGACCAGAGCCTGCCAGATATCACAGTCTCGCAGATATTAATGTACCTTTGGCTGAACCTGGGCCCCCTGAACGGTTTCCCATAACCCCCAAAGCTCCCGCACCTCACGGGCTGCAGGGGCCTGTGTTACGCCCCTGTGTGGTGTAGAGTTTGCAGTTTGCAGTTTGCCCGGCGAGCCCAACAGTACGCTCCCGGACAGGGGCGTTCAGGGTCACTACCTCGCCATGTCAGGCTAACTAACGCAGTGTGACGTATAGACAGGACATAAAAGAGGGGAGAATGGCAGGAGTGAGGAATAAGAAAACACCTACGCTGAGACAGAGATTTTTATTAAAATAAAGTTAAAGGTTTAAACTCACTTCTCTCTCCGTTTCATAATTAGAGAGTATCACCGACTCTATACTGGCGACGAGGGGGCCCCTCTTTACGCTCCGTCACCCAGAGCAAGGTTGTGCCTGCACCACGCGCACCACCTCAGGGACACCAGAGCCCGTCGTAGTGCCCGGAGCCGCTCCCCCGCCTGAGGCCGTGGAAGTAAGAAATAGCCGTCCCCCGCACCTGTCTGCACGGCGAGTGTTTGGACCACGGCAGCACATACACGGGGCGCCTGACGCGCTAGGCTTCGGCGCTCACCACCAAATGCCCACAGCTGCTGCCCAAGCCTGCATCCAGCAACGACATGCCTACTGCCGTGCCAGCTGCCCAGGCTGCATCCATCAAGGTACTGTGGCCCCTCTGCTTCTCTGTGGATCTGATCCCCGCCCCTTGGGGTATACCAACTCAGCCCTCCTGCATTTCAGGACTGCTCCTGTACACTGCCCTCAGGAGGTAACTCACTGTCCAGGGCTGTGGGTCTCCAAATAAAAGTAACCTCCAAGCAAAGGAACTGGTCACCACTCTGCCTGCCAGCCCCCGTCACGGAAGGCCTAGCCACCACAAGCACCATGTCACCCTACAGTTCCCATCACCCTGGAAGCCTCCACCTCATTATGGCCAGCATCCCTGCACTAGAGCCATTCACGGTTATGGGGAATGCCCCCACACAGGCCACACACTGGAAGACATGGGTAGGGCGCCTCGAGACCTACTTCATGGCCCTTTAGGTGAAGGATGAGAGGAAATGTCCACTTCTACTTCATCTGGGAGGGGCAAACATTCACAAGATCTCCAAGTCGGTGGCAGAAGCAACCCCACACACATACGACACGCTGAAGAATGCGATCACCGCACACTTCGAGCCCTACGCAAACCCAGACTACGAGCGGTTCCTGCTGCGACAAGCGCGCCAAAGGGCAGCTGAATCAGTAGATGTCTTCTACGCGGACCTGAGAGATTTGGCCAACACCTGCACCCTGCCGGATGAAGAGGACGAGATCAGAGCTCAGTTCATCCAAGGGTGTTTGTCGTCCAAGCTCTGTGAACACATCTTACAAGAACCTGACATGCGCATGAGGGACATCCTCACCCTAGGCCGCTATGAGGAACTCTCCAAGGCATGGGCTGAGCATATGGAACAGCCACCAACCATCCAAAGAAAGTCAGAGCCCGTCAACGCAGTACTCGCAGAATCTACCAAAGCCAAGACCGGAAGCACATGGTCGAAAACTTGCAGATGGTGCGGGGGCACCCTGCTATACCCTGGCGGCTGCCCGGCCAAAGGGAAGACTTGTAGTGTGTGCAGCAAGTTGAACTACTTCTCTTAGGTCTGCCGCTCTGCAGCCAGAGTTGCCCCAACTGCACCCAAGAAAGCAGTCAAGGCAGTAGCAGCACTACCCACCACCTCATCAGAGAGCGACATGGACGACGACCCAGAGACAGTCCATGTGGTAAGGGCTGTGGACCAGGGATCAGACAAAGACCAACGACTGCCCACATGCCAAGTAGTAGTCGCAGGACATCTCATTCCAGCGTTGATAGACACCGGAGCCTCTATTAGCCTCATGGTCACCGAAGCCTACTACGACCTGGCGAAACCCCAGCCCCTCACGCCCACGAAAGTACGGGCGTACGCCTTAGAGAACACCCAACCCCTACAAATGACGGGTGTTTTTGTGACAGACATTGCTCACAAAGGTGCTAAACTCAAGGTCAAAGTCTAGGTGTCACAGGAGGGGTCAGGATTCTTGCTCAGATGCCAAGCAGCACAAAACCTAGGACTGGTACACTTCGCTTTCAGCATTCACGCCAGCGGCCTGGGAGACTTCACCAGAGAATTTGCTGCGCTTTTCAGCGGCATAGGATGCCTCAAAGGACCCCCCCCTCAAGCTGCACATTTATGAATTTATGAGCCTAGTCGCCCTCAGACACAGACAAGTGGCATTCCACCTATGACCAAAGATGGAACGGGAACTACAGCTCCTGGCACAGGCAGGGATCATTAAAACAGTGTCGGGGCCCACCCTATGGGTATCCCCGATAGTCGTTGTGAAGAAGCCCAAGCAGCCCGACCCAGTCTGCATTTGTGTGGACATGCAACTACCTAATCAGGCCGTCAAGCGGGAAAGACATCAGACCCGACAATAGTTGACTTCATTGGGGAGCTCTCAGGGTCCAAGTGGTTCTCCAAGATGGACCTCTGATCAGGTTACCACCAGCTGGTGCTATACCCCGATTCCTGGCCCATCACTACCTTCTCCACCTAAACCGGCCTCCAGAGATACACCCACCTGAACATCGGCATTACAGTGCAGCCAAGGTGTTCCAGCACACCATCAAAGGGGTGTTACAAGGATTTCCAGAGGTCCTGAATGTAATTGATGACATCTTGGTGTATGCCCAAACACTGGAAACCATACGGCATGCCTCTGAGCCATGTTTGTGAGACTGCACGGACACGGACTGACCCTGCACTGCGACAAGTGGGAGTTCCTGAAAAGTGACATTTGTTTCTTCAGATACAGATTCTCAGAGCAAGGCACTGGCCCAGACCCCGCAAAAGTAAGAGACATCCAAGAAGCTCCCTCACCAACCTCTGTTTCTGGGGTTAGAAGCTTCCTAGGTATGGTCACATACTGCGGGCGCCTCATGAGAAACTTATAGGACATAACTGGCTCACTGAGAAAACTAACCAAGACGACCATCCCTGGGTTTGGGACGGTGAGCAAGAATCCACTTTCCAAGACACCAAGAGCGCGCTCTCAGCTGACACCACCCTGGTGTACTTCGACCCCCAGCGGGAATCCCAGTTGGCTGTCGATGCCAGCCCTACTGGCGTGGGTGCAGTCCTTAGCTCTAAAGAAGCAAGAATGCAGTGAGTGGGCTCCCATTGCATTCTCCAGCAGGACGCTGACGCCTACAGAACAACGCTACTCCCAGATTGAGCGGGAGGCTATCACCATCCACTGGGGGTGTCAGCACTTCCACCTGTACCTTTATGGTAAGGCGTTCACCGTAATAACGGACCACAAATATACGTCAGGCTTGTAGTGGACCAGACTCGGCCAATACTCATACCACTTGCGGAAGTGGTGGAAGCCACTAATCAGGATGACTGTCTACAAATGGCCGTGGAAGCGGCTCGATTCGGCGACTGGCACCCGCTGCAATATCTGGCAACGTTTCGAACAACCGAGGCCAAAGCCACTCTACAGGCCCTGTTACACATCCGGCAGGAACTCTGAGTGAGTGAGGAAGGATGCCTGATGTGAGGCCCCTGGCTGGTAATCCTGGCCTGCCTGTGATCTCGGGCCGTCCTGCTGGCGCACAGCTACCACCAGGGCATTATGAAGTCCAAAAACAGACTCCAAGGTAAAGTCTGGTTCCCCAGGCTGGACCAACTAGTGGAGGATGTGGTGAAGGGGTGTATCGCCTGTCAGGCTAGCGGTGCACCAGACCCTCCAGCACCAGTCATCACCGAAGATGGTCCACCGCCCCTTGACAGAGGGTCAGTGCAGATTTTGGGAGCCTGCCCGACGGATCATACATGCTGATAGTGGTGGACGACTACTCCTGGTACCACGAGGTGAACATGGTGCCGACTACCTCAGTAGCTGTAGTCTTCCAAAAGGTCGAGAAGATGATGGCCACCTACAGCCTATTCGGTGAGGCACTCCCCGCTGGCCCCAAGTGCATGGGGGGGTGGAAAGATTCGTAAAGACACTGATGAAGATAATCCGCATTGCCACCACTGAATCACAGAATACTGAGAGCGCTCGGTACACGTTTCTTCGTGAATACAGAGTTACACCCCATGCATCCACTGGAGTTGCCTCACACCAGGTGTGCTTTGAAAGGGTGGTAACCGATGCCATCCCACACCACCCCCCCAATGGGCCACCCAGTCGAGTCCCCTGAATCGATCTATGGAGCAGAGGTCCCACAACAACAACTATGCATCGCGGAGGCGGAAAGCCCGGAGCAGCTCGATCCAGGTGGGCGATACAGTTCTTGTTAGAAACCTCCACCCAGGAGGGAAGTTTCGGCTGCCCTTCAGAGCTGAACCATGGACAGTGACTGCTTTCAAAGGAACCATGATCACAGCAAGGAGAGGGGAAGAGCAAGTTGCGAGAAACATGTCCCAATTCAAGAGGTTTTCCTCCATGTTCCCTGTCGGCTTCACAGGAGTCCTCGATCCAGGGTCAGCACTCGCCGAGAGACAGTGTGACACCAGGACAGTCGATGCCGTCAGAGTCTGGATCATCAGCAGCCGTGGAGAGCGCATACCCCGCGAGGGATGGGTTGGTCAAGAGTGGTGGTTCTCAGCAGCTGCCTGGGAGGGGGGGAGTCAGACAATATCATTTAAGGTTAGAAGCATATGTAAAACTATGCTGTAACCTGTCAGCCTGCAGCCATCGTCTCACATCGCCTCCACCACAGGTTGCATTAAGGACTCAATGGCCCAGTTCTGATCACATGAATGTCATTCTGGTTCCATAAATCACCAACTACATGTATGTGCAGCTTCTCGTACTGGTTAGGGTTGTGGGAGCCCATCCGCAGACTGAAGGCAGAATCTCTCTCTAGTTCCCCCAGACTGGTGCTCTCACAGCCAAGCCAGAAGGTTCCAATGGGTGCAGCCCATGCAGCGGCACCAAGGCCCAGAGCAACCCAGACAATGCTGGATCTTATTACCCTAACTGCAGTCAAAACTGCCATTTTCCTTGTTTGCACAAGGGCCCATGGCATCTTTGCTACGCTACTGAACCAAACAAAACAGACACAGAAGCCTGGGTCATGAGCCTTGCTCCAGCTACAGAGACCACCCGGGTGCTTGTCCCATCACTGCCTCCAGATAGGCCCAGACTGACCATTCAGCTTCTCTTGCCAGTTTACCTGTGGGCTGCAAGCTTTGGCAGCCTTTAAAGCAGGATGGGCTACCGTAACCCAATCATGCCCTGATGATCCCATTCTACTTGTGGCCCAGAGGCAACGTGGAGGAGTGTGAGGCTGATGTGAACATGTTTGTGAGGAGTCAGCTTTTGACTTCCAGTCCAGCCCTACCTCTAGTTACCTACATTCATTTTGACATACATATCCCCTGCTCAAGGGAAAATAACATAACATATAACAAAACAAATAGCATATATCATAACGTGCATTTGTAAAGCACATGTTCACCCTGGGGTTTCTTTGGCTGAAGTCACAGAAATCGTACCTCACTTAGGGTGCGCTGTCCCTGTTTGTGCCACAACGCACCTTTAACTGACTTTCCAGAAGCGAAAAGCACCCCAGACACTAGCGTGCACCGCCTCTGCTCAGTTGTTTAGCTGTTCATGGTCAGAGATGAGATAGTTGGCCTTTAGCACGTCCACAAAGCAGCTACCGCAGCATACTGAATGCTGGCACCAATCATCTCAGTGGCACTCATGCCGGGCCCTCCCAGCGCTGCCCGACTCTAGCCATCTGATGACGTGACAGGACCACTGAGCTCCAGCCTCCTGTCGCCAATCAGTCCTGCCGCACCCCAGTGCCCGATCCAACCACAAACCGCCCTCAAAATGCAGGGAGTCAGACGCACACTCACCCACACCCCAGCCCACAGATCCTACATGACTGTCCCATGCCACCTAGGACCTGGTACCAGGGACATCCTTGCAAAATAACACACCCATGTACTTGCCGGGGGTGGGAAAGCATTTCATCTCACAGTGTCTGTCAACGAAAAAACAAGTAAAGGTGTCAGAAGAGGCGATTGCCATGGCTAAAGGCTGCCACGAGACACATATTTGCTGTGTCTCATTGCCACCCCTTACTCTAGGTTGTGTGCTACTCGCCGAAAAGCAATTCAACGCCTCGTCAGGGGTAGTAAGTGCTGTGTTAAATACGATTGCACTAGTCCGCTGCCTCTTTAAAAGCATAGAAGCAGCATCATGTTTACTCTCTGTTATAAATGCGCTGCCCAATGATGCTTTTAGTTTATTTTAAGATTTTTTCAGTATGAGGGGCTGCTAGGCTCAACGACCTCCTTGCATGTAAAACAGCGGCATGTGATTTACTACAGTGAAAATGACAGCTAAATATTCTTTCCTTATTTAAATGTGTGAGGCTACTTTTAGCATGTAGGCTTTTATGTGGCGCCTAATTACTGAAGAGGCTGCTTCGTGGCACTTATAAAAAACATGCTGTCGCTTTTTAACTACATCCTGGAAATCAAACTAAGCTTGAAATGTAAATGATGAGGACAGGAGTGGAAGAGTGAAGCAATATCTTCAGCTCGTAATTCGTGTTTAATAAATGCATGGCAGCTGTATCCGGTGGGTGAAGGTGGGCTGTTGTCCTGTCTGCGGATACACATTTACTCAGAAACTGCTATGAAGTCTTCATGCACTTTCTAAAATGTATCTTTGTAGTAAACAAAGAGTAGTAACCTTCACTACTCCCTCCACTTGATGATCCATTCCGGGCCACCAATACCACTCACACAGTCTAGCTTTCAATAAATTCCTACCAAGATGTTTCCCATGCATTAGGGTCATCAGTCTAGCTCTCAGTCTTACAGGGTGATCAACATGGTCAGCACTATAGATTTTCTCATCTATTATTCTAAGTTCATCAAGTACGTTCTCAAACCCATTATCTGCAACTGAAACATCTTTGACAACAGGCCCCCCATTTATCACTAGTTCCCTCACAACCAAAAAATCTAATTGACTCCATTGCACTATTCTGTTCCTCATTTACAAAAAGATTTTCAATCACCCGTCCTATTGAAGAAGGCTCATCTACATTACCTTTCTCTAGGGCAGACAAGACAAACAGCCTGCAATATGGTTCCTGGACCTAGGTATATATTAAACACAAAACTTGTATTCAACCAACCTCTCTTGCCCACCTTATCCATCCCTACAAGTAAAGATTCATGACAAGGGATGATGATCTGATCACACCGTAAATTGAATCCCTCAGAGAAAAAACTTGAAATGGAGAATGGCCCAATATACAGCTAATGCTTCTCACTCAACAACAGAGTAGCGTTCTTCAGCAACTTGCATAGATCGTAAAGCAAAATCTATCACCCTTACCTTTCCTTCCACAAAACATGGGACGGCACAGCTCCAAATCCATTGACGCTCGCATCAATCTTACAAAAGTCAAAATGACATACTGTTGGTAATATGCCAATGTTTTGTTTAATGGTATTGAGTTCAGTAACTCACTCACTGCTCCACTCAAACCTTTTCCCTTTCTTGAGCAGCAAGGATCTTATAGGTTGTGACAGACCAGCAGGACTAGTAATACATTTTGGACAAAATTCAGCAAGTCCCAGAAAGGAGTCTACTTGGTCTCTAGTCTCTGGAGGTGGTACCTCAACAATGCTCTTTACTAAATCTGTTTTTGACCTATCCTCTCTCCTGAAACAGCATGTCCAAGAGTTGTAACTTAAGTCACACAGAATTTGCATTTTCCTTTCTTACAAGTGAACTCAGAATTTCTCAGTCTTTCCAAACCCATTTTAAACGTTTTATTATGCTTAGACTTCTGTATACGAAACACTAGGATGTTATCTTGGAAAAAAATAGAATCCTTAATCACAATCTGTAAAACACACGCCTGAGCCTCTAAACCAAAGGGCACACGTACAACCTGTATATCCCCACAGGTGTGACAAAATATGTTAGATGTTTGGATTCACCATGCAGGGGGATTTGGTGATGTGCAGAAGGCAGATATATTACACCCAAAAACTTTGCATTACTTATCATTATAAGGGTCTCTGTCATATATGGTAATGGATGGTGGTCAACACACATTCTGTTTTTTTTTTCCATCCTTCAGTGCTAAAACTGCTGAGGCAAGCCACTCAGAAAACCTAGTGGCATATTTGCAAGGAGCTTGCGTCGCTGTGCTCCATATTTACAAAGTGCCGCATTGGGCATAATGCATCACTTTTCTCTGTCCTGTGCCATTTTTTATCTGCGCTACAACAGGCTGTGTCAGGTTAAGTTTATCATATGCAAGGTATAAGTTCCCTCTTAAAATCGCAAGCAGACTTGACGCATCTATATTTAAAAGTTTTCAGGAAAGTGACGCATCATTGGCAAACGATGTGCAGAGTCCAAAATGCATCAAAATTCCTATGTCTCATTAACCCAGGCGTAAAAATCAATAGGAATCTGACCAGCTGAAGTCACTTTACACATTGAAAAGTCTGAATTTCACTTCTCTACTAGTAGCGGGTCTGCACATGTGAGTATCATGTTGTAGGACCGCTTGACCAAGCTGGGACCATGGTACCTATGATTTCATCATCCACTGCAGCAAGGCAATGTGACGTTGTTCACTTTTTGTAAGGGACAAGTCAGGATTGTCACTTCTCCATGGAAGAAGGGGTCCCCAGTTCCGGCCTGCGTACTGCAAAGGACAACAGGTAAGTACACACATAAGGTAGGTAAAACATGTATTGCCACTTCACATTCCAACATTAACTTGTATTCAGTTACATTACACTGTCACTCACTATGTCACACATACTCAGATCTGTACATACACATACGTACACTATGGCCACTGTAATGTGACACATAGACATACTGCATACTTACCCTCTTACATCCAGGACCAATGTAAAAGTGTAGAAGATTATATTCCACCATTTATACTTTTTTACATTCATCCTGAAACATTAAGCTACTTGTGTCAATTAAAACTGATGCAACACCTCTAAATTTTGACACATTACGGAAATGTCATCCTTTGTGAGGCCAACTTCAGCAATGCGCCACTTTTGGGGCTGATTCGATAAGGCAAAGTTCCCACAGAGGCATCTGAATTTCTGACACACCTTTGGTCCTTGTGCACGGCCCCTCATTGTAAATACGGGGCATCAATGGCGTCATAATGGATTACTGCCCATCAAAAATAATCTTGACTCATCTCTGCCACAATGCAGTGATGCCTCATTTCTTGTAAATGTGCCCCTTAATTTATTCATTCACACATAGACTCAATAATTTCTGTTGATCTTCTTTGAGTGGTTCCAACATTATGTTGGGACCTTTCTCACTCTGTACTTATTTGGTATGGCATTTTATTTCAAAATAATTTTGTGTACAAAGTTTTTGAGGAATTCTAATTACCCTTCCAACACCTTTGGGAACTCTGCCCAAATACAACCAACTTGGTCTAAGTTATATAACAACAATATTCATTCTACTTGGGTTTGCCACATAAGCAGATTTTCACGACACTTGGCTACATAGACCTTGCCCACTCCCTCGCCATCTTGAAATTGGATTCATATTACTGAATAATACAGAATAATCTAAAACAATCAGCACCCATAGCCCACAGGATTTATATCCGAGGGCTTTAATTGAATGTTATGGTCTCCAAATATGTTGCTCCAATTCTTGTAGCCAATCATGATATAAGGTGAAAACAATTCCGCTAACACTATCAGTTTCTTTCCCTCAACAATGGTCTCACATTCCTGCATAGTTTAGGGATCACCATCCACTTCTCCATCATTTCTTATATTTAGAGCTACTTGCTTCTCACTATCAAGACAATTCACATTTTATGTTTTTTCAAAACAACACATGCACAGATAATGACCCTTCTTCCCACAATTGTTACGAGTCGCAAACTTAGCAAAACAACGTAGACTGCAGGGAGATGGCCTTCACTCCCACTCCTATAACATCTGTTGCAGTGATCCTTGTTCTCTTTGTTAAATATTTTGTTGTCAACATTTGTATGTTTAACAGAGTCATCACGATTGTCTTGAGTTAGAATTTTAATTCACAGATTCACTTGACTCACTCACATTTGTGTTCTTGCACTCTGTCATGGCCTGTACCCAAATATTAGTATTTTCCATTCCCTCTAACTATAGTTTCCTTGAGATCAGGTTTTTTTGGGGAGAAGTAGTTCTTGTACTTTCTGATTATTGGTACAACCTACCTATTGATCACTTATCAAGGAATCTGTAAGAGTACCAAATTCACAAGAATGAGCTAATGTTTTCAGTGACACTGCGTAGCTTTTAATATTTTCAGATTTCCTTTGAACCCTTGTAATGAAATAATGTCTCTCCAAAACTATTTTGATCTGTGATCCAAAATGTTCCTCAGAACATCAAAACTGTCACGTTGTACACATTTTTGCGCTCTCCTTTTACATTGCTACAGTATTCAAATTCTCATATATGTTTCTCCTTCCCATTCTTAAGTTATGAAGTGAAATAGCCTTCTCCCCTCCCACCGAATTTCCAGTAAACATGAGTCAAACAGTTGCTTCAAAGTTTCCACTACAACAGAGGATTACATTTTTCAAAAAGAAACCATGGGGGTTGGGACATATTAGCGGCTACCATAGTTTAATTGTTATGGAGCCAAGTCAAGTTATTGTTTGTCTGTAGCTTCATCAACTGTTGAGAGCAGACAGTTTGTTGGATAGATTCCCAGATGATCCATGACGAAAAGGACTAAAATACTTGTTCACAACACATAGAACATCAACATCATTCAATTCAGTTTTAAAGCAAACAGTTGTAAAATTCCTCTGTAAAATTTTTTGATGTGCAATTTTGTGTGACAATTTTGAGTACTAATTATTGCTATGATTAATTGTAATTGTAACCGATTAATTTATAATATTGCACTCAAAATAATTTTGCCAATGCATTTAGAACTGTGTTTTGTTAATTTATATTACTTATGCCACCTTTTCCTTTGGGACACCATTTTTATTAAAATGAATGTTGTTTATGATGATCTGTTCAGACTGCTCTCCTTCTTACTCCCCCAGTGGTTGCCAACGTTAAGTCCAAAACTAGAAAATAACCTATGTAGCCCAAGTAGCTGATCTCAGGCTCTATTCAGTAGTCATCAAGGTGCACACCATCAACTGTACATCTTGGTAGCATTTCATCAACTGGTCTCATAAGCCCTTAAAGCCTAAAGCTAAGAATTAGGGGTGGGCAGTGAACTTCGCTCCGCTCGCAGAGTTTGCAGAGTTTTTCCCACTCCACACTCCGCTTAGAGTGGAGTTTTTTCCTCGTTCATGATCCCCAACATTAGGTTGGTGAGCCTGAGCGAGGAAAATCTCACTCCAGACCACCTCCAAGCGAGATTTCTCAATGAGTGTGGCCGCGGATGGTTGCTCACATTGAGAAACCTTCCATTCACATTGGGGAAGCTGTTGCTCGAGTAGAAAATGTACTCGAGCGGTAGAAAAGAAGCAGCACCCTCTTGCGCTGCGTGTGGTGCCGTTCGCGCAGATTTTTCAGTGTGGGACAAACACCCGGCACTAAAAATCAGCGCAAAATGCGAGACCTAACACACTCCGCCGCTTGCAGAACTCCACGTAGTGCGGCAGAGTTTTTTGGTCATGCGGAACTCTGCAAACTACACCCAGCCCTACTAAGAATCAGAAGAATATGACATATCTATCACTCCAACGGCAAGACAGCAATGACATAATGACAGACATGGCACAGAGCACAATTCTAGTCCTACCAGAAAACTTCTTTTAATCACAAACAAGTACCCTCGCGATAAGCCACACAATCACCTTTGGAGTATGTAACCTCATTACTATGTGGCTGTGACTATTTCTGCCTCTTACTCATGGATGCTATTCTGTCTCCCCTTGAACAGAGTGATTAAAAGGCGTTAATACCTCTGCTGGCTTAAATACAAAAATATAGACTCATTTTTCAGTACTAAACCGTTTTTGAACTTCTATTTTTTATGTCGTCTAGAAGGGTGTATAGTATAGTATATGGTGCTCTCCTGTGAAACTAAGTTGTCGGACCAATCAGAGGCCAGGCAGAGCTAAAGAAAAGGTTTTTAAGACCCCTCTTTAAATAACTTTATCACCAGGGTGAGTGGATTGTTTTCTTTTTATTTAAATATTTGTAGCTGGTGCTGCCTTGTCTTATTTTCTGATATTTATGTAATACACAATACTAATCCTCCCTTCACTGGGTTAAATTTACACTTTAAATTAATACATTTATTATAATGATAAGTTATCGTAGTTCTTATACTTTCTGGAAGTAAATGTAATAGGTTGTTCTGACACTTAAATAGATACATTTCTGGAATATATTTCTGAATGGGATTATACTGTTGTTTAAACCCTAATACATTATTTTTAAAAGAAAAAAGAATGTACCAGTTGCAGTAGCACCACATGTATGCATGGTCCAAATTTTAATTACTGCATCACACAGAACTAAGAAAATGACTCGAAATATCACATTCTGTGATTTCATGCTTCTTGTTTTCCCTGATTGCCTCTCGCACAAAGAAAGTCTTGCGAGATACTAGCAAGAGACTGGTGCACACAGAAAATGTCTCTTATGGCAGGAGCCTGAGTTACATAGCTGGCACAAGACAGTGAGAGAACGCGAGAGGGGAAGAGAGAGGAAAAGGGAAAGATTGATTCCGATCTGGAGTCCAACTTAGTTTAACCATAAAAGTACCAATATATCAAACACGTTATCATATGCAGAAAGAAGTTCAGTGCTTCCTGCAGGGGTGTAGGAGACACTAAATGTCTGGGGGGGTGGCACCTGCGTTGGGGAATTTTCATTGACCCTATAGAATGTGCCTTTTGTCTAAGAGCCGCAGGCTTCGATAAATGTATATAGTCGCGTAGATCTGAAGTGCAAAGGCAAGAAAGGAGGACATGTAATCACAGCCTGTAAGCATGCTTTATTGTTAATTACATTCTGGAAAGCAATTGGAAAATATGTGAAAAAACATGATTGCTCCTTTATGGACTGAGCAACAAGTGTGGGAGAGAAAAAAGGAAGAATAAACAAAATTTTCTTAGCGACATTCATAAACCTCAAAATGCAACTGGATTAATCAGTAACCATTCTTTCTACTGCAGGCAGTTATAATAAAATCCTGAACTTATATTTGAAAAACAAAATATTTACTAGGGCAAATTATTTTGCTGTTGTCTGTATGTCAGATGATTCCATCATTTCTTTAAATATGTTGCATATGGCATGATTCAGCCTTTCCTAGGACATAATTGACCTTAATTATGTTTTCAGTTGGTGAAGTACAATGAAGTTTATCTCAACCTCAAAGAAGATACTGGAATAACTAAGGTGACCTGTTGGGGGTTCTCAACTTGTATTAAAAAAGCTATCTCTGTTGGAAGTGTTTTTTCAAAGTATGACTGCAAGTTCTGGCCTTGAAGAGTACTTAAACATACTTGAAAATACAGTTAACTGAGGTGAGGGTAGCAAATGGTAAATTTCTTGGTATCGAGAAATGGTGTCTATTTTGTCTCTGTGCCCATTTTTGAGGTTTAAGTCCATACTGTAATTCTCTACAATAAGCCCTCAGTCTTTTGAAAGACAAAGCTGTAATCACTCATTGAATTTGTATGTGTCTGATTAATGTATCATGCTGTAAGGAAGTCACCATCCCTCTATTACTAAACCTTGGCTGTCCCCAGTTGCTATTCTTTAAGAGTGAGTTTTATAAAGGCTTAGTAAATTGGAATTTAAGGGTATTGTAGGCCATGAGACACCATTAAATATCTGTTGTACTTGGCCCTCTATGTAGGGCCACTTCCGAACTTGTTGCTTTTGCCCCTCCTGTTTTCCGTACCTGTTTTTGTTGACTTTTAGAACTCTGTGCAATTTACCACTACTAACCAATAGTAAAGTGCTTGTGCTCTCTTCTTTACACATGATAAAATTGGCTTACATCCAAATGGCATTTTATTTACTTATAAGTCTCTGCTGCAACTGGCCCTTCCTGGACCTGCCTGAGGCCTGCTGATCTCTGCTGGAATGAGTTCCTGATTCCTAAAAGGTGCCCCGCCTCGCCACCCCAAGTACTGGACCCCTGCCTGGAATTAGTTGAGCTCCTGTTAAATCCTGATTCCGTGAACTCTGCATGCATGACTTTGAGGAGGTAACCTTTTTTAGTGGGACTAACCTGGTCCATGTATCCGGCCCACACTCCACTGTGTTGAGTCTGAATGTATGACTTTATCCCACTCTACCTACCAGATAGCCACAGTTAGAGCGTTCTGCTTTTTGGTGCTATTTTTACTTAGACCTTTAAAATTGCGTATACTTCAGTGCTACTGATTGGATATTTGTCATTCTTGTGTTATTTATTACATTTTACTCTGTTTTCTAAACTGATGTGGTTTTTCTTGTGTTGTGTTTTCACTTTACTGCAGTTTGAGTGCCGTTTGAATACTTAACACAGTTCCTCTGAGTTAAGCCTGACTGCTTTTGCAACGAGAGGGTTAAGCACAGGCTAATTTAGTGACTTCTGTGGTTCACCCTTACCAAGACTGTTTGTGTTGCTTGAGAAGGATTTTCAACCCACTCAATCAAAAACCCAATTTTCTTACAGTATCCATCATTCAATAACTACCTACCACCTCAGGCCTCTAGAAGAGGCTTGTCAAAGAATAAAAGCACTCACAAACAATGCTATCAAAAGAATCCTTGGCAAGACCTCCAGTTGGCAATTCACTAGCAATAGTAGACAGCACCAATCGATTAAACATGGTCCTGTGTGTATGTTTTAGCCAAAGATTTCTAATCCCAGCTTCTCCTTTTTTAATAAAAGTATGATGTAATAAGCACTGCATTAAAATCTGACAAAGTTCCCAACAGCAGAATTTGTACACAAGGGCAATCTCTGGGCATTTTCCTCAGAACTTACCACACCATAACTACAGTGCTGTGGGCAATGTGGAACCAGGAAAATAATAATTTCTAGCCTCCCCACTAAAAGATTGTGTGCTTATGGTCAATAATCTTTTCAGCATATAACCCTGCTGCCATTTCCGTTACCATTTCACAGGAGGGGTAGAGAGGATACTACCACAGACAGCAGAACTCTATTTCTTGCTCTCCTATGGCCACAAGGGGGAGATCGAGGCACTGAATGCACTCAATGCAGCACAAAATATAAAATACAACAAAAAAGTTTAAACTTTTCTGTCTAATCTGCTGGAAAAATTAGTGCTGATGGATGCCATGAGTGATCATAAACTAAAAAGCTGAAGATGCAGATAAGCGTGAAATGAAATATGCCTTCTGTATGAGATGCTCGCAAAATGGGATGCACAGTGTGTGTGTATTGGAGATAGATGCTTTACAAATGTGAAAATCCTGATGTGAAAGAAAGAGATACATAAAACCTAGTATGTGAGATGCCTTCAGTAACAAGATGCTGTGTGTCTGTGTGCATACATGTGTAATATCTTCACAAAAACGAGATGCAGTGTGAGAAACTGGTCATACAAAAACATTACACCTGCTGTGTGAGACACAGTGTACCATATGTAGTGAGATGCTTTAAAACAATGAGAAATGTGGCATCGGCTTTTGAGATGCTCACAGAAATTCAATCTAGTAAAATATGCCAAATGGGATAAGTGTGGGTGATACACAACAAAAAAGTTTAAACTTTTCTGTCTAATCTGCTGGAAAAATTAGTGCTGATGGATGCCATGAGTGATCATAAACTAAAAAGCTGAAGATGCAGATAAACGTGAAATGAAATATGCCTTCTGTATGAGATGCTCGCAAAATGAGACGCACAGTGTGTGTGTATTGGAGATAGATGCTTTACAAATGTGAAAATCCTGATGTGAAAGAAAGAGATACATAAAACCTAGTATGTGAGATGCCTTCAGTAACAAGATGCTGTGTGTCTGTGTGTATACATGTGTAATATCTTCACAAAAACGAGATGCAGTGTGAGAAACTGGTCATACAAAAACATTACACCTGCTGTGTGAGACACAGTGTACCATATGTCGTGAGATGCTTTAAAACAATGGGAAATGTGGCATCGGCTTTTGAGATGCTCACAGAAATTCAATCTAGTAAAATATGCCAAATGGGATGAGTGTGGGTGATACTTGGTTCATAAGCAAATCTAAGGTCTTCTTTGGAACTAGTACAGGCTTTAACTCATAGAATCATTTGACGCTTTATGGTGTCAAAGAGTTATTCTTTTTGAAAGCCACTTTAAGACTATTACCAGTCCAAGAAAGGTGTGCACTAGGTACAATCCGAATGTGTTGTGCTAAAAAAATATTTTTGAAACCACTGTGAGCAATTAAACATTAAGCAGCAAATTTGTAACTTTTGATACAACATAGCACAGTAACCAAAGTTGCTTTCCTGCATCAATAGAAGAGACTAGAATGAGACCATATCTACTAGGATATGACACCAGTTTAGGCTCTCCCTGTGCTGGTGCACATTTGTCTAACTTGCACCAATGCACACAGCCATGCACTTTGGTGCCTGGGAGTGTGTGCTTGATGTCAAGCATAGGTTTTTGTAGTGGAAGGGTACCCTTCTGTACAAAAACTATGCTTTAACAGTTTAATATGTTGACTGTGTGTATGCTGTAAAGTGCTGTACATGTATAAAGTTTCAAAAGTTTAGAGAAAATAAATCTTTATGCCTGCCTTGAAGAGGGGCGATTTTGTGCCTCAAGGTTTTATCTACCTAATTTTTTTTTGTAAATAAGGCTTTGCATCAAAAACTATGAATTGTTGTATGGAAATTAGAGGTCAGCGAGCCACTAAAAGCTCAAGCCAGGCTCGAGCTGGAAGCCTGTCTCTGCTTGAGACCCTGTATGACCTCGAGCCCATAACAGGCTGGGCATTGGCTTCTACCCGCCACCCTCCCTTTACCCATGACGTAGCATTACGGTCAGAGCTGCAGACTGTGGAACTGGGGAACTAGGTTCAAGTCTCACATCGGCTCAACATCCTGTGATTATGGGCCAATCATTTAATCTCCCCATGCCAGTAAAAAGTGCATGCGATCTTCTATAATGTAACTGGTGCTCACATAAAGCACTCCAATACCTTTGTGTTAAGTTTGCGCTATACTTCAAAAACTGCAGAAAAATGCACTGAGAGGTCAAAATAAAGCCTTAACATAAGGATGAACAAATAGATACCAATTTAATAAATTGAATTAATCACCTCTTCCCTGCTTAAAGTGTGTGATCCTAGGCAAAGATTTTCACCAATACTTTTTTCCTTCATTATCGCCAATGAGAGCACATTCAAATATGTGAGTTCAGACTACCTGTGGAAGAAAACTATCACTTTTAACAAGTACTTCCCGGGGGAGTGCGATAATGCTCCCTGTTATTGTTAAAGCATTCACATCTTAAAGAAATACACAATTGTGAAGCAAATTTATCATATTTTATATGATGTTTGTTGTATAATTTACATAGCATATATTTTCAGGGCTTGGCTCATGCACGGGCTCTATGCTGCAAGCCAGACCCTTGGCTCAGCTCTGGCTCGGCTCTCCCTGTTGATTTGTCGGCTCACCTACCTCCAAATGAACCAACTGAGGTTTACTCTCAGAACAATGGATTGCCCACAGATCAGGGAGGACCACATTATGTGACAGTATTGACCAAATAATGCTGCAGTAAAAAGCAAATTGTGCTGCATAATGTGACACTTTTTGTGATGGTATTACTTCATTATATTACAATTTTTTACAATCCTAATACTGTCTGGGCATAGGTTTCACCTCATTAGTAGAGGTTTAATGCCCAAATAATGCATATATATTGTATGGGGTGATCAAAGCTGTGCTCCTACCGTGTGGTTTTGATGGTCTTATGCATGAATTTGAAGTGAAAAGGGATGAGAGATAGGTTGTTCTCGACTGATGCTAATGTATGGATGAAAGAGTGTGAGTGCCTTGTGACCTATGTTTGGACTATTTCGGTATGCGTTGAAGGGTACCAACCTTCAAAGGTGCAAACCCAGTGTTTCCTGCAGTCAAAAGGCCCAGAGGTTCACCCAATCCCCCTCAAAGCATCTTCCGTAGGAACGTTTACAGTGCAACAGGGCCTTTAGCACTCATAATACTCTTTGCAAAATGCAACAATCACCTGGAAGGAGAAGAGTGGATGAATATGAATGGCTGGGCCATTAAATAAAATCAGTTATAGAACCTGATGACAGAATATAACTTTTTTCATTAAAGATTCTGATTAGGTAGTGACTTATGTTATGAATGGTTTCAAGGTGTTATGAAAATAAAAATAAAACAGACATTAACTTTTAAATTCTGTCAAACATTTATGTTACAGCTCCTTGGGACTCACAAGGAATCAGAAAGATCTATAGAAATGTCAATATAATAATACAATGTAACTGTCTTGCTCATTTGCATTATAAAGAAAACTTGATAAACTCTCCTTTGTAGAAGATTAGTGTGTGGCAAGGTACTTATGCAGTATATTTGTGAATAAGGAAAGACATGCTAATTAAGCCATTTATCCCTGTTTATCTGCCCCACCAAGTCTTTAAATGACACCTTGAAAGTTGAATGAAGAGAGTGTGATACTACAGGAGGTGAAATTAAAAAAGAGCAAATCCTCTTCTGCATTTGAAAGGCCTTTGAATGACCTGTGAAGTACTCTAGTCCAGCTCACAGATCAGATAAAGAATCCTTGGTGTGAGGGAAGCTGCAGCAGCCCGGACAATGTGCTTCGCGAGCTTGGATTCCGAAGAGAGTCAGCAGCCTGGTCTAAACTTCATTTGTTTTAAGTTCTATTGCTGTTAATGCACTGAAAAACGAATTAAGTTTAAACAAGGATTGCTTCACTGTCTCTTTTTAAACTTCAGGATCATTTGTTCCCCATGTCCCCCCACTTCCAAAATCTGGGTGTGATAAATCCCCCCCCAACCCCCGCAGTTCCTACGCCCATGGCTTCTCGTGCCAAACAATAATCTCCACATTGTCTCTCACTCATACTGCGAGGGGGGCCATTGGTGAAGACAGAGGCCCAATTCTTGGAGGTGACAGGCAGCGCAGCATCCAAAGATGCTGCTCCGCGTGACAGGGAGGGAGCGGGAGAGCACCACATTCACATAGAAATGACACTCTCCGCCCGTCACCCTGCTGCCGGCGCCGACTTCAGCTGCCGTGCGCCACACCCACACCTTAGCACCGTAGTGCTAGAGTGTGTGCGTGAGTCTAGCATAGGTTTTGTACAGGAAGGGTGTCCTTCCTGTACAAACTACTATGCCGAAACAAATGGAAATGCTTTTCCTACTTTGTGTGGGTGTTGTACAGTGCAGCACACATGCAAAGCTGGAAAAGCATAGACACATAAAAACATTTCTCTGTTTAACGCCTGCTTTTCAGAGGCGTTCATTTTTGGCGCCAAACCCTCTCTACTGATGTTTGAGAATAGAGTTTAGTGTAAAAAATCATGGGTAATAGCATGGGTACACCTATGTGCCACCCATGAAACACCCCTTTGATGCAAAGTAATGCAAAGCAGCTGCTTTGTGTTACTGTGCCACACTAACCTACCCAAATATTAATTTGTGTTGGTTTGTGCATTCCCCAAAATGTTTAGCATTGGTTTAGCTTTGCAGAAGTAACACTAACCCGACGCTAAACCTTTAAGAATCTGGGTCATACTATTAACAACTAACGTTTCCCTAGCTCTGAGGAAACTGAGCAAGAACTGCTTTGCAGTCTTACTCACAAAGCGCAGTCTTCATCCCTGCTCTTTCTTCATGAGGGGGTAGGGCATATCCCAGATTCCATTTATATCCACCACATTGCGTGCCACAGCCTCTGCACGCGGACCTAATTGGATCAGTCCATTGTTCACTCATTAGCACACTCCAGGGATGGTAATTCTAATCAGCGATAATAGATTCCAATGATACAAAGAAATTGCTTTTAGTGGGTGGAATCTATTGGAAGAAAAGCAGCACGTCAAAGAACAAGGACAAAAGATCCATCCCCATCAGCCGAGAGTTACCATGTGATGCATCATCTAAACAGGGGGGCTGCCATCTTAAACGATGCAAATTTCATGCAGCGGAGACAAATGTGAGATGCTCACAAAATTTCACAGCTTACAGAACATGTAATGAAACACTTTAATAGGGGCAGAAGATACACTGTATTCAGAGCTAAGCTTCTTCAGGAGTTCCTCTGGTTGAAGAGAACAAATAAAGTATTCAGACGGGACGCCGGGGACTTGGACTCCATCTTTCTCCACAAATCAATATCATCCATATACAGAACAGGACCTCCACTCAGCAAAGGGACCTTAGTCATGGCCTTTCACCTGGAGGTTGTACACCTTTAATAGGTTGAGCAGCAAGCCTTGGGATGTAGTCTTGGGAACGATTTCCCAGGTTCACAGTAAGAAAGACTAGGCCCTGGCTCTTTATAGAACCTTGGCCATTAGCAGCCGCCTTCTGTAGACAGTATATGTAATTTATTTTAAAGCTCATACAAACTCTCCAGTAGGCCTCTACAGGCCATCTCCAGTACAACACAGAAATACTCCAGGCCTCAACTGCCCCACTTCCTTAAGGGTGTGGCATCAGGCCTAGACTATCCAGAGTCCATTTTAATGGTTCTGACATGATTCTAGACCTACATGAGACACGCTTGCGTAGTTTGGGTCTGGTGGTCGATTCATGCAAGGACAACTGTGACAGTTTTTTCTGTTAAAAAGTATTAACATGTGAGATACTAGACTTGATGCTCTGCACGCAGCACTATAATGCATTCAATAAGTTGTTTTTGCTGGGCAGCCGGTGATTCAATGCAATTGCTTTCTATTTGTTCTATTTGTTCTAAGTCGGGCCACTAAATTCAGCAGAGGCTGGGCAGTAGGGTGTTATTGATTCCTAAGTGTCCATTATTGTAGCGCTAGAAGTCTAATTTGATTCTTTCCCATGCTTATGAAATTAGAAGTTTCTGTTACCTTGAGTTAGCAAGTAATTATCTTCTCAGTAGAGGGCTCCTTCCATTAACCAAAGTGTGTTCCAATCTCAAGAGATGACGAGAGAAGAGAGCACCAGCAGTATAAGTAAATTATCAAAGCTCTTTAGAAGAAAGTATATTTTACATACTAGGACAAAGTAGCCAAAACATTTCTAGAAGCTGCCTCTACTGTATGTAGTCAGAAGCAATACCAGTGCCACATTTTCTATTGAATGGATAAGTGCCACATAGTGCCTCTGCGCATCACGTGCATTTCCAATTGGCTTAGTCCTGCAAGTAAAGGTTGAATGTCGCTTTGGTGTAGGGTGGCCTTCAACGCTCAAGCAATGTGTAATGACCTTTACGACTAATTCACATGTATCAGTCTTTTCAGGTATAGAGGTTCTGAAAAATTAAGCTACTTCAGGCAATGCATCACTAATGGTTTCATACGTTCTTCATGTGTAGGATCATTGAGTTCTACATGAGGACAGCAGCTAAACTTCTATGTCAAGTGTGTTGGGACTTGCTCATTCGAGAAGATCTGTATGTGGATTATCGACTCCCCCTGAGGTCAACATGGAGATTTTCTGATGGTTCACAATTTAAGATCAATGATCTGTACCTCACTAAAGGAAAGGTTGAGTATCCTTTCCTTTTCTATGGTTCAAAATGTCTCAGTCTTTCAAGACTGACAACAAGGTCCCCTCTGCTAAACTTTATTGAGATTCTCAAAAACAAGGACAGGTAAGAGACCCAGGTCCATTTTATGGGCTTTGTGGAGTCTAGCATCACAGCAAATCACCTCGCTGCTCTGCCCTTCATCACAGGAATGTGCTGTATTTATCCAATATGACGCATTTCTGTCCTTCCCCCTGAGCTGGCACCCTTTTGGCAGCCTAGCGCCAACGCTGGCACCCTTGCACCATGGTGCAAGGATGCCTGCGTTGCATGCAGGATTATTTTGTGCAGGAAGGCATACCTTCCTGCACAAAATCAATCCAGAGAGGCTTTTTAGTTTTTCTTTGTAGAAAGAGGAAAAACGAGGAGAAATAAACATATTTCTTGTTACGCCCCTACTGGTGGTTGTATCTTTTTGTAAATCTGGGAATGAGTCAAAATCCATGGATGTTGTGTGGGAACACCCAAGCAATGCCCATGGAAATGCCTCCTTGGTGCAAAGTAATGTAATTCAGCGATTTGCTTTGCGTTACATTACGCAAGATTTTTTAAGTCACGCAGGGCCATGCAAAGTGGCCTTGTGTGGCTTCATAAACCTAACTTAAGGCTTGCGTTGCACTTGCACCACTTTGCATGGTGCAAGAGCGACGCAAACCAAGCCATATATTTGGCCCCCAACATGTAATTTGTGGAACTAAAACCGGCATGTGCAGATACCTGGAAGGTTCTAGATATGGTCTCTACCTGGACTTCCTGATGCTCACAGGTTTCACTGAAGAAGGGAGATAAAAGTTAAAAAACAGTGGAAAGACACTAATAATATGCTAAAGGGCCAATAGGAGTCAGTGTTTTGCCGGTAATCTCATGTCCATCCCCAAATTTCTGTGGGTCTCTTCTGAAAACGTTCCTTTGTGGTAAAATACATCAGTCTCTGGAAAAAATGCTCATAGGTGTTTGTTTCTATCCTATGGATAGCACATTGACTCTTGGCAATGCCAAGGTTTTACGGATCCTTTGTCCTTAGATACATTCTTCATAATACCCATTTTCAAATCAATGATATGGTGATCATGCAAGATGATCTAATCACCATGCTAGTGAGGACCTGCTTCTGAGTGTTGTTTGTGATACTCTCATAGAGTGTCCTAAAGCAAAAAGTAATTCTGGAGGTTCCTGAGACAGACACCCTTTGGCAGACCCCACATCACTTGTTTGTCATGGGCATAGGTAATGACTATCCCATATCAAGTGCTAATAATGACCACTGCTCTCAGTTCCATCATCGTGGATAGTCCAACTCACATTGTACATCTACACCAAAGTGTCAGTCACACAGACTCCAATGTCCCAAAGCATCCACAACCCCTCGTTTCAACCATGAAGTTCAGGACTGGTGGTTCTCTGTTACAACACAACTGAAACAGGCATTAGCAATGTCAATATGTCTTATTTATAATTAAAAGTACTTTTAATATCATTGATGAATTTAGGCACTCCGTAAGTCTTCATACATGCACTCTGTCAGTCATCTTTGCACTCATATATTCATTCATCCATCCACTGATTCATTCTTATATTCACCCTTTGACTCAACCGCAGTAAAACATACACAAACTCAACAAGAGATACAAGGTAAATTAAAAGAATTCAAGTGGAAAAAAGAGAGGTATGCTGCCATCTAAACACAGCAGGCATTTGCTTGCAACAACAAATCTAAATACAGCAACGGGTGTTCATCTTGCAGAGGTATTGTAAACAGTCTATCTTTATTTCAGAGGAAATAGTCTGTCATTGTGTAAAGTTGCAGCATGGCCTTCACATATAAAACCAATGTAATGCACATCTTGGAGAGGTAAAACAATAATCCTCTAAGGACAACCATAATGGTCTAGGAGGAAGTGACAATGTGGGATGCAGAGAAGTTGCAAAGGTATTGTAAATAGTGTATCATTGTTTTTAAGTTCCAGTATAGCTGTCACATATAAAACCAACGTGTTGTCTATCTTGAAATGGCTGAACAGTAATACACTAAGGACAATAGCATTCCATTTGGGTCTAGGAGGAAGTCACCACGTGGGACGTGGAGGTACTGAAGATGAAATTAGTGGCAAGTAAGCAACCCATTAATACTACCTCAAAAGCTGTTGCATCCCCATAAGAAACATTATTATAAAAAAGGAGAGGCAAAGAAATGAAAAGGGAATTATAAAAGGAGATACCTGAAAACTAAAGGACTAGTCAACCAGTCCTGACATCAAAGCTACCTTATTTTAAGGTGGGCGACCACATGTGATGAGAGAAAATGCTGTAATTCACAGGGAAAGATAGTTAATGACTGCTGTGGACTGAACCATCACCCCATGCGGTACACTATCATGGTTTGAAGCAGAGAGTACATGCCAGACAGACCAATGGCAGAAGTGAGATGACCCAAAGGCCCTCTATATAACTATCTAGATGTTATGTTATATGTTATAAGTAAATCATAAAGCCCGCCTACACCAAAAGGTCACTTGGCACTTAGGTAGGAGAGGCCGCAACTGGCAATAAAAGTTAGCCATAAGCTTGTCTAAGCAGCCAAGTTTTTAAGTGTTTCCTGAAACCCACGTAGTTGGCTATGGATCTAATATTGGGGGGAAGAGTGTTCCAAATGTGGGGAGCGATCACCGAGAACCTAGCACCACCTATCCTCTTCCTTTTGCTTCTTTAAACAGTTAATAGGTTCAAGTAGGCTGATCTAAGATGATGATAGGGGGTGTAGTGCTGAATTCTAGAGGACATAAAGGCCTGACCTTTATCATAAAGAGATTAAAAAATAATACAGCCTGTTTTTAAAATAGTTCTTTGGGCCACAGGAAGCCAATGTAGCTTTTCTGACATGGGCTTAGTGTGGTAATGTCTAGGCTGACAAAAAAACAGCCAGACTGCCTGATTTTGTGCTAGTTGCAGCCTGTGGTTCAGTCCACTTGGGTGTCCCTGATAGAGAGCATTAACATAGCTTGACCGAGACATCACTAAGGCAGTGATAATTTGGATGACAGCTTCAAAGGTGAAGTATCTTCTGATTTTCCTAACTTGGAGAAAGCAAGAGGAAGTCACTGCTACTATCTGGGGTTTCATGTGGAGATCCTCATCATTGAGGATCCCAAGGCTTTTCACCACTTTCTTGGGCATGGGGGAAGACCCCATCTCAGAAGGCAAGAAGGAGGAGTTCCATTGGTGAAGTTCATTCTTGGTAACAACAATCTCTGTTTTGTTGGAGTTTAACTTCAACTGATGGCTGCTCAACCAACCCTGAATACAGTATATGAGATGGTGTTATCGAAAAATTATTTGGATTCTATGGAAATGTCAATGGTGAAAATCAGCTGCATATCATCAGTGTGGTTGTAACTTTTCACCCTCCGCTGCTGGAGGGAGTGTTTAAGTGGGTGAATATAAAGATTGAAAAGACGAAGGGATAGGGAGGCTCCCAGAGGCAATCCACAATTTCATTGGACTTTAGGTGAACAGAAGGGAAAAAAACGGACCGATTGAGATCGATCTTTAAGAAAGGATTCCATCCAATCAAGGGCAGTACCCTGCAGGCCTGTGGTCCTGACAAGGTCAATCAGAACAGCATGGTTGACCATGTCAAAGGCCCACCGCTTCTTTCCTAATTTCTTCCATAGCAGAAAGAATGACTGTTTCTGTTGAGTGAGGTGGACGAAAGCCAGCCTTATGAGGGTCGAGGAAGTTGACTCCTCCAAAAAGGAGCATAGATGCTGTGCAACATGAGTCTATAATAGTTTTGCCAAATAGAGGAGTCGTGAGATCGGTCTATAATTTTTCAGAATAGCAGGGTCCTCCCCTGTTTGCTTTAGAAGGGGGAGTACAACAGCATTCATAAATAAGTAAGGGACCTCACCCTGCCTACAAGATTGATTGAGAAGAGAGGTGGGTATATCTGGAAAGCAAGAAAAGACAGTTTTTTAAATCCGTGGGGGACAGATATCATGCAGGGTACCCAATTTAACTTTAACTACTGTCAGAGAAAGTTGAGTGTGTCGTGGAGTTCCTGTCTTCCAATGAAGTTGCAGTGGTTAATGAACAGGGGTGAATAATGTCTTTTATCACCTTTATTTTATCATCAAAAATGAGTTAAGGGCATTACATAGCTTTTTAGTTGGAATCAAAGGTAGGGTTACCCTGTCTGGATTGGACAGCTCTCCAGCAGACAAACAATACCTTACTTTTGTTTTCCGTGTTTAGACTTTTATTTGAAAAAAAAGATAGATTTTTGCCTGTAAAATTAATTTTGTATAGGTTTTTAAATGTTGGACAAAGACTTACCTATATTCAGGCATATAGGAATTTCGCCATTTCCGTCTGCTTGTCGAAGTTCAAGTTTGCAGACTTTAGGTCGAGAACCATTTAGATACTTCATGGCATCAATTTGTTTGGTTTTTCCAAGATGGGCAAGGGTGGCACTTCCTACTGATAGCCAGTCCAATACTGCCTCCTCGAGATCGTCCAGGTTCTCAGCAACAGTTGGTAGATAGTGTGCCAATGTATCACAAAATGAGTAAAGATTTGTAAAGTTCCAATTTCTAAAAAGAGTGCATGGACATGTGGTCGGTGTCATTCAAGAAAAGTCTTTTAAGATAAGCTTAATAAGGCGATGGTCGGACCATATGCAAGGGGGGACAGTAAGGTTGGATATTGTTAAATTGGAAGACCAAACCTGGTCTAAAATATGCTCTGTAATGTATGTGGCTTTAAACACATGTTAGTTAAAGTTAAGACAGGTTAATGGGTTAGATAAATCTATGGACATTTAGCCGCAGATATCCTCGTTCGCCCACTAATTTAAATCGCAAACAAAAATGGTTTTCACATGTTCAATGTTCAAAGAGGCTAACGAATCCACCAAGGGTTTGGGGGAACTGATGCCTATGCCCTGGGGTCTATACAGGTGGATAAATAACAAGGAGTAAGTGGGGGAATCTAATTTGATCAAAATGTTATCCACCATAGGTATCCGAGTAAGTTTGTCAAATCTGAGGTATTTTTTTATAACGGCAGCAACCCTTTCAGCCTGTGGCCTGTTAGTGTTGAGAAGGTAAAGGTTTTCAGGGAGGGCTGCTATGATGTCTGGCACAGATTCGACAATTAGCCAAGATTCTGTGATAAGTAACATGGCTGGAGATTCTGAAATAAGTAAATGAAATATCTCAAGTTGATGCTTGACCTGCAAATGAGTGTTAAGGTGAATAATTTTGAGGTGGTCAGTGTTCTGATTAATAGGTGCCTTTATTAACAGGCGCAGTAATAGACTTTTTCTTGACAGAAATGTTGGTTGTCTGACTTGGCGAAGGAATCACCGGTATGTTCTGATTAAGCAGACCCAGTTTACTGAGTTTAGAAGTAAAGATGGAGCAAGTTGATAACTTTCTAAAAAAGAGATTTCTAAGATCACCAGATCTTAGACCAGTTTATGGGCATAGTGGTAGGCCCCTCGCCCCAGTCAGTCATGGATGGGCGCAGACGGGCTTGCTTTTGGCGTGGCTTCGGGCTGCCAGCGGCGCACCCGCTGTGTGAGCCAGCAGTACACCCTGCAGCCAGTGTTATGTAGGGCAGGAGCTCTAACTGACTCCCCCCACCTGGTTTGCAATAGGTTCCCCCCAACTAATGAGGAGCGCAGTCAGCGCATCCTGACCAGCAAAACGAACAAGATCACAACACCGATTTAAAAATCAATTTAAAGTATTTTAAAGTGCAAATAAAGAATTTTTTTAAGTAAGGCACAGTTCCTAGCAATATTTTGTGGCACAAAGCTACCTTATTTATATACACTAAGGTATGTATTATTTAATTATTATTTATTTTACAAGAGCCGGGCAAACAGCTAAGAAGAAGATATAGCAAGAATTATTACTGTGCATATCTTCTCCCCCTAGGTCTTGACAGAGGCAGAAAACAATACCAAAATCCTTACCTACGAAGGTGAAATGCGATTTCATTTAACAAAATACCGATCTGTAGGCTTTAATCCAGACAAATAACAATTCACACTTAAATGCCTTTAGACTTTAGCATATGCTTTCCAATAACAATATATCAGGCCTGTTGCGATTATCATAACTTCTCATACTAAACAGATCAGACCTATAGACTTAATTGTTTGCTTTTCATCATAACCAGCTCAAGCTTAATGTACTGAGCATAAACCTTCCACAAGGCAACCATCCAGCATAAAGTCATAAAAGTACAAATTAATACAAAATTACACTTGGTAAAGCAACATACTATCTCTCTTAAGAGAGCCTAACAAGTAGTATTGTAGTGCATATCTTCTAATCCTACAGTTTGTTCAGCTGGATCACCACCACCAAAACCCTTGCCTACTACAGTAATCTGTGAAATACTATGTAACAAAATGAGCACCTTTAGTACAGAGTAATAGCAATACATCATTAAAAGCCCATTGCTTTTAACACATGCTTTTCACAACAGGTTGATCAGGCCTACTGGCTTTGTTGTGACGTTTCATAATAAACAGATCACACCTATGAATCTGGCATGACTTTTATCAATGAACCGGAAAGGTCTGAACCCTTTTCTGTTCATTTTACACCTTACCCAACACTGGCCTGTTCAGTTGCACATAAACTGGCAACCATAATGCATACAGTTAAATAATTAAATTACAAATATTTAGAAGAAATACTGCATCCAAAGTCATATACAACTCATCTTAAAAGAGTCTAACAAGAATCATCACAGTAGAAACCCCCAAGGGATTGGCGTAGTGGGTGTTCAACACCAAAATCTTTGTCTAATTTGTTTACCTTGGAGATTACTTTTAACAAAATACCTGCCCATAGCCTGTAACACAGTGTGATAATAAATAACTGTTAAAGGCTTACAGGCTTTAACAAATGCATTGCTTAATTAGTAAGCTACACCGCCTGACTTTGTAATACCATTACATATTAAGCAGACCAGACCCATGGCATCAAGACATAACGTCTCCCAGTGCACCAATCAGCCGATAGCTTATTACCATAACCAACTCAGGTCTACGGTTTAGAGTATGAGCTTTTCCAAAAGCTAACCATCAGAAACATGGTAAATTAGAAGGATATAAAAATTACAGTATCTAGGAAAAATACTATAGATCCTAGGAGAGTCTAACAAGGATTCTCACAGAGGAAACTTCCTACATCCAAGGTTTGCCGCATCGGTTAACCACCACCAAAACCATTGGCTAATACCGTAATCTGTGAGATTCTGTGTAACAAAATGCCTACCTGTAGGCTTGAGTAATAACAAGCCACACTTAATTGCCTATGAATTTAACACGTACTCTTCATAATAAATACGCCAGCCTAGTGCCTTTATCATTTCATATTAAACAGATCAGGCTTACAGCCATAATCATTGACTTGCCACCATAGCCAACTCAGTCCTGCTGTATTGAGTATAGTCTTTACCACGAGCCAAAACGTGCAATGTTAATTATGGAAGAGGTGGGCCTCAGCCTGTGATACGTTCCTCATAACTACTCTCCATTCATCTGTGCTACTGCAAGTGAAAAACAAACATTGTAAATTATTTAGTTATCTTGGACACTTTAGCAGCATAACAATGTCATGTTGGTGCCCTTGAAAGTACAACCTCAGGCAACCATGCTCCAGAATCTGAATAAATAAACACAGTAATCTCTTCTGCGTGGAGGGCAAGCACTTATTTTTGTGGAAATACTCAACTTGTGTCCAATCAAAACAGGTACTCCTGGATACCAACGTGTGCAGCGCCAAAGCCCCTCTCTGTTATACTTCTGAAAAATCGTTTTTCGGTTGCTCAAATTACATCTGGAAGCAGGTACAATGTTGTGCCAGACCTAAAAAGACTACAACTGACATCTTTCCGCAAGTTCACTCTATATTCATGGAGTTATTTTGAGAAAGGCACATATTCTGGAGCTCTACAGTGGTCTTCGTGATGACAATGTTTTCACATCTTCATCCTTCATGTTATAGCAGATGTAAAAATGTAAGGAACCATTGGGAAGACATCAAGCACATTTTTAAGATTTTTTATATATTGTCTTTTGTGCTAAAAAGAAAACATTTCACTGTGATTATACTCATGGATTCAATTATTCCCACCCTTGGCTCCATCCCTACCTATACAACATTGCAAGTGTTAAGGTGGTACTTGCCACTTCTCGACTGGGCACTCAATGAATTGTTGACCCTGTTCTTCAAGACAATCCATGGGCATTTCCCAAGATATGTTACTGGAATGCTCTCTCGTCACCCACCACAAGAAACTTGCATGATGCAACTCCATACCTATTTACTACCGCTAAACCTCTATGTACAGTCTGCAGGGCCCTTTTCACTGGAACTCACACCCAACAACTGCCTCCCTCCGATTACCCAAGGTTGCGCTCAAGTACAGTTCGGCCAACAGAAGCAGCTTATCATTGGATTACATTCACCTAACCAAACTCCACACTGTAAACCAAGCAGTGTGAGACTACCCCAAACCTTAAACTAGCAAGGAACCACAGGCCTTACATTTAACCACTACTCTTTATTTCCAGTCATGAAAATCGAACATCTCCATAGGTTCCTGCAGGATCAGAAGAAATGACATTGCTTACAAATTCAAAGCTCAACAAAAGATCTACTATTGTACAAGCCTTGATAGCGCACGCCCTGAAGCTCTGGTACACTTTTGTACAAACCTCCTCTCTGCATCTCTACAAAATTTCAAGCACTCTCTAGAAGTTCACCTGCTGTTGCAGCACCTAGGTTAACCCTGAAAACTGGCCATTCAACTCCATTCTCTTTGATCCACCTGTCTGTCCCTCATTCTGTGGTAAGAATTATTTTTTTAATCAGAGCTAAATTACCATCCATTCATGCTGGTATTCTGGTCTCCTTATGCACATGTTCTTACTAAAAGTGAAAGTGTCTGCCACTCTTTGTCTATTCCCAGTCGTCCCTTACACCCCATGTACGTTCTGCGGCAAATGTCTGTAGGGTGCGCTGGCGGACTTTTCTACGGTTTTCTAAAACAATATATATAGATGGAATTAAGGCACAAGAAGGCATATATTTTGTTTGTAACAGTGTTGTCTTTGTTTTACATCTCCTGTCCATTACCACGTCCATTCCCTTGTGTCCTCGTTATCAGAAGCTCGCCAGAAGATCAGTCTATGTTCTTATGTATAGCGTCAAACGTAAATCCACTACGGTTCGATCTATCATAGATTTTCAGGATAACCACTGAATATGCAAAAAATGCTAGTTTAGAATCACTGTGTGTTCATTTGTCTTGGGTGAATATACTGTAAATCCAGGATTGGACCAGACACTGTTGAGGATGTGTGGTAGAAATTCAGCCTGCCAATAAACAAAGAACCTGAAGGCTGAGGTTTCAAGGCAAACAAGAGGGGGCTGCAGTTCTGGCACTGGCTGCCACTAAGTGATTTTTATATTTATTTGCTGGTGACACCTAGCTTTGCTGAACAGTTGTAACTCCCACGTTATTGAGTAATGCTTACCTAAACGATGCAACGTCTATATGTGGTCAAAATCATCTCTCTATTAGACGTGGTGGTTGAATAGGTACTTTTGTTATCCTTAATTTTCTGAACCCAGTGGAGTGAGTCTGCAAGATGCCACTACAAAGACTTGGATGTAGCTATCACTGGTGCAGCAGGTGCAGTGACACCGGGGAACAAGATGGCCCACTACTCCCTAATTATGACTGTGTTTCGCTTGCAAACCTTGAACCAAGTGGACCACAGCCTTTGCTTGCATTAGATCCCTGGCACCATCACTACAGCAACGCTTTTCTATAAGAGGCCATACGTGCCCTGTAGGTTTCGATAGGATCTCCTTACTCTGCAGCACTTATTAAAGCATGGTCGAAATGCTGCAGCTCACACGTCACTGCCTTGTGTGAATATAACCAAGAAGTTTCCATTCTTTGATTTAGTGCTTCTGAATATGGCAAGTGTGGAATGCCATATAGGCAATGCGGTGGCAAGATGATGGCTAAGGGTGACATTGGTAGGCTCGGGTACATTGCTGTAATGAATCCCCAGGACTGCGAACAAAAAACATCCCGTGTATTCCTAGATATCAGGATGTGCAGCGCTGCAAAGAGGCTTCGTTGATTTTACACCCTTTAACTGGTGATCGGTGTGACATCATTTCATGCACAGACCTCCAAAAACACATTATACGTGTAATTTGTAAACACATTGCGTAAAAGTGTATTTTTGGAGCCCTGCACGGGAAAATCCGAAGGGAATACGTGAGAAAATCGCGTCACTTACGAGGTTTTTTTCAGAACATTTTTCGGTAAACACCGCGTGATGTCCTTGGCAGGTGTCGGGTGGTAGGTTTATTGACACAGTGTCCTTTGGTACAAAGCGGCCCGGTGTGTTCTCTTCTCTCCCTGCTTGAGGGGGCAAATGGGAGTGGAACAGAGTTCCTAGTTTGGGCTGAGGTCTTCACGGTCCAGGGCCAGGCCTTGGCAGAGCCAGGGTGGAAGCCAACTGGGGGCGCTTAACAGCATGTTTGGGGCTCCTGCAACAGACAGCAGAGCACGGACTGAGGTTAGGGGATCGTTCATTTTCAAATGCCACAAACACGGTCCTGATTTACGAAGTAAATGGACATAACAAATTATTCTGGACAGCTAAAAGGACGCTGGCAGTGCAAATGTATAAGTTTGGCCTTTTTGTATTCAAGGAGAAACATTTTACTCCTTGGAAAACACTTCTCCAGTGCTTTAAATGGGCAGGTGCTGTCCGGTACTGAGTACCTGCACCTCTATAATTTGAAGGGGACAGTACCTGCACTTCTCAGCACTGCTGCAATACTTTACAATGGATGAGTATACTTCTCAGGAGCAAACAGTTACTCTAAATAGAGAGTACCTGCACTTCTGTATTTCCAGTTAAAGCACTGCCCTCCTCTGTTGCTCTCACCAACTGTGAGGGTGAATTCATTCTTCTTCCTGGAAGTGGATATACTCCAGGCCTTTGCAGGAATAGAACTTCTACTGCACTAAGAATGGAAAGGGGCTGGAAAGCAGTTTGGGAATGTCCACAAACCAGTGCTTAATTTGTGCTCATTGTTTCCGGTGCTGAGCACCGGCACTTATTTTTGAGGGCCGGCGTTTATTTTTCTGCCTCAAACATTTGGGAAAGACGGAGGAAGAGAAAAACAAAAAATCGTCACAAAGGTAGAAAGCAGAAAGCTGCAAGAGTGAGCTGAAGGGGCAGGGAGTGGCTTTAAATGGATTGAAGAGGCCCGAGATGGCTTCAGAATTACGCTGCCTCAGAATTCCATACTTGCACATTTAATTGCAACAGCCGCGAGTTACAGAGGAGGACTTTGGGCACCGGCACGTTTTTATTTACAAATTAAGCACTGCCACAAACTCAGGTTTTGTGAGTGTTCACGAACTGTCATTGCAAGCCACGGTTTGTTTCGCCCACTCCCCACCTCTTGCGTGGGGCTAGTACTGGGTAAATGGACGTACTAATGTCAGATTCTGACAAAGTAGTAAAAACATTCATGCTTCTTTTTGTGGTTAACTGTGAGGCATTAATGAATATATTTACAACCATAAATGTAGGCTTATTGCCTTAAAACGCCCTGCCAAGTTTCCCAGGTCCATGCGTGATGTGCTGCACCAGGTCAGATTTTTTTCCTTTGAAATCTGGGCCTTGGAGTTTTATTTATTCCATTATAAAACAGGACTACAAGTCCCAGAATTCAAAGGAAAAAAACTGGACTGGAGCAGCAGATCACACATGGACCTGGGAAACCTAGCAACTATGCAATAAATCACTTTGTGCTAAGGGACTTCCTAGTCCACTGTTGAGCCTCTTAGTGGTGGGCGAGCCACTAAAGGCGTGAGTCCGGCTGGAGCTACATGCCCGGCTCTGGCTCAGCTCGAGAGGCTCTTGGAGCCTCCAGCCAAAAACGAGGCAAGACTTCTTGCAGCTTCTCCTGACCGCACCTCCTTTTTCTTTGTTTGAATCTGTGTTACTGGTTTTCAAAGAAACATTAACATGGTTAAGGGGTCGACAGTTCAGGACCTGAGACTTTGCCAATTCTTGTAATACGTATGAAGGCAGCGTAAGACCACAGATTTCGTGGTGTATAAAGAGTGTCACATGCAATAATGTACAGGTATAGAGTCACCAACAAAAGAGTATAGGCGTGGACTTCTCAATGCATCGGGGGCATTGCTGAGCGCTCCTCCCAACCACGCCTCTTACCTCAGTATCACTCCCTTCCCTCACCCCCTAAAAACCCTTGCCCTCCTTCAGGAGAAGAGGTGCTACCCAACAGTGAGGTAATTTTTCAGATGAAGAAGAATCTGCAAAGTGCTGCAAAAGTGCTCAGAGAGATATAAAAAGCTAATGAAGAGTTCTGAATCCTATCTTACCGATAGACCACAGGCAATTTCACTTCCACTTTTTCGTTTGGAATTTAAGAGAACAGAGTATGGGGTGCCTCAGGGCTCTTCTATGAGCCCTATACTCTAACATATATCTACGACCGCTGTTGACCCTTATTAGATCCAATGGGCTCTCGTTTGTAAATTCTGCAGATGACACGCAGCTGATTTTGGCCTTAGACAAAAACAATCATACTCCAGTGGAAGGCCTGTATCGCTGCCTCAACGAGATGGCCAGCTGGCTGAGAAGGCACTCTCTGACATTTAGTGGAAGAAAAGCAGAGTTCCTCTGCGGTGTACCCTCCAAGCCCCATTATCTCCTGTGGGATTTTTGGTCCTGGATTCCCAAAGACAACCTAAAACTATCCCACGAAGTCTGGAACCTGCGAATTCTTGTGGATGACAAACTGGCTTTGGAGACCCATATCAATAAACTTGCTTGCTAGCACCTGCTTTGGTCTTTTTCGGAACCGCAGGAAGATTGTACCTCTTTTGCCCCAGATAAAGAGGCTATATTGAATACAAGCAGAAGCTGCTAAGCTTGGTCTAAACAAATCAAGATTGGGTTCTTTCTCTAGTGCCTTAAGAGAATTATATTGGCTCCCAGTCAAGGAGAGAATAATTTTTACATCCATGGTGGTGGTCTATAAAGCCATAAACAAACAGATCCCCAGGCTCTGCAAAATCTATTTCAATGCTACAAACCCCAAAGGAATTTGCACTCCGCCTCTGCAAATCTGGTCTTCGTCCCGGAGTTCAGAAGACTCAGACTAGAAGGAAGAGCCTTCCACATCAAGGCAACTCAACTCTGGAATTCTCTCCCTGCTCCCCTTAGAGCTGGTCCAAATCTTTCTGGGTTCAGAAAAAATATGAAGACCTGGCTATTTCCACAATAACTGTGAGTTCCTTCAAGATTCCACTGAACTTTCTTTCAACCTTTTTAGAGGTGAGCTAACTTTGGCAGGACTGTTATTGGAAGGTTTCATAGCGCCCAGGAACTTGTCAGGTGAATGTACGCGCTCTAACAAATGTCTGTTGCTTACTTACTTTTCTGTTACTAACAGAGAATTTGAACAAAAAAGTCACTACCATTTCAACATCCTACAAGCACTTTCACAACACTCTGTGCATGCTTGATGGTCAGTCCATGTGCTCACAGCCACCACCACAAGAGAGTAATCAGAAATGAAGACACTGACAAGATGTGAGTTCTGTATGATAGGCTGTCAGCAGCTGAGCTGAGCTCTGCACTTCATTTGTGTCATGTGAACTTCTTGGGCTCTCCCAGGTATTAGCTTTGTTAAGGTATGTAACTGCCTATAATTGCCTTCCATAAAAGTGTTCAGTTGCTCCCCAAATCTCCTTAGTCAGCTCTCTTTCTTAAGTCACAGGAAGTAGGCGATGCCACCCTTATATAGAGGATACTGCTTTTACTTGTCTTTGCAATTTTTCTAGAAATACTTTTGTTTAATCTTTATTATGTACATAATAATACTAATGTATTTATCACTGTCATAGTACTGATGTAGATTCTAATAGAATTAAAAGCAAATAATTAAGGGCCTGATTTAGAGTTTGGCGATGGGGTTACTCCATCACAAAGTGACAGGTATACCATCTGCCGTGTTACGATTCCATTACAGCCTATGGAGATCGTAATACGGCGGACAGGATATCCGTCACGCTGGTGACAGATTAACCCATCTGCCCAACTCTAAATTAGGCCCTACCTTTTGAAGTAAAACAGGAAAGAAAAAAGGTACTCATCTAGGGGCTGAATTTCTCATTGCGAAACCAAGACTTGGAGTATCATTCTCAGCTGCTCAACATTACCAAAACGTCTGATTTTAGGGAATTATTTTATTTCACTGTGCATCTTTTTCCTTCACTATCACATTTGAGAGAACTTTGAAAATGTGGTGCAAGTCATTTAATAGACTATAATTTAGCTCAATTTATAATAATAAACTAGGCCACATACAGGATGAATATGCCAACTGACTTACCTATCTGTTCACTAAAGCATCATCTTCAGAGCAGCGGGTAACTATGAATCTCCTCTAAATTCATGTTTAGAAACTATCATTTCTAATACATGCCACTGAATAGATAGAAATACACTTTATTGAATTTTGAAGAATCTTTATCATATTTTTACCAGATTTACATACCAAATATGTTAATGTCTAAGCTCAGGTTGTCGCTCTTTTGAGGCAAGTCAGACACCTGGCTCAGCCGTGCTTTGGCTCTCCTTCTGAATTTGCTGACTTGCCCACCTATTTGCTTCCTCCAGGGGAGGTGGGGTGGCATCCCTTATGGAGCAATGGACTTAGGGTTTAGCGATATGGACATCACCTTGGATGCAAAACACCATGAGATGAATCTGCAGGTGAGATGGCCAAAGGTTAAGTACTTCCTTAAATTACACCCTAGTAATCTGGAGCTAGATATACAAGTAACAGGACACATTCACATACAGGGGTGGCTTCCTTCCTCTGAACAAGATGGCCTCCATTCGGTGCAGAGTAGAACTCTGCTTTCAGGTTGAAAACCATACAAACTAACAGGTTGAAGACCATTCAAACTACCCACTGGGTCCAGATGACTTTATGAAATCCTGCCAACAGAAGAGCCCCGCGGAAGTACTTTAAGTCGTTGATCTTCCTTAGAGAAGGTAGGAGGAATTTTGAACCCTATCAAAAATATCCAACGAGTTGGAGACTGGTTTTCGAGAGGGCATGTCCATAACCAATCTTGAATGTATTTATTTAATATTTGATTTAGTACAGCAACTCTATCCATGGTGCTTCCTATTCAAAATACAATAAATTGTACCATGTAAAGTAGTGCTAAGAGGCTCTAGAGGTACAGCAGGGTAGCCTCCCTAAGATATAGCCGGAAGATGTCCCTTTAATAAAGTCTTGAAAACAGATCGAGTAGGAGCAGTACAGATAGAGAAAGGTGGGGAGCAAGAAGCGTCAAGGAGCAAAAGCTCAAAGAGTGCAAGGAGGTTTGGAAACTGAGAGAAGTGATTGTGAACTAAAACAAAGAGAAGGAGAGAAATCATTGAGTATAGATGAAAACCACTGAACACATTAAACCTAAACTTGCTTTTCCAGGAAGGGCAATCAAGCTGATCATTGTTCAGTAGAAATAACACCGGGACGCCCAACTTTCCATCCATCTCATCTCATTTACTGTTAGTGGTGCCCTTTCTCTGGAAGTTTTGGTGATTAGGAGGGGTCTTATGGGCTCTGATCATCTTCCTGCTGCATACTCTATGTGCCACACTGAATAAGACAGAAGCAGAATCAAATAGCTAAGAGCCTGTGCCTCAACCCACAATGATGGCGCAACAAGGTGGTACACTGAACAGTCCGTCCCGCTGAGTGGGTACACTTTCCTTGTGACAGTGTTGACGTACAATGGAGAAGTTGTGGAGAGTCCCACCCCACCACTGTTACTCGCAGTTGATCAAGCACAGAGAACTCTGGGAAAACCACTTGCAAACTGGAGACTGATGGGTCTACACGTTTGGAATCACTTTAGTAATATATATGGCATTTTACTGGTCTAATTTGGACAATAAACCTAATGTTTTTCCAATTAAAGGAGGTAGCGGATGAAGAATGACATGCATCAGGATGCTAAAAGGTGGATACATAGATTCCCAGACTAAGACCCATATTTATATTTTATTAGCGTCACATATGCGCAGCTTTTTGACACAAAAGCGGCGCAAACTTACAAAATGCATTTGTATTTTGTGAGTTTGCGCCGCTTTTGCGTAAAAAAATGAGTATATGAGTATGGCAGAAACGGTACTCCATTGCAACCGTGACCGAGTACCCTCTCCACCAAACCGTTGTTATGCCCACTTGATTTACAGACAAGCAAACCTTAAGAATGTCAGCTATGGGGCCTACTATGGCTCCATTGCTGACATACTCATCAGATGACCTGAAGGAGTACAGGCCTTACATGTAACACCATCCGACTGACTTAGAGTGGATGGTGTTATATGTTTTATTTTGATGTTGGTCACCGCCAGACAAAAAAACATAATGACAACCCACACCATAGGAGACAGCTCCTCTACTGTGGGTTTCTTTAGTTTTTCCTTTTAAAAAACAAAGCCCACTGTGGAATTTTGTTTTTAAAAAAGCAAAAATGTCTCAAAAGGTTGACGGACAGAGACACCTATTATTTACTAATGGCCGAAGGAAAGCATGAAGGACTATGTGAAATACAGGGGGCCTCATTTGCTAACTTTTGGTTCAGGGCAACGCCGCAAGCCTTTTTGCTGTGCCGACCTGCTTCAAAACAAAAAGTTAGAAATGGCGTTTTCCTCTATGTAGAATGCAGCACACATAGAAAGAGGAAAAAAACGTGGATAAATAATGTTATTTCTTCCTGTTGCGACACCCCTAAGGTGGTATGGGAATCTGATACATTCCCAGACATGTAAATCTGGGAATGCATCAGATTCCGTCAGATTCCATGGGTGTTGCATGGGAACACCCACAGCAACATACGCGGAGCGCCCCTTTCACACAGTGTTATGTTTGAAAAGGGTCCATATTTACAAGGCCATGAAAAGCCAGGCAAGGTGGCATTGCGTGGTCTTGTAAATATGGACCGGCACACTACGCCTCCAAAGCGCCATATAAAATGTTGCTCGGGTGGCACAGTTTGCAGCTAGGGCCTCGTAATTGAATCCCCGGGCGTTTTATTAGCATTCGTAAAGGTCATTGGCTACTACTGTCACATTGTAGGCTGTTTGGAGGGTGGTGCATCAAGTGATTTCAATGTTTCCATCTAAGTTATCCTCTGATAATGAGCATTTGGAGATATAGGGGGTTATTACAACTTTGGAGGAGGTGTTAATCCGTCCCAAAAGTGACGGAAATACCACCAGCCGTATTACGAGTTCCATAGGATATAATGGACTCGTAATACGGCTGGTGGTATATCCGTCACTTTACCGTCACTTTTGGGACGGATTAACACCTCCTCCAAAGTTGTAATAACCCCCATATTCTCATTTGCCTTTGATCTGGTGCAATTGTTTTATTCAGAGGACAATGGGTGTATGATGAAAGGTGTCCAAGGGATCTGTCAGAGGGCTGTGTCCAATTGTTTATGCGTGTCTTTTGGTTGATAGCATGTCCTTTGCATGGCGAACAGAGATAGTCTAGGCCTAAATTGTTTTAACTACATGCCAGCTTTGGAAGGTGTTGGTGAAATTACATTTTTCTGTTTGATATGCTCTGTTAGATGTTTTTGTGTAGTGTACACTGGTGGCAACTGCTGTGAGAGCACCATTACAGACAACTATACCGCAGATCTGTTCTTTGATGTGAGTATGCCCTGTGAGCTGTGTGTGGGTAGTTCTTTCTACCGTGTGTTGTTGGATAATTATGTTATTTCATGGTGGTGAGTGTTTGGAATTCTCACTTGCTTTTAAGCATATACATAATACCAATCTAGTCACAGAAGCAATTGAGCACTCTGTGTGTTCACCCCAAAACAGCTTGAACAGAGTAGGCCCAATGATCTAGATGCTGACATTACCAGATTACATTTAAACAAGGAGCTACAATGTGACTGGAAAACCCAAATCATGTGTTAGTTTGGAACAGTAAGGAAAATGCACAGTTGACACCAGAATAACTCTGAAAAAAGCTCATTCTGGCACAATACACCCACACTCAGAGAGAGGCACCAGACGAATCAAGAATGATGTTCTTTGGAGACTGACTCCAACAGAACACAGGCTTGCTACTCGGATGCATGTCAAAATGTCAAATAGCAAAATGCTGACCGGCAAAATATTGACTTTCACGATATCATCAGTGTAAGCAAACACAGGAGAACATACATTTCCTACTCTCACTATACGTTTACTTACCTTGACAATGTTGTACGAGTGGTATAGCGCAGTCAATACAGTTGCATGTCAATACTAAGATATCACAACCCCTACACATGACTTGAAGAATAGGTGTCGAATGGCAACCAAGTATTTGAAAGATAGAGCATCCTCGCAGTGCTCACACAGAGGACACCCTTGTGCTAGCATTCAGCATGTTGAACGGCGCAGCTCAGCCTCAGCACTGTTGGACAACACTTTAGTATCCAAGATTCCTTCCATACCTTGCAGATCTCTGGTGAATGTCATTGTGGCCCTGCACCTCAGTGCTCACAAAGCTTCTGCCATTATGGTAGCCAAGGGACATCTGATCTGGGGGATGACGGAGGCTGCCTCGTGTCTATTTCCATGCACATATGTTGCATTTGCAAGTCCATTATTGCGTTCCAGATAACAAGAGATGATTGTTGTGTGGAACAATCCAAAGCTCTTATCCATTGTGTGCGCGAGCAGCCCTTCAAAGCAATGTCGCCTCTTAAGAGCTCGGTCATTCATGGCTGTCATTATTCACTTAGCCTTGTGTGGGGTTACACTATTCAATGGGCAGATCTCTCTATTTCAGGCTTCCGTCACAATGTGCCCACCCTGCATCCACACGGGCATTTTTTAAAGCAAAGTCGCCTCTACAGAAGCTCAGTTGTAAATGGCGGCCATTATTCACTTATCCATGTGAGTGGTTATCATATTTAATGAGTAGGCCTCAGTGCTTTAGACTTTCATCAGAATTAATCCGTTAAGCACACCGTGCTTCTGTACAATGTCACCACTTTATACCTCATTCATTATGGCGGCTATTTATCGGTGTGTTTTATTATTTACTATGAAGGCCTCACTGCTTTGGACTTCCGTTATATCATGCCCCATTTGTCTTCCACGCAACCCAGTCATTCATTCAGTCGGTCATTCATTAGTCATAATTGCCGCCATTTTTCAATTATCTGGGTGAGTTGTATTAATTCATGTGTGGACCTTACTATTTCAGACTGCTGCCTTAATATGTCTGTTGTGCAAAAAATGCAGGCTGTAAAGTCGGACCAGTAACTGCTACAGACGCACACGAGCTATGAAGAGGCGATGTTGCTTTGAAACCCAGTTTCAACTTTGTCATAACGCGTCCGTGAAGCGTGCCACGTGGGCCATGTCTCAATGTCGCCTCTCCGTTACTCGGTCATTAATGGCCGCCACTTTTCAATCATCTGTGTTTTTCAACTATTTCATGAGAAGATTTCATTAAGTCAGCAATCCCTTCCATTATATTCACAGGGCGTGCCAGGTCGGCCACGTTTCAAAGTCGCGCCTTCACATCTCTGTCATAATGCCGCCATATTTGAATTACCTGCCTGTGTTGTATTATTTAACATGCCGGCCTCACAACTACAGACTTCCCTCGTAATGTGTCCGTCGTGAATGCCTTCTAGGCCGTGTTTGAGGTTCACCTTCTGTTAGCCCAGTCCGTGTTTTCTGCAGTCCCTCACTTACCCGTGGTGGGGAGGGTGCCCTCACTTACCCGTGCGAGGGGGGAGGGGGCGCCCTCGGTGCCCTCCCCACGTTATTCTGTAAACTGCTATTGTATGCGCTGCATCTGTCATTTGGTTTTTCAGCGGGAAGTGGTGTATTTCTCTAACTAATTGAAGCTTTTACTGTAATAAGTTGTACAGTTAAATTAGTGAGTGATTTCGTGGTTATACATAATGAGCTCTCTCCTCTTCAATGAATAGTGTGGCTTCACGCCCTCTAAAGAGACGGTTTTAAAACACACAGCGATTTTCTGCTCCCGAGTTTAGTTTTGGATTAACTTGCCTTTTCGGTTCTGTCTGCTTGGATCACTTTTTTGCAGTTTTATATCTCGTCCTCTTTTTTCAGTACACATATTCTTTTCTTTCAGCTTCTTGAGATGCACTTCTTGTCCCGTTCACGTTTTTTTAAAAAAACTTGAGTATGTTTGTATTAGTCTTGAATATTCGTAGGCCCTCATCTACTCAGGGAAAAATATTTGTGAGTTGGGCCCCATGTTATGTCTTTGGCAATCAAGTAATACCAGTAGTTAACTTTGTATATAGTGATGTATGGTGGCCTTCTACCACTCCCAAGCTCTGTAAATAAAGAGTGTTACTATTATCCGATGTATAGGTATCTGATTTACAACCTCAGCAGGACAGAAAGTCGAGTTGGCCTTGCAGCTATTTTAACTCGTGATATGCAGATCACAGGCGATGCTATCATTGAGTGTTTAACTTACTCAGCCGTTTTGCCGGCACTATTAGGGCTTTCCCAACCTCATCTGAAAAGGTCTCCTTAAATTTAGGACTGAAGGGAGCAAAACTGCTCTCTGACATTCAGTCTGGGGACATCTTGACAGCCTTTGCAGGAAGCAGAGCTGCTGACCTGAAGGCACGAGAAAGCTACCTGGACACTCATATGTGGGGTATCCGACCCCTTACTCTGATATCTTTTAATGCAAAATAGGACAGTGACACATGGGCATCCTTAGGCCCCAGTATGATTTAAATGGATCACCTAAATGCTCAGGCCATCAAGGTCCGACTGGAATCAAGGGAGTAGCCCAAAAATAAAATACATCCCTCCTTTACCGTATTGCACTACATGAGTGAGCGATACAGGTGATCTTAGCCCTTTTAAGATGGTTCACTGGAATTCTGACCCCAATTCTTACTTTCTCCTTGTCTTCCCTGTCTTTCTTTCCTTCTTTGCATTTTTATTTCTTCCATTCTTTGTAGGGGTGGCCGAAACTCGAATAATTTGCAGGAGTGTAATTAAGTAAAATTACTGAAAAATGTTCGAGGTTTTGCAGAATTACACAAGGAGTGTACCTCTGTATATATTGCTATTTTATTATCACAAAATGCATCCTCGTATTCAACATGGCCCAGATGATGCTTTTTTGTGATAAGAAATAGATCTAATTGTAAAAGAACACTGGTCCTGTGCTGTTGCAGCAGCCATTTTTACGCCAAAAAACTTTAAATTACAGGAGCGGGCGTGATCAAGTAATTTTCAGTAATTTTGTGCCATAGGAGTAAATATGAAATTACCATTATTGCTCTGTCGTACTACTATTTTTATTTCTTTGCACTTTTTACCTTTTATCGTTATTGAACCATGTTCCGTTCCATTGCTACCCTTTTGCCGCCAACCCCACAACTGTTTCATCACCTTTTTGTCTTGCAGTGTTATTTATTAGCATCTGTTTTTCTCTTGTGACCTATGAATCATAGGTCAAAGTTAAGCGGAGTCATTAAGAACTATTGAATCTGTGCAGTGGCAACCCCCGCTAAAGCTGCTAGAGCGGGTGCCCTGCTACGTCCTTGAAAGGAGTCCGGACCAGAGCCTCAATGACTATTCAATAGAAATTTCTCCGACTGTAAAAGCCCAAGAAGAATGCCACTGAAAGTAGTAATTTGCCCTACTTTATACATTTTAAAATTGGGTGCCCAGTTGCACCAGTCTTCATACCTACCAGCGACCCTGATTACATACAATAATTGCAGCCGCAAGCTAACAGGTTGTATTTCGCTGCTCCTCTATAGAATCTGTGCCGAGCCTTCAGAGGTGGACCTGTGAGCAAGAGGAGGACTTTGGAAGTTGCTATAGCCCCCCAGGATGTGATCTCATACTCTATGAAGCACCATCACTGTGACATCCCTTGAAAGAAGAGGAAGTTGTGCTGCCTAATGGTCAGAGAAAAGCCCAAGCAAAACCAAGAGGAAGGAACAAAATCCAGGTCACTGAAGGCAGCATCGAGGTCATTAAAATTAAGTGAGCCACCGAAAGCAGCTAAGGCCATGGAGCCATGTTGGCCAGATGTGGATCTACCTTGTATGAGGGATGAGGACCCGCAGGTGAAATTACCAGAACTGTGTTGCACAACTGCATATATGGTGAGCAAGTACTGCCCGACCTATTCTCTAAGATGCCTGATTTTGTGCGAGCTTGTATCATCCCTTTTGAAATCCACCATGGTCATAGTGCGTTTCATTACACCTTTTGTCCACAAGCACAACTGGGAATCAATGAATCCCATGTACCACTGGCCACTCATTGGCCCGGCCACCTGAAAACTTTGACAACCAGCAGGTAAGCACAGGTGAATAAACCCCCTAATGCGTGTTACCATGGAGACCTTTGAAGGGTAGTATCATATTTCAGCACCACCTTTCTGTCCTTGATTTTAGAGACAAGTTGAAAAAGTAATTAGTCTCCTCTAGAGAAATGCTTGAACAACTATTTTCTCACCAGTTTTTTGTGCTCAATTACCCTGTCAATTGGAAAGTGGAGCACTGACTTTGGACCACTTAAGTATCACCCTAAAAGAATTCTTGTTTTTTGGTTAGGAATCCCAGTTCACTTTCTGTGGTGGCGTTTTAGGTTTTTGAAACATTCTTTACCACTATCTTTTGCAGATTCTCAGACGCTCCCGCTCAAACCCCGAGTTCTCCCCTTTGTACGGAAGGCAGCTGGGAAAATAGGGAAAAAAGTAAATCTATAATTAATAGATTTTAATACCGTGTACATTGAAATGTTTCATTTATTGTAATGCTCTCTGCCACCACTCCTGCACCACTGAATGGGATCTATAAACAAAGCAATGACAAAGCCGGGACTCTAGTGTTCCTAAAGACAACTAACCACCATGATGCTTCCATTGGACACCATTGTTCACAGAGGCCCTTGTTCTTTGAATAGTAGTGCCGTGCCTGTAAGAGCTATAACATTGTTCGGAGTTCTGGCGAGGTTAAGACCACGTGGGGCTTTGTGTTGGTCTTCGTTTTAGCTGCCCTTATTTTCTCAATTAAATAAGGTCTGTTCTTTTCAAAATATATAGTTATGACTACACATGGAATTTACTGTTCACTATTACAATGCTATTCTGTATTTAAGACCCGAGCCTACTACCACTTGCTGCTTCCTCACCTACCCTTGGAGAGACACAAGTACAGAGGGATTTATGTGGTTATTCAAGCATAGTTTAACAGCGCCAAAGGAGTTGGAACATCAGTAGGAAATGGGGAGTTATAACCACCGGCACAGTCCTGTAACCCGATGGACCCAGAGAAAAGGAGTCACACATAGCCGCAGATAGTGTGACGTCGGTATTTATAATCTAGCTGGGTGCTCTCGAAGCATCATTAACTATGTTGATCAATATGTGCAAAAAGTGATCAATTACTATATCTCACCCAAGCAACCATGACCACCCAACTCTCCTAAGATGGGAGGGTATCAGGGTTATTGGTTTACACTGAGGGGACTTATTATTATTATTTAGAGCTAGTATTGTGAAATCAACTTCCTTTTAAACTGTGTCCAATACACTTACTAATGTCTTTAGAGAAAGTTTTGAAGACATTACTGTTCCAAAACGTTTGTGATGCTCTTAAAATAGGCGTGCAGCTGGTTTCGAGCCAACAGTACTCACTCTGTAATTCCTTGATCATAAAGTTCACCCAACAATCAACCAGACAAAGGGTGTAGGTGACAATGGTTCTTTAAGGACAAATTAGATGATAAAATCTACTTAACAACACAATTATTCTGTACTTTTAACTGATTCCCTCAGTTTAAAAAAACTTCTTATTATTAAGTAGAAGAATCATTGCATAAAGATGGCATTTAACAATTAGATGATTAAATAACAATTATTAACCTGTATGCGAATACTAAAGGCTAGATGAAATTCAAATTAAATATGAATGAAAAAGAAAATAACTGAACAAAATATACGTGGTCCCTTCCCACACCGCAGTTTCAAATACAAATTCATCATAAAATCAAACACAAAACTGAATATACAGTGCATAGACCTTAAGCCTTCAAAATAGGACAGGTGGTCTATTGAGTCAGGCACATTTCTTCAGATTTATAAACAATTTTGCGCAGAGCTAATTCTGGACCCATATAAGCTCTCCAATACCTCCACCTGCTGTTCCTTGACACACCATTGACCAAAAGAAGGTACAACCCTACATTTTTGTAACACTAATGATCCAGCTTTCAACAGGGTGATAAATACAAACTGTTGTTCAATACTTTAATATCAAATCATTAACATTTATAAAGCGCGCCATTCACCCGTGGGGGTCTCAAGGCGCTAGATATAATATCAATGGATTGTGGAATGAATTCAAATAAAGCCCCATCAGAATCTGGATGTAAGTTGCTCTGAAGCTGGTGACTTAAGAACCCAAACACATGCCCCCTATGCAGATAGGGATACAGCCAGGTGAAGCACATATGCGGCCAGTAGCTTAAGCATTTGCACACCTGAATATAACTAAACCATAGGTTGGGTGTTATCTCAGGATGATTTGTGACTACTTGGTCCCAAGGTAGCGCTTACCCTCCCTGAAGAAAATTTGCCAACAAAATGACATTCAACCCTTTCCCAACTAGATATGATGGAATTAACTAGCGGTAAGCCTAACTGAGAAGCATTTTTTAAAGAAATGTAAAGATAGATTGATCCAAGGAAATTATATTCCTGCCAATTTTTATCGAATCTAAAAATCAGACTATGAAGTGTCTTATACCTTGTATGCTTTGAAAGTCTAGGTCTTTTCAAGAATGTCATCACCTCAACATAACCTTCTCTAAGCATCATATTAAGATAAACACAGCTGGAAAGATTTTGGGCGCTAGTCATTCGAGTTAGCCAATCTAACAAAAAAGCAGCTTGATAATACATTCTAATCCTTGGTATGCCAGCCTGCCTTCTTCTACTTCTAGTTGTACTACTTTTAGGGTTGTATGAGGGACTTTGCCCTGGCATACAAAGTATCTTAACATTTAGTCAGATTCATCAAAGTAAGATTGTGGAGCCTTGATTATAACGTTGGAAGACAAAACAAATGGACAGGCGAAGTGTGACCATTCTGACTACAGCAACTAGGCTGATAATGGCTAGGGCTAAAGATTGCCACTGATTAGTAATCGACTAACTTTTCTCATGGTAGAATTGTAGTTCAATTGATATAAGTCAAAGGGGTAAGTAGTAACATAAGCCCTCAGATATCTATTCGGATAAACTAATGAACCTACCCCACCCATGGAGGTGCTTATTTTACATAAGATACAGCACACACTCGTCTTTCAATGAATAAAAAGCAATCCATCCTGTAAAAATACCTTTTTATGCAGCTTCAACAACTATCCACCAGCATATGTTTGTCAACACAGGGTTCAACTCTGATATCATCCTGCCGAACTTGCAAGCACACCGGTCTGTTCAAGCCCGATGCGTCACACAGTGCAATCACTGAGCAACACATCCACAGAGCTGTGTAGCAGTGACCGCCATTTTGTTTTTGTGCACACCCCCACCTCAATGATAAGAGGCCCACAATGAACGTTAATGGACTGAATATGGTGTTATTATTAGGAGTTGCTATGAGAGCGAGGCCTAAAGGAAAGCTTTCCTTAATCTCAAAATTAAGAGGAAAATGGCAGGCATCTTCCCAATTTTACTTTCAGGGGCAGAAGTCGCAATATAAAATGATGTCCTGAGTTGGCTCTATATCCTCAGGGTGATTGACTCGACTTGCTCTCTCTCTCTCTCTCTCTCTCTCTCTACTAGGCCCTTTTTACTCAAGCACTGCAATGGATGTAGTAAGGTTTGGTGACTTGCAATGGACTTTACATTTCTGTATATCCTATTGATAATTTCAGGTCACAACATTCGTTGCCATCTATGAATAAGAAGGATCCGACTCCGGAGTAGTAGAAGAATTGGTTTATATAGCCATTTCCTATCACACGGCACAGTGACGGTGAGTATACAGTGAGCTGAACGGCTTAGAGAGATGCCTTGTGCATCGTACATTGAGAATTTACTCTCATACTCTCGTGTTTGATTATAAAAAATAATTGCAGGGACACAAAGATGTTTTTAGAGTCTGCCACCTGCATTCCTGAATGCCAGGTGTATCAAATGCTACTTTCCACCTAATACCTCTCCCTGTCTCTTTACCTCACTCTTGAATATTCTTTTTTTCTGCTTTAAGCTTTTATCAATGTTTTCATACAATTATTTTCCTCCTTATTTCTCCCTTTTTCTTGATCAATCTGATGATGAAAAAGATGTCTCTTTACCGAAACAGGACAGCCAAAGTCGACCACCTACCAGCACAAAAATAAGCACATCTCTTGTTACTTGCACCACATTATTTACTTTGAGGTTTATCTGTGTCCTGGGAGTTGTGGGGCAGTAATGACACACTGAGATGCTGAAATACACAAATCTGTACCAAACTAAAGGCCATATTTTCAAAAAGGTATACAGAGGTAAAGCGTGTGATATACAAAATCACAGGGGTTGGTACGTCAAAATACCTTCTATTTAAAAAAAAGCCCTTTTACGAATCGTAAAGTCTTTCCAATTCGTAAAAGAGCTTTTTTTTTTTACCCTGTCCGAACTGGAAATAGGAGGGGGTGTGAAAGGGGTGTTCCCCTCTTTTTTTCAATCCGGAAAGAAAAGTAATAATGGCTTGGGGACCACAATTGCAGTATCAAACCACTGTTATTACACAAGGCTTCAATTGTGATGGTATCTGATTTGCGAAGTGGTGGCCGTCAAGAGGACAACTTCCCACTTTCCCCAGTGTCCCCCCAAACAGGAAACGTCTTGTTATGGTCGAGCACAAAGTGCTCCGTCCATTCTGTAATCTCTCTTTGGGCTTCAAACCACGCCCATGCCACGTCAGTCAATTACATTGGTTCGTGGGCTTGCCTTATATCCGCTTGCTTTCATTTGTGAAAGGCATGCATACGTCATGCCTTTTCCGGTGTTTAGCCCACCTACACAGCACCGGTAAAGTACCAAAAACATACGAGGATCCATGTTTTCTGCCTGGAGTCCAGACTACTTTAGCTGTTTATTTTCCACGCAGCACAATCACGCAGCATTTTACATAGCACGATCGTGCAGTGTTTTTTTTTGTTTTACAACGCTAATAGCTCTAACTCGAACAAATGCGAGACCCGTTGCATTGAAAATGCTTGGTTTTAAAGCAGCTCCAGTGACTTTAAGGGACAAGGGCTGCTTGGAAATGCAAATACCTTGATAGAGGTCTGCGCTCCCCTGCAGGCCATCACTGCATTTAGAGACAATTGCACCCTATACTAATAAATATTCATTAGGTAGGTCGTTTTGCAAAACCCTGCAAATGTACAGTTTACGATCCGACATATTAGTGCATAGGTTGCATCTCAAATGCCTTTCCCACTCATAAACTAGTCGGTGTGCAAGTTACACATCCCTGCTTTGTGAATGGCAAAGTACTTAAGGCCTTAAATTAAATGGGTTCTGTCCTTCATAACCAGACTCTGATCGCTCAACATAACTATTTATGTGCACCATAGATGCCTGAGGCTTTAGCTGACCAGACGTACATATAATTCCATTTGAAGGACAAAGAATATTCACCTAGCAGGCAATGTGGCATTAACTGGCTTATTGGCAGAAATATGACACACTTTGGGCCAAACAGTTGAATAAGGTGTCCCGGGACACTAATTACTGATAGCCCAACTGAAGTCCAGGAAATAACCTCAGCAGCTAGACATTGTTCCGCCACAAACAAGGGATGGAGCAAATGTGTGCCTGTTTATGGGCTAGGTATGGTTATATTTGGTGTACCAACATTATGCACCAGAAATTATGTTAGATTTCGGGAGACCCAGGAGGCCGAGGCACCATTAAATCAGAGGGCATCACATAGAAATGGCCTTTGGCCACCAGGTTCCCAAACCCACCTCCGGGAAATCAAACCATCCATACCAGGATTTGTTTTTGGGCCTCCTTGGACAGGATTCCCTTCCAAAGGCAAGGAAAACCCAAAGGTATTGGTACTTTAACCCAAGATGAAATGAAATGGGGTTGTTTGGAAGTCAAAAGAACACAGTCACTTCCAATCAAGTATTTGGGTTGCTTTATACTGCAAGGCCTATACAGATGGATGAGTTGCGGTATAGAAATGTTCATGACATAAAGTGGTATATAATATAGAACAACATAAGATACTTTCCTAGCCCCCAGTGTTTCTGGAGACCTCAATACGAGGGCCCCAGTAGTCACAATGTGGCCCATATCAGGAGTTGCTAGTCTAATCGTGATTAGAAAATCTTGGTAGCTCTGCAGATTTACACCCAAATAACATATTCTGCTGTTAATTCCTCATGTCTGTGGTAAAACCTCAGAGCACCACTTTAAATCTCAGTAACTCCCTCTCCCCTCTCAAAAATACCAATATACCTGGTCTCAATAACTTGGGAAATTATGTGCAACTCATAATGAGACCACTGATTGTGAGTGGCTCGGGTTTGCATGTAATGAACTGTAAGGCCTTCATTATAAGTGGACAGTTAGGGTCAGAGGGCCTGTTAACGGGAGTTACCAGCACCATCAGACTTTAAAGATTAGGAGGAACACCTCCGCTTGCGTGGTGGTACACTCACGAGATCTTGCATGCTACAAGGGAACTATGAGGGAATCAGCACAGCAAACCAAATACAGTCATGTTATCTTCCAAATACGTATAATTCCTGCTATCCTTGTGATCGGGGTAATGGAGATAACGACAGGTCAATCGTAATTAGAACCGTAGGTGAATATGGAGGATTGACTGACGACAAAATTACAAATTCCTATATACTACAGTCCTAGAGCCAGTGCTTTCAACATGGATGAGTTCATCTGTATGTAGACTCTCAAAGGAAGGCCAACAAAGATGCGTCTGAGATACCAGCAGGAACCCCAAGCCTTCTGACTCTGGGACTCTGCATCTTCCCAGATGCCTTCAAGGCTGCAGCAAGTGTCGACCAAGAGCCATGAATGTTCCTTGCCCCCCTGCACCAGTATTCATAGATCAGTGTTCTCTGATGCCCTCAAGAGATGCGAACTAGACCAGTATGTCCTATGGTGGAACAAGCAGGTACAACACCATCATCTCTAAAGTGAGCATCCGTGTGAGCCAAGATTCAGAAATGACTTTGTGGATGTGCCCTTGTGGTAAAATCTAAGAGCAGCCATGTGCGCGATTGGGGTATTAGTGTTATCTCCCTGACAGAATGGTGACACAAATCACCCAATATTCTCTGACACAAAATATGGTGGCATTTTCCCGGTGTGTTATATTAAAATAAAAAAAAATTGAGCTGTAATGTAAAAGAGGACATTCTTTAGAAATAAATAATTTGTATTTATTAATAATTATTAAAAGTGATGATTGCAATTAATTCAACGTAATTTAATTATATACAATTACCATTTAATATTACATTGTTTTAAATTTAAAAAAGGATATTCAAATTGTTTCAATTAAATGTTGAAGAATGTATTATTTTTAGGTTTTTTTGACCCTAAATTAAACTGATCTATATTTTTAAATATTTTAAATATTGCCTTTTAACGTTATTTAAGATGGCCTTTTATTTTAAGACCCCGACTTCATTATTTTCAATGGTAGAATGTTGCAGTATAAGGGGTTGGCAAAGTGTAGTGCTGGCCTTACTACTGTTTCTTTTTGACAGTTGTAATTTAAACTTGTAAAATTGGCCCCTCTTCCTATACAGGAGGTGGAGATGTGTAAGTCTTTAATTTTGAGTCCTTGGCACTCAGATTTTGTGAATTGCCAGAGGCAGTAAAGTTGCTCAAAAGTGTATGCGTAAACGTACGCATGAAAATTATTCACAAGTATAAGTTACCTTAGTGAATACACACATTTGTGTCGTGACACCACCAACCTAGGGCCTGTGCCTTGCATTCAGTTACCCTTACCCTTCTATCACCGATCACAGCCTCACACAAAGTGACCTACAACTCGCTACACACCAGTACCAGCCTCTTACCTAATGCATCTAAAGAGCTTTGTGTCCCATGAAACAAAGATACATGCTGAATACCATTGGATGGCACCCAGGAGAATCCTCACTTCCTAGATTGGGATAACAGTGGAAAAGCACAGCTTTCATAGGCTACATGGCTCAGGAGACTAGAAAGAGTGGGAATGCTTTATGGCGCACCACATAGGACCAGCAACCCTCCAGGTAGGTTAAGGTACTTGTTCAGCATGATAACGTTGTATGCATGCTCACCCCAGAGATTGACAGCATATCAGGCTGAGCACGGAGGGATCACCAACAGAACCCAGAGTGTCCTGTTTTAGACCGTGTACCCAGAGGCAGACGAGAGGCATCATTTTCACTAACATAGCCCACAGGCCCATTGCCACAGTTTCCTCCTGCATCAAGGATAACCTAGTTTTACAGGGTAGTGTTGGCAGCATTTGAGAAGATGGGCATAGGCTAGAGGAAATCCTAGAAGCGTCTGCATTGGACTGATGAGATGCACTCCATAACAAGCGCATCATCAAGCCACTAAGGCAAGCAGTGGATGATTTTGTGTACCCAGATGTGTGAGGCTTGGAATCCCTAAAGTTAACGATTAGGATTCAGTTCCAGGAGCCCGGATCTTCTCTGTTCTGTATAGTGAGCATGTCTAGTATGTAACCATGTGGAAAACTGAGGTGTAAAATCTGAAGTAGAGGTGTAGAAATGATCAGTGATTTTCTGCAACATTTGTAAATGCCTATGAAAAACTTCACAACTTTGTGTAGGTTGAAAACATTTTTGCTTCATGACATTGTCCTGTAAACTATGATTTCTGCAACAATTAATTGTTAATGTATTCATGCTTGGCGCTAAGAAAAAGGTTCTGCAGAAGATATTCTTTCCACTGCAAAGACTAATCATTGTCTCCAACACCATTACATATAGGAAAGTCCGTAAAAAATGTAACCATTGAGAGAAACGTTCTGCATATATTGTCCTGCAAAGTTGGAATAACGTTGATATATAAAAATAGCATGAATCATTACTCTGGGTTCCATTAGCATGAAAATGAGTTTGCTCTGCAACGAAAACACTGCATTGCGGAGCTGAAGGTCTTTACACTTGTTGAGTGGCCCCACCTCTTCAAAGTCGAGAAATTCAGCCTGTTCCATCAATAGGACAGAATCCCAGTTATTGGGCATAGACCCTGTACACTATCTCTAAAAGTGGTGTGGATGTCTCTAAATGATTTACTAACTAAATGCCTCAAATCTATTGATGATCTTGACTGTGCATTTGAGCTCTAAAGTAACAAGTAAACGAATGTAATCTTCAATGTTTAAAGTAATTTAATTAGATCAGTGTACATGTATGCCTATCTACCATCTAACTGCCTTAAATAAAGTGAAATGATGTTTCATCTCCACCTCCTCTCCCCCGCCAACTGTTTCCTCCTGATTGAAGAACTGTAACCGCTGTTTTATTACTTTTTAATGCTCAGTAAAACATTTTCAACGTAAATATTCCGGCTTACCAACATAAACATTCCTGTTTACCATCATAGATGAAGCCTTCAATTCAACACATTCTTACAAATGAAAGTCCCATAACAAATCACAACTCAGAAATGACAGGGAAACATGTCAGAGGTTGCTTTTATTCATTCCAGGGTAACGTGGTTGGCATTTTACCAATGCAAAGCTGTAATACTGTGCCCCGAGTGGTAAAAGGCTTTTGTCATTTGCATTTCGGCATACACGGAAGCAGCTAATCCTATGCTTGAAGACTTTGCTGTATAAATGGCAAAATACTTTCTCCCTTTCTAGCTAGGAATTGATGGCACGGGCTAATCCTATGCTTAAAAACTTTGCTAGAAAAATAGAAATTTGAGGTGAGCAGATTCAGAGTGTCGCTGGTGGTGTAGGGTGCTCTATATGGGAGCTGCTGTCCACCTAAGCACGGGAACTACCCAAAGTTCTTTCCCTTTTTTTGTGTGTGTACATATAGTCACTGAAGCAATGGCTCTCACATTTACTCGAGTTAGAGCTATTGGTGTTTGAAATTCATAACTGGACATTTCTTGCTACATAAATTGGTCAACCCTGCCTCATACTTTGGTCTTTTCATGCCACGTAATTCCAGTGGTCCTGCATATAACTAGAGCACTTCCATTTACCTTCCTTCTCTATCTGCAGCCAAATATTTGCATTTAGCATCCTAATGATATTAACATCCTAATTTAAATCTACCATGCTAATTACAATAGAACACCACTTTCACCACCCCATTATCAGAGGTGCTGGCTGGCTACCACAATTTCCAAAACAAGACAGCCACTGAGGAGTAACAAAGGATATAAACTAGAAGGGTCACCCAAACATATAAAGAGATTTCAAACAGTCATAGTGTAATAAGGATCTTAATTTGGACTGAATCATGGTCATAATTGCAATAAGGAGCAATTAATAAAACATATATATTTATCATATAAACCCAATAAAAAACTTTATCAGAAATAAATGTTTGGCATTAGACTGAAATGCTCAGAACAGCCCCTAGAGAACACCACAATGTAAATATCATTTGTAAAAAACATGGTCGGGGGCGTGGCTTCGGCGTCAAGATGGCGGTCGCACTTTGAGAGTGCTCTGGACCCCTCCGTCATCCGCCCTTAATTACCGTGGTCCAAGGGAGCGGAAAGCGCTATACATGGCGCCCCGGTGTCCCGGGGACCTGTAGAGAAGTCTGTTGGGACGAATTGATGAAAAGCCGGCGGCTCACCCTCATACGACGACCCGGCTGCCCCCGTGAAGAGGAGCTCAAGATGGCGGCCGCTGCGAGTTGCGCCCGGCGGATCTGAGGTGGGCTTTGGGGCCCCGACGAAGTCGTCTGCCGCGGGTCGAGAGGCGGCGAGAGGCCTGGTGAGAGCTGGGGCGCGCCCCGCGGGTGGATCCCTGCCACGGGGGTGCCGGCGGCCCCCCCCTCCTGTCGTGGAGGAGGGCGCGGGGTGAGCGGCGCCGCACCGGCGCGCAAAGCGCGAGTGTGACCCGGAGGACCGGGAGCCCTCCCTGACCGCCTGGGCGGCTTGCGGTGCCGGGCTGGGGCCGTGGCGGAGGCCCTGGCCCCCGGGATCCTCCTGCTGGGGGGAATTTAAATTTGGAGGCGAGAGGCCTGGTGAGAGCTGGGGTGTGCCCCGCGGGTGGATCCCTGCCGCGGGGGCGCCGGCGGCCCCCCCCCTCCTGTCGTGGAGGAGGGCGCGGGGTGAGCGGCGCCGCACCGGCGCGAGTGTGACCCGGAGGACCGGGAGCCTTCCCTGACCGCCTGGGCGGCTTGCGGTGCCGGGCTGGGTCCGTGGCGGAGGCCCTGGCCCCCGAGATCCCCCTGCTGGGGAGAATTTAAATTTGATGGCGTGCTGAGGACCAGGACCCAGCTGAAAAGCAGAGTGGTGCCCCGGGGGGGCAGGGAAGTGAATCGTAGACCGGGGGGGGGTGGAAGGAGAAGACGAGCGGTGACGCCCCCGCCCCACCCTTCCCCGCGGCAGCGGGAGGGGACTCGGGGGCCTGGGGGCTTGGCTCCGGCCCTCGCCGGCCCGAGACCGGATGGAGCGCGAGCTGGACTGCGGCAGCATCTGGACTGCGAGTTGAGCGGTGGAAGGCAACACCTTGAGGCAAGTGGATATCCTGGGTTCCGGGTCGTGCTTGGTTGACTTTAGACCCTGGTCGGAACGACCCGAGAGATCGAGAGCGCGATCGCGACGGCGCGAGGCCTACAATGGAGGCGCAGAGCCCTTAAGGTGGAGAGAACTGGGTCTGGGTCTCGGACGGGTCCCCCCCAACTGGTGGAGAGAGCGAGGAAGGGAGCTGAAAAGAAGGGGCCAACGGTGTCATCGCCGGCCGTCCTTACGTGATCAGACACAGCGAACCCCCCCACAGTCCATGGTACTTAACAACGCACTAAATTCTCAGGCTTGAAACCGTGTGGTGGCCCACCTGACGCCCGCCTCAAGTGCCACGATGGGGAAGGATAAAACGAACAAACAACCTCCGCCCTCCCAACAAAAAATCGACCAGTTCACGACTGCGACGGGCCAACGAGGAGGGGGAGAAGTGGCTGGTGGGGGTTCAACCCCTGACGGGGTGAGTGCCATTCTCCAAGCTATTCAATCATCGCAGATAGCCGTGGAAACGAAAATCGGTGAGGTGCGAGTGGACGTGGGCCTCATCAGACAGGACCTTAGAAATGCTGTAACCCGAATTACGGAAGTGGAAACCCGAGTCTCCCAAACCGAAACCGATTTGTCCGACCTCAAAGCCAAAGTAGCCCAGCTGCGGTCCCGAACCGGCGAGCTTCACCGTCGTGCAGAAGATGCGGAAAACCGGGCCAGGCGCAACAACCTACGCTTCATAGGTTTCCCGGAGGGCATAGAGGAGGATAAGGCCGCCGAATTCCTGGAGACGTGGATCAAATCTTGGATGCCTGACCAATCCCTCTCGCCCTTGTTTGCAATTGAAAGAGCCCACAGGGCGCTCGCGCCTCGCCCACCTCCGGGCGGTCCGAAGCGCCCGATGATCGCGCGATTCCTTAACTTTAAGGACAGAGACAATATCCTCAGGGAAGCGAGGCGGCAAGATGGTACGCAGTGGAAAAACCACAAAATCCTAATTTTCCCGGACTACACCAGAGAAGTCCAGACCCGCCGTAGGTCGTACGAACAGGTTAAGCAAAAACTAAGGGCAATGCAGCTCTCGTACATGCTCCTTTTCCCCGCTCGCCTCAAAGTCCTCATGGCTGGGAAAGCTTACTTTTTTGATTCCCCGGAGGAAGCTTGGGACTGGCTGACGGAGGAGGGCATTGGAGCCCGAAAGGGTCCCCCCGGGACCACTGGAAGAACCCCACATGTCGGGCCCTCACCATCAGAGGGGCCCCGGAGGAGCAGGCGGCGCACCAGATCCCGGAGAGGCAGACAGAAAGACACGATCGCTCCTGCAGAGGACGAAGCAGCCCGGGACTCTGGTCCTCATACTAAATCTAACACTGAGACTCTTCCGGTGTCCCAAACACCGTCCCAACCCGCCGAGGATGGGCGATTGAGTCAGTCTCCGGTACTCGGCTGACAGGAGATGTGGGACCCCTGCGTGAGACGTAAAGGGATTCGGGCTTCGCCTGACCCTCTCAGGCGACCCCTAGCGAGATTAACATTGATGTCTCCGGAGGCTTCCTAGAGTATGGTGTTGAACGCTTGTTTTGTGACTACTAATTGCAACTGATCCGAAAGAAAGGAGGGGTCCACCACTCCACCCCAATGACAGTTTTACTGGCTGTCTGGTTTTGGTTGGGTACATGGGCGACAGATGCTTCCGGGGGGGGAGTATGGGGAGGGGGGGAGTTTAGGGGGGAGGGGAAGTTCAAGTTAGGTTTAGGAGGCGACAAGTTGGTTAGCCTGGTTTGTAGATTTAAAATTTTACGGTCATGTCCGAAACGGTCATCCCTGGGCTTGCTCCTGCACATCCAAACATGCCCAACAGTGTCATACCTCACGCTTGGCCCTCAGTAACCCAGGTCCTCTCCTGGAATGTAAACGGCCTGTTAGACAAGATCAAAAGATCGGCAGTATTTAACACCCTCCGCAGGTATTCCCCCGCAGTAGTTTTACTACAAGAGACCCATCTTCTTGGGTCCAGATGCCCTATGCTTGCGAGAGGAGGATACGATAGGGTATATCACGCAGGGTTTTCCAGAGGCTCTAGAGGAGTGGCCATTCTGCTCCACCGATCTCTGCCCATGGTAATCTCTTCCACGCAATCTGACTCACAAGGTAGATTCATGGTGGTCACGGGGACTCTTCACGGACAACCGCTAAACTTGGTGTGCGCTTATGCGCCCCCAGCAAATCACGACTCCTTCCTACTTTCGCTCCACCGAGTAACCTCAGGATTACCCCAGGGAACTACCCTGCTGGGAGGCGACTTTAACGCGGTCCTTGACCCAAGGCTGGACATTTCTGGGGAAGCTACCATACATAGATCCAAGCGGGCCTCAGCCCTAAGTAGTTGGGCGGAAAGCCTGGGCTTGTGTGAGGTGTGGCGCACCTGGCATCCCAGGGAGCGCCAGTACACACATACCTCGGCAGCCCACCAGACGCAATCCAGAATAGACCTGTGGTTTATGCCCGCCCTAGATTTCTTAAAAGTAGCAGGGGCTGAGATTCTTCCACGGGGGGTCTCCGATCATGCGCCAATACGGATCCGGCTGGGTAGAGCAGACCCTACCAGACGGCCTATGTGGCGCTTGAACGCGTGGCACTTACAAGATACAGAATACACCCAAGAGATCAGGTTGCACCTCGACCAATATTTCGAATTAAATGAAGGCTCGGTTCGATCCCCAGGAATGCTATGGGCTGCTTGCAAGGCCACTATTAGAGGACATGCCAGAAGCATTCTCCGGTCCCGTGAACGAGATCATAATTCCCAAATCACCGAGCTAGAGAACAAGGCCCGGAGACTCGAATGCCAACATATAAACTTGGCATCGGCCACGACCATGAGGAAACTGACCAGGGTAAGAGAAGATATTAAACATATAATGCTAGATTCGGCCAAGCACATGTGGAGAGCCTCAGCAAGCCAAATTTATGGATGGGGGGATAAAAACGGGAAACTACTGCATTGGCTGGCCACCCGTCCCATGGCTAACAGTATTATACCGGAGATCTTAGATGACTCAGGCACCCTTGTCAAAACAGCAGTGGAAATCGCACATAGCTTCGCCTCTTACTACGCCCGTCTATACGCCAGGCATCCACGCCCTGCTGTTGAGAGAGAGTCCCCCCTACTAAATGAGATTACCCTTCCCGGGGTAACTCCAGAGGCGAGAGACAGACTGGACGAGGCCATCGGTCTTGAGGAAGTCTGCAGCGCAATATCGGGACTGGCATCAGGCAAAACACCAGGTCCCGACGGCTTTCCAGCGGAATTTTATAGTAAATGTAGCGATATTCTGGGCCCCCACCTGCTCAGCATGTACGAAGAAGCGGAAAATCAAGGCCGCTTCCCAACAGAGATTGATCAAGCCACTATTGTGGTGATCCCCAAAACTCAACCCCCATCGCGACAATGTTCAGCGTACCGGCCTATCTCGCTCCTAAATGTGGAAGTCAAGGTACTCTCTTCGATCCTTGCTTCCAGACTGAGGGAGGTAATGCCCACGCTGGTGCACCCTGACCAGTGTGGTTTTATGCCCACTCGTAGCACAAGGCACTGCATCAGACGATTACACCTTGCTTTGGCGCACCGCAAAGTGCTATCGCATACGCAGTTGGCACTGCTTTTACTCGACTTCGAAAAAGCCTTTGATACGGTAGACTGGTCCTTCCTCAATCAAGTCTTATATAAAAACGGGCTCGGACCTAAATTCCGGGGACTGGTGAAACTCCTATACTCTAATCCGACGGCTCGAATCAGGGTGAACGGAGTAGTCTCCGACCCAATCCCCATTGGTCGTGGGACTCGACAGGGATGCCCGTTATCTCCCCTGCTCTTCGCACTAGTGATAGAGCCACTGGCGATACTAATGAGAGGCGACCCACTGATCGAGGGCTGGCACTGGCCCTCTGGCTCGGAAGACAGAGTGGCTTTGTACGCAGATGATGTGCTCCTGTATATCTCCAATCCATCCAAAAGCGGCCCACGCGTCCTAGAGATCCTTAGACTTTTCGCTGAAGCCTCAGGGCTGACCCTGAACCCAGCCAAATCTTTACTGATCCCCCTTCATCGCTCGCACGAATGTATAGATTGGCAACGGAATATCCCGATACGGAGAAACAGCTTTAAATATCTCGGGATACATATCTCACTTCTCCCCGAGCTAGCGTGGGAACTCAATGTCACGCCGCTTTCAAAGAAAATCAAAACTGACCTTCTGCGCTGGAGGACCCTCCCCCTGAATCTACTTGGTAGAATAGCGCTGTACAAGATGATTCTCCCCAGGATCTTATACCTCCTGCAGAATTTTCCACATCCCTTCCCCGTGAGATGGTTCAGGGAGATGGACTCTTTAGCACGCCAATTCATATGGAGTGGCTCACGAACAAGACTGTCGCTAAAAACCTGTCAGAGGGATGTTTATGAGGGTGGACTGGCTATGTCGAATATTCAATACTATTATCTAGCGATGCATATACTTGTAATTAATGACTGGATGGGAGGTGGATGGACAGACCCCGCATATCAACTAGAATTGCAGACGATGGGCTACCCACAGATCCTTGACATGCTCTACGGGAGCCCGATACCCCGGGATACTCCAGATGTGACCAAATGGTACTTCTGGGATGGCGTACAGCCCAGAAAGTGACGGGGTGGTGGGGACGCCTAACCCAACAAACCCCGCTATGGCAGGGGAAGCAGCTGATACATGTAGCAGGTTTGGAGGGCTTCCAGAAATGGGACACCATAGGGATCTCCACACTGGGAGATATTTGGAGAGGGACACATATACGATCTTTTCAAGACCTCCAGAAACAATATTCCTTAAATAAAACACAATTCCACCGATATCTCCAACTACGTCATGCCCTACTAGTCCACCTACAGACAGGAGACAGCATACCCGAGCACAGCCCCATGGAAGCCAAGGCACTGATGGGAGTTCTGGGAAGGGGAGGGGTTTCTCAGATTTACCGTACCTTAATCACCGCCACTGGGGGACCCCTGAGAGAGCTTCGCCAGGGGTGGGAGAGTTGGGTGGGACCCATGGAGGAAGCGGACTGGACAGAAGCACTAATGGCCCCACGCTCCCTGACAATGGCCACACGCTTCCGTTTAATACAATCCTATTTCCTTCACGCCGCATACCTCACACCCGCTATGTTACATAAGGCAGGCCTCCGCCCCACAGCGGAATGCCCCCGCTGCAGGTATCATACAGCGGATTTCTACCACATGGTATGGACATGCCCGATTATAATGACCTATTGGGAAAGGGTGGTGCAAGAGATATCTGAGGCCCTACAGAAGGAGGTATAGAGGTCGCCATTGCCCCTCCTTCTCGGGGTGATGGGAGATACAGAGCTACGAAGAGCAGATCGGTCCTTCTTAGGGGTGGCATGTCTGGTGGCCAAAAGGGACATAATGGCAGACTGGAAGGCCAGGGTGGCTCCGGCACTGGCTAAGTGGAGACGGGGAGTGGATTGGTGTGCGCAGCGAGAGAAACTTGTGTACGAGGTCAGAGGTTGCTTACACAAACACAAGAAGATATCGGGGAAATGGGAGGATGTAGCGGGCCTTTAAGAGGGGATGGTGAGTAACATTAGTAATGAAAGCGGCAGGGATCGAGGACTGGACCATTATTGTTTTGAGGCCCGTTGGCTTCATGTTGTACTGTATTCATATTTGTTCTATGCAAAATTTAATAAAATCTCTTTATCAAAAAAAAAAAACATGGTCATGTGACCATATAATTAGCCCCTATGGGGCTAAATATATGGTCACATGACCATGATGATAATGTTACATGATAATGTAGTGCAACTATATATTTAGCCCCTAGAGTCCTAGAGCCTTAAACATTTTCAGGACTAGCAGGCCTACTGCAATATTAAGACCCTTACAACACAAACTACTCCAAGCTGTAAAATGAAAGTTCCAGCTATAAGAGGGCTTAAAAAAAGGACTCAATGGTGGGAGGAGTTATTACTTTTGGGTCTCCACTAACCTTGAATGGGGACCCAGAGATGACCTAAACTGACAAGTGTGACATGCTGAACATTTTGGTGGTGGTCCCATTGTCCTAGGACCACCACTGACTGAGTTATGGGCAACAATGTTGTGAAAAAGAATGCTTGCAAAGCATTAGGGGGCAGCTTTTCCCGAGTGCAGTGAATATTGTAGTATCAGTTCTCCCGCTGTGCAGAGAGAGCCCCTTTGCGGATTTCTGTGTTTTTTAGTAAATCATTTATCAATTATAAGTGTTTTTGGGAATGCTGTGGAGCTTGAATGGGAGAGCCAAAACAAATAACTCAGATTAGGTAACAGCGTGAACAATGTGACCAGCTCTCCAATACTGCCGATGGAGTTTGCGCTGAGCTCGTGCACTAACTCGTGCCCTAAGTTAACCATATTTGTGCCCGCCATGTTTTTTCATCAAAAATGTTACTGCAAATATTACATTGATATTATCAGTAATGTTATCAAAGATGTCATGAGTGCAATAATTTGTTGGGGGTAATTAGCAGTGATTGGTGAGAGCACGAGTTAAAGTTACAGGGCACGAGTTATAGTTACCTGAGATAACTCTAACTATAACAAGTGAATTTCTATAGTTTGGTATGTTTACAATGTGAGCCTAACTACAATGCCCCTGTAACACTTGGGTTTTTAAGTGAATTTCTATGTTTAAAAAAAATTATATTTCCTACCTACAACGTCCCTAAACCTTTTACAAAAAGTAATTTTAATTACTATACGTTAATCAAACCACCACCATGCTGTGCGTAGCGGCAGTTGGCCTCAAGGCCTGGCCTGTGGCCAACCCCCTATATCCATGCAACCCCTCACTGCGAATGGCCTTTGAGAGAGAGAGAGAGAGAGAGAGAGAGAGAGAGAGGGGGGGGGGGGGAGGGAGGGAGGGAAGGAGAGGGAGAGAGACAGAGAGAGAGAGAGAGAGAGAGAGAGAGAGAGAGAGAGAGAGAGAGAGAGATATTGATTTTAGTGCAATGGTCTCTCCATACAATGACTTAAAAGCGTCACACCAGCAAGATGTTTGGTTGGAATGCTATAGTTACCTTTTGATGCGCAGCCGAACAGAGTCATCTCTGGCCTACTGGTAAAACCCTTGGACTGTCACTCAGTAGATTGAATGTTCAACTCCTGGTATCTAATGAGAGTATGACTGTTTATTTACTTGTGTTTTGAATGTTAAACACCCATAGTGATGGAATATTTACATCATTTTCCCATCACCGTCCTTGGATTGAATGTCTTAGAGATGTCTGGACACTACGTAGTAAGGAGTCACATGTGACCTAGTGGTTAAAGTTTCAGACCGTCACACAGAAGGTTGAGGGTTTCAGTCTAGGTGTGTCAGTTGCCATTTCTCTACTTTAAATTCTTTTCAACTTAAAATATTTAAGGTACATACAGAAAGGCAATCTCACACTTTTTATTTGTCAAAATATTATTTTTTTCAATTTGTCAGAACATTTCTCATTGTAAGTGATGAGGGGTTAGGTGGTTAACGGGGGTTGGCCGCAGGACAGACCCAGCAGACAATCCATAGAAATTAACTGAAAAAAAACAAAGGTTACAGGGATGTTATAGTTAGGAAATAGAATTTAAAAAAAATTAGATATTAGCTTAAAATGTAGGTTACAGGGTTGTTGCAGTTAGGCTCACATTTTAAATGTACGAAACCATAGAAATTCAACTGTTATATTTACAGTTATTTCAAGTAACTATAACTCGTGCCCTAAGGTAACTATATCTTGTGCCCTCCCCATGCACTGCTAATTACCCCAGAAATTACAACACACATAACATCTTTTATAACACCACTGATAATGTAACTGTAACATTTGCAATAAAACTATTGATGAGATAACTGGGCACGGCGGGGGAGCGCATTATAGTTGCCTTTGGGTCCCAGTTATAGTTATTGGAGATAACTCCAACAGCTGTATTTCTATGGTTCTGTATGTTTAAAACATGAGCCTAACTATAATAATAACATCTCTGTACCCTTTGTTTTTTTACGTGAAACAAATACATATATATGTACATATACTAGTGGCAGTTGCATACTTTGACATTGCTTCCTAACACAACACAACCAAACACAGAATTTAAAACTCTGGAGTTCAGCACTTTGCACACTTAGAGATGGAAAAGTGAAACATATGCTTTAGAGATTGAAAAGAGGGGACAAAATATTAATAAGTAGGTGAACAAAAAGAAACGAAAATGCCACAAGCAGCCCTCTAGCAAGACAGATGTAAAGCATAGTGTGCCAGAGTGAATAAATGAATGGAAGTAAACCTAACGGGTCTGTTAGGAGTGTGCTTGCTTGCTCGTCCGTTCTAGTTTATACAGAGAATATTAGTTATCTATGTTTCTTTTACAGCACGGATATTCTTTATGGTGGCATAATGCTCTATCTACTCTCTTGCCTAGGTGGAGTTAAATTTAGGGATGTGCGAAATTTGTGTAATTTACTTTTGCGTAATTTTACAAAATTTCAACAGAAGGACGTGGAATTATGCATCATTACTTGAAGTGCATTTTTGCTACATTACTGCATGAAATGCATCCTCACGGCACTTCAGGCATAGGGATACGTTTAAATAAAGCACCGCGAGCAGGCGCTGGAGCTCTGTTCTTTCTTTGTGTTGGTGGTCATTTTTTACCACGAATGGCTCCATTCACAGTCATTTTTAACTACAAACGGAATGCAATTACACTAAGTGGCGTAATGGTGTAATTTCGGAAAATTCGTGTAACAAACGTAACACTACACTCAAAATTACACATATTACACTAGTGTAATTTATGTTTCACCCAGGCCTAGTTAAAGGGTGACCTTAAGGAGGAAGTGAAAAACTCAAGGTAAATCACCAAAACAATATTTTATTTTTCCTTGTTACATTTCATATTGAAATACTTCTGAGTCTGTAACGAATGTATTCAGCTGTCCCAGTCTCGTGCCCAAGCCTTTTTCATATAAAAAGATTCAGGCAAAAAGAAACTAAACATATTTGGGGAGGATTCTACTTCTTAGTACCTCTTGAAGTAACTGCTGCTTTGAGAACACTGTGATGTAAACATGAATTGGCGTCAACAGTGAAAATCCTTTTTATGGAGAATGAGTCATTGCCTCCCCCTTGCATGACACAGTCTTAGAATGCAGCTGTTTCAGCCTTGATTCCCTGACACGGCGCTTCTCATCCCGCCTATAGCCTTCTCCAAAGGTAAACAACCCTTCACAAGCCACATCTCTCAAGTACATGCACCACCTTCATCCTTGCTCGAGCAGAGCTGCCCCACCCAGCAGGTCTTTTCAGTCTCACTGCCACTCCCGAAGAGAATTACACTTCCATCTGTCAGACACCTCCATGAAGCAAGAGCAGTGCAAGGACTGATATACACCTAGCGTAATAGCGCCTTGCTGCTGAAGTACTCCCCTGACATTGAAAAAATAATTTTCAGGTCTTTGGTAATAATGTGGTATAACAATTAGACTGGCTGCCTTTTTTCGCATTATGTAAGAGCCTGCCTTCCCTGGCAGCTTTGAGCAGTTTCTTTTTTCCCATCCCAGCCACAGCCACAAGCCACTAGCAGCTAATGGCAAGTGGTCTGACTGTGATAAAGCAAGTCAACAGGTGTGGACTTTGTATTCAGTCTTCCAGTGCTGGAAGGGAAAAACAAACCTCCACTCCCATGCATAGCCCGTCTGAAACCCATAAACAGTCAATGAGTGGCAGGATGGCTAGAGTGTCTCTGCTTACACTCTTACTCTGCCCCCTGGTGTTAGGTGAGCAGCAACGCAGACAGAGGAGCTCAACCAAGGAGTCAAATGGCCTCACAAATTCTAAACACTCAACGCGTTCATAGGAGGCGGATGCTCAATGCCAGCGGTTCTTATCCTTTTGACTTCTGTGGACCTGCGCTTAATCATTACAGGACTCCAAGAACTCCCTCCCCGCTTGGTCATTACTGAAATCTGGGGTGACTCACTTAGTCATTACTAGAATCCAGGAACCCAAGCCTAAGCACTTTTTATTTGAAACAATACATAAAAATATAGAAATAAGAACATCAAACAAATATATAAATAACAAATTATTTTATTTAGTTTAAAAATCAAAATAGAAATTCAATTTTAGTGGAAGGTTGGAGCTATTCTAATTGTATTTATTTTTAATTCTAAAAGGCGAAGAGATCTGTTAAATTCCAACATATCACTTAGGGGGTCATTCCGACCCTGGCGGTCCATGACCGCCAGGGCCAGGGACCGCGGAAGCACTGCCATCAGGCTGGCGGTGCTTCCTGGGCCATTCTGACCGCGGCGGTAAAGCCGCGGTCAGAAAAGGGCAACCAGCGGTTTCCCGCCGGTTTACCCCAGCCATGGGGATTCCGACCCCCTTCCCGCCATCCTGTTCCTGGCGGTTTTTACCGCCAGGAACAGGATGGCGGGAACGGGTGTCGTGGGGCCCCTGGGGGCCCCTGCACTGCCCATGCCACTGTCATGAGCAGTGCAGGGGCCCCCTAACAGGGCCCCATAATGATTTTCAGTGTCTGCTTTGCAGACACTGAAAATCGCGACGGGTGCCACTGCACCCATCGCACCCCTACAACTCCGCCGGCTCCATTCGGAGCCGGCTTCATTGTTGAGGGGGGTTTCCCGCTGGGCCGGCGGGCGGCCTTCTGGCGGTCGCCCGCCGGCCTAGCGGGAAAGCCAGAATGGCCGCCGCGGTCTTTTGACCGCGGTGCGGTCATTCAGCGTTTCCCTCCAGGCGGGGCCGGGGTCAGAATGACCCCCTTAGTCTTTTTTGCTTTTTATGCATGCTCTCTTTTTATTGGAACTTCAATTAAGGACACGCATTGTCCATACTACACTGTTTGCTGAACTTGAGCTGCTGCGCAAATCAAGCTAGGATACAAATTTAATTTGTATCCTCCATTTTCAAATTCCTACACATTTACTGAACGTTTTTACATTCTCACTTTCACATTTTTTTTCTGTATGTACACTTTATTAAACTGCCAATATTATTCTGCTTTCTCCACAGTCAGACCCGCTGAGTAGGGATACAGACCCCTAGGCGTCTGCAAATCACAGGTTAAGAACCAGTGCTTTAAACAGTGACTTAGTGTGTGAATTCCCTAGCCAACAAGAAGGGGCGGCATGGGGAACACGTTTGTGGCCCATGGATAGAGACATGCCTGGAATCCAGAGGCGGCTCCTTCGCAATGGCAAAGAGTGTCGCCCCACTGACTAAGAGCCAGCAGCTAAAAAATAATAGAATATATTTTACTATTGTTTTACTTTTCAGTTGCTGGCTAAGCTAGCATGTGCAGGCAGGGGTGGGGCTGTGCCATGGGAGGGAGGAGGAAGAGTGGGGTGAGTGCAATTAAGTGCGCATGTCAGTTTGGCCAGCCGTCTTAGGCCGGCCAAACTGACATGCGCACTTAGGTTTCTCCAACACGGCTATGTTGCACAGCTGGGTTGGAGAAACAGCATTGACTCCAGTGCACTGTCTGAGTGGCAGACCAAGCTACTCAGACCAATCCTAACACTGCTCTCATGCTGGGTATAGCATGAGAGCAGCACCAGGTTTGCATGGGGAGCCTGTCCTGGTGTCCCAGGAACTGCTGGGGTACCAACACCATCAAGAAGAAGCAGGAGCAAGGCAGCAGGAGGCAGCGGCAGGACAGGTATGTTTAAAAAAAATTATTGTTCTCCCTCCACCTTGAGATTTGTGGCGCTGCCATTGCGGGGATTGTTGCGTGGTAAGTGATCCAAGAGACAGGCACCTGAGTGGCGCATATCCAGCTACCACAGCCTGTCCGGGATCACGGAGCAGATGGCACAGCTGAACTGAAGCAGTGTTAAGTGGCTGGCTAATGCACCACTGTTTTCCACTTAAGAAGCAAGTGGCCAATTCCAATAAAGATTCATTTGCTGCCTCTTTATTGTCTGGTTTCTTAAGTGGTTTTCCCTCGGCTTGGTAACTGTTTTACATATAGATATTACACACTGTAACAGGTGACCTTGCATTGTTTTCACAGCAGACATTCCCTCAGAGTGCAATAATCTAAAGCCCCTGCGTTAGTCAACGCTCAGATGCCTGCAGCTGCTGCTGGTGGACTGTCCAGTAAATCCGCCCACTCTCAGCCAGCCTGGAAATGTGGAGATGTAAGACACATGTCATGCTGTTCCTCTCTCCAAATGTCAAATGCCATCTGTCCCCTTGTTAGATACACAGAATAATAATATTTTGCTGCCAGTGCTCATTCAGGTATGGAAGTGCAAAAGGAAGGTTACAGAAGAGAAGAAGGTAACAGAAGAAAACAAGCATTTGCAATGCAACGGGTCTCGCATTTCTCCGAGTTAGAGGTATTAGCAGTTGTAAACTCCCAACCGGACTTTTCTTGCCTCATTAAATGGAGAAAAAAAACAAGCGTGGTCGCGCCGCTAAACAAGCGAGATTGCGCTGCGAAAAAAGAGAAAAAGTAGTCCACAAACCGGACGGAAAACAGCGAACCTTGTATGTTTTCAGTACTTGGTCGCTGCGCTCGAGGAGGGCTAACCACCGGAAAAGGCATGATGTATGCATGCCTTCCACTAATAAAACCAAGCAGATTTTAAAAGGCAAGCCCACGAACCAATGAGAGACACTGAATCAAATCAAATCAAATCATTAACATTTATAAAGCGCGCTACTCACCCGTGCGGGTCTCAAGGCGCTAGGGGGGAAAGGGGGGGTTATCGCTGCTCGAACAGCCAAGTCTTTAGGAGTCTCCGGAAAGCGGAGTGGTCCTGGGTGGTCCTGAGGCTGGTGGGGAGGGAGTTCCAGGTCTTGGCCGCCAGGAAGGAGAAAGATCTCCCACCCGCCGTGGAGCGGCGGGTGCGAGGGACGGCAGCAAGTGCGAGGCCAGCGGAGCGGAGGGGGCGGGTGGGGACGTAGAAGCTGAGGCGTCTGTTGAGGTATTCCGGTCCCTTGTTGTGGAGGGCTTTGTGTGCGTGGGTGAGAAGACGGAAGGTGATCCTTTTGCTGACTGGGAGCCAATGCAGGTGTCTCAGGTGTGCGGAGATGTGGCTGTTGCGGGGTACGTCGAGGATGAGGCGGGCCGAGGCGTTTTGGATGCGTTGCAGGCGGTTTTGGAGTTTGGCGGTGGTCCCGGCGTAGAGGGTGTTGCCGTAGTCCAGGCGACTCGTGACAAGGGCGTGGGTCACGGTTTTTCTGGTGTCGGCGGGGATCCAGCGGAAGATCTTGCGGAGCATGCGGAGAGTGAGGAAGCAGGCGGAGGACACGGCGTTGACTTGCTTGGTCATGGTGAGAAGAGGGTCCAAGATGAAGCCGAGGTTGCGGGCGTGGTCTGCGGGGGTCGGTGCGGTGCCGAGGGCCGTGGGCCACCAGGAGTCGTCCCAGGCGGACGGAGTGTTGCCGAGGATGAGGACTTCCGTTTTTTCAGAGTTCAGCTTTAGGCGGCTGAGCCTCATCCAATCTGCGACGTCCTTCATACCCTCTTGTAGGTTGGTCTTGGCGCTGGCGGGGTCCTTGGTGAGGGAGAGTACAAGTTGGGTGTCGTCGGCGTAGGAGGTGATGATGATGTCGTGCTTGCGTACGATGTCGGCGAGGGGGCTCATGTAGACATTGAAGAGTGTCGGGCTGAGCGATGAGCCTTGAGGTACGCCGCAGATGATCTTGGTGGGTTCTGAGCGAAACGGAGGGAGGTAAACTCTTTGGGAGCGGTTAGCGAGGAAGGAGGCGATCCAGTCCAGGGCCTGGCCTTGGATCCCGGTGGAGCGTAGGCGGGTGATTAGGGTGCGGTGACAGACGGTGTCAAAGGCAGCCGAGAGGTCGAGGAGAATGAGGGCGACTGTTTCACCGTTGTCCATCAGGGTTCTGATGTCGTCTGTGACTGAGATGAGGGCGGTTTCCGTACTGTGGTTGGTTCGGAATCCGGTTTGTGAAGGGTCGAGCAGGTTGTTGTCTTCCAGGAAGGTGGTCAGCTGTTTGTTGACGGTCTTTTCTATTACCTTGGCTGGGAAAGGTAGAAGAGAGATGGGGCGGAAGTTTTTCAGGTCGCTTGGGTCAGCCGTAGGTTTCTTTAGTAGGGCGTTGACTTCAGCGTGCTTCCAGCATTCGGGGAAGGTAGCAGAAGAAAAAGAAGAGTTGATGACGGTCTGGAGGTGCGGGGCGATGATGTCGTCGGCTTTGTTAAAGATGAAGTGCGGGCAGGGGTCCGAAGGGGCGCCGGAGTGGATAGAGTTCATGATGGATTTGGTTTCTTCCGTGTTGATGTGGGTCCAGTTGTTGAGGGTGATGTCCGGGGAAGCGGGTTCAGTGGTGTATGGTTGGGTCTGGTGTCCGAAGCTGTCGTGGAGGTCGCTGATCTTGCGATGGAAGAAAGTGGCGAGGGATTCGCACAAATCCTGTGAGGGCGTGACGGCGTTGGCGCTGGCGCTGGGGTTGGAGAACTCTTTGACGATGCTGAAGAGTTCTCTGCTGTTGTGGCTGTTTTTGTCTAGTCTGTCGGTGAAAAAGTTCCTTTTGGCAGTGCGGATCAGGTGGTGGTGTTCGGGTGTAGCGTTCTTGAGGGCGGTCTTGTTGTCAGCGGTGTGGTCCTTGCGCCAGGCCTTCTCAAGGGCACGACAAGTTTTCTTTGATTCTTTGAGGGTGTCAGAGAACCAGAGAGGTTTTTTGGTGTTGGTCTGTCGATGCGTGCGTTTGAGGGGAGCAAGGTTGTCAGCGCAGTTGGAGATCCAGTTTGTGAGGTTGAGAGCTGCGTCGTTGGGGTCGGTGGTGAGGGTGGGTTGGTTGGCGGCGAGAGCGGAGAAGAGTTGCTCTTCAGGGATCTTGTTCCACTGTCGACGAGGGATGGGTTGAGTGCGGAGGTGGGAGGTCTCGCGTCGGAATGTGAAGTGGACGCAGCTGTGGTCGGTCCAGTGTAGGGCAGAGGTGTGGCTGAAGAAGACGTGTTTGCTGGCGGAGAAGATAGGGTCGAGCGTGTGTCCGGCGATGTGGGTGGCGGTGTTCACCAGTTGTTTGAGGCCGAGGTTGGCGAGGTTGTCGAGCAGGGTGGTGGTGTTGGGGTCGTTGTTTTGTTCCAGATGGAAGTTGAGGTCGCCTAGGAGGATGTAGTCCGGTGAGGCGAGGGCGTGCGGGGAGATGAAGTCGGCGATGGCGTCGCTGAAAGAGGCGCGAGGTCCGGGAGGACGGTAGACGAGGGATCCTCTGAGGGTGGTCCTTGGGTCGGTGCGAATCTGAAAATGCAGGTGTTCAGCGGCGAGGGGGGGGTCTTCGGTGGAGGTGGTGACGCTGATGGAGTCTTTGAAGATGATGGCGACACCTCCTCCTACTTGGTTGGTGCGGTCTTTTCTGGAGATCTTGTAGCCTTCGGGGATGGCGGTAGCGATGTCTGGAGCAGAGGAGGCGTTCATCCATGTCTCCGTGATGAAGGCGACGTCCGGGGCTGTGGAGTCCAGGAGGTCCCAAAGTTCAACGGCGTGCTTGTGGATGGAACGAGCGTTGATCAGGATGCACTTGAGGTGGTTGATGGCGCGTGGGCTTGTGGTCGTGGTAGTTGCGTGGTGGAAGATGCTTGACATGGGCGGGGCTCTGAGCCCTTTTCTAACTACTACATTGTTTCCCAAGCGATCCGCATGCACAAGAGCATGCTACGCAGGCTCCACCCTAAACAAGCATTGGAAGGGCCTATAGGTGTCGTCGTTTGGACATTTTGGCTTTGCCGGCGTTTTTTTGCAATGCTGCACAACACCCCGATGCAATGCAGTATGGTTAATGAAGAATAAACGAAAATAACCTATGACTCTGCTGCCCCTGTCAGTTTGTAGAAGCGCAGCCATATGTGTGTCTGCAAAAGGACGTAGGTTTTTTTTTTTGTTTACTGGTCCGAGTTGGATCGGTAAATAAAAAGGGGAAAAACATGCAAGTAGAGGCACACACGGGAGACAGCTGAATAAACACATGCTTCTTCATGGAGCGCTTAACACAAAAAGAAAAGAAGTAGTTCTATAAAAGTGAGCAGCGAAGGGCCACAAGCAGAATGGCAATGCCCCAGAGGTGGGATAAGGTGGTAAGGCAAGCAATCCAATAAGCAAAAGCAGGCAAATGTGTGACAGTAAAACTAGCCAATGGTAAGCAATGGGCAGGCTACAAGGCCCCTGTGTTCTTGGTAAGCCAACAATACGTCTTTCGCAATCACACTGCAGCACTGATTGGTAGGATCAACCTAATGAAACCGCCCTCAAGCAGCACACCTTATGGAAATACTGTCCAGCTCAGACCACTAGGGTGCAAACTGGTTACTGTTTGTTCACATTTCTGTCCCAGGTGACTTTCTGTCCCTCTAATAAATAGTCTTAATTGCACTGACAGGCTGCAAACCTTGCTTTGTCTTCCAAAATGTTGCCCATTCTCTGGTATTAACACCTAGGAAGTATGAAGTAACTAAAAGGCTGAAACCTGCTGGGCAGTGGATGTTGGACACAGGAAGTATGAAACTAATCAAGAAATATCTTGATGCTTGATGGTTTCTCTTATTCTCTATATAAACCTAGAGAGTGTTTAGGATTAAATACATTCAAAGATTACACCTGTTGAAAGCCTCAATTCTTTAGCCCTAGCCAAACCAGTGCTATTCAAACATGACCAAACTTTCAAGGTCACGTTTCTGTTCCTGATCCCTCTCTCATAGAAAGCTGTGACTCTGTGTTATGCTATGAGATTTTAGAGTCATGAAACGCGCCGGAGGTTCAACTCTTTATCATTGACGCCTGTGAAAGTACTCCAGAGGTTGGACAAGAAGAAGTCTTGGGTACCAAAGTCCGAGAGAACCCCTGAAATTTTCCGTTACCAAGGCCCTAATCTACAACTAATGTAAATCCCAGGTACCCTTTCGTTGCTTCTTGTGGGGGGGAGGGGGGGCAGTAAAACTCACGGGCAGGAGAACTGAGGTTCATAAATGGGAATGAACCTGCAGTAGAATGCTACTGCATGTTTTTACCCTTGTTTATCTGCATGGAATTCCCACCAGGTTTAATTTGGCATTAATTTATTTTGAATTTTTCTGCGGTCTGAAGAGTTATAAGGTGTTTGCAAAACAATATTCTTATCCTCAAAATCTGTGGTAGTAATAACATTTGCGGTAACACACACATTTACCTCATTAGCGGGCTTTTTAAGATACATTCAAGTCAAACGTTGGTAAAGAGTTACATTTCCTACATTTCCGGTTAACACAGTCTAAAACTTCTAGACCCCCTGCAGTCCTTGGCATAAATGGCAACATTTTAGAGCAGGGAAGTGCATAGATTTTGAAAACAAAATCGGGGGAATGGATTTCCCCAGTTGACTCCTATTGAAGCAGAAGCAATGTGAGGTGGGAGATAGCTAAAATGAAGCAATTTTTGGCTTAAAAAATCAGAAGTCTCCCTTCTGAATCAGGTCTACTAGCATGCATGCCTAGGGAATTCTAGTATCTTGTCGTTGGGGATCGGGATCACTGAATACTGTCAGGACTGATAGCTTCTTGTCTATTGACCGCTGTCCAAAATTGTGTTTGAGCCGCACCACGAGGACTCTAATGCCTCCCTGTTAGTCATCGCTAGTCCTTAAATAGTGTAGTTCTGTACTGGTTACGTAGGCGTTGGCCACATGTAATCAGTTTCCCTGGGCCAGGTGAGTCTCTGTAAGTGATGAAAAGAATTAGGGTTTGCTGTAATCCCAAAGATAACTTCGTAACTCAATTAATAAATCAAACCTTGCTTTCCGATCTAATAATATCAGGATCTGCAACACAGTTTTGGCCTTTTTCTTACTAACAGGTCTTCATTAGGATTCAGGATACAAAATATGTTTTCAGTTCTTGACAGGATTAGTACAGTCTCGAGGCTCTAAGGGTGGGATAAGTCTCTCTTAACAGAGTTAATGTAAAAAACGGGGTATGGAGGATTACAACCTTCACTTTTCTTTTTTTATTAACATTGTCTATACCTGCCCATTTTATGCAGAGGATTGCTAAATGTGTGGCTATGAATATGTTAATTTCATGCTCAGTTATATCACCAGTATGGGCCTCAGAAAATGGACATTCCTGTAGCTGTTGTAATTTCTTTGTAGCTAGTTCTCATTTTTATGTTCAATTATATTGAAAATGTAAATTACAATAGAAGATGATACATATTTAGAGCTATAAAATGTAGCTTGTCCCAGAGAGAACCAACACTGGTCAGTTGAGGAGCGACTCAGAGGTCTGCCAGTTAAAATATTCATAGTAATGCCCTAGACTATTTTTGCAAAGGGCTTCAAGACAGAGTGTTCCAGTAAAACCCAACAAGATCTTTGCTGAGTGTCTTATGGCAGTTCCCACATTTAGGTGTAAGTGCCTGAAGAGAAAGACTATTAATAAAAGAATGGCCAGTCTCATGTAGTTCAGTGACTCAATATATTGGTTACTGAACATTTTGCTTGTAGATAAGCGGTAAAAAGAAGAGGCTCAAATAATGGAACCTTTTTCCCCTTCACTTTTATAAAATATATTAAATGGTCCATCATTCTCGGTTGGTGGCTGTAAGGAATAGGGTTGTTGGTTGAGTGGAGTGAATCCCTATTCAAGCAACAGTCACAATCCTTATCAGGGTGAACCACAGAAAGTCACTATAGGTAGCTGTGCTTTATCCTCTGGTAGCATGGCACAAAAGCAGTCAGGCTTAACTTGCAGGCAATGAGTAAAGTATTTATGCAGCACTTGAACAGTGGCAGATTCATTGTGCCCTTGAAATTAAGCTATACCTGACTGATGAGATCTTACCAGGGTGAATTTACTTAAGTTGCCTGTATTCCAGTTCAGGGAGGACCTGGCTTCAGTGCTTAATTTGAACCAGTGGTTTCTGGTGCTCAGTACTGACGCTTAATTCTGAACACTGGCACTAATGACAGTCCACCACGTGGTGGCGCTGTCTATATAATTTTAGGGTTAACACAACAACATTGTTTGATACTTATGATACATAAAAAAATTATAATATATGATGCCAACTCCATTCTTACAGTTTTGGGCGGACTGGAATAGATGTTGTAGCAGTGCAATGGTTAGTAGATGTGTTGATACTACTGTTGGCAGGGGTAATGGCTGGTGCAAGCTGAAGTGGCCTCCTGAGAAGGGCCGTATCATTTATATTTTTTAAGAAAGTAAGCACTGCCTGACTTAGCAGTTCGGGCTGGTCTGTTCCCATTGGAGCAGAGTCAAGACTGATTTGCATATGGCTGGATTCAAACTGAGGTGGCAAAGTGGTCGAAAAGTGATGGAATGGGATGCTGCTGAAGCATTTGCCAGTGGCTGAGATTAATTAAAGCATTCCATCCATCACCTTGTTGTTGTTGTAGTTGATGCCCTAAGCGCGACGGGTATGCCCAGATGTGGGTCCTGTGCTCACTGTGCCACTGGAATCAAGCTATACCTGGCTGGTGAGCCCCAAAACTGACCCAGGTTGCTTGTATTCCGGTTCAGGGAGGGCCTGGCTTGGCAGTTTGGGTCAGACTGTTTGCATTGTAGCAGGGTCAAAACTGATTTGCATACGGCTGCGTCCAAACTGAGCGGCCTAAGCAATTATCAGTGACTGAGATCAATTCAAGCATTCCATCTATTACCTTGCTTTTGTTGTAGTTGAGAGCCCAGTTGTCCAGCACCAAAGGGATGTAGGTTTACAACAAGGGAATTGATTTATATTTTTGAGTGGCTATTATACTACTGATTTTGTTGACCTTTACCCAGGCACTGCAAATAGCGATTTTCTGATAATTAGGAACTTGCCACACAATCCATCATCTGCTGCATAATCTGCAGATGTCAGAAATGTTACAAAAATATTACAACAGCATGTTGTTGTGCAGCAGATGACCCATCACATAGGTTGATTGGTCATTTTTCAGTTCCTTATTTCTGGACTTGGCTGTCAAAGTGATACTAATGAGGTGAAACCTTTGGTGCAAGCATGTCTAAAAATGCTAAAATAATGAGGTGATATCAACACAAAATGTTCAGCATTATGCCACATATTTTGCCTGTTCTTGCCACATAATTTAATGAACCCTGGCGACTAATTTGTTCCTTCCATTCCACATAATTTCAATGGCCCTACCTTTACCCTCTGAGTTATAGTGGTTGGATTGTTTGTGTCACCATGCAAATAGAAAGGGGGGTGCGATTGTTTGATTGCAAACAATGGCTGTCCTGTAAAGTCGGATATCAGTGCTCTTGCCTCATAAAAACCGCTCAAAAAGAACAATTAATCCAATACTGGCAGCTACATACTACACATCACACTCAGCAACAGTTGGCACACTGGAGCAGCGCCGCGTGTTCGGTACAGGGGCCAAATATGAAAACACTGTACACGTCCAACAATTCCCCTTCGCAGGCTCGGCAGTTCAGATGGCCATGTTTAATTCACTTCTGGTTGCTCACAGATCAGATCGCTCCACTTTTCTACATCGAAGAATGAGCGGTTAAGGAACACTACTTAAATGCCTGCCCAGAAGAGGAGCAACTATTGCATTCAGTGACTGCTCTAAGATTACATTTCATAAGCTCTGGCAAAGCCAATAGATCTGGTGTGGGCCACCAGACTTTTGCCACTGTCAATTCTTGGTTTTTTTGGTCATGATTTTCGCGAAACGTACTGTTGGTGAAGGTGTTGGGCCTTCTACATTGGATGTCCTCCTTGTGTAAGGGCAGAATGCTGTCACCCACAGTGAAGCTACCCAATGACTGAAGTGGGCTGACCTACTGTCCCATGCTTTAGGGAGTAGAAATGTAAATGACACCATAACAGACCAATGGAAGACAAGGGCTTGTTGAAAGCCCCTACAAGCAAGTATATTATACATACAAATGTATTAAAGTCTCGGCTAGCACCAGACCTAAACATATGATGGTTGGTATGGCATCACAATGTTATTTCAGGGTCTCTGCGGTCAAGCAAATTAAATTGACCTGTAGTGGGTGTAGTAACATTCACATTAATTTCTGTTAATAAAATGACCTTCTCTGCCCTTGTTGTACTGGCATATCTGAGGTCATGGATTTCCATTTGTGGGAAAACGTGAAATCTGTGAGTCTCATCCTAAGGATGGGTTGAGCACTACTGATTTATGAGCAGTACTATATGTACGATTAAAAAGGTGTGGGTCTCTCCAGAGTAGTTTCCTCAGGTGCATAACTAAGGAACAATTATAAGAGCATTGGCCTATGTACCTAGGGGTGCAACCTAATATATGTTGCACTAATACTAAATGTTTTAAAATCTTAAACCAAATTTTTTCAGAATAAATAACTGAAATCAACAAGCGACAATATATTTATTGAAACAGTTTAAATTTCACATATGTCCAACACCCATTACCTACTAAGTTAGTTTCTCTCAGTTGTTTCATAAGTTGTAGATCTTAATGTCAGTGAATATATACAATTTTGGAAGCAAAGCCAAGATTTCCACCCTTCCATCGCTGTGCAATTAAATAACTTTGTTTAAAGACTGAAAGCCATTTGTGAACAGAAATGTTTAACAAGCATGGATGCGCCAATGGGTCTGATGTTGGCTGCCTGCCTTTTGGCTTTGTCAAACTTGTTTTGCTTTATCATGTTTTTTTTCAAAAGGTGACTGTTAGGAAAGCATCTGGGCTCTTGTCAATCTGAAAAACAAATTGGGTAGAAGTAGTGGTGTAACGAAACTTCAGCCCCTCCCCCTGCAAATTACATGGAGGTGCCCCCCTCTTCTAGACTCACCCATGAGCTCTCAGGCCAGGGTACTGTGCCTGGAGCTCGGGCCCCCCAGCACCAAGGGGGCTGCCGGAGCCCTTGTCACACCACTGGTTAGAAGCAAAAATATTATTTTGGCTCCTAAAAGCATGCATGGCCATTGTAGTTTCTGGTAGTTTAGGGAACTACTTTGTGTGTGGATATGTCCGCTATGAAGGGGAGGAGTGCTAACACTCTCAGCTTGGTTAGCCAATGGCTGAAGTGGGCTGACCTTTTTTCTCGCGATGTGTGCAGATCATTTGACGAAGAAAACGGACAGAAGCCCCTATAATTAAGTATTTCATGTATATCATTGTGGTAAAATCAAAAGTTGTTGGCTAACGCCTGACCTAAAAATGGTCAGCCTGAACTCAAGTTGTGTGGACTGGACAGTTCACCAGAAAACATTTATTTGAGGGCGGTTCATAATTAGGTCTCGCTACTCAAAATACCTCTTGCTGTGTGTATGTACACAACAGGGGCTTTGAGTCTGACCCCTTCCTCCATTTGCTCGCATGGTTAAGCTACCTTGAGTCACTGCTTCTTTAAATGCCCATCAATTTCCGGGTCAGTGCATGACATTTTGCAGGTCTTTGTATTTTCTTTTTGCACTGGTGATTGTTAAAGAAAAGAGCCAGTCTCCAGAGTTAAGAACAACTCCTAAAATCAGGGCCTAGTGAAAGTTCTTAGACTAACACATTTTAAGAAATTCCCAGCATTTCCACAAGGACAGAGAGCGTTCACCAAATCACGTGACATCAGCTGGCAACGTCTTACACTGGGAGATGAATCGCAGCGAGTATACGGCCCAGCTACTATGCCCCGCCCCTTTTAGGCAAGTGCCATAACACGTGGTGACTCTCTTGCTTGGAAGACCCCTCTGAGTGTGCATTAAAATGATAAGTTTCCACTCAAATTATGTGGTCTGCACACTTCACCCAAAGAAAGAGCCTGTCAGGGGCTTGATTGCGTGTAAGATGTACATGATCCAAAATGTTTTTTATCTTGTGCAGCTAGGAAGGGGGCAGGTGCCATGTGACTTTATGCCCACTCCGTGTTGGCAGAGGGAGGATGGACTGCAGGGACAGCGCTGAAGTGCAGGAGCAGTGGCCGCAGACATCTGGACGGATGCAGGAGGTGCTCTGAGTGGTATGCTCGGAGGGCATTTCTTGCTTGGCAACATTGCGAGGTCACCTCTTACTGAAGTCTGTTATGAAGTGTAGACTTAGATTCAGGAAATGTAATTGGTTACCCAAGAGAGCATTTTAGCAACACCGAGACCGTCGCAGAGCTCTTATGATAACATGTTTTCAGGTATCATGCCTAAGCATTCCAGTGCAGTGGCGTAACAAAGGCCCCAGCAGCCCCTGCGGTGCCAGGGGGCCCCGACCTCCAAAAGATCCCCTCAGGCCAGTACCCTTCCCTGAGAGCTCCTGACTAAGTTCGGGGGGAGGAGGGGGGGGCCTCCGTGTACTTTGCGGGGGGGCTCAGGTTTAGTTACGCCACTGTTACAGTGCTAACATATCAATGAGTTGCTTTAATGCACCTGTGTTCAAAGTGAGTGTGCAGTTTACTGTTGGTTTACGCGTAAAACATTTTTTTTTTAATGGACCAGACGACTTTGTAACACTTTTAAACATAGCTGGCAATTGGTTTCATGTCATGAGTAACATATTCAGCCATTTTTTGCATTTTAGCCAGCATCACTTTTCAAGCTGATATTTTCAGCTTATAATGAAAACTTTAAAAAACAAATCTACGAGCCCCACAATGCAATATGACCTTGGCTAAAAAGCCAGACCTGGGGGGTGGTATCATATGCCATACTGCCAGCTGGCAGGCTTGTGAAATGCAAAATAAAATTTTACCTGCTGCCTTTCTGCCTTTCCACCACACTGGCAGTCACGAGATAAACAGCCTAGTGGGTGAGCGGGCGGAGATAGTCTTGGAACATATGGCTGCTAATGGGCTAATATTATCACTCCTTGGAAAACCAGCATGCTATAAAAAGATGTTATTTACCAGACCAATGGGAGCAGCCGCGGTTTAATGTGTTTGAAGAGACACTGAGAAAGGAAAAACAAAGTTCTGTCACCTCTCTTCCGGTGGGAGTTTGGGGTGATTCAGGTAGAGTGGCTAAGTCACCACTGTGATGTTCCGTTCCTTGAACAGGTGCAGAACTGAGGGCTCAAGAAAGGAGGAGGGGGGAGGGGAAGATGCATGTCTGTTTCAGTTCCAATCCCAGTAACATAGTTGGTGATTAACATGCCTTATTGTGGACCTGTATCCACCATAAAAGCTCAACAGGTTAGTGTGTCTGCTGGTGAGATCCACATGGGAGGCCTTGGAGCCCAGCAGGATCATTTCAAATTGTCATGCTTCTGGGGTTAACTAAAGTGGCATCTGTGTTCTGATAGATAGTCACAGGTCGCCCTGCATAACTTGAATGGTCCTGGATCTTTTTAATGGGACAAAGGTTATGTATTTACCAATGATTACTTGGAAGAACCCATTGTCAACTGAGACTTAAAAGCAAATGTATAGAAGACCCTTACCCTGACTCTCTGTAGGAGGAACACATTCCAATAAGAGTTTCTATTACTTTCTCAGATCCTTTTCTTGCTGCTCCAGCAGATGTACAGAACTCACAGGGGCGGCTCCTCCATTAGGGTGGAGGAGCGTTGCTCCCCCCCACCCCCAAACCCCGCCAGCAGCGGCAGCTGCAAAACCTTTACAAGGAAACAATAATAAACTTTGTTTATTATTGTTTCCTTGTAAAGGGGTGGGGCCGCAGGAGCGATGAACAGTGAGGTTGAGTGCACAGCACTCCCCCTCACTGCGCATCTATGTTTGTCCAGCCGTATCGGGCCAGCCAAACACACATGCGCAGTTGGCGCTCTCAGCCAACCCTAACGCTGCTCTGAGAGGCATCAGGATTGGCCGCAGGGCAGGCTGAGAACCTGTGCCTGCCTGCAGCAAAAGAAGAGATGGAGGAGTGGAGTGGCGCGGCGGCGTGCTGGTAAGTGGTTTAAAAAAAAAAAAAAATCATGTTTATTGTTTATTCCTTCCTCTGCCCCCGCTCTCTGCCCCACCCCTTCCGCACACTGCGACTGAGAGCTCAAGCTCTCAAGCTTCCTAGTTCCATGTGTGAGCTACTCACCCAATCCAAAGTTTTCCAATAGGATCAACTGGACTACAAATCCTACCATTCAAACAAAAAAACCTGGTCTGGATGAGGTAATCATAAAAAGGAACTGGGAAACCTTAGAATCCTCCATGTATTGCCCCACCTGTCCTCACTCAGTCTCAAGAAAAACACAAAAATAGACAGAAGATTATTAGTATTTACGTATAGCAGTCTCTTTACTTCAGCAATGGTACGGTATTTTAATAACACTTTCCATGTAGTCGGCCTGTGCCACCCACACTACCATTACTTACTCATAAATATAACACAAAAACAGCACTCTTAACATCACAAGTAAGTAAAGCAGGTAGCCAGTTATTGTGGATAATGCTTTAATGACTGCTTTCGGTACTTGATTAGGAAACCTCACTAAAATCAGGGGCAAAAAAATCCAGGGCACATATTACATTTGCACATGACATCCCTTGACATTTTGCACCCAACTTTACGATCAAATCCCAAAATCGGGCTTACAAGCGAACTCTGCCTGTTGTGGATGTTTTGATGCTGCATTTTCAAGCCTCACCTACAAGGACAACATGGCAGCACCAGGTGCCTTCTTGAGAAATACTGTTTTATAGGTGATAAGAAGAACTTACGATAGGCTTACAGCCCTCCCATGGCTTAGGCTGGCTTTACTGTCACTCTTATTTGCTTGCTTTCTGTTTCCCGGCTTTACTTGGCCCATCTTGCGTTTGTCCATCAACTGTGGCACAGACTCTTTACAATCTTTTTGATTAGCTCACTTGTATTCTTCTACTACTCATTTTTAGGAAATTCCTTTTTAGGTTGAGCTTGCGAGCACTCTGATGTGTTGTAGCCTATCAGTGGGCTCTGTGGGCTTTTAAACACACCCACTGCACGCCCATCACTATCACTCGTTCATGGGCTTGCCTTTCAAAAATTCTTTATCATCATTGGTAAATGCTTTACGTTTGTCCCTCCTTGGGGCGGTTTTGTTACTGCCTTGGCCATCGACCCTGTTACATAGATAATTTCACGATTGCCAAAAACGTTTGACTGCAAGTAAACTTCTTTTTCTTTTTGTGTCTCTCCTTCACGTTCATGCTAATGGCAGCCATGGCGCTTTGAATCAGCTCGCTTATGTCAACTGTTTTAATTTTCAATTTATGTGGCAAGAAAAGTCTAGTTACAAATTTACAACGCTAATAGCTCTAACTAGAGCAAACGTGAGAGCCATTGCATTGCAAGAGCTTGTTTGTTTTTATGAATGTATTTTCTAACTCTCTCCATCGTGTGCTTTTGGGCAAAACTCCCACCCCAGAAAACCTACCACGTTGATCCTATGTGTTTTCTGAGTGCTTTTCCCCTCACACAAAATAACTCCTCCTGTGCACCAAGTTGTTGTCTCCTTTGTGTGCTTTTACCCCCTGGAAAGCACTCCTGTGATCTATACTGTTCTCTCCCTGGTGTGCCCCCCACAAAACCCCTCTCGTCCCCAGTACTTCGTGTTACTCTCTCTCTTGTGTGCTTGTCTCCCATGAAAAATATCCTTAATCCCCACTCTCCATATAGCACTCTCGCTCTTGTGTTTCCCAGTGCCTAATTTCTAATATAATAAGTGCCGGTGCTAAAAGCGCTGCTAGGAAATCAGTGGCGGCACCAGCGTGCCAAGTGCCATGCTGCATGGTCTTAAATCCACATCAAGACACTTTAATCGACCGCCAGACAAAGGGGACACAGCAACCTGAAAGTGTTCTGAACACACCATGAAATGCAGATAATGCCTTTGGGTTGCAGAACAGCTATATGACCTGAAGGAGGAGGACAGGATAGGTAGGTACATATATTTTTAATAATTACTAGGCCCATTGCCCAGGTGAGAAAAATTAAATTGCCCCAGCCCTGTTAAATAAGTGCCGGTGCTAAGCACTGGAAACCACCAGCACAAATTAAGCACTGGTGTTTCCCCCTGAAAAAACCCACCCCCCAGCAATGGTCTCTGTGTTGCCCTCTACAGCTTGTGCTTCCCCCACAAAACCCCTGTGTTGCTTTCTCCCTCCTTTGCTTATCCACCGCAAGGACCCCTATCCCCGTTGCTCTGTCTTGCTCTCTGGTACACATGGTTTCCATGCCGTCCAAAGACCCCCTCAGGCCCTCTTTTCCCTGGCGTCATGTTGCTCTCTTTCCCGTAGCCTTTCCTCCCCGCAAAACCCCCACACCTCCACACTCCGTGTTGAACTCTTCCTCATATGCTTCCCCCACCAGACATTCCCTGCACCTTGCGTTGCTTTCTTTCACATGTGCTTTCACCAGCCAGTCCCTTCAACCCCTCCTCGCTGTGTTTATCCGTTTCGTCTGTCTGCCCACATACAAAGTGCACCCCACACCCCATGTTGCTCTCTCTCGCATGTTCTTTACCCGAAAACCACTATCCTGTGCTCTGTGTTGCTCTGTCCCTCCTCTGCTTCTAGCCCCATGCAGATCCCTGGCACACCCACCACCATCCGTGTTGCTCTCTCCATCGAACGCTTCTCTCCCCCTCACATATTATTTTAGCCTATGCTCCACTGCATTGGGGAAAAATGCTTTTAGGCGATGTTGCATTGCCAATAGTTCTAAACAGGCGAGACAAATTCTCTTTGCCATATGCTAGTTAATATTTTGTGTTTGTAGTTACACCCTTCTAAAAAGTGAGTAGTAAGGGTGACTGTTGGGGCTGATCAGTGCCTAATTTGTAAATAAAAAGGTGCTGGTGCCCAAAGCCCCCCTCTTAAACACGTGGCTGCTGCAAATAAATGTGGGAACAAGGAATGCAGAGGCAGTGTAATCCTGAAGCCATCTCGGGCCTCTTCAATCCATATAAAGCCGCTCCCTGCCCCCTCAGCTCACTCTAGCAGCTTTCTACTGTCTCCCTTTGTGACGCTTTTTCGTTTTCCTCTTCCTCCGTCTTTCCCATTTTTGTCTTTTGCTCGCAGCAAATGCTTGAGGCAGAAGATTAAGCCCTGGCCCTCAAAAATAAGTGCCGGTGCTGAAACAACAAGCACAAATTAAGCACTGGGGCTGATCACATGGTAAGCAGATTCTAGAAACCAAAAATGGGAAATTTCACAAACAAAGAAATAGGACTACAACTTTGTGCAACGTAGGTGGAGAGGTGGCACAGAATGCCTTAATTGTCATCGCTCACCAATGTAGAAAATAAAACAAAGAGGAACCAAGGGGAATCAAATGCAACTTTTACATGCATATCATTTATGTTAACTAAATTTCTTTGTACTAGGGGCTGCTACATATTCTTACACTGGATCACACAAAAACGTTCGTTCTTCTGTGTTCAGGCACCGTTCCTCTGTGTTCAGTCGACATGCTCTGAAAGTCAGGACGTCCTAAGTTTATTGAAATTTCCCATGGCTGGTGGTGAAAATCCAAGACACCTGTCACCCTACCTGAGCATAGTTTAACACCCCGTTCCCTTCTACCCTCTCACAAATTCCCTCCTTTTCACCTGTAGTGGTTTGGAGCAGCAAATCCCTATTCAAGCGACCAATATAACAGGCCCCAGCACTTTGTTCCTGTCCCTTCCCCTCCCCCTTACTCTCCTGGGCCCTGTAGTGCTCTAGACTTCAAATCCGTCAGTCCCTCTCCTCTCCCAGCCCCAGGACGATTCACCCCTCAGATTAGTTTGCCATTACTCGTGTGTCTATGAGTATGGGATTTTTATAGCCCAGGCCTAGATAAAAGGCAGCAACGAGCTGTACAGGGACGAAGGCCAACATAGAAGTCAAAGGATAATTGAACAGGTGTCTGTGTTCTGAAAGTGGAAGGTGGCTGGTACCCCAATTATGATGTCACCTTTACTTTATGTAATCTTGTGGGATACACGTAGTATAAAAAGCAACACTCTACACTAGCTGCAATGCTGGCGCCTGAAAACAGCTAACTATAATTAAAAATTAAATATCAAGGTAAAATAAGCCTCCAGTTTACCCTTGGAAGGAGAGCATGCAGTGCACCCTGCAGAAACCTCCCTAGCAGCGAGCTGGTTTAAGGAACAGCAAAGTGAGCAGGTGTCCGGGGCCACCATCTTCCAAGGGGCTCCTAATAAGGTGCCTGGGACAGAAAAGACACTCTCTTTACTCTTTCCCTTTTCCATCCCAACCTCTCTCTGTCTATTGACTACTTCTAGCGGTGACTCTGCTGAGCCCTACGTCAGCACTCTCTGCTTTTCAATTCTTGTGTCTCTCTCTAGGTCACCTGTCTGTGGCTCTTTCATCTCTCTCCCCTGCTTGCCCCCTGTGCTTCTCTCTCTATTTCTGCCCTTCACTAACTTATTCTTTCCTCCCTCTGTATGCCTTACCTCTCTACCTGGCTGCCATTGCTCGACCTGGAGACAGACCCCCCCTCCTTGCATTGCCTGACTTCAGTGGGTCACAGCGCTCTGCTGGGCACAGTCACCTCAGTGCTGACTGGGCTGTACATTACATATGCATCCTGTACGGTGTTACCTGATTAAAAAGTAAAGTATGCATGACACCTTGAGCACTCTTGACTGTGAGTAAAGGCATAGTCACCAATAATATTTGGGGAAAGCGCCTGAAAGTGCGCTTTTGGAGAGATGTACCAAATAATCCTGCCTTTGAACTTCTGTTGTGCGTCTCCGTTTCAGAAAGGTTAAGTTATAATTCAATATTGTTTGGCATCATGAGGGCTCCAATTAGCTGAAAAAAAGTAAAGGTGTTCCGAACAGATGGCCCTGAAATATGTCTTGCCACGGGCTCCAAAAAACTTTAAGATGGCCCTGACTGCAAGCAGAAGCAAGGCTTTCCTATAAGACTCAAAATGTAACAAGCATTTGCAATGCATTGGTCTCACATTTGCTTGAGTTAGAGCTATTGGTGTTGTAAATACATAACTGGACGTTTCTTGCCACATAAATTGGTCAACTCAGCTGCATAATTTGGCCCTCTCTGCGACATAATTCCAGTGGCCATGCAAATAACTAAAGCACTTCTATTTGCCTTCTTCCTCTATCTGCAGCAAAAAATGAAAATATTGCCTTTATTTATTATATTTTGGTATATTATTATTTTGGGGTCCCGCCCAACCTAGTGTGGGGACTCAGAGATGTCCCAGAAAAAAAGAGCAGGTCGTGTGGTGAGTTATGGACCCCCAAATATTGTACCTTGACTCTAATGCTCAAATGAGCAACTGTAGAGCACCATTATAAAAAATAACATTTATAAGAAGCATGGTCATGTAACTATACAGTCACCCCCTAGAGGGCTTAACAACATTAAAACAAAATGGCTGAAAATAATGCAGTGTAACCATATATGTATCCCCTAGACGACATAGTGCCTTACTCATTTTCAGGCCTTACAAGGCCTAGTGCAATACCATTACAAACAAGGCCCTTAAAACACACACTACTCCCAGCTATAAAACAAATGTTCCAGCCATGAGAGAATTTAGTAAGACATTTAATGGTGGGAGACGTTACTGTTTTGCCCCCAACCTAGTGTGGGGACCCAGAGATGCAATAGACAGAAAGAGTGTGTTGTGCTGAATATTTGGAGGGTGGCCCCATTGTCCTAGGACCACCACACGGTGAGTTCTGGGCAAAAATGTTTTCGAAAATAGCATTTGTAAGAAACATGGCCATGTAACCATGTAGTCAGCCCCTAGAGAGCCTAACAACATGAAAACAGAATGGCAGAAAGTAATGCAGTATAACCATATATGTAGCCCCTGGACAGTGTAGTGCTTTACACTTATTCAGGCCTAGCAGGCCTACTCCAAAACTATTACAACAAGGCCCTTAAAACTACTCTCATCTGTAAAACAAAGGTTCCAGCCACGTGAGAGCCTAAAAAGACACTGTAAGGGTAGGAGAGGTTATTATTTTGGGGTCCCCTCAAACTAGGGTGATCACCAAGCGATGACCTAGATAGACAGAGCGTGACGTGCAGGACAGTTTGGTGGTGGTCCCATTGTCGTAGGACCACCACAGGCTGAGTTATGGGCAAAAATGTTTTGAATAAGAAATGCACCGCAAAGCATTATGGGGCAAGTTCCCCAAGTGCAGTGAATATAGTAGTATTGGCTCTCCTGCTGTGCCGGAAGAGCCGCTTTGAGGATTTCTGTGTTTTCTTTTGTTGTAAATGCTCCAGTTTGTAAATTTTCCAACTGCTAAGCTTGTAAAGTGGTCCTCATGTAGAGCAGTTGCGCTAAATGAAACTTCAAATAATCATGTAAATCGCTCCTCCGATCAAGTTTTCGCTATATGAAACTTCAGTGCATCTCCAACAGCAGCACGCCAAGAAAAAGGAAGAGGAAGAAACAACATACAGCCACGCAGCACAAACCAGCGAGGCAAAATAAAGAAATTGTGCGCCACACTGAGGTATCTGGCTGATGGTGCAATAACCCATGTAACAGGGTCAGTCTGAAATGTGTAACAAAGCAGCCTCAAGTTGGGACAAACATAAAGTATTTACCTACGAAATCAAGGGAATTTTGAAAGGCAGGCCCAGGGATGAATGAAAGTGTTGAGTGTGAGATGGGCGTGGTTAAAGCCCACACATGTAGATTACAACAGGACAAAGAGCGGCACTTGACCGGTGCTAAGCTCAACCTAAAAGCGAATGCAAGCAACAGGGAAACCTATGACAGGGGAAATCAAACTTCACGAACTACTTGAAGAGGATGTACAATTAAAGCACAGGTGCTTTTGCTAGAAGATTCGAAGCATAACAACAATGATGAGAAGATGAAACAAATATCACACACTTATACTTAAAAACTTAAAAGTTTCCCCCATAACCAAACATTAAACCAGAAGGAGTAGCAGCCAACAATGTTTTGTTGAAAGTGACAAACCCAACCAATTAGACCCAAGTAATGAACTATGGTTCTAAAATTGGGCCCCACAATCACTGACTGTGCCATGTCCATGTTGAGCTTTTTACTGCTGATTTAGTGTGTCATGTAAAAAAACAAAAAGAATAGTTTGCAGAATCGTTTTGGCACCAATGTGGCCTGCATTTCGTTCTTTGCACTGCCTGGAAGGCACACTGAAAGCTTGTGCAAAACATTTGGCACTACAGCAACCCTTAGATTAGTGATACAGAAATAAAAACATGAAGTATCTGTAAATAAGGCACTGATTTTTGATTGATGGAAGAATTTAGAAAGCACATGTTCACCAATAAACGCATTTGGGCACCAAGGATATCTTTTCAAGGCAGAGATGCAAAGGCGCCTTACAAAAGAGGAAAGTTTAAGATCTGAGAAAAGATTTTTAAGTGATATGGAAGATTATTCCAGGGTTAGGAGCGACATGTGAAATTTACACAAGGGAGAGAAAATGGGAGTTAGGAGCTAAAGCGCAGAGACTTAGCGGGAAATAAAATAGAGAAGCGCTAGGACGCAGGAGATTTCTCTGTCTGATAAAAATACATCCTGTGTCTAGGGCAGATCGTTTTGAAAGCCATGCATTGTTTTATATGGAGCCAATGAAGCAGTGCTTAATTTGTGCTTGTTGTTTCTGGTGCGGAGCACCAGCACTTATTTTTGAGGGCCGGCGCTTATTCTTCAGCCTCAAGCATTTGCTGCGAGCAAAAAGACACATATGGGAAAGACAGAGGAAGGGAAAAACGAAAAAGTGTCACAAAGGGAGAAAGCAGAAAGCTGCAAGTGGAAGTTGAACGGGCAGGGAGTGGCTTTAAATGCATAGAAGAGGCCTCCAATGGCTTCAGGATTTCGCTGCCTCAGTATTCCGTGCTCGCACATTTAATTGCAGCAGCCGTGTGGTTAAGAGGAGGGCTTTGGGCACCGGCACCTTTTTATTCACAAATTAAGCACTGCAATGAAGGCTAATGCAAGTGAAAACTAAACGTACTTGAAAGTTTTGAATTCTTTGAAGTTTGGGCATTGCTGCATGCGGTAGACCTAGGAAAGGATGTTGTAATAGTCCAATCTCAAAAGGATTCATACAGAAACCACCGATAACAGACCCTCTTTTCTTTAAGTATTTATCAAAGCATAAAACTAGCGCCTAGGAGGAGATTAGCACTTCATATCCCTCAGAACGGCTAACACGAGTTAAACACTCACCAGGTCAACTGAGTAGTATTAACTCTTGTTATTAACCTTGCTTAGAAATGTCAGAAGTTGGGTTTGTTAAAAAGAACATTTTTATTGCACCAGGTGTGTCCACACATGAGGTGCTAGGAGTTGCAAATATGGAGGTCTGGTTGAAAGCAAAATACAGAAATGAAAATGTGATTGAGGGTGTTTATAGGAACATGTGGTTTTCTTGTAAACTGTACATTTATTTCTATTAGTTAGACTTTTTCTCAACATTACACATTTTCACCATTTGTGATATGAGGCACAGGGACATGAAGTAATTTGCCCTCAATCACACAATTTTGGGTTATATGCCTTAACTGGGACCAGAACGCAGACTTTCAGGTATCAAGCAAACCCTTAAGCCTCTACACTACATTTCCACCTGTCACGGTTTTGCTTGGAAGTCATCTTATTGTAACCACCAACGTTAGCACCTAAAATATGCTTGGTGAGCCTGGTGTACTGCAACACCTGGGTCCTTATTACATTTGAGGCACACTTTCCCTGTTTGCGCCATGACGCACGTTTAAATAGGTGTGCTATGTGCAAAAATGTAAAGTGCGCCATATTGCTATGAATGTGCTGCCCCCAGGGCTGTCGCGAACTTGTGCCGCCCTGGAGGCAGCCCATTCAAGTGAGATAAGAAGTGGCTGCTTCAGAGCCGCTCAGTGTTTCACTGTGCAGGTGCCAACCTACCCGTACTTTAAAGAGGGGTGTTGGAAATGGGGGTCTTTGGGTGGCAGTCAGGTTATACCCTGTCCAAGCAAAGACCCTCACTCTAGTCAGGGTAAAAGAGACTCACCCTCAGTTAACCCCCGCTCACCTCTTTGGTAGCTTGGCACAAGCAGGCAGGCTTAACTTCAGAAGCAATGTGTAAAGTATTTGTACCAACAAACACAGCAACTCAGTTAAAACACTACAAAATGACACAACTCAGGTTTAGAAAAAATAATATTTATCTAAACAAAACAACACCAAAACGACAAAAATCCAACATATACAAGTCAATATATGAATTTTAAAAAGAATAAGAGTCTTAAATCCGTAGAAAACAGTGAGAAGGCTGTTAGTGCACAAAAGTACCTGGGTAGCGTTAAAATAAAGCTGCACGGGCGAGTGTGCGTCAGAAAAGGCCAGTGATGCGCCGATTTCTCACTTGCAAGCGAGACCGTGCGTCGGTCCTCCTCCAGTCAGGTTGCGTTGAAATCCGGTCACAGGATGTCAAGAAACCACACTGCGTGGGGGCTTGCGTCATTAACAGCGGCTTTTCTCCAGCCGCGTTGCCTCGATCTCCGAGCCGCGATGCAGGTGGAGCATCGATTTTAGCTGCGAGGCAGGAGACGCATCGTTTATCAGCTGCGAGGCAGATGGTGCATCTAAAGTTGCCCCGCACAGGAGTCTTTGTGTGGATTTCTGTCCTTTTCCACCAGCTTCACCTTTCAAGGGCCCAGAGACAGGTTAGGGCACCACTTGGCAGGGCAGGACTCTCAGCAGAAAGTCCAGGTGCTGGCAGAGAGAAGTCTTTGGTGTCCCTGAGATTTCAACAACAGGAGGCAAGCTCAGTTCAAGCCCTTGGAGATTTTTCACCAGTAGGAAGTCACACAAAAGTCAGTCTTTGTCCTCTCTCAGGCAGAAACAGCTACTACATGCCAACCCAGCAGGGCACAGTCACAGGCAAAGGGGCAGTACTCCTCCTCCAGCTTCACCAGCTCTTCTCCTTGGTTTCTCTTGGTTACAGAAGTAATCTGATTTTCAGGGGTTTTGGGTGCTCTTCTTATACTTACCCCTTTCTGCCTTTTAAGTAGGCCTACTTCCAAGAGAAGTCTATGTCGTTTTCAAGATCTTGCCTTGCCCAGGCCAGGCCCCAGACACACACCAGGGAGTTGGAGACTGCATTGTGTGAGGGCAGGCATAGCCCTTTCAGGTGTAAGTGACCACTCCTCCCCATCACCAAGCCCAGATGGCCCATCAGGATATGCAGACTACACTCCAGCTCCCTTTGTGTCACTGTCTAGAGGAGGTGCAAACAGTCCAAATGTCAATCCACAAACAAGCAGAGGCACAGAATGGTTTAGGCAGGAAAATGCCTACTTTCTAAAAGTGGCATTTTCTAACACACAATCTAAAAACCAACTTTACTAAAAGATGTATTTAAATTGTGAGTTCAGAGACCTCAAACTCAAACTGTCTATCTGCTCCCAAAGGGAATCTATACTTTAATAATAGTTAAAGGCAGCCCCCAGGTTAACCTATGAGAGAGATAGGCCTTGCAACAGTGAAAATCAAATTTGGCAGTGTTTCACTGTCAGGATATGTAAAACACTTAAGTACATATCCCACCTTTAACATACACTGCAGCCTGCCCATGGGGCTACCTAGGGCCTACCTACCTTAGGTGTGCCTTATATGTATAAAAAGGGGAGGTTTAGGCCTGGCAAGTGTGTACACTTGCCAAGTCAAATTGGCAGTTTAAAACCGCACACACAGACAGGTCTGAGCCATGTTTACAGAGCTACTAATGTGGGTGGCACAACCAGTGCTGCAGGCCCACTAGTAGCATTTGATTTACAGGCCCTGGGCACTTCTAGTGCACTTTACTAGGGACTTGCTAGTAAATCAAATATGTCAATCATGGATAGGCCAATGAACACATATAGTTTAGAAAGGGAACACTTATACTTTAGCACTGGTCAGCAGTGGAAAAGTGTCCAGAGCAAACAAAACAGCAAAAACAGAGTCCAGCACACAGAAGCAACCTGGAAAGTAGAGGCAAGAAGTTAGGGGAGACCATGCCAATGATGCTAAGTCTAACATGGGGAAAGAATCCCACTTGCAGGTGTGTGAGGTAAGTGACTGCACCTTCCTGGATGAGGGTGTCTAGGGGTGTCTATGGGATCTCGTTTCTTGACTTGAGAGATAACTTTAGGGGGCCCACTGGATGTGGCCTACCATTTTGTGGAGCACTCATTGCACCTCCTAAAGGCATGTTTGCCTGTGCGCTTCCGTCCATAATACAGTTAGGACAAAGAGGCCCCATGCAAATGAGGCAACGCCCTCTAATTATGGCACTGGTGCTATATGTGCACCAGCGCTGCCTGTGTTACAGAAATGGCTCACAAGCATCTGCCGCCCCTTCTTTAATACTAAAGTGCCCTGGGGAAGTACAATGCAAACAAGCATGCCCATTGTGCTCCCATGGCACTGTCTGTAATACAGCCCCTGGAAGATGTTAGGATACAAGAAAAAAATGCATGCTGTTTGTAAAATGTAGCAGAAAATTATGTCACCATGTTTGTGACAACATGTCTAGTTCTTCCCTCATGGCTGCAGAATGTGTATACTTCACCTACAAATAATTTCACTGCAGCATACAACAGTGATACATATAGGGCACTGCAGAACATCTTATTCCACTAGCAATGTAAAATTAAAATACTGACATGTCGCAGACATATTTATATCGAGGGTTTAAAATTAGGCATGGGTGGAATTTTAATAACACCAGCATAATTTCTCAGATTTCTGAATTTGGTATTGCGTGACATTTTCCAAACTTCAGGAAGGTTAGCATGATGCAAAACTGCACAAATCAACCTCCTGGCTCTATCTTATGTGACTTATTTTAGGCAAGGTATGCCCTCATGTGGGAAAAGTCACATGAGATACCTGCGACCCACATTTTGCACCATAAGTGTAATTTTTCTAAATTTCCATAAAATTTAGAAAATATAACGGGGAAAAAATTAACTTTAAACAACGCTTGAGATATTAATATTTGCTACAACAGCAATCAAACATCTTGCTCCATGCACTTTGCCTTCTCCCATGGACAGACTGTAGGTACAAACCAGGCCCAATAACTAGGGGCCATATGTACGAACACATTTTCCCATAGACACAGTATGGGTAAAACCCTTTGCTACATCTGGCCCTAGGTCTCCTAACTGCCCAATCTCCATCTCTCTCTTTCCGTCCATTTTCACACTCTTTTCCTCCTCCTCTCTTTCTCTTTCTCCCTCCCCTTTTCTCTTTCCTGAAGCTCCCAGCGTGCCTACCATAAAATAACTTAGGGGAGGTGGAGAAAGGGATAGAGGTCCCAGCAGCTGCACTGGCCCTTCAAAAACCAGAACTAATGGCTGCAGCCCTCAAATCCCTGTCTTTCCAACCCTACCACTCCTCTACCGTCCCTCCCAGGACAGACGGAGACATGCTCCATGGAATAAATGGCCAGTCTGGCCAAGCCCACCCCTTGCAAACCAAGCTAAACCACAGCCTGAAACTATTAAATTATTACGTTAGAGAAAGTATCTCATTTATACACAGAACATGTGCATTTAGTTCTTGACCTAATTAAAAATCATTGCACCACCTCTAAATTGCAGTCCTCATTTAGCAGGCAGAAAAATCTCTGACAGCATCTATAATTCAACTGGCCTAGCGTGGAACATGCCCCTCAAACAATTTACATTTAACTCAGTACAGGGCTGCAATGTGATTGACTTTTATCAGAGCTTGGTCCTATCTGAGTTTCATGGTTTGACTGTCAAAGAACCACACAGTTCCCTTGACATAAGCAGTAATCAAAGGCACAACTAAGGTTTCCCGTTTTATGATGTTCATTTTTTGACATTGCCTTCTTTATAATTCCAATATGTGTTCTTAATTTCATCAACATTTATGAAAAAATAAATTACATTTGCATCAGGTATTTTCCACATTAAACATCAAACTTATATTTGAGATTTGGTGTCTATATGATTTAGATCTATGTTGCTATTCCAACAGGCAAGTGCAAGCCAAAGCCTTCAGCACCCAGGCATTCTAAAGAACTTGCTGTCAATAAACGACAGACAGGAAAGAAACGAGAAGGATAACAAAGCACCAGATGCACTCCTGATACTGAAGTCCATCCGCGCAACATGCAGACAGCTGATCACAAAGCCGAAGCAAAGACCTATACGAACGCCATCAATGAGGCCACCAGCAGAAGTAAAAACCTAAGTCTCTTCAAAACAAGCAAGCACTCTCTCAACCCTCTGCTGGACCTACCTATTCCTCACTCCACATCAAAGTATAATGTCATCATCCTCTTCTTCAGTAGAAAAATACATAAGATTCAACAGCACATCGACAACACCAAGCCTGCTTCATCAGTTACACCCTCCCAGTTACACCCTCCCATTCCCATAGAATACTACAATGGTCAGCTTTTACAGCCTTATCCCTCATAGATCTTGCTGGCATACACAGCTCTCTCAAAGCCACTTCTTATTAAGATGATGTCTTCACCTTGTCCATTACCACTGACTTAGGGAACATTCTTTTACCATTACTCGCTATTGTCAATGCTTCCCTCATTCAAAGTATGTTCCCAGAAGCTCTCAAAATAGGCAAGATGCCCCACTCAAAAAGAAACCTCCACTAGACCGTGATGAGATGACCTCACCAAAAACTAGCCCATCCCTCACTTAGCATTTATCATAAAATCAATAACAAATGAGTCCATGTTCAACTCCAAGATCACATCAATAATAACCATCTCCTGTTTTAATAACAGCCTGGTCCAAATCACAATGCAACACAGACCTCTATATTACACATTGTAGATGATGCCCTCTTAACCACAGATGAAGATGTCCCCTGCCTTTTGATATTGCTGGGCTTCTCAGCTACCTTTAGCACATTTGACCATCTCGTCCTTATCTGCACCCTGATGTCTCATGTGGGAATTACCGGCAATCTCATTCACTAGTTCTCTTCCTAACTTTCCAGCAGACACCAGTTTGCTCACATGGCCGCTCCCTATCACCTATTGAGCCCCCAGTATTCCTCTCATCTTCAACCTTTAAATGGAGCCCATTGCTGCTCTACTCACAGATAACAGCATCAAGATTTGTCAATATGCCAATAACGCATAACTGTACCTGAAATCCTCCTCTGCTTCAAATATCAACACATACACACTGGTTGCACATCCTCCAGACCAGGTATTCCAGCACCTTTCCGAAGCTCAACAAAGACAGAATTCCTGTTGTTTGTCAAAAACAACAAACAAGCAACAGTACAGACCTGGTTCAATTACATGAACCTTGCCAACTTTGTACACCAACTTTCCCTAAAGGTTATGTCACTTGGATTCACCCAGGACACCATCCACACCATCATGGAACTCAAGACCAGAAAATGAAGACAGCCTGGTACCATCTCGGTTTTCTAAACAAAATCGAACGGTTTCTTCCAAAAAGCTACTTTAGAACTTCCGATCAAGCCCTTGTGCTCTTGCAACTGGATGGTAGTAATGACTTGATGCATGCCTCACCATCCCACACCAAAGTCCACACTGATATCCCTCAAGGAAATTCTGCACGCCGCAGCACATCTTATGGAGACACAGTGCTTTATAGTTAAGGCAATCTGATCCTTTCATGTCATCAGGAACAACTTTCTAGACCTGTAAGTTTAGTTAATTTCTAGTGCACCAACTGGACCAACACACCCGATAATAATTATTTAAAATAGAAAAGGACAATAAAACAAGTATGTGAATGCAATGGGTCTTGCGTTTGCTCGAGTTAGAGCTATTAGCATTGTAAACTCCTTACCGGACTTTTTTTGCCACATTAATTGAAAATGAAAAGTAAAACAGTTTCACATTACTAACAGGACTTTTCTTGCCATATAAACTGAAAGTAAAAGCTTCACCTAAGCGAGCCAACAGCCGCCATCAACGCAAAGCGGACACACAAAGGGAAATAAAAGTCCTCTTGCAGTGAACCCTATCAGAAAAAGTGCAGTTATCCATGTAACCGTCTATGTAACCGGCAAAACTGCAATTACCTATCTAACAGGATGGATGTCATGCAAAGTGCTTGACTACTGTCCAGCGAGATTGTGCCGCGAAATAAAGAGAAAATGTAGTCCAGAAACCAGACAAAAAACATCAAGCCTCGTTTGTTTTCAGTAGTTGGTCGGTGCACTTGAAGAGGGCTAAACACTGGAAAATGCATGACGTATGCATGCCTTTCACTAACGAAAGCAAGCAGATTTTAAAAGGCACGCCCACAAACCAATGAAAGTGACTGACTTGACATGGGTGTGGTTAGAAGCTCAAAGAGAGATTACAACAGGGGATGGAGCACTTTGCGCTCGCCCCTAAACAATGGCTCCCTAGGTATTATTTAGAAATGCAAGTCCATTGGGCACAAGAGGAGGCCCTCAACAACAGCATGATAAGAATAGCAAAAGTATATGTGATGTAAATTCAGTATACAATACAGACATTGATTCTTCACAAATGCACAAATATTCATTTGACATATGCTGTGTAAAATACAGACAGTGCAGTGCACAGTGAAAGGTGAGTGAAGGCAAAGCATATTTACAAGTGCTATATGACCCAGTAAGCATATACAAAAGTACTATATGACCCAACTCGATAGTTTAAACAATTCAAAAATGTATCAGAAAAAGACGATTATCTAGACCATAATATCCCTAGAAGAGAGATATGGGTGGGAAAAAAAGTTGTCATTTCGACTCTTAGTTAGTGAAATCCATGGGTCTCTCTAAGGACAATGAGGTCTGGCTAAAGCAGGGAAGGAAGGTTAAATTCTTCCTTTGAAAGAAGTATCATATGGATCCAGCAGGGCATAACTGGAAATGCAAAGAGTCTATATTGTGAAATAAATTCTGAGACTCGGAGTGGAACTCATTCGATGTAACATATCAGGGTTTCTAGACTATAGAGTATCAAGGATGCAAAATTGGAGTGAATAAATCAGTAGGCTTAAGCTATAACTGGAGCTGTCCGTATCAACACGCTCAGAGTGAATCACTGAGTCTGCTAAAAAAAGACACAGGGGTGTTGAATTTTACTTAAATATCTACTTGCCCACGGGACAGGTTGCTTCATAAATCTTCTTGTGGTGTAAAACAAAATCTACTTGTCCTTTTGGTGATATATAGCGTGGCAACAGATTATGGCAGCAATCTCATTTTATAAGAGCTCAGACAATAGCATCTCATATTATGCCAGGGATAATACTATAGTAGGTCTTTAATACTAGGAATTTCCTTATTTTGCCACTTTTCCACAGATCTACATACTGGGGCTAGAGGTAGTGGTAAGCAGTAGTTCAAAGGTTGGAATGCCCCTTTGAGTCTGTGCAAACCTACTAACTTGCATGTTTGGACATTGACTCCTGACAAGGGCAGAAGTAAAGCTTCTTCCATGGTTGGGAAAAAAGTGGTTGGAGGGAAAGTGAACTTGTACACGCTAAATGGATTTTCACATGATTAAATCTATAGATGCATATTTGCTTGTGCTAAAATTCAGTCCACAATTACTTTCTAGTAGTATGATTTCCTAGTCTACTTCTGTAAATTCCTGTGAGTTCATGAAATACGTTAATCTGCACTAGTGTAAAGACATATACCATAAGTGCATTCTTGTGACTTTCATTAAGAACTGGGACCCCAATTAGGATCATCTACTAACCTTACATACAGGTAACCATGTGCAATAATTTGAAAACATTTACACAGTAGTCCATGAACGTTCTTTCAATTAAAAACACATGGGGTACAAGTGGAGAAGGCCTTGTTCTCAGAGGCATAATTGTCAATCTGTCCCACTGTAGGTGCGAACATCTCATTCTTTCCTTTTATGACTTCTGCATTCTGGGAGTTATAGTTTGCTTTCATTAGTCCAAGGGCAGAACTGAAAGTACCAAAATGCAGAGGGGGAAAGGGGATTGGACTAGAAATATACACATTCAATGAGGCAGCTTAAGATTTCTTCAAGGGGCTATAGGGCACATTCAATGATATTAATATGATTCCCTCATGGGACAGGCAGACTCAGTAAGGATTTTGTTCATTTTTTTAAAATTAATATAGGCGGTTATAAGTATTATTATTTTCTAAATGTATGTATGTTTATACATGTTTTAACATTAGTTAGTATGCCTCTGTAAATCATGTTTGTATGACATAATTGCGTTCCTTTGTGATTTACTTTAGTGTCTTTGATATTTAGGTACGGTTTCCATCACTTTTTATCTCAGCTTTAGTGTGTATTAATTAGTTTTAATATTGTCGTATGACTTTTTATCACATAAAGTACATTTTACTACTGCAATGTTATAAATATAAGTAGGAAGAGAATCTTAAAGCTACAGTAACGACCAGTGACATCCTCGGTAAGGAAACCTACCAGAAGTTCCCAGCAGTCACATATAAAGCTGCCCAGGACAAAGGCCATCCTCACAAGACCAGCCACCTAACCACTTAAAATGCAACTGTCAAGAAAAGGATGCAAATCATATTGATATTTAACTTGCATTTATAGGTAGGGAAAAACAAAGTAGTGCTGTAAACACTTCTCTAAATACAACACTCAGGGGCAAAGCAAAATCGGAGTTATGAAAACAGCAGCAAGAAACACCAACGGAATACAAATGACCCCACAGGAAGAAAACAACAACATGACACAGACACCAAGGCACGGATAGAAGCTACAATTCATAGAAAATGATAACAAGTCAGGCCCAGATTTAACCTTCTCTAGTGTAAAGTGTAAGCTGACCAAATACAAAGATGACCTCACGCAAACCCCCTGCAAAATCAGGCTAAAAACAATAGGTTAGGTCAGGGCTGTTTGCAACTGCAAAAAATCTTTTGTAATGTACAAACACCAAATTGCGATTCAGTAACTTGTTGACCGAGAATCGCTATTTGGAAGGGGCGTGTTCAAGGTGTCCCTTCAAAATAGGGAATCTGAACGGTATGTACTAATGTTTTGTAACCAAAATGCGGTTGCAAAATATTTTCACTTTACCCCACCTCAAAATTGGTGGTAACCAATTCTCAAATAGGAAGGGATCCTAGACCCCTTCTCCCTTGAGAATGTTTTTAAAATATTTTTTTTGTGTAGCCAGCGGTCCCATGAACACTGCCTACTCTTTAACAATAAAATTTAAACATTTCAGTTTTTATTTCTAAACACATCCTGTTTTCCTTTAAGGAAAACGGGCTGCATTCAAACAAAAATGATTGCTTTATTTAAAAGCAATCACAGACTTCGTGGTCTGCGGCCCCCACAGGCCACACCATCCCTGTGATGGCAGCGATTCCTAGTGGGTCAAAAATTGTGATATACCTCATTAATATTAATGAAGTAGGTCTAATTATGACCAACTAGGAATCAATTATTTAGAAACTAGGGCCACAGTTAACTTTAGTACATTGGTTAATAGTGATTTCCACATAGCGATTCACCAAAAAAAAATCACTATTTGTTAACCGTTATTACTAATGTTTATGCACCTAGCCCCTGCTATCTTAGATGAAATCATGACAGCTCGAAAGAAGGCATCAATATTCTCGTCACTGAGAAAAGACTCCAGAGGAAAGTGGAAAAAACAATAGGCCGAAAAATTCCAAATTCAGACAAAATATTGGATCAGATGATTTAATATAACACGGTCTGTATTCGAAAACTCTAGCGAAACCTATTAACCAGTGGTGGCTGCAGCTAATAACACATGGTGGGGCAGCACCGGGGGGTTAAAAAAATATAAAACAACTTACCTGCCGCTGCCGGACGTCTCCCCAGTGCTCCTCTTTTCCCACCACCTTGGTGCTTCTCTGCTCCCCTCTCCACCCAATCCAGACGCTGCTTTCATGCTGTTAGCCAGTATGAGAGAACCACAGGATTGGTTTGAGTGGGTTGAAATGCCACTCAGTTGGGGAATGGCAGACTGGCCTGGTTCTCCACCCAGCTGTGCAACACTGCTCGGGTGGAGAGTTTCTAAGTGCGCATGTCGGTTTGGCTACCCGACGGCAGCCCAAACAAGCATGTGCACTTACAGTGCACCTACCACTCCTCCCTTGCTGTTGCTGACGCAGAGGATCGGTCCACCCCGCCCTAGACTCGGCGAACTAACTAAGTGAAAAATAAAATGATAATAAAATAGTTTTATCATTTTATTTTTCTGCTGCCTTTCAGCAGTGGGGCAATGCTCCTCTGCTATTAACATAACCCAAACAACTACTGGGGTCATAGGAGACAGCCACATCAGCAAACTAGAATATGTTTGTATATACCAAAGACATTTATATTTCCTCTTAAACACAAAAGTGTCATTACAGAGGTCAGAAAAGAGTCAGTTACAAAGACGAATTACAAACCAACCTGGACAAATAGAGTTAGGAGCAAACAATGTGAAAAGTGCTTCTTTTATGTTCTTCTAAAAGTAAAGGGTATTTATTTTTGGTTGCAGGGTGCGTTATTAGAAATGCATCCTCAAATTGTGTTAAGGCTATGGAGAAATATACTGACATGCAAACAGGGATTTTAATCAAGAATGAGGAACTGCAGTGACAGTCATGGGGAGGGCTGATTATTTAAGGGTAGGGTGCATTCTTTGGCATCACTGGAGGCACATAGTGGTGGCCAAAATTGGAGATAAGGGCAGTAACATGGGATAATTCCGTTGTCTACTGTACGTCAGGGCGTGACATAAGGTGAGAGTGTTTTGTGTGAGAGAGAGCATCCTTGCAGGCAGGTCGCTTCCTCCTCACCACTGCTCTGGTAAGTGCTGCCATTGTTTTGGGCTTGTTTGGGCTCATTTGGGCTTGTCTGGGCTTGTTTGGGCTTCTTGGCTCCTCCTCTCCCGGAAGGCCCCGCCCCCTCCCTCCTCCTGGAGCTCTTCCTGCTCCTGACTCCTGCTGCCTCCGCCCCCTGCACTCCCATTGGAGGTTTCCCTCCCTCCTCCCACCTGCCACTCCCTCCCACCTCCCCTCTTATTCCGGCCGCAGCGCGGACGCGCCGCTGGCGCAAAAGGCAAGCCCATCTGCACCAAGACCACGCCCAGCGCCAGACCCCCTGGCCAACACATCTCGCGCGCCACCAAACACCTTTACACTGCCAACGAACTCCACGCCCTTAATCCAGGACGCTCCGCCATCTGCTTCCAGTCCACACCAACGCACACCAAAGGACCCTTCTCCTGCAAAGCCTGCAATTTCACGTGCAACCTAACCTCCAAACTCCAAATCAAAACAGACAACCGCCTAAGATGCATCCTACTTAACACCCGCTCCGTCCACAAACATGCAATTGAACTCTGGGACCTCCTGACCACATACTCGCCCGACGTCGCATTCCTCACCGAAACCTGGATTAATTCGGCCTCAGAACCAGGCCATAGCCATACCAGAAAACTGCAAGATCACCAGAAGAGACCGCATCAACAGACCAGGAGGAGGAATCGCCCTAGTCCACAAAAACACCATAAGAGTCTCCACCAACTCCCACGACACCATCGACTCTGCCGAGCACCTCCACTTCAAAATCCACATCAACGCCAACAACACACTCAGAGGAACACTGGTCTACAGACCCCCTGGACCTAGACCGCCGTTCTGTGACGACATCGCCGACGCCATCAGCTCCCAAGCCCTCGCCTCAACAGACTACATCCTCCTTGGTGACCTAAACTTCCACCTAGAAAAAATAACAACGATATCGACACCACCAACCTAATCGATAACCTCGCCAACTTCAGCCTCAAGCAACTCGTCACTACACCCACCCACTCCGCAGGCCACACACTCGACCCCATCTTCTCAGCCAGCAACCACGTCTCTTTCAGCCACACCACCGAACTCAGTTGGACAGGCCACCGCTGCATCCACTTCTCCTACGAAAAACCAGTCACTCACCAGCACCGCACACAACCCCCCCGATGCAACTGGAGCAAAATATCAACAGATCAACTGATCTCGCCCGGGCCCCACCCCCTGGGACCCCGGACCCCAACATAGCTACCACCAACCTGCATCGCTGGATAGAAGATTGCGCCAACACCCTCGCACCGCTCAAACAAACCCCAAACACCTCCCACAGAATCAAGGCCAGCTGGTTCACCCCAGAACTACAGGAATCCAAACAGCTATGTTGCAGAATGGAAAAAACCTGGCACCTTGACCCTACCAACTCCAACCACATCGCTTTCAAGGATGCCCTACGCAAACATCACCAACTTATCCGCACCACCAAAAGGACCCACTTCAAAAACCGCATCAGCGCCAACGCTCACAACAGTAAAGAGCTCTTCGGCATCGTCAATGAGCTCTCCACCCCCAGGACCTGCTCCAACGAACCCCTGCCAACACAGGAGTTCTGCAACTCACAGGCAACCCACTTCCGTTGAAAGATAGAAGAAATCCACAATAGCTTCAAACCCCAGACCCACCAGCTGACTACAAACACCCAAGACCCCAACGCTCCAAGCAACACCCACCTCATCCACACCTGAACCCCCGTCAACATAGAGGACACCGCCACCACCATGGCCTCCACCCACTCCGGATCACCATCAGACCCCTGCCCACACCATATCTTCAATAAGACATCATCATCGCCCCCCACCTCTGCAAAACCATCAACAGCTCCTTCGAGTCAGCCACCTTCCCAGAAAGATGGAAGCATGCAGAAATCAACACCCTGCTAAAGAAACCAAAGGCAGACCCAGACGACCCCAAGAAATACCGGCCGATCCCCCTCCTCCCCTTCCCAGCCAAGGTCATCGAAAAAATTGTAAACAGCCAACTATCCCGGTTCCTGGAAGACAGCAAGGTACTCGACACCTCCCAATCCGGATACCGCAGAAACCACAGCACTGAGACTGCACTCATTGCTGCCACAGACGACATTAGGACCATGCTCGATGAAGGAGAAACAGCAGCACTCATCCTCCTGGACCTCTCCGCAGCTTTCGACACGGTATGTCATCACACTCTCTGCACAGCCTACACAACACTGGAATCCGCAACAAGGCACTCGGCTGGATCTTGTCATTTCTCTCAGGCAGAACCCAGAGAGTCCGCCTCCCACCGTTCCTGTCAGAAGCTTCCAGAATCATCTGTGGCGTTCCCCAAGGATCTTCGCTCAGCCCCACGCTCTTCAACGTTTACATGGCCCCCCTCGCCAACATCGCACGAACCCACCACATCAACATAGTTTCCTACGCAGACGACACTCAGCTCATCCTCTCCCTCACGCAAGACCCTACAACTGCAAAGAACAACCTCCACAACGGACTTCAGGCCATCGCCAGCTGGGTGGAATCAAGCCACCTCAAGTTAAACACAGACAAGACAGAAATCCTCATCTTTGGCACCAACCCCTCAACTTGGAATGACTCCTGGTGGCCCACCTCCCTAGGAACCGCGCCCTCACCCACCACCCACACATGCAACCTAGGCTTCATCTTGGACTCCACACTCAGCAGGTCAATGCCATCTCCTATTCCTGCTACAACACTCTCCACATGCTCTGCAAAATCTTCAAGTGGATTCCCGTCGAAACCAGGAAAACTGTCACCCATGCCCTGGTCAGCAGCCGATTGGACTACGGAAACGCCCTATATTCAGGAATAACAACCAAACTCCTAACAAAACTGCAAAGAATCCAGAACGCATCCGCCCGCCTCATTCTGGACATCCCACGCCGTGACCACATTTCCCCCCACCTCAGAGACCTTCACTGGCTACCAGCTTCAAACTCCTCATCCACGCACACAAGGCCCTCCACAACACAGGCCCAGCCTACCTCAACGACAGACTCACCTTCCACACCCCCACCCGCAATCTTTGCTCCGCCAGCCTCGCCCTCGCCTCCATCCCCCGCATCCGCTGCACCACCGCCGGAGGAAGATCCTTCTCTCACCTATCCGCCAAGACCTAGAACTCCCTACCGCTCCACCTTCGCCAGACCCAAGACCTCTTGACATTCAGGAAACGCCTCAAGACATGGCTCTATGACCAGTAGCTCTCCCCCGCGCCTTGAGACCCTAACGGGTGATTAGTGCGCTCTATAAATCCTTGATTGATTGATTGATTGTGTGAGCTTGTATGCCTGTGGGTATGAGAGTGTGTGTGTTCGGTGAAAGCGAGTAAGTTTGACAGGTAGTGAGTGAGAAAGAGCGAGTCCACGTGAGAATGGATAAGTCAAAGTGAGAATGAATGAGTGAGAGTAAGAGTGGCTGCAAGTAAGTGAGGATGAATAAGAAAGAGTGTGAGGGAGAATAAGCATGAGTGAGAATAACAGCAAGTGAAAGTGAGTGAATGTAACTGAGGGAGAATGGGTGAGTCCGAGTGAGTGAGAATACATGAGAGTAAGCAGGTTTTAGGGAGTGAGTCAGTATAAAGGGTGAGTGAATGTGAATGTAAGAAAATGAGTGACTGAGAGTAAGAGTAAGCAAAGAGTGAGTGATAATGAAATAGTGAGGGCAAGTAAGTGAGAATGAATGCGTGATGAGTGTTAGTGAGGGTAAATGCGTGTGAGTGAATTAAAGTAATGGTGAGTGAGAATATGGTGTTATGTTTGCGAGTCTGTTTTGGACGAAGCAAACTGAAGCTAATTATTGGCTTATAGAGTCACCTGCTGAAAAATGCAGAGGCTGGCATACCGAAGGAGATTCCTAGCATGACGGGTACTTGTAACAAAATACTGCCACAGGTGTACTTGAGTTCATATTTACCAGTGGCATTCTAGATTTAATTCTTGGCATAGGCATGATAGAGTTAATTATTGACATGACGGCACCCACTGCAAAAATGCTGGCACTGCTTTACTTGGCGAAATCCTTGGCATATGGTGCACCAGCGGCAAAAATCTAGCACAGGCACATTGGAGGCAATTATTGGCATAAGGAGCACAACTGTGGCATATGGGCAGGGGCAACCAGAACAAAACACTGACATTGACATACAAGAAGTAACTTCTGACATAAAGGTCACCCGCGGAATATAGACAACACTAATGGCGTAACTGTGGCACTGCCATATTGTATGTAATTTTTGGGGCCCAACCAGGCGCCCATGACAAAACAACTAGCCCTGGCACAATTGAGGTAGATTTTAACATATGGGGGGTCGCCCATTGCTCATTTGAAAAAATGGGGTAAAGTTCTGGGGAGCATCAGGTTTCATTGGGTTGGCACACCATGAAATGGCTTGAATATTTCTTGAGTCCCCTTTCAGAGCTGATGAGCTTTGAGTAACTTTATGTGGAAATTGTGCTGTAAAATGTTCTATTTTACCTATTTTTTTATAGATTTTGTCAAGGGGATTACCCAACCCTTCCCCACTCTCGAACCCTCATATAAGAATTTGGGCTCAGTCACTCACCGCAATCCAGGTGAATTATTATGAGCCATCACTTTCTAACTCCACCATCCACACTTCAAAAACAGAAGGCAAACAGTGTCTTGATTAGCACTTGTTACTTTCTTCAGCGTACAATGGGGCCAGGCCATTGTATTTTAGGTTTGGTAAAATGAATAAACTCAGCATTTTACGCATTCTTCTAATTAAATTAAATAAAACTAAAAAATAATCCTATGTCTTTTTAGCGACTACATATACAATGTGTATTTGAATCAAATTCACCTCTCGAATCAAAGTCACCTCTGTGTTTCACACGAGTGATAGTTCCTTGCAGCTGGTCATAAATAATAATGTATTAAGACAAATGACTAATTTAAATACATAACATAGTTCTCAATCAGTATATACAGTTTATGTCAATGTATGCATGTACATATAACTACTATTTGTAAAGCTCTTCATTTCTTGTCTGTGATTTGTCAATACATTTCTCATTAAGCTATACCCTAGAGCAACTATTAAATCGTTTGGTATAAATAATTTAGGTTCCCAGAGCAGTTCTGTGATTTGTGGCTCTATATCGTCTTCAGATAAACACATCATTTTTCATGTATTACAAAGAGAAACAAGTCACGTTTCCTTGGCATAAGATGTCAGCCCCGTAGCATAGATAAAATCTAAAAAAGACGTCAGTGTTTTTTTGTTATAGTAATCATGCAGTTACTATGGAAGTTCAGCTGTGCCAGTTACAGGGTTAACGCTATGTGACATCACCTCATGGGAGGATTCAGAGTTTGTGGCCATGTCATGTAATTTTCCTGTGATATCATTTTGTGAATCAACGTTTATGACGCTCACACCAGTGTACCAACCCCTTTTCACTTCCGGTTCAACCACATACTACAATCCTACCTCTCCCCATTGTGCCCTCTGGCTAGTATACATTGCTTTAAGAGGTCTAGCATCCCTTTTACTGGGGTGCCAACACCTCTACCTTTGGGAACTACGCAGAACTTGTATGGAACACTATCAACCACATCAAATTCTCCTATGCATCATGGATATCTTTAATCTTAGCTGTGTATCTAGTTCGCTACACCATTACTGAGGTTCATCTCGGTCTCTCACGCACAGCACTTATACATAAATTCAGCTCCCATTTTTCCGCTGCTGTCAAGACCTGGCGTAAACTTTCCTGCTCTGACATAACCCTTAGGCATTGGCCCGCCTCTCAATATTGCTTTCCAAACACTCTGTGTGTTGTATTGGGTCACAACTGCAGCAACTCACTGGGAAAAGTCTCTGGTGACAGCATTATGCTAACTATATGACAATAGATAACATGCCTTTATTAGGTGACCCGTCGTCTTAGGTGGCAATAATGTAGTGCCCAGGCAAAAACCACGTCATCTCATCAATCCTACAGAAGGGAAGTGAAGACCCATGATCTCATCAATTCTGCAGTTGGGGAGCTAAACCATATCATCTCATCAATCATAAAGGAGGGGGGTGAAGCATCAATCAATCCAAACGTAGTGGTGTGAACCCATAAAAGTTCATAAATCTTGCAGTAGGAAAGTGAAGCCACATCATCCCGCCAATCCTAGAGTGGGGAAGTAAATCCCCATCATCTCACCAATTATACTCTTGTGGAGAGAAGCATGAATCCTACAGCAGGAGAAAGTATTCACTTCATATCATCAATTATAATGACGGGGGTGGCGCATCAATCCTAGAATAGTGGTTGGAAGCTCTGCCATCTCATACAGCCTACTATATAGGAGTGACACCACTTCATCTCATCAGTGCTAGAGTAGGGAAGGGAAGCCACATCATCTCCTCAATCCTATAGAAGGGAAACAAAGCCATATCATCTCATCAATCATAATGTAGTGGATTGAATCCTCAATCCAAAAGTAGTGGACTGAAGCCCCATCATCTGATAAATCTTATAGTAGGAGGGTGAGGCCACATCATCTCACCAATCATATTCCAGTGAGGAGAAGCCACAATATTTCATCAATCTTGGCTTAGGGAAATGAAGCATCAATCCTGGAGTAGTGGTAGGAAGCTATAGTATCTCAAAAATCTTACAGCTGGAGAATGTAGCAACAGAATCTCATCAATCCTACTGTAGAGGAGGGAAGCCACATCGCCTCATCAAGCCTGATGTAGGGGAGTGAAGCAACATCATCTCATCAATCCTAATGCAGAGAGTGAGGGCTGTGGTCTAACAGTGATAAGTGACTTCACAGAGTATTATAAATCCTGGCTCCCTGGTTGGGGGCTGTGGCCGCAAGGCCACAAGGCCACATCCTCTCCAGAACTAAATCCGGAACTAGAAGGACCTCAGGAGCCCACAGCGGACACAAAAGGAAAATACAGTTTGCTTTTACAAAAAGTCTTACACAGGGAAATCAATCATGCAGAGATGATACCTGCCTGATGCTACGCACATTGTAGGCTGCCAGCTTTCAAGACCATGCAAGCCCACACATTATTGCAAATGGCAACCATTGCAGGTAGACGAGTGGGGCCATTAGGTACTTGTGCAAAACACTAAAACTGCAGACCACCTGACAGGGGTCAAAAATACAAACCATAAACAAAACCAAGACACCTTAAACTGATAGGCCAGGTTCTGCTGAGAGACAGGCTGTTGTACAAGTAAACAGAGAGATAACTTCTCATATAGTGGCTTACAGGGTCGGGCTGATTACAAAATTAGGCCTAGGTACCAAAATAAAAGTGGCCCCAATAAGTAAATTAGATAGCTAAAACAGTGGTCCTTGTTTGCATACTGGGATAGTTTTGAATTTGTAGACACGCTGTTTAAGTGTTTTGGAAGGTATGGAATAATGCATGAATGCGTGCTGCAGGACATGTTTGTTTTAATATCTGGTAAATCAACTGTAAAAACCGCTCCAGAAGACCAGAAAACAGGCCCATAAACAGCAAAAAAAACGGCCAAGGCACCGTCCTTTTAGACCAATCCGCCAGGCGCTGCTTGAAAGCCCCATAGCCCAGTCCGACCCTGGGACTCACGCAGCAGGTCATCTGAAAACTACACTTTTTCACATTCAGTGAACAAAATTATATTTTTTTCACGAACATTTGGAAACAAAATGTCAGCCTCTTCCTTAAAAGCAATCAGGAATCGTAGAGAACTGTAGAATATGGCTGTGCAGGCCTCCAGATGGCACGCAGCAAATGTTTCATTGTGGTTGCCCGAGCCACGGATGCGTTTAGGGGATCAGCGTGCCACCGAAGTGCTCTCAGGGCATCTGCTTAGCCATGCCCTGGAATCTGCCCTGCGAATGCTTGTTTAGAGACGCACAAAGCAGCGCTGCCAATGAAACTGCCTGCCAGCTGCAACGTCCGCTATTGTAATGTTTGTATTAATTTATGTTCTCGATGTAATTACTTTGGCAATAACTGTCTCCCTCGTCAGACTCATAAAGTACTTGGAATCGCATTAGACATTGAGAGGGCTCCGTCCATCACCGCCGCGTCTCTGTTGTCCCTGGAAGGATGCTGCGCGGGCCCAGGGCGCTGGGACTTTATCAGGCCTTTGACGTCCCAGGGGCTCCAATGGCGCCTGTCCCAGCACCGACTAATTTGTCATTTCACTCTGAGGCTGGTGCATAAAGTCATTTTGCGCCCGCAAAGCCTGAAATTCGCAGAATGAGAGGGTTTGTGACCACATAATGGCATTTGTTACGTACTAAACCCATTTAGCTATAGGGTAACTGATCACTGACTCACCCAGTGGGCTTAGAAAGCCATTAAGAATTGCTATTTGGAAGGGGCATACTTACGGAGTCCCTTCCGAATATCCATTTTTTACCGTCTGTTTCAATGTTTTGAAACCTAAATCCAGTCGCAAAGCATTGAAGTTTTACCAATATCTCAAAGGAGATGGTAACACATTCACATATGTTAAGGATGTCCCTTGTTAAAGCTAAAGTTAAAACAAAAAGTTTTTGGGGCGCTCCATGAGACCACTGGCAACTCTCAAACAAGCAAACGAAAAAAAAACATTTCTTCTTAAATTCAGCGCCGTTTGCTTTAAGAAAAACGGATCGGATTAAATAAAAGTTCACTTAATTTAATATTTGATCACAGACATGATGGTCTGCCAACCCTTGCATGCCACGACCTCTGTGAAAGCATCCAATCGTAGTGAGTTGCAATTTGTGATCTACAACATGAATGCTGATAACCCACAATGAATTAGGAAAGTCCATTTCAATTGCAAAAAGTTTATGTGTAATTTGCGACCACTTTTTGTGAATGGAAATTTCATAGATCAGGAGGCCCTTTGTGTTTTAGACACACTGTAAGTGAATATCCCCCTATGTCAGACTCCTCCCGCCACGTATCTCCTATTGTGTGAAAATAGATTTTTGCATCAGCACCACACGATAGATAGATTACTTTATACGTGGCCCCACTAAAGATTAAAATCCAGTCTGATTTATAGGATTTCCAACAAATATGCAAATAATCTCCAAAGAAATGAATTATGTGTAAATTCACCTTTTACATATCTGTGATAGGTACCTGATGGGATTATGCCACCCATAAATCGACAAGCATAGCCATGAAATACACATGTAGCTAGGCACATAGTGGGATTTTGACAGGGAAGAGGCTAGCAAAGGGTTCAGACAGCTACTGCAGTGTGGAAGTCAATGTGCCCAGAAATCTATGTGTGTTTGTTGCACAGCAGAGCGCAGAGGCGACAATCTTATTTTGAAAAGAATACCTGTGATGTGGTGCTTGACTGAGAATACAACCTGTGATTTCATCTACTACATGAACCACTTTCACAGGCTCTCTGGTGCAGGTATCAAGGAGAAAAGCGCTTTGATACCAACGTCCTTCAGAGAACCTTCCTCTGCCTCTCGAAGCACCGCTCTCTTGCACCTCGCATCTTTTGCCTCTTATGCATCTCAGGTCCTTCTCCAGTGAGCCGTCCCCTCCCGGTTTACCATCTCTGAGACTTTATCCCCATCTGTCCACATTCCATATTTCTTCTCTCTGCCTATTTTTGGAAGCCCGTCCTAGCAATATATCCAGTTACCTAACAACGCAACCCTCTTACAGTACAAAACACCCAGAGCTCCCCCATTTGTTTCCACTTATCCTTCCAGACTTACGCATGAACCCTGTGCTCTCCGTTGCATCCTTCTTTCAAACACTCCCCTGCCCTCGAATCCCACAGCTGCTATGTCAAGAGGCCCCTTTCTGGTTCCTAATGCTTGTCATTGTAAGAGGAAGGGCTAACAACACACAGGGGTGTCAAATCATCCTATGCAGAACACCAAAGACACCCTGGACAGACATCTAGGCGCCGTCAACGATGTACAGACTCTCCCTGTATGATAACACAGGTTTTATAACAATGACCTGAGAAGCAAGGGTCAACAAACAACTTGGTAAAGACTCAGTCAATGCAGGATGACTGTACTTAAACATCCACAGGGGAAGTGGCCATGGCTACCAGTCTGGTACCAATAGTTACAAAATGCCCAGGATAACCATGAACACCTACACCCTAAAAACGATACACAGACAGGCTCCGCCGTGTTTGCATGATGGCTGGAGGCTAAGAATTTTATATCCATTATGCCACATCTCTGCAGAATCCAGCAAGATGGACCTTTAAGAGACACTTTCCACTGTGTCTTGTGCTGTCCTCCCAGCTAGTTTGGGTCCTTCCTAGCAGAGTGGATTGAGAGTCTTACATTGGACCTTTTCACTCTGAGCAAACCTTTTCACCATGCTGTGGGGCCCTGCATGACCGTGCTCACCCACCCGCCCTTTTTAATGTTTCATTATCTGCCCAGTTTGATAGTGTTAAAGACTAACTATGGGCCCTACATTCTTACATTGACCAAGTCTGTTTCTTTATTAAGTTGTCTCAAGAGGTAAATTCGTCTCTGGTCCATCAAGGCTGCCCTGAAGCACAATCAGAGTGGTGACAAAATAATAGCCTACAATAAAATAGTTCAAATACTAAACTGATTATTTTTGTGATAAATGGTAGATCGGCTTTGCAAATCATCACCTGTCCAGCAACCAAATCCTTCCTACAAGATCCACAATCTAGGGTTTATTTTGATGCTGAACTAACGTGGAGGAGTTAGCTGGAGCTTCCACCAACCAGAAATCAGAATCATTTTGCCCATTTCTTGCTTATATTCCAACTCTCTAGTAGTGGTGAGTGCATCTATCAACTCAAGCCTTAATTATTGTAATGCACATGTATGCAAAGCTCCTAGCAGTGTGGAACAGAAGACAGCAGCAGGCCCAAAATGCCACAGATTGCCTAAACTGTGGAATTTAAGAAGCAGACCACATTACTGAGGCTAGAGAATCTCTCCTCTTGTGCAGAGATCACGCTTGATCTTCAAATGCCAAATTGGCCCTCCAACCTCCTATGTATTTTTTGCCAGTGGATCACATGTCCCAACGTAGGACCTAAAAACACAGACAGGCTTTCACATTTCCATGTAGTCATGAAGATCTTCACACTTCGGGATCTGTGAACCCTTCATCCCTCATCCATTTTTTTCATTTCATTCCTCAGTGAACTTTACAACTTGAGTCCAGTGTGGTTGTTCAGAGTTTTTTGTTTTGTTTCCTCAACAGAGTACGAGATTCAGGTACACTAGAGATGCACCTAAAGTGTGCTCCTGCAAATTGTGAGAAGGTGGATGGTAACGTCTCAATCGACTAAGGGAATATTGAAAGCTGGTCGCTGCTCATTGGATAACAATGGGAATTAATGTATGTTACCTGAATCTCTGGGAAAAGGTTTACTCACCTTACAATGGCAATCTTGTCAGTCGCACTAAGGTTCTTAAGTTCCAGCTGAAGGTGTGTGATTTGTGTGGCGTGATTGTGAATAACTTTGAAGGCCACATGCTGAGTGAATAGTGTTCTCTCTGAGGATACAGATACTACAGTACAAAAAGGTGGTTCCTCTTCACATTGCCTTGCTCACATAACGCACTGTGTGCATTCGACCACCCTCATTTATGTCACGTGTTTGGAACCATTAACACTGAAAACAGACTGCCGTGTTGTCGAGTTACGTACCAAAAATCACATTGAAAAATACTTCAACAAATGGAGAAAAACTGAAAAAGAAATCACAATACATACCCATCTGGTGTTATTGAGTTTTTTAAGAGTAACAAAATGTAAAGTCAAAAAATATGTAAATAGGTACCAACACAGAGGGAATCGGGTATTGGGCATACAATTACATACCTACTGCATTACACTGTATTACAGAGGTTTTGAATTTCAATATTATTTTCAGTAAATAAAAATCAATCATTGCCATAATCTCTTATTTCATCACTTTACCAACTCATTGGGTACTTCAAATTACCGTTATACTTCACATTATCACATCATATATATATTTTCAGCCATTTTTCCCAAAAACTATTGAACTTCCCACTTATAAGTGCTAATATAGCCCAAGTGGGCATACATTCTCAAATTTACACCCAAACCATGTTGTTACCTTGGCTCAAAGTATGGCAATCAAAAGCACCTGGGCCAATAGAGGGCACCAATTGCTATTATGCTAACTCAAGAGTTCACTCTTCACTCAATACTTGTGATTTGCCTATTTTTCATAACTCCAGTTCTACTATTGTGCCCATGTGGGAAAATGTTACTGATTGCCCCCATAGGTTTCACTTCTGTCTTCATATGGTTACCTGTCCCTGCCTACTAAAAGCAGGCCTTTGCCATTTTGCACAATGTATCTGTCCGCATGGTATGTCCTCTAGTTTCTCTCTAGCCCAACCAGGCTGACATCCTATTAACAAGTCCAAACATCATGGCAAATAAACAAAATAAATAAAAAAAGGGGAGAAAATATAGTAAGATAAAACCAACCTTGTCCCCTGTGTGTGGTAGCTTGCATTCCCTCACTAGTTATCCTGATTAAAAACCACTCAGACAATACCTAATTCATGCATTCTATTCATAGCATTTCATACATATTTATTCAAGTCTTCTTCCATGTTAAGCCCATTTGGTACCATGCTATCAAATTTAACAATGCAGCTACTCTCCAGTTGTCTTAATCTCTTCTCTCCATGACCGCCCCTCAGGTGGTTCGGAACAGCATCTATCACATAGTACTTAATGCTCTCAATCTCTCCTTTCTGTGTTTGTGAAACATGCCTGGCCACTGGGTACGACCAAACCTTATGTTTGATTGCCCTAATATGTTGTATTACCCTTTTATTGGCTGGCAAAATCGTTCTGCCCACATTCTTCAATCCACAAATACTCTGCAGCACATAAACTGCAAATTCAGTCCTGCAAAAAAGTGATTCCTCTTCACATTGCCTTCTTCATAACAACATGCATGTAGTTTCACCCTCAGAAGACCTGTAGCCCATCACATCCTCCTAGGTGTGGCAGCCTGGTCAGCCCTGTCTCGATCAGACAGATTACCTCTGCTGAATATTCTAGTCTGTGCCTGTGATAATGAATATTCTCTCTCTCTCTCTCTCTCTCTCTCTCTCTCTCTCTCTCTCTCTCTCTCTCTCTCTCTCTCTCTCTCTGTCTGTCTCTCTCTCTCTCTATATATATATATATATATATAGAGAGAGAGATATAAAGATATATATATATATATAGCTATATATAGATACACACACACACACAAAAACATATATATATATTTTTTATATCAAGAATTAGCAGTGCACTCCATTTTTGGACTGAATCACATTTATTGTTTTCTTAAGAGTGTTCTCATCATATCCTCGAGTTTTGAATCTTTCATATGTTTCATAGCATTTCGATAAAGAATCTTTTTCATTGGAACAATTCCTTTTCATTCTTATAAATTCACCCAAAGGAATGCTATTTATTAAAGATTTAGGGTGAAAACTCTTACCATGTAATATACTGTTACATGCAGTTTATTTTCGAAATACTGTTGTTTCAATTTTGCCATTATCAATATAGACCGTAATATCCAGGAAGTTAATCGATGTTTGACTTGTGTCATAAGTAAATTTAAGACCCACTTCATTATCATTAAGAATATTAAAGTATTGCATGAATTCATCCCTTGATTCATTCCAAATAATAAAAAGATCATCTATGAAGCGAACCCAAAGTAATGCTTTTTCCGCAAATTTCTCATTATTCTTACTCCACGCTATTTCTCTTTTCCCACCAACCCATTACCAAATTGGCATAGTTTGGTGAAAATGAAATTCCCATAGCAGTACCACACAGTTGATGATAAATCTCATGATTAAAGATAAAAATATTGTTTTTTAAACACATGTCAATCATGTCTAATAACATCTTGGAATGCTCTAACTCTGAAATATTACGTTGTTTTAAAAAATATTCACAAGCATTTAACCCAATTTCATGGTTAATTGATGTGTACAGAGAGACTACATCTATTGTGGCCAATAAATAGCTTGGGTGCCAATCTAGATCTAATAAGATCTAATAAGATTTTTAAAAGGTCTCCAGAGTCCTTAATATATGAACTCAAGGTTTTCACAATGGGAGCTAAATAGATGTCTACATAATTAGAAATTCTTTCAAACAATGAGTCACATGCTGAGACTATTGGTCTTCCTGGCGGTGATACCAATGATTTGTGAATTTTCGGCAAAAAATCCAGACGTATAATACAAATGAAAACAAGAGCCCCTTTTGGGATTAATAATGATGAGGAACTTTATGTTCATTTGTAGGTTGAGGACCTAAAGTTATGCACAATACATACAATATTTGTGATATTTTCACTTTTTCTTACAGAGTGAATTTGATATACTTTTAATTGATTTATTACAATTTATTATGTTCTGTTTCTCCTGGAGATATAGTTACATAAGATAATCAATGCTTTAAGGTAGATTGGTTGATTTTTTGAAGTGGAAGTGGCAACATTACAAATAAAATCGCGTATTTATATTAGAGAAATCATGATATGGAATGAATATGAGTAAATTGTTACCGGCATTAATGATTTTGTTTGATTGATTTAGATAACTGATGTATATAATTATTAACACTTTTTGTTTTGCCATACAGAAACTACGATTACCAGAATGCAATGTAGTTAGTAATGAAGTGGCACTATAAATCGGATTCGCCATAGTAACAACATGTGAACTCGAAGAAGACCAGACGGTCGAAACACGTTGTTCTTTTTGTTTTCAAGTCTTTAAAAGAGTAATAAAAACGAGAAACTTTCCCTCGATGGAGTGCACTGCTAATTCTTGATATAAAATTAATTCACATGGGATCGGCGCGCCCACAGCGGTAGCACCGGTATTGTGAGAGCGCGGTGCCTTTGAATTGGAGTCGCTTTGATTTCGTCATAGATATATATATATATATGCACATAGTGCACTGTAGGTAGCAGCTCTTTTACCGAGCTTGCCCTTTGGTACTCTTAGCATTGGGCATGTAACCCTGATTTCCAGAGCCTTGAAGGCAGTGGCAGGAAAAGAGAGTAAATAGAGGTCAATGAGCTGTATTAACTCTCTGTATTTTACACGTCTCTTTCTTTATGACTCAGCAACAAATAGGAGACTGTTGATGACCAGCGGATGGGACAAAGGGTCATTCCTGTGATGTCAATAGGGTTAAAAGTGTAAGTGATATATCTTCTACTATCCTTGGTATTTAGTGAATCATGGTCTGATTGCCTCCTCCCCTTATGTTGTGTTGGGAGCTGTCTGGCAGCAGAGGAGACCTAGCACAGAAAGTCTGCACAGTGTCTCCCCAATCTGCATAACCTTTGTCCATTTGGTCCTGCCACTACCTTCCCATGTGAAAGATGTGCCCTGCATGCAGTAGATCGAAATGTTGAGTTTGTCTATCAGACGCATTGTGATTGTCCCCAATTTATCCCTGTTCCATGCCTTAAACTGGAAAGGAAATGGTCTTTTAGAGCTGGAACCCTTTATGTATACATGGATTTCCAAGACCCTCTGCAGAAACATCTGGAAAATGGCTGGTCAGGACTAGGACCTGAATGCTGCTGTTCCTTCCTCGGCTATGATCTAACCTAGGCAACTGAAAAGGCCCCTGTCCCATGCTATGCTGGAAAGGGGTGCTGCTGAATTGCACAAGAGAAGGACATTTGGCCTGGCCTTGAAAACAAGCACAAAACTCACCTGAATAAGATCTGTACGGAAGATGGCATAAGAAAGTGAGTCTGTTCAGAAGCTATGAGTATCTGCAGCTCAGCTGGTCACCTCTGAAACAGAACGACTCTTGGATTAGTGAGATTGAAGATCATGCTTGGATCATAAAAATGGCCTGCTCTGGCCCTTGCTTTACCCTACATTAGGTGAGCCCATGTCACCCCCAGTGTTCAATTAGTAGCAGAAAGAATGGCTATGCCCAAAGCTCTTCTCAGAAGCCCACCACCGGTGCTAATAAATGTGAGCTGAGCCTTGAATCCACCTTGTGCCTCTTTAATCCACAACCAGACATTCCATGCCCATTTATCTCACTAGTGCAGGTTCCTGATTTTCCCTTTGCAACGTGATTTCCATCTTTACCTTCCTACTTCTTTCCCCTTTGTGTGTTACTCCCTCTATTGCTTTTGGGAAATGTCTCATGAGTAACAACAAGTGTGGGTCCCTAAAAATGAGCGCTGCTGGTCTCCGGCAATGACCAGCTCAAATTGAGTACTGCTCACCACAACCACAGCCTGAGAGGAGCACAGGACTACCCCTCTTCCTCAACAGCCTTAGAGGATCTTATGTTGGTTAAGGCTGAAGATCCTGATTCTAGAGCCATTTGAATCATCTTCCAATGACCTATGATTCCAGATTTGTTCTTCCAGTAGACCTTAATCGTAAACTAGTGCTACTCCCAGTTGGTGCCACCATCCCTTTTGTTGCCCCCGCCACTGGAAAATTGTTGTTGGAAAATTGTGAATGTGCACTGTTGTTAACTAGAGTAGGTGAGTAAGATCTAGTGCCCTTAAGGTGTCCTCTTAGGACGCTCATCCATTTCCCAGCAGTGTTGGCTTCCTAAGACCTAGTCTTGACAAAGTGGTTCACTGAAAGGTGTGCTGCTAACCCCTTGTCTGACCATAGGCTCCTTGGTGATCCTCACCCACTTCCCCTATTAAATCAATATCTAAGAAATTGATGGACTGACCAGCTGGCTGTTTTTCAAACCGGTAACTATCTTGATTTTATATTTTGAGATCTTCTTCATTTATGTAGCAAAGGACTGCCTTGGGTCCTCTGAGCTACCCAGCTTGAACTCATAACTGTAGCACTGAGACACTGCACTTAAAAAGCACATGTACAACACAGCGTCATGGCACTGAGTAGGGCCTAACCTGTTTTGGGGGTAATCTGTATGCTGAAAGAAAATTGGAATCACTGTGGAACAACCAGGATCTCTGAAGTCTTTTGCAAGCCAGGTTGTTATCCTGCCTGCACAGTGTTGGAGGAAGAGAGTTGAAGAGAAATACGGCCTGAACCGCAAATTGGGGGGCCAACACAGCAGGTTTTAGGGAAATATGGAATTTCTAGACTTCAGTGAGATAATTGATGGAGTGGTGCGAATGACAAGTATGAACACAGCGTGCAAGATGGTCCACAGGGGAGATGGAAACCATTTCACAAGCATCAAAAATTGCATTGAACTCGATCCACTGGCAAATGGGAAGCCAGTGATGCTGGACAAAAACATGGAACACATGGATCTACCAGTTGTCCACCTTGTCTGCACCATCCTACACATAATAAAGTTGAGTAAGCATATATTGTGGTAGGCCATGATATAAACATTATTGTATTTGAGCCCCACAGAGATAGTGGAAGCTACATCCAGTCTTAGGGCCAGATGTAGGAAACTTTTGTGAGTCGCAAATGGCCCGAATCGCAATTTGCGACCCCGCAAAATCGGAAACGGGATGCAAAAATCCAATTTCCGACTCGCAAAATGCGTTGCGAGCCATTACCGACTCGCAAAATTAGCGACCCCATTTTGCGACTCGCAAATAGCATGGCGCAATTTGCGAGTCGCAAACCGTATGCAATAGCCACTCGCAAATTGCGACTAGTCGCAAAAAGCCCATTTTGCACTTCCAATTTACCACTAACTCAGAGCAGGTGGTAACCATTACCAAAGTATAAAAGGAGACCCAGAAGGCACCTGGGTTACTCAAGATGGCGGAGATATATGTGATAGGAATGAGGAGGAGAGCCCACGCCGCACAGCAGAGGAGGAGGAGGAGCCAGAGACAGGAGAAGATATACAGAACCAGGCAGACACTTTTCCAACAAACAGAGGAGGAGATTTATGATAAATACAGACTCAGCAGTGCAGCTATACTAGATTTAATAGAATTACTCAAACCACAGCTACAACGCCAGACTGTGCGCAGCTGCGCCATCCCTACACATGTGCAAGTGCTTTGCTCACTGCACCTCTTGGCCTCGGGTAGCTATCATGGGGTCATTGCCGTGGCAGGTGGGGTATCCCAAAGTTCACTCTCACGGTTCTTTAGAGCATTCCTAAATGCCTTACTCACACACATGTCGAGATACATATACCTACCCAGGAATGACGCAGAAATCAATACCACCAAGTTGGAATTCTACAGGATTGCCAACTTCCCCCATGTCATAGGGTGTGTGGACGGGACACATATACAAATATGCCCTCCTGCAAATCTGGAATATCTGTTCCGCAATAGGAAGTGTACCCACTCACTCAACATCCAGGTGGTATGTGACGCCCATTATGTTATCACTGACATGGTTGCCAAATTTCCAGGGAGTACTCATGACGCCTACATTTTTAGGCACAGTGGGATACACCAACGTCTAGAACGTGGGGAGTTTGGAGACGGATACCTCCTAGGTATAGCTGAATACACCTTACAGACATACACACAGGTTATTGTGGAATCCATCTCTGCCCAGCTAACATTGTACATTTTTGCCAAACAGGTGACAGTGCATATGCACTTCGACCATGGATACTTACCCCGTACTTAACACCCAGCAATGAGACAGAGAGGCGATACAACAGTGCACATAAGAGGACCAGAAATATCATTGAACGGACCTTTGGACTGCTGAAAGCAAGATTCAGATGCCTCCACAGAAGTGGAGGTGCCCTCCAGTATACCCCAATAACAGCTTTCAAGATTATTGTCGCATGCGCTATACTGCACAACATTGCCACCAGACGTGGGCTACCTCTCACCCCTGAAGACCCTGATTCGGAGGATGAAGAGCAAGAGCCACCACATCGCCATCATGGGGATAGAAGCATCGCAAATCAAGGCAGACTGAGACGGGAACACATTGCAAACCAATACCACACTCACTAATGTCACACACAAAGAATCCAGGTGTTAAGTGGAAAGAACAAGTGATTTAATTTATGCAACCAAAAAAACTATATACATTGTCAACAGTTCAGGGGCTGTAAAAGTCCACCTGGCATGGGACACATTGACTTCATGTGCCCCAACCCCAGGACAGTGTGGAGTTCAAACCCTACGCCGGCCTCTGCCAGCATGGCTGGTACCTGGGGTGTCAGCAGTGCCCTGCCTTGCGCTTCCACTGCGCAAAACCCTGGTGTCACTGGCAGAGACACTGCTGACGGTGAGCCCTCCTCGCTATCTTGCGGCGTGTCGGCCACGCCCCTGGCCACCTGCAGTGCCTCCATTAAATCAACAGCGTGGCTGAGACGGCCCAGTCCACGTGCCACGTCACTGGCAAAGTGGCCCATGTCAACTTGGAGGCTGACCGTGCACCTAGAAAGGCCAGTAGTGTTGACTGCCAGCCTGACTATGGATGCAGACATGCGGTCGAGCCGGTTCAGTAGTTGCCTGTCACGACGCCTTGCACCCTCTGTCTGCGTTAGGAGTCCAGCCACAAGTTGTCGCATGGAGAGTGCAAGGTCACCAATATGTGTGTTTATTTGTTGCAACTCTGTATGCACAAGCTGCATGCTACTGCCTTGATTTCGCTCAATACGCCGCAATGCCCCTGTAATTCTCCTGATCTCCTGTTTGCAGGCGCTGACCCCGTAGGAGTGAGGCCTCAGCACGTGACATGGAGGCGTCCCCTGACTCTGCCTGCCGCTGTGATGCTACATTTCCACCTCGCCTGCGACGCAGTGGAGGCTCCGTGTCTTCTAACGTGGCACTGTGGCTGGGACCAGGTGCTGGATCACACACCAGTATGCCAATTGGTGTATCATGAGGGGACTGGGTGTTGGTGGTGCAGGTCTCAGTGGTGGCAGGTCCTGATTCCTCTGTTGGCTGCTGGCTGACCTGTGGTCCCTGGATGCTTTGGCTGGTGGGGGTGTCTTGTGGGAGACCTGTGGGACATAGGGGACACACTGTCAGTATCTACTATCTGTTATCAACTTCCTAATAAACTGTTGCCTATAAACTGCCTACTTGACTACATTGCCCATAATGCACCATTCTGGTTGTTGCTACTCTGAAATGGAGCTCTTTCGGTTGTGCATGCTACTGTGTACAAGGTGGGTGGGGGTATGGCATTAATGAGGGTACATGCATGTCTCATGGTACTCACCGGTTGGTGGTCCTGGCTCAGATGTATCCAGATCTCCCATCCCACACATGGCCTCCGGCTCAAGGGTCTCTTCTACTCTTTCCTCCAGGGGTGTGGGTGGTGGTATAGTGGACGGTCCCCCTCCAGTGCCCCTCATCTCCCGGAGCCGCTCTCCCACCCTCTCCTTGGTCCGGAAGTGCATGTCATACCACCTTTTTTTGAGCTCTTCTATGCTCCGGTGGCTGACACCCAGGGAGTTCACTTTCTCTTGGATGTCCATCCATATTCTTCTTTTCTCCACCTCTGGCACGGTGAGGGCTGCCCTTCCAAAAAGTTGGTCATGGTGCAGGCAGCACTCCTCTGTCAGCACCTCCAGCTCTTTCTCTGCAAATTTAAGTTTTCGCTTCCTTGGTGTCTCTGCCATGGTAGCTGCTGTTCTTTCTGTTTGCAGTTCTGCCGTTAAAATGGGTGTGGTCCTCCCTCCTCCCAGGTGCATTTGTAAACTTCCTGGCTGTGATGTCATCATCACGTGCCAGGAAGTGTTTTCCAGAGTGTTCTGCAGCACCTGCATTCAATTTGCAGCACAATCGCAATTTGCGACACCCACTCGCAAATTGCGTGTCCGTTTTTAGCGAGGTCGCAAAAAGCGACCTCGCAAACAGCAGACTCGCTATCTGCGGTGCGACTTCATTTGCGAGTCGCAAATTGAAGTCGCGTTTTCTTCTTGCATTACATTTAGCGAGTCGGAAATTGCGAGTCGCACCGACTTGCAATTTCCGACTCGCTAATTTTTTTCCTACCTACATCTGGCCCTTAGTTCCTTCAGTAAAATTACTAACACCTGATGGCAAAAACGGTCAATGACTCTGATCTGTGAGTAAAAGGAAAGGTCCTTATAAGATTGGACTTGCTGGTTCTTAACTGAACCGATGGATATAGAGATGAGTCTTAGGACCACTGGATAGAAATCATTATTCGATAGGCTTTTGTTTACATATTCAAGAACGTCAGTTTTTTTCTCGTTTAACTTCATACATATTCACTTCTCTATTCACAATTCTAATACCAGCGATACTTTAATTCCGAAAGTATAATGAAAGAAAATACTCGTAGGACAAACAAAAAGAGTGACTGTTTTTTTTATGTATAATACATTAAAATGAATACATTTCTAAACAAATTAAGATTATTTCTTTGGAATCATTATACACACCAAAGGCAATAATCATTTGGTGCTAAAAATAAGCACAGCTCACCAGTTAACATTTTTTTAAAAATTGAATTTCCAGAATTCCAAAAAAATGGATAAAAAAAATAAAAAGCAAACAGTGACTGTGAAGAACATATCAAATATCCCACAGAAATTAAGAACTGAATACGCAAGTACTGCAAATGCACAGAACGTGCCCATGTTCTGCATGTGGATCAGTGGATAGATTCTTGGAGCTGATCAATACCCAAATTTGATCCTTTAAATTACAAAACCACAAGCAATAGCCCAAACGACCTACAGAACTAGGCCATAAAGCACGCCAGGAAGAGTCAGGCAAGTTGCAAATAGTGTGGACAAATAGCGCCATGCTTGTTGCTTTGCAGTGTGTCCTATGTACTAATGGGTTGCAATGATAAATGCCAATTTGTAGTGGGATCACAAATATCATGTCCTTGGACCATGGGCAAGAATTTATTAATGAATTGCTTTTTGCCTCCTCATACATGAACATCAGCGTCTCTCTCGTTTAAATTCAAGAAGTTGTCTTACATAAAATTTTTATATGTGTGCCAAGGGGTCTGGAGTGCGCATGAGCGATTTGTTGATTACCAACACCTCGAAACCTCTTCCAATTGATCATCACAAATCTTCATCTTTGACAATGTTCAGACACAGCTTAAAGATCCATTTGTTGTAGATAGCACATGCTTAAGACGAGCTTCGGGAGACCCCATTGGCTTAAGTTTAAATTACAAACTCAGTGGGTTAACCATAGTACTGATCCTCGGGCTGGATTGAGATAAAAAAGCATCCTGGCTAATTTTGTCGAGTAAGCCCTTCTACTACATGCTGCGAGTAAGCAAGCCTGGCCACTGCAAGAGTAAGTTGGGGCGGGCGTACTATCTATCATCAAGAAACTTTAAAAAAAAAATACAAATATGGTATGTTTTACAACACATTTTACCATAACAGAACCTAGTCCAATTATTACATGGATTAATGGAGATTAGAGACGTGGCTGCATGGCTTAAAGAGTGAACCAATAGCTGGATGGGTGATGAGTGGGTGGATGACTCAATTAAAGAATGGATGACACGGTGGAGAAAAGGAACTCAGTGTATTGACCAAGGTGAGTGCTCTGGTTTTCATTTTAGCTTCTGCATTAAACCTTCATCCTCCCCAGACACTTCCACCACCAATCCTTGTGAAAGCATAACACAGTGTGCTGATGTAGTACCTCAAAGAATTTAACACAAAGCATTTAGCTTTGATTTAAAAGGGGAGAAAGGCATAACTAAGTAGTGATCAAATTGCAGAGCGTGAAAACAGGACAACGTGCATCAATACGGCATCTACTTGACTATATTGTGTGACCCTAGGCAATTACTTTTTTAACGGTGCCTCCTTTTACTTCATCAACTCATCAGAGCACCTTTAAATACATCAGTTCAGGGTTTGCTCCTCACAAAAACAAAAGACTATATAACTCCATCCATGCTAACACCCTAGGCCACATTTAACGGCAAAAGACAACTGCCTTTCCCCTTGGTTCACTAATAGCATTGCAATCAAGGCAGTGACTGAGGGGCAGGAATGTTTCTAAGTTCATAAGTAAAATCACTTCCACCAATCATCAATCAATATAATGGTATAGGTTCTGCAAAGTCGGTCCTGGAGAGCCGGGTCCATGCCAGGTTTTTAGCATAACCACATTTAGGAAAAAGATGTTTTAGAAACCTACATTTTTCTAAATGTGGATATGCTAAAAATCTGGCATGGACCCCGCTCTCCAAGACCGACTTTGCAGAACACTGTACTGAAGTGCATTGCAATGTTCAGAAATATACTGTTTTATGCTATATGAATTGGACTTTCTGAGCTAGATAACAAAAGACCCCTCACCCTCTTTCCCCTAAAGATCTAAAGGTCACCGGTGCTCCTGATGACCCTGCAGGTTACAGGAAGCCACCAAATGCAAAAACAAATCTTTTTTAGGCATGCATGGTGTAACTGGGCCCACATTATAAACCATTTGTTTTTCATTGTTTGTAAAGTGCCAAAGCGCTGCAGGCAAGGCACGCTGTTGCCCGGTGCCGAGCAACAAAACCAGCCCCCACCATCAGTGAAACAGGCTCCACCCTGCCAGGTCACCAGGAAACGCCCGGTGAACAGTAGAGCCATTCCAGGCCTGCTACGGCTTTATATATTGCAGGAAGGTAACACGTATGCAGTGACTCAATCAAGCCTGTTTAAGGAGAGTATGAAGGACATCACACAAAAACAGCACAAAAAATCCCAGGAGGACAGATTTATTTTTTTCACCAAGAAATAGGAAATTAAGAATGCAAATTTGCCCTCATTCTGAGTGTAACATTTCTCCATTTTTGACGTTTAGTTTTCCCAGTTACAGACCTGCCAACTCTCGCAGCTCCACTGTGTTTCACACCATATCGGCTTTCTTCACACAGTTTTCCAGGGGTGTGCGGGTATCAAATTGTGTAACACTGCAGGAAACCCATTCGGAGAGCGGGTTTCCAGACCATTATGTGGAAGATCTGTAAAGCTAATGTCCATCAGAGTAGGAAGGTCCACTCTGAAAATACTGGCTTCCAGGCCCTGCCTTCCCTGCGTGAACACCACCTCTCCATGGTTGTCCAGGTAGGGACAGGCTCAAAGCACACTTCCCTCCAGACCATGCTATTTTAGGGCCCTGCCGCCTCCTTCTCAGTCGTTACACTATGTGCATGCCTCCAGTTACCATCACCTGTAAGCTGGCAGTAATTACAATCATAAAATCTGAGAACTAAATCAACAATAATTCTATGGCACATACTGCAATAATTTTTGCCTGTTTTTGCAGTACAATATATATGGATGTAAATGAGGCCTAACATCATTTGGTACTGCTTCCTAGGAAAGATTTATATAGTCAATCAATCCATCAGTCAGTTATCATTCATTAAAAAGTGCTTAGATTGAAGTATAGATGTGCTGGTACTCACTATCTCGAGTGCATGTTGGTTCCTGAAAACTGCTGGTACTGTCCATTAAATGTATCATAGCAGTGCTTAGAAGTGCAGGTACTCTCCAATTCAAATTAAAGAAGAGCAGGTATTCAGTACCAAACAGTTTAAAGTACTGATTGAAAGACTGGCTGAGGACAGTTAGGAGCATCCAATACCTCTAAAGGGGTCATCCAGCATAAAGACATAAGACTAATTGCTCAGTTCTGCATTGCTCACAATCACCAACAACAGACATTCTAGAACATTTCCTTGTTTGTTGATGTTAGCTTGAATTTTGACGCATATTATGGCATTACTCACCAGATGAGATCATATTAGTCTATTATCAGTGATCCAAAATCCACCAGCTGAGGATCTACCAATTGCATATCCCCAAGCCGACATTTCATTAGATACTCATCAAAGAGGAAGGAGCCGCATAGAGCTCCTGTCATGCTTTGCGGCTGAATCGACGGACAGAAGCAAGATGGCAGCCGGGCCAGCGAGGGACGAGCACCAGTGAGCAGTCAAGGGTCAAACTGGACCAAGATTCCTGCCGAAGTGCAAGGCGAGGAGTGAGATGGCGGGATGAATACTCGCTATGCTCTGGCACGTAATATCAGACATGAAGAATAAAGCAAGGACCACGATTCCAAAACCTGTGCAGCACAGGTAGCGGGCAGCAGAACTGTAATTTTGTGGCAGCAATACGACTAGATGAAACCTAGACTGTAAAATCCCAGAATCACCCCAGTTCAACTAAAGGCACGGTCACAACGAAAAAGGAAGAAAAAAAAAACAACTCAATAGGCGGCACAGCTAGTGGCCATCAGTGTAACATGGCTTTTGTTGGTGGTGGGAGGTGAGGCCACGCTATGAGCAATAGGCGTCTGGCAATTGACTAAAAGTGCACATCAGTCGCTAATCGACAGAGCCAAGTTCATCATAAGGACTGGATGGAGGGGATAGAAGCAACCTTAGGGGGGAGCATTAGGCCACAAATGGGGATTGTAGCCCTCTCATGATATCTTCAGCTCCCCCTGTGTGTGAACAAGGAAAATAAAACTGCAAAAAGGCCTGAAGGAATTAAATGTATCTGCCGGGACAGGTCAATGAAACCCTGTGCCCCATCCAAACCTGCCAAAACTGTAAAGGGATGGACTGTGTTGAGTCAAGGGTGTAAGTTCTTTTTTGTGCAAAGATGACTCGCTTGACAACAAATCCGGAGAACGTCGCTGGCTATCACAGCTATAGCACAGGCAGAGGTGCTTGCTCCAGCCTCCTCAATGGCCCAAGCAAGGCGAGAACCATCCACCCAATTACACCTGAGCCACTCCCGGCCCAAACAGCTCAGGCACTGTTAAGCAGCTCCTCCCCCAAAGACTGCCATCACTCACAAGAGACCCCACTGGAATCAAGCCCTGCAGTCCACGGGTTGCTCCATATTAAATCAGCATATCTACTATTTACAATCAATACTTCAATGTTACCACAAGCAACAAAAAAAAAGCGCTAGCACTAGTAACAATAGAGGATAACACTCCTGATTTACAGGCTAATGCAGAAACGATGGATGCCCCTATAAATCTGGGTATTGCACCACACCAGTTGATGGAAGGATCAATTAACACAGAAATGGCAGCACCAGGGACAATGTACCAGAACAGCAACAATGAGGGAGTGTCAATGCAATCACCAGGGGACATATCAGTGGGGTTTACCTCAACAGCCCCACCAATAGAAGTAATATTTAATCAGATTCTATTGGAACTTCGCGAGCTGAAGATGTCATACCAGAAGCCATAGAAAGACCAATGAACAGTTGAGTCAAATCACAACAATATTTCACAGCTTTCCTCACACATTTCCCAAGTGGAGCAAAGGGTGTCGGATCTGGAGGACTTGTATGGCAGATATGAAACCAGAGCCTCAAAATTGCAGAGAGCTGGAAGAACTTCAACTAAAGCTCAATGATATGAAAAACAGGTTTCGACGTTCCAATTTAAGGTTCGTAGGTATATCAGAGGATAGCGAAACAGGCTCTACAGCAATCAAATTGAATACAAAGCTTGTCCAAAAAATTTGCTCCATGACCAATAAACGGAGGACATGAATTTAACAGTAACCCATACCATCAGTTAGGCCCAAAAATGCAAAATACCCACACACCATTCTGGTAGACTTTGTTGATTTCAGAGTTAAAGAACACATTCTCTCACAATAAAGACTAGAACTTACAATTCTTCAGACAACTTTTCCTTCCAAGTTTTTTCAGACATGTCAATCATGGCGGAGCGGGGCCACAAGGAATTTATAAGCTTGATCGATGATTTCAAACGACAGGGGCACCAGCAGGAATTATCCAGCAATCAAAGTTAAAAGTGCTCTCAAAGGTCGAGCACATATATTCCAATCTGTGGATCAGGCCAAAGAACTTCTAATTTTGATAAAGAGGAGTGGGAACAGGGAGGGGGGCTCGATCTAACTGTAAATTGTGCAGTTTAACAGCACATTTCCATGGATTAATGATCTTACCATGTAGGGGGAAGAAGCTCGACTAGCAGCACAGAGACAGGGGTTGGCGACTGACAAACAGACGTACCATTCTGGTCCTCATTTCATAAGGAGCTCAAAACCTTGCTCAAATCATGTTGTGTTTACCTTAACCAGTTTTTTTTTGCAGCTGTCCTTTCAACATCGGTTCACACAGCGCCACACCAGGGCACTCATAGCAGTGGGAGGGGGACAGGGTGCAAGGGGGTTGAGCCACGGTGCGGGGAGGGGCCTGTGATGAGTAAGGCCTCAGGGATGGCAGTGGGAATAGTAGTGGGGGGAGTCACCGGGAAGAGGAGGGGGTGTCAAAAACACAGATGGGAAGGGCGCAGGGACAAGAAAATCGACCTCCTCTGGCATTATTGGAGGGTCTCTGAGAATAGGAGATCTTAGTAAATTCTGGGGAACTAAGCAACAATACAGAAAGGAGGTGGAGTGTAGGAAATTAGAGAGTCAGATTACATATCATCATGGCTAGTGGAGTCATTAAGCTAGCTTCCTGTAAATCGAACAGGATCAACAATTGTTTGAAATTAAGGGCTATTCTTATATGATTAAGGGCATCACAAGTACAGATTATTTTACTACAGGAAATCCACCTCAAAATACAGGCCAAGCTACCCAAGACACCAGGGTTTATTGCCGCGGCATTCTATGCATCGGCCGGCGCAGCAGTCCAGGAGATGGCAGTCTGATTATGCACAAATTAAGGGGTGATGTTTATCAGGTCTATAAAGACCCCAGGCCAGAAGGATAATGCTCAGTATCAAAAGGGAAAACCAGATAACAAACCTGTTTAGCTTTTATGGCTTGATAGATGATGACAAAACTGCCATGCAGGAGCTATGCGATAATTTAATCTCTCTTCTGGGTCTTCTAGTACTAGGAGGGACTTTAATATTATACAAGAAGTAACCTTGGGCTCATCACGCAAAAACAAGTCCCAGAACAAACTGCACACCACCAGCTTTCTAGAAGAATTCATAAAAGACTTAGCATTGATAGATCATTGGAGGATCGACCACCATCAGAGCCGAGAGTTCACCTGTTTCTCTAAAAGATTTAACTCAGCCTAAAGAATAGACTATTTCCTAATTTCACATTTATGGGCTAGGAGCCAGGCTAAGATCTTGACCAATCCATTCTCTCACCATTCGGTTCCACTGATTGAGTTAAGGATCCTGATTAGGGATAGGTAACGGCCGCAATGGACATTTGATAAATCCTTGTTGACTGATAGATGCTGGATAGCAACCCTACGATCAGTGATTGATGAGTTTCTAGTAAGAAATACAAGCTCAGCAGTCTCATTTATAGTATGGTAGACATGTAAAGCCTTTATCAGGGGCAAAGCCATCTCATATAAGGCACAAATGTCTAACTAAAGGAGGAAACAAAATGTAACTGTTCAGCTGGAGCTAGAACAAGTAAACCCGACCCATCTATTAGCGCATACTAAGACTTCCAAAGCCAGTCTGTTGGAGGCTAAGCACAATTTGAGGGAGCACTTCATATCTTAGGAAATAGTCAATCAAAATACATCCTTCCAGCAGTATTACGAACAGAATGAGCATGTGGGGAGGGCATTGGTTTGGGCAGTCAATCAAAAACGAAATCATGCCGTGATTATAAGTATATTTGATGAAACCCAAGGGTCCTTGGTTCACAATCAAGATGAAATAGAACGAGTTTTTCATCACACTACTGTAATCTTTACTCCTCCTCAATAATTGTTACTCCAGATCAAGTCAAAGACCACCTAGGAGCTATTAACCTGCCCATTCTCGACAACTAACTCAAAACCGCTGCGGGCGGCCTATCGAGCTGGCCAAAGTTATGAGGCTATTAAAAACCCTGTAAATTGGAAAGCATGAGGAAGCGACATGCTGCCAGGAGAGCTTTATAGAATTCTTGGGGATCATATTGCGCCTATCATAGCCAAATTGTTTAATGAAATGCTTAATAAGGGTGAGGTGTCTAGTAGATTCTCTACAGCAGTAATCATGAGCTTTTTAAAGAAGGATAAGCCGCCAGATAAGCCGGGCTTGTATCAACCCATAAGTCTTTTAAATAAAGATTACAAAATATTTTCAAGGATAATAGCAACAAGGATTACTCCACTCGCCTAAACAGTGGTCCATAGAGACCAATGTAGATTCCTTCTAGGGAGAACGATCTAAACAAATACCAACTTCTCAATACAAGCAATAGATTATTTCATAAAGAATAAGTTCAAGGCTTTCATCATAATGTTGGACGCCAAAAAACCTTTCAGTTTAGTACAATGGGAAGTACTGTTCATAATTTTTATTATATTTCATTTTCTTCAAACTGGTGAGTCTGCTCCAGAATCTATATTGCAATGCAGAAGCGACTACCATGGTAAATGCACGAGTGGCATGAAAAGTGTCAATCTCTCGGGGGATGCGTCAGTGATACCCCATGTCCCTGGTGCTATTTGCACTGTTCATGGAATCCTTGGCAGCGGCACTGTATCAAGATCTTCAGATAACGGCACCTCTACAGGATGCGCTTAAAGTAAAGTTACTTGCTGTCGACTTGATTTTATATCTGGCAGCAGAAACATCTAGCATAAATTGAACCTTGAACAACATCAAGGCAATTATGGAATTGGGGGGTTATTGAGCAAATCCTGTGAAGTCAGAGGCACTTATGTTTAACGGCACTGCATTAGTATTACAGGGGACATGCAGGCGCACTATCAGGCCTCGCATTCTATTAGAAACTTGGGTTTATACGTCTCACACAATTTTGAAGAACTCTATGAACTCACTTATCTGTCTTCTCTTAGTAAAGCACAAAATCTACTACGCCAATGGAAGATATTATTATCTTTATCAATGATTGGACGAATTGTCTCGATTAAAATGACAATTCTCCAACTTTTCCTTTTTGTCTTTTCAAATGTGATTATTAAGATTCCTGAAGATTTCTTCAAGGAAGTAGATCTGATTCTGCATCAGTTTATATGGTCAGGGAAAAAACCCCGTACCAAATTAGAAACATTGCGGATGGGGATCGAAGATGGTGGTTTAGCGTTACCCTACTTTAAGAAATATTATCAAGCTGCATTTTTTGATTGGATTATCAGAACAACAGCATCTCATATTCTAGATACAAATTTTTATTATATAAAATGCTGGCAGACAATAATGTTCAGCTCTTCCACTTTCTCAAAATCCCAAGGGTCCCAAAAAGAACTAGGTATAAAATTCCCCTAGAAGTGGTATCTAATTTCAACCAACTCAAAGAGGAATATCAGTTTCTCCAGTTTCATCTACATATGCCACTGCAAGATTGTATGATATGGGGAATGCAGGTTGAAATGAAAAGTATTAAAGAATGTGAGACGCTAGGCTATTTACAGCTTGAGAATTTCGTATCCACATGGCAAATTGAAATGTGGGACCATCTCAAATTAGATAATCTCCCAGTTTTTATATTTTTTATACCTGCAAATCCACTACTTTATTCGATCTGTGCTGAGGATAATAGATCCAGTAACCCCCACCAATATCCAAACATACTATGCGAAGGGCCAGCTAGGGTTGGGGAACTGGCTACAGCAACCGCTACAAGGGAAAATAATCCCAGAGGCCCTGAAGACGATTGAGGTTGCAACAAGGTGTAAAATTAGTATTCGGCTATGGAAGAAGTATTATACATGGGCTCATAAAGCTATAAGGGGAGCAAATTTGAAAAGAATGGCCTTCTATACTAAATGGATGCTATATTATACACCTGCTTGAGTCCAGAAAATGTATCCATCAGTTTCCGGGCATGTTTTAGATGTCACTATAATGTGGGGGATTGGATACATGTATGTTTAATTTTCCCCATCTTGTCGGAATTTTGGGACAGAAATCTTTGGCTGGCTTAGTGCCCAAATAAAGATACATATTATTCCAGACCCTCAGGGGTGCTTTTTGAAATTCCTAGTAACCTTGATCTCCCAGTACATAAAAAACAAAAGTACTTTTTTAATCCCTAATAGCAAAGTTGTTGATCCTACAGCAGTGGAGAATGGTATTACCTCCTTCATACGAATGGTGGGAAAGTAAGATGAAACAAGCTCAGACAAGGGAAGAAAGATATGCTCAAAGAATAGGAGCAATATGAAAATTCACAAATATTTGGGGGAAGGGATCGGCCTGCAAAGTAGTAATGCAATATAGTAAGCCTGAATATGATCAGAATATTCTAAGTAATGAATTACGTTAATTCCTTTTGTATACCTTTCTCACCTGTGAAATAATATGTTTGAGCAAATACTATATTTTTTTTTTTAAAGATACGCGCCACCACTAAACACCTGCCTGGTCTGGTATTATATGACACCTCCTGGTTTTATAAAACATACTTTAAGCCTTCCTCAATAAATTTGCCTGTACTCTTTCTCACTCATGTCAGTGGGTACCATGTTTGCTTTTTTTCTCAGCCGTTGTTTTTTCAAAGAATTTTTGCTTTTGGTCATGAAAGCAAAAAACTACAAAACTACAACAATTTGAAATTGATAACAATAAACGGTGGTGAAATTGTCCTTACACTGTACTTTGTAATTGATGAACATTGACAGAATAAAATACCTGCCATGCGCAAGTGTGAAGCCAGGCAGCTGCTGTGCTGTTAATAACGCCCCATCCATTTTTTGGCCAATAAGCTGTCAACCGTTAAGTCACAGGACAATGACTATGCCAATACTAGCATCCACTGCAGCTGAATTTGTGAACTCGTATTGGTTTTCATTTTTTTTGCCAAATAATCAGAGACAGTGAAAGGGCCATGTTCCCATCTGTCTTTAAGTGAACACAGCGTTTAGTACAATCTTGTCCTTCTACTGTGCAAATTATAATAAATTGTGTTGTGGTACAGTCACATTAATGGCATAAATTACTCAAATTCTCTACAGCTAGGAGCTGATCTAAAACTCTGTTTTTAACCTTTTGGTTTCTGTGGACCTTGCTCAATCATTTTTGGAATGTGGGGACCCCCCCTGAAAAAAATATTGAAGCCGGGGACCCTAATCAATGTCAATGATTTCAAGCACATAAATAAGGAAACAGGCATTCATCAAACAAATACACAAGTAAGGAAATATTCAATTTAATTCACAAATATAACAAAAAAAATCAAAATTTGTATTTGAATGGGAAGGTTGAAACTACTTTAAAATTAATTGAGGCCACTTGTAGTCAGTCCATACTATATTCTGTGGATGCACCTGCACTGCTTGCACGAATCAATATGAGAAAACCGACTTGGGGCCTGAGTTAGAGTTTGTCCGATGTGTTAGATATCCTAACTGCCATAGTATAAGTGTCATTGCATGAAATACATTCGTAATATGGCGGGCGGGATATCCGTCACATTTGTGAAAAAGTAACCTGCCATCCGAACTGTAAATGAGGTCCTTGACGTTTACCCTCCAATTTCAAATTCCTGCACACTTATGGAATATTTAAAAAATTTCAATTTTACATTTTGCTTCTATATTAATATACACCCTATTAATTTGTTAAGATCATTAATTTCCTAAGCAGTCATGGGTCCCCTGAGTAGGCTCGGTGGACCCCAGGTTCTGCCACTACGAGTTAAGAACTGCTGCTGTAAAGGAAGGCTTGGGAGCTGCTGGGCGCCGCTACACTAACCAGCCTTACACTTCTTGAATTGTGAGCAGGGTGGTCTTTTTTGTGAATAATTGCGAACTTCAGGCTGCGGCGCGAGCCCATTAATCACGGGAAGCATCAGGTTTACACACTTTCCGAAGCTCGTTCAGTACCCGGGGAGCCGCACGGCTCTCCCCGCAGATCCTTACCTATCGATAGTTCTAGATCCAATTGCACCTGATAACACCATCTCATGAGTGTCTGACTGCTGTCACTTTGGGCCTCAACTTGTCCGTACTAACCGGGTTGTTGGGGGTCCTGATACCTTCGACTTGCCTCTGTTTATTTTTAGGCTATCATGGTGCAGGGAGTGGCGAACTTTCCCTTGTATCCTCAAACTTTTATGGTAAAATGTCAACTTCAATCTTGGCATGTGTGTCTGCCCCCAGCCAGTGGTGTAACATTAGCCCCTGACGCTTGCAGTGTTAGGGGGGCAGCCCCAAAGGCCCCCCCCCAGAACAGTACCGTGGCCTGAGAGCTCTTGACTAAGTCTGGGTGGGATGCCCCTCAATGTACTGTGCTGGAGGGGCCCTCAAGTTTCGTTACGCCACTGCCACATAACTTACTGGATCTGTTGCTGTGAACCAGCTAATTCTATTAGCCCCGCCCACCGTTTCCGGCCCAACCTTGAGGATGAGGTTGTGGTCCCGTGCATGCTGCCAGCCAAAAGGGCTGATGTGACGTAGTGCTGGCCCCCAGAGCGGCGCGTCGCTAAAGCCCCACGATGGTGTTGTGACTGTGTGGGGAGGCACAGAAGATGAGGATGGTTTGCCTCTCAGGCCAGGCCATCAACCTCTGAGCACCCCCAAATCACAAAATATCCCCCTCCCCCAGAAGAATGATGCAGGGCACTGAGCGCACTCTGCCCGCCCTGCTTGCTGATAGCCTCGTGCAAATGAATCTCTGGCCCCGGCCTTGGATGTGGTAACAGCTTTAAGCAGTTCTCTGTGCGGGTCTCCTGGGGAATCACAGCGCTCTCTCCTTCGCCCTCTCTGTCTGTCCATTCCATTAGAATTATTTGATTAAACCCTGACAGGAGCTTGAAACAGTAAAGCAGTTTGGGAGCTCCCAGCAGGCTGACTTGCCTCTCCACTAGCCCACCCTTGCCTGCCCGAATGGCTCTCCCTGGGCATTTGGTTAGGGTGTTTAATAGATACAGAGTAAAAGTGGCCCAAGCGCGACCTCTACAATTTCCGCAATAACCCATACTGTGTAAGACTATCAGGTTTAGGTAAGCCATCAAGTGAGCCTCCGGCACTCCTGGAGAGGGGTTATTGCTGTTATGTGCAAAATGTTTGCCACCTTCTCCCACTGAAGCAAGAACCAGCAACCAGGAAGGAACTTAAGGCCAGACATTGTGTTGCAAAATACCTGAGGGGTGTGCCGTTGCTATATTAAGGCCACTGCAGGTAGCTGCTTTATAGGGTCACAACAAGAAGCCACAAGAGGGTGTCAGGTTGCAACAAATGGTCTCACAGCACCTGCTTCCTAGCAAAGTGGAGTGCCCAAAAGGCAAACTGTCATTTTGCATGCGGTTCAAAAAATACTTGTGCCACAACTGTGACCTCTATGTGCCCTTGGAGCTCTTTTGCCTGCCTTTTTGTCTGACTGTCTTAGAGGTTTAAATCATGTATTAATGAATGTTAACTTTGACACAAAGCGATGCACTGTGCATGTGGACATAATAATTCGTTTTTATGCAGCCACTTTCAGCCTGGTGACTTCGACTGGTGAGTTGAGAAGTCATCTTCGAACTGTAACTCCTTCAAAGTGGCAATGGGACACACTACTCATATGTCCCCATGCTGTGTGACTTCCCTCGATGTGCAGGATCCCACCCGTTATCTTAAAGCTGTGGAGTCAGCTTTCTCTGACGTGACACATGTTCAGTGAGACAGCATTGTTTTAGCCGGCTGAAGAGATCCAGATTGAACTTTCGAACCAAATTAATAACTTTGCACAATAGGGAACAACTGGAGAGGAAGGGTGTGATCAGTGAACCAAGTCATTGGAGACTTCTACCTCTGAGAGGCCGCAAAGACAGATCTCATGATCTAAGTATTTAAAACCCATTTTGGGGCCCAGAAGTTCTCCTATACATGTCTTTTTTCAATATGTTACTTTGAGGAAGTGGTTCAATATTTTGAGAAAGGCTGTTCCTTTGCTATGCCTTGTAGGGAAGCCAGATGGCACCTTGTTTGAAAACAAAAATTGCTAACCATGGTGAACTTGAAGGTTGGTGGTAAAAAAAATTCAACAGCTCGACGAAGAAAACACAGACCAGGAATCTGAAGCATCACCTTGCAAAGCAGAAAGAACATAGACAGACTGCCTGCATGACCAGATGATCATCTGGTGAAACTGACAGCAGGACATGGCTACAAAACATCACCTACCAGAACTAACTTCCAGGTCACATCAGTGGATCACCTGATAAGAATTGTAAGACATTGCTCTCAAATATTATCTAGAGAGACAGACCCCAAAGGAGTGAGCCTGAAGGCAGATCCTGACTGCAGGTGATCACTTTGGGACACAGACTTTAGTAAGCCAACTGCTGAAGATCACCTTGTAACAGGCTGCTGACAGCAGCGTCGAAGGATCGCCTTTCCTCGGTCGATAAAGGATGTGAGGGCGATGGCACCATTAGCAGTATTCTAATTCTCAGGCAGAAAAAAACATCTCACTAGAAACCTGATCAGACAACCACATGGTTTACGTAACTCAATGTCACCGGCACAGTGCTGTATGTCCAAAGGGACAAATCCCTCACAGAGCCTCACACACTCCGGGCCCCCTTGCCCTGAGGACCACAGCACTACAGGATCCTAGCATCCTTTCTGCTGAGTCATTTAGTCCTGTATGTCCCAGGTGTTCCGAGCTGGGTCCCAAAAACCAGTGGTCTAGAGTGGATGCTCACAGTGCTGGCAACTAAATGCATCCATCGCACAGTCACATGCACACCCTACCAACGGGGAAGAAACCTCGACCACAGGAATAAGCCGCACATTCACACTCCACTCATAAGCATCACTCCCACCACTACCACAAATGCAGCGTGGAATCCTTCCAATTGTTTCTAAAATCGCAAATAGAGGAGGTGGCCCTTTTGCCCCCTAGCCACTGGTACCACCAAGCAAAAATGATAAACAAATCACCTAAATTGAAACAATCTCACCGCACACAGGTGGACCGTCTTGCCGAACCTCTCTGCTGAGCTCATTAAAGAGGAAAAGGGATGACGACTGGTCCAACAGGCCACACACACCAAGGACCAACTCTGCAACATTACTCTTTGCCTTATCAGAATGGCAATCTAACTCGCGCGCCCTAATAGCAGGCAGTACACCAGGCTTTGTGGATTTTTTTTTTCTTAATGTTAGTTTTTCATAATTCTTCCCTTATGTGGGGTGTATTGCAAACATCCCCCACTGTTTTTGGACATCTCTGGACATACACCTCATTGGCCCAATGACTGAAGGCAGTCATTGGGCCAATGTCTGCTATGAATGAGTTCCATTGGCCCATCCTGTGCTGTGGGCAATGCGAGGTGACCCCTGCAGGCAGTTCTAAAGAGCCGCACCCACCATGTCTAAATGCCACCCGACACCTGGTACAGGCCTATTCTCCATCACCAACTGGCCCCTGACAAAATGGACTTCTGAAAACGTCACCCAACAACTACTCATGGACAAGTTTCTAGACAAGCCATCAGACTATGAGCAGCTGGGTTGCAACGACATAAAGCACTAGAAAGCATGGGCAAAAGCTGAAATGTTTTTTCTGATTCAAAGCAAACACTATCACATCGAGTCCACTGCTAAAGATTTCCTGCTCAGGGTGAACATGGAGGCATTTCGTGTGATCAACATGGCAGCCAGGACACTTCCGGCACTCTCAAACCCACTTTCTACCCAACATCTTGTTCCCATTATTGGGGCACATGTGTGGTACAGTATTGTCTGGCCACGTGCTTGGTAGAGCAAAAAGTTTGGTCTGTGTTATGGCCAAGACCCTCACTGATGCCAGCAACATGTTGGTCGGGGTGTGTAATGTGGGGTTAGGGGAAGCAACATGTACATCTAGTGAATGAACTGCACAACGTGAAACTCGAAAGCAAGGGATGAATCTCAGCTTCCCCACTTGACCACACTGTGTGATACTTGTCACTTGTCATTTGCTTTCTGTTTTTCAATATCACATGTAGGCGGAACTCAAATAGCTGACTTCAGCTGACTTAGGTTACTATTATCATTATTGTCAGGGTGGGGGCATGAATGTTTCTAACTTCATATGTAAAACCTGTCACTTTAAAAACAAAAACGTCAATGCACTGAGATTACCTGATGCACTAAGGTGAAAGGTTTTGCACGATAATGAAATACACTTTTTTTATTTTGAAGACTTTTATCACATTTTTCCATTTTGTTGTAAGATGTCTTAAATAATGCATATTTTCTAAAAGTCGGTGGTGCAGGACATCTTCTGTGCTTCTTTCCTTTTACTTAAGTTTGCCTGTAAATAAATTATTGCCAGTTTATTTCCTATGGCTAGGAACGCTAGTGCTCTCTAAAGTAAACATCAGCTCGGTGCAGCTGTTGACCAGGGGACCATATATAAAAGTCAGGAGGGCCACAAGACCCCCGGGCCGCACTTTGAGTATCACTGCCCTAGGTCCTTTAGTGACAGGGCACAGGTTTGTAGAGTACTTTGTGTACTGTACACTATTGGCGAGATACGCTCGTGGCTCAGTACTGGCTTTTGGTTCATTATTGATGAGACACGTACTTGGCACAACCATGGCATGCTGTAAGTACATGACTGATGGGGCACACCTTTCTTACTCTCCTGGTAGGGCATGTTGTTGGTACAGCGCTGAGAGCTCACGTGCCTGGCACAATATAAGGACTTCACGCGTGTGGCACACGTTTGGTACAGTACTGCCACGGCATGCTCCTTTCACATGACTGACGGGCACATGCTAGCTACAGCTGTACTAATGCATGCTCTTGGGAGATTAGTAACAGGGCACACACTTGGCACAGTCCTTGCAGTCCATGCTCTTGGTATATTACTGACTGCACATGCTTAGTGCAGTACGACTGGAGGATGCTCTGGGTATGTTATTGACTGGGCACACACTTGGCACAGTACTGCCAGTGTATGATCCTGGCGGCGCACACTGTATCACTAAACCTTTGTAATATATATTATCTCCAACACAACATGCAATTATTAACACAGTAGACTGACTTCAGAAGAATGCCATCATCATCACACACAGCCATTCAAATGACCCAATGCCATTGCACCACACCATCACAAAATGCAATCTTTACCATGCAACGAGCACACCATACCTATAACACAGCTCCTTCACCGTAATAGTATGCCACAACTACCTCTAGATGTAGACACCAGCATAGTATACAATCTTAACCACTCAAGGGCTGCACCATAGTTTAAAATATCAATACCCACAGCATTCCCATCGGAAGGGCACATGCCCACCACATCCTAGGAATTCATTACAAAATCCCATCACTTCGTGTCATTCCTATCACACCATACCACCACACAATCAAGTCACCTAACATCATTCTCATCACACAGTCCTCGTCTCCAGCAAACCCTCTGATCCCATTCACAATCCCATCACTTCAAGCCATTCCCATCACACTTACCATCCTATTTCACAGTCCCATAAGCCCTTGATGTTCTCATCAAACAATCCTATCTCCATCACACCCCACGATCCCATTTCTTAATTTCATCAAGCTATGCCTTCATACCTAGCATCCCATTTTACAGTCTCATCACACTCTACGAAAACATCACACAATCCTGTGATTTCATGCCTTTCCCATCAAAATTCTCCAGTCCCATTACACAATTCCATCACATCAAGCTGTTTCCATCACACCATACCATTCCATTAAACAATTTCATTCCTATCCCTTGCTAAGATTCCGTTCCATTGTATAATCCCACCCCCATCACAAGTTAGGATTCCCATTACACATTAGTATTACTTTAAGCCCTCCAAATCGAACAGTCCCATCACCCCTTCTCATTCCCATCATACAATCCCATTCTGACACATCCACGATCCTATTACAAATTCCTACCATATCAATGTATTCCCGCCACACCTACCATTCCATTCCACAGTCTCATTCCCATCACACCCTATGATCCCATTACAGGACCCTGTCACCTCATCCGGTCGCTATCGCCCACCTCCAGCCATATCACCCAATGGCCTATCTGTGGACTCTCCTGCTGCACTTTAGCATAAAGCGCTTATTGCCGCTGGTGCTACTTAATCGCTGCTCTATCCAATAACTCACTCTCACATGGTGAGGGGAGGGTATTAGACTAAGTATTGGGATGTGTTGGAATGTTTAGGCATTAGCCCAAAGAATTCAATTGACAACCTCAGAACAGTCGCCTTTGAATATTATTTTGGGCTGCGCTTGAAAGTGCCACCTCTGACCTACGTAGACCATCTTGGTTGTTTTTGCTTTCCGACCATCTTTATTCAGGATCGAAAATATTAATGTTAGTTTCTGCTTAAAGAAGCCAAAAAGCTTTTCCCGACTTGGTTTCATTGGGATCCCAGCCATCTGCTGCCACGTTTTTGAGTCATCGTTCTATCTCCGACTACTATACGTGTCAGCGGGAGAACGCCCAATCCAATTTGAGTAAATTTGTGGATGATTTTGCTGAAGATTTGAATTGAGATGATGCAGGTGCCATTTTCTGAAAACTGCACCTTACCTCAAACCTGCCGACCCTCTCAGGGAATCGTCACACTAGCATGAGAATTTACTAGCTCCAAGATGCTACTCTGTAGAGGAATGAGAGCACCATCAGCAAACCCCCTGGTGCAATAATACAACCAGAATTTGGCACCAGTTCACTGAAGCAGAATAGAATTTATGTTTGGATACCATCCAAACACGCAAACACCTGGTAATTAAAGCCTTTTATGTTAAACTGCAAGGAAATTGTCCCTTTCGTGCTGGTGAAGAACTGGATCGATAAACAGCCTCCGTAATTGGCATGTTTTGAGTAACGTATTACTCGGGCAGCATGACTGATTATTTGGCGTCGAGGTGCTGAGCATTGTAACACACCAGACTCTTGTTCGTATTCTCTTTCGTTTTCCCTCGTCCATGTTATTTTGCCCTTTTCTTATCACTCGGGTTATTATTGGCACAATTAATGTCATTAAATAATATATAATGAACATGTTATCTATTTTATTTCCCATTGGAATGTGTTATTTGTCTGTGCGCACCTGATTATGGCTTCCTTCTTAAAAACTTGTCTAAAGTGTTAAAAAGGCCACAAATTAAAAAAGAGTTATTCAAAATTCCAGTCTAAGCGTGTAGAGGCTGCTTAGTCTGCTTTGTCTGTGTTAACTTGTGTTAGAGTCTGCACTAGTGGTTGTAGTGTTTTAAAGTGTGTGAATACATTTTTAAGATGGTGACTTTGAGCCGTACACTGCTGTAACCCAGGAGATTCTGAACAGATGACCAACTCTCTATCCTCTCACCACACCAGCTCCAGGCTAAATGATTGTGCTGGGCCCAGAGTCAGCTGAATCAGGCCTTCCTTCCTCCCATCTTGCACAGCCCCTTAAGCTTGACATCTCTTGATCTATAGAGCTAGAGTTTCTATTGGCTGTGAAGTTTTGGGCTTAATTTCCCATGAGCCCACAGAGTGAAGCTTTCTATTGGCTGTAAAGTTTAGGGCTCGCTCTCACTGGTCCACAGGCTAGGGTTTCTATTGGCTGTAGAGTTTGGGGCGTGATGGAACATACGTTCCCTTTGGTCCACAGGGCTAGAGTTTCCCTTGGTTAGAGCTTAGGGCTTGGACTCCCATTGTTCCACAGGGCCAAGAGCTAGGTTTTCTATTTGCTAGGGTTTAGGAGGTGGGCTCCCGTTGATCCACAGGGCTAGGGTTTCTACTGGTCAGGGTTTAGGGCTTATGCTCCTATTGGTTCCTAGTGCTGGGGGTCCCATTGGCCCAGGTCATCAGATCGCTTGGGTTATTTAAACAGAGGGTTATGGGTGTCCAGATGAGATGTCCAGGTAAAGGTGCTGTCTGTTTGCTCCTGGAAAGGGACTACTGACAGAAACTCTGCCTTAAAATCACTCACAATGTTTAAGCATACAAGGTAAGATAGTCATTTAATACTCAGAAAACTCCACTCCCCAATACACTCTCATAGCCTATACACACCCTTACAACACATTACAACATATCATCACATTTTTAAAGGCATGTATCCATACTCCCATATTATATAGCCCACCTCTCTTCTTGTCTTTCCACCCACTCCTATACTTACAACCTCATATCCATTGCCCGTGCTCTCACGTTACAACCCCAACTAACTTCTGTAATCTCTATTGCCTGCCTCACTCACTTGCCACACACCTTCACCGCATTTCACATTTGATATGCCTATCATCTCCCCTGTCCATCCTGCCAATCAAGTTGAACCCATTCTACCCCCATATCCCACAATGTCTTCACACCCCTTCTGGTACCAATCTTGCTCGCAACACAGCATGATAATCCCATCCCAGGCACCTACACTCACCCCCACATTAGCCCACCTATCTTCACATGCGCCATCCGTGCAATCGCCTTCTTCGTCTCACACCTCAATCGCTCAGTAAAATTCAACACTACTCAACATCACACAAAAACAACTCCTCCACAACTTTCATACCCACCTATCAACAAGTCCCACTAATCACTGATTGTGAGCTCTGAAACTGACCACCACACTACCGCCCCACCCCTTACTCACACCACTTCCACTTTCAAACAAACAAAAAAGGAACATCAAATAGCATCAATCAAACAAACTTTGCATAACTCATATTACATCACAACAGAACTCAACTCTGTTTTATCACCGAAACAATATCCATTGCCACAACTACCTCACAGACCCAATCTACCTCATACTTTCCCTCCCATAAAAATCCCATAAAATCTCTAATGAACCTTCTTCAGCAGGACAGCGCAAGTGAGCAATCTCAGGGTAATCACTCCCACACCACTTCCTACATGCTCACCTTCCTACACACACAGGAAGCAAATCTTAACCAATAGTACCAACATATCTACATACAGCATGAGGCATAAGACCAACAATTAACCACACATGTACCTTCCCTTCCATAAAAAAAAAGTATCACTCCTAAGTTTTTTGCTTAATAGTACTCATTCAGTGAGCAAAAGTAAATAAAATATCTTTGGCCTACTACGGGTAAAGAACTGGGCATACTACTCATAGCTGAAACACTTTTGGGAAGGGACATGGCCCCGGTACGTCTTCTCTCCGGTTAGCAAGGCATTACACACAACCATGAAGTAAAGAGTCAGATTAGCCATTCTAATTAAGGGCACCATAACAATTACCCAGTTGGTAGAGGTAACTATAAAAGTTGTGAATTTGTTCTTGCTAGATGCCAACACTGCCCCACGTTCAGCTGCCACTTCCTCTTGCTCTACATACCTCCACCCTACAAAGGAGCTATTACTGAGGCTTCCTTAGACACAGAGTTAAATCTATCATCAAAACTGTCGTGGTGACCTAAACATCTGATTTGATAAACCAAACATGCTTCAACCCAATGCTATCATAGCAGGTCTGAAAACACACAACTTGGAAGAGATAGTCTCTAGACCCACCCACATATCAGGTCATACATTGGACGTATTATGCTCCAATCCAGAGCTAACCGCTATTCAACAAAACTCACCTTTTAGTTGAACAAACCATCACATCATCACCTTCTCAAACAAATGAAATATTAACTAAAGCATGTGAGTCCACTATAATCTATGAACAGAGGAGCAAACTAAATATGCAGGATTGAAATCACATCAAACAATAAATACTTAACTGGAACAATAAACTTAGTGGAAAAACTCTATGACTGGATATTCCTAGCCTTTTATATATTAATACCAAAACAATTTTGAAACAAGGCAAAATAAAGAAGAATGTGATTTGGGTGAATGGAGAACTGAAAAAAATATAATAAAGGGCAATATCAACTCTCAACACTTCAAGATCACGGAAGAACAAATATGCCCACACAGAAACAGCAGAATGGACAAATGATGCATAAAGAAGGGCTAGAAAAATCCACTACTCAAGTAGGACAACAATGCCAAATGCCCAGCCATAGAATTCCATAAAGGTCTATTAGATGTTCCCAATCCAGAGAGGTGTCAAATATTCACCTCACTTTCGCAAGGCTCCTGCAGTAAAGGAGCAAAACATTATTTAAACAAATGAGACACACTGGATTCTTATCTATGAACCAAGGTAAACAACTCCTCCCATGTTGTGCAACCCATAACAATCATAGATACTCAACCTCAACCTGCATCCGCCTTCCAAGAAATAGCATCCTCTGAATTTAAAGACCTACTAAAAGATGGAAGTCCAGCCTGGCACCATCTGGATCACTGCCCTCCACACATTTTCTGAAAGATCTTTCAATCAATATCAGCACATATCCCGGTCAGAAATATTAACAACTGCTTTAAAATAGGACCTTTTCCAGACAGCGATATTTAGAAGGCATACATAAGCCCACTACTTGAGAAGAAAAACTGGAACTGTCAAGACCCCAAAAGCTAAAGACAAATCTCCAATGTGCCCATCCTTAGACAACCTATGGAAACAGCAGCCTTTTGTCAGATCTCAGACTTAGTAGTAGAAAACAACCTACTACTCAGACTGGCAAACAGGATTGTGCTGAGAGCAACAGAATCTGCCCGAATGACAATTTGATGCAACCTAAAAACACAGTTGATAACAAAGGTTTTGCTACATTACTACTCCTCGACCTTTAATCAGATTGTGACAGAGTACACCATGACACCTTACATCATAGACTAAAAGAAGTTTGTATAGATAATATCATCTTTAACTGGATTTTCTCTCACCTAAACTACTGATTATACCAAAAAGGGATTCAACAACTCATCAGAGGTAGTAGGCCCTACATAACTGCAACTACAGTACAATACAGTATAAAACAGTGTCGTTTTTTCCTCAGTCTTGTCAGTTCTGGCATGGCACACTCCAAACAGCTGGTGCTCGAAAAGGGGTGAGACCTACCCCATTTATTTATTTTTCACAAAAAGGTTGCAGCACTTCAAAGACTGGTGTTGAAACATGTATATTAAACCATTACGATAACGGTAACAAAATGGCAGTGCGTTTCAACCCAGCTGTCTTGTCCACACAATTAAATGTGTAGTTTATTTGTATAGCTAGTTTGTCTGAAACTGAATTAACAAACAAAAAAATCTAAAGAAGTTGGTGGGATTTGAAAAAAAAACACAAAACGTTATTTCCAAGCATCTTGAATGTTGAGAAGGAAACATTATATAATTTAACATCCAATACCAATTTTGTCACAAAACGAATTGCTAATACCAGGGTAACAGAAATTTTAGATTTTTAGCAATGAGGACAATATGCGCTGTGTCTTTTTGCTGACAAGTCCTATACAAGGCCCAACTATAAACCTACAGTAGAATTTAAACAAAAGATTAAAGCCATTAAGAGACCCTATTAAAAGAATTAGATTGCCAAGATGGAGGTAGTTGTCACGCACAAGACCTTTTTTCCGTATTCTTCCTAAAATACATAAAACTAAAAGGGGGAAATAATACTAAGGATTGGTAATCAAAGCTTATCCCAAATCTGCAGTATTTTTTCTTGATAGAACCGATTCTAATAATACATACTATCCATGTAGCATTACACAAATGTTAACATCTTAGGAATAATAGATTTTGATTCCAAAGCACAACCTTTAGACCTTTTTGATTTTGCAGACCTTTATTCTGACATACCTTAGTTATAAATATATTTGTAAACAGATAACTAGGCCCCTCTGAACACAGAAGGGTATCATGAAGTACTTGATGGCATTTCTGAAGAAATGCAGCAAATTTTTATTACCAAAGAAGTAATTTATCTTTTCTTGGACAAAGGGTGTTTTAATGGGCACAGCACTTGCCTGGGGCCTTGCCAACTAATATGCAGGCAGATTTGAATTGATCTGATCAGTCTGGATTGACCTTGGGCACCCTAGGACTAGAGTGATGGGTGTACTTTAAAAAACACTGATTGTAATTTATTATTAATCTTTGAAAGTCTCAAACCAGGAACTCATCAGGAACATTACTATTTTGGTCAGCTGGCCTAAGTGGCAGCCTCAACCTTTTGGATGTATGAGCAACTATTCCTTATATCATTTCGACTAATTCTATGTGTTGCCCACTAATAACCAAATGTGTGACGTTGTTCTGCATCACAGTTTGTCGTACACCCTATGCACTGAGATCTGATCTCCCTAAACTTCCATGTATTATTTTTGAAACAATTTATAATACATATTGTGGTATTACTGCAATTAGTATGTCCTCTCCTGGGGCCCATTCATCCCCTTCATTGCAAGAGATGTCTTATTCCCCAATTAAGGAATTCATTGTTTTTTTACACCATTTTTACCACTACTGAGGAACCTCTGTTGCCCTACATCTATACTTACCCATGGGTCCTCTCAGCGTAGACAGCCCTGTCTATTCTGTCAACAATAATGGTAGACAAACAGGGGGCAATTAACCTTTGTACAATGTATGGTGTTTTCTCACTTCAAAGTAAAAACAAGTATTGGCAAAGCCAGTATGTCTCGCCTAGTTGACTTTGCCACTGATTTATGCCGATGATGCACAACAACAGGTAAAACCAAAATGCTTTTTCTGATGATGTAGAGCAACATGAAAAATGTAAAAAATATATTTTTTTAAGTTGCTATGCTGCTGCCGAGGGCATAATGCTTGTGCGCATGCATGATGACTTATGCGCATCAATGTTACCATGTAAACGTGCCCAAGTCATGATACAGGCACCATTTTCTTTTCATTTACTGACCCAATGGTTGCCACCACATGCATCAGTAAATTAAAAAAATTATTTGTTTTTTTTCAGTATAAATGCTTAATGCACTCTGGAGCAGCTCAACAGCAAATATCAGCTGCCAGCCCCTTGCAAAATCTCCTTTTAAAAAGAGAAAAAAGGTAATAGGTCCATCAAGGATTCAGGGTGACGCGGAGGAGGAAGTGGGGTGAAGCAACTGAAGGTTGCCAGGGGCAAATTGAACAAGACCAAAGGTAGGTGGAAAAGAAGATCAAAGGAAAAGGGGCAACACGGAGGACAAGTGTTAGAAATACAAGGGTGAGAAAAACAGAGAGGCGAGGGGAAAACAACATGGAGGAGAGCACATCCCGGAGCACGCAGGCAAGAGAGAGCAGCATGGAGCGCCGTGGGGGGGTGGAAGTGCGTAAGGGAAACAGCTGGTAAATACATGCACTCTCACAGCTTGCGTAGAAAAAAAAGTGGTTCGGTGAAAGTAAATAATAAAAAGATAGAACCTGGCCTGTCAGAGGAATGGTAGAGAGACTAGGCTCCAAGGGAGGGGACAAACATAAGGTGGACAAGCTGGGACAAGGAAAGCCACTGAATAAGAGACATGCAATGAAAGTGACTTTAAAGCCATTAAATATGAAGAAGAAGAAACCTCTCCTCCAATTTTTGCCTTCTTTAGAGATAAAAAGGCGCATGCACAACGCCGACCAACAATGGAATGTAACTTACAGAGATGCATGTGTGATACCCCTGTGTACTAGGTCTTCGCCCTTGTGTCAATTGTCAGGTGTTTCAAAATAGTGAACAAACCAATACGTTGGACTTGAGACACATTAACTGCAATACACAAAATGTGACATACATGGTCCGTAAACAAGAAACAGTATGTGGTCACGACTAATAGGTGAAACTCGGCAATAAAGATTAAATTAATAGAGGATACTGACCACAAACGTAATCAGATAGTTCTTAAAACTCCAACATAATACTTGTGTTACAAAATAGACAGTAAATGAACCAGTTTTACGTTTTCAAAGCAGTAGTATGAAGTGCACCTTACGATAAAAATAGCAAGAAAATGTTTCGCATCTGAGCACCTACCAGGACAGATTAAGTGATGAAATTGACTGGCACAAACTTGCTCTCAAAAACCTACACGATGTAACTGCACTTGCTGTGCAAAGCTTAGCAGAGCCATCTTTGGCACATCTGTAATTAGGACGTGTAATTTACCTTATGAACCAGCAGGACATCATATTCAGATATCACGGAATAGAAAGATTTGAACAGAGCACAAAATGTGATCTTTTTGTGCCATCTAAAAGTATACGCTTCCTGGTCTAAATGTGCGAAATATCCTGGAGCTGATTTGAAGCACAGTAAACTTCTTTTTTAAAACTTATAATTGTCTTCAAGTGCACATAAATGCATTGCAAAAGAAAGCAATAACTCCCCTCGATAAAAACAAATTGTAAACCGACAAAAATGTTAGCAAAGCAACACTGTGTTGTGTTTCTGATATTAAATTATAAACATCCTATTTAACTGCAATAAACAAATAACTATCCTATCTCCAAAACCAATCCAAAACAAAATGAGAGAAATCTGCGTTATTCACACTTCTACGAGCAGAATCCTGCCTCAAATTACACCACCCACTACTACTGAAATGTGACATGTACACACACGCACTGGCCTTTGAAATTTACACTGAATGCGAGAGCCCGGTAGGTAGAAGAGACTTAAATGACCTATTTTTGGGGCCTGAAAGTGCTTATTCATAGGAGATCATTATCCTCAAATATGGCAGACTTTCATTTATTTCCCATGCAGCATCTCTCACGCTGGAAACTGCTGCTCCAAACAACCAAACAATGATACAAATACATTAAAGCCATTAGTAAAACATGGTGTCCTTCAGTAGAACCTTGTAATGAAGAGTGCTCCACTAAAGACAACTGAGTGACTGCCGATATTGGCTGGTATCGAACTTCTGCTGCCATGTTACAATACTTATCTTTCTGTCTCTCCCTGTATGTTATAGTGTATTTTACACACAGTAGGTGGAATGCTCCAGTAGCTTTAAAGCCCCTTGGCCTCAGGCTACAGCGTATGTTAAGGGCCTTCTCTTTCGTTATTGGCCCTTGAACGCAGGTTTAGGAATTTAAGGGGCATCATTGCCCACAGCAGTGGGTCTGGTACTTGAATAACTCTCTACGTTACAGAAATATATTAAAAAGCATGTGTTAGTGATCATTTAATTTACATTCACCTTTGGAATCTGGTGCCCTTGTTCAGCAAATAGATATAAGCTACAACATACCAGAGATGGTTTACGTGAAATGTATTATTGATCCATTGTTAAAGGCCCCACAAGGGGTGAAGGAGCCAACATAGCTGAAAAAGCTCAATAGTTAATGTTCTTTTGTGCTTTATTATAATTTCTTTACAGTTAATGCGTATTAGACCTCAGGTAATTTTTTTTATTTTTTGACATATTGGCGGGTGTGTATTTTTCACTAACGGGCTGAATGGCGATGTCCTTGTACGCGCCCTAACCTCGCATGGGTATGAAACTTTATGAAAGTTGGCATGACTGGCCAACGCGTTTTCTGAGTTGGACAGTGATGTCAGTCCTGATGAGCGCACTAGGTAAAATGTTCTTCAAGGGCTCAAACATGCCACCATCTTCGCGACAATGAGAATATGTTGTGAGGGTTTTAACATTGTTGGTGTGACTCTATAATGTCAAGTAAATCCTTGGACTGCTGGGCGACTGGTTCATCATGTTTTACTCCCTCTTTCCTTGCCTTTAATGTAGAACAGTTTCTAAAAGTATTTAAGCCATGTTCTAGAAGAAGGATAGTTCAGTAAATTGTTGTCAACACGTGCTGCTATTACATCATGCAAATTCTAACGCAAACCTTCCCACATCTTACTACAATGATCTCCCAAATAACACTTTCTAAGCTCTTCCTTCCTCTATCCCTCCATTATCCTATTCAATCCAACAGACTTGCATGGCCACCATTCAGATTAACTCACATTTCCCTATACTAATCCATCACTAATCCTTTTTGGGTTCCAGAGTTGCGGGCCAGTTACCGGAAAGCGCTTCAACACCTCGTTAGGTGTAGGAAGCCCTATATGAATACAATTACAATGTTTCACATAGACTCTCTGGGCTATTCTGCTTCACCCTGTGTTCTCTTGACTATGTACACTAACTCTATCCAGGGCCCTGCTCTTTCTGCTCTGAAGACTGCAAAGAATTCAGAATGTTACGGCAAGAGGACGTCTACACAGTCACCTAAGTGACTACACCTCACCTGAATTCCAATGACTCCACTTGATTACCATGCACCAAGGGGCACATTTATCGTAGTGTTTTGTCACCCTTGCGCCACATGAGAGGACGTAAGGGTGGCGCAACAATAAAGTAAAATTTATAAGGCCATGCAAGGATACCTCGCATGGGCCTGCATGGTTTCATAAATCTGGATTAACACAAAGCAGTGCAAATTACTGCCTTGCCTTATTCTGCCCCAGGGAGGCGTCCACAGGTGTGCCCAAGCATTCACCCACGGATTTTGGCACATTCCCAGATTTACCATTAGTGGTGGACCTGGGAATGCTTGAAAATGCTATTCCTCCCCCTGCGAGGTGTAATGAGGAGAAATATCTTTATTTCTCCGTTTTTTCCTCTTTCTGCGTGTCCCGCATCCTGCAGGACACGTAGAAAGAGGAAAATGCCTCAGAGGATTGTTTTTGTGCAAGAAAGTGTCCCTTCCTGCACATAAACAATCCTGCCTGCTACACAGGCATCCTTGCACCATGACACTGGGGTGCCTGTGTTGGCGCTAGGCTGCAACTAGTGCAGTAGCGCAAGGAAAGGACAAGAATGCGCCCTATAATGTGAAATATGTCACATTCCTGCCCTTTACAGTTAATGCAGCACTGCATTGTGACTTGCTGAGTTGCGCTGCATTAAAGATTGATAAATATATCCCCAGCTCTAAAGACTTTGCATCACTCACAAAGTTAAATATGAGACGAGCCAACTAAATATTGAAATTTAGTCACAAAAGAGAATGTAGACCTCTAGAATGGCAAGTTCGCAAACCATTCATCCACGCACGAAAAATGTGTCTGTCGTCATCCTCCATATAGAAGCAGAGAAACTCTGGAATTCTTCCCAGTAACATCAAATAGTACATAGGTTTTTAGAAGACAGTGATACCTTGCACCGCAGCTAGATACTCCACAATCCTATATTAACCTTTGAAGCATGTTCCCATAAAATGCTGGGTAGAACAACTACTATTGTATATCATAGAGTTGGGAGTTTACTGAGATCGAACAAATGTTGGAATTTTGTAAATGAACTACTCTAAATAAAACTGAAATTGAAAGTTTGGAGTATTTTTTCTTGTAAGAACAAAAAGTGTTGGCTGGTGATAGCATGGTTTGGTTCAAGCCATGTTGGAAGAGCTATAATGTGGAATTTCAAGGGGTGTCGGCCTGTTCCAGGCTTCAAAAAATTATAATAAAGGTTTTAAAAGAGTTAGTAGCACCTGGGCATTCCAAAGAAAGCTGCTCATCCCATCTAGCACCAGCCATGCTGCTCTACTCAAAGTGTGGAAAGGTGTGGCTAGTGGGCACAATGTATATTACTAGGACATCAACCCCTTGCCAACGAGATATAGACACTTTAATGAAGGTGCCTATTCTTTAGTTCACACTCAGCGTGCAGGATACTTATATTGCTGGAGTGGTGTAAAACATTATTCTCCTAGGTGCCTAAATTCCTTTCCAAAACCAAGGTCACCCCTCAATTGTCGGCTATCAGGGGAGCGTCTGATGGACCCTTCGTGAGCGCTTGTGTCAACTTCTTTCCGCACCTTTTAAGATTATCTCACACCTGTGATGGCGCTTTATACGGGGTGGCATCAAAACATACGGTTAGTGGGTGCAATGTGTGTTGAAAAGAAGTCAAACGCTTCCACCACAACGTGTGGGCTGCTCAATCATTGGGTTCCCTCATATGTGGGAAGACATCCATTGATGTCAGGAAGAAGTAAGATGGCTGCTGGGCAGTCAGGCAGTCAGGCTGGTGTGGTCTGGGGCCCTATTCCACTTTTCTGCTGTTTCCAAACCAAGCCCACCTGCTAATTGTTGATGTTACTACAGTACTACACTCTGGAGGACAGACACATTACACTAGCCACATCTTTTAACACTTCCATGCAGGGGGTGTGCCCCTGAATACTGAAGCTAGAATATCAAAATATCGAAAGATAAGTATAGATTTTCCATACACATCTATACATATATGTACTGTGATGATGATATGTGGATCTGGAGTTATGAATAGGAACTCACAACTTCCTGTATATGCGCGTACCGTTTGATATTTTGGTCTTTTATATTTTGTCCACAGTTTCTTGAATCTCATTTTTCTCAGCCTTGGTATTCAGTGCTACAGTTATATGGGAACCGCAGAGAGTTCTGGGAGGGCTGAGGCTGTGGTATTCTTTGGTGGGTTCATTACCTTGAAGGGAAGGAGAACCAATAACTCTTTCAAAACTTCCCTCCCACTCCTCCCATTGTTTGTTTATTGCTAGTAATGTGAAGCCTACCCCCGGGAACTCAGACCATAAGATCCAGCACAACTCGCGTTGGGAAGCCCCTTAGACAGCCACTCCTAAAACTACCCATAAGAGTAAATACCAGCCAGTGCCTCACCGAAGCACGCTGACTGCATTGTCTGAAATGAGTAAGTAGTTTTTAGATTCCTCAGCTACCAAGAAGAAATTGGCATCCCTCTTGGGCACCTAACGTTTAGGCATTGGAAATACCCAAGGATGCCACTCGACAGATGCCCAAGCTCATTTCTTACTTCGCTTTTGGAAGAATAGCTGAAGGCAATGCTTAGCTAAGTGGTTGTTTCCAAAGAGTGCACTGTGGCATCTGCCCTCTTCTGCCACTCTGCCATCCTTCAAGAAGTCATTAGCGCCCTGCGATGGAGGTCTGCCAAAGAAGCCTCATTGCATGTGGAATCGTGTATCGAGTACGCTCCTACACAGACTTTGAGAAGCATCGAGCACCGTGGTGCCACGCAGAACGTGAACTGTGCTGAAGGTACCACCTGGCTAGACAAAGAGCCTGAAGTGCTGGGGGGGCGGTGGGGAGATGACTGGCCTTCCTTCTGCAACCAGCCAGTGTTATCCTACGATGTTGCACACAGAAATGGTGCCAACCTACATACCGATATAGCAACCAAATAGACCAGGAGTGCCACGGGTTGCTGATTCATCACCCTCATGCCCAGGATGAAGTTTGAGCAGGAAGATTTTAAAATGTGCACATGTGCATGTCCAATTAGTTACTGTACCAACCACATGCCAATGGTTTCTGGACACTGATAGCACTGAAGAAGAAAATAACTTCACCTCAAGGAACCTGCATGCTTTTTCCCCAAGAATTGGCCTTTCCTTAACCCTGACACTTTTGTTTAAATATTCATTGTGTCTTGAGATTTCTTTTATGAATTCCATTTAAACAGCTTAGTAAGTGGCTTCCCAAATAGATTGTTTTGTGCATTACACATTAGTATCCAGGAGCTTCAAGGGGAGGTTAACACGCCACAGTTGTCCCTTCCATTACATCCTCTGTGGTTTTCACAGGGTCGTCCAGAATCAAGAACCAGGGTGCTTTTAGCTGTAGTTATTCGGTGTCTAAGAATTCATCCCAAGTCTAAGGTAGGTAGCGCACAAAGGTATCCTAGAGTGTGCAGGGATTAAATAACGCCATGGCAGCAGAGGGGTTAAAGCATGAGTTAGACCTGTAATAGTTGTTAGATAGGCCTGAGTTTATTATCTCTATTATATGTGTCTGTTCCAAAGTGCCCTGCATTTTGACCCACCCCCCCGAAGAGTCCTACTAGGCGTGGGCGTTCACACCACTTATCCAACAGAAGGCTCAGTAATACGCGGAACAGCATGTCCCACCTTAGCAGAAAGAAGAAACAGAACTGAAAATAAAGTGCGCAAAATCCAATCCCGCATTTTATGGCTCCGAGGTCCCTCACATGGTGCGGGCCGGGGATCTCAGCCCACGTGCGTACAGCACCCCACAAAATCGGTACCTCGCTAAGCAGTCAGTATATTACCACGCAGGGCCGGCTTGGGCACGGTGCAGCTGCACCGGGTACTGACCGGAGGGCGAAGGGGGAAGCGCTGACCTCTAGGGGTCGCTGTGTATAACAATAAATTCGGAATCTTACGACTTAAAAGCAGCTGCTGAAAAGTTTGTTGTGCGTCCAGCCTTCAGGAAGCAATTAAAATGTCAAGATACCTCTTGTGATTAATGCTCTTGCTAGAGAGATATTTGTCTAGTAGCTTTGACTCGCCATAAAGTAGCGCAGAGGGTTAATATGCCTGATGCAAAGAGCAGAACTATATTTTATGTGGCTAGCTGAGTAAAGTCAGCCTTTTCCAGCGCTTTAAAACAAATGAAATGTATGTGGGGGCTAGGGACAAATGAGGGGCCCTTTTGCCGGGTGGCAGTGAGGGAATCCGAGGAGGTGTTCACCAGCGCTAAAGCCGGCCCTTTTACCACGGTATATACCAGCGCACTCCTTATGCGGGCACCAGAGCAGTGTATAGGGAGTCCCCCCGACTTCTTTGAGCTTTGGGCCACCCCCGACATCAGCCCTCTAAAACTGAGGCGAAGGCCCTACGTGTGCAGGCACCTCACGACCTGATCCCTGGCGCCTTTAACCATCTTTTCCTCTTTGACTTCATTACATGTAATACATGTACGTCGTGTAAATGCCGTCTGCGTCTGTCTCACCGCCCTCCATCCATCCCCTCACCAGGGCCTCTGAGTGCGTGCACTCTCTCTCTCTCTCTGTAAAATTGCTTTATGTGCCGTCATTCGGCTGCGCACAGTGTCTCTTTAAAAACTCACACGTGCTTCGAAAGTAAAAATTGTTTTAAAAAATCTGAAAAAAACACAGTTAATAGAGCCATCTAGTGCCACGATTTATAGAGTGTAATTGTAGACACGGATTATTAGGAAACCCATTGATGACAGTTTGTGTCCAGAACCCACTCTAGGAGCAATCTCTAGCTAGAACCAGCGTATCGCACGTTCCATCGACAGAACCCACCCTAGGGCCGGTCTCTAGCTAAAACCTACGTATCACACGTTCTATCGACAGAACTCACTCCAGTGCCAGTCTCATAGCTAGAACCAATATATCACACGTTCCATCGATAGAACCCACTCCGGGGCCAGTCTCTAGCTAGAGCCAACGTATTGCATGTTCCATCAACAGAACCCACTCCGGGGCCAGTCTCTAGTGAGAACCAACGTATTGCACGTTCCATCGACAGAAACCACTCTGGGGCCGGTTTCTAGCTAGAACCAACGTATCGCACGTTCCATCAACAGAACCCACTCCAGGACCAGTCTCTAGCTAGAACCAGCGTATTGCATGTTCCATCAACAGAACCCACTCCAGGGCCAGTCTCTAGATAGAACCAATATATCACACGTTCCATCGATAGAACCCACTCCGGGGCCAGTCTCTAGTGAGAACCAACGTATCACACGTTCCATCAACAGAACCCACTCCAGGGCCAGTCTCTAGCTAGAACCAATATATCGCACGTTCCATCGATAGAACTCACTCCAGTGCCAGTCTCTAGCTAGAACCAACGTATCACACGTTCCATCAACAGAACCCACTCCAGGGCCAGTCTCTAGCTAGAACCAACGTATTGCATGTTCCATCAACAGAACCCACTCCAGGGCCAGTCTCTAGCTAGAACCAATATATCACACGTTCCATCGATAGAACCCACTCCGGGGCCAGTCTCTAGTGAGAACCAACGTATTGCACGTTCCATCGACAGAACCCACTCTGGGGCCGGTTTCTAGCTAGAACCAACGTATCGCACGTTCCATCAACAGAACCCACTCCAGGACCAGTCTCTAGCTAGAACCAGCGTATCACACGTTCCATCAACAGAACCCACTCCAGGGCCAGTCTCTAGCTAAAACCAACGAATCACACATTCTATTGACAGAACCCACGCTAGAACCAATGTATCACATGTTCTATTGAGAAAACCCACTCTAGGGCCAGTCTCTAGTTAGAACCAACGTAGCATATGTTCTACTGACAGAACCCACTCTAGGGCCAGTCTCTAGCTAGAACCAATGTATCACACGTTCCATCAACAGAACCCACACCAGGGCCAGTTTCTAGCTAGAACCATTGTCCCACATGAACCATTGATAGAACCCACTCTAGGGCCAGTCCCTAGCTAGAACCACAGTACCACTCGTTCTATCGACAAAGCCCACTCCAGGGCCTGTCTCTAGCTGGACCCAACTTATCACACGTTCCATCGACAGAACCCACTCCAGGGCCAGTCTCTAGCTAGAACCAACGTATCACACATTCCATCAACAGAACCCACTCCAGGGCCAGTCTCTAGTGAGAACCAAAGTATCACACAATCTATTGACAGAACCCAAGCTAGAACCAACGTATCACACTTTATATCGACAGAACCCAAGCTAGAACCAACGTATCACAAGTTCTATTGACAGAACCCACTATAGGGCCAGTCTCTAGTGAGAGCTAAAGTATCACATATTTTATCAACAAAACACACTTTAAGGCCGGTCTCTAGCGGGAACCAATGTATCACACATTCTATTGACTGAAACCTGCGCCAGAACTAACGTATCACATTTTCTATCAACAGAACCCACTCTAGGGCCAGTCTCTTGCTAGAACCAACGTATCACACATCCTATCGACAGAACCTACTCTAGAGCCAGTCTCTAGTGAGAACCAACGTATCATAAATTCGATTGAACCGTCTCTAGGGCCGGTCTCTAGCGAGAACCAATGTATCACACATTCCATCAACAGACCCCATGCTAGAACCAATGCATCACACGTTCTATCTACAGAACCCACTCTAGGGCCAGTCTCTAGCAAGAATCAAAATTTCACACGTTCCATCGACAGAACCCACTCCAGGGCCAGTTTTGAGTGAGAACCAACATATCACACGTTCCATCGACAGAACCCACTCCAGGGCCAGTCTCTAGCTAGAACCAACGTATCACATGTTCCATCGATGGAACTCATTACAGCGCCAGTCTCTAGCTAGAACCAAAGTATCACACGTTTCATCAACAGAACCCACTCCAGGGCCAGTCTCTTGTGAGAACCAATGTATCACACATTGTATCGATTGAACCAACGTATCACACTTTATATTGACAGAACCCGAGCCAGAACCAACGTATCACAAGTTTTATCGACAGAACCCACTCTTCGGCCAATCACTAGCGAGAACAAAGGTATCACATGTTTTATCGACAAAACACACTCTAGTGCTGGCCTCTGGCAACAACCAATGTATCATACATTCTATTGACAGAACCCATGCTAGAACCAACGTATCACACATTCTATCAACAGAACCCACTCTAGGGCCAGTCTCTTGTTAGAACCAACGTATCATACATTTTTTCAACAGAACCTATCCTAGGGCCAGTCTCTTGTGAGAACCAACGTATCACACGTTCTATTGACAGAACCCACTCTAGGGCCAGTCTCTAGAGAGAACCAATGTATCACACGTTCCATCAATAGAACCTACTCTAGAGCCAGTTTCTAGCTACAACCAAAGTATTGCACGCTCTATCGACAGAACACACTCTAGGGCCAGTCTCTAACTACAACCAACATATCACATGTTCTATTGACAAAACCCACTCTAGGGCCATCTCTAGCGAGAACCAACATATCACATGTTTTATTGACAAAACACATTGTAGGGCAGGTCTCTAGCGAGAACCCACGTATCACACGTTCTATCGACAATCCACACTGTAAGGCCGGTCTCTAGCGACCACCAACATATCCCACGTTCCATCGACAGAACCCACTCCAGGGCTGGTCTCTAGCGAGAACCAACGTATCACACGTTCCATTGACAGGACCCACTCTAGGGCCAGTCTCTTGTGAGAACTTACATATTGCACGTTCTATTAACAGAATCCACACTAGAACCAACACACCACACATTCCTTTGACAGAACCCATTCTAGGGCTAGCCTCTGGCTACAACCAACATGTCACACAATCTATCAACAGAACCCACACTAGGGCCAGTTTCTTGCTAGAATCAACATAACACACGTTCTAGTGACAGAACCCACAATAGAACCAATGTATCACACGGTCTATTGACAGAACCCCTCTAGGGCCAGTCTCTAGTAAGAGCCAACGTATCACATGTTCCTTTGACAGAACCCATTCTAGGGCCAGTGTCTAGCTACGACCAATGTATCACACATTCTATCAACAGAACCCACGCTAGAACTAACGTATCACACGTTCCTTCGACAGAACCCATTCTAGGGCAAGTGTCTAGCTAGAACCAACGTATCTCACAGTCTATCAACAGAACCCACTCTAGGGCCAGTCTCCTGCTAGAACCAGCATATCACACGTTCTAGTGACCGAACCCACGCTAGAATCAATGTATCACATGTTCTATTGGGAAAACGCACTGTAGGGCCAGTCTCTAGCTGGAACCAATGTACCACGTGTTCTAATGATAGAACCCAGTCTCTAGCTAGAACCAGCGTATCACATGTTCCATCAACAGAACCCACTCCAGGGCCAGTCTCTAGCTAGAACCATTGTCTCACATGAACCATTGACAGAACCCACTCTAGGGCCATTCCTTAGCTAGAACCACCGTACCACACGTTCTATCAACAAAACCCACTCCATGGCCAGTCTCTAGCAGAACCAACATATCACATGTTCCATCAACAGAACCCACTCCAGGGCCAGTCTCTAGCTAAAACCATTGTACCACACGAACCATTGATAGCACCCACTCTAAGACCAGTTCTCTAGCTAGAACCAACGTATTACACATTCGATCTCTTAGGATCCCACTCATTCCACAAGTCCTAGCCACTGGTTCTAGACAGGGCCCACTGTTGGCAGTGTCTAGGGAGAACCAGTTTCTCCCAGGACGCTGTAAGAACATACTCCACACAGTCCATAGAAGAGACCCTCTCATTTTACAGATTGAACACAGGAGCCATCGTGGCAGTTCTTAGAGGGTACATATTGCCGAAAGTCTGTTGTTATAACCTACACCCGACAACCTCTGGAAGAGACCCTCTCATTATAGAGATTATAGAAAGGAGCCACTTTGGCGGTCTTTAGAGAGAACATACTGCTGGGCAACCAGCAGAAGAACCCACTCATTACACAGGTTCCAGACCGCAGCCCGGGGCGTGGGTTGGTCAGTAAGATATAGGGGGGGAGGGGAAACTCCAGATTTCCCAACAACCACGCTGGCACATAATACTGAAATGCATTATACGACAAGCGTGGCGCACAAGAGAGGCTTAAGGGCAGTCTAAACGGAGAGGAATGAAGGTTGATAGGGGCACCGAGTAAGAGAAGCACATTATTGTGTGAAATAACCAGCATTTTTGAAGTATTCCCAAACACAGTGAGGGAGTGTGTGTGCGCGCGTATTGTTGTTTTGTGTGTGAAATCCCTAGTGAAATCCGACAGACACCTCACCTTACCCGACTAAAAGCCCCTGTACCCAACTATTTATCACAAGATACGTTTCTTAGGTTGGGGGTTCCCCCTCCCCACTTCCCCTTCTCCTCCACCCCCAAGCAAAGCCCCGGCATCAGCAGTCGTCTCTAGAACGAACCCTCGAATCACAAACCGGCCTATTTCTAAACTCTAATGCTGGGCAGCCGTGCACCCATTCCTGGCACGACGGTTGGACAGAGGCCACTCCTGGCACAGCGTCTGGAGAGAGGGCATTACTGGCACACCAGCCCACTCGTGGCACGATGCTTGGACAGAGTCCATACAGCAGGCAGTTCGGGCTGTCCCAGGAGGCCTGGGAAGTGCACATCCCAAGCTCTGCTGCCGAGACACTCGTGCAAGTGGCCCCGTTCTGTATGAGTACCTCAAAGAGGGCGGAAAGCATCCCGGAGCATGGATCCCTGAACAAGCCTCGTTTCAGTCTCTGGGACACTATAGAGACGTCGCCCCTGCTCCACTCTTCCTCGTAAAAGCCCCAGTGCGCCCCCGCCACGCCCCCCGTGAGACATGAGGATGTATGTACCTGGCACGCTGATGACACGCTGCCAGGCCGTCCATGGCACCGACCACCTTCTGTCTCCCTCGTCACACGGCTATAAATATGCCTAATTGAACTTTATATAGCAGCCGGCGCTGCCGCACAGGGAGTGTGTGATGAGGCAGCGGGGCGCGGGCAGCTGCCCCTGAGGTCCCTCGGGGGTGTCTTGTGGGTTGGATGCACCCTGACCCCCGGGACCTCTCTGCACCCGCAAAAATACCTCAGACTCACCTCTACTGCCACCGGGAGGGCTCTCCCTACACCCTGCTGTCACCCACGCTGCCACTAGGGGGTTCTTCCTCGCTGTCACCCAGGGGGGCCTGGCCGTACCCTCTCAGTGACCACTTTCATTGTCCCGGATATTTCAACCTGCACCCACAAACTCACTTCTGTAGTCACTTAAGAGGGTTTTGTTGCTACTCCACACTGACCTATGCTGACCTCCCCCCCCCGGTGCTCCCCCCCTCCCCGGGCACGTACCCCTGCTGGGCTCCAGTGGGCACAGGTGTGAGGCCCTGCATGCACCCCGAGAGAGGCCACTGATGCCCTCCCCGCCCGGGGGAGGGGAGGAGCGGGTTTCTGTCTGCCCCTCCACAAACATACATATACACCTGTCACCCACCCACTCTCCGCCACCCCCAGCAGAGCTCTGCGTGCCCTCTGGCACTCACCTCTGCTGTCTTCTGCAGGCAGGGGGGTAGAAGATGGGCACTGCCTGGCACCTGAGGCTCCTAGCACGCCTGTCTCCTCTCGGCAGAAGCCCCCTCCTGGCTCCGCTCCAGCTCGGTCAACACTCGCAGACAGGGATGTCACAGTGAACCTCTGGGACATGGTGCCCCCGGTGGGGTGCGGAAGGGCTGAGTGGGTAAAGGGGCAGCTGCCTCACCGCCCGGTCCCCACACAAGAGGCTGTCAGGGCAGACCTGAGATTGCTGCTGAGGCTGAGAGATGCTGCGAGCAAAGCCTGCTCCTTAACAAACACCGGCTCTCGACGCCCCCCACAGGGTCCTAGCGCCCACCCGTCCCCCGCTGCCACTGCCTCCCTAACAGGGTCCTAGTGCCGATACAAGCCCTCTCCAACCTCCGACTTGCAGTTCATTGCCCAAAGCTCGCGATCTAGGAGCCTGCAAGAGTGTGAGCCGATGGTCTGTCTGCATAATTTTGGTTGCCTTTGTAGAAAATGATGCTGCCCGGGTCTGACACTATATTGGCGTCAGTGAGTTCATGGAAATCGACCAAGGGTTGACTGATTTGAGAGGTGAAAGTTGCAACAACAGTAAATGAGGCTTGGGATGTAAGTGGCTTTCACCCTCTAGTTTCTTTCATGTGGTCCTAAGACATTCTTCCTACTGTTTCTGCTAACACTTGAGAGTTATTATTGCCACGATGGCCACTGCTCTCAAAACTGTGATGGCCTGCAGTTTTTAATTTTCCCTTTGTCATGAGGTTGGCTTTCAGCCAGTGCTGATGTTTTCTCCACCAACATTATGCATACTGTGATTAGAAATGCTGCGTTTGCCAAAATAACTCCTGGCCTACCACTCCCAGCATTCCTAGCTATTTTAACTGAAAGAACCGAGACTGGGAAAAACGCAAGCTGATGATATTTGGCTAGTTGCGGTATTTGGGGCTATTGTGCCCGCCTCTTTCTTTGCTAACCTTACTTGTTTAGAGCCATCATTTTCTCCACTTGGCGAGCCCTGGGTAACCTTGAACTTCCCTCACACACCTTATATCAATCTAGCACCTAAATTCCAACACTACATTGTCCTACTTCTCTTTCTCTTAGTGCCAGCTAGAATCAAGCCTCCTTCCTGCCAACTGCATAGATCTGCTGCATACTCAAGTTCTATTCCTTACTAGTTCACCTTACCTCACACCCACTGATGCCCTCAGATCGTACCTGGTAGCCTACTATGTCCCAGTGAGCAGAAGTTCTGATCCCTTGGCATTCCCTGGTGCCCAGCCACTTTCCCTTCAGTCAGAGGTCTCAGGCTCATCGTGGCCACTCATCCCTTACCTGTTGAACTCTGTGTGACCCTATCTCCTTGTTCTATCACCATCCCAACCATACAGGGCCTACCTATCACCCTCACTCACTTGTCCTAGAATTGATATGCAACTCGTCTGCTTAACTAGTGCTCACTGGCTACCCTGTAATTTTCTTGCAAATCTGAAGGGGTCATAGTTGGCACTCAATGCCCTTGGTGATACTAGTCCGCTTATAGCCCCATGCCCACCCCGTATGATACCAGGGTCCATGTTATCTCTCAACTACCTGAATGGTATACCCCTGTGGAACAGTCATTACAGGGTCTGAGTGCCCAATAAAATTTAAAAATAAAATGCAAATTGTTTCCAGCTCAAATGAATCAAAAATTGTGAAAAACACTAACTCATCTATTGTTGCACAGTTTCAGGCCTCTTGTTGTGTAGATGCAGGTCACCTTTCAGTTGCTGAATGATGCATGTAGGCGTTTAGCTGATGTTAATGAGATGATCCATTTGCCCACATACTTCTAACACGAGCAAACACAATAAAATAGTGAATTAATATTGCTTTAAAATGTGCCACATTACACCACCTAATTTTTCCTTTTCTTGCTGGAAAATTTAGCCAACCTTGCTGCATAATTTGTTCCTCCCCTGACGCACAATTCCAGTGGCCCTGATTCTAGGGCATGACAAGTGACCACACAACACTCTCTAGTCCTACTGGCACCTTAGTCCTGTCTCTTCTGCTATCCAGTGGAGCTGATCATAGTGTCTGGCGAGTGGCCTCCCCCACCCTGTGTGGTCAATGGAATTTTTGTCATTTCCCCCTTGAACATATTGTAGTTACCGCTTGTGAATGTGTTTTGCAGCACTTTCCACATCAGGAAATTCGTGAAGACACAAATTATGATATAAAGCTCAGTCAGTGAAAAACATTCCAAAGGAAAAGGTTGCAGTTTAAACAGTGTGCTTGGTTATACCTTTTAAGAGAGGATGCAGTAAAAAAATAATTTTCCCGATAATGAATCGCTCCTAATCATCTGGTTTGTGTTGCTGTCAGTTCTTAATTTCTTCTCTGGTTGCAAGTGGAGGGCTTGGCACTTGTGTATGGAGGCTGGGACCTTCATTACATTTTGATCCAGAGCAAGATAAAGAAAAACAGAAAGAAGGGGAAAGGGAAAGTGTAAAGAAATGGCTCCCTGTTGCAGTTACCCCCCACTTTTTGCCTGATACTGATGCTGACTTGACTGCGAAGTGTGCTGGGACCCTGCTAACCAGGCCCCAGCACCAGTGTTCTTTCACCTAAAATGTACCATTGTTTCCACAATTGGCACAACCCTGGCACCTAGGTAAGTCCCTTGTAACTGGTACCCCTGGTACCAAGGGCCCTGATGCCAGGGAAGGTCTCTAAGGGCTGCAGCATGTCTTATGCCACCCTAGGGACCCCTCACTCAGCACAGACACACTGCTTGCCAGCTTGTGTGTGCTGATGGGGAGAAAATGACTAAGTCGACATGGCACTCCCCTCAGGGTGCCATGCCAACCTCCCACTGCCTGTGGCATAGGTAAGTCACCCCTCTAGTAGGTCTTACAGCCCTAAGGCAGGGTGCACTATACCACAGGTGAAGGCATATGTGCATGAGCACTATGCCCCTACAGTGTCTAAGCAAAACCTTAGACATTGTAAGTGCAGGGTAGCCATAAGAGTATATGGGCTGGGAGTCTGTCAAAAACGAACTCCACAGCTCCATAATGGCTACACTGAATACTGGGAAGTTTAGTATCAAACTTCTCAGAATAATAAACCCACACTGATGCCAGTGTTGGATTTATTAAAAAATGCACACAGAGGGCATCTTAGAGATACCCCCTGTATTTTACCCAATTGTTCAGTGCAGGACTGACTGGTCTGTGCCAGCCTGCGGCTGAGAGACGAGTGTCTGACCTCATGCGGTGAGAGCCTTTGTGCTCTCGGAGGACAGAAACAAAGCCTGCTCTGGGTGGAGGTGCTTCACACCTCCCCCCTGCAGGAACTGTAACACCTAGCAGTGAGCTTCAAAGGCTCAAGCTTCGTGTTACAATGCCCCAGGGCACTCCAGCTAGTGGAGATGCCCGCCTCCTGGACCCAGCCCCCACTTTTGGCGGCAAGTCCAGGAGAGATAATGAGAAAAACAAGGAGGAGTCACTGGCCAGTCAGGACAGCCCCTAAGGTGTCCTGAGCTGAGGTGACTCTGACTTTTAGAAATCCTCCATCTTGTAGAAGGAGGATTCCCCCAATAGGATTAGGGATGTGACCCCCTCCCCTTGGGAGGGGGCACAAAGAAGGTGTACCCACCCTCAGGGCTAGTAGCCATTGGCTACTAACCCCCCAGACCTAAACACGCCCTTAAATTTAGTATTTAAGGGCTCTCCCTGAACCTAGAAACTAGATTCCTGCAACAACAAGAAGGACTGCCTAGCTGAAAAACCCCTGCAGAGGAAGACCATAAGACACCAACTGCCTTGGCTCCAGAAACTCACCGGCCTGTCTCCTGCCTTCCAAAGAACTCTGCTCCAGCGACGCCTTCCAAAGGGACCAGCGACCTCTGCATCCTCTGAGGACTGCCCTACTTCAACGACGACAAGAAACTCCTGAGGACAGCGGACCTGCTCCAAAAAGACTGCAACTTTGTTTCAAGAAGCAGCTTTAAAGAACTCTGCAACTCCCCGCAAGAAGCGTGAGACTTGCAACACTGCACCCGGCGACCCCGACTCGGCTGGTGGAGAACCAACACCTCAGGGAGGACCCCCGGACTACTCTACGACTGTGAGTACCAAAACCTGTCCCCCCTGAGCCCCCACAGCGCCGCCTGCAGAGGGAATCCCGAGGCTTCCCCTGACCGCGACTCTCTGAAACCTAAGTCCCGACGTCTGGAAAAGACCCTGCACCCGCAGCCCCCAGGACCTGAAGGACCGGACTTTCACTGCAGAAGTGACCCCCAGGAGTCCCTCTCCCTTGCCCAAGTGGAGGTTTCCCCGAGGAAGCCCCCCCTTGCCTGCCTGCAGCGCTGAAGAGATCCCTTGATCTCTCATTGACTAACATTGCAAACCCGACGCTTGTTTCTACACTGCACCCGGCCGCCCCCGCGCTGCTGAGGGTGAAATTTCTGTGTGGGCTTGTGTCCCCCCCGGTGCCCTACAAAACCCCCCTGGTCTGCCCTCCGAAGACGCGGGTACTTACCTGCAAGCAGACCGAAACCGGGGCACCCCCTTCTCTCCATTCTAGCCTATGCGTTTTGGGCACCACTTTGAACTCTGCACCTGACCGGCCCTGAGCTGCTGGTGTGGTGACTTTGGGGTTGCTCTGAACCCCCAACGGTGGGCTACCTTGGACCAAGAACTGAACCCTGTAAGTGTCTTACTTACCTGGTAAAACTAACCAAAAACTTACCTCCCCCAGGAACTGTGAAAATTGCACTTAGTGTCCACTTTTAAAGTAGCTATTTGTGAATAACTTGAAAAGTATACATGCAATTGAAATGATTCAAAGTTCCTAATGTACTTACCTGCAATACCTTTCAAACAAGATATTACATGTTAAATTTGAACCTGTGGTTCTTAAAATAAACTAAGAAAAGATATTTTTCTATAACAAAACCTATTGGCTGGATTTGTCTCTGAGTGTGTGTACCTCATTTATTGTCTGTGTATGTACAACAAATGCTTAACACTACTCCTTGGATAAGCCTACTGCTCGACCACACTACCACAAAATAGAGCATTAGTATTATCTCTTTTTACCACTATTTTACCTCTAAGGGGAACCCTTGGACTCTGTGCATGCTATTCCTTACTTTGAAATAGCACATACAGAGCCAACTTCCTACATTGGTGGATCAGCGGTGGGGTACAAGACTTTGCATTTGCTGGACTACTCAGCCAATACCTGATCACACGACAAATTCCAAAATTGTCATTAGAAATTGATTTTTGCAATTTGAAAAGTTTTCTAAATTCTTAAAAGACCTGCTAGGGCCTTGTGTTAGTCCCTGTTAGCATTGCTTTTAGAGTTTAAAAGTTTGGTAAAAGTTTGAATTAGATTCTAGAACCAGTTTTAGTTTCTTAAAAAGTATTCCAACTTTTAGAAGCATAATGTCTAGTACAGATGTGAATGTGGTGGAACTCGACACCACACCTTACCTCCATCTTAAGATGAGGGAGCTAAGGTCACTCTGTAAAATAAAGAAAATAACAATGGGCCCCAGACCTTCCAAACTACAGCTCCAGGAGCTGTTGGCAGAGTTTGCAAAGGCCAACCCCTCTGAGGATGGCAACACAGAGGATGAAGATAGTGACTTGGAGGGAAATTCCCCCCCTCCAGTCCTACTTAGGGAGAGCAGGGCTTCTCAAGCCCTGACTCCACAAATAATAGTCAGAGATGCTGGTTCCCTCACAGGAGGGACCAACAACTCTGAAATCACTGAGGATAACTCCAGTGAAGAGGACATCCAGTTAGCCAGGATGGCCAAAAGATTGGCTTTGGAAAGACAGATCCTAGCCATAGAAAGGGAAAGACAAGAGATGGGCCTAGGACCCATCAATGGTGGCAGCAACATAAATAGGGTCAGAGATTCTCCTGACATGTTGAAAATCCCCAAAGGGATTGTAACAAAATATGAAGATGGTGATGACATCACCAAATGGTTCACAGCTTTTGAGAGGGCTTGTGTAACCAGAAAAGTGAACAAATCTCACTGGGGTGCTCTCCTTTGGGAAATGTTCACAGGAAAGTGTAGGGATAGACTCCTCACACTCTCTGGAAAAGATGCAGAATCTTATGACCTCATGAAGGGTACCCTGATTGAGGGCTTTGGATTCTCCACTGAGGAGTATAGGATTAGATTCAGGGGGGCTCAAAAATCCTCGAGCCAGACCTGGGTTGATTACGTTGACTACTCAGTGAAAACACTGGATGGTTGGGTAACTGGAAATGAAGTGTATGACTATGTTGGGCTTTATAATTTGTTTATGAAAGAACACATTTTAAGTAACTGCTTCAATGAAAAGTTGCATCAGTATCTGGTAGACCTAGGTCCAATTTCTCCCCAAGAATTGGGAAAGAAGGCAGACCACTGGGTCAAGACTAGGGTAACCAAAACTTCCACTGGGGGTGACCAAAAGAAAGGGGTTACAAAGCCTCCCCAGGAGAAAGTGGGTGACACTAGAAACAAAGAAAAAGAGTCCCCTGTAGGCCCCCAAAAACCAGACCAGGTGGGTGGGCCCAGAGACACAACCCAAAACAAAGGTGGGTACCAGGGTAAGAGCTGGGATGCCACTAAGGCATGGTGCCATAACTGTAAACAGACAGGGCACCACACCAAGGACACTTCTTGTCCCAAAAACAAACCCCCTAGCAAAATCCCAGGGGTAACCAGTGTAGCCATTGGAGATGACTCCTCAGATGAGGAGGTCTTCATAGCCTTCAACTGGAAAAAGGGCCCAACAGGTGAGTTGGAGATTCCAGAGGGAAGTAGACACTTCCACCACCTACAGGTGAATGGAATCCCAGCCACTGCCCTGAGAGACACTTGTGCCAGTCACACTATTGTGCATGACAGGCTGGTGTTCTCAAACCAGTACATCCCAGGTGAGATGGCCAGAGTAAGAGTTAGCCCAGACAGGGTCACTAATAGGCCTGTGGCTTTTGTGCCCATAGAAGTGGGTGGAACTTTTAGCTGGAGAAGGGTGGTAGTCAGTACAGACCTCCCCCTTGATTGTCTCCTTGGAAATGACTACCCAGAGGTTAGTCAGAGCCTACGAGAAGAACTGGTCCAGTGCCAGTCCTCTCCCAAGGATTCTGGAGTGCCTGCCTCTGCAGTAAATGCAAGTAGGCCCCAGAAGAAAAAGAAAAGGAAACAGAGTAGGAAAGGTGGACAACCTTTAGCCAAGGTTCCAGCAAGCCAAGGAGATTCTGCTCCAGTAGAGGAGAACTCCAAAAGTGGCACTGATAAAGTCCAACCTGACCCACAAGAAGTCCTGGCTAGTCAGGCAACTGTTAAGCCTGAGTGGGTGGCTCCTCAGCTAACAGAAGAAAGAGTGGAAGAAGGGTGTTTACTACAAGATGTGGTAACCCCCCACTCTAATACAGCAGACAGGCACCTTGAACCCAAAGAAGCCTGTAACTTAGCCCCTTCCCTTGTAGGTGAAGAGCTAAAGGTGTGGTTCTGGGCACTGACAGCTGTCAGTTGCCTCTGCTGGGTGTTAGTGTTTATGGCTGCACTATCCTTGGCATGGTGGTCTGACCCCATGCCAAATAACAAGTTAGGCCCCCTGACCCTGTTGGTCATGGTGGGGTTACTCCAGCTCTGGGTAACCTCTTTGGGTAAGCTAGGGGTGACCCTGGCTAAGATAAGATTAGCAGAGGTGGATACCTCTGACCTCAAAATAGAGAGAATAGGTAAAGACATAAAAAGCACAGACAAGAGGCAGTTCAGACTAGGTCCTATCACTGTGGAAGTGGGTCAGTTCCCCAGAGGGAATGACCTGAACAGGAGGATGTAAGGCAGAGTAGGCCCTGCAACAAACCAGCCTATTTCCTCTACTCTTCCTCGCCTGACAGACTAGGAAGACTCTTCCAGCTTTGGCTGAGTCTCCTGGCCTGTGGGCTGGGGGGGGCTTGTGTAAAGAAATGGCTCCCTGTTGCAGTTACCCCCCACTTTTTGCCTGATACTGATGCTGACTTGACTGCGAAGTGTGCTGGGACCCTGCTAACCAGGCCCCAGCACCAGTGTTCTTTCACCTAAAATGTACCATTGTTTCCACAATTGGCACAACCCTGGCACCTAGGTAAGTCCCTTGTAACTGGTACCCCTGGTACCAAGGGCCCTGATGCCAGGGAAGGTCTCTAAGGGCTGCAGCATGTCTTATGCCACCCTAGGGACCCCTCACTCAGCACAGACACACTGCTTGCCAGCTTGTGTGTGCTGATGGGGAGAAAATGACTAAGTCGACATGGCACTCCCCTCAGGGTGCCATGCCAACCTCCCACTGCCTGTGGCATAGGTAAGTCACCCCTCTAGTAGGTCTTACAGCCCTAAGGCAGGGTGCACTATACCACAGGTGAAGGCATATGTGCATGAGCACTATGCCCCTACAGTGTCTAAGCAAAACCTTAGACATTGTAAGTGCAGGGTAGCCATAAGAGTATATGGGCTGGGAGTCTGTCAAAAACGAACTCCACAGCTCCATAATGGCTACACTGAATACTGGGAAGTTTAGTATCAAACTTCTCAGAATAATAAACCCACACTGATGCCAGTGTTGGATTTATTAAAAAATGCACACAGAGGGCATCTTAGAGATACCCCCTGTATTTTACCCAATTGTTCAGTGCAGGACTGACTGGTCTGTGCCAGCCTGCGGCTGAGAGACGAGTGTCTGACCTCATGCGGTGAGAGCCTTTGTGCTCTCGGAGGACAGAAACAAAGCCTGCTCTGGGTGGAGGTGCTTCACACCTCCCCCCTGCAGGAACTGTAACACCTAGCAGTGAGCTTCAAAGGCTCAAGCTTCGTGTTACAATGCCCCAGGGCACTCCAGCTAGTGGAGATGCCCGCCTCCTGGACCCAGCCCCCACTTTTGGCGGCAAGTCCAGGAGAGATAATGAGAAAAACAAGGAGGAGTCACTGGCCAGTCAGGACAGCCCCTAAGGTGTCCTGAGCTGAGGTGACTCTGACTTTTAGAAATCCTCCATCTTGTAGAAGGAGGATTCCCCCAATAGGATTAGGGATGTGACCCCCTCCCCTTGGGAGGGGGCACAAAGAAGGTGTACCCACCCTCAGGGCTAGTAGCCATTGGCTACTAACCCCCCAGACCTAAACACGCCCTTAAATTTAGTATTTAAGGGCTCTCCCTGAACCTAGAAACTAGATTCCTGCAACAACAAGAAGGACTGCCTAGCTGAAAAACCCCTGCAGAGGAAGACCATAAGACACCAACTGCCTTGGCTCCAGAAACTCACCGGCCTGTCTCCTGCCTTCCAAAGAACTCTGCTCCAGCGACGCCTTCCAAAGGGACCAGCGACCTCTGCATCCTCTGAGGACTGCCCTACTTCAACGACGACAAGAAACTCCTGAGGACAGCGGACCTGCTCCAAAAAGACTGCAACTTTGTTTCAAGAAGCAGCTTTAAAGAACTCTGCAACTCCCCGCAAGAAGCGTGAGACTTGCAACACTGCACCCGGCGACCCCGACTCGGCTGGTGGAGAACCAACACCTCAGGGAGGACCCCCGGACTACTCTACGACTGTGAGTACCAAAACCTGTCCCCCCTGAGCCCCCACAGCGCCGCCTGCAGAGGGAATCCCGAGGCTTCCCCTGACCGCGACTCTCTGAAACCTAAGTCCCGACGTCTGGAAAAGACCCTGCACCCGCAGCCCCCAGGACCTGAAGGACCGGACTTTCACTGCAGAAGTGACCCCCAGGAGTCCCTCTCCCTTGCCCAAGTGGAGGTTTCCCCGAGGAAGCCCCCCCTTGCCTGCCTGCAGCGCTGAAGAGATCCCTTGATCTCTCATTGACTAACATTGCAAACCCGACGCTTGTTTCTACACTGCACCCGGCCGCCCCCGCGCTGCTGAGGGTGAAATTTCTGTGTGGGCTTGTGTCCCCCCCGGTGCCCTACAAAACCCCCCTGGTCTGCCCTCCGAAGACGCGGGTACTTACCTGCAAGCAGACCGAAACCGGGGCACCCCCTTCTCTCCATTCTAGCCTATGCGTTTTGGGCACCACTTTGAACTCTGCACCTGACCGGCCCTGAGCTGCTGGTGTGGTGACTTTGGGGTTGCTCTGAACCCCCAACGGTGGGCTACCTTGGACCAAGAACTGAACCCTGTAAGTGTCTTACTTACCTGGTAAAACTAACCAAAAACTTACCTCCCCCAGGAACTGTGAAAATTGCACTTAGTGTCCACTTTTAAAGTAGCTATTTGTGAATAACTTGAAAAGTATACATGCAATTGAAATGATTCAAAGTTCCTAATGTACTTACCTGCAATACCTTTCAAACAAGATATTACATGTTAAATTTGAACCTGTGGTTCTTAAAATAAACTAAGAAAAGATATTTTTCTATAACAAAACCTATTGGCTGGATTTGTCTCTGAGTGTGTGTACCTCATTTATTGTCTGTGTATGTACAACAAATGCTTAACACTACTCCTTGGATAAGCCTACTGCTCGACCACACTACCACAAAATAGAGCATTAGTATTATCTCTTTTTACCACTATTTTACCTCTAAGGGGAACCCTTGGACTCTGTGCATGCTATTCCTTACTTTGAAATAGCACATACAGAGCCAACTTCCTACATTGGAAATTCGTGAAGACACAAATTATGATATAAAGCTCAGTCAGTGAAAAACATTCCAAAGGAAAAGGTTGCAGTTTAAACAGTGTGCTTGGTTATACCTTTTAAGAGAGGATGCAGTAAAAAAATAATTTTCCCGATAATGAATCGCTCCTAATCATCTGGTTTGTGTTGCTGTCAGTTCTTAATTTCTTCTCTGGTTGCAAGTGGAGGGCTTGGCACTTGTGTATGGAGGCTGGGACCTTCATTACATTTTGATCCAGAGCAAGATAAAGAAAAACAGAAAGAAGGGGAAAGGGAAAGACAGTAAAACAGTGGCAAAGGGAGGAATCAACAGTGGAATACAATCTGTAAGAGTGTGATAAAAAGACAGACACAGTGCGGTGGTGGAAGAAAGAGGCGTGAGGTAGGGTCAAGACTAGGTGGCCTTGATATTCATCAATCACTGCATTTAGAAGTCTCAGGAGCAGGTTCCTGAGAAAATCGTTTGAGTCCCTTTACTATTATTATTGTTTTTTATACAAACTACGCACAGGCTGCCACTAAGCTGACACTCTTCAATATTGTTTTGTTCACTGACTTCAAGCAGTAGCCTTTCAGTGATGGCCATGGGCCTAAAAGAAGACTGAAAGAAGATACACTCAATCTTCATTGTAAGACTTATCTGGCATCAAAAACAAAGGGATGGATGGAATGCTTGGATTGATCTCAGCCACTGGCAATCACTAAGGGCCACATCAATCAATCAGGATTTATAGATCCCAGCTAGTTCCCCAATAGGGATCATCCAGGCCTTGCAGACCATTTTGAATTCTGGAAGTGAGGTGATGGTCCGAAGGTGCGTGGGGAGGCTATTCCTGTTTTTGTTGCGTGTGAGAGAAGGAGCGTCCCCCACTTCTGCTTCAGTAGATGCAGGGAGTGTGGGAAAGTGAAAGGGAGGCACAATGTAGTCTTCTCAACGGTTGGTGTAAGTTCAGGCGGTGGTTGATGTACACAGGTCTTTGGTTGTTTAGAGTTTTGTGTGCACGGGTCAGCCATTTGAATTGTCATCTCTTCTGTAGGGGGAGCCAGTGGAGTTGCCTGAGGTGTGGTGTGATGTGGGTTTGTCGGCGCAGGCCGAGGATAAGTCTGGCTGTGGCATTCCATAGTCCCACTCCATAGTTTTTTACCCACCATGCCACTGCAGTTTGGACTCAGATGTGGGTCCGGTGCACACACTGTCATTGAAACCAAGCTATACCTGGTTGATGAGCCCCTAGGTTGCTTTTGTACCAGTTCAGGGAGGACATGACCTGGCTGTTCATGCGAGGCTGTTCCCAAAAGAGGAGGATCAAGACTGATTTGCATATGGCTGGTTACAAACTGAGTTGCCATGGTTTCCTAAATAACAATGAAATGGGATGTGTACTTGAATAATTACCAGTGGCTTAGATTAATTCAAGCATTCCATCCATCTCACAAGCGCTCTGTCCCTGTTGTAATCTCTCTGTGGGCTTTTAACACTGCCCATGTCATGCCCATCAGTTTAGTTCGTCCATCCGCTTCCCTTTTAAATTTCATTTGATTGATTTTACGTCATGCCTTTTCCGGTGTTTAGCCCTCCTCGAAAGCACCGGTAAATGACTGAAAACATACGAGGCTCTGTGTTTTCCATATGGTTTCTGGACTACTTTTTCATTTTATTTCCTACGCAGCGCAATCTCGTTGGGAGATATTCAAGGGCTTTGCATTACATAGACCCTGTTACGTGGATAATTGCACTTTTGCCAGTTACATGAATAATTGTACTTTTGCCAATAGGTTTGACTGCAAGCGAACTTCTGTTTCCTTTTGTGTGTCTCCTTTATGTTCATGGTGGCCATCGGCTCGTTTATGTGAAACTTTTTTACTTTTCATTTTCAGTTTATGTGGCAGGAAAAGTCCGGTTAGGAGTTTACAATGCTAATAGCTCTAACTCGAGCAAATGCGTGACCCATTGCATTGCAAATACTTGTATACTTCAATGTGTCGCTCTAAGGTGGACTGGAATGCCCAGATGTGGGTCCCATACACACTGTGTCATTTGAACTACACTATACCTGGCTGATGAGCCCTAAAAAGGGCAAAACCAGTCCTAGGTTGTTTGGGTTCTGATTCATGGAAGATCTGGCCTGGCAGTTCGGGCTGAACTATTCCCATTGGAGTAGGGTCAAGTCTGCTTTGTGTATGGTTGATTCAACTGCTTTGTGTATGGCTGATGACATGGTGTGCAAAATAACAATCGGTTGGGATGCATCCCAAATAATGAAAAGAGGCTGAGATTAAATCATTGTGTTACCCTAAAACTTCTTTGGCAGGCAGTCTCATACCCGTGAAAAATCCTTGCCTCACAAGAGAAACCACAAACAGAGCCTTGCTTGGTAAATGGCATCCTTCTCTTTCAACTGCCCGAGGGTGGACAGGGAAGAAGGACTGGCCTATAAAGTGATGCACACAGACCTCATTTTAGGTCTGGCCGAGAGACAGCTAAGCCATGTCGGGCCATTAATAAAAAAGTTATTAATTAAAATTAAATATAATCATGCACAGGGGTATTTTGGTGAGCCCTTTTGATCAACTGAACTATTCAACTACCATTTATATTTTGCTTCCACTCATCACAGCATGGGTCAGCCCATTTCAGCCATTGACCCTCTTATATTGTTTGCGATAATATATGCCCTTCAAAGGAGCGCATCTACCCATGAACAATGCACTTTAGTATTAGGGTCGGTGAGCTAATACTTTGTTATGCAAATGTTTTCTCTTTACCTTTCAATTCTTTGTCCTTATTCCTTTAGTCACTCACATGTGTTTAAATGATGTCTTTCGAAGCTCATGTGCTACTAAGAATCATATTTTACTGCAATGTGCATTAACAATAATGAGGGTTCCTATAACTGTTCAAATGACACCAGTCTGTCAGGAAGCACCCACACTGTTCTATCATTTATAGATTTTTGATATTTTGTTTGTTATTTTATTGCACAGATGTGGCCACCACGTTTAGGTTTTGGCATGTTTTCTTTTTTCTTATTATTTTTGTGACATATGCTTGTTGTTATGAACCCTGGAAGAATGCATCTGACCTAGAGCAATTTTTTTCCTTCAGGTTACTCATGGATCTTTGTAGCAGGGACATACTAGGAGGTGAACATAGCTTAGTGGGTTAATATGTGTCTGCTGTGACATGTCCAACACACAACTTTCAAGTAAATGTATTTGATCAGACAGGGTAATTGAGTTTGATACATTGGCAACACCCTAGTTTTATAGTTTAGCAAAGCACGGAGGCATAAAAGAGGAAGTGTGCTGCATTCTTTTTCATATCCGGAACACATCAACTAAGCTGTTCTGGTTTGTTAGTGCACCAGTTTCTCAACAATGTCTCATAATATTGTGCTGACTGCTTTATAAAGTGCCTATTGCTTTATAATACATTGGAGTTTACAATCCCAGTATAACAACTTGTCCCTAAGTTCATTTTTACAGTTGAGTTGTGACGTCTCTAGTCATCTGTAATAACGAAATGACATAGCTACTCAATTGTAATAAGTTATTACAGTTGAGTTGGGATGTAATCACACCTCCTGCCAGAGCAAGTAGCCAAGATGAAATATAGATCACAAAGCAAAATTAGAGCTCCAACTTAAACAAATTCTGTTCTTCTGATCTGTTTCTATAAAATGAGTAGTGATCAGTGTCTACACTGAATACCAGACCCACAATGCATGTGGGACAGAATATCGAAGACAAAATATATTTTTAAAAAATGACAGGTAAGTAAGGCCTGACTACGAGTTCAGTTGTTATTTAACCCACCGGATACATTTATAAATAACAATACCATGGGGTACATTATTTATTGAGTGTAATAAATCACACCAATCACGGAATTGTGGGAAATAACATGCATATTTTGGTGTTTTATGCACCAAAAGCCACATGATACGGTAAATAATGTATGATTTCCCACCGTTAATTTTCGTCAGGCATGACCTTCTGAAATTTAATAGAGGTTGAGTTATTTAACGCATCCGATAATTACTGGATGCATTAAGTACCATCCAACTCATAATTCGGACCCATGCGTAAACAGGGTCTTACACATCGGTCGGAATTAGCCAACCCTCTTGTAATCAGGCTCTAAGTCTAGACTTTCTATACCTAACTCCTATATATGTACCCATCTACTACATATATCCTCTAGGTATTAGATGTGGAGTTAGTAATGGTAAATGTATACTTTCCTACATCCATTTACGTTTCAATATTTTGCCCCTTGATATTCTGTCCTCGTCGTTCATGTATCTCAATATTGCTGGTGTTGATATTTAGTAGTACAACCATAGCGATCAGAAAAAAGATGTTTATTGCAACATTTTAGTTTTTCACCACATTATAGTTTTTATGCATGTGCATGTTTCTACACATTCCCTGAGCTACAGCTTTTATTTTAATCTGACTTAAATTAAATGTATTTTAATATATTTTAACAAATCACTAGCTCCTTTTTGTGTTTAATGTCACACTACAGATTCTGCTGTTATTCTTCATGTCCGTAGCCATGCTATTCTTTTCATATGAAAGAGCAAGACCTGAAGGATTTAAGAATATTGAGAGAAGGGTGAGGGATTGACCATGTATTATAAGGAATAAAATACACCTGTCACATGTTAAAAGTTTTTTGCAAGTGGTCTTGAATTTCCATTACCTTATACTGGAACTCAACCTTCAGACTCGTTCTCAGCCTCATTTCTATACATGGTCACTCAACTTCTTGGACATTTGCAATATCCTTAATGATATATGGCATGGGGGTACTCTGTCCCACATATAATGCACACAGTGCATTACAATGTCAGAAGAACTTCAATTGTAGATGACTATCTGACGTCATAGACATCCCACTGGCTCCCATTGTACTCTATGATGTCACATAAAGTGCAACTTGCTTTACATTGCTAGACCTTTAATTGTTGATTGCTCTGTGTTTTGGCTAAAACCCTTACCCGAGTCCTGATTCACTATGAAGTCAAATACTATGACAGTCTCGTTAGACTTGTGCATAGGTTGCTGATTGCAGTCCATGCCCACTACCCACCCCGGAAGCCGTGCCTCTAAATTCTGCATCGCACGGCTTTAGCCATGCAGTCGAGCTGCAAGGGATTTTCCTTCACTTCTGGTTTCCTCTAAGTGGAGATTAGAGACGAGGCAAGCTGTTTCCAAGATGAGCCATTTGGCGCGACGCAGGTTCAACGCCTGTGATTTGCTTCGAGCGGGTCCGAGCTGCTAGTGTGGAAGAACCCAACAAAGGGCGCGTGTACGCCAGGAGGCGTGGCTTCTCTAACACCCTCGACGTCAGGAGGGATGACGTCCTCACTATCTGCGTATGACGCCCTAATGTGTTTACAAGTGAGCTTAATGGCTCTGCTTATTTGACGTTTGTCTGACTCCGACGCCAAGTAAGTCGATGCACAAATCTATAGTTCTGTATCCAATATTTGTCCATTTAACGGTATCTTCTTTTTAAAAGATACTGACGTTCTCAAATTATGTAGAATGCGTCATAAATGGTGCCCATCTATCTTTACGCTGACAGCAAATGAAAGGGAGCTGCATGAGAATAGCCGAGGGTTACTGTTTTCTAGTCAGCAGAGGCCAATGATTATCTCTTTGTTTCTGTGCAATTGGAGAAGATCTTATTGTTGACAGGAATTGTCGGAACAGGGATACTGGAATTATGCGGAATAATTCAACATTTTTGTGGCGGTATGTTTTGTCACTTATATACATGTTACCACTGGTTGGACAAAAGGTTTCATTTCATTAGTATCAGTTTAACACCTAAATACAGCATTCAGTGACCGAAGGGTGACGATACCCTTTGCAAAGGGTCCAATACTGCACTACAGCATAGCGATTTTAATAAATATTGATCCATTTGAGCTAGAAACACTTTCTTTCTTAAAATCTGCAAATGTTTCAGGAGATTATGGATTATGCGGCAAACCTGGCAATTCCATAATGGTGAATAAAACACTGCAACCACAGAATTACATAATTCTGTTAGCTCTGGCTCGTAGACTTGCCATGAAGCCACAGAGTACCCATTTTCAAATAGTACATATTATAATAAAACTCAGGAATTACAAAGAAACAGTCTTGTAAATGTGCATCTCCACTTCTGCCACTCCAGCCCCCCCCCCCCCAAACAAGCTGATTTTTTACTTTCTCTATATTTTTACCCGATAGACCACAATGGTAAGCACTATTAACCTATCAAGTGTATTCACTTTATATCCAGTGCCACTGGAATTATGCCACACAAGAGGACAAAATTAAGAAGTAGGTTTGGCCATGTTGTGGAGCAGTAAAACGTAAAGTAATGGCATTGTGTAGCACATTCTGTTGTGCTAGTATGTTACTATTATATCACTATTTTTACACTTTAGCATGTTTACACTGAGCTAAATAGCACACCTTTTAATGCCTGATTACCATCCTCAAAAGCCATAAGCAAGCTGCTCAACTTTTGCACCCTGAGAGCTCAGGAAAGCACCTCACATGCAGTGGTCTTGATAACTTTTGATCAACATATTTTTCTTAAGGCTGTTAGTTATGCAGCAGATGTTAGATTATGCGGTGAATGTGGCAAATTCATAATTATAAGGGAAATGCAGTGGTCACCCAATCATGTTTTCCAGAGGCCCTGCTCATATTCGGTTCTTTACCTGAATTATGAAATTTTTTACTCACCTACCATGATTGATGCACAAAAAGGGGCATCACAATGCTTAGAAACGAAAACGAAAAGAAGCCAAAGCTCTTCCGTCCTCTTCCACATCTAGCTCACCCCAAACCTCAGTTTGCTACCATGATCTCCCAAACAACCCTACTGAAATCTCCCTTGTTTATCTCACCTTTGACTCATCCAAAACGCCTCCTGCTACTACGATCCCCCTAACCCTTTCCAGAGACTCTTCCCTCCTCCATATCTCCTTTACTCATCCTAAGCCTCATCCTATTACTATAAACTCCCATTTAACACTTCTGGATTCTTCCCTCCTCTACCCTTCATTACTCTAGTCAATCCAAATAACAAACTCACATATACTCTGCTCAAATTAACTCATACTAATAATGTAGTCATATTTACCTATACTAATCCACCACTAATTCCTCTTGGGTTTCAGAGTAGTGTGCTACTCACCGAAAAGCGCTTCAACGGCTCGTTGGTTAGTAAGCGCTATATAAATACTATTACAATTACAACTAAAATTACAACCTGCAAACCTGGATTGAGCAAATGCCAGTCTTTGTGTTCGTACCGAGTCATCAGGAGTTTAAAAATATATTTTCTGTATGTTTTGTGGTTTGTGATTTTGGAAAGGTTTTTCTTGAAAACCTCTTGTAATGCTTGAGAATACAAAATCACAAAATTCTTGACACGGATTTACACGTGTTACAAGAAAAAACGTTTGATCCAGTTTAAAAGTCAGAAGGAAACCATTCTTAAAGTTAACTCCCAAGAAAACATAAATTTTCAGCACCAAGTCTCAATCATGAGGAACTGTTGACAACAAGCAAAGCAAAACTAAAAGTGTACACGTAGGAAAAGCAGGAAACTCCACGAGCTAGAGGTAGACCAACAGTCCGGAGGGATGTACTTCAGAATTTCCATGTGAAATAATGACTTGGCAGCCTCGTTCTCTTGAGGTTAAGCAGCAAAGATGGGAGCTCTTCAGAATTTCTATCCTTGTGTGATGATCAATTAAATTACAATATTTGTAAGGAGAACCAAACGTTGTTTATGATGATTGTTGAATCCATACCCAACCAAGACTTCATTAACCTCTCAACTCTATCATAAAACTGAGATGAAATTTCTCATCCTAGGGCAGTTGGCAAATAGATACGTTTTAAATTGTTGAAAATTACAAAATTTTGTGTGCCAAATGTTACAAAATTCAGTGCAAATTACACAAAAGTATGTGCAATTGTAGAAATTAAATGTCACTCTAACTTAAAGGAAAATTGTATACAGGGCATACCTTGTATTCAAAAGTCACATAAGATACCAGCAAAGGGATTGATTTGAGGAGAAAATGTACAAAATCTACAAGCGTTATTAATTTTTTTCACTGGTGCGGGCCACTATCCTGTCCATTTGCCATATCCAAATCTGGATCCTGGTGATTGTCACAGAGCAAAATAAAAAAAACAATAACCAGCAAAGTTGAGGGTGTTTAGGTTTTATATCGCAACCAGATTTTCTTTACTGATCTGCTTGTGTAACTTGCCATTATTACTAAGTATTCAAAATCATACATTGATTGTAGGAATGGCCACTGGAATTTTCCGAACAAGTATAGGTTCACCACACATGCCTCATATATCACGGTCTACAGTACAAATTGGGGGTTTCAAAAATATATGAATTTCCACGAAGCTCTCGAACCCTATTACTTTTCTACGTTGACTGATGATGCAAAGTTTCATGGTTTTAAGTTAAGGGTGCGGAAAAAAAAGGGTGTGCCAGAAACACTTTTTCCACCAATGCATTTTAAATAAACTTTTTAGAGAGACGCAACAACAAAATGGCTGAACATATTTACATGAAAATTGGCAGAAATATAAATTATGGTGTGGAAAGGATCCTTTCTTGTTATTTGATCTGAATTAGTTCTGTAGTTTTTAAGTTATAGGGGACCAAAACTCAATGATTTGCTGGGCCGCATTATATCGCATTCCCTTCATGGTATACTGTGGTACATGGTGATGATGAGACACAATACTTTAGAGGTTAAGGCCCTTACAAACTAAAAAGGAAGCTATATTGTTTAGACCATATTTTGTTATGGGTTTTAATGTGAAATCTAGATTCTTAATGTTTTTGAAATGTAAAGGAAGACATGAGGCAGTTTTGCAAACCCTGTAGAGGTAGAGCAAATTATTTCTATTTATTTTTATATTTTTAAGACAGTTTGCAAAGTACTGCAGTGCTTTCTCAAAAGTATCAAGAAAGTACTGCAGTAATTTTGAAATGTTATAAAAAATATTTAGAGGAGCTAGTAGAGGGTTGAGTCATAAAACACACTACAACACTCTACTTTATGCCACTGCACTCTACGCCACTCTGCTTGTCTCTGTACTACTCTAGGCTACACCACTGCGCTCTATGCCACTCTACTGTACTGTGCACTACAGCCCTTTATGCCACTCCACTCCGCACCACACTAGGCCACTGCACTCCATGCCATTGCATTCTACTCTCTATTTTATGCTTCTGCACAACATCCCACTCTACATGATGCACTACATGTACCACTGTACTATACGCCATCACACTGTACACCACCCCACTTTTCATCATTGCACTCTGCCACTCTACTTTCCACCCCGTACTATACGCTACTGCATGTACGCCACTACAACATACACCTCTCTACTCTATGCCACTGCACTCCATAAAGCACCATTCTACTCCACTGCACTCTACCCGAGTGTGCTATACACCACTCTACTGTGCTCTGCAGCACTCTACACCACTACACTCTCAAGCACTGCACCCTATGTCACCCTCTGCACTGTACTCTGTACCACTCTATAGTAATACACTTGATGCCACTGCTCTCTATGCCAGTCTGTCTACTCAACTGTACTGTTTGCCACTTCACTCTACTCTATGCCACCCCAAGCCACTTCCCACCACTCTATGCCTCTCCAGTCTATGCCACTCTACTGTATTGGTACACCACTCCACTCTATACAGTGCCACTCCACCACTCTACCCCATTCCATTCCAAACCATTCCACTCTCCTCTATGCCACTCTATGGCACTGCACGGTGGCCACTCTGCTCTATTCCACTTCACTCTACCCCACTCCAGTCTACACGCCTACACTTTACGGCACTCTATGCCATTACACTCTACACCACTGCACTTTACACCAATGCACTCTGCACCACTCTAACGTATGCTTCTGAACTATACACCACTGTAATATCACTGTACTCTCCCCGACTGCACCCTATGCAACCTTTCTCTTCTCAGCACTACTCTACTGTACACCACTGTACTATACACCAATGCACTCTCCTCCAGTGCACTCTACACCACTCTGCACTACTGTCCTCTACACCACAACTCTTTACGCCACTACACTCAGTGCCACTAATCTCCACTCTGCAACATGCTAAGCCACTGAACTCTGTAGCACTTTACTCTACTTTGCAGCACCCTACTCTCTGCCTCTGCAATCTAAGCCACTGTACTCTACTCTGTCCACTCTGCTGTACACCATTACCCTCTACTTTGTACCACTGCACTCTATACCACATTACTCTACTTGACACTACTGCGCTCTTCACCACTTTACTCTGCCCCACTACACTCTATACCACTGCATTCTATGAGTCAGATGTACAAAGCATCTGATTTGCGGTTACCAAATTGCGATTTTACCGAATTGCAGTTTGGTAATTGCTAATAGGCCTGTACTGACTGGCCCCCTACAATTTGCAACTCACAAACGAGCCTCTTCCTAATTTTGGAAATTATTTTTAACGATTACCAAATAGGTCACAAATTGCGAATGCGGTCGCAAATAGCGACTGCATTGTAAAACTAGCGATTCTGCTTTCTGGGTCAGGGAGATGACCCCCTGAAAGAGAAAGTGCAGGATCCGAGTATCCAGGAAGGGAGGCAGAGAGAGGCTGGAGCTGCAGAGTACAGTCAGTGAACTGAGGACCCCAAACAACAGTTTTCCCAACACCAGGAATGGCCAGCCAGGAGCAAGAGAAGGAGGGAGGGAAGAGAATGTGAAAATTAAAGTTCTCAGACCTGGAACTGGAGATGCTGTCGGAGGAGTGCTGCAACAACCACGACCTCCTGTGTGGCTGGTTATCTGTGACTGTGCCTGAAACACAGAAGCACAAGATATGGAGGGAGATTCAGCAGAAGATAAATGCTGTAGGTGTGGCACTGCGCTATGTGGAAGAGATTCGAAGGAGGTGGTACAACCTCCATTCTTGCACAAAGGAAAATATCACAAAACACCTGGGGGAGTCCCTTGCCACAAGAGGCAGACTCTCAACTTCATCCCCACCCACTACACTGGAGACAATGGTAGAGACCGCCCTGGAGCCAGCGGCAGCCATTGGTTTTGCCAGTCTGGACCCGTTTGTACCTGTCCCATTGCAAAGTAGGTATCAAACTTTAGTAATTGTACATTTCCGTCTTTGAAACCGGTGTCCACATGCGTGTAGAAGAAACTTAAACAGACATGTCAGTATGGGATTATTCCATGTCAAAAAAAGCCCTCATGGTGCATTATGGGACTCATAATCAAAGACAAACACAGTGTAGTAGGTGTCAGAAGTTTGTTACATTAATTTGTATAACCAAAGAGAACTGTGTTCCTCACGTAACATCTTTAATGGTATTTCCTTTATCCAGTTACATTTACCTGGGGAAGACATTGAAGGCCCAATTGATGAGAGTAAAGAACAGGCACAAATGGTAAAAAGAAGAAGCAGCGGTGTTGGAACGTGAGCTCATAACACCTCCTGGCCACTCCAGCGGTGTGTCCTTCCCACAGCCGCAATCAGTGGAGGATGAGGATGCCATACTGCCACACACTCCAACCCTGCAGCCTGTCGTCAGGTTCTGACCGCAGCCCCCAACAGTGCACGCTTGTAACACTAGGGAGGCTTCTGGGTCTCAGGTGACTGCAGATTAGCAGGCGGTGTTTGGTAGGCTTAAGGCATCAATGCTGCAGGTTCAGCGCCTGCAGCACAAACAGATGAAAATGGTCAACAGGAAATTGCAGACCATGCAACAGTCCATTACTGTGGGGTTCAACATAGTGGCTAATCAGTTGGCAGACAAATAGACCAGGATGAACACAAACATGGATAATCTAACAAGTACCATTGAGAAACTCTACACTTAGATGTCAGAGGACAATAAAACTATAAGGTGCAAAGTGAGGAGCAGTGCTGTGCGCATGGATACCTTGATCAGGTCCATTGGAAGGCTTGCACAGTCCACCATCACCCTATCTGAGCATACTGGGATGCTGCAGGTACAAATGGGCCACTTCAGTAAGGCTGTGTCGAGGGGCCATGGCCAGATAACTGCTGCAGTGGAGGCAATACAAACTGAACAAATAGATAGTGGTGTGGGTGCAGAGGTTCCTTATAGTGAAGAGTTGTCCAGCGTCAGCAGCATCTCTGCCACAGATGTACGTGTGCTGCGACGCAGTAGTAGCCGCACCCCTGCACCTCAGAATGGTGGAACATCATATGCTGGATGCAGTCACAAAAAGAATTGAGAGGTGCCAATCAGGGAGTGCTGTATTTTGTTTTACATTTGTTGTTGGTGCTGTAAACTGTAACCGATGTACATGTTGACTTCATGGTGTGAAAATTCATGACAATGACAGCTTGTCTGTCAACTGTGTAGTAACACCTGACATTAAAGATATCTTTACTTTGAGCAATCAATCAAGTGTGGTGTTACAGTATTGAGGATATGAAAGTGTCTTACCTTGAGAAGTAATGTGTAGCAATCCGGGCCCTGCGCCTTCTCCCCTCCACTTCTCTGCTCTCCCCTGTTGGCTGCTGAACAGGTGAGCAAGGATACTCATCCTCTGAACCAGATTCGAACACTGCAATGTGTAGGGCTCTCCTGCGGGCATTATTGTGTAGGATGGCACACTTTGCTACAATCGTACAAGCTGTTTCTGGTAGATATTGTAAGGCACTCCCACTCTTAGAAAGGCAGCAAAAATGCGATTTGAGTAGTCCAAATGTACACTGCATCACAGTCCTGGTGCGACGGTGTGCAATGTTGTATCTCCTTTCATTTTGGGTGGTGGGAGAAAGGTAGGGTGTGAGGACCCAGGGACGTAGGGCATTTGCACTGTCAGCCGAAAGACATATATTAGTGTGAGACAACATACAGATTGTGAGGATTGGGCACTTACATATCAACATTTACTTTCATTGTCAGTACCAAATAAGTATCCATTGTCAATCGTCCTACTTTCCAGTTGTCTATATATTCTGTTGTTCCTAAACATGAAGGAGTCATATGTGCTCGCTGGATATTGTGACACAATGTCAGTTATTAAGTTGTGGGTATTGCAAACCATTTATATATTAAGAGAATGCATATTTTCGTTGTTCCTAAAAAGGTATTCACAATGAGATGGAGGACATTAGGGCACATGTGTCCCATCTGTACACACTATAACCGGGGGAAAATTTGCAATTCTGTAAAATTCCAATTTGGTAATCGCATTTCCTCATCATTCCTAGGCATGGATAAGTGGTGTGAATGTTGAGAAGCATGGCATCGAGGAATGAGCGGAAGAAACACAAAAGTGTAGTGGCTTAGGCCTAGAGGTACAAAAGAACAGCTACTCATAAAATGGTCGCAAAGTGGTTTGCGAATGGAAAAAATAGTCTTTTGCCATGTACGAAAGCCAATTGCAAACAAAAATAGCAATTTGGACTAGTTTGCAAGTCTGTGTTTTTTGCTTTTTTTGCAAACAGAGATATCAATTCGGAGCAATTCGGAGCACTGTACACTACAACTCTTTATACCACTCAACCCTACTCTACACAACTGCACTTTTCGCCAATTCATTCTACTCCACTCTATTCTGCACCATAGCTCTTTATGCACTAACCTTTACACCGCTCTAACTTACTCTGCAGTCTGACTCACTCTACTCTGTGCCACTGTGCTCAGCACCATTCTTCTCTCCCCTACTGTACTCTCTGTCAATGTACTCTACACCATTGCATTCTACTCTGCAAAATTCTACACCACTTAATTGTATGCATCTGCACTCTTCTCTGTACCACTCTACTGTAGCCTCTGCACTCTGTGCCAATCTACTCTGTAGCACTCTACTCTGCAACACTCTACTCTACGCCACTGGACTATATGCCACTGCACTCTACGTGATTGTGCTGCCCACCACTGCACTGTACTCTGCATAACTCTACTCCACTGCATTCTGCGCCATTCCACACTACTCTGCACCACGCTACTATATGCCACTGCACTCTACGTCACTGTACTCTATCTGTATCACTCTATTCTGCACCACTACATTCTACACCACTCTATTTTATTCTCTACTACTGCACTGTATGCCACTGTACTCTACACCACTGCACTCAGTGCAATGCTGCTCTGCACCACTCTACTCCCTGCCACTGCACTATACGTCAATGCACTCTAATCTACGTCATTGCAATCTACAACACTCAAGTCTACTTTGCACCACTGTACTGTCTGACACTGCACTATACACCACTCTTGGCTATGCCACTACAATCTATACCACTCTACAACACTGCACTATATACCACTCTGAAGTAGTCTTCACCACTGTACTCTACACCAATGCAATTTACGCCACTGCACTATCCCACTGCACTCTACTGTGCTCTACTCTTTGCCACTGCACTGTGCACCACTCTACTTTGCAGCACTCTACTCTACACCTCAGGATTCTACGTCACTGTACTCTACTCTGTACCACTTTCCTGTATGCCGCAGGCACTGTAGTTTGCACCACTGTACTTTATACCACGTTTCTCTACTCAGCACCACTGCACTATATGCCATTCTACTCTGCCCTACGGCTCTCTGTACCAGCGCACTCTGCACTACTGCACTCTAAGACACTGCACTCTTTGCCACTCTATTCTGCACCACTCTACTTTATGCCACTGCACTCTAAACCACTGCACCTTACTACATTGCACTCTCCTCAACGCAACTGCTCTTTACCCCTCTCTACACTATTTTGCACCCCTCTACTCTGTGCAGCAGCACTGTACACCACTCTACTCTGTGCCCCACTTTGCTCTAATATGCACAACTGCACTCTACACCACTTCATTGTATGCCATTCTATTCTGTACAACTCCACTCTACGGCACTCTAACCTACTCTGCACTCTGCACCACTCTACTCTATGCCACAGCACTCTGCACTACCCTACTCTCCACAACTGTACTCTACGCCACCACACTCTATGCCATTGCCTTCTACTCTGCACCACTGTACACCACTGCACTCTACTCTTCACAACTCTACTCTAGCCAGAGCACTCTGTGCCACTCATCTGAAGCGGTCTACTCTGCACTACTATACTCCACGCCACTGCACTCCATGCCACAGTACTTTACTCTGTATTACTCTACTCTGCACCACTCCATTCTACACCACTGTACTCAACACCACTGCACTTTACTCCACTGCACTCTGCATAACTCTGCTCTGCACCACTCTACTCCGTGCCACTGTACTCTATGCCACTGCACTCTATGCCACTGCGCTCTATGCCACCGCGCTCTATGTAATTGTACTCTACTCTATGCCACTACACTTTAACCAACTCTACACCACTTTACACCATTGTACTCCATGCACTATATGCCATTACACTCTACACTGCTGCACTTTACACCACTCTGGTCTGTACCACTACATTGTACACCAGTCTACTCTACTCTGACCACTGTACTCTATGCCACTGAGCTGCCACTGCACTCTGTAGCACAGGGCTCCCCTCCGCTTTAAGCCTCAGGGACCACCACCTCCCCAGGGGCTTTGTTAAAACATTTGGGGGTGGGCCACGTGGACCTCCATCTATTGAGCTCTTCTGAGCCCCAGGGACAGCCTCCTCCCCAGGGCTTTATTATTTAAATGGAGGGGTCAGTGCAGACTCCGACTCCTGGGGCTTAAACATGCTCCAGGGACCACCACCTCCCCGGGGCCATGTGCATTATCAAACGTGGAAGGGTGGCTGCACCCCCCCACCCCGCCCGGGCCATATAGGGCCCGGGTACTGCTACCTCAGCGGGGGTCAGCCCGTGCATAAGAAAAAAGTGTTCTTGTTCTTGTCCTGGAGCCATTAATGTCCCTGGGGACTGCCATTCTCCAGGGCCAGCTCCAGCTATCTCTTGAGATGCCCACCCTCTGGAGACAGCTGTTTTCCTTCGATGGGCAGGAGCTGTGACAATCTCCATACAAGTGAGAGCAAACTAACTCTACTCCGAGCAAGCGGGAGCTGTCAAACTGCTCCTGCTTGCTGGCAGCAGAGTTTTCATCTGTTTCCCTGCCCGCTGTCATGCAATGGTCCCCGGCGCTCAAAACAGCACAATGGAGGCAGGGGTCCGCATACTGGCTCTTCAATTTTCTTTTAAAGACCCGGGGAGGTGGTGGTCCCCGGGGATCAAAAGAGCCCATGGATGGGGCCCCTATGCCCCCTCCTTTTTTAAAAATACCCTCATGCCCACCCTGATCCGGCCCACATGGCAGCTAAACTGAAAACAGGTGCAGGAGACTACAACCTGAATCTGCCGCAATTTTGCTGCAACAGTTAAAAAAAAAACTTTTTTGCCCTAGCAGGGCCTCAGGGGAAGACAGCACCAAGTCTAGGGGGTCAGGTTATGCCTATCCTGCCCCCTTTTCTTTTATTTCCCAAGGCCGTAGGTAGTGCGGGTCTGGTGTTTGATGGGGTTTTGGCCATAGGGCCAGGCGGCAGGCCAGGCCTGTGACCGCCCCTCACCACACACAGCCAGGGCCATGTGTGGCATTGGGTGCTTGTAGGGGTAGGCCCTAGGGCCTGGCCACATGCCAGGCCCTGTAGCCAACAATTGTCGCACACTGCATGGAGTGGAGGTGGGTCTTATACAGGTATAGGGTGCAGGGCATGGCCACAGGTCAGGCCCTGTGGGCAACTGCCGCTGCATGCACATGAAGGGCTTGCAAGGTTGCAAATTGGGTGCGTATAGGGTGTAGGCTGCAGGCCCTGACCACAGGCCAGGCCTTGCAGCCAACCCCTGCCTTAAAGGCCACACGCGGTGGTGGTTGAAAGAACATAAAGTAATTAAAATTTCTTAACGTTAAAAAAAAAAAACATGGACATTCACAGATAAAAAAACAAAAGCTACAGGGAGCTATAGTTAGCAAATAGAATTTAAAAAAACATAGAAATTCACCCAAAAAAAACAAAGATTACAGGAGCGTTAAAGGTGAGTTCACATTTTACCCGCACAAAACCATAGAAATTCAGCAGTTTAGGTTATTATGGTTATTATGGTTATCTCAAGTAACTGTAACTTGTGCCCCAAGATAACTATAACTCGTGCCTTCACCACACAGTGCTAATGACCCCATTCATTACATCAGTCATGACATCTTTGATAACATCATTATTATTAATATAAATATAACATTTGCAGTAAAATTATTGAACAGAAAACTGAGCATGGCAGGGGTGCATGTTATACTTACTAGGGCATGAGTAGAATGTGAACCTAACTATAATGTCCCTGTAACCTTTGCTTTTTTCAATTTCAATTAAAAAATCAAAGGATAAAGCTTAGTTATAGTTAGGAAAACTTCAAACTACACAAACTTTCAAAATTCTAAAGTTAAAGTTATAACTTTCATTTACAGTTTATCCACCACATTCAAATTATTATAGGTAGCGGACCTCATTACACACTCTTTCAACTCACTAACCAGACAACACTAACTACAACTTGTCACTCTACCATGCACTGGTTTGTGACAAATAATGTAATTTGAGAAGTTTTAGGTGTTGTTATGAATGTTAAGTTTTCACATGCTATTAGTGGTGTAGTATGCAAAGGTATAAATAGTGCATGGAAAAGGAATGAGTTATAGTTAATTATCCTTAACCTTTGTTTTTTCATTGTATGTTAATGGTTTTGATTTTTTAATAGAAATGTGTTTCAACTCGTAGTGTAGAGTGTCTTTGATTGGAGTGTCGTAAAGTGGGGTGTACTATAGTACAGTGAAGAAGCACATCATAGAGTCTAGTGTTGTAAAGTGGATTATTTAAAAGAAGAATAAAGTGGAATCGAGTAGAGGGGACTGACGTGTACACAGTGAGGGCAGCACGGGCGGCACTCCAGGCCACCTCAATTCTCGCATTTCCAGGAGCAGATCGCGGGGCGTGGAAGGGGCGGAGCGGGTGAAGGAGGGGAGGAATAAACATTACAATGAATTTAAAAAAAATCTAAACGCTTACCTTGCTCCTCTCCGCACTGCTCCTCTTCTCTGTCTCACTGCAGGCACAGGCTCCCAGCCTGCCCTGCGGCCAATCCTGATGCTGTTTAAAGCAGCATCAGGATAGGCTGGGAGCGCCCAGCAAGGGCGCTCCCCGCCAGACTGGAAGCCGTGCAGGCTCTCTCCAGTTTGGCCAGCCCGAGACGGCTGGCCAAGCATACATGTGCTGTGAGGGCGAGTGCTCTACTCTACCCCTCACTGCTGGTCACCCCCGCGGCCCGCCCCTTTAAAAGAAAAGATTAATAAACAAAGTTTATTATTCTTTTCTTTTGAAGCTTTTGCAGCTGCTTGCGGGGTAGGGCCGATGCTCCTCCGCCCTAATTGAGGCGCCACCCCTCTGCATTTCCTGATCACCCAAAAACACATTTCGACCATAGTCTTGTCCATGTGTATCCTGTCTTGCTTTCTACACAATGAATAGGAGTCTAATTCCTCTGTTTTGAGTTTTGTATTCTGAGTAATGTAGTTTCAACACATTTCCTCTGATAACTCAATCTTGATGGTTCTCAGACCCATCTATATTCCATACTTTTCACAAAGCAATCCATAAGTTTTACACATGTATATATATATATATACAGAAATGTTTCACCATTCCATCTGCTGAAATCAAACATATTTCATTCCGGGATTTATGTGAGATGTAGTCCTAATTTAGCCCTCTGACAAGGTAATTTTTAATGCCCTACAGATCCACAGAACTGTATTTGATTTGTACAGTACCCATCTATGTCAAGAGTCATAACATAGGGCCAGATGTAGCAAAGGGTTTTAACCATTCTGTGTCTATGGGAAAATGTGTTCGTACATATGGCCCATAGTTTTTTCTTTATTCTGTTTGAGTACCAGGCCTGCCCGCTAGTGGGATAATTTTGTATTAGTTCAGACTCGAGGAACTAATTTCACAGCAGGGCAACTAGTACCATATATTTCATAATATATATTTAACATGCAAACAACCGAAACACTCACAGAGAATGAAAATAAATGATTTTTTCTTCTTCAAATAATTACTTTACAAAGTACAACAATGTTTTAGAACTATCTCCAGGAAAATAAATGAATAAAGCTAACCCCAGATTTAGCATATTTTATTCAATTAATTGCTCACAAGTGCGCATACAGTTTCTCATCCTGGTTGCGTCCATAGGATTCTTTAGTTTTTAGCCTCAAAATGTTTTTGGACTCCAGTTGCATGAGCACCTTTACTTCAACACCGCAAAATGATTCTGGATTCCCATCATGTGTTTTTTAATAATATCTTGCTATCGGGTAAGATGCATCACGGTTACATATGGCCCTCAAGTGCTCCAAAATCTGTTTTTGTGGTTGGCGAGATAGTAACAACTATCCTAACAAAAAGTAATTTTGAAGATATAGACCCAACATCCTAGCTATGAGAAAAAAGAAAGGTTTCTGTGGGGTGGTAAAGTGCAAAGAGGGCAAACATGGAAAGAATATGAGCTTGCTTGAACCAAATAGGATTAAACATGCAATAAATAAACATATTACATGTATGAGCACATTTGAAGTGTACAGTTTGGAGTGTCTGTCTCGGAAAATGCTTTGAATGTGCGCCACCAGGGGATTTGGTTTACATTAAATATGTTCCAAGTGCAGCTTGGAGAGGATGCAGAGACTTCACAGGGGCTTCCAATGACAGGCTTCTAAAGACTGAATCTTACCCCCACAACAAATCAAAGCCTGCTATTCTTTACATCCGCAAGTGCAGTGTGGGTGCTGTCCAGTACTCCACTCACACTTGCAGGCCCCCTCAAGACGCAACCAAGAGTCATTGACACTAGTATGCAAACATGAAGGAAGGAATAAATCATTGCCATATTACTGACTGTTTGCTTTCTTCTCCTATGCAAACAGGCTACCTGTTTCAGCTAGTTCGTGTACAGGCAGCCACAACTTATGTGGCTCATGTTGGCACTGGATGCACTCAGTCTGGGTGCACTAATGCACGGACCAGAGCCCCCCTCACTAATATTAAGACCTAGAAAGCTAGCCTCGAAGCTTAGCAACTCAAATATGAGGGCAAGGACAGTCAATTGCAAGGCCCCACAGTCTATAATACATGTGGTAACCATTCTGAACATTTTACAAAGTATGTTCATTTGATGCAGCACAAATGTTGCACACATCCAAGCATGGCCATGAAATATGCAAAAGAAACAGGGAACTTCAGGGGAAAACAAATGAGAAACACTTGGTTGGAAGACTGAGGAAACTAACTGTTGACTTTCATACATGCGTAAGTTGTCAATTGAGGGGTGAATTTCTGCCCCCCTTAGGATTTTTGTTGGTGTTATTTAGCTCCTGCAGAACGCTGGGTTTGTGCTTTGGAAAAGCAGCCTGATATTTGTCATCTTTGAAGACGAATAAGGGAAATCAAAGCTGGATCTTTAAGTTCTGTACCAAAAACCAGATGCACCAGGTCAATTTAAAAAACAGCCAAAAAAGTAGCAATACTGGGGTGTGCACTGTTTTCTTGGTGCTTCAGTTGACCCAGTACTCGTGCTATAGAAACCCTGTCCTCTAACTGCTGAGATTCTGTAAGAAATAAACAAGCAATTTTAGTTACTAGGAATAGTAATCAGACCCATGGGTCTCACACATGTTCGAATCGAAAAATCCCTACAGCGAGTCATTTCTCTCTAAAGTCATTCACTCTAAACATGAACAGTGCAGTGGAGGGTTCTGGCAGAGGACAGTTAACCCTCTAGATACAGCGAGATTTAGAACATTCAAGAGACCACAGTATAATACTTGGGATTCTGCGATGCCTGTAAAGACAACGTCTCTCATTTTTGTTTAATCTGCGACTTGTGACAGCACCAATCGCCGATTGTAAAGAAAATACGTCATTAATTTATTACCGTTGAGTTCTGATGTCACAGTGCTTGCTTCCAGGGCTAGCAGCAGAAGGGAAAGGCAGGCCAAGTAACTGAGCATAAATAAAGCAGCAGTTCTTAGAAAAAAGAAACATGGCTTTTCCTTCTTCTGCTCTGTTTTTCTGGTAATAAGGTGAAAGGGTTATTTATAGCAACATGTTTATTTTTTGCACTCCTTAGGTAATTATAGAAAAGTTAGAATCCTGCATGTTTCTGGGCATTCTAAGATACTGAGACTTTTTTTTAAAAGTCTGACTTGTAATAAAGTGATTCTGTTTGTAAATATGCTCTCTCCTTTTATGAAAGAGCTATGCAACAAGGGGTTAAATGGTGTTTGGGAAAGGTGGTAGTGTGACCATGTGCCATAAGGAATAAAGTAGCTCCTGTTATACATGATAAGGATATCGCAAGCCACCTCGAAGTTCCGTACCCTTATAAAGGAGCTAGGCCTTCGTTCATCTGTATGGTCATGGATCATTTTGGTACCTTGCAATATCATTATAATAACCGTTGGGGGTAGATTAGCCCACCTATAACACATGGAAGCCTGCAACCCTATTATAAAAACCTATCTCTAATTTCTTAATTACATTTGAGTTGTGACATCTCTGGTCACCTCTGATACCGACATGTAGTTGCTCGGCTGTAATAGCAAATTAAATAAGTTAGTTAAGTTTTAGTAAGTTATGTTTTACTGCCATTACGCCTGCAGCAGGAGCCAGTAGCCAAAGGCAGGTCATAGTTGCAGGTTAAGCAATAAAAGGAGGAATGGCTTTCCGTTCTTCTGATCTGTTTTTGTAAAATCAAAAGTGATCAGCAATAACAAGATGCAGGTTTTTGCACATTCTGAGTCACATCATTTTTAGGTCTCCCCCAAGACAGCGCGTGCCTGTCTGTTGTGAGACACATTAACTTACAAGAGGCATAGAACCCGCTTTTACAGATATCGGCTGACTTCATTATCACTCACATTTGCCTGCTTCATATTCACTAACATACAGTATGTAGGCCTTCCTTCCTCTTCTTGTGTTTGTCCCTCTCCTGGTGCATGGACACATTACTGTATTCCAGCGTTTGCTTTTTCTGGCACAACGTTTTCCCTTTTTATCTATGCATTGTCTTCTCATTCGTTCACCGTGTGTGCTTTCCTTCCCCTTCTTGTGTTTGTCCCCCGCCCGGAGCAGGGGGGCATTACTGTGTCCTTCCACTGATTGCTATTTCAGGTGCTACATTTTTCTTTTTGTTTAGGCATTCTATGAGAGTGTGTATTTTCCAGCTGTCTCAATCATGTGCTCTTCTCCCCACCTCTTCCATTTTCCTCTATCTTACCCTTGTGCCTCTTTCCCACTCCCACGCACTTTCTCCATAGAAGAACCAAGTTACGCTCTTTGATTGATCTTCCACCCACTTCCCATGTCGGTTTCCTCCTTCTACATCCCCATTTTGCTCTGACCCCGCACCCTCACCTCATGTGTTAGTTCCACCCTCACCCCACATGTTGCTTTTACTCTCATCCCGCCTGTGTTACTTCACTTTTCAGCATTGCTGCCCCTAGTGTTGCTTCTCCTACACTTGCCCCACCCACTTTCCAATAAAAAGGTATTGCATGTTATTTTTTTCGTTATCAATTCACTCTTATAGTTAAATAAAAAGAAAAAAACAGCTGCACATTTCATAATCATGCACATGGGTATGTGCCTACAAAAGCTGTGGCAAAAGCTTTTTAGACAAAATCTTTAGCCATCTAGCACAGCATTATTCTAAAATGTTTTTGCAACAAATTAATAACTGTTTTAGTGTGTATTTTTCACTACAGATCCTACTTTTATTGTGTATTCCATATGAAAGATGAAGACACTTTGGGCCAGATTTCCTAGTGTTGCAGACACTGCAGCGCAGCAGGGGCACTTTCTGCTCTGCTTTACGTGCAATGGAGAGAGCAGGAGTGTGCCATATCCACCAAGATATATCACACTTCTGCTCCCTCCTATCTGTGGTGCATGTATGCTGCCTAGCACCAACACAAGCACCCTTGCACCGTGGCACAATGATGTCCCTACATTACGTGCAGGATTGTTTTTGTACCAGAAGGGATACCTTCCTGCAAAAAAACATTCCTTTGATGTTTATTCCTCATTCTATATGTAAAGCAGAATGGACAATAGGAGGGTGGAAGGTGGAAGGTGGGTGGTCAGAAATAACGCTCACAACGATGAAGCAACACAGACGGCAGCAGGTTCTTGGTCAATGATTCAAACAAAAAATAAGGAATTTAAACTACTGTTCACTGACCTATTAGAAGGCAGCAAATAAGAGTGACAGTGAAGCCAACAAATAGTAAGCTTGAAGCCCCTCTTAGTAAACAAAATGTCTCACAAGTAAGGGGAGACTTAAAACTGCCACCCACAGTCGGAAGGATGACAACAATGCGACCAGAAAAGGGCAAATAATCTGTCCCAAGCACCCTATTCCATTTACTTTTCACTAAGTAAGGACAGGACCTACTTTGATCTGTGATGATCTCAGACTAGAGCCTAAACTACTGCTGCAACCAATCACTCTTCTCCATGCAGCAAGGTCCACCCCAATGTGGCGGTGCCTTGAGCTGCTTGTAGCTTGAATGGAGCACCTCCATCACATCTGGAGCTAGTGAGGGGCACTTGGGGCATCCGTAACCAGAATCACCTGTCATACTCTGGTAACAGAGGTGGTAGCCTTGCCTTCCAGGCTGCTTATTGTACAGTGAGAGTGTGACCACTGACTCACCAAGAAGTACAGGGTGAGCATCCTAGTGTGATTGAGCAGTGCTCTGGTTGGTGCATCCTAAACCCCAAAACCCCTTAATTATTACTCAATACTAGGGCAGTATTACTCAATACTAGTGCTTCCCTTTTATCCAGGGTGCCAGAATTGGAGATTGTGGAGTCTGGAGAAACTGGGAGAGGTGTCCAGGTGAAGGTTTGTGTGGGGAAATGGGTTTTTGATTGAGGGGGATGAATACCCTTCTCAGGCAACAACCACAATCTTTGTCCCTCCAGCACCTTTCCCAGTTTATCCTCATCTGGGTGGTAAACATTCACCGTGAGACAGCAAAGTACATTGGTGTTCCATTTAGGGCCTAGTTGTGGTAGTGCCTCATGTTCAATTGCTGACAATCGCCTGAGCAGGAAAAGGCATGTCTTGCTCCAATTTAATCGCAGACCAGAGTGGGTGCCAGGCGCATCTAACAGTACTATTATGCTTTGAAAGTCTCTTCGCACATTCCTTAAGTAAAGCAAAGCATCGTCCTCATATAGTGACAATATTCCCAGTTTTCACTGCTCGGTACTTCCCACTCTGTCCCTTTTCATCTGAATAATTCCGCTAAAGGTTCCATGGCTCATTTCAGTCACCCATGAGATTTTGTGCGTCTTGCAGACCCTTGTTCGGGACCACTGCATTATGTTCCTGCCCAGCCTCATTTGCTCAAGCACCTCAATAAGGTAGGGCCACTCAACTGTATTGAAAGCCTTTTCATTGTCCATCAACATTGTTACCCAGAGGCAGCCGACCTTGGGGCTTCCAACATTAGACGAAACAAATACTGTAGGTTTAAAAAACATATTTTGGCAGGGTATGATGAGTTGCATCAGAGACCCGCAGTTTGCCTGGGTACATAAGTGCGTACTTAAGTTTGAGTTCTAATAGTTTTCTTTTTACAGTCAGGAATGATTCTCTACACCTTTGTAGGCGCATAGTCATGATAGATGTTGACAGTCCCATTTTGTATCTGTTACTGTCCTTTAGTTATGGCTTCTTGTAGTACATGAACACTGTCTCTGTAGTTGAAAAGATATGCCACCACCTTCTCAGTGGGCCTCCGGGCTGGGACGGTCTTCCTGATTCCCTATGTGCCCTTTCAATTGAGAAGAAGGTTGCTCTCTTGCCACTTAAGACCTCTGCAAGCAGACAGTCTTCCAGAAACAATTCCATACTATGCCCTCCACACTTTCTAGAAAGCCTACTATATGTTTGATGTTGCATCTTTACCATCCTTCTGATTTTGTCTTTAGGAAAGTGACCTTGAACTCTTTTTGAAGGCCATCTATGTTGGGACAGATGGTGGCTAGTGTGAATTCTATGCATACTTTAAATTTGGTTTGATCAGTCAATAATAGACCGATGTCGACATGGCTAGTGTGGATTCTGTGCTCACAAAACATTCATTTGGTTTGATTAGCCTGTAATAGGCAGATGTCTATTGCCATCACAACTATTTTAAGTTCTAAGGAGGCCTTAACATCTCGGATGACTTGTAGCAGATTTTCAGACTCCGGTGTGGGGAAGCAGTTCCGGTGGGCCATTGCCTACTTCAGTTCCCGAGCTGGCCTGAGTGGCCGCTAAGTTGCTGGCCTGTCCGCTCCCCATTCGGCAGCTGATGTTTGATCATGTTGCCGTACACCTTCTATGGGAGAGGGGTTGATGTGAAGCTCAGTCTCGGCTCAGCTGCAGATGCCTTATGCCCCCTTTGTCACAGCTTCAAGGCATGAGCCCAACTACTGTCCTTCCCAGTGGAACAACCTAACCGAAGGCGCCACATGTCACACCCCAGCAGTCTGCCCCCTGGGCACCACTCCGTGTAGAAGTAGTATACCACAGGTCTCAGTACCCCACAGTACAGCCTCTGCGGCCCCAAGTGGTAGGCCAAGACTCCAATAATACACTCCATTCAGGTGGGCCCTACAGGCACAAGGGGGTTCCTTCTATGTGTCAATGGGTACCACTTCAGGGCCACACCGCCCACGTGGGGGGGCATGGTCCTCCCAGCACTATGCCATCCTGGTCACCACACAGACAGAGCGGCACAGCTAGGGGAACTTTCCTGTCCTCGGTGCCGCTTAGTGTTGCCGCTCCAGGGCCTGGCTCCAAATATCCCAGTAGCCCCTGCAGCCTCCACAGTCTGCTCAGCCCTGCAGCGTCCTGTGTATCTTTCAACAAAGGTAGGGCAGTCCTGGGAACCATGAAACTCCAATCCACTGGAGGCCTCCAGTCTTCCCAGTGCCTGGTCCCCCTGAGACTGTCATGGGCCCAGGCCTTGCTGTTCATGCAACACACTTGCATAATGTAAAACACATAGAAGTACCAAACGTAATTTTTTACGCCTTCCTGCACATAAACAATCATCCATGGCATTTTGCTTCTTCTATGTGTGCAGCAGAATGCAGCACACATAGAAAAAGCAAAAAACGAGAAGGAACAAAAGCATTCCTCCTCCTTTTGCCATGCTAACAACACCCCTAGGGTGGCGTTCGTTTTTGGTGCTGCCACAGATTTATGATTTCACATAAATCTGGGTCAGCGTCAAAAACAATGGGTGTTGCGAAGGAACTCCCACTGCAACACCCTTTGCACGCCCCTCTGATGCAGAAAACTGCATCGGAGGGGGCCTTATTTACAAGGAAGCGTAACACAAACAGTGGCGTTACACCTCCTCGTAAATATGGAGCAGTAGTTAGCGCCCCTGAAGTGTTGCAAAAAGTGATGCTTCGGAGGCGTTAGGGCCATGGAAATCTGTCCCAAAGTCTACACAATATAACGCATTCACTAGCTTCTTTGGGATATAGGTGAAGCAGAGTTTGTACTTTTAGAAAGCATAACCTCAGTGCATACAGTTTGTTATACTTGAAAAGGATGACTACATTACTAAAGTGCAAATCAAACTCTAATTCCTTGATTTTTATCTTGAACGCTTCTATGAAAACAACCAACTTCATAACTCTCGAAAAAAATTGTGATGGTTTAGTATCTCCTGACAACAAGATTCCAGCTGCAGCAGCCAAGGATCACACTAGTCTACCAAGAAACGCTCTGGAGCACAATGGAGCTGCGTTGGCCACCGCCATTGCAGATTTTGAGAGAGTCGCATGGTAATCTGAGAAATGTTGTTTATCTTCATCCCATATGCATTTTTCACTTAGTGTGACCCTGCAGGTGTGACGTCCTACACCAAGCAGAGCCTGCACTCATGATATACAGCTGATCTTCCCTCCAGTGAAAGGCTCGAGCACCACTGAGGTTAGTAGGCGGAGTCTCAATGCCTGCCCTTCCACACAGGTGAGTGTGGGCCACAGACTATGACAAATGGCCTATTTTTGAGCTATTTTATTAAAATCTCGAGTGGCCCTTTTTTCTGATACTGAAAACGTTACTGTTCACAGGCCCAGGCATACCCTTTGTGCCGTAGAGAAAGCCATGTTATGTAGGGGTTCCATGGAATATATGCAGATCAATCCTGTGTTTTTTACAGGACCTTAGGATACAACTTAATATTCAGTCTGCAAATCTCCAAATTCTGTCAAATCGCTCTTTTTAAACGGGCAGTAGGCAACAGACACTTACCTGCAGAGAACTGCATGGTCCATACCTGGATGCCTTGACCTCTACTATGTAGAGTGAAAAAACATGTGTGACCGCCTTTCAATTTTTTTTTGATAAGTGGCACATTGTCCTTAAAAGGAAAAGGGCTGCAATAATATATATATATATATATATATATATATATATATATATATAGATAGATAGATAGATAGATAGATAGATAGATAGATAGATAGATAGATAGATAGATAGATAGATAGATATTTTAAACTTTTTGTTTACTGTTGACAGTGTCCACGGGCCCACTGCCAACTTTTTTTTAACATTCACAAAGCAGAAGGGCGTCACATACATTGCGAACTGCACATTGGAAGCCACACCCTAAGCAAGTTATGCCTTTCTAAACCTAGTGTGAGATTTGGTAACTTGCTTCCAAATCGCAGAGTGGGCTTAGCCCATTTCATAAGGCCATTTAGTGGTTGCAAACCGATGATTAATTAATCACAGGCTTTGCGACCACTAAATGGCTTTTGTACACTGGCGGAAAGTCAAGTGCCGGAGATCCTACACCGACAGACCTCCGAAGAGCAGGCCCAGTGGTTAGTCACAGCTTGGAGGTAGCCCTGTTGTTTACCTTTGGGCATGCCATTCATTTTGCCCTATATGTCTTTTAGGGCCTCATTACATCGTGCATTTGCCCATTTACTTAAGCTATACAAGTCATTATTTATTTTCAGGAGCTAACCCATTCATTTTCATTATTGCACAACAATGTGTATTACATTTTCCATATGTTTTTGATAGTTGTTTATAGTTCATGTATTCATGAATGTGCACGTGAATTCTCACTTTATTTCTCACACATCACAATCACAAGTTTTTATTTTTCTAAAAATAAAGCACTTAGAGAGCACATGGTAGCTGTTCACAGCTCCTGCCTGAGAGGCACTGGGACGTCAACGACATTAAAGGGAGCGGAAGAGCGCAGCTCTGAGTTGAGTCATCCAAGGCAATCTAGGGCTGTTTGTCTGATAACATGTTTTCCTAAAGAGGCATAACTCAGCCTTGTCTTACAGAGAGACAAACACACTGTGAAACGCATGAAGTCAGGTACCAAACTGTGTTGATTCTGTAGAAATACTCAAACCCCTCATGGCATCCTTCTGGAGCACTTTTGATGGCTTGTTGATGGGTCTCGTTGGATTTCTTATAAATTCATTCCATGTACTATCTGCCTGAGGCCATAACATTTAGTTAGCGTGCTTACGCTTTTGCTGCACTTTCAATGATTTCGGCGATTATTTTGTGTAATTTATTGTGCAGTAAAATTGGCTTTCATTAAGTTTTTTTTAAATAAAAGAGTGGATTTCTTGTCAGTACGCAATTGTATCAAAATGTTGCCAGAATATACAACAATAATAATTGTGCCTTACAGTCTCTTGTATTGTTATGTGCCCAATGTGCGTCATATCCACGCAGGTAAAGGAGATGTGAGGGTCATAACTTTTCTGTTCCTTCAGCTCAGAATTGGTAAGTTGCTCCATGCATGCATTTGCAAAAGGGATCAACTGGGTCGTGTTTACATAATGCGTGTAAAATGTAATGGGCGCGTGCTGAAAACAATGGCCCTTTGGCACCCTACCATTAGGGTAGTGTTTGAATATCTGCCAGTAAGATAAATTATACCCTTAGAACCCGCCGTAGCGGGCTCTACCGGCTATTAAAGGCCCGCTCCCCGCGTTAAATGCCCGAGCCGAAGGCGAGGGCATTTAACAAGGGAGAGGGACTTTAATAGCCGGTAGAGCCCACTACGGCGGGTTCTAAGGCTATTAGAACATTCTGCCACTCAGGGCAGAATGTTCTATTAAAAAAAAAAAAATTCACGGAGCCCGAGGGGATTAAAATCCCCTCGGGCTCCGTGAGGCTTTGTTCACAGCTGCTGCTGTGAACAAAGCAAACATTGGAATGTTGGCGCTGCGGGCTTTTACCGGCCAGTAAAAGCCTGCAGCAGTCCATTGTTTTCAATGGAGCCCCCAGCATTCCAATGTTCTAATATGTGTTGGATCATCCTGTGAGGAGATCTTAATTCACAGAGCCACTTCCAGTGTTGGTATCTGCGAACATATCAAAGATGTGAGTCAGTGGCTAGCATAGAAAAAGCTACTTGCCCTGGCACCCTTGGAAATGATGATTCAGAGCCTTTTTAGGCCTGCCCCCCCTTACCGTGCATGACTTTACCACAAACTTTATTCACACTGTCTGTACTTGGAACAATTATCTTTCATATGGATGACCTTATTAGCTAATTAAGTGGTGTTTTGACCCATCTGTTCAGATTCTGTCTGGCCACAGGAAGACAATTAATACTTTTACAAGTGATCTTGCCTTTCAGAATAAAACGTGTTCCTGATGTGTAGGTTCACTATGTATACTTGATTGGAGTGGAAATGTTTATCTCTTTGTACTTTATAAAGGGTTGCTTTCTCTTCCACATTTATTTGTGAATGAAGATGTGTATAAATGATTTGGCTCTGACAAAACTGATAAGAAATGCACGAAGTCTAAAACTACTTTTTTTCTTATGTTACTCCTATTTGTGTTTTCTCCCAGCGTGATATGGGAGATTTTTGTTGTAGGAAGGGGGGGTCTTTATTCGTATGTGGGACAGTGTGGTACTTTGTGTTGTCAGAAGATTTCAGCCCTGAATGTCATGCCTAATTTTTATTTTTGATCCATTGAGGTTTATCCTCCTACATCGAAACCCCTTCTCAGTTTCATGAAATGATGCAGTAACAATCAGTTGCCTTATATGTTTCATAGATTACTTATTCACTGGGCTGCTGCTATCTAGACCTAGGATGTTTTTCATACTAGTGTACAAAAACCAGTTCATCAGGGACTTAAATTTAAAATCTTGAAGACTTACTACTGAGCTGTGTTCCCAAGCGTGGATTCTCTCAGTGTCCGCAGAGCTTTGTACATAAGAGAAAGCTGAGGGTCCTACCACCCAGGTCTCGAGGTTCACTCTCCATAACAAAAGATACAGTTGACAAAGACAGGGGCCCAGTTTTAAAACACTTTATGAGACAAAATCGACTACAACAACATTGAACTATATAAATATTGATAAAGAAGTATAGATTATCGTCCTGTACACTTAAAAAAACAAAATCCAAATATTGACAACAACAAATATGCTGTAATAAATATCGGAAATACACAAATATCAACAACATAAATAAACATTTATACAATATCATCATGATATTTAACCTATACAAAGCTGCCAAAATATTGAAAATAACGATATTGACTAAATATATCATCAGTACATAAAAAAGTACACCCATATCTAAGTTACATTAAATAACTAACTTAAAATGCCTTAAAATACAAAGTCATATGTTTAAATATTCAAGATAATTAATTTAACATATGAACACATTGCTTATTAATATTTTTACAATAACATAAAAATAAAATTAGATTTTAAAATACATATCATTATTATACATATCATTACAACCACTTTTTTATATAAAAAAGTAACATTAAGCCAACAAATGCAAAATGTTCTAAATTTTATGTATAATTACATTACATTTATATAAATATAAATATTTTTTCTATAATAAATATATAATATATATACATATATTTTTTCTATAATAAATATATATATATATATATATATATATATATATATATATATATATATATATATATATATCCACCATCCAAAGGTCCACCTTGTGGCGCGCAAATTTCACGAGTGTCCTTTTACACTTCTTTGGATAAAAGCAATAAAACTCTCTTGGAGTGCAACAAATCAATTGTTTGACAATTGTTGGTGCTGGATATATATATATATATATATATATATATATATATATATATATATATATATATATATATATAATAACATTAACACATAAACACTAATTAGCATCCACAAATTAAGGAGTAAACTGCCAAAAAATCTAACTCTACAAAAAACAAACAATATAATTAAACTTTAAAAAAGTGATCAATAGAAAACTTTACCAATTACATTACCAATATAAAAAGGGCACACAGACAAGGTTTAGTTTACAGCAAAAATGCCAAAACGGCATGAAACTGACACTCTGGTAGATTTCAGACAGAAGAAATGATGAATTTAAAAACAATAAAAATACAGTCAACCATAAAAAGGAAGTAACATTAACCCACTTATTATCAACTAAATAATATAAAGTGCGCAATTTTAAACTAAAAACCAAACATTATTATAATGCTTTCTATTTATATTTCACTGGCAAAGAAAAGAGCAAAAAAGCAAACACAAAGAAAAACACCAATTTTCCAAAGTAAAACACCGATGTTCCAAACTGCAAACTGCGGAAACAAATAAATAAATATAATAAAGAATTGCATGTCCCAAATCTCCCTAAATGCATGCTAAAAATAAAACTAACATAAATGTAGCCCTAAAACCAAACACAAGTATTTTACAAAAATTGAATTATAATGATTTACTTTTAACAGGCAAAAATCAATCACCTATCCCTCACTTCATCAAAAATAAAGAAAACCCGAAGAAACAGTTGTACAAAATTATATGATAAGATGACAGCAAGTATGTAAGTGCAATATGTAAAAAGTGCAATTGACATTTAAAAATAAACGGTACTTTAAAAGTTATTTTTTGAACCACTTCATTACTATATAACTAAAATATATGGACCCCATGGCATAAACCACTTACATTACCCAAATAAGAAAAATGTTATCATAATGCACTGGATATACGTGTCAGTGAAGAGAGCAGTAGCACGGGAAATATACCATGGAAATGTACTAAGTACTATGCTAATGATTGTTATAGGAGGGCTGCTACTAAAAACAATGTAGTAATTAACGTTAGAGAGCATAATCACCCCCAAAGCTGAAAGAAATAGAAGTTAGAAATGTTTTGCGAGACCTTAGACAATCGAAGCACTAGTTCCTCAAGCACCTACACAACAGTTTGAAAAAAACTTACAATTCCTTACTACACAACAGGGCAACTGCCAGACAGTCCAAATGTACATAGACTCTTAGCACACATCACAAAAGCTACAACAGGTTTTAAACCCCTGTTGCTTCTAAAAGAGCCCAAACCAAAATATTCCACATAATCTAACCACTACACAAAGCATAAAGCATTCCTCATGTATGCTAACACTAACAATGACAGGAGGATAATAATTTATGCTACAGAAAATGATCAACTAAGACTAACTCAAAATCTTCAATATACTTTTTAAACAACCCCCACACATTTCCCCATTATCACTAGTTCCTGCTACTATAACAATTGATTAAATTACAAAATTACATTAACAACTTACACTAACACATAATATTTATATATAACATAAAATGATCCTTTATTAAAATATTTAAATCTAACACAAATAAAAAACAAACCTTAGGTGTTTGGAATTTATAGATCCGATAATAGGTACCCAATCCAACTTTCTGGGAAACTGCATGTGTGTTTTGGTGTTTCTTGCACAAAAACGCACATGTCCTGGTAAATATATGGCCTTTTCCTGTATAAAATGTCAGCAGGTGTGACCTGCAAAAATGTAATGAGGGTGCAATAAACATCACTCAATTTTTTATTGCAATCCTCGCACAAACATGGATTTGTGCAGGGATCTCAATTTACTTGAGCACTTGTAATCAGCCCCTATATGTTCTTGAACATCATTACTATAACGAAAAAACGGACAAAACAGCAACAGAGTCTTAGGTACCTGCAAATCAAGGAGACATTCATCCTTGTGACTGGCGTTATGGTAGAAGCACAGGGATCTGGGAGCGCAAACGGGGCTCGGGCTGGACCACAAATGTCTCTGGGCCCAGGTAATAAGATAGTCATGTGATACTTGATCACTATACACTATTGGGCAAAGGGAGTAATGAAGAAAATGGATAAACTAATAAAAGGGAGTGCAAAAAGAAACATGCCCACCAGGCAGAATCACTGTTGTCTCAAGTCTACCGGTTGGGTAAACCTCTTAGGTAGCTCACATCTGTCACAGGTGTAGCATTCGAGGGCTCAACAGATGGTTGTGACCATTGGTGTCTGACCAGGTCAAAGTCAAACTCGTTTGCTTCCACCTCATGTGGGTTGGTACAGTGGAATCATGTCTCCTTCAAGCTCTGTGTTGGTCAGGACTCTCTGAGGTTGGCTGGGACATTACACTGGGTAGACAGCAATCACATGGTAAGCAAGCAGAGCTTAAGCAGCACCTTGGCTTACAGGGGTCTTTCAAACTGGGGTGCCGCCCCGCCAAAGGGGGCTCATGTGAGCCCAGGGGGGGGTGCCAGGCTCTGGCTAAAAGAAAGATTATGCAGATAATAGTGGCTTGTTTAAAGCAGAAACATGTTTATTGCATTTGTGAAAAGGTAACAGAACTTAACTGCAATGTTTAAATAAGTCTTAACTTATTTAAACATTGCCAACTTAATAGGATAGTTTTGAAACATTCTGAGGGCGGGCCAATGATTTATTTTCTCCCACTGGGGAGGTGCAGCATTAGCAAGTTTGAAAACCACTGGCTTAGAGGCTTTACACTCTGGAAACAGCAATAAAATGGAGTTACAATTCCAGGACATGTTGAGTGTGCTGTGGCAGTTCCAGTTAGTACATGCACAGGTGGCTAGCGGACAGCCGACCACTTCCCAATCATTATAAAGGCATCTTCACAATTCAAAGGGTCACCTGATCAGGCTTAAGTCATTGTTCCCTTCTCAGAGAGGCACTTGAGCTACCTCCTGTGCTGGAGCACTAGATGAACCCTTGAGGGGCTGCTCGGAGACGAGGCTACAAGGATCTGGTCAGATGAGTTTAACAAAGGAAGAGCAGAAAGATGAAGTGGCAAATGGAGGTGTTTGTTTTTGCAGCAGGCATCTTGGATCTAGCAAACACCAATCCTTATGTGACACATGTCTACAAATACTTATGGATTACTATAAAGTATGTGTACTAGTAAGGTTTACGATCCCTTCATAATTCGGGATATCATAACTTGAACTCACTAATGTTTATGAAGAGTCTTGCTTGTGATAACCCCTTGTTAATGTTTACAGGCATTCTAATGTACACGCATGAAAAGGTCCACTGTCAGCAGCAACCCTCTGGACTTCAATTTATACAGGGAGACAAATAGGCAACTCCCCTATGCGCATCTAGGAGACTTGACACCGTCACAAGGAAGAGCACTGTGATGGATTGCATCATTCCTGTCGCACAGCTCAACTAGCACCTCACTTCCTTCCTTTACCTCAGGATCATTCAGTTCCAAATCTGGTGTACCTCAGTGTTCCACCCTTGCACTGCTACCTTTTAACATTGACCACGATCCTCTACCAGGCCTAATCACCTGTTTTGACATCATGTTTTGTAATTATGCAGATGACACGTGGTGGGTATGCCAAGACGTGAGTCCTGTGCTCATTGTGCCATAGGACTGGAGCTGCCCTCTAATTATGATGCCCACATAAAAATATGAAACCTTTCTGGGGATGCTTCTGTTCCTGTTTATGTGGGACTTGGCCACGGAGTTCAGGTTGGACTGTTCCTACTTGAGAGGGAGGAGGCTGATTTGCATTCAGGTGGTTCCTATCAGAGGTCACCTGATGGGAAGAAAGATGGACTATAATGATACCTATGTAATTACAATTGGCTGAGATTAATTCAAGTATTCCATCCCTCACTTTCGTTTTCATGTTTTTGGTTTGTTTTGGTTTTCAGTAAAATTTCAAATGTGCTCTCCCACTTAGCCTACGCTAATAGCCTATTTCTTGAGCAACCACGCTTCTTACTTTGCGATCTACTAGAGATTTCAAGTTGTAGCTTTAAGACTCGTATTCAACCTTCCTGTTTGGATTCCTATAGGGTGGGAGCGGTAATAACCAAGACTGCCCCTGTTGACCACCACCTGACATATTTAGAAAAACTGGAGTTCCTTTTTGTTAAAAAAAAGGACCCTGAATCCATGAGGGTTTTCTTCCTGGTTATGGGGTCATTTTTAGGTTGAGCGCACAAGCAGTCTGGCCTGTCGTAATCTATCGGTGAGCTTTTAACCACGCCCACCGTACGCCAATTCACTATCACTCTTTAATGGGCTTGCAAATCATAAATCCTTTGTTATCATTGGTAAATGCTTTACGTTTGTCCTTCCTTGGGGCAGTTTTGTTACCATCTTGGCCGTTGACCCTATTACATGGACAATTGCACGTTTCCCAATACATTTGACTACGAGCAAACTTCTTTTTCCTTTTGTGTCTCTTCTTTGCGCTCATGCTTATGGCAGCTGTTGCACTTTGAATTGACTTGCTTATGTCAACTGCTTTACTTTTCATTTACAATTTAAGTGGCAAGAACCAAGTACAATTAGGAATTTACAATGCAAATAGCTCACCTCGAGCAAACGCAAGACCCTTTGCACTGCAAATGCTTGTTTCACTTTTCTGATCAGGACTACCAGGCTCTCCCTGACAGTTTTAAACAGAAAAAAATACCGTAGAACCTCACCCCTAATAGGACCACAGGTTCATTTTGCCTTTGGAGTAAGGTTTAGCCAGCTAGCAAGCAGTGCACCATCCGTGAAAAGTTGACATTCCACGCAACTCTAAATACAGCGGGCAGACCATCATTTTGGCAAACACGGATCTCCATCACATTTGTGGTGTAGCACTATGTGCCAAACTCTGAACGAGAGCTTCCTTTACACTGGTTGCTGATATATAAACACATCAAAGCAATGTGCATAGAACACTGAGCAATTCATGAATCAAACCATTTTTCCCACAACAAAAACTTCACATCACAAAGCACTGTCAACCTGTCTCTTTCCACTTCTATCGTTACAGTGTTCTTCAACTCTCCCTATCACTTTACTCAGCTATCTGTTGGATTCTTCACCAACCCCTGTTTATCTTCCTCTTTCTGTTCCTTCCTCTGCTTCTCTGCGGCTCCAAGGTTGGATTTCTCACTGGTGCGCTCTCTCTCTCACTCTCTCGCCCCCTCACCCTTCGTTCTCTTTTGCCTAATGGTCACCTTACTCTGCTCCTCCTTCTTCTTTCTATCTCCTTGTATTTCTAAGATGAACTCCTCTGATCTCTTTCTGGTCTTGCTTTCTTTCTTTCTAGTTTCATTTTCTCCTTTGCTTTGCGCTCCTTCCTCCCGCTCTCTCCTCTGTTCCAGGTTTCCTAACATTGTGTCTGCTTGTCCTTCTTATATGCTGTTGTGAACCATTGTTTCACTCCCGCTCTCTTTCACTTTGACTTTTCATTACCACTCCTAAAATCTCACCCCTATCCATTTTCTTCACTATATTTCTCACCACTTTTTCCTCTCTATACTCTTTCTGCCTCTCTGTGTCCCTGTCTCTCCCACGTCACGTGCCTACTCTTTTTACTTTAGCTTGTTTTTCCTTTCTTCTCTTTCACACTCTTCATATCTCTCTCCTTCCTGCTCTTCTGTTCTCTCTCTTGGCCTATGTATCTCTCTCCTTCGTTTGTCTCTCTTACACGTTTGTCCCTGTTTAGTCCCTCTCTCTCTCCTCCCTATCCCTCCCTCTCCTCCAATATATTTCCCCCCTCTGTCTCTTCTTTACTCGTCCTCCTCTCTCTCTCTCCCCCCCCCCCCCCAGTGGCATAACGAAACTTGAGGTGACCCCCCTGCAAAGTACCTTGAGGGGGCCCTCCTCTCTGGACGTATTCAGGGGCCTGTCGCCCCTGCACAGAGTACTGTGTTGAGGGGGGGGGGGGGGCGTCTGGAGCTGGGGTGGGGGCGCACCGTGGGGGCTGCGGGGGCCTTTGTTACGCCAACGCTGCCTGCCCACGCAACACACACGTTCCTTCGCTCCTGTTGTCTGCAACCTCCCCGGCCAACTTATCACCGCCGAGCTCTGCTGCTGACCAGCTCGGAGAGAGTCCGGCCGCCCCCCGCCAGGGCAACCCCCCGCCAGGGCAACCCCAGACCTTTGATAATTCTAAATGTCAGAGGATTAAGCAGCAACCAGACGAATCTGTAATGGAGGCGAAGGCGGGGGAGTATGTAATCAGAGGGAAGGGGTGAAAGCAACAGATGGCTGGAGACAAAAGAAATGGAAAGAGGGCGCGGAAAACTGAAAGTGGGGGAGAGGAGGAGGAGGAGGAAGAAGGAGAGTGGGGGCAGGAGTCAAAACCACACTGGAGGGAAGGCACAAGAAAGAGCGAGAATACGAGAGACAATGAGAGGACAGCGGAGAGAGACATGGGGCGGAAGACGGGAGAGGAGACGTCCGCCGCATGTGAAGCTCAAAGGGGAGAGGAAGGGCCCCTCGGGGTTGACATAAAGGCGCGAACGCTGCGTAGGAATGCGGACTGGAAGAATAGAAAAAAATATAGAGAGAGACCCGAGGAGAGAACATTCAGTGTGTGAAGGGAAATGGGGAGAGAGGGGAAAACGGAAGAATTTGTAAGATTGATTTAATGAAGTGAGAGAGGAAAGAAGGAAGAGGAGGGCGGATTAAGTGCAGGTGAATGTGCTGGGGCTGAGGTGGAGAGAAGGGTGGAGGTAAGGGAGAGGGAAGGAATGTGTGGAGAGTGCCACGTACTGCGGTTGTATTTCTGTGGCTTCTCACACCCGGGTAGGGGTGGCGGTAAGCGGCAGCGCGGAGGAACGGATAAGGACGCGAAGGCAGAATGAAAGGGTGAAAAGCAGAACTGTAGAAAGCGAGGAAGGACTGAACTAAATGGAGCAAGGGAAGGGGAAAGGGAAGTTGAAAGACGAAGGAGTATGGAAGGAAAGAACCCGATGAAGGGAGGGAGGACTAAAATGAGGAGAGAAAGGAAAGGGAAGAAGGAAAACAGAAAGCTGGGAAAGAAGGGAAACATTTTTTAAAAAAGGGGAAGAATAAACCATGAATGATCGCAGGGAGGAGGAAGGAACGGATGATTGGGAATCAAAGTGGAGGAAAGAAGGAGTTGGTGTAAAGAAAGAGTACAGAAGGATGGGAGGCTGGAAGGAAAGATAAAAAGAAAGAAGTAACATAAATAAGGGAGGAAGAGTGGGAAAAGTACGAAGGAAGGAGAAAGGGATTATAGATGAGGCATGAGGATGAGGGAGTGGAAGAAAGAAGGAGACACAAAAGACGAATGCATGAAGCGAGTTGCGGAAGAAGGTGGACAAAAGGAAGGAATGAGTAAACGACGGAAGGGGGAGAATAAGAGAATGGGATGGGCAGAGTGAAGATGGTGGGAGAGACGAGTGGGGAGAGTGTGCGATGGACGGACGCGTCATGGTCGGAGGGAGAGCACAGAGTCAAACATAGAGAAGGCGGGGCCATGGCAGAGCGACCGGGCATTAAAAACGAACCATAGAGACTGTCGTGTCCTGACTCGCGGCGGTTCTGCGCGCACAAGAAACACCAGGACACGGGTAATTATATTATCGAGTGCTCGAGCCGGAGGTCGAAGTCTGCCCTTTTTTCGTGCTACGTTTCCAATGACCTCACCTCCGTCTCCATCCCTCATTTATTGGTTTCTGCCCGTGACCCCTGGGTCATACCAAGCCATCATTCACAACGTGGGTTGTCTATGCAATGCCCCTCTCTGTTTCATCATTATGGTAGGGGCCGCGCTCCCTTACTTCACGGGCGCGACACGGGTTATTCTAACTTTGGAGGAGTGTTAATCCGTCCCAAAAGTGACAGTAAAGTGACGGATATACCACCAGCCGTATTACGAGTTCCATAGGATATAATGGACTCGTAATACGGCTGGTGGTAAATCCGTCACTTTTCCGTCACTTTTGGGACCGATTAACACCTCCTCCAAAGTTAGAATAACCCCCTACATTCCTTCCAAAATTACACAACAAACAAACAAACAAAATCATAATTGAATTATATGCAAAGTATAGAGTTCTTCAGCTTCATTAGATTATACTAGGAAGTTGCGCAACTTCGTGGAGGGTGCTGGGTTACTTCTTAGCTGATAACTATATTGGCATGCTCTTCCTTGAGATGATCCTATATCACTGGGGTTAGTGACGGAGTCACTATTATGTTTCTCTGGTATGTTTTCCGTGTTGTTTGGGCTGGTCAGATTGTGTTCAGGCTCCTTATCCTTCTCAGATCCATCCGCTTCTGTCGCCAGGATATTATGATCTGGATCAGCATCGGGTGACTCTCTTGGAGATTGAAATTTCTTGAACCAGGATATGTTCTGCGCAACTTGTTTGGATCCTCTTTTTTCCACTACCAGTGAACCCTGGCACTTGGTGACTGTCCATGGTTTGTCCTCGAATGGTAGACAGAATTTGCTCCCTGAGAACCTGTCTCGGACTAGTACAGAATCTCCCACTTGAATATCCGAAGGACGTGCTTTCCTGTGACGGCTCGCCATGTAATTTGACCGTTTCCTTTTGGCGTATTCTTTCCCCTCATTGTTAGGGACAGGCTTCCATGATTCGTGATGCGGTATGACATCGGTCACTACTCGACCCATTGACAGGTGGCCAGGAGCTACTCCGGTGGTGGAGTGGGGTGTCCTTCAATAATCACGAAAAAAGGAGTATACAGCTCTTTCTGGTGCTTCGTTCTTAGCTAGTGCAATTCAAACTACTTTATTCAATGTCCTCATAAATCTTTCGACCTCTCTGTTGACTTGAGGCCATCTGGGTGTGATCTTTTTGTGCCTGATACCTAGTGATCGTAAGTATTCCCCAAACTCACTTCCGTGAAATGGCCTCAGTTGTCGGTCTTAACTTCTCCCACCAATCCATGAGTGGCTAACATCTTTTCCATTTTCGGGATTATTTCAGACACTGTCAAGGTTCAGACTACTTCCACTTCTGGGTAACGAGAATAGTCATCAATCATTACCATCAGATGATCCCCATTGGGTAAACTTCCAAAATCAATGCTGGCTGATACCCACGGCTTGTGAGGTCGTTCCTCTGTCTCTATCGGGACCGGCACATTGGGCATTCCAGTCATTTGATACCAATGGCATGAACGTATTAACTCTTCTACCTTCTCATCCATCCTTAGGAACCATACCTTCGTCCTCAATCTGCTTTTGGTTTTCACCATTCCCTGGTGGCCAACATGCGCAAGCTGAATTACTCTATTCGTGAGGCTGGACGGGATCACTAACCTATGGCCTCGGAGAAGGCATCCGTCTTCACTGATCGTCAGCTCTTGTTGCACTCTGTGCAGCCCTTCCATGACTATTCGTGCTTCAGGAGTAAGAGATTGCCACTGTTTCGGTCCAGCACGCCAGTTGTTGTTTTTCATCTCATGTATCGCTCTCTGGAGATTAGTATCCGCTTCCGTGGCCTGTCTTATAATGTCCATCAAGATAGGTAACGGTCGGGATCTCTCTGCTACACACTTTATGTACTCCTCTGTCTCAAGGGCTTCACTTTCCTCTATTGGGGTGGCAGGTCTGGAGTGTCTTGAGAGATAATCCGCCGGGTTGTTTACTCCTGGGCGATATTCTACTTTGCAGTTGTACTCTTGCAACTGGAGCATCCACTTTTCAATGCGTGGAGGTGGTTTGGACGCAGTGCCTTGGAAGAGTGGTATTAGTGATTTGTGGTCCGTGGTGACAATGAATGGGTGCCCGTACACATATAGGTGGAAGTGTTTACACCCCCAGTGGATGGCAATTGCTTCTCGTTCAATCTGAGAATACCTTTTCTCAATATCTGTCAGCGAGCGGCTTGCGTATGCAACAGGGGCCCAGTCATCAGCCTGAACTTTTTGAAGGAGTATGGCCCCTAGCCCCGTTGGGCTGGCATCTACCGCAATGGAGGTTTCACGCTGGGGATCAAAGTATCTTAGGGTCGTGTCTGCTGACAGTGCTTCTTTCGTTGCTTGAAAAGCATTCTCTTGTTCAGGGCCCCAGGACCAGGTCGTTGTAGCTTTTGTGAGGTCTCTCAAAGGTTGGGTTAGTGACGTGAGGTTTTTTATGAAGCGACTGCAGTAATTCACCATGCCCAGAAAATTTCTGACTCCGGTTACTGTCGTTGGGGAATGAGCGTTCTTGATGTCCATCACTTTTCCAGGATCATGAGCAATGCCGCTTGATGAAAAAGTGTAGCCAAAGAATTGTATTGTTTCTTTTAAGAACTCACACTTTTCCTTGTGCAAGGTGAGGCCTGACTCGTGAATGCGCTGGAGGACTTTTTTGAGATGGTCATGATGTTCCTGAATGGTTTTGGCAAAAACTAAGATGTCGTCGCTAACGTTGATGACACCCTTCAAGTCTCTCAGTCATTCTCTTATTATATTTTGGGAGACTTCTGCTGCACTTGAGATTCCAAAATGTTGTCTCTTGTAGCGGCAAAGTCCAACATGGGTGGAGAAGGTCATGATATATCTGGACTACTCTGCTAGGACTAACTGGTGGTATCCCAACCTTAGGTCCAGTTTTGAAAACCATCTTGCCTCACTTAGTTCTCCTATTAGATCATCAATTGGAGGTGTGATGTGTCGTTCATGCTTTATGGCTACATTAGGTAGTCTCATATCGACCCAGATCCTAACTTCTCCAGGTTGTTTGGGTTTCTTTGCTACCACGATCGGAGATACCCATGGTGTAGGGCCATTCACTTTCTCGATGATCCCTGCAGATTCCAGTTTGCATAATTCCCTCTCCACTAGGGGTCTGAGGTGAAACGCTATCCTTCGGTCTCCTAGAGCCTCTGGTTGAACTGACCTGTTGATGTGTAGTGTGACTTCTTTATTCTTTAGACACCCTATGCCTTCAAAAACATGTGCATACGACTTTAAATGTCACTAAGGGACTCCATGTGTATCTCGAAGGTGAAAGTCACAATGCCTAGGGCTTCCGCAGTGTGGCACCCTAGGAGAGTTCGCTGTCCTTCTTCAGCTATGTAGATGTACTCTTCTGTCTCTTGGGATCCATGAGACACAGTAGTACGAAACCTCCCTTTCATCGTCAGTGGTCGCACTTGACCATACGCAAACACTCTGACGTGTGTTGGTGTTAGGGGTGGAGACGGGTTCAACGCTTGTGCCATGATGTTGATGGACACTCCAGTGTCCACTATGACTAGTACTGGGCATCCGGCCACTTGTATTTGACACTTGGGGAACCTTTCATGTCGACGTGTGGTCATGCTGATGGTGAAGAGTGAATTAACTATTTGTGATTCTTCCTCATCATCATTCATATCACTACCTCAGGGTTGTGCTTCCATGGCAGTGTTTACTGTGGTTTGGGCGGCTGTGCCTTTTGTTGCTCTGCACACCTTAACAAAGTGGTTACATTTTCCGCACCCTACGCATTTCTTTCCTTTAGCGGGACAGTTAGCAAGGGGTGGTTCATTCCTCCTCATCTCCCACATGCTTTCTTTGACTGTGGGGGCTTTTGCACCTTTGGCTTGGAGGAGGTCAACATCATTGCTGCCACCTGTTCTGTCTTGATTGGGGTCTGGAGGGCAGCTTCCATATGGGAAGCTCTCGCCTTTGACAGTTCTTTAGTTCTTCCCATTGTGAGGATGTCCTGTAAGGAACACCCTGAATCTCCAAGGATACGTTCTCTTAGTTTAGATGATGCACATCCCTGAATGATTTGGCCTCTGATCTCGTCATTTTCATTGTGGAATGCGTACGTGGCAGCAAGTTCCTTTAACCTCATGTAGAACATGTCGATTGACTTGTCGGTATTTTGGCGAGCTTGTTGAAATATGAATCTCTCATAGTCAACGTTGACCATGGGTGCGAAGTGCGTGCAGAGCGCTGCAATGAGTGTTAAGTGCGTCTATGGTTCCGCTTCAATTATTGTTCTCGATATGCAGTATATGTCTTTTCCCCCTATGTGCACACCATCGCCCTTTTTTGTTCATCTTCAATTTTTTGTGGCTTCAAAATAGAACATCAGCCGCTCCACCCACTCATTCCATCGCGAGGTCTGTGTGGACGGGGCCCCCTCTACTATAAATAGTTCAATGGGGGGTACTGCGTTCATCTTGTGGCCTTTGAGGGGTTAGTATCTGGTGTCTGTGTCAGTTGGTCTTTATTTTCTTCAGGGTGTTGTCACTTTAAAAGCAGTTTTCCCCCTTTTTTTTTATTTTTAAGAAATCAGCGTGCTGTCTTTTTAAATGAAAATAGTGTGCTGTTTCTCTTTGGGGTGCTGTCTCTTTAAGGACAGCCTGTGAGACGATGTTTGGGGGCGTGTCTTATCCGCTCCACGCTGTCTGAAATGCAGGTGTATATGTTGTTGGACGCCAGCAGGCTTAACTGCATTCAGACTTTGCGTGATGTTTTCTTCTTTTTTTTTTACTCCCTGGAGGACCTTCAATGCTTGATTCAGCAGAATGTGCTGCCGGTATCCGATACTCTGTGGTCTGCCGCAGCAGTAAGCGGCCACCTCACCACGTGGAGGTGGGTGTGGCGGAGGCACGAGCACCGCGCACTGCGACGGCACGGAGCAATCGATGTGTTCCGGGCGGGTAGGCAGTGAACACCCTCGTCGCCAGTGTCGTGTCAGTGTGCGCGCACAACGAACACCAGGACACGGGAAATTATAATATCGGGTGCCTGAGCCGGAGGTCGAGGTCTGCCCTTTTTTCGTGCTACGTTTCAAATTACCTCACCTCCGTCTCTGTCCCTCATTTATTGGTTTCTGCCTGTGACCCCTGGGTCATGCCAAGCCATCATTCACAACGGGGGTTGCCTATGCAACGCCCCTCTCTGTTTCGTCATTATGGTAGTGGCCGCGCTCCTGTTACTTCCGGGGCTGACACTACAGAGATGACAAAGAGTGGTGGCCAGAGGGGCTACATAGCACGAGGCAGAGCAGTAGACAGATGGTGGGAGAGCATGGGCGGTGTGGTGGAGGCAGAAGCAGGGATGGGAAGGGAGCGCCAGGTGGGACAGAAGTGGCATTAAGACACGGGAAACAACAGGAGCAGGGACGTGGCTTCAGTTTGTGCAGCAGGAGGTGCATTGGCACCGGCGGCCTGAGGATTGCCGTATTTCACAGTTCAAATGGAGGGGAGGGGGCATTCAAACAGCGCCCATGGGAACCATTCAGACAGTGGCCGTGGGGCATTTCCTTCTTTGATCGAGGGCGCATGACTCACTAGGCACTATTGGCAATCCCTCCACTGTGTGGCGGAGGAGCGTCGCCCCGCTGCTGAAAGCAGAAAAATAAAGTGATAATAAAATTACTCTATTATCACTTTATTTTACTGTTTAGTGGGGGCAGGGCGGGGCCAGCCACCCCCACATCACCACGGAGAAGGAGTGATATGTGCACTTCTAAGTGAGCATGTCAGTTTGGCCAGCCGGCCAAACTGACATGCGCACTTAGATCTTTCTAGCTTGATGTGTTTTTTGTTGAGGCAGGGTATTAAGAGACACACTACTTAAATCTACTGCATCCTTCTGATGAGCCTCAAGAAGGCCAAAGGACATCTGTGACTGAGAACACACGTTTCAGAGATATTGTTTTGTATTTCAGTTTTGTTTATAAATGCCTTCCTACCCTTGGCAAAGCACTTTGTTACTTTGAGGAGTACCACATATGGAAGTGTGTGACATATGGAAGGCCACTGGAATTATGAAATTCTGTTGAAGCACCTTTTTTGCATAGTTGTGATTTGTTGATATCGCACATAATCCATCATCTAATGCATAATCTGAAGATTTTAATATAAAAAAATTGTTTCTAGCTCCAACGGATCAAAAGCTACTAAACATGTTGCAAGGTGTGTTCATGCGCAGTGGAAGTCCCTACGCAGAGGTTAACTGGTCATCTCTAAGTTGTTTATTTCTATATTTGTTTGATAAACTGGCACTAATGAGGTGAAATCTTTGCCCAGTCAGTATTTGTAGCAGGCTGGCCTGGTTTGTAGTGTGTATCTTGGGTACTTACACCTTATACCAGGTCCGGTTAACCATTATTAGTGAAACGTAGTAGTGTTCTAGCAGCTTAGGCTGATAGAGGTAGCTATAGAAGAGCAGCTTATGCTGAACTAGGAGACATGCAAAGCTCATGCAATACCAATTATAGTTACACAGTACTTATACACAAGTAAAGACAATACTCAGTATTAACAAAAATAAAGGTTTTTATTTTGGTGACACAGTACCAAAAATATCTTAGAGACAATACTCCTTCTGGAGGTAAGTATTATACACAATATATACACTAGACACCAAGATTAGACAAGTAAATAGTCATAGAACAATGCAATCAATGGGAAATGCCATAGATTGCAATGGGAGAAAATAGGTCTAGGGGCAACACAAACCTTATACTAAGAAAGTGGAATACCAATCACAAATTCCCCTCAGACGAGTGTAGTGTGTGCAGAATCACTGGGAGAGTAAGAATACAGTAAAGATAAGTAAATTACCCCACCCCAGAGCCCAGAAAAGCAGGAGTAAAGTACTGCAAGTTTCCTTAGGAAACACTACACCTCGTGATTATGATATTGCAGTAACCAACCAAGTCTGCAAACAACAACTTCTGGATTCCTGGACCTGAAAACCTGCAAAGGCAGGGGACCAAGTCCAGAAGTCGAAAGAAGTTCCAGGAAGGACAGGAGCCCCTTTCAACCCAGAAGAGGGTGCAAAAGAAGAGTCCTTGGTTAGTCGAAGACTGCAGGATTGCACCCTAGGAAGATGCCAGTGGGTTCCTGCATGATGCAAAGGATGTCCCACGACGTGAAGATGGATGCAGACATGATTTCGTGTTGGAAGTCGCCAACAAGCCTTGGTTACGACAAAAGTGCATTTTGCATCAAAATTGCGCTGGTTGGACCCAGGAGGGACCTGGGGGCCTCAACTCTGTGTGAGGAGAAAGAGGGGGCTCTCAGCACTTTAGAAAGCCCTTAGGATGCCAGACAGCACCCACGGGAGTCCCAGGACACAGGGACAAAGGAGGTGCAAATGCGGTTGGTGCAGCATGACAAAGGAAGGTCCCACGCTGCCGGAGAAGAACTCAGCGAGTTGAGCATCGCAGAATGGAGTGCTGGGGATGAAGGAATTTTGCAAATAGTGCACAGAGGCCTCAGGAGGTGAAGAAGACGCAGTACACAGGGGTACCATCACTCTCAGGGAAGGCAAGGTCTTACCTCCTCCAAATTGCGTCAGCAGGACCTCAGGATAGTCTATGTCTATGGGGTCCTACCCCTGTGTCCTTAGGAACACGCTTGTTGCTGTGAGAGTAGTCCAGGGGTACCGGTCATCGTCTTAGAAGGTGCCTGCGTGAGCAGGGGAGTGACTGCACCCCACAGGAGATTTCTTCGGTCCTTCTGGTGCAGGGTGAAGACAGGAAGTCCTCTGAGCGTGCACACCGTGGAAACTGTTGCAGTTGCTGGGTGGAGCTGAAGTTGCAGAGGAAAAGGATCTCTTGTGGATACTTTGTTGCTGTTACAGTGGTTGCTTGAGCAGTCTGCGGTTGATCCGAGGTCAGAGTATGATGAAGTAGTTGCAGAGAATTCCTAAAGGAAACTTGCAAGCAGAATCTGAAGAGAACCCACAGGAGAGACCCTAAATAGCCATGAGAGGGGGATTGTCTACCTTAACAGGTATGAACGTATCAGGAGGGGTCTCTGACGTCGCTTGCTGCCACTGGCCACTCAGAGCCCTCCAGAGTGCCCCCACACCTTGCAAAGCAAGATGGCTGAAGTCTGGGACACACTGGAGGAGCTCTGTGCACCACCCCTAGGGTGGTGATAGACAGGGGAGTGCCTCCTCCCGCTCCTTTGTCCAGTTTTACACCAGAGCAGGGGACAAGGGGTCCCTGAACCGGTTTAGACTGGCTTATGCAAGGAGGTCACCATCTGTGCCCTTCAAAGCATTTCCAGAGACTGGGGGAGGCTACCCCTCCCCAGCCTGTAACATCTATTTCCAAAGGGAGAGAGTGTAACACCCTCCTCTTAGAGGAAATGCTTTGTTCTGCCTTCCTGGGACTGAGCTGCTCAGACCCCAGGAGGGCAGAACCCTGTCTGTGAGGTGGCAGCAGCTGTAGTGCAAGCCTGAGAGCTGGTTTGGCAGTACCGGGGGTCCATGGTGGAGCCCCCAGGATGCATGGGATTGGCTCCCCGATACCAGATTTGGAATGAGGGGGGACAATTCCATGATCTTAGACATGTTACATGGCCATATTCGGAGTTACCATTGTGAAGCTACATATAGGTATTGACCTATATGTAGTGCACGCGTGTAATGGCGTTCCCGCACTCACAGAGTCCCGGGAAATGGCCCTGAACTATGTGGGGGCACCTTTCTAGTGCAAGGGTGCCCTCACACTTAGTAACTTTGCACATAACCTTCAGGAAGTGAAGGTTAGACATATATGTGACTTATAAGTTACTTAAGTGCAGTGAAAATTGCTGTGAAATAATGTGTGAGTTATTTCACGCAGGCTGCAATGGCAGGCCTGTGCAGGGGTTTGTCTGAGCACCCAAGGGTGGCAAAAGAAATGCTGCAGCCCAAATGGATCTCCTGGAACCCCAATGCCCCGGGTACCTAGGTACCATGTATTAGGGACTTATAAGGGGGGTCCAGTGTGCCAATTGAAATTTGTAAATGAAGTCACTAGCCTACAGTGACAAATTTAAAAGCAGAGAGTGCATAAGCACTGAGGTTCTTATTAGCAGAGCCTCAGTGATACAGTTAAGCACTATACCGACACATACATTAGGCCACAAACTATGAGCACTCGGGTCCTGGCTAGCAGGATCCCAGTGAGACAGGCAAAACACACTGACATATAGGTTTTTATCTATGAGCACTGGGGTCCTGGCTAGCAGGATCCCAGTGACACAGTAAAAACACACTGATACACACTCACAAACAGGCCAAAAGTGAAGGTAACCATGCTAGAAAGAGGCTACTTTCTCACACAACCACCCCAAACCCAAATGAAGGACAATAAGGCTAACCTTGGCCAGTTGAGACTTTATTGTCTACGTGGTGATAAGTGGAGAGTAGATCTGCAATAGAGTGGTTACTCCCTTTATCATCCACCATATGGTTACTTCCCTGTGGGGATGTAAACCACCCCGTTTGGAGATTATTACCTAACCAACAGTGTGAGTGTAAATTCTCAGAGTTCCTATTCGTATGTTTTAAAGTTGGGCAGTGGGATTGGTCCACTGGGCTAATGCCAAATGCAGTAAATGCTAGACAGGGATGCTGTCTCAATAAAGTCATAGCTGGGCAAAAGCTTTGTCCATTTGGCTGTAAGAGAGAACAGGGTTGCTGTTTCTCTTGAGTTGGACCAGGGCAGGGATGCTATCCTATAAGCTCCACACTAGGGCAGGGCTGCTGTCCTAAGTGTTTATAGGTTGTGCAGGGCTGCTGCACTAAAGTTTCTCTAGGAGGGCCGGAGGGATGCTCCATATTTACTAAAATGGTGCAGTTTTGCACATCTGGATTATCAGTTCCACAGAGAGGTACTTTTACCTCTGGGAGTGCAGCTGTGGTAGCTGATGGCTCTATTTGTACAGGTTCTACCCCAGGAGAGGTTTCTCCAACCACAGGAATGGTATCCTTAGTGGCAGGGTGGGGAAGGGATACTTTGATACCTTTTTTTACCTGTTGGTGGAGAGGGATCCTGATATTTCAGGCATTTGTCTCTCCTTTGCTTTTTCACTTCACCAGAAATGAGAGGAAGCAATTCCTCAGGGATACCCAGCATGGATGCATGGGTCCTAAACTCTACATCAGCCCAACCTGAGGCCTCTAGGTCATTTCCTAAGAGGCAATCTACAGGTAAGCTAGGTGATACCACCACCTGCTTAGGGCCAGTAACTCCACCCCCAACTAAGTTGTACCTCAGCTAAGGGGAGAGACTGAGTGGAGTTATTGACATCAGTTACTTGGTACTTCTGTCCAAGGAGGTGTTGTGCAGGTCACACTAGGTTTTCAGTCACCAAAGTGATACTGGCACCTGTGTCCCTGTAGGCTTGTGTCTCAACACAATTTATTAAGATTGACTGCCTGTACTTCTCCATGTTAAGGGTACAAGCAGCCAATGTGGCAAGGGCAATGCCACCAGGTGTGACAGAAATCGTCCTGGGACTGTCTACCCCAGTTTCCATTATGGTCCCAAAAGTGAACCCAACTATACCTTTAGTTTGACTATTGCCAGTAGTCCCACCACTATTACCACTACTGCTTGGGGCACTAGAGTCTGATGTCTTAGTGGTGGTAGGCTCAGGGGCGGCTTTACCTGTGCAGGACTTATCCCCTGGCCAATGGCCTTTATTTCTATACACATAGCACCATTGCTTTTTCTGATTGTGGAAGAGTTTGAATAAGATGATGAAGCTTTATCCCCACCCCCAGAGGGAGGAGTGTTTTTGACCTATAGAAGGATCTTTGTATTTACTTTTATCCCAATGCTTGTCCTGAGATTTTTCAGCATCTTTCTTTTTGATGTCTTTGTCACCCCCTGTATGAACTTTTCTGTTCACCCTTGTTCTGACCAATTTGTCGGCCTTCTTTCTCAATTCTTGGGGAGAGGACAGACCTGAGTCCGCAAGATACTTATGCAACAAGTCAGACACACTTATTCAAAATATGCTCCCTCAGAATTAAGTTATACAGGCTTTCATAGTCAGTCACCTTACTGCCATTTAACCAAATTTCTAGGGCCTTCACAAAAAAGTCTACAATGTCTGTCCAGTCCTGTGATGACCTCTTTCTGGTCTCTCTGAACTTAAGTGCAAGGGTGCCCTCACACTTAGTAACTTTGCACCTAACCTTCAGCAAGTGAAGGTTAGACATATAGGTGACTTATAAGTTACTTAAGTGCAGTGAAAATGGCTGTGAAATAACGTGTGCATTATTTCACGCAGGCTGCAATGGCAGGCCTGTGCAAGGGTTTGTCTGAGCTCCCTATGGGTGGCAAAAGAAATGCTGCAGCCCATATGGATCTCCTGAAACCCCAATGCCCTGAGTACCAAGGTACCATATACTAGGGACTTATAAGGGGGGTCCAGTGTGCCAATTGAAATTCGTAAATGAAATCACTAGCCTACAGTGACAAATTTAAAAGCAGAGAGAGCATAAGCACTGAGGTTCTGATTAGCAGAGCCTCAGTGACACAGTTAAGCACTATACAGACACACACATTAGGCCACAAACTATGAGCACTGGGGTCCTGGCTAGCAGGATCCCAGTGAGACAAGAAAAACACACTGACATATAAGTTTTTATCTATGAGCACTGGGGTCCTGGCTGGTAGGATCCCAGTGACACAGTAAAAACACACTGATACTCACTCACAAACAGGCCAAAAGTGGGGGTAACCATGCTAGAAATTAACTATGATAAAATAACGAAGTAATACTATTAGACAATGTGCTGCATTGTGCTCATTAACTTGCTTTTTCCTGTTGATAATTTAGTCAACGTTGCCACATAATTTGGTGCTCTCCTGCCACATAATTCCTGTGGCCCTGGCTTTTTGGAATCAGGGCTGGCCTTTCGCATGAGTAAGCTCGGCACACACCCGGGGTGCCGACCTACAACCTGGATCTAAAGAAAAGTTATGTAGTCTGTCCTTCTCCTTTATCTTGTGCCCATCACCTTCCCATTTTTACAGCACATTGACAATGGATTCTGACAAGCCAAAGGATGTGCCAAAGGCTGTTTTGCCCGGGGCCATACTGGAGGAAAGGCCAGCTATGTATGGAATACATGGCAATGTCGATATTCTACATGATGACCACAGTTGTGCTCTTATGTTGTTTCTGTTGCTGCACTTGCATGAATTTAAACAAAAAATAGTGAGGGCCCTGATGTTTTAGGATTAGAGGTGTGGTCATGCAAGCACTTACGTAGGCTGTCATACAGAATGGTATGCAGGCGGGTTGAGGGTGGTCCTGCAAGCTTCAAGCAGGTGGTCAGGCTGGTGGGCATGCAGGTGAACATGCAAGCTTCATGTGTGCACGTAGGCACGCAAATACTTACGACATGGTACTACAATCTAGGAATAATACCACACCTCTGTAGTACCAGAGAATTTGGGCAGTTTACGGAGAGCATGGACAGTTTAATTACATTTCATTTCTAGTGGGCATAGAAGATTGTCCTAGTAATGGTAGTGCAGTGCAATACAAATTTCCAAGTTGTCTGGTTCATACTAGCGGTTTACTTAAATTTAAATTCAAGTCAACCTTAGCAGCAGTAGAGGTAAGCCAAACGTTACTTGTGGTCAGGCCCATGGATCCCATAGAGTTTAGTATGCCTTTCCCGGTGGCCAGCTTAAATAACACAGACCATTAACAACACATCTCTCCCTGACAAGTGTCTCTGTACATCAAGGCCCAATACTCAGAATACTCAGAATAGCAATGTCTTACAGAGAGTAGAGTTCACATGTGGAAGACTGTGCACCAGCTTCCAATAGCCATGGGCTTCACAGTTATAATGCAGCTGTAGGATATATTTTACAGATTCCACCCAGTACAGCTTATTTCATTATTTTTCCCCATCCCTGTCACAAGAGTTGGACATGTCTACTCTTGCCTTTTCCTTGTGGCCTTCTTTCAGGTCGAGCTATGTCTTCGGCGTCTTCATGAACTGTAGACAGCTGTTGATGGCTTTAATGCTTGCCAGAAGCAAGCCCCAGGCCTTGTCCACCTGCAGTGGTGAAAAGGTTCCCCCAGTGGCTTTGTTTACTAGTTCAAGATGATCAAATTCAAGATGATCAATTACAGTCCAGTCTGTAATGGAGTGTTCAGTTCTGTACATGTCTTCTGACTGAATCAGTGCCATCAATGGTCCTTTGCACAGGAAGCCAATGAAGAGTTTTTACTTCCTGTGAGATCTGCTCAAATACATGTATGTATAACAGCTGTCTCAACACAGAGTTTTGAATTGATTGTAATATTTGCAGGAAGAAAAGTGAACTCCCTTGGTAGAGTCTGTTTCCATGGTCAAAGCACAATAGGTTGTGGGAAGTGGTCACTTGGAGCTTCTCTGGGAATCATAGATGAGGAGCAATTGGACTTGGCATCCACCTGGTGTATAATATACTTTCCTGACTTGGTTAATTTGTGGAGCCAGGAAAGTCTGGAATCCATGATCACTTCCAGGTGTCTCACTTCTGTTGATGATATTGGTGACACTCCAGGTTCCTATAGCCAAATGCCAGAAAAAGGATAGTTCTTTCATTATCCACATACAAGCATCTCTGATTTGGATGCATTGAGTTTAAGGTGATTTGTTACCATTCATTGGCCAATGGGTTGGAGACAGTTATCTAGTCCTGAACTATCAAAATAACTCATATTTTCCAGTTGAAGGATGATCTAGGTGGCAGCCCCATAGTTAAAAAGATTTTAATGTTAGGTTGAAAGAATTGATCAGTCATTGATGTAGACTCATGTAAATGTTGAAGAGGAGGGAAGGCATGCTTTATCTTTGAGGTATATCTGCTTAATGTTCAATAACGGGGACAGAAATGGAGGAAGCAAGGTAATACATGATCTGACTATGAGATAGGAGATGATGCAGTCAATGATGGTTCTATCTATGACACCAAAAGGTGGAGTGAGTGGTGGTGACTTATGTCAGAAGCCGCAAACTGGTTCAGTAGATGAAATTCAGTAACATCATTTCTACCAATAATGGTTTTCAGATAATCCCAGATCACGGTAGATCACCAGCCCCTCCCTGAAAGCAACTTGTTCTCTAAAAGGAAGTAGTAGATCTGAGGGAAAGATGCACTTTCAATCCATTTTCACAGGAATCAACCATTTGAGATTGGCCAATATGTGGCCAAAGGTCTTGGGTCAAGACTGTTCTTCATGCTCAGTGACATTGTATAGAGTATCTTCAAGAATGTTGGGAAGGCAGTAGAAGATTTGGAGCCAGTGATTATGCTCATTTAATTGGCTGACCAAGTGCCCATGGTTTATTTTTATTCTGTAGTGGCAGCATTGATAACCACCGCTTGAACTTCAACAAGGTTTGCCAACAGAGAGAGGTGGCCAAGTCATAACATTCACAGGAAAAGCAAAGCCACAGGTGAGACAGGGTTCTGGCTTGGTCTTCAAAGCCAAAGCATTAGCTAGACCAAAAGACTTTTCATAGTCACGGCACCAAGATGACATTTTTAAAATTGTAAAGAAGACAGTTTATGCGTTAAAAATGTTAATTAATTTTGACATTGTGTTTGAATTTACTACATTGCATTAGCCTACTGTATTGCATGTACCAAGTCACACTTACATTTTATTAGACACCAGGTTTTCAACCAAACTCCGATGACCAGAAAGAGAGGATAACCCAACTTTTAAAAATAACTTACATTAGTTGTCAGTGGGTATCAGATGTAGCAAGTTTGTTACCATTGACTGAGTTTACTTGTAATAATGCACCTCATTTACCAATTGCAAATTCCCTTTATTTTATATTTATGTGCACTGGCATCCACAATGTTTCTTGATGTAATTTCCAGATTATACAATTCTGGTGCTAGATCAATGGTTTAACGACTACAGCAAGGATGTGATCAAAAATATAAATCTTTGTAAAAAAACAAAACACGAACATTTATTACAAAGCTACGGCAATTAATCACAATTCTACTAGTAATAGCTTGCACTTATAAATCATCCATTAACAGAGTTATGCTACAACCTCTCCTGTTAGAATATAGAGAAAATAGTGTGGCTATCGTGCAAGCACGTTTGTTCCTCAGTGTTAGAAAAGTTATAGTCACATCTTATAGGTGTTTTTCAAATTATTATAGATGTTAACCCTCATATAGTGCAACCAGAGCTTTTACATTAGAAATGGATATATCCAGCCTTTCATATTTCTTTATAGACACCATCTCAGAGTGTCATCAATACTGAAAGTGTCATCTTTTGGGGTATCTGAGACCTTGAGGTTCAGGAAAAAGTAGGTCCTGGGAAGTCCAAGATTATCTCAGTATTGAATACACTGAAAAGGTGATGGTCCCGGAGATGGAATTTGGTAATTTGTTAAGGTGGTCCATGCTGGGACTTTGAAGAGGAAACAGTATTTGTGATTGGAATTCCTGAGTCCCTTAATTCCATAGGTACGAAGTGTTTAGGAGGACACTTCCTGTACCAGGCATCACCACTCCTGGACATTTTGAAGAATAACAGACTGATGCCAATGGTAACGAGATAATGTCCATATTCAGCTGCATTTTCTCAGAAAGAAGTAGTACCGCTTAGTGATGGTGTTAGTCGGGCATCAGTGCATACAAGACCATGTCTGGTGTTGACTGGAGTTGTACCTGAGGCGGCGAGGAAGTTCTGGCCTTCAGAAGGGTGTTTTTATTAGGACACGGTGGGAGCGGGGGAGGCATCTTCTCTGGCCAAGAAGAGCATTTACTATGAACCTAGGGAACCAAGACAAACAGCGTGCCGAAAGCATTGCTGTGTTTTTAGTTAAAGAAAACATAGTAGCAGTAAACCAATCTGTAATGGGCCATCAGAAGTGTTTTTGTCACATGTCAGAAGTTTGGGGGGATGTCCCTTCAAGGTTCCTCAAACTGTGGATACCTTCAAACGTCTAGGGGGCCGAGGCTGACAATAGTATGATGACAATCATGTATTTCATTGCACTTCTAAAAGGGATAACTAAACATAACCACAGTGTTTGAATTGTTAAATATGATCAGAGCTGCTTATATTGTTTCAGACCTGGATTGGCTAGTTCGCAAAACCATGAATAGTTCAGAGAACTGGTTTGCAGGTCAGTCAATATATTTCTAAGACAGACAGACAGACAGAGATAGATAGATAGATAGATAGATAGATAGATAGATAGATAGATAGATAGATAGATAGATAGATTGGGGACCGGATTTTGAAGGTGGACAGATGCTACCCCTGTTTTGTGCTCCCTATGGCCACAGGCAAAAAGAGTGAAAGATAGAGATTGGAAAGAAGGAGACAGGAAGGGAGCGGGGTTTAGTTTGAATATTGTTTCAAGGGTGACTTTGGTTCGCAGACCGCCTCTGGGGGCTGAAGGTTCCAGACCTTCTCCTGGCAGCGGCCCTCTGCACCCCGGCCTGCTGGTAGTATTCCATGGTCTGGCGGGTCCATTCCTGGGTTCTTCACAGAGATGGCAGAGGGAGTTGGAGTGAAGAAACAGTAACAGTAAAGGCAAAAATTCAGCAAACCAAGTTTTGGGAAACAGCTAGGTAGATTCCTACAGCCTGAGAGCAAGGGAATGAGGTGAGCCAAAAAGGAAACTCAGTGTAATTTTGAAGGACCAGATTTAGGTGGATGGCAAATTTACACATTCTCACAGCCATGCCCACCTTTACAGTGGCTCAGAACATTGTGTCAAGTGTAAAAGACCTGCAGCACCCAAGCGCCTTGTAGGTGGCATGGCATTGCAGCACATTTCTCTCGGTACACTTTCAGCTTCTGTACTGTCCAGGCAGAAAGGGTCTGGATTCCCCACCAAGGAAGAGCCTTGTGGGGCCAGTGCACCTAACAGTGTATCTCCAACTTGCATTCGTGTAGGCCCCTTTACTACAGCTGCCTAGTAAATGTTACCCATAATTGGTGGGCAAGAGGCCCTTCACACCACTGCACCCTGGTACTACTCCACGTGTTGGACTATTGACAGCTACACCCCTTCCAACTTGGCAGTGATCCTGAGTTTTATGTCGGTGTAGCCTGGAAACTCAGTTCTGCAGGTGGCCTTCAGAGCAACACATACTTCCCAATTTCTGTGCACTATCCTATGTTGTCAAGTGAAGCATAGAACTGGCTGAACTTTTTGGAAATATATATTTGAATCACATCTGGCTTTGTCTGCACTGGCATACCCCAGGTGCTATATGGCACAATTTTCTTTGTTAGTGGGGGAGATTTATCAAGGATGGCTTCCGAGTGTGATACATATTGTGGATTTTGTCTTGTTGGAAAAATGGGCTATGTACTGATTAAAAATATAAACTGAAACCAATAGACAACATTGGACCTAAACCTCAAACACCAAGTTCAGAGATCTTAGAGAAGTTTCATCTTATTGTCCATCTGTAGCATGGTCCATGTGAACAACACAAAAGCTGTGATTTTTATATTGTTTATGCAAAGCTCTGATGCATGCATAGCCTATTGTAGGCGTTTTAATGATACTGCTCTTATTAAACGGCGTCTTGTTTTCTGACAAATTGAGCCAATATATTTCTGTTAAGTAATTCCTCCCAAGGATTAAGAGTTTCTATCATTGAAGGAAGGAGTTTGGCATTGTGGGATGGCCCTGCAAGAAGTCATTATCCAAGATATGCTAGTGAAATACTGAGAAACTACATGTCCCAAAACCCTCCGTGTGGATCAGCCCTGCCTTGCAGTTTAGGCCAGTAAGAGTAGTAATGAGCTCAACTTCTGTTGCCCTCCATTGTACTACGCGGGCGTAGTTGGCTGTGCACCACCAGCTAGGATACTATAATCAGTGGGGACTTGTTCATCCATCTGACAATGAATAGGCTAGTGTAGCTGAAACCTTATGCTACAGTTATTGAATTGATGTACTTGTGCCCCCTAATTCAGCTTTTTTCTTGTCAAAGGAAGACAGAAGGTCTGAGAGGGGCTCAGATTTTTTCTGCAGTATATTTTCATTTACCCTGACCTGATTTGGATATCTGATACAGACCCTGGCCCATAGACATCTGACACGATAATACTTCTGGAGGTGTGCCACAAACGCTCTAGGTTTGTTTTGACCAGGTGTTCATCCAGAAATCCTTTCTGGGGCGAGTAACTTTCACCTAGCTGGCTGCTTGGTAGACACCTGCTCAATGTCAGTATTTGAAACCTTTTTGGGCACACAATTTCATACCAGACACCAGTTAAAGACAGAGGGGGAAATGGCCTTATTCCATCAAGGAGAAAAGTGGTGAAGTTCGGTATGAAGGACATTCTACTGATAATGCCTTTTTCAGAAGTTAGTTCATTCCTGAGGGCATGGGATATAGGGGCATTTTTAAGAAAAGTGGCGCTGCACCAAGTGCAGTGCTCTTTCCTTCTGCACCTTAGTGCTCCCTTACTGTCACCATGTGAGTGCCGTTTTTAAAATACAGCGCACCGTGGCACAGGGTAGGGGACAATAGCATCAAACTTTTTAACGCTATTGATGTACTGTTCAGGGTTAGTGCCAAAATTTTGGTGCTAACCCTGAACAGTAAATTATGGCCCATTGTAACCAATGGCGTCCCCCTGTTTAATGCCTGCTCAGAGCAGGCATTAAGAATGCCGTAAAAATGATGCAAAGAAATCTCTTAGATTTCTTGACACAATTTTTTCAGCCCCTCTACAGGGGAAACTGCCCCCCTTGCATACATTAAGCCTGGCACATGTTTTATATATGCCCTTGAAGCCCAATGACAACGTCTAAATTTCGTGGATCTAGGGGACTGGGGTACCAGGTGGTGTTTGCTGCCTTCACAAAAGTAATTTACCTGCAGCTTCCTGGTCACCAGCTATTCTATACAAGGAATTAATTTTGTACTCCAAGTTGCAAAGACAAAAGGTACAATTTCAACCAGAGCAGAGTGATGCATGGCTATCTGAAATTATTCTTTTTTCTGGTTATAAAAAGAATACTCAAATCATATCGCCAATGTTGTGGGTCACTTCTACACTGTCAGGACTGAATGTGAGCTGCACTTAGTCACGAGTGACTGAATAAAAGTTGGGAATTGGAGATCTGACTCTCCATTCCTATTACTTCTGTTACTTCTGTAGCCTACTTATCAGCATTTTAAGTAACACTGAGGAACATGTAAAGGTTCCACAGCTCAATAAAAAGTCAGTGCCTCCTCCGTCGAGCTGCTAGTTCTAGACTCCTCTTGACTGCCTGAGCGGGTGTCTGCCTGGCTGCTTAGAAGTTGGCTGTAAAAGTTGATCAAAAGCCAGATGAGTTTACTTGTTTGATTCCATGTCATCACCTGCCAAACAAACTCATGAAGTTGATCATTAGATTTAGCTGAACAATAGAATGCTAACCCTCACCAGAAATGTCCCCAGATGCCCACCTGACCCTGGCTACACGAAGAAGGACAGAAGCTAGTAAGTGGTTTGGAAATTGGCGAAGAGAATGTAGGGAAGTAGCCTCTTTCTAGCATGGTTACATCCACTTTTGGCCTGTTTGTGAGTGTGTGTGAGTGTGTTCTTACTGTGTCACTGGGATCCTGCTAGCCAGGACCCCAGTGCTCATAGATAAAAACCTATATGTCAGTATGTTTTGCCTGTCTCACTGGGACCCTGCTACCCAGGACCCCAGTGCTCATAATTTATGGCCTAATGTGTATGCCTGTGTAGTGCCTAACTGAGTCACTGAGGCTCTGCTAACCAGAATCTCAGTGCTTATGCTCTCTCTGCTTTTAAATTTGGCACCGTAGGCCAGTGACTTCATTTACCAATTTCAATTGGCCTACTGGACCCCCTTATAAGTCCCTAGTATTTGGTACCGAGGTACCCAGGGCATTGGGTTCCAGGAGATCCATATGGGCTGCAGCATTTCTTTTGCCAGCCATAGGGAGCGCAGACAAACCCTTGCACAGGCCTGCCATTGCAGACTGCGTGAAATAACGCACACGTTATTTCACAGCCATTTTCACTGCACTTAAGTAACTTATAAGTCACCTATATGTCTAACCTTCACTTGCTGAAGGTTAGGTGCAAAGTTAATAAGTGTGAGGGCACCCTTGCACTAGCAAAGGTGCCCCCACATAGTTAAGGGCCATTCCCAGACTTTGTGAGTGCGGGGACGACATTACACGCGTGCACTACATATAGGTCAATACCTATATTTAGCTTCACAATGGTAATTACGAATATGGCCATGTAACATGTCTAAGATCATGGAATTGCCCCCCCCCCATTCCAAATATGGTATTGGAGAGCCAATCCCATGCATCCTGAGGGCTCCACTGTGGACCCCGAGTACTGCCAAACCAGCTCTCTCAGGCTTGCACTGCGGCTACAGTTGCTGCCACCTCACAGACAGAGTTCCTCCAGTGTGTCCCGACTTCAGCCCTCTTTCTCTGGAGGGCTCTGAGTGGCCAGTGCCAGCAGGTGACGTCAGAGAACCCTCCTGATAGGTCCATACCTGATAAGGTAGCCAGTCCCCCTCTCAAGGCTATTTAGGGTCTTTCCTGTGGGTTCTCTTCAGATTCTGTTTGCAAGTTTCCTTAAGGAATCCTCTGCAACAACTTCAGACTCTCCTGACCTCGGATCAACCGCAGCCTGCTCCAAGAAACGCTGTAACTGCAACAAAGTGTCTACAAGAGACACTTTTCTTCAGCAACCTCAGCCCCAAGTCAGCAACTGCAACAGTTTCCATGGTGTGCATGCTCTGGGGACTCCCTGTCTTCATCCTGCACCAGAAGGACTGAAGAAATCTCCTGTGGAGTGATGGAGTTACTCCCCTGCTCCAAGCTGGCACCTTCCAAGACGATGACCGGTAACCTGGGACTCCTCTCACAGCGAGGAGCGTGCTCCTAAGGACACAGGGTGGACATCATAGACATAGACTGTCCTGAGGTCTGCTGACACAATTTGGAGGAGGTAAGACCTTGCCTTCCCTGAGAGCGATGGTACCCCTGTGTACTGCGTCTTCTTCACCTCCTGAGGCCTCTGTGCACTCTTTGCAAAATTCCTTCATGCATAGCCTGGCCCAGGACCCCAGCACTCCATCCTGCAACACTCAACTCGCTGAGTTGTTCACCGCCGGTGTGCGACCTTCTTTTGTTGTGCTGCATCAACCGCATTTTGCACCTCCTTTGTCCCAGGATCCTGCAACTCCCAGGGGCGCTGGCTGGCATCCTGAGGGCTCTCTAAAGTGCTTAGAGCCCCCTCTTCCTCCTCACATAGAGTTGAGGCCCCCAGGTCCTTCCTGGGTCCACCCAACGCCATTTTGACGCAAAATTCACTTTTTTTGTAGCCAAGGCTTGTTGGCGACTTCCAACACGAAATCATGTCTGCAACGATCTTCACGCCATGGGACATCTTTTGCATCATGCAGGAACCCGCTGGCATCTTCCTAGGGTGCATTTCTGCAGTCTTCAACTAACAGTGGACTCTTCTTTTGCACCTTCTTCTGGGTTGGCAGGGGCTCCTGTCCTGCCTGGAACTTCTTTCGACTTCTGGACTTGGTCTCCTTCCTTTGCAGGTCTTTAGGTCCAGGAGGTTGGCTGCTGCAAAATCCCAATCAAGGGGTGTAGTGTGTCCTAAGGAAACTTGCAGTACTTCACTCCTGCTTTTCTGGGCTCTGGGGTGCGGTAATTTACTTACCTTTACTGTATGATTTGCATTCCACTTTCTTAGTATATGGTTTGTGTTGCCCTTAGACATATTTTCTGCCATTGCAATCTATAACATTTCCTATTGCTTGCATTGTCCTATGACTATTTACTTGTCTAATTTTGGTGTCTAGTGTATATATTGTGTATAATACTTACCTCCAGAAGGAGTATTGTCCCTAAGATATTTTTGGTACTGTGTCACCCAAATAAATAGCAAGAATAACACTGCCGGAGCTAGGGAGGTGGGGAGGAGTGAGGAGAAGAGACTAGAAACCACAGAGATAAGAGGCACGATGGGAGAAGCAGAGGGCGAGAAGATAAGGCACTGATGACTAACGAGACAGCAGGCGGACCAACAGCAAAGAAGAAGAGACCTCAGAAGGGAAAGACCTGAGAGAAGCAAGAGCCAGGGCCGGACCCGTTGTAATCAAGCACTGCAACAATGAAGCTGCCAACTCTGATCAGCCCAAACCGTGATCACCCCACACCCAGGCGCCACCCGAATAAGTAAGCTGAGCACCCTGTCAACAACCCCCCCAGTAAGGGCATGTGGCTGGATACAAATGTACCGTGCTTGGCAGGAAAATGTGTAATCCATGCAACTGAAGAAAACAAGAACCCTAAACAAGTGACGCTGGATTGTCAGGGACCAGTTCATCACTGTTATGAAATTACTTTTTCACTATTATCACAAGCAATCCCAAGTCTAGGGAACCAACCACAATCAGATATCTGGTAAGTAAGACTATGGGCCTGAGATATATGTTGGTGGTAAGCATACTTGGTCGCAATGTTAGCGTATACATATCACTAACATGATGGTCTGCCTGCTCAGTTTAAAAGCAGGTGGACCATAGTTTGACCACAGCAAAGGCTACTCCTTATCTGCTGTAGCCAAATGTCTTTGATGGCCCGGTGAAGTAAGGGCTGCCTGACAATTAGTTATATGTCTGTTCGCCCAATTAGGGCAGGTGGACATTTAACCTTTTTTTTATTGCCCATCAACGCCAGTCAACACCTGGCGGTAAGCAGCAGTAAATAAACAAAAAGTACTCCTTCAGCATGGGAGATGACGCTTGTGGCGACGGGGCATTTTTATTTTATTTTTTATTATTTTCAAACAAAGATCCTCACTAAAAAGATCCAAATAGGAAAAAAATGTGAAAACTTTGCATTATGGCTCTGTCATGCTTGAGAGAGCCTTAGGGCAAAGTTCCAATGCATTCATAGGAATTGCCATGATGATGGCTCCTGTGAATGCTAGACATGTCTAGTGGACATTTCTAAATTTGTTGGCCGGACTTCCATCAGTGCAATGGAATTTTCACTCCAGTTGTGCTGGCGGACAACAGCCCAACCGCCAGGAATTAAATTGAGCCCTTAGAGCCTTTCAGTTGAACTTTCGAGGGTTGCACCATTGTTTTTCCTTCTTTGCACATAGCTGCTTAGGGCAGTAGGATCATTAACCAGAAATGTGAGTACCTTCTGATTGAGAGGGTCTGTGCTTTGAGGGGCGAAGGCTCCTGCGGGGCCTGGGCTAACCAAACAGGAGACCGCTCTTCAGCTACCACACTGCTCGTTTACCACTCTCTGAGGCATATTTACAAGAAGGTGGTGCATTATAGATGATGCACCACTTTTCTTGAGCCCCCTACCAGCATCTAACAACACCATACAATACGGTGCACCATGGCAGTCGCTAGCACAATAGCGTCAACATTTTTGACACTATTGTGGCGCTTTGCTACACTAGCGCCAAAAAGCGGTTTAGGACAAAAGTACTGGGAGTTCCATTGAATATAATGGGTGCTTCATTTTAATGCCTGCTCATAGCAGGCGTTAAAAATGACAAAAAAAATGGTGCAGTGAAATCTTGTAAATTTCACGACCCCATTTTTTCAGGCCTCCCTGCACCGAAATGCCCCCCTTACATACATTATGCCTGACACAAGCATAATGTGGTGCAAGGGGTTGCAAAGTGGTGCAATGCATGCATTGTGCTACTTCCTAAATGTGGTGCGGCAGGAAAGAGAAGAAAAAATGATGTTGTGGCGGCGCTATGGTGGCGCAAGGGGCTTGTAAATATGCCCCTCTGTTTGCTGGAAGGTATCACTCAATTTCTTTGCAGTTTGCAACATTTTTTCGAGGTTCTCTTCGAGGATCTCTCTTGTCTATATTCAGGTTTGATTTTCAACTGAATCTGAACAGCAATTAATGCGGGCCAGACAACAAATATTAGAATTTTAGGCTCATATTTATACTTTTTTAGCACCACGTTTGCGTCATTTTTTTACGCAAAAGTGGCGCAAACTTTCAAAATACAATTGTATTTTGTAAGTTTGCGCTGCTTTTGCATTAAAAAGCGGCACAAACGCGGCACTAAAAAAGTATAAATATGGGCCTTAGAGTCACTTCTCCCATATGCACACATGAGAAGACCCTCTTCCCAATTACACATTTCCAAAATATTGTTACTCTTTTGGAAATATTGTTTCTGTCAAAAAAGCTTTACATTTTAACTCATGTTTTTGTATACCTTTTAATAAAGAATGTAAATTAAATCATTTACATTTGGTGCATAATTTAATTTAACAGAAACCAAGATACTTGATGAAAAAGCAACCGCAAAATTAAATGGATATCAGAAGGTGACGACAATCGTATCACGATATTGCATACCAGCACCAGACCACCAGTATCGTAGCAAGGATGCCATGGGCCCTGGCACAGTCAAGGAAAATGGCTAATTTGACGCCGCCGGGTAATGAATGCAGCAATTACCCCTTCACCTGCTGCTCCAAGGGTAGCCACGCCCCCGCAGTCTATGCATAATCCAGAAATGCACACCTGTCACGCTTTCTTTACAGATCACTTAAGCAATCACTGCGTGGGCTGAATATTGTTACTAGCGATGCAAGTGCGTGTAGTTACATTAGTACACATTGAAATTATATTTATGATGTGTTTCCATGTTTTTCTTTTAAATCATTGTGGTGAAGTTTTGAAGTATGCTCACAAAAGCAAAACATGAGTGGTCTGATCAAAAGTATATGCTGGTTGTATTTCAGAATATTGAGGGCAACACTACTGGTCTTCCAAAAATTGTGGATTACCAGAACATCATGAAAGTAAGTATATATAGGTACGTATAGATCACTATTTCTGACTTGGCATCTAAGTGCCGCGAAGATTTACATATCTTCACTCATGTGGATACTGGGTGGAAAACCATATATGACACAGTGTATTCAATCAAAGCATAAGCACGGAGAGCTCTTCACCTTCCCGCATGATGCGCATTAACATTTTGATAAAAACCTATCAATTATTATCATACAATTAGAAAGTAATATAGCAAATCCTTTGGTAAACTGTTTGATGTCTTCGGTAATTAGGGTGACCAGATCTTGAGAACAAAAAACCGGGACATTTCGCAAAAATAGAAGAAGGACTACAATTTTACCTCAACGGAGCAGCCCTGAATGACAGCTCTCATCAACTTAAGAACACAGAAGAGGCACTAGGAAAAGAAATAATAAGTAATTTTGAAGACCAGCATCATGCCTGTTAATTACTTTGCTTACTCATAACATCTGCTAACTACCACATCTTTAGAACATCAAAAAAGTGCCTTTCGCTGTTTTCAGTCGCCCCCTCTAAAAACTGGGAAATAAGCCAAATTTGCCAAAATCTGCCGGGACAGCAAGTGAAAACCCGGGACTGGCCCGGCAAATCCGGGACACGTGGTCACCCTATTGGTAATGGAGTAGGGCTGTGTTTACTTAACGAGGACTGCATAGACTAGCCAAACTGTTTTACAAGAGGCCATTTATTGACTTGCAATGCCTTCGACTGTAAAGGGCAGGGAGTTACGTCATTTGTGCCAGCCCTGCCCCTTCCCCATAGTGCACGGTGCTAGGGGCGAGATGCACTCCCATCCCCCCACAAATGGAAACGAGAGCCACTGCACACAAACTCAGAGGCCTGTGCTGCCAGCTCAGTGCTGTCACTGTGCTTCCTGCCACCTCTGAGCAGTCACTTAGTTCCTGACCTTAGCACAACAGCGCCACCAGAAGTTCTGTCTTGGTAATGGTCACTTTTTAAATGGTGGTGAGCTACACAGTTCCAACACTAAATAAAGTGCAATACTCAAGTCCACTGGAATTATGAGGCAGGAGAAGGCCAAGTTAACCCGAATGGTTGAGTGCATCATGTGAGAAGAAGAAGTAAATTATGAGGTGAAATGCGGAAGACCTTGTGATAGCATTACTTTATTATGCTGTCATTTTTTTGGTTGACCACGCAAGCGCGCTGGCCTGTTGTAATCTATCTGTGGACTTTGAACCAGGCCCACCGCACGCCCATCACTATCACTGTAAGGCATTAGAGCGCTTTACAACACACAGAATACAGAGTTACATCAAGTTACATTAATAATAACTGAACTCGGACAGTTACATCAATGTAAGTATAATTACCACAGGAGACAATTACAGCAATAGGGCTGAGGACATGAGCAGTTTAACGAAGCAGATCAGGACACATGGGAGAAAGTAAATAAGTCTGGTCATGGGTGAATTTACCAAGATGACTATCAAATAGGAGCTTGGTGTCCTTTTTGAAGGTTGCTAGGCTAGGCACGTGGTTCTATCAATAGGAAACAGAAAGGTGACCAGTCAACATTTGTAGAGGGCCTTCCAGTGCTTAATTAGTCAATAAAAACGTGCCAGTGCCAAAAGCTCTCCTTTGAAACTAGCAGCTGCTGCAATTAAATGTGCGAGCGCGAAATACAGAGGCAGTGTAATCCTTAAGCCATCTTGTGCTCTTTAATTCATTTTCAGTCACTCCCTGCCCCTTCAGTTCACTTTTGCGGCTTTCTGTTTTCTCCCTTTGCAACGCTTTTTCGTTTTTTTGTTCCTCCGCCTTTCCCATATGTGTCTTTTGGTTGCAGTAAATACTTGAGGTCAAATATTAAGTGCCGGCCCTCAAAAAATAAAGTGGCCCACACCGGAAACCACTGGCACAAATTAAGCACTGGGGCTTCCACTGTGCGGCAACACATGTTGTATTTTTAGTAACTTTTAAACTGTTCGGTCTAGAAATAATTTTTGTTAAAATCTGCAGGTTATGCAGCAGGTGATGGATTATATGGCAAGTGCAGAAAATCTGTGGTTATGCGAAAAACACTGCAGCCGCACACTCACGTAATTCCAGTGGCCCTGGCAATACTAAATAATATACAGGTGTGCCTAAAGGGGGATAGATTAAGAGATGACATACTGCCTTGTAAATACACATCCAAGCAGGGTCATTTTCCACTTCTATAGTATGTAAATCACATGTTACTTTGGCAGTTTACAGTTAAATTATGTTACCTTTTTGCTTTACGTGCCTGTGATTATTTTGCCCTGTAACAGGTCTGTGAACAGCATCCATGGCATACGTACACCAGACTCATTTACCTCAGTTAACATTAATGCCAGGGGTAGCAGAAGTGACATCACATACCTTTTGACATCCACTTTCACTCACAGAGGCATACTTACACATGCACACAAAGGGCCAGATGTATCAAAGGGTTTTACCCATTCTATGTCTATGGGAAAATCCTTTAGTAGATATGGCCCAAAATCACTTACATACACTGTCTCCCACATAAACAAACTTTCACCCGCAAGCGCACACAAAACATTCACTTAAAATAATTTTTACTTACCTCGCTGCCATGGAATGGCTTAATCCAGCTACTCCATTTTTATTACCTAATTGCAAATAAAAAGTTACTGTTCACTATTAGTGTAATTAAAATTGACAGAAATCAAAAAGAGTGGAGCCCAGCTGACGACCATAAGGAGGAACTGCCACTGTGTTCCTGGCACTGAATTTGCCACCTCTGAGCTCAGGGGTTGCAAAGGCAGTGCAGGGGTTACGAATAGCAGTGGCAGGGGTTGCAAAATGCAAGCCAGGGGTGGAAGCTGTGACCCCACAAATGACATCCATGACCACACTCCCTTCACATGGTAAGCAGGCACATTTCACTTTTGGAAGCCCCAGGCAGGGAAACATAACCCCGGTAGGAAAATAGTGCATGAGCAGAATGATGGCTTATTTGAAAAGCAACCTTAGCAGACAGCCACATTGTGCATTACATCATCACATTAGCAGTCACCATGGATATTTTAAGAGAATCCTTAAATAATTAAACTGTTAACACTTGGAATGTGTGAAAAACACACACAGAACGCATTGGCAGTGAAAATAAATGTGGACCAATGATCATCTTTATGAAGCCAAGCGGACTAATAAATGCACATTTACATATTTATTGCTAAAGTGCAGCGGTGAAGTTCCATGTTATTAACAGGGCAAACCACGAACCTGACAAGAGGCCGCTCAGCTTGGTCCCTCTGCAGCCGCATGTTGCAACCATGCCAAACATGGGAGACTCTGCTAATAGCCGAGAGGCCTACTGAGTGCGGGTTTGTCTCACTGCATGTGTTTAACGCACTGTAAGCTGGTTTTGGTTGTTTTTTCTCCTAACTACAACATGAAAAAACACAACGTGTAAACCAAATATGTGGATCCGCACTAAGTAACGTGCTATTTATTGCTTCGCTGAGGGAAGGGTGGGCATCCTGACTCACTCGAGGTAATGAGCCCCCCCACGCCTCCTCTCAGCTGTGCACCCAGTGCGTTTCTGTTGTGCACCAGATCTTCTCTAAGACACCGGCATCTTTTGATGCTACAGAGATATTGGAATTCTGCCTTAGTTCCACTTCAGTAAACCTTTCAGCGCATGGCTTTAATCCACTATGTTTGAAAATTTGTGCTGTAACATTCATCATCTGACTTCAGTTGTTCCAAAAGTGTTTTTTTGTAAGAGGAGCACCCCAGGCACCACTGGAAAGGGACATTCTTGCTTAGACCAGCATAACGAAAATTACTGTCTGTAGATCTTAACCTCCCCCTGATCCGGTCTGTGCTCAGTTGGGGCTGGTGGCAAAGAAAAGTGGTGGGCAGAGGCCATGGAATGGGGGGGGTGAACGAAGCAAAAAAAAAAATGAACCTTACCTCAGTCCCCGTTGCATCCGCATCGCTGCTCTTCATGCCTCCAATGCAGACACAGGCTCCCGGACTGCCCTGCGGCCAATCCTTATACTGCTCTCTCACTGCAGCATGAGAGCAACATCATGATTGGCTTGAGTGCCCTGGGGTTGCGCTCCCAGTCATACTGGGAGTCTCTGCCTGCTGTCTCCAACCCAGCAACACAGCTCGTTGGTGCGCATGTGGATCTGGCCGTCCTTAGACAGACCGCCAAACCCACATCAGCACAGACAGCTATGCCACCACTCCTCCTCCCTGCCACCCTCAATGGCCCTGCCCCCTATAAAAATAAAACGATAATAAACATTGTTTTGTATCATTTCATTTTTAAAGTTTTGCAGCTGCTGCTGATGCTGGCAGGTGGGGGGTGCTGTTCTGCCATAGCGGAGAAGCCGGTGCTGCTGTGCCCCGGTTAAAGGACGTAGATGTTACTATGGGGAGAGCCCGTTTTGCAGAAAAAACTCCTAAGTAAGACTTTGAGAGCGATAGACTCCAAACAAACGAGAAATTGCCTCTGTCGAAAAGTCAGCACGAAGCTCTCTCTGCTTATGAACGAAAACTCTCTTTAAAAGACTGAGACAACCAGTGTTTAATGTGTGCCGTTGATTGCTGGTGGTGAGCACTGACACTCATTTTTGGGGAGCAGGACATATTTTTTATGATCAGATTTGAACCAAAACAAAAGAGAGAAGGCAGAAAGGGAATAGGAATGAAGAGAAAGGTAGGAAATATTTTTAAAGAGGGAAACCATGCAGGAGACTCTCCATGACAGAGATAAAGAGACTTCACGGGTAGGGTGCAGGCCTCAGACTGGAAGCCAGCATCACCCCTAACCAGCCCCACATTGCAGGAGGCCAAGACTTAGAATGAGGTACGAGGGCATGGCTTGGGCATTGCAGCCCCTGCAGCTCTGAAACGGAACCCTAGCCTGCAACCATCTAGGAAAATGCTTGGCTGGCGAATGACCAGTCCAGCTCTGGTAAAGTGGTGGAAAATGAGGCATGCAGCGGAATCAATACTGGTTATGCTTGGTATTCAGCTTTAGCAACCTCTGGACTTGGCAGCCCCAAAGGTAGGCTCCTAAGTAAAACTTTGGGCCCCCACACGTAGTATTATTATCTTAATTCTTTTTACAAACTAAGCACTAGAGACAGCTTAGAAAAACGGTGCCTTAATTACCTCTAAGTAAAAGAGCTGTCCTGGTGGTTACAGTAAAGCCCTCAACCATCATAAGTTAAGGACTTCATAATCACATAATTGGCTGTGTTAGCACAGCTGCTCCTTTTGAATTGGGCTCTTGTCTAGAGATGATGCCCATATTTAAACTTTCTTAGCGCCGCATTTGCGCCGCTTTTTGACGCAAAAGCGACAAAAAATTACGCAAGTGCGGCGCTAAAAAAGTATAATTATGGGCCCATGTGTGACAAACCTAAAGGTGCAAGCGCACCTAAATAAGTGCCTGTGGGTGGCGGTGAGACTATGAGAATTCTAAGCCTTTGAGTGGTAGAATATGCAGTAATAAGGCAGATATAGAGCTGCTGTTCTTTACTTTATGTCGTCAGACACAATATTTATATTGGTAGCACAGAATTGCTTCAGCATTTGGATGAAATATACATCTCTGAGACCACGCAGCTGGCTTTAAAAGCAAAATGTCAAGCACCCTCAAAATAATACAACATAGAGTTGCGTTTTGAATGTTCCACCACAATACTTTATATTCGTGTAACGTTTTAGAAGTCTTTGACATTTTCTAGCCAACACATGTTTCGACTGTGCTGTAAGTACACCAGCAACCTTCATCGGGGCAGCACCAAAACAACAATACATGTATATAGTCCTGAAGATCTCGAACTTACGGTCATCAGATATCTAATATCCAATCAGCAGTATATAACTATTACTTACAATTCTTAAAATATATAGGGGACCCGTGGTACTCCACACAGGATCGCTAAAGCATACTCTGTTGATACTGGACCAGTATATTTTAAGAATTTGGAGCACTACATATATACTGCTGATTGGACGTTAGATATTTGATTTCTGTAATTTTTAGATCTTTGGGACTATATATATGTATTGTTGATTTGATGCTAGCTCTGGTGAAGTCTGCTGGTATATTTTAAAGCATAGATTAAAAACACATGTTGGCTAGAAAAGGTCAATGACTTCGAGAAACGTTACACAAGAATTAAGGATTATAATGGAACATTCAAAACGGAACTCTAAATTGGATTATTTTGGGAGTGCTTTAACTTTTGCCTGTGTTTTGGGCTTGTTCCTACAGAAGAAGAATTGGTGGTTCTTCTCCATTTCAAGCTCCCATCATTAACTGCATTTAATTAATTTTGTTCTCAGTTTACGTGTATTTACTTAGTGGGTGTGCACTGCATCACGCAGCCAGCTTCATTTGTTTAAATGTAGTTAGCTTTACCCTTTGATGAAATGGGTTCAAACCTTCTAAATCTGAAATGTGGATAGGCTCAGAAAAATCAACAAGATGCCAAAACGGGTAGCCCACAATCAGCCAAAGTTACATGTGGGCCTTAATCCAATGAGGAAACACAAGGTTTATGGTCCAGGTGAAATGGACAGAAGAGACATGGTTTTAAGAGATGGATGTCCCTCACAGGCTTTAGGGTCGTAGGTGCCGGGGCTGTTGAAGCTTCAGTCATCAGAATAAAGACTGCAGTTGCCAAGTAAGACCCACATCTCACAGACTACCAGCAAAGATGGCAAGTAGACAATATCCCAGTGGAATCCCATCTGATGGTGCCCCTGGCATAGTTGAGAACTTACCCGAAGTCCTGAGCCTTGTTTCAACAAATACTCACCATTTCCTAGAGTTGAGTATGTTGATGGTGTGTGAGTCATGGCTTTGGGCTGCACTTGCACGGTCCAGCCCACCATGATGGAGAGTAAGCATGCTGGCCACACAATGTCCATTCCAAAGCAATACATTTCAACAAAGATCCTGAAAATGACATTGAAGGGTCTGATGACCTTCTAAACCTTGAGGTGGGAGGAGCCTGCCACAGGCTAGTGGGTTATTATCTAACAATGGCCTGCTCAAGTTAGGTATAGGAGCTACAGTGCTTCACTAAAAGATAACTTCTGGAGAGTGTTCAGAGTTTATAGATTGAAGAAGGCTGTACAAGGGGATCAACCAAGTGTGCAGGAGGGTCCTGCCACCCGGAGAATCATCTACTGGATCCACATATTTGCCTGAACTTGTGACAGAGTGGTCTGTGTTGATTGAGTAGTTCCTGTTGTCCAACCCTACGGGACCAAAACTACTACAACATAGAAATCGAAACAAGTTAGATTTCCACAAGATCCAGATGTCGTATACATCTGTAATGCAACTGGAAAGCAAGAACTGCTCAAGTAAATGATTATGTTTTCCAGTTTCATCAAAGTCATCCAGCCAGGTGGATTGTTTTATAGTTAACTTAAAACACATGGTCTATGGCCATCTGAAGGCTGGATATGTCCCAGTTCCATAGGAACAGCAGTTATAAGACAAATATCTTCTAAAAAAGTAACTCAGAGTGACAGATCTAAAAAGAGAAGTACTGACCTCCATCCTTTCGAAAGTGCCAATGCTTGAGGGAAAGAGCAGGCCCTGGAGGAAGACTGATTGGCCATAAATGGATGACAACTTAAGCATCCTGTGCAAACATCATAAATCAAGTCCTAGGGTGGGCTCCCTGAAGATAGCTGACTGGACAAAAGGCAACCTATTGCGTAATATATAGCCCTAAAACCTAGACCCACTGGATAGTCCAAGCACCACAAATGGGCCCAAAGTTTATTAACCTATGGACCAGAGAACCCTTGGAGAGATTTGTCCCATAGCTCGCCGCCGTAAAGGGATTTCCTGATTGCCCCACTGAGTTAGTGAGTTGTTAAATGGAAAAGCTGACTCTTAGGATCTGAGTTGAGAGAACTGGCACTTTTTAGAAGGTGGCTCAATGGATGAGCTTGCATGGCTTCCAACTAAGAAAGCATAACGGTTCAGTAATATAAACGGGAGCATAGAGCCATGAGGACGTACACATTTTACCCATCTCTTTTCCACATAGGAGAGTAAAGGAAGGGATTTGCTCCTCATTGAATCCGGAGCAACAGACTGTCCAATATCCTGGGATTGGCTCCAGACCCCAGAAGAACCCTGTGACGTTCTGTGGGTCTTTCATGCTGTTCTCTTTCCTGTGTGGAGCCCCAGACGACAAGGAGTCCGGAGAAATCTGGCTAAAGCACCAAGCAGCTCTAATTAACCCTTTATAGGAGCCTGAGCTACGCTTTACTAGAGCCTTGAGCAGCACTCCACAAATATCAAACCTAAAACTGCAAGTCATCTATGTGGTATCTGTGCTTGGCAAGCATATACATCCTCTGCTATCACCTGCTTTCATCTTAGTGGGGCACCCACATAGCGTGTGTTACCAGAGTATCATTGTCAAAATACGGTCTGACATAAATATTGTGTCCTAAATATCAATGAATAAATTATTGCCCCATTGGGGTGATATTTTTTGTAGGCCCCAATATTTACATCAAATTTCAAATTGTATGTCTGTAGACAATATTCTGACATACCACTTCCAGTCATCTACTACTCACTCAATGTCTCGGATTACAGAATGCCTGCCTTAGTGACCTGAGTTCTGGAAGAAGTGACTCCCAGCCACACTTGAAGTACCATGGCCCTGACTGAGTGCAAATGTCCTGCTCCCAGCTGGCTTTCGGCTAGCTGGATACAGAACCCACATAAGGCCAAGAAATGTTCTTTGTGTCCTCCGGTTATCTTATAGACTCTCACCCCAAACTTTCCCTTAGGGTGAAAGTGCTGCCACTCACCCACACCTTTGCATAATTAGTCACTCCCGGCCCGTTAGCTGAGTGTTTGCGCGCCTTTTACAGATCTCATGATACACAGCTTTTAAGGTAATGTGAAACCCCCAATTATAAACCGGGTCACAAATCAGGTTTCCCAGGAAAAACCTCTTAAAAATTAACACTGACATTTCTGATATTAACATGTTAATGCCATGGTGAAGGCGCTAAGGCGAAGGAGCGTTGCCCCACTGGATTGTGGGGAAAGGAAAAAAAAATGATCAGAACATTACATTATTATTGTTTTATTTTTCCTGGGAGAAGGGGCGGGGCTGGGCAGGACTGGCGGGAGGGGGCCGGAGTCGGGCTTTGTGCACACAGTGTTCGCATTTCTGTTTGGCTGGCCGCGTTGGGCCGGCCAAAAAGATATGCACACTTTGCATCTTCTCTGTATAGCACAGCCAAGTGGAGAACATGCCCAGGCTCCCATTCCTAATCTGAGTGGCGAAGCAGGCCGCTCAGACCAATCATGACACTGCTGTTACTGGTGACAGCAGTATCATAATTGGCTGGGAACCTGGGATCCGGACGAGGACGGAGAGGAGATGAACGTGTCTCCCCACAGGTGCGCTTTTTTTCTTTTTAAAGTCACCCTGTTCACCCTCCTAGCCACCTTCCCACCCCGTCCCATCCCTCCCGTGGCAGTCACCACTGGTTAATGCCTTATTGATGTTGTCCACAGGTTGCCTTTGCTATATTTCATTTCTGATTGTACTTTTATGGTGATGATGATGATCAGCTAGTGATCTCAGACAGTTCAATGGCAGTCGCACTTTTTGAAGCAAGCATCAGATTCACTCCCTTAGAATGACTCTCGGTTCTGGTTCTTTTGAAAGAGGATTGCAGTCCTTTTAATTGTGAACATTTGATTGTGAACAGCTTTGATATTGTCCTCGTTGTTGTGATAGAGAGCAATGGGCCATATGTGCTTATTTTTGGTAATTGTAATTTCCTAATTGCAATTCTTTGAAAATCGCAATTAGGAAATCACAATCCTAATGTATGAAACCTACCGAGTTTTATTTCGCTCTTTCTAATTTGGTCGCAATTGGCCTACTTCATGAATATTAGTGAGGGAGGCACATTTTTCAACCCATTAGGAATCACAGACATCACAGGGATCGTGGCATGCTGGGGTCAGCAGACCACCATGTCTGTTATTTTTTATTAAAACATACTTGTCTTTTTTTAAAGCAGACCATTTACCTTAAAGGAAAACAGGATGCGTTTAAAAAGAAAAAAATGAAACCTTGATGTTTAATTTTTTTAAGAACAGGCAGTGGTCCCTTGGAATTTGTTCCAACATTCAAAGAGGGGAAGGGGTCCCCTGGTGAACCTTTTCCTATTTGCGAATGATTACCAACACCTTTGAGGTGTTGGTAAAAACTAAAAGTTTTGCGACTGTTATTTGGTCGCAATACATTCATACATACCACTAACATTTCGTGTTAAGAAGGAGCACACTAAACACGCCCCTTCCAAATACCAAATTGCTGAACACAATAGCAATTCGGTAAAATGTTGCTGGATCGCAATTTGTGCTCTATAAATATGGAAAAGCATTTTTAAGGTCAGCAACGGTTTCTGCTAATCGGGCCGTTTCCGACCACACAAATGCTTTTTTTTTTTACATATATTTTATTTACTATTTTATTACCCAGTGTACTTATTTTGCATATTTGTGAGATGTATTAAAGTGTTTTTTAAATATTTTAGTTAAGTGACATCTTTGGCTGAAAATGTCAGTTTTATGGTGATTATGAGATCCGTGTTATACTGCATCTACTCTAAACTTTAGCCTCCCGTGCCATGCACTGTTTCTTGACTGCTCCCAAGCCTTGCAGACAAGAACAAACACAGTCTCCCATCCCCCCTCTCTTTCTAGCACTCCCTCCCCACCTCGACCCTCCCATCCTCCCACCCCCACCACCAGTCTGTACTGTCTAACCAGTGTGACCAGGCAGGACAAGAGCCCTTCGCACAGAAGTACCAACGATTTCCCAACAAACTTCAGAAACAGACACTGATATATTAAAGAAAGAACTTAATTTATTAGAAATTGATTAAATAAAAAACTTTACCACTACCCGAGCGGAGAGTGAGCTTTTCACTTATTAAATAGACATAGCACTGAAAAAACACACATTCTAAACCTTGCAGATTGCTCAGTCATTCATAAACTCCATCTTTGAATTCTCACATAAAAGGCAGATTAATTTAGAAATCAAATCTTGTAGCACTTGCGCCAGGCAAGCGACTCTAAAGCTATAAGTTATAACTTCACGGATAACAAATATACAATTCAAAATAAAGCATCTACAAGAATACTGTCCACATGAAGACACGGCTTGTGCATTGAAGAAATATTTGGGAAGGGTCTGAAAGATACTCTTATGTATAAGGGGAATGGGAGGGAGAGGTACATTAGTAGGGGTTGTGTGGGACTATACTGAGATCAACAATATCAACCCACAAAAATACTGCCTCCACTAAATCGCCTATCACTATATCGTCCAGGTACATTTATTTAGGTAGGCATATGTTTGCTGTTCTTAGCTGTGCATTTACTCATCTTCACAATATTGTGATAGCCGATATACTGATTGTGATATTCTTGTCATTACATATGAAATGCGGTGCAGTGAACCCCCTTCCCTCCACCACGGTGGATAATGTGGATGTGGCGAAAAGGGCCTATAGTTGATCTATAAGGCCAACAATCTCACTGGTCGGCAATAACTAAATCTGGTGAGGGGAAAAAGCAAAGGGTGCCTTGGTACCCCAAGGTTGATGGTGCAGGAGGAAAGAAGTAGGATCACAATGGAGACAGACTGACACAAAGGATGAACGTTGTAGGGTACATCATCCACTGTTCTCATCCTTGCCTCATAAGCATTGTGTTGAGATGTCCACCTTGCAGGGGATGCAACAACATAGATAATCCCTCCAAACCATTGCTAATTTAATCAGCATTATGGGAATAAACTGTTGTACTGATGGAAGCTCTGTCAAAATGGCTTAAACTGTGGGGTACAGCAGCACCTTGCTTGTGTTCTTGTGGGAGGGCATTAGTAGATGAAGCCACCCACAGTGACATAAACCAAGGAATATAACTGTGCTCTGGCCAGGTCCCAGGGGAGGGCATTATTAGCAAGATCCACCCCAGTGGCATGAACCAAGGGATGTAAGTGTGCCCTGCCCACATCCTGGGATGAGGACATTAATAGGAAACCCATTCCTGTGCCAAGAAACATGGGCTATATCTGTGCCATGCCATTACCATGTCCCAAGGGGAGGGTTTTAATAGGAAGACCCATAGCATGGCCCATGTGATCCATATGTACCCTTTCCAAATCCAATGGAGAGGGCACAAATAAAGGGACCCATGCTAACAGCATGAGCTGTGGGGCATATTTGTAACCTGCCTACACCATTGGTTGTATGAATGTTTCATTCAATTGATACGGAGCCCAGGGTATGATTGCCCTTGCGTTGCAGTTGGGTGTAGGAGGACACTGTAAAGCTCCAGAATTTCATCAATAAAGAAAGCCTCTGTAAGATGGAGGCAACCAAATCCTCTAGAGAGGAACGTTGCTAGTCCCAGCCTATTGGAATGCTGAGAAGACACAACGAAGGAGGACTTCGAGGAGCTGGTTTCAGGTCGTGATGCAGTAATGCAGAGTCTTCTAATTCTCGGGGCAATTCAAGATGTCGTACTTCACGTAGCCCACTTGATCAACCTGTCTGCGGGGCGTCATGCGCCAGTAGAACTGGTCTTTGCAGAAGTGGAAGTTTCCTGGAGTAATGAGAAGGGCACTGGTTAAGGTTGTGGAAATGCCAAAGACAAACCAGAAAAGGCTCAAGAAAACAGCAAGTAAGTGTCCACAGTGTGAGTTAGGAATAGAGGCAGGAGGTGATGGAAGAAAGTAGACGGGGAGGAGGAAGGAGAGGCAGAAAGGGAATGGAATGGAGGTGGCTGAGTCTCAATGCTGAGTCCAGTGGTAGGGGGAGTGAGACAGGGATAAACTGTTGGACAGAAAGACAACTAGGACATTGGGAGGGCACATGAGAGAAGGAGAGTATGACAGAGGGACGGGAACTGGAGTGATAAAGAGATCAAAAGCAATAGGTGTAGGAAGTACAGGTGGAAGGATAAATGAAGAGATTGAGAAAACAGAGTAAGGGTCAAAAAGTGAAGAAATAAGTGCTAGAGAGAGACGATGAAGGACATGGAGTTTTTGGGAGGAGAGGAAAGGAGTGTGTAAGTGAAAGAAAGTCCTACAAAAAGCAACGAGTGTGGTGGAGGGAGAGCAAGAGCAGTTACAGGTGCAACATCTCACCTTTGTATAGGAAGACATCATGGGCGTTAATGGGCACTCCAGCAAAAGCGTCCTCGGTGTCCCGGGGATAGCCTTTATCCACAACCTGGGTCTTCACGTCCAACCTGTAGAGAGAAGCACAGTCATTCAGAGGGCATTCTGCCTGAAAGAGTCCTTCCATCTAACCAAAACTCCTGTGTCCTGACAAAACAAACCACCACTGACTATCTGTAATAAATTAAGATATTATATGGGGGGTTCTGTGCCACAGACCCATATCTCAATGACAGTGTACATCTACAGACAAGGCCCACATCCCAGTATGGACTGAGGAAAACAGAATCAAGTAGGGCTGTATAGCACACTCTATTCACAACCATTCCCAAATGTATATTCAGGGAAAGTGCATCGTGGGTCCTGTTCAGCACAGGCCCTCTTCCTACCTTCAGTGTTGTATGTCAACAGCCTGAGACCCGGCATCATCTCCATATGAAAGAGATCCAGCCCACTGACAGGAGGGGGGCTCTCACCCCTCCATCACTCTGTTTGCATGACTTTCTAGTCTCATATGATTCATGCATCAATTATGGTTTGCTTTTATTCCCTTGTGCAGGTTGTGTTCTGCTCAGTGTGTGAGCAGTATTCACATATATTAAGCATAATGCTTACAGTGCCATTGTATTAGCTGTGTGAGTGTGTTTGGTTGTTTTGTGCTTTTGCAGTCCACAGACCTGCCTCTCTACGGCTTTCTGGTCTGTGTGCATCATTCATGTGGGACACTAGTTCTCTCTCCCACACAGTACTCTTGTGTGCATACCTCCAGTACTTGTCGCCATTGAAGAGCAGGACCTTTCCACGTCCACGCTGCAGAGACCCCACAATCTTCTCAACGTCTTTCCCAATCCCCAGCTTCTCCAGTCCACGGGGGCCAAGAACTGTAGTTCCAGTGTAGACCCAGAAGCGGCGACCTGAAAGCAGAGCCACAGACTGTGAGAAGTGGTCACAGGGAAATGCAGAAGCAATGATAAAGAATGAAATCTCTGCTCGCAAGCTTCCAGGAGAGACGTAAAAGATGGTGAAGAATTGGTAGAATGAGTGAGTGAATGAATAAATTAATTAATTAATTAATGAACAAATACTGTTATAGAGTGAACTATTTGCCCCACATGAGAATGAGGTTCAACTTAGAACAGCGGGATGAATATACACTTTTCAAGGTCTCACCAGAAAAAAAGAAAATCTTCTTGGTCATCAGATCTTCAAAAGCAGAGTCAATGACGGCAGGAAGGGCAGGCCAGGTGTCCGAGATCTTCAGAGGACCCTTTATAACTCCTGAACGAGATGATGATGCCTTCCAATATTTTCTAAGGAAAGAGGTAAAGAGTGAGTCGAGCAGATACAATGACCATGTTAACCAAGCCATTTCTCTGGCATGCAGCATTCTCCTTGGAGATTATGTCAGAGAATTCCCAACAAGTGAGAATTTAGAACCATTCCGCGAGGAACGTCCCCATCAATTGACCATCCCACCCTAGGATTCAGTCCAGTAATCCACATGGCTGGGGATTCTATATGATAATGCTCTCCAACCACGCCAGCAGAAAATCCCAGACATCGCAGTACCATAATCTTATACCATCTCGTAGACTGTTGCACAAGGAGCTTCTCCTAAAATCTCTCCTCAAGAAAATTAACTGCAGTATTGCAGAAGGAAACCTGCATGACCAAAAGCTACTCCCAGACCAAATGGAGAGGGCACTATGACATTAGTGCACAATAAGACGTGTTTCTATCTACAATCCTCATGGATTCCTGACCTTCATCCCCAAGATCTTCAGTCCTGGGCATCCACTTTCGTCCACTGTGTCTTCTAGAGAATTTGTATTTGATCTTCTCCTCTCCCACTCTCTCCAGTCCCAATCTCCCCTCTATAAGTTCTCTCTCCAGCGGCCTGCACTTGTACTCACCCATCCTTGAAGAAGTGGAGCTGGCCCTCGATTTCAGTGATTGCATCGAAAGCCTTCACTTTGCAGGCATCAGTGGTGGGGTCCACAGGCACGAACTCTGTGGTGGTGGTGGTGGGAGCAGCTGTTACTGGGGTTGTCGTTTCATCACCAACATCAGGACTTTCTGTGGTTGGCATGGGGGGAGATGGGTGAGGACCGGTGCCAGAACCTAAAGGTGAAACAGAAGAGGAGATCAGAAATATACCTTAAGCATCTGACTCCTACAGGTGTCAGCAAAGAGTTTGGTGATGTGGGTAAATGTACAGGGACGTTCTCCAGCTGTATGGCCCCACGCCTCAACACTATGCACAAAACCTATACAAAGAGAACCTAGACATAGCACAAAAACTGTGACCTAGGCACTAACCATAAGAATACCACCCTCCACTGTTCCTCAAGAGAGGCAATCATTCTTGTAGGACAGGAGTGTCCCAGGTAGGTCCGCGAGAGCCTTTTCCATAAAACACTTTCTGGATTACACTGGCTACGTGAATGAGCTACATTTAGATTTAATGTATGCAATTTTTTCTGACGCGAATATCCTGAAAATACGGCAGGGATCCTGTCCCACTAAACCCACTTTGGACGCCCCTGAGGTGGGAACATATATCTGCCATGAAGGTCCTCTGAAGTCCAGTGCTACCACGGCAGTCCTCTCTATCAGGTCAGTCAGTCTTTATTATTGTGGGACTGATACAGGGGGAGGGGTGTTTAATGGTGGCATAAGTAAAAACACTATAAAACTGTTTCACTTTGCTGATGTTCATCTACACTCTGTGTCTCCGTTTAAGCAAGTCCCTTAAGTGCGCAGCCAAAGCTTTGCTGGCATACGTGGCGAGGGAGGAGGGGTATTGATCTATGCCCTTGTCCCCTCCATACACCTCGAAGCCCCCTTCTCCTCTCACTGAGAACTGCCGCAGCCCTGTGTCCCATTAGAGGTGCCCCCTGGCCTGGGTGACAAGTTAGACCGGCGGAAGTGGCGTAGGCAGTGGGTTTCACCACACCAGGCCGCGCTCCGTTCCATTCTATTTGCCCCCTCCACGAGGGGCCAGGTGAGACGGGGGGAGCAGGCGGGCTTGGCCAGCTCTGCTCAGCATACCAAAGCATGCCCTAGACGCCTCCCCCCCCCCGCCCCCCACTGAATGTCAATCCTGTGCTCAGCCCAGCCGGTGACTCAGGGTTTCTATGGAAACGCACATCTCAACAGAGAGCGCTGCAAGTGAGCAAGGTGTGGAAATTAGACGGTACACTAAAGCGGCACACGTGACGTTGCCGCCTCGTCTCTCCCGCCTTCATCTCCCTCCGTGGTCTGTCCGCCCCGGCCTTCCCCCACACAGTCCTTAGCTCTCCCCCTCGCTGTCGCAAATAATAACCGGGGTTCATAATGTGCACCTGGGGGGCTAAGCCGGAGGATTTGTTTTTTCCAAAGTTACCTACGTCTCTCACGGTCGGAATCCTTCGATTCCTCACTCAAAATCCATCGTTCTCTCATGTACTCCCTCCTATCTCTGCACTTCTAAAGCTATTTATCTATCTATCTATCTATCTATCTATCTATCTATCTATCTATCTATCTATCTATCTATCTATCTCTGTACAAGCCCCTTATTTTAATAATTTGCCCCTACCCTCTTCAGCTACTTTAGCGCCTAGAACATGATGTAAACGAGCAATGACTGATTCATCCTCTGTTCCGTATTGCTTTTTCTCTCGCTGCCCACCCCTCCTCCCTTTCTCATCCCATCTCTTGCTATCTCTACGACTGCAGCGTTCTTCCTGACCCTCCTCCCAATCATCTCCCTTTCATTTAAACGATGTCACTTACAATCGCTTTCTCTTTCAATCTTTCCTCTGACCTGCTTGTAGTTTATCTTCCTCCACATCTCCCTGCCACTCATTCTTCTAGACCCTCCACCATTACCCACTCTCCCCGTTTTCTTGTCTCATCAGACTCTGTGGTATTTCGTCCCTTGGGAGGTCAGTGGCTGGGCCACTGTCGCGCGCAAAGGTCAGGCAGTGGCCTTACCGTAGAGGTACTGCACCCCCTCGATGTCGTCCTGGTGCAGCTGGAAGTCTTCGATGTAGCTGTACATGGGGTACATAAGAGCATCCCGCACACTGCTGTGCTCTAGGCCAATGGCGTGCCCAAATTCATGAGCGGCCACCAGGAAGAGGCTGTACCCTGAAACCACCAATGAGAGGACCAGTTAGAACCTATATGCGGACTGATGGCATTTCCAGTTCAGAGTGTCTTCAGGTCACCATGATAGATGAAGCCTCTTAAGAGGGTTTAGATACTGGAGGAACAGGGACAAGTGCTGGACTGAGGTAGAGGCGGCGGGTGGTGTTGGAAATGCAACCACCCCAAACTGTGTTGCATGGGCGTGAGTGATACAGGGACAAACCCTACAGAGTCAGACTAGGGGAACAGAGAAGGTCTTAGGTGAAGGCGAGAAGGTGCTAATGAGATATTGAGGTGATTTAGGGAGTACTCCCAGGGTAACAGCGATAGAACTTGTCAGTCCATGGTTCCTATTGATGGGACGGAGAAGGTTCAGGGGTCACAAGGATGAAACTGAGAGTGCTCCACAATTAAGAGTGATGGAATAAGGGAGTCTCTGACTGATATTGATGGATTGATGGGACAAGTAATGTTCAGGGGTCACTGAAGTGAGACAGACAGTACTTTAAACTTAGATAACAAAGGTTACTCCATGGATCATATCGTGGGACAGAGAAGGTTCAGGGGTCATTGAGATAATACAGGCAGTACTTCCAGATTAGAGGGATGTAAAAGTGGAGTCCCTGGCTGATATTGATGGATTGATGGGACAAGGAGGTTCAAGGGAAAACTGAGGTGAGACAGACAGTACTCTAGAGTTAGAGTGATGAGAAAGGTTGCTCCATGAGTCCTGTCAATGGGACGGAAAAGGTTCAGGGGTCACAAAGATGATAATGGGAGTACTTCAAGATTAAAGAAATGACAAGGGGGAATCGATGAGACAGAGATGGTTCAAGGGTCACAGAGATGAGACTGAGAGTACTTTAGAGGTTAAAGCGATGGCAAAGTGGAGTCCATGAGTGATGTCAACGGACAGAGATGGTTCTGGGGCCCCTCAGAGTACCCAGGGGTTGGAGGGATGGCAAAGGGGAGTTCGTGGGTGATGTAGAGGATTAAGTGGGTTCGGATGGCACAGATGTGAGACCGAGCCAAGTACTGATCAAGATGCTGGGATCACATTTCAAGCAAGAAAGCTTTAAAAGCTAAGGTACCTTGATCGGGGCAGAAGCCCCACTTCCTGTCAGTATCGTAGTTGCTGGTGGTGGCACACCAGAGCTTTCGGTCCCCACGGCCATCACTAGTGCAAGAATCGTAGGTTTTCTCCAGAAACACGAAGGGAAAGACACAGGGGTCTCCCTGAGAGTTCCCACCAATCACAGCGGTATCTGCAACCCGAAGATAAATCCACCTGTTATCCACAACTCAGCACAATACATAATCGAGAAAAAAATACAACAGTACAGTCTACATCAAGAGAAGGGAGAATCATTCACTAAAGATAAGCGAGAGGGTTTGGCAGTAAGACAGAGCAAGAGAAGTTGGCTAGAATGAGTGGAAAAGGAGACAAAGAAGGTGAAACATCAATATGTTTAAGGTGTTTTACATCTGAATCCATAGTACTGTAAGTTTAGAATATATAATGTTATCACCTTATACCACGCTGGGAAAATATCAGCTACAATTACTTTTAATATATTTATATGGCACACACTTGGGTCACTTCCCATTTCTGCAGGCAACATTAGAATTTCAGATGGCCACTATAGATGTCTACTGATGTGATTAAAAATACTCTACTTCCTTAGCTTTTTAAAACTGTTTTCAGGCAGTCCCACCCTTATGGGAATCCTCTTGAACTTCTCAGATCTGAAAACAGTGTAGTGTGGTGTGTGGGAGGGGAGGGGAGAGGAAGGGGTTACCCTTGACCCTCAGTTTACATCCCTGTAGTTGCCTTGCATTTTCTTTTCTGTTGAACAGCTGCTGCTACTAATACCAGCTGGAGGCAGCAGAGGGCGTGCTTCCACTACTGGCACCGAAAGGATAACAAATATCAGATCTCTCCTCGCCCGATCCCCCAAACTGTTCAATTATGATTTCATGCACCACTAAACAGAATCTATAATCGGATCAGCATGAGTGCATAACCTGCCTGGGATGGCACAATGAGCTAAAAACTGTGGAATAAAATGATATCTAAAGCCATCCCAGTGGTCAGCATGATAAATATATTTCACCCTTCACATTTTTTTGCACCCTTCAGTGATTCACTCCAAGTATTAGGGTACGCACAAATGAAGTCTCGAATTGATTTCGAGCTGCACCTCACTGGTGAGGCCAAAAGGGCTGAAATTGGTCTGAGTTTACTTCCGTTTCTAAAGGACGCACCGCGTAATTTCTAGCACGGTTGGGGGACCAATACCTTTTTATATATGTTTGGCTCTTTACTGTACCGCCACGATGACTTACAAAAATATAATGGGCTAGAAAGCTATCCATCGCAGTAGCAGTGGCCCTGATTAATTCAAGCATTTCGTCATCACGTTTTTGTCCAAAGCGACTACTACCAGAAGGGGGCAGCAGAGGCTGTGCGTCACCCCTTAGCAGCCCAGACGAACAAAATGCACTCGCTCTCTACCCACTCGCTTAACATGTCAGTGATTAATACAAGTCTGAGTCTATCTCTGATTATAGTGTCGGGTCAACAACAGTGCAGATGCCATTTGTACAGCGTTTTTACACACTGTTCTGCTTTTATCATGTAGCACTTCGGAAAGATAACGATGTTGTAGAAAACCGCGTTATGAAAAAAAGTGTCACTGAAACATCTACATATAACTGCAGATAGAAACTGATATGGGGAATTTTTGTAAGTTCTAAATTTGGGAAATGTTTGCATTTTAAGGTCACCAAGTTGCTGCATGGCATATTATGAATCTATTTTCCCAGTGAAATGTAATTATTATATTGTTTTTCTTTTTTTTTTTATTCTTATCTTTCCCATATGTTTAAGTGTTCACTATTTATCATTCAAGCTTGATCTGTGTTGTATTTCTTAATTAGCAATTATGCGAGTTCCTTGCTCGGTTTCAATAAAAATCCCCAAAACAAAAAAATATGCCATAGGGAAGTTGATGGCGATTTCAGTCACTCGTCACATATACTTGGCGCTAAAGGGAACACCCATAACGCAAAGTAGGTAGCTTATGATATGTTGTATATTTCTCTGTCCCATTAGGCATCATTAGAGTACAGACCCTCAGTCCTCAGGGGTTTACTGCTTGACAGTCTAAATCAGTGGTTCCCAACCTTTTGACTCCTGAGGACCCCCACTGAATCGTTACTGAAAGTCGGGGACCCCCAACTCAACTTGTACGATTTAAATTTCAAACATTAAAACAGTAATTTGTAAAAAATACACAAAGAAGTGCACACCAAACAAATGCTCAAATTATTAACAATATAATTAATTTATACTGTAAAAATATGCAAAATTGAAACATTTTAATGGGAACGTTGGCACTGCATCTCGGTGACTAACTTCTCAATGTTTAGTTTTATTTAGGGAAGCTGAATCTTCAGGTCAGATTCAACACTTCCCAAGCGATTCTGTTTTAACTTTAGGTATATAGATCTGAGAAGGTTTTCACATAAATATGTGGTGGGGGAATAAAATCATAAGAGCCTCTCACCTCTCCATAGCCTCTATATCAAATGTAAATCATTTGTTTTATAGCACCTCTCATACCAGTGTAGAGAGTCAGAGCACTTTACAGGGGAAAACAAGGATTCACGTCATCCACACTGGCAGGCACTTTCTAAGAGTGCTTGTTCTGGGGAAGCACAAACTCAGGATTCGGAACACAGCACAGAATTGACTTTAATAATAAGAATGTATTTCTATGCAAGCAAACTTTTGTTAGCAGCGCAAGGAAAATTAAAGTCTAGGGGGAAAAAAAAACTTTCTAATTTGTGCCATGCAATTTGAATGCAGCCCCTTAATAGCAGTTCATAGCTCACTGTGCTAGATTATGATTGTAACTTCTGTACCTCAGTTAGAAAAGAAACAAAAGCAGTGACGCACTGTGCTGTGCACATAAAATACTGTTCTGTGCCTGATACAGGTTCTTTGCAGCAGGCATATTAACCATCTGTGCTACCTTTGAGTCAAAATTGACACTAGACAATACTCCCCTCTCTCCAGCAGGGGCATTAATCATTAGATTAATCTTGATGCTTTTATTTTTGTCTGAAAGCTGCTGGATAAAGGAGGAAGTTTGCAGTGCTTTTAAATCTGTTCAAGCTAAGCAATAAATATTAAAACAATTCAAGTGTTTGTCAGAAGAGAATTGCCTTCCTCCCGGCCCAGGCCTGCGGACCCCCTGGGAATGTGTCACGGACCCCTGAGGGTCCGCGGACCACAGGTTGGGAACCACTGATCTAAATCACAAGAATTTGTTACTGAGAAAGGTGAATCTGCACTGTATATCTATGAAGGGTCTCCGTGCTAAAGTAACTAATCTGTGTCAAGTTCACTGAAGCTCCTAGAATGTTGATGCAGGCCACTGAGGACAGCACTAGTGATCCTGTGTAAAGCATTAACTGCGTGTGCCTCACTTACATCAATCTTAAATAGTGAGTACCTCATACTTTGCTCTACTTGCAGAGACTACCACACGGGACCAAGCCTCACTGTGATGATTAAAGAGGGACCCCAGCGGAGTAAGCCCCATTACCTCTGTTTGGGCAGAATCCGTATTTCTTGTCTTTGTCGAAGTTGTCGGTAGTGGCACACCAGCGGTAGCCATCAGAGCGCCCCTCCTTTGTACAAGCATCGTAGGAGTCACCATCGAATATGAAGGGGAAGACACACTTGTCGCCGTCGCTGTTACCACCGTAGGTGTAGAGAACTAACAAAAAAGAAAGAAACAACTATTGGGATATTTTGTTTGTCAGAATGAGAAAAAAAACAACTCAACATTGGCAGCTGACATGAGCAGGGAGGGGAATTCAGAAGAAACAACTCTATTCTAACTTGTTAATGGCTAAATCATTGTTCTGTCTCAGTCGAAGAGGACACTTTTACACGTCTGTCCGTGTCAGCCATCAAATAATCTACCAACTGAGGGCTCCTTCTGAGAGAAGATCAATATTGTTCTTCCATTTCCTTAACCATTCCACAGTAAACAAAGAGAGATGTCAATGGCAGCCAATTGTTTCTTCGTATCTTTTTTGAAGATGAACCTTTCTTACTAACCCAATATGAGGGCCAGAGAATGTCCTAATTAGAGAACCCCCAAATACTCCCTTTATTGCTGACCTGGTGCTCAACGGGCTGGTATGTCATATTACTGATTCTTCAAGCAGGGACGTAGCTTCAGGTGGGCTGTGTGGGGTGCTACATCCCCGTAATAAATGAATTTTCTGATGAATATTTGGATACAGATGCTACCAGATGAATAGTTGGGTACAGATGCTACCAGTCGGATGTGGTGAGATGTCTGCCGGATTTCACCAGGAATTTTTACATACATTCAGACAAAAATGCACACACCCCCTCTCTCCCTCTCAGTTTTCAAAGTCGTCAAAAATATTTGTAATTTTACAAAAAAATGTTTTTCCTTCGCTTAGTACCCCTACCAATCCGCATTTCTGTCTCTTTTCACTGCGCCTTAGTCCCCTCATGCACCCCGCTTGTCATATAATGTATTTAAACATAATATGCCAGCCTGATTGTCAGAAAATCTGAAACTCACCCCCTCAATCTTACTGACCAAGCTACGCCCCTGCTTTCAAGTAGTATTGTTGTTGATAACATGGAGCTAGCCGTCAGCAGATGTCCTGATCACATTGTCTACAAATACTTCTGTTATCGCCAACCTGTGCTAGTTGGCGGGATCTGGCCTGATTTAGAATTCGGCTGACTGGTAACTCCACCACAACGGTGACAGATATCCTATCTGCCAAAATCTAAATCCCATAGAACATAATGGGATTTGGATTTCAGTGGACGTGGTATGCGTCACTGTTGTGACAGAGTAACCTGTCCGCCGAGTTCTAAATGAGGCCCAGAGACTATTGTTATCATTTTCATCATGAAAAAAGGCAGGTGATGTCCTGTCACAGTTCTTTGACATACTAATGTTAACACTAACCTGCTGCCCTGCTGTTACTGCTAACCTGGTGCTAGCAGTCAAGGGATGTCCGGATCACAGACCCTTCAAACACTACCTTTATCACTAACCGTATGCTAGATGGCCAGCGATGGCCTCTCACAGATCCTTCAAACAGTAGTGTTATCGCTAACATGGAACTAGCAGGTAGGGGATGCCTTGTCATGTGCTTCATGGCTAGTCTGTCTTTTTATTGCATGAAATATTTCTCATATATAACAAGCTTCTCTTGCTTATGTGCTGAGGTTCATGGACAAAGTGGCATGCATTGCTCCTTCTTTTAGACAGGTCTTTGAGCTACTACTCACGTTCACTCGGACAGAATCCATACTGCTTGTCCTTGTCGTAGTCGGCCGTGGTGGAGCACCATAGCAGCCCATCGGTACGGCCTTCGCTGGTACAACTTGAGTAAGAGCGTCCATTAAACGTGAATGGGAACTGGCAGACTGCCCCATTGGCATTTCCAAACCTGGTCTTGACAACTTTGTGAAAAAAAGTGGAAAGAGACACGTCACTCCACAGACACGTCACTACACCGGGTTCGCAGATGTGAAGCTTCTGCTGCCACCCTACCAACTGAGTGCTACATGCTTTCGCACTGCTCCCTATGGAACTCGGAAGTTGCTTTCTGAAGTCATGATGCATCTGTCTCAACAATGGCTCAGTGAATGGGTTAATGAGTGAGTGAGTGAGTGAGTGAATGCCAAAAGCCACACCTGGCAACTCATTTCAACCATGAAAGGAAAAAATTACAAGTCAACGTTGAGATCGACTTGATGTAATCTTGAATGCTTTAAATTACACAGAGTACTTGTCAAAATACACACAATATTGACCTTTACCGGTTTGGCAGCAATATTAATCCAAGGCACTGATAATATATACCCTTTCTCATAATTACTGAAACCCCAGCCTCTCCTCTAGTCTTTTTGTCTTGCTCTTCTCTAGTCTCTTTGTCCTGGCCGTAGCACATGTATGCAAAATCACAAGTTTCTCTGTTTCAATACTAGTTGGGTGTTTCAGTTAATTCTTACCTACTCCTGTCCCCAGTGTCCAGAACTCATCATCATCAAAATGGGCATCGCCTTGCACACCTTCACCTGGAGGGTACGCGTGGGCCAGGAGGCCATCCTTACCATCAAAGGGATAGGGATCGCCATGGTCTGCCAGAGGAAAATTATGGATACATTGGTGTCAATAAACACTTTATACAAAGACATAAATCAATAAATTCATAGAAATTAACATTGAGATCGCCAATATGATCATCTCTGATGGCCCCTCAAATGTAATTGGTATAATATCCTTTATCAGTGTTGTCAACAGTTCGTATCATTCTAGGCATCTATTAATAAAATCTGTGTTCAATCACATATACCAAGTCAAAAATCATAAAATAGCTAGTACTTTCAATAAAAAAAAATTGCCTATGCCATAATTTCTAATATCAACCATATAGTTCTTGCAGGCATTAATGCAAAGTATTCTGACGCAAATGTTGTGCCAGGCCCACTATTGTTACGTGCTGAGAAAGTGACTTAGTGGAAGAGGTCTGCTTACCATCGGACCCAAAGAGGATCATGATGTCAGCTTCACCGCTGTAGATCTGAGTGAAGGTGAGTGGAGACACATCACTCCAGACCTTAAAGGCACGACGGAAGGCGTCCTCTATAATGTCAGCGTCCAAGTCGGGGGAGTAATTCAGCACCCTGTAAGAGGCAGAGAGTAGACATGGAAGAGTTACTACCAGAAAGGAATGCGACTGCGCATTTGACACCTGCCTAACTGGAGCAATGCTCTGGCACCCTACTTCCAGACTGCAGGCAGTCTGAGAGGCAAAGGAAAGGGGGCATGTAGAGTCTTACACATGAACCAAAAATGGAAGAGAGTGAGGAAGAAATTAGGCAACAAATGAAAGGAGAAATTAGAAGAAACCATGGAATGTGGAAATGGCGAAGAAATTGGGCTTGGTGAAAAGGGACAAGAGGGAAAAACACTAGAGAATAAGAGAAAAGAGAGGGAACTAGAAAATACATAAAAAAGAAAGGAGACATCAATAACTAGGGAATACGGATGAAGAGAAGAAACGTATTCCAAGATGAAATAGCAAGAATATAGAAGTGATATAAAATAGGAGAAAAAAGTAAACTAAGGGATATGAAACACTTGAGAGTGAAGAAAACACTTGGAAGTATGAAAAAGAATATGAAAATACAAAATGGTATGAAATGGAAAATATGTGAGGTTCACCAGGAAAATGAGGAAGGAGAAAAACAACGTAATGAGCATTAAAAAGAACAACCAGGACTGCAAAGGGGGAGAACAGTGGAGGAAATAGGAAGGGACAGCATAGGAAAATAATGAACGTGAGTAGAGAAGAAAAAATAGAACATTTCAAAAAAACAAAAAATGTTAAAAAAATGGGTAAAACCAGTAAATATGAGAAAGGGCGGGCCTGCAGCGAGAATGGGGCTCTGAGAAGGAGGAGATGGGTGTGTTGCTGAATTCTCGATTTCTCTTTTTTGTTACACTTTGCTCCCTCGATTCTCACTTATCTTTTCATTATTTCTTTCTCTTTATCCTCTTCCCATCTTGCTTTCATCTCTCATTCTACCACTGCCCCTTGTTTCTCCTCCAAGTTTCACCCCTTCTTTTAAATCTCTTGTGTACTTTTTCGCTCCCTCACGCTCTAAGCGCTAAGAAGATAGCTAGCGGGTGTGGCGCTGTGTGTTGTTCACGCGGCTCGCGCTCGCTGCTTCCGGTGTCTGGGAGTCTGCCGCCAGCTCTCCGCCTTGTCGTGCTCTCTCCGGTCCTGTGTGTCCCTGCTCAGGTGTACCCTTTCTGTACTCTCGCCTCGTGTAGTCTTTGTATCTCGTGTTGTACCTTCCCCGTGCTCTCTCACACTCGCTCTATCTCTCACCCCTGACTCCTCTCAGTTCCTCTTGGTCTCTCACAATTGCTCTGCCCCTCACTGAACTGTCGCCCCAATTGCACTCAGTCTCTGTGGCCCGTCCCTCGCGCTCCCTCACACTGGCTCTCACCCTTGACTCCTCTCAGTTCCTCTTGGTCTCTCACAATTGCTCTGTCCCTCACTGAACTCTCGCCCCAATTGCACTCAGTCTCTGTGGCCCGTCCCTCGCGCTCCCTCACACTGGCTCTCACTCTTGACTCCTCTCAGTTCCTCTTGGTCTCTAACAATTGCTCTGTCCCTCACCGACCACTGCCCTCAGTTAACCCTCTCTGAACTCTCGCCCCAACTGCACTCAGTCTTTGTGGGCCGTCCCTCGCGCTTCCCTCCGCCCCTCGCGCTCTCTCGCTGGCTGCCCCTCGCAGTTAACCCTCCGTTTACCGGCCCCTTCATCCCACTCACCGGTAGGTGACGTCGTTGTGGTCCCACTTGAGGTCGCCGTCGAAGGTCTGGAAGTTGCCCACGTCGGGCACCCCGCAGCGGGGGGTCTTCATGGCCTCCAGGGTGCTGTGGTCCAGCTCGCCCGTCTCGTTCAGCCCCAGCGTCTTCTGCATCTGCAGCAGGGCCTTGCTGAGGGACAGGTGGGTGCTGCTGCGCGCCTTCTTGGAGATGTACCCGAAGCGCTCCAGGTAACTCTGAGGGGAGACAGCAGGGGGTCAGCGGCAGGAAGTGACGTAGCCAGTGTCTCATGGGCCCTGGTGCCAGTAAGGAAGTGCCCACCCCCCGCTGTTGTTTGAATTACTATATATAAAACAGTTATCATGGTTCTGTGGGCCCTTCGCGCATCTGGAGCCTGGTGTCACTGCACCTGCTGCACCAGTGGCAGGTAGGCCCATTGGGAAAGGGCCTAGCACGGGAAAGAGAGCTCTAGGGGCTGTGGCTGCATAGCTACGGGAAGCTCTAGGACATTGGGAGTGCAGGAAGCTATGGGGTCTTGGGGACACCACACATTCTATAAAGTCTGGCCAGGTATAGAAACTGATAGAACCAAAGTAAATGCAGAAAGCGGTGGATTATATCAACTGGAATCTTGACGGTCTGGGGAATATAGAAAGTTACAGTGGGCAAATTAGTACAGAAATCTATAGTGGGTGGATGAGTACTCTCTATAGGTGGGGGCCACTGGAAGTATGCGTTTTTGTGCGGCAACGGCAATTTTCGTATAGTTACAGATTTGGCGCATTTGCCACATAATCTATAATCTGTTACACAATCTGCAGATTTTAATAAAAAACATTGTATATCTCAAACGGCTCAACAATTACTGCATACGGGACACCTGCAAAGCTGGTAAAAGGCCCTTTGCAAAGCTCAACTTGGCACCTGTTCTTTGCTTATTGCTGTATTTGGTATTATGGTACTAATGAGGTGCAACCAATGCCCAGAAAGCCTTACCAAGTTTAAAAATGATTAAAGGAGGAAGAAATGTCATTACAAGACGTGCCTCATAATTCTTATTTTTTTTATTGCCGTATAATTTACTCAAACCTGCCGCATAATCTGGTCCTCTCCTGCTGCATAATTCCAGTGGCCCTGACTATGCGGTCTGGGTAGCGCAGAGTGCAGTAGCGGCTCGGTGAATACAGAACGCTGCAGTGTGTGCCAGTGCCGAAAGATGCGGGGGCTTGATAACCACAGGAAACTATAGTCTGGCGAGTAAAACAATCTATAGTGATCAAATCAGCAAGTATAGGTTTATGGGCCGATGGGCACAGACCGGATGAGCACAGAAAGAACAGAGGCGGTTATCGGTGCCTTGCAGCCCTTTGGTACCCAGACTTCAAGGCACACGACAGCAGCAGTAGTACAGAGTGACAGTCCCCGTTCATGGCACCTAACAGTGCCCTGTGGTCAGGGCCGGCTTTGGCACCGGACAGCCTCCCCCTCGGATTCCCCCACTACCTCCAGGCAAAAACGGCCCTAATCGCTGCACAGACCCTCCCTCACATACACTTCACGTGTTTTAAAGACGCTGGTTTAGGAACAGATAAAGGAAGCGGGGGCTGTCCTAGCCTAGTTAAGCACTATGCACCCAGCACTTTGAAGACAGTTCCTTTCCTAACAGTCACAGTCCTATATTAGAGTTGTATCCTACGAGCTGCGCTCACAGAAGGATCCTCTCAGCTATCCTCATAAAAAACAGATCTGTGAGCTGCAGGGTGCCCGTCTATGCAGCAGGTAGATTAACCCTCTGAGCTACTTTATGGCATGTCAAAACTGCCACTTAGACAAAACGCACAAGGAACTCTGCAGCAGGCGCCTTAAAATCGTAAATTATTGCTAAACACAGCGCGCACCCCTGATGACAGCGCCCCAGTCTCAGGCCAGCGCCCAGTGCGGACGCACCAGTCGCACTGCCCTAAAGCCGGTCCTAACTGTGTTGCCCCTCACCCTTGCCCACAGCATCCAGCTGTGCCCCGGAGACCCTCTCTTCGAGGCCTACAACATGCAGGTGTCTTTTCTGCATAACAAGTCTCAAACAGTGACCTGAAATGCCCTCTCCCCATGCCACACAACTGCCAACAGCGCGCTGTGGTGACCGCCTGTGGGGCACTCAGCACCCACCCATGCCAGCGACAGAGACCAAGTTTGACTTCTGCCATGTGATCTCCCGTGTAATTTCCTGTGAATCCCTCACTGCACGACATTCTGCGCCCCCTGTGCCCCCCACCTCTGGGTGGCACACACAGTATAAAGTAGCGTCTGGCACAGCAGAATAATGTACCACTTGATTGGCCAGGTCCGCCCCTAAGGCTGGGCTGGCACGGTGCACCTACTGCAGTGCCTATGAGATCCCTGGAACTTCTCTAGTACACCAACCTCCCCTCGGCAGTGCCCTCTGGCGCTCTGTGCAGCAGCGTGCCAACTTAACCCCGCCGCAAGCCCTCTCACCTCGGCCAGATCCTCGTCGCTGAGGCTGCTGACCAGTTCTCCAGGGAAGATGACCCGGACCTGCGGCTGGGACTGCAGGGGGGCAGCGCGGCAGCTGAGGGCGAGGAGCCCCACCGCCAGCAGGGCCAGCTGTGGCATCATTGTGGAGGGCGGCGTGCGGGCTCCGGGTCTGCTCTCTGCGCTCTGTGGCCTGGTGCTCTTCCCGTCCTCAGAGGGCTTCAGTGCCAGCTCCAGGTCGGCCCTGAAGCTTTATACCCTCCTGCCACGGGGGTGCTGACTCACCGCGCTCCCCTCACCTCCAGCCCCGCCCGCCTCCCCTCCCCCACCCCCAAGACAGCCCAGTCCTTTCCGCGCTGACGAAACACACCGATTCCAACCCCGGCCTTATTATTGTTTATTATTAGTTTGGGAGATTTCAACACTTTTTGTCCAAATCCAGTCACCGCAGCTCCATGACTCCTCGCTTGGGGCACAGGAAGTGTGAAATGGATGAAGAAAGAGGATGTTTACTTCAGACTGGCTCACGAGGGGGTGCGGGTAGCCCCCCAGGGACCCCTAAACCCTGGTCTACACTCAGTGGCATAGCCAGTGTGCCATCGCCCCCAGTGCATGGACAGAAACTGTCCCCTTGGCCGCTGTTTGAATTGTGAAATATAGGGATAATGATGGTTCAGAGGACTCCTTAGTCCCCGGTGCCCGGTGCCACTGCACCTGCTGCGCCTGTGGAGGCTACGCCCCTGTGTGCACTGACATCTAGCCCCTGATTTCAGCTCCAACTTGCCAGCCATCCCCACACAACAGGGCACCTCCTGCCCACGTATTTTATTTTTTTATAATTTACATTTTCGCAAGATTTCAAGCATTCCAGTAGTGCAGTGGCAAATGTCCTGGCAGAGACAAGGCTGGTGGGAATTCCAATGGATTCCAGTAGCATCTTGCTATGGAATTTTAATAGGTGTCTGGTGGCGTCACATGAGTTCAGATGGGATTTCGTAATGTCATGAGTAGCACTTCCCAATTTTAGGGGCGCTTATGCCAGAGAAAGCCGGTAACATCGATATTTTCTTATTTCAACAGATCAGTGTAAGATTTTTTACGAAGCCTATTAGTTTGATAAGTGCCTAAAAAGAGTTACACAGCACCAGGCACGTTACACACTCCCCTGGTCGATTGTACATTTGGAAGTGAGGTTAAATGCTGACCATGGACACCTCCGATAAATTAAACTGAGTAACCTTTTAGGTCTTAGTCTTAGGCCCATATTTATACTTTTTAGCGCCACATTTGCGTCATTTTTGACGCAAATGCGGCGCAAATTTACAAAATACAATTGTATTTTGTAAGTTTGCGCCGCTTTTGCGTCTAAAAATGACGCAAATGTGGCGCTAAAAAAGTATAAATAATGGCCTTAGTGTCTTCTTCTGAGGGCGTTAACTGTTGTTAACTGACTCCACTGGACTTAAGAGACACAACATGAAGAAGGGGGCATTGACAGCTGGTCATCAGCATATATTCAATAATGCTACCAGCAGACGCACAATGCCATTGGAATTAGGCGGATTAAATTGTGCAGCAGGGGTGACTGAATTATGCAACAAAAAAAGGCAAATTATCCTGCATAATGCGGTGCATTTTGTGACAGTATTATTGAACTATTTTGTGTTTTTTACACGTTAACACTACTTGGAAATAGGTGCATCTAATAAAACGACCATACAGTGATAGGCAGTTGACAGGTGACCAAGTTGGGAAGTGCTGTCCACTCTGTAGGAACAGGTGTCGCTGCATTTTTGGTAACTTTTGATCCATTTCAGCTAAAAAAACATAGTAAAATGTGTAAATTATGCAGCAGATAATTTATGTGACAACAGCAAATTCACAACTATGCAGAAAACGTCACGGCTGCAGAATCACATGATTCCAGTGATACTGCACTGCTCCCAGAATCACATGATTCCAGTGATACTGCACTGCTCCCAGAATCACATGATTCCACTGATACTGCACTGCTCCCAGAATCACATGATTCCACTGATACTGCATAAACTCCCAGATGCATATCTGGGTGAAAGTCCCTGCTCCCGACTACCTGGACCTAGAGTGCAGAAAAACTATAGTAGTTGAATACCAACATTGCTACCATCTAACAGGCTAAGCCTACCCCACAATTTCCTCGAAACTGCAACCTATGTCTTATTATCCAGCTCAAGGGAGGTCATTTCATTAAGTCTGAAACAATGGAAGTCTTAGAAAGACCTGATGAGAATGAAACCTGTGATTTCCAGGTTAAAAACAGCATTGCAAGCAGGCAACCAGGACACCAATGCACTAGCACTGTGGATATTGCAGCTGCCTGGGCATCTTGTCTCCTTGTTTGGGCGTGCTGGGCAGGATGGGCGCCAGAGACAGCCTGAGCCAGGACAGAGCTTTGCTTCTCACTGGGGTGCAATGATTGTTTGGCCAGACTCTTACGACAAAGTGTGAAGCCGCTGTAGCCAAGGAGTGTCTACACTTACATACATGTATGACGATGGTCCAGAATGGCCACTTCCAGTTTCTTGTTTTTATCAAGGAGAATGGGAAAGATTTCTCAAGGTTCAACTTTAATAGGGATTTAGCAGTGCTGACCACTTGATTCTCAATCCTGCACTTATTAAACCAACAGCCAAGATTGAATTGCTTTCCGAGCAGTCCCACCCCTGACTGTTTTTCAGGCCACACCACCTACCTGAATAGCCCAGGGTGGGGGAGGGGGTACCTGCCTACCTACCTATGAAGCATCTCTCCAGTTCCCAATCTTTAGTAAAATCCTACTCTCGTGTGGCCCACAAACAGGGGCTCAGACAAACTTTCTTCTATCCAACTGTGCATGTTTTGAAGGCATTTGTCCTGGAAAGCACCCCAGCCCGCTCTCTTGCTCCCCTCTCACATCCTTATCCTTTTCACCCCTCTTCCTCTCTCATTCTTCTCTCGCCTCCTCTAACTGCCGTCCTTTCCTGGGGGAGCTGGGGAAAGTGACTGCCTTCGAAAACTGCCCTCCAAAGGTCCCAGCCGAGTTGCTCTCTTTTTGGGATAGAAATAGCTGCAGTGCTCTTCATCCTGCAAGGGCCGACTGGAATATTCTAACTCAAGTCAACTGACTGTCCTGTGCCTGAACTTGTAACATATCCAGATCCAATCACAAACAAGCAGGCCACGTCACACAGGGCAGGAATACCCAGAACCCCGCCCTGCCACATCAAGAGAGGCCCATGTAGGTAGGTGGGAGAGTAGATGAAGTAGTCTAAAATTCCATGCTAGGTTTCTAGCCTATCCACACCAGTTACATTTACTAACAAAATAAACTACATTCATTTACGTAGTAATCGATTTTGCTGAAAATTCGGGCATGTGTCGTCCCTCCTCTAACAACTAGAGAGCAAACGAGGCCCTTTTAGGGTTTTCTGAATGTCCATCTAGGCGTAGCAGAATCACACTTAACTCACACCTGAGGCCGTAACAGTGCGCATGCCTGTTCATCCTGCACGTGTACGTAACTGTGCGTCTCTGCATGAGGGAAATCGCTCTGAGGCTTCACCACACCATAGTCTCCCCTACTGGCTGTGGGATACAGTGCTACAGCGGCAGAAAAGAAGTGCCAGAGCCCAGGATATTTCAAACGAAGTCGCTGCAGGTTGCCTCAGCCCCTGCCAGCGCTGCCAGGTGCCAGCATGCTGCTACAAATGGGACCATTTGGACTATGTCAGGTCACACAAAGCTGTTGTGCGTGTGCTGGGACTGGATGTACGGATAGATGGATGAATGAATGAATGCATGGATGGATGGATGGATGGATGAATTCCATGGGGTTAGGAAATCTTTCCCTCCAAGCCAGCCCCACTGGTTTAGTAACAGTTCCAGTTCAATAAATACTTAATACATTTTGTTAATCATAATTCAATCCATCAAAAGGAAGAATACATTCAAATTCTGTTCCGATTCTGTTTTATCAAATGGAGTTATTTGACAATAATTTACGATAGCCCATATCCTCATTCCTTCAGTTATATCTTTATTTACATTAAATCCAAAAAGACCGCCAACCAACACGTTTTTCAAGGGGCACATCCGCTTCCACAGGGCTTATGCATTGTTGATAATCATAACATATGACTATTGCAATATGATGATTATAACAGCATCACAATGTCCAATTATCAAATTGTCCCATGTCGGTATCTTATAGAGACCTTTTTGGAAATGCTAGAGGTCCTGTGGGCTACATGACAATTAGAGAGTAAAGACACATCGCCTATAACAACAGCAAAAGTATTGCAAACCATAGAAGTGGTTTGTATGAGATACCAACATTGAGCCACTTGAGAATTGGACACAGATAGATAGATAGATATAGATAGATAGATAGATAGATAGATAGATAGATAGATAGATAGATAGATAGATCTCTCAGGTGGAGAACATTTAACCACAGGCTTGGTCCAGGGGGAGGAGATTGTAGCCCTGTTCTTAAGGGTTAGGGTCTGGCAAGGGCAACCTCTTCCGGTAGCCACAATGCTGCTGACACAAAGTGCCTAGGCAGATAGTGCCTCCCAGAAGGAGCCAAAAGCTGGGAGGAGAATAAATATCTAACCCTAAAATAGTCAGGATTCTTCTATAATATGGATATTTTCCCTTTGTTTGCACTGTAATCATTGTGAAACGCGTTAGCACTTTAAGACGTTTTGATTGATTTCTCTGCGTATTTGCTATTTTAGGTGTATCTTACAGAACGGAAAAAAGAGGTTTCACAGTTTTTCCTAATATTTTTACCCGCCTGTACTTAGAAATACTGGCCAGGCAGTTAAAAAACAGCAAGGTGACACTGGCTGTAAAGGAGGCTCGAGGTCTACGAAATGGAGTAGGCATAGGTGCTGGACGCTGGAGTGCAGGGGGTGCTTCAGCACCCCCAAAATATCCATGCTGGAGTTCATAGGGTGAATAAGTAATAAGGATGCTTTAAAATTATGGCCCATACTTACAAGCGGGTCACGTTTGTGATGCACCAGCCACGCAGGCTGCTGATCCATATCTACAAGGCCACTTTGCGTGGCTTTTCATGGCCTTGTAGCTATGGAGTAAGGCAATGCAGCGCACATCACTGCATTGCCTCACTTTACATCAGGGAGGCATTTCCATTGGTCTTGCATGGCTGTTCACATGCAACATCCATGAATTTTGATGCATTCCCAGAATTTCAAGGATTTGTAAACCTGGCAATGCGTCAAAAGGCTATGTCACCCCAGAGATTGCGTAAGAGTGACACAATGGGACAAATATCTTTATTTCTCCCCATTTTTTCTCTTTCTATGTGTGCTGCATTCTGCGGCACACATAGAAAGAGGAAATCACCTCCATTGATTGTTTTTGTGAAGCAAGGAGTCCCTTCCTGTACAAAAACAGTCATCTCATGGTGCAAGGGTGCCTGCGTTGGCAGCAATTTGTGCCCCAGCGCTGGGGAGAGGACAAAAATGTGCTGTATCTTGTAGATATGGTGCATTTCTGCCCTTTCCCGATGGCCCTATGATTTTACCTTGTCACATTTGCCGTGCGCTCAAAGACTGGTATCAAATGCTCAAACGTCAGGCTGCGTCTTCAGACAAATTGCTGCTTACTCTAACATGGAGACTGATGTTTACTTTTCTTTCTCCGACTACATAGCATGAGGATTTTGTAAAGTGAACTGTGCGACAGTCCCTGCAGGGAGTGTAAAAGGAAAGGCTTGAAGATGTATATTTTTGATAAGACTCAACAAAATGTAAACAAGTGTAAATGAACTGTGCAAACATTTCAGCAGTTAGAAAAGTACAATTGTTTTTCATAGTGCGATCGAAAAAGGATTTTAATACGATCAAAACAACTCCAGGAGGTTCTTGGTGATGCACAAGTGATAAATATTGGCTGAAATCCCATACATTGCTTATCGTTTCTGCCTTGTACTGTTTTATCCGTAGAATTACATGTCTGTGTAAATGGAAACCGTGCTGTCTGTAGATGCCTATGCCTACCACGCCACGCTTTAGTGATGTATCTGCGAGAATGTGCTTCAAAAAGGACCATCGGTCACAAATCACACCCTCCTCACTCTCCCGCTGAATGGGGTGGCTCATTTGCTACATTTGTTTAGTGTGCTTGGATATTGCACCGTTTTTTGTAGTTTTATATAGCGCGCACTTGGTCAAAAAATCGTCTTTTGTAGGCAAGGGGGGATTGTGACTTGCCCATAATCACAGGGCGTTGAGCTGACGCTGTCACTCGGCAGCTCTGGCCATAATCTCTATCCCCTCAGGGATGTGACGTTCGTGGCAGCACCCCCACTCTGAAAATGGGTCCAGCCCCACCGGGTGTAGGTCCGCTGCCTGCTGCGGCGGTGCGCCTCTGATACTCCGCCGCGGGGGAGGCGCTAGAGGGGGCTGTAGGAAGCTGCAGGGCGCTGCGCGGAGGAGCCAGGGGGCCTTGTTGCGAGAGTGCGGCTCCACGTGAGCTCGGTGGGTGGCGCTGTTGAACTCGGGCACCGCGAGGCGCTGAGCCGCCTGACAGCGGGACTTCTCAGCAGTTCACCGCAGGCCTCAGCTGCTGCTCGGAGACGAGCTCAGAGGAAACCGCAGGCTCCAGGCCACGGAGCGGCGGAACAGAGGAAAGAAGGAGGGAGCGCTACAGGGAAAGAAGAGGGACGAGGAGAGCGTGAGAGGAAAGCGGAGGAAAGGGCAGAAGTGAGGAATACAAAGAGAGCTGTGAGGGGACAAAAGGGATGAAAGAGGGAGAGGTGTGGGGAAAACAGAGGGATGGAAGGAGAGCGAAGAGAAGACACCGACACGAGGAGGGAGAAAGAGGGGGAGTGTGGAAGAGAGGAAACGGGGACTGGAGGAGGCAGGAGAGGGTGGGTTTAGAATGTAAGGAGGTGAAAGGTGTAAACGAGGTGGGGAGAGCTGGAGGGTGATGCAGTGAGCGGAGGGACACACGAAAAGAATAATAAACACGGAGGGAAAAGGGACTGAAGGAGGGAAGTGGTGGCAGGAGGAGAAAGAATGAGTGGTGAAGAGAAGAGGAGAGACGAGGGTGAGATCATGAGTGCCTGGCCTGGAATGGGCAGAAGGACATGAAAGGAGAGTGAGTGGACTAAACCACTGATAGGGAAGAGAGAGACGAAGAGGGAAGGGAATGAAAGTGAGGTGATAAGAACAAGTACGATCAGTGAAATCATGGACGGTCAACTGATAGGGAAGAGAGTGGGACGAGGGGGTAAAGGAGAAATGTGGGGGCGGAAAGAGAGGAGAGGAAGGCAAAAGTGAGGGCCTGCGAAGAGTTACTTGCGGACGATTACTATCCTTTCCACCTCTTTACCGTTTAAATTATTCATATTTCTTCCTTAATGCCATCTTCCCATTCCCGCTCTACCCTGCCTCTGCCATTGTATCTTTAGGTTTCTGCTGCAGGCTATTGTTCCCAGGTCACTACATACATAAATGTGACACGATTGGATAGTTCTGTTGTGCATCTGACATCCTGGCTCCTAATTCAGTGGTTCTCCTCCCTGTTCTTGTGCTTTTTTCCCACCAAAGCATTTTGGTCTCTCATTATTTTCACTGGATGATGTATCCTTTCACTCTGAGGCGAGAGCTTGCCTTGGGGTGCATATGAGGGAATCATTTCTCGCCTCACTCTTTCTCTGTTGTCACCCATCTTCCACCTCTCACTTTTAAACCCCCCTTTGCCACCCCTCCACTTAATGGTCACTTTCCACTCGGACCCCTCATTTTTTATTTAACAATTTCAAAATGACTGACTGTGTGCGTATTTGCAAACATGCATGGCTGGCATTTTTTCAGTGCAACCTGTTGTATTTGAACAAATCCCTATCAGTGATGGACACTGCAGATGTGCATGTATACACGTGGCCATCTTTGATTTTGATTTGTTCCCATGTATCAAAATGTATTCAAATATGGCCACCACATATGTATGCACATCACCAGCAGGCACCTTCGAATTTATTTTGAAGAAATCACAATCAAGGATGGTTGCCAGCCATCTTTAAATGTATTTTGTTACATTTTGAATGGCCACCATAAACACAAGCACATTTGAGGTAATCATACTGGCAAAAAAGCATTGACAAAGCCTTTAGGTCTCACAGCCAAGACGTATTGCCTTTGCTAATGCTTGTTTTGGTTAATGTCCCTTACTCCTCAGACCACCTTTCCTGTCCCTTCTCCTTTTCATTCTCTTCCCAGCATCTCCACTATACCCTTTCCCTATTTATTTCTCCTTCTTCTTTCCATTCCTCTCTCTCAGCCCCTCTTATAACTTTGTCGTACAGATTTCTGCAACTCTTTGTGCCATACCTTTCCCTTCTCTGCTTGTTCTTCCATTCTCATCCCTTCCTTCCCCATTTCGTTCACCTTCCTCTCATTTCGTCCTTCATTCAGGCATCCCTCATTCTTTCTTATAACATATTTCTATCTTATTTTTTAACTCTTTTCTTCTTACTTCCCTTTTGCGGTGTCCCTCCCACTTTTCATCCTATACTCTCCTCTGAGTTTTGTTCTTTTTCCTTCTTTAATTTTCATCCTTATCTTTACCACTTTTTGTTCTAAACTTTTTTCTTTCGTTTAACCCACTCTCTTTTTACTTTTAATCTTCTACCCTCCTCCCCTTTCTCCTCTTACTTTTATTCAGTCCCTTTGTTTAATCTTCGTTTTGAACCTTTCCTTTTTCTTGCTTTTTCCTCCTCCTCTTCCTTTTTTTTAGAGAAACCTTCCCTCTCATCCCCCCTTGGCCTGCATTCTTGTTCCTTCTCCTTTCGTTGTCCCTGCCCTTCTTTCATTCTGTCACCACCCAACCTTTATTATCAGCTCTTTCTATCCGGCTTCATCATCCCTTCTTCCCTCAATAGTTTTGTAGGGCCCTTCCCATTTTGTCTGTCTTTTTCTTCTTGCCTTTGGTCTTATCCTTTTATTTTTTGCCCCTTCTTTCCTCTTTTTTTTTGTTACACCCACTCCCCTCTGTCTTTTGGTTTAATCCCTTTTATTGCCTCCTATCCTGTATCCTAAGGTCCGATCCCTCCTTTTTTGTTCCCTGGCATAGCTTTTTAGAATCGAGCCTGCGTCGCATGCGCTTGCGCATGTGTATCACTTGCGAGGCACTTTAGTAGCTAGAAAAGGGCTCAGAGCCCCTTCCATGCCACGTCAGTGTCTTTTATTGGTTCGTCAGCTTGCCTTTTAAAATCTGCTTGCTTTCATTAGTGGAAGGCATGCATACGTCATGCCTTTTCCGGTGGTTAGCCCTCCTCTAGCGCAGCGGGCAAGTACTGAAAACATGCGAGGCTTGCTGTTTTCCGTCCGGTTTGTGGACTACTTTTTATCTTTTTTCGCAGCGCGTTCTCGCTTGGCAGAAGTCGAGCGCTTTGCATGACATCGACCCTGTTACATCGTTAATTGCACTTTTGACTGTTATGTAGATAATTGCTTTTTTGCCGATAGGTTTCACTACGAGTGAACTGTAGCAGCACGATCGTGCTCTTTTTCCATTTAATGTGGCAAGAAAGGTCCGGTTGGGTGTTTACAACTGCTAATAGCTCTAACTCAGAGAAATGCTAGACCCGTTGCAATGCAAATGCTTGTTTACTTTTGGCTCCACTCCACTTGTCTTTCAACCCCTCCCAGCCTCTGCCTTTGTGATGCTTTCCTAACACTTAAATGTTTTCCTTTCCCACGGCACCTGCTGTCCTCTTCCTTTCTGTACTGAATTATCCTCTTGGATTTTCTGCTGCTTTGGGTGACCTTTCTTTTGCACCAGGTGATTAATTGTCAAGTTTCACCTAAAGCATGGAAATAGTTATTGTCATTTGCTCTTATACGCTATAACTAGACCCTAGCACCTTTTTTTTAGGTCATGGGTACCATCTTGGACGGTAAAAAAAAAAATTAAAGTAAACAGCACCAACGTCATTCTGCTGGCACATCCATGCATTCTGAGGTGCACATCAGTGGAATGACCTGACAAACATTCTTACCTTTTTTATTTCTATGGACCTATTCGCTTTGCCAGTTATTGATTTGCTGGCAGCTTATTCAACATATGGGGTTCTACCTGGCTCTCGACTCGTGCACTATCTGTAACTGTCCCACAGACCACCTCTGAGGATTCATGTAATACTATCAACTGATATGTTATATGTACTATCATCAAACTCCCCCCGCATTTGCCTATGAATTCAACCCTCCATTGATCTCTTCTCAATTCAGTAGTTCCCAAAGTGATCACATTTGTTCTAAATACTCTGGAATTTGTCTAGTTCCTCTTGGACCACCATTGGCTCCTATTTGGGGTGATCATCGCAGGTCAATCCAAGGATGAGAATTTTGATGACCTGTTGTTCACAAATATGACTTTGGCGCCAGAAACTGCATTAACAGTAACACCAGATTCTCACAGCTGTAGCACGTAAAAGTTATGCAAATTTTATTGTATTCTGAGGACCGAAACCCTTGGGGGGACCCAAAGCGACAACTCGACTAGATTATTGCAAACCTCCTTATCTGGGCACTGTTCACTCTTTTATCCACCACTGGCCGGCTGTTTCGACGTGAATTCTTTTCCAGCTGCATCATTTACAAAGAGGGTACGTTACAAAAATATAGCGGAAAAAATGAAGCCTTACGGCAGCTTCGGCACAACCCACAGCAACACCTTGACCAGAGAGTAGAGATCAATACAATATGTAAAGGGGAACGCAATGAAGTGATACTGGTCATGAGAGGTTGCAACTGCACACTGAAATACACAAAATTGGCATAAAACAAACAACTAGACATCAGGTGGTAATGGCATTTCCGCAGGTGGTTTTTCCACCCGATTTTTCCACAATACTTAGAGGCAGTTATACATATTTGCCTGTTTCACCTGTCATCAATGACAAGTGAAGGAGATTGTAGCCTTTGTTGTGGGGATGATAAATGTAGGGCCCTTGATTATGCCAGGTGCTCCTGAGAAGTAAAATGGTTAGCACATTGGAGTGTGGATGACACCACCCAACATCCAGATGCCATGGGGTAGCACTTTCACTTCAGACACGACTTCAGCCTTTAGGAAGATAAGGAGACCCATACTGATGTCAGCTCTCCTGTTCTCCTCACTTGCTAGATGCCCTCTCATTTACAACTTCTTTTATTGTCCTCTCAGCTCACTCCACCTTCCATGCCCCTTGGTAACTGTATCAGAAAAAGCCAGGACATCATACACTAGTAACCACAGCACTGTCTTGCTCTTATTATGCGCAAACCGAATACAACGTACCACAAAACAGTGGTTCATCCTCCCAAATATCAGACCGCACACTGTCCTTTTTGCTCTTTCCCTCTTGTGCTACTTGTCCTCTCATGTATGTCCACCCTCGACTAATACCTACTCCCCACGCTCTGTGTTGCTGCCTTTCTTGTGTGCTTCTCTTCCACCCACCCTATGTGACTCCTTCCTCCGAGTGCTGCCTTTCCCTTCCTCAGCCCTCCAGGCTTGATTTTATCCTCTCCTGTTTCCAGCTCCTCCCCTATGCTTCCCCACCACCCGCTCCTTCATTGGAGGGTCAGGCAGCAAATTGCTACGGCTCCTTCTGCCTTACAGAAAACATCCCTGCACTGAAATAGGTTTATTTTTTATTTCCTGATCCAACTTGGGAAAAAAATGGCACCTGCATCAATTCCTAAGTTGTCATTTATGTGGTGACACATTTAAGTGCCTATGAAATTATGTGGTCAGCGACTGTGTCATTTACCTGTTTTTTTTGTTTTTTAAATTTTTTTGGTCAATGCTGTACAATATCAGCAAATTGATCTGGCAAAGCCAATAAGTCCAAACATCAGGACCTATTGGCTTTGCCAATGCTTGTCTAATTTCCAACTCTCACCTCTGTTCCCTCTCCACTCTCTTGTTAATTTTTAGGGTTGAGCCTGTGTTAGCATGTGCTTGCGCATGCCTATCGCTTGCGAGACGCTTTAGTAGTCAGAAATGAGCTCGGAGTCCAGTCTATGTCACGTCAGTGTCTTTCATTGGTTCGTGGGCTTGCCTTTTAAAATCTGCTTGCTTTCATTAGTGGAAGGCATGCATACGTCATACCTTTTCCGGTGGTTAGCCCTCCTCGAGCGCAGCGACCAAGTACTGAAAACGTACAAGGCCTGCTGTTTTCCATCCGGTTTGTGGACTACTTTTTATCTTTTTCGCAGCGCGTTCTCACTTGGCAGAAGTCGAGTGCTTTGCATGACATCGACCCTGTTACATAGTTAATTGCACTTTTGCTGGTTACATAGATATTTGCACTTTTTCAGATAGGTTTCACTACGAGTGAACTGTAGCAGCGCGATCGCACTGTTTGTTTTCATTTAATGTGGCAAGAAAAGTCCAGTTGGGAGTTTACAACTGCTAATAGCTCTAACCTTTCAGAAATGGGAGACCAGTTGCATTGCAAATGCTTGTTCTTTATTGTGAACCGTAACCCGCCCCAGGTCCTACCAGGCATTTGACACTACCTCTCCTCCATCCGCCCTTATTTCAATAAGAGTGAGATACCCTTGGGTGGAGGTAAAAGGTCACAGTTTATTAAAATTATATCATAAATCATGAGATGGTCTTAAATCATCATGACAGTAATCAATCATTGATATATTTAATAAATCATACAAGAACGTCAACATAAATCAATCATGCAGTCATATATCAGTCATCCCAGTCTTAAGCCAGTTTGGAAACACTGGAAATCATCATGGACAGTTCCATCCAACAGGGGTTCCTGTCCATGCACAGGTTACGATGGCACCTCGGGTTGTGCGCAGCAGCTTCGAGACTTCCCTCGCTACTGATGTGTGACTTCTGAGGCTTCTTCCAGCCGTGCCTGGGTTACAAGTGCTGTGTCTGCTTCCTGACTATCCCGTCTTGCTCGCTCCATTGCTCCTCCCCGTGTCCCAGTTGCCAGACCTCCCAAGGACCACTGTTACAACTATTTCCAATGCCCTACCAACCGCCCCTATGTGGTTTTGATGCACTATAACAATGCTGTCTACACCACGCTGCTGGTGGTTTCACAACCATTGTCTGCTCTGTCTTCGTCGCTAGGTACTCTTTGCTTAGGAGCATCCTGCTAGATTGAGAGCACCTGCATGGGAGCTCCCCCTGTTGCTCAACCCCACTCTTCTAAAAGCAGCCCATCAGGTCCCTAGCAGCGCCTGGGGTGTTTAGTATGAGTCTGTCAGTACATACACCAGCCAGGTGGACCCTGCCTTTACCACAGCACCTTCAGGTTCTACTTCCCAGTCGAACCAGGTTATGCAACTGACAGGAGATATAATAAATGTCATTACTTAAAAGCTGCAATGTGCACACCCCCGGAATGTATACCATGTTAGGACACACCTGCTGCTTTTAGCATCTGCCTCCCACCTGCAAATCCTTCTTTCCCACCTGAGGGTGAAGCTCTGCTCCCTTATGAGATGCCCCTCCCCAATCCTAATGGAAAGTTGTAGTTGTGAGTGGCCTGTGATATGGCCCCGCGAACACATGGTCACTTGGTGTACAGCATCCATTTTAGGACATCCTCATTCCTCATCCCTGCTTCTCATCCATCATCCCTACTTCTCCTCCATCATCCTTGCTTCTCTTCCATCAACCCTACTTCTCATCCATCATCCCTACTTCTCACCCATCATAGATCATCCCTACTTCTCATCCCTACTTCTCATCCCAGCGTCTCATCCCTGCTTCTCACCCTTCATCCCTACTTCTCTTCCATCATCCCTGCTTCTCATCCATCATCCCTACTTCTCATCCCTGTGTCTCATCCCTGCTTCTCATCCACCATCCCTACTTCTCATCCATTGTACATCATCCCTACTTCTCATCCATCATATCTACTTCTCATCCTTCATACATCATCCCCACTTCTCATCCATCATCCTTGCTTCTCTTGCATCATCCCTACTTCTCATCCCCATCCCTACTTCTCATCCATCATCCCCGATTCTCTTCCATCAGCCCTACTTCTCCTGCATCATCTCTGCTTCTCATCCATCATCCCTACTGCTCATCCCTGTGTCTCATCACTGCTTCTCATCCATCATCCTTACTTCTGATCCATTGTACATCATCCCTACTTCTCCTCCATCATCCCTGCTTCACATCCATCATCCCTACTTCTCATCCATTGTACATCATCCCTGTTTCTCAACCACTATCCCTGCTTCTCATCCATCATCCCTACTTCTCATCCATCATACCTACTTCTCATCCTTCACCCATCATCCCTACTTCTCATCTATCATCCTTGCTTCTCTCCCATCATCCCTACTTCTCATCCCTCATCCCTGCTTCCCAACCATCATACATCATCCTTACTTCTCATCCATCATCCCTGATTCTCTTCCATCATCCCTACTTCTCATCCCTCATCCCTGCTTCTTATCAGGGATGAGGGATGAGAAGTAGGGATGATGTACGATGGATGAAAAGTAGGGATGATGGATAAGAAGTAGGGATGATGGAAGAGAAGCACAGATGATGGATAAGAAGAACAGATGATGGATGGGAAGTAGGGATGATGTATGATGGATGAGAAGTAGGGATGAGGAGTGAGGAATGAGGATGTCCTAAAATGGATGCTGTACAGGTGAATGAGATTTCTGATTCCGGGACGTGAATGTAAAGACCCACTCTGACACAATCCGGAACTGGTTTCAAGGGTCTGGTAGCAGACTAATCAGCAGGTCCACAGAAATTAATGGACATTTACAGTCAGCAAATGACCGCTGACCCCAGGTTTCAGTCTTGTAGTCACGCCCTCCTCCAGGTATTGGTTTGTTTAAAAGGTCACCTGACCAATCCTGAGCGTGTATTTTCCCGTATCAAGGAACAGATACCTTCCAAGGGGATAGGGCGGGTGCGTATGCCCAATGCTTCCTAGGCACTCCCCTTGTTTCCCCTTGCCTGTATGTCCTGGAGGCCCCGGGCACATTAGCTGCGGTCCCCTTGTACTCCGGCTTTGCCTCCTTGGCCCGCTCTTCTTCCCTTTCTGTCTCTACAACACTACCACACACTTCCCTCCTCTTCCTTGTCTGTCCTTCTTTTTGGCATTCTCTCAATGCTTCCACATCTTCTGACTGTCCTTTTCCCGCCCCCACCCTTTCCCACTCCTTTGCACTCCCCTCACGACACACTCACGTTCTCGCCCTCCTCCTACCATTCCCACGTTGTTTATAAGGGGGTCATTTTGCAATAGCAGCAGATTTTGGAAGCCAGGGGTTTCTTGCGTGAATCAGTACACCGGCCTCAGCCTTTCCCAGCCACTGTGCAGAGTCAGGGCTTTGGTAACTGGAAGAGGAGCCAGAGCCCAGATCGTCCAGGTTTCTAAACTAAAATACCGACCAAGAAGCAATAAAACTCTGGCACAGAAGAGCGTGTGGCTCGAAGGCGGCGTTCTGTGGCGTCAAGACACTGTCGCTGACGTCCCGGCTGCAGCGCGTGGTGGCGAACGTGCATCATTTAACAATAATAAATCCCCCGCCCCACTTCCGGTTTGTATCCCCCCTCTCGTGCCTAGGTGAGCCATCAATTCCCATCTGCTCCCCAGATGGCGTTGCTAGAAACCGGTTTGGAGTGGAGTTCAAAGAATCGTTTTTGTTCCTTTTTTGATGATTATGAAATATTTTTTCTTTGACGTTGTCAAGGTTTAAACCTCAAGCTAGTGGTTTGTTGTTTGCTGTTGTGCAAAGGTTCACAGGAAGCAAATCAGAATAAAGGACGTGGGACGCCAGAAGTTGAAAAATGTCGAAAATAAAGTCTGAAAAGGAGCAGTAGGCAATCAATGGGACGTTTAGACAGTTACAGAAAGATTGGAAAAGAAAAGGGAGAGGCGGTGAAAAGAAAGTACAAAACTGAAGGAAAGCAAAAAAAATATTATTGAATGAATAAAAAGATACAATCCACAATAAAGCAATATACAGAACAAAATAAACAAACACTTAAAAAGTTAAGGAAAGAAGCAGGCAAAAAAATGAGAAAAAAAGACAAATAATGAAAATATGAATGAATAAAAGTAAAACCACAAGGAAAGGAAACAAAATGAGATTTTTAAACATAAATTTTCTTGGAATTAATTAAAGAAAGGAAAGGATACAAAATAGAAAAACAAAGAAACAGTAACGCGATGAAAGAAATACTTAAAGAGGATACTGAGAGAAAGAAGGAAGGAAAAGCCAAGTAGGGGAAATGCACCAGAAATAAACAAATAATGAAAAAAAACGCAAAGTAAATTAAAATATATAAATAGTGGGAAATGCATAGAGATTAACAGTAAGGCAGGGCGTTCTTGGGACAGGAGGTCATCGAGCTCATACTTTAGCAGCCATCAGATTGACTCTGTGCTTATGAAGAAGCTGATTACGGGTTGGCTGGGTTTAGGTGCAGGGATACTGCATGAACTGAATTCATGTTTTTTAACTGTTGCCAAAATGGGTCTATTACAAGTTATTCTGCCTGGATTGGGGAATACCCGGCCAACTCTTTTTGCCAGGTGAAAAAAACATGCGGATCTCTATTTTCAACTGAATAACAGGCAGCCTTCTGCTCCCTTGTCCTCCTACATGCTTCGAGCATGTGTTTAATGGAGGCATGGGAAGCTGCGGGGCAGGTGCAAGGAGGGCATCCAGGACCAGAGAAGGCTGTTGCCAGGCAGAGAGGGACGTTCCTTGCCTGTCCTTCCATTTCACTGCAGCATCCGGTGGGGGCCATGCTTTGCTGATTCCAGAGGTCTCTGACCTGTTTAGCAGCATTTTTACCAGTTGCACCCCATAAAACTGAACCTGCATTCTCCATACCTAGAAAATGTGGGTGCAGGAACATTGGGCCTGGTATGAATGAGCCACAGAGAAAGCCAATATAGAGCAATATAATGTGAAAAACAATTAAAGAACCAAGAGAAAAAAGACAATAAAATACGAGGCATGCAGATGTAACAAACTAGAAGCAGTAATTAAATATCTAAAGTTAGAATAAAAATATTGAGAGAGACATACATAGGATAGGTCTTCTCTTTTCAACAGTTTTTTCCATCTCATCACCACAGTGTTGTGGGCATTGTCTATCTCAGTGAGTATGTTTGTGTGTGTGAATTCCCTCTAGTGCCTGCTGTGTAGGCGATGGAAAGCAAAGAAAACAAGGTCACCAAGAGGAATACTCCACTGCTGAATGCAGCCGTGCATGCCAACCTTGAGAGAAGCAATTGGGTCCCACGATAAGACTAAGATTGTATGCTTGCAAACAAACAACCAACAAGTGTAGTGTTCCACCACTCCAAGAACTAAAGAGAAACACAACTTTGCACCTGTGTCGGAACTCAAATGCATTCATTTCCACACTGCAGGAACTCCACAACTAAACTCGAACTGTATGATTTAATCTCAGCAAGCCACAAAGATCAATCTGGAGAACCATTCTGGGAACCTTGTTTTCTGCTTCAGTCTTTGAATGTTTCTTCTCCCCCTTGAAACGTTTGTTTCTTCCTAGATATGCTTCACGAGACCCTGCACTGGTTCATTCAATGCCTTTGAACCCACTTTGGACACTGTTGGCCAGAGCGTTGGCTTTAGTGAACTGAGCTTCGTATAGCCTTAAAGTCTCAAGTAGCTTTTCGACCAGGCAAACTACTCCGCCACAAGCTGACCATGTCCACTCATTACCTTGCCCGCCCATTGATCCTGGATCCTCTATAGGTAACAGTAGAGATACTCTTTAGCCATGTTCAACCCTCCAAATTACTTTAATAGGCTTCTTTCATGAATGAATAATGAATGAATGAAGCAGTTTATAAAGCGCATGGCTACTCACTGGAGTGTCCCAGCACTGCTCTGAGAGTCAGCAAGCAGAAACCTAAAGGTTTAACCTAAATAGATGTGTTTTTAATTCCCTCCTGAACTGTCTCTCACAGTTCAAGGATCGCAAATAAAGCAGGAGTTTTTCCAAGTACTTCCCACTAGAACAGAGAAGGAACCACCACCAGTTCTGACCAAACGAGATTTTGGAATTTGAACAAGTACAATGAAGCAGACCTCAAACCTCTGAAAGGGGTATGGTGAGAAATTCGATTTTTCAGGAAGGAAGGTCCTCGGCTGTAAAAGCAGCGATGCATGAAGTTAAGAGCTCGAATAATATCCTTTTTTTCATAGGTGCCAGTGCAGTTCATGCAGCACCACAGGGACGAGACACTTCTTGAAAGGCCTGTTCTAAGTTGAGTGGCTGTGTTTTGGACAGGTTGCAGTTTTTGGGTCAAATAGTCTGGCACATCAATGTAAAGAGAGTTATAATAGTCTAACCTGGAAGTAATTAACACATGGACAACAGTCCTCTGTGTTCCGACTGGGAGGCAGACCAAGAATGTTCTCATGGACCGTAAGAGACGATAGTAGGTCCCAACCAAAAGCCCAATCTTGATGTCAAAAGATATTTTTTCATCTATTATAACTCCCAAGTTCTTGACTGACTTCACTAGGGTAGGGAACAAAAGAATATATTGTGACAAGTTAAAATCGGTCCACAGATCTCTTGCTTTGCCAAAAAGGAGGTCCCCATTTTGTCCGAATTACATTGAAGACGGTTTCTCTGCATCCAAACCAAAACATCCTTCAAGCAAGCAGCGAAGGACAGACGTTTGCAGAGAGAGGAATGATCTAAAGTAAGTAGTAGCTAAGTGTCATCTGTGTATGAAATGGCAGCCACTCCATGTGACTCAATGGTCGATGCTAATAGAGCCATATAAATGTTCAATACAGTAGGGCTCAAAGACGGGATGTGGTACTCAAGATGCAAGACACTTCTTCAGAGAGATGTGTATGACCATCCATATCTCTTGAGTTATCCCTTCGAGAAAGGACTTGAGCTATTGTCACACATGGCCTCCTGTATCAATATCTGTCAGCCGATGTAGTAGCACTTGGTGGGAGATGGTATGAAACGCCGCAGATAAATCCAACAGGAGAGAAGCCGCACTTTTCTCCTCATCGAGTGCAAATTTCACAGTTTGTCACTTCCAAAATAGAAGACTCAATGCTGTGTTGAGGAGGGAAGCCTGACCGAGTGTGATGAAGTAAATTATTGGCTTCCAAATAATTGGAAGGTTGAATATGAACTTCCTTCTCCAATATTTTCATAGCCACGAGTAATAGCGAAATAAGTCAATAATTGGATAGACAGGATGGAGCAGCAGAAGGTTTCTGAAAGTCATTTAGTATTTTTCCAACTCACTGGGATGGAGGCTACCTCCAAAGACAGGTTTAAGAGCTCCGTTAAGACTGAAGCAATTGTGGTGGCAATCTGCTCGAAAATCGAAGAAGGAATAGGGTCTGAAGGAGTGCCAGAACGGCAATGCACTAACGCAAAAGAGTCTCTCCCAGAGGAATCGGATGGAAATTATTCAAGGAAGAGGATTCAGCAGGCACAGGTGCTGAGACAGCAGCAGTCATAAGCTCACTGGCTTCACTGGTGGTGACAAGTCCAGTTAGTATTAAAAAAAATCCGATAACTGGTCACATCACTCAACAGAGGGCTAAATGGGAGGATTACAGGCGGCTGGCTGTAAAAAGGATTTGACAAGTTTAAAGCCTTAACTGGGAGAGCTTTTAGAGGAAGCAATGTGAGCAATATAGAAGGACAGTTTGGAATGAATAATTGCCTAATGATATTCCATCAGTGCAAGTTTATAACAGAGCTTATTTTAAGAACTGTGATTTCAGCGCCACTATCTATCTAAATATTTGCATTGTTTTTTCTTGACTAATAAGTCTGAAGACAATCAAGGGGCAGGAAGCCGATTCCATTTCGATTAAATATGCTTGGTAGGGACAGCCTGATTAACAGCCTCCTGCAGCCAACTGTTAAAAAGTGCGGCATGATTATCCTCCAAATGACCAGAAATAGGCCCTCATTCTGACCTTGGCGGGCGGCGGAGGCCGCCCGCCAAAGTCCCGCCGTCAGGTTACCGTTCCGCGGTCGAAAGACCGCGGCGGTAATTCTGACTTTCCCGCTGGGCTGGCGGGCGGTCTCCTTCAGACCGCCAGCCAGCCCAGCGGGAAAGAGGCTTCCACGATGAAGCCGGCTCGGAATCGAGCCGGCGGAGTGGAAGCTGTGCGACGGGTGCAGTTGCACCCGTCGCGTATTTCACTGTCTGCGCAGCAGACAGTGAAATACATGTAGGGGCCCTCTTACGGGGGCCCCTGCAATGCCCATGCCAGTGGCATGGGCACTGCAGGGGCCCCCAGGGGCCCCGCGACCCCCCCTACCGCCATCCGGATCTCGGCGGTCCGACCGCCGGGATCTGGATGGCGGTAGGGGGGGTCAGAATCCCCGCGGCGGTGCAGCAAGCTGCGCCGCCGCGGAGGATTCAATGGGGCCGCGGTACACTGGCGGGACCCCGCCAGTGGTGCCGGTCCGACCGCGGCTTTACCGCCGCGGTCGGAATCCCCATTGGAGCACCGCCGGCTTGTCGGCGGTGCTCCCGCGGTCCTCCGCCCTGGCGGTCAAAGACCGCCAGGGTCAGAATGAGGGCCATAGTCTGTTGAGTAGATGACAAAATGGCTTGCATCTTCTCTGGATTAGTTTTAGACCAAAGCTTAGCTTCCACTGGTGCTTGAAGGAAGCTGAGATTTCTTGATGTCTCTATCCCAACCATTAGGAATAAAAACAAGCATTTGCAATGCAACAGGTCTCTCATTTACTTAAGTTGGAGCTATTGGCATTGTAAATGCATACCTGGGATTTCTTTGCAGCATTAATTGGTCAACCCTGCTGCATATTTCGGTCCTTTCACACAGTTTCAGTGGCCCTGCATATAACTAAGGGGCTAGTAAGGCTACTGGAATATTTTTTTAAACATGGCCTTCAAAACTCAAACTACTCCCAGGTGCAAAACATATTTACTTGGCTGTTGGTGCAGGTGACATTGCCCGTGGGGCAATGAATAAATAATTGTACTCCAAGAATGTGTGCCTACTGGATCACTGTTCCTTTACTGCAGTCTGGGGAGTCGAACAAAACGCCCATGATTTTTCATACACTTGAGGAGAGCCATCTCCCATGATATTAATACTCCTCAGTCAGTCTTGAACTGAAATATTAGTTATAAAATATTGACCACTGTACAACATAATCAACTGTAAGTTCTCCTCGAGGTTAGTTTTATAAATACATGCACACACAGCTCAAATTTCACACTTAAATGTGTGTAGTTCATCTAGTCAGGTTTCTGCTTTGTATTTGCAGCCTGCATCACATTATAAAAATAAAACTACAAGTCCCGGAATGCAAAACTGAAATATAAACTAAATGAACGAACCATGCATCAAACTAGGGAGCTGGACAACTCTGCAAATACTACTACAAGGGCTGGTTTCCAGCTGGTATCACATTATGGCCCTCATTACGACCCTGGCGGTTTGTAACCGCCAGGGCCGCTGGACGCGGAGGCACCGCCGACAGGCCGGCGGTGCCCCGCGGGGCATTCTGACCGCGGCGGCTTAGCCGGGGTCAGAGAAGGGAAACCGGCGGTCTCCCGCCGGTTTCCCGCTGCCCCCAAGGAATCCTCCAAGCCGGCGCAGCTTGCTGCGCCGGCTTGGGGATTCCGACTCCCCCTCCCGCCATCCAGTTCCTGGCGGTTCTCCCGCCGGGAACCGGATGGCGGGAGGGGGAGTCGCGGGGCCCCTGGGGGCCCCTGCAGTGCCCATGCCAACGGCATGGGCAATGCAGGGGCCCCCGTAAGAGGGCCCCAAAATGTATTTCACTGTCTGCCTTGCAGACAGTGAAATACGCGACGGGTGCAACAGCACCCGTCGCACCTTCCCACTCCGCCGGCTCTATTACGAGCCGGCATCCTCGTGGGAAGGGAGTTTTTCCCTGGGCTGGCGGGCGGTCTTTTGGAGACCGCCCGCCAGCCCAGGGAAAAACTCATAATACCCTCCGCGGTCTTCTGACCGCGGAGCGGTATTACGGAGAGCGGAATTCTGGCGGGCAGCCTCCGCCGCCCGCCGGAGTCATAATGAGGGCCAATGTGTTCTGAAAAGAATGTGTACTAACAGATCAGAGTGCATATAATGTAAAACTGTCAAAGTAAGTCTGGCAATTTATGTTCTTTCTGGAGAGAGAATGTACTTTTGTCTAGTGGAAGCCGGGAGTCATGATAAGGTAGTGCACAGGGTTAATATGCCTGCTGCAAAGAAGGTGCATTAAGCAGATCAGAGCGCATATAATGTAAAAACAATACCGCCGATCGAGTTCAATCTCTGAGCTCTGTTAGTGCCATGGCAGCCAAGAGAACGTATTTTTGTCTAGTGGAAGTTGAGGTCATCAGAAGATAGTCCACAGGGTTAATGTGCCTGCTGCAAAGAACATGGACTAGGCAAATCACGAAGTGCGTGTAATGCAAAAATGTCAAAATAACTCTGGTGATTTATGTTCTTTCTGGAGAGAGAACGTACTTTTTTCTAGTGGAAACTTGGAGTCATCATAAGGTAGTGCACAGGGTTGATATGCCTGCTGCAAAGAACATGTACTAAGAAGATCAGAGTGTGTGTATAATGTAAAAACAATACCACTGATCGTGTTCGTGCTGTGAGCGGTCACGAAGCGCAGACAAAAGAAAAAAGTAGTTTGCCCACGCTAAAGTATATCTGCAATCATGCATTTATCCCTGTAACAGGGTTGGTGTCCCAGGCGGTAACCAAACCGCCCCAAGGTGGGACAAACGTAAAGGTTTTGCTAATGACATCAGTGATTTTTGAAAGGCCTGCCCACGGACGATGAAAGTGATGGGTGTGGTTAAAAGCCCACAACACTTACAACAGGTCGAAGCGCTTGCTCAATCGACCTAAAAATGAACAGACCATAATAAAGGGAAGGAAGCCTCCACACACAATGGGAAATTGACAAAAATCACATCTAACGTATGACCGCTTTTGGTAGGAAAGATACTTGACAAATTGGGCAAGGGATAGATCTCGACAGGCTTCTTCCAACCACCTCATTGCCATATCAGTATGCATATCCTCATGGATATTAAAATCGCCTCATACCGACATTAAAATATCTAGGAAGCCACGGGCTCAGTACCTCTTCCCAAGATGTGAGCAAGTCTGTAGCAGAGCTGGGAGGGTGATATACCAATACACCCTCAAAAGAGAGTTTGGGGTAAGAGAAATGCAAAAGCCCATTAGCTCAGCACATATAAGATTCTGAATAGGATAAGAACTACATTGAAAATCAGTACGAATAACAATTGCAACCTCTCCTCCAATTTTCCCAATCCTTGTCATTATGTTATAAAGTAAATCCAAGATGGGTAGTGCGGCAGATGTTAGGGCCAGATTGTGGTCCCAACCACATCTTAGTGAGGAAGAGGACATCTAAGCTAGAATCAATAATCAGCTGCGCAAAAGCAGGCGTATGTTTGGTAAGTGACCGAACATTTACCAGGCCAGCACGAAGACTAAAATGATACGGCATCTTGGCGCTAGGAGTGTTGAAGAGGCAATCATCTGAGCAAACTAAAGAAATAAAACAAGAGTTCCTAAATGGTACCCTAGTTCCTGATACAGTCGAGAGGGACGATAAGCAGACTGGGTATAGCTGAGGTAACTCTACTTTCTCCAGCCATTATACCGAGGATTAAATGCGAGGAGTTTGTCTCTAGAAAATAATACAAGGGGTAGGACTAAACTGGCAAAGTGTCTGAGGCTGGATGTGGGCAGACGTTGGCGGGTGCCTTTGGTATGCATTTGGCACACCAGCTGCACGTCTCCACCTCTGTCTTCATTATATAGGGCTGAAGAAGCACAAGCACTAGAGCATGCCCACACCAAAATGGCGGCTCAAGAAGTCCCATGTGGCCTAGAGGAAACAGTCTGCTCCCTTTTACAGAGCCTAAAAAGTCACTTTAAAGCCTTAAACATGCCAGCAAGCCTCAGACGTGGAAAGGTAACCGGGAGCCATGCAATAGCCCCAAAGTAACCCCTACCAAAACCACCTAAAAATAAACCTAAAATGTGAAAACAAAAAAGCAGATAAAAAAGGGAGGAGTAAAAGACAATATTCCAACTGACCTTTAGAAAGAGCTCATAAACGATTATATGAAGGCCCCTTAAGACAGCTGTGCCAACAGGACAATTAGTTTGCTATCCTTATTTCTGCAACTCCAGGTCTCAACTTTTTGATGGTTATTGGTAATATATACCACAGCGATGCAATTAGACATGTAAATCGACCCTTACGTAAAGTAGCCGTTACAACAGTCATTAACAGCTAACTAGAAACTGCATGCAATTAGCACAATAACTCGAATAATGTTACATATTTTGTGAACTGGTTAATCCAAATAATGCTTGAGGGTTGTGGGGGCCGGTAGAAACCCAAACCCCGGCGTGGTAGACAGGAGCAACAGCAAGGCAGGACATGCTGGGAATGGCGCAGGAAGGAATAAGAAAAATCTTCCATTCCCGCAGGAACCTCTATATGGGTCTGGCTCGTTTACATTGCCTTTAGATGTATAACGCTGAAATACTGAGTGTGGAACCCACAGTTTGGTTTATTGTTCCATCCTTTTGGTGTGTATTCTTTCTGGTATCAATTGCTGTGACAACTTCACTTCTTGTCTGTAGTGAATTGGAAATATTGTGGTATTGTAATAGTTTTTAAATAGAAACCTAATAAAAACCTTTAAAAAAAACCTCTAATAATGTTTCATAATGTACAATTAACCACAACACTTACATCTAACACTGAAAAATTACGGGCTAATACAAAGTATAATACATTTACAGCGTATACATATACCTTTGATTTGATATTAGGCCTTTTGTATTTAACTGTATTGCATTTCTGTATTCTCAAGCACCTCCTGCATTGTTCCACACTGAATTCAGGTAAGTTTCTTATTAGGGGTGGGTGGTAAACTCTGCTCTGTGGAGTTTGCACAGTTTTCCCCACTCTACGTTTTGTATGGAGTGCGGAGTTCTGGAAAAGCTCCACAAACTGCCATGTGGCTAAGTTTTTCTCATGCGCATGCTCAGCAACTTTAAGTAGGCGAGCGTGAGTGAAAACATTAAGGGCTAAGACGAGTCTCATGTGATTTTTCGAAGCGGGCGGTCACAGGTCATTGCTACCACTCGTGTTGAGAAAGCTGCTGCTTGCATTCAGAAAGCTGCAGCTCGAATAGAAAATCTACTTGAGTTGCAGGGAGAAGCAACGCTCTTTGGCTGATTTTACAGTGCGGGACAAGCTCCTAGTGCTAAAAATCTGTGAAAGCAGCGCAACATACTGCAATTCCGCTGCTCGCGGAACTCTGCCAAATTTCCCTGAGTTTTTATGTAACTCCCACGAGTTCTGCCCAGGCCGGTTTCTTACCGACAGACAGTCGCAGCTCGCGCAACACTTGAAGGGGCGGGCGGCGCGAGGGGGGATTAACGGGAGGGGAAGAGAGGGGGATTGAATAAAAAAATTAAAAAATCTACTTACCTGTGCCACCGCTGCCTTCACCACTGCAGTGCTCCTCTCTTCTTTTCTCCCTGCAGGCACAACCTTCGAGCCTGCCCTGCACCAATCCTGACGCTGCTCAGAGCAGCGCCAGGATTGGCTGGGAGCACCCAGCTAGGGCGCTCCAGGCAGACTAGGAGCCTGTGCAAGCTCTCTCCAGCCCAGCAACTGGGTTGCTGGGCTGGAGAGAGCTCAGTGCGCATGTGTGTTTTGCCGGCCTGAGACAGCCGGCCAAACATACATGCACTCTGAGGGGGAGTGCTGAGCACTCCCCCTCACACTCGTCACCCCTGAGGCCCCACCCCTTTTCCACAAAAACAATAATAAACAAAGTTTATTATAGTTTTTGCGAAAAAAGATTGCAGTTGACTCCGCTGGCGGGGGCCGACGCTCCTCCGCCCTTATGGAGGAGCCACCCCTGCAGACAGAGCCAAGGGTATTTCAAGGACTCTGTATCCCTTATCTGCCAGAAAACAGTGCCACAGAAGCTCATCTAGAACACCTCAAGGAACCTATTCTTAAATGTCTTTGTGAATTGTGCCCAAAACTTTTAAAATGGGAATAAAAACCCGAGTTTTCGGTGAATATTCATAAATAATACGACTAATGGGACTGTGTCCTCTTTGAACTTTTACTAAAAGGGAACTGGTGGTTTTGGGGTCAATTCACAAAGTCATGTAAGGATGAGTTAAAATTATTACTACTTTACGTACCCCGAAATGCTTTGTAAATAGGCCCCTAATCTGTAAATTCCGGGTCTTACTCATATTTACTATATCAAGTTATTATGTTATATTTGAGATCCTTTAAAAAAAAGTTTTATATTCCGTTTTTAAGTAACAAATCTTTAGGAATGAAGTACCACACTCATTTTAGATTTCTGGATACTGGAGAAAGTGGTATACAACTTAAAATCCTTTCTAATGGTGTGAAGGTTACGTAGTTTGTGAAGCCCTTCAAGGCAATCATTTGAGACTTCTGGGACCAGGTACCAGAAGGATTGCCACTGCCCAACTCCCACCCACCAATCTTTGTGCAGGATTTTTTGAAGTTAGTATAGTGCACCCTGGGGAGAACGCCCTACCCAGCCCCCATCAGCTGGTTTTGTGGGTGGGGTGGGGGCAGCATGAAGTTATTTTCTGACCCATCTGGATGGACTTCAGCTGATCCAACCTGAAAGCCACCCTGAGGGAGCAGAGCCCAGAAATAACATATAAAATCAGTCTTGGCAAAACTGTTCAAACCAGTCCAACACTGCAGGAGGTCACTGGCCTGATTATGAGTGTGTTGGAAAATTCAGAGCTCTGTGCAAACCCCTGTTTGAGCGGGTTGGAATTCCAAGTCCTGCAGACTTTATGGAAACCACAGGTTACCAAGGGCAATAAAGTCTGCATCGCCTGGGAAATATCGACATGTCAGACCTGCTGGACAAGGCCTGGTACTTAGAAGGACATGCACATGTAGCTGAGGTATTTTCACATATTCTTCCACATTATTGCACACAATAAACTCTGAATCCAGTGGTTTGGGATATTATCGGGTGCAATTCATTCTATATACCCGTCCCAGGCACTTCTAACACGGGTGACTTATCTTAGATTGCCTACCAACTGCTTTCTAAAAGAAATCACGGCGAACTGGACGACACCCGAGATGTTCGCTGTTGCAACCGTACACCACACACATTTCCCCGCGCTCGGGCAGATGAGAAATCCTGCCTGAGGTTTGTAATGCTTTGTTTCCTCACTCTGCGCCGCAGACCTCCTCGAAGAGGCAGGGACTTTATAGTAAAATATAGTTTGCACTCAGGAAATTGCAATCCACCGCGCGGTTGTGTCATTATATTTGTCAACAAGAACAGCATACTTTCAGCGAAACAGGAAATGTACCATCAAATAAGCAGGCAGGGACATTAAACACCCTGACAGAACTCCTATCTACTTATACTCTATTTCTTATCCGCATTTCCCAAGCCTAAGTTCTTCTAAGCACACCATCTTGCATTACTGAACACGTCTTCCCATGTGATTCTTGCATAAACCAGGCCCTTTGACAGACCACTACAAACCTTGAAAATGTCTTTTCCCAAATCAATCACTCATGCACCATCACCAAAACTCACTCATATAAATCCCCTATAACACTTACCAAATGCATTTATTTATACACAACTGCCAAACACATCTAATCACACATAACCACAACTAGAGTTGTTCACAGACTAACCATCAACACCTAGGCCATTACCCAGCACATATACCCACAGGCAATTAAACAAACACCTCTTATCACACCTAAACAATTAATATAGCTACTCACAGACTGACCATCAGCACCGTGGTATCCCTCAGCATATCTACCCACGGGCAATTTCACAAATTCATCTTTTCGTGGAGCAGTCCATAAGGTGCGTGTTAGCGCACCCCGCACAAACACATCTAAACATATGATCCTTCGACAAAATAAACCTGCCGGCAGACAATCACACTTGTAGAAACATCCTCTCCATTCAAAGACACTCATGCACAATGCATAAAACCCACATTGAGACATCATTTAGGACAGCAATACTAATTCAACAAACACATCTACTGAAAGACCACCCACAAATGAACACACTTAGAGACATATCATGTACCATCCCAAAACACATCTTACACACAGTATCAACACTTCCACTCACAGACAATCACCCAACACTTCTACTCTGACAATCCTACAAGCACATCTTCTTCACAGAACACCAAACACAAATTAACACAAATAGACATACTACCACTTCCATCTAATTATGCATGTTCCCCAGAAGAACTCTTAAATACACAAACTATAGCTCAGGGCCAGTGTCCCTAACATCAGCCACGGACTCACATATCTTCACTAAATCATATCTACACACAGACCATCCCACAAACACTTCCCCTCATGCCGCCTTCCAAACCTATCAAATGTTCCCACAAGCACATTGGCATCATCCAAATACATCATCCACACACAGAACGTGCCTCAAACGCCTCTTGTCATAGCAAGCACATTTACAAATCTTCTACATAACATGTGCACGAGATCTCTCACCCTTTATCCTCAGAACATAACTACTCACACCTTCACCCAAACATGTCTATTTGCACTCTATTAGAACAAAGACCTTACATCTACATGCACACACTCTTCTCTGAAGCTGTCTATCAAAACACCAACATCCAATCTATCTCCCTGAACATAAACACTAAAAACATAAACACCGCCCTATTGACATCTATTTGCAAACCTCCTTAATCAATGTGAATGTGTCAGAAAACATGAAGACATCTGCTCACACACCATCTCCTGAACATATCTACACATCTTTACCAAGACATAGATATATATATATATATATATATATATATATATATATATATACACATACCATTCAAACACACCTAAACACTCACATACACACCCTGTCCTTAAACCACGTCTACAAAGACACCAGAATCCAACTTATATACTCGCACATTTCTTCACCAAAAATAGCTATTTATGCACCACCCCAAATACATCTACTCAAAAATTGCCTCTAAAATCATCTTTTTACACTCTATCAAAACAAAAAGCATTTCATACACCACCTCCAAACACCTTTACCCGCATCACCACCCATTGGCAAATCTGCTCACACACCGCCCCTTAATACATCTCCTCACACACCACCCTTAAAACATCTACCCATACCACCATCCCAAACTCACCTCCTCACCAACTTATCCAAGCACATCTACACACACCATCACACAAATAGCATCATGCACTTTCATCTAAACACATCTACTCACGCACTCCTCAAACAACAAAACTGCCCACCCACCCTTTCAACTAAGCACATCTCTCCCGACACCTTCACTGAAATGCATCTTTTCACACACTATCCAAAACAGATGTTCTCAAAAAATCATCTTGTAAATCCATCTTCTTCTAAACATCTATAAATGTCTCTTGTACTTATATAATTTCCAAGTACATTTTCTAACAAACACCATCTTCCACGTAGAACGTTTAAGATACCATCTCAACACTACCTCTTCTTCAAGCCCCATGGAGATATTTCTTCTTTTATGCCATTTGCTAGGGACCAACGTAATGGAATCCATTTGATATGATTTGTTTTAATATCCTTTTAGTAAGTTGTAAAGACTTTGCTTGATTTATTCATGCTTGAGGTAGTAATTCCCTCACTGGCTCAACATTATGTCTCCTCTGTCCTTCCCTAATATGGAAATGAAACATTAGTTCACTTACTGATGTTTCTGTGTTGTGAAACCAAAGAAGGTATGGCCCTCCTATTACTCAATTCCTTTATATTGCTATAAACAACTCCTAACATTTTCATCATACTGAGCTTACTCACTCCTTCTAAGAAGTTAAGAGGACTTTAAGCACAAATACATGCTGAGAGTTCCTTACCAAGAACCAGCTCTGAGGACAAAGTCATAAAAAACAGGACTCTTTAGGAGGTATACATTGCTTACAAGGAGAACTATCTTTGAGCTATATATTCATAATTTACAGCAAATGCTCTGTAGTGTGCTTTCTCGGTGACGCTATTGTATTAAAGCATTTATATTAAGCCTATTACTTTCATTTAACACAATGAAACTGTTATCCACATAGGCAGCATGCACATTGTGCAGAGTGTATCTTTGTTTTGAGCTTATGTGGGAAGTGTTTGTGTGCTGTGTGTGATGGACCACAGAGGTGTTCTTATGTCACCTTGGGATGCTATATACGAAAGAGGCGCGAACCCAAGTCCTGATAGTCGCTTGTGTCATCTCTTCCTCAAACCAGGCAGGGGGAAGGTGTCCCCATTGAATTAACATTGTAGACATACTAATTAGGCGCTCACTATCTTGGTCTGTAATTGTGTAGGCTTTGGAAGGTATTATACTTTAAACAAATATGTGTAAGTCTTTTGTAAATAAAAGCAAAATGGATCCCTTTTAAGAGTTGTTTAGAGACGACCATTTCACAGCCCATGTGGTTCAAGCTGGGTTGCAAATATGGCCTATTTCCTAATGAACAGTCCTGGGTGGTAATAGGAGCTCAGGTTAGTAACCATTCACTTTATGTTCCTTGGCTTGGACTCAGCTGAATTAGTAGGGGCTCTGACTCAACGTAGTTACACAACAGTACCATAACAATATATGTCACAGAAACTATAGCAGAGGGGGCGGAGATCGAGCTGAGGGGTCCTGCTGGCAGAGAGTGCACCACGCAGCTCCTTTGTTGTGAACCCCTTGCAGGCCCACAGGAGGAGGGGGCGCAGTTTACACCTACTCTGGTCACTCTCCAGCCAGGTCTGAGTGACCACAGGTCTTACAAAGCTGGAATTCCTCATCGCTGCCCCTCACCCACTGGTCTTTGCATCAGTTTCCTGCAGTCAGCCCTGCAAATCTGGCCTTGGACTGTTGCTGAAAGTGGTGAAAGTAAGAGATCAAAATGACTAATGGGACAGCAGCTTCCTGAGACATTCGACTACCTGCACAAACTGACAAAAGCAACGCATCAGGACTCTGTCTGGACTCCAACTACCACAACTCCCTGCCCCTGAGATAAGGCAGCGCTGCGGGGGAAGCACTACTAAGCGCGCGGCAGATCCCCGCACGTAGGATGCACAGGGGTGTGGCCTGGGCAAAGACGGGGCCAAGAGCGGGTCAGTTTTAGCACATCTGAGCCAGGAAGACGCAGGGCAGGGCCGGCCTTCTGATGAACACTGTCTGATGCATGACCTTCACTTGCCGACTAACAAGAGAATTGATTTGCACTCTGAGAAAAGTAAAGACGATTATTCCTTATCTCACAGATGAGGGACGCAAGATTAGAGACTGCTCTAATATGACCATCAGAGGCAGGGAGGAGGAAAATGTTGCTCATTGCAAACGTGAGCCAGGAAAACGGCATATCATGATCACCCAACCCCAGACATGGTGCCATAGATTGTTGGACAGAGTCTACCAGCAAAAGGACATAACACAAAGCTAACCCACCCCCAAATCCCCGCAGCAACAAAACATTAGCACAGGAGGGTATCATGGAGGGCATGAGGTTGAGGTGAGAACTTCAAACTGTCCCCCTTGTATTTACCCTAGACCCCAACCTCAGTTGCCAAGAAGGATAGGAGAGCCAAATAGGGAGCCTGAGACACAGAAAGTGACTGGGAAAAATTGTATATGGTTAATGCTTCCAGGCTGCTGCCATAGAGTCCCCCCACTTACCCCAATGCACTTCGATCTGGTGCTAAAGAATGTAACACATGTTGCAGCCCTATAACCCTTGATTTACTGGCTAAGGGGATGGACAAGTAAATTTCCAATTCCCTTACGACAAGCATTCTTAGAGGTGAAAGATCAGGATAATTCTGGTGTACAACCATGGTTTAGAGATCTACAAATCTGGATGTATAAATTAGGGGTACACTTAGCCTGGGATAACCCTCAGTGGATTATCAAATCAATATTAAGCCAATTAAAGCTGAGATACTGGAGGTAGATTGATGAGAGTTGGCAGTCTAAACTATATTTTGGTTCCCAGACCGAAAAATTTCTAAACTTTAAGTGTAATAATATGAGTGTCAAGCCATTTATAGATTGAATTGAGTCACCCTAAGCGAGATCCATTTTCTTGATGTTTAGATATGGTATTCTGCCTTTGAACAAAATCAGAAGCAGGTGTGAGTGTTCTATCTCCCCTACCTGCCCTGCCTATAAGGTAAATACTGAGTCTGTTGTACACTTTTTGTTTTTTTGTCCTTTCTACCACAAGCTGAGGAAGGCCTGGATAATTCCAATATGTTGTATCCTGTCCATAGAACACTTAACGGATGCAACTCGAATATTAAGGTTGGAAACTACTGAGTGGGTTATATATTCTGTGTTGAAATATTTACTGTTTGCCTGGCATGAAAGATGCACAATTATACAAACATAATTTTATAGCAGCTGTAATGAGGGTGCGCTTTCACTAAAACTTTAGTGTACTACAAGAAATAGGGTATGACGTATTTTATCTTTTTCTCTTATTGTGTGTTTAATTGTGATTCTATATTTTTGAGGGGGTGTCACTCCTCAAAATAAATAAATCAAGCTTCTCAGTATCATACAAAAATACACATTTATATTTACATTCCCTCAAAAACAAACTCACAATCACCCCACAACCAGGCGATTTACGCACATCCCAAATATTTATATTTACACACTGTTTCTCAAACCCTTCTGTTCACACACCACCTTGAAAGTCGTATACTTGCACATTTTAACCAAAACATTCACTAACCGCTCTTATCCACAAATATATATACTGTTACACCTTGCACAAATACATCTACTCAAACAAAGCCCTACAAACATTGCGTTAGAAGCTGTTTTCAGAATTGATATGCATGTCAGAACATGGACTGGTGTACAAGTGACAGTTTTAGAAACTGTTTGAAATAGTTGTAGTTGGCCTATTGTGTGTGTCCGCATGTTTTGCTAAGAACTGTGTGTGTATTTGTGTGTGTGACTTGTCAGGATATGGATCAACAGTTTTGGAAATGTGTATAAATAGACATGATTGGCCAATGTGTGTTTATGTTTTTGCAGGTAATGACGGGTGTGAGGATTGCTGTGTTATATGATTTGGTTATGGACCTTATTGTGTAATACACTCACAAGAGCATCTTGGGTCAGTCAGGCTGGTCTATTAAACCTCTAGCTCAACCATGGGTAGCTGTGGCTTTGTGCTTCAAGTATTACACAAAGGAACTAATATTAATCATTCGGAAGCACCAAACAATGAAATAGGAGTGTTACACAACACAAAAGAAATCCAACACCAATTTATAAAAATAGATTATCTTTTTATGATGTTTTAAACACCAATATGAACAAACTCTATCAGAGGGTTCTGGAGATCTCGATTCTTAAGTAAAACATAATTCTCAGCTTTTTAATCCAACGATCAAACAAGCATAGGTAACTGTAAAGTTGTACACTTTTGAAAAGTTTGAAAGAGTTGTGTTTCACTACTCCGTCCCAGATTGGGCGACCAATTCCAAAATGGAGAAGGTCAGGGGGCCAATAAGGAGTATTTGGTAAATTACCTGGCCACCAGGGCAGTCTCAAGAACAGTTCCACACTTTACATCCAGACCACCATAGACTTCAATGGGGTGGTCCTGATGCTGGTGATGCAGGACGCCTAGGATGCTGAAAGACGCTCCGGATGCTGTGTATTCAACAGGGGCTTTCCTGTAGTTATTCTATGGTCCACAGGTAAGGTGGGGTGACTTTGGCCACATGCGTCAGAATCCCTCAAAGTCTTCTTTGAGATTGTAGATGCCCAGCGGCAGCTGTGCTATCAATCTCTAGTCACAGCAGCTCTAGCAGTATCATTTGATGATGGCTTTAGTAACCAAGCCATTCTCTGGCTCCGTGGCTCCCCTGGGTCCGGCAAACACTGGTGCAACTTTTGAGTCTGGAGTAGAGGTCTTCTTGGCTGCATGTTGAAGTTCAGTGGCAACTCCTTGCGAGTGGCTACTGGCTGGCCAGGACAGAGGGCTTCAGCTTTTATAGCCCTGGTGCTGGAACAGGGAGTCAGCCAACTGACCCTTGGAATCACTAATGGGGTTTGGCAATGACTTTTCCATGAGCCAGGTACCAAAGGCATAGTCCTGTCTTTGCTAGCCCTTGAAGCAACAGGAACAATTCAGTGGTTGGTGCAGTCTCTTTTGCCAGGTTCAGGGGTCTGCAGGGCAGTCCTTCTTTGGTTCTGCTACAGTCCAGATGTCTTGTGAGGTTTAAAGTGCCAGTGGTACCATATTTATGTCCATAAGCTGTCCTTAGGGAATGATAGGGCCTCTAGCCAATGGGCTACTACGATCCCTCCCACCCATTGATGACTTCTGGCTCGGTGTCACTCTCAAGATGTCTGAACTCTTCCTTTGATTTAAGGAGCTTGGTAGCTAGTCCTAGAGCTAGGTAGCCCACCTATGAAATGGCTACCTGTGGGCTACATGCCCATGGAAAAACCAGATTGGCAACTGCTTTCATCCCTGTTCCCACTGCCAGTCTATCTACCTGAACAAAGGGGCAGCCTTACACGAGTGGGATCGCCATTTGCCCACCAAAGATGGCTTCCCCTTTGGAGCTTAACTCTTGAGCCAAAGCCCTGTTTGGCTTCCAGCAAGGGGGAGGTAACACCTCCCTCTGTGGCAGGCCTCTACTGTTCCAGAGTCGGGGGTTGTTCACACAACTCCCCAAGATGGCAGAAGGTTGTCTGGTGGTCATTAACTGCAAAAGGCTGCTTGAAAAACTGAGCAATGGAGTGGCAACATTCTAAAAGTTGCCTTTCCTTAAAAGTGAAATTAAATTTAACTTGGGCATCCAGTCGGGTTTAAGGCCACGATTAATTGGATATCTTGAAGTATCCATTTTAGTAGCCCTGTTCAGGAGTAAGCAAGACTAAGATGTCAGCATGTATATCTGTATTAGCCAATGGGGCTTCTAACTCTTCCACAGTTAAAAATGGCAATTTCGAAGTTTTGCTATTAGGACCTATTAAGGTTATTTCATAATTAATAATATACAGCATCCTCCATTTAGGCTGGATAGGCTTTCATTTTCGAAAACTGATATATATTGTTACGGGAAGTGGGGGCTTTGCCAATGATTTTAAAACGGCAAAGTCGAACAAGCCATTTTACAACTGCTCTTTCATGCTCCAGCGTCAGGCCAGGAGCCATTTGTATTTTCTCACAAGCAGGGTGGCATAACCAGTGCTGCAGGCCTAGGTGGATACTCTAACTTACATGCCGTGGGTGCCCTTGGTATGATACACTAGGGACTTATAAGTCAGCTTATGCCAACTGGGGAAAGCCAATTTAACATACATTTTGTAAGGGGTTACAACAGTGTCACTAGAGTCTGGTTAGCAGGCCCCAGGGCGCTCTCAGAGTCTAAACACCAGCAGTTAGTAGTTCAAATTGGGAAAAAGGCAAGACATCTGCAAAAATCATGTTTCCTCGCATCAGGACACTATGTGAGTGGATTCACCAGGACACTGAAGGGCATATTTATACTCCATTTGCCCTGAATTTGCGTCTTTTTTACGCAGATTTGGTGCAAAACTGATTCCATATTTATATTTTGACGTTAGACACATCTAACATCAAAATATTGGAGTTTGACCATTTTTTAGATGCGTGAACCTACCTTGTGTCAATGAGATGCAAGGTTGGCATTCCACATCTAAAAAATGGTGCTACGCCCATAGCCCCGTATCCCTGTGCCAAAATGGCACAGAGGGGCAGAGGGGCTAAATAATGGTGCAAAGCTTGATTTGCATCAATATTTAGCGCCTGGGTCAGACCAGGACTTAGGGGACCTGTGGACCCATTTCCATGGTTAAAGACCAGGGAATGGCTCCATAGGTGCCCTCCTCAAGCCCGAGCAACACCCCCACCCACACCAGAGGGACACTGGAGGATGGGGGACCCCATCCCAGGTAAGTAGGGCAGGTATAGGTTAGTATTTTTTGATTTTTTATATCAAAGTGCCATCAGGGCACCAACTTGGGCCCCCCTGCATGGCACAGGGTGTGGTATGGATGGTTTTGCTTCAGAAAAGGATGCTAGGCTAGTTAGAGGCACTGTTTTTTCCTCTAGCCAGCCTACACGTGATTTTTTGGTGCAAAACCCCGTTCTACCATACTGCCACCCCCACCCGGCTAACATCATTTTTTTTTTACACTAGCCCACCCTTTGCACCGGCTTGCGCCATTCCATAAAAATATCACCCGGCTGGCGCTCAGCAATGGCACAAGCCGGTGCAAAACTTTTTGATGCAAAATTGCATTAGTGCAGTTTTGCATCAAAGAGTATAAATATGCCCCTGAATGTGGGTTTGCTGTCAGGACTTGGATTGCTGTGCAATAATAGTTTGTTATATGATTGGAAATAGATGATGTTTGCCGATTGTGTGGGCTGCATAGGCTTTGCCAGTACACCGTGTGTGTATTTTTGTGTGTATGTGTGGATGTATCTGTGTGTGTATTGTTATGACACAGATTGTTATAAAACTAACAGTTGTGGGAACATTGAAAACAGATGTAATTAGCCGATGGATGCGTGTGTCCGTGAGTAGATTTTGCTAGGACAATATGTGTTTGTGTGTGTATTGTCAGGGCGTGGATTGGTGTACAAGTAACAGTTCTGAAAAATGATTGTAAATAAGTGTAAGTGGCTGATGGGGAGGGTGGAGTTGAAAAGTGTGTGTGTGTGTGTGTGTGTGTATGCGTGCACGTGTGTGTCTAAGGTTTTGCCAGGACACTGTGCATGTGTCTGTGTGTCAGTGTGCATTTTGCCAGACAATGTATGCGCCTGAGTGTGTCACAATCACAAATCCCTTTGCACTGTCTAGCCATCAGGAAAACAACAACCTCTACCCACTACCTCAATTTGTCACTTAATCAACGAGGCACATTTCCTACTCCACACTTAGCCTTGGGCTGCCAGTGGGGTCAATGGCCAACCGTGGTCAGTGTAAAGGCAGCCACTCTAGCAGATACTCGTGGTAATGTTTAGGTAGTATGAGAACATCAGTGTGTGAGTGATGTCCAGACATGTTGTGTGGTTCTTTTATCTGGCAACAGCCAATCCTTTTGTCATGATCAAGAAAAATACGGAGACAGTTTTTCTTCAGCCCAATCACCCTCGCCTGAAAACAAAAAAAGTAACATGTTGGATCAAAATCCTTTTGTGTTTTTTTTTACCAGCCTGCGGGCATTTCATTGGTGGATTAGATGTGTCAATCCTTGTTTGAGGTTCTTCTCATTATGAAACAATCACCCCTATTAAAACCTGATCTGTTGACTTGTCAGATGTTTGTTTTGTAATGAAGATGCTGTGATACTGGCTGTGGCTGGAGATCATGTATGCGCTGAAGTGTTGCTGTAAACTCACTGCCTATAATATTTGAGTTTAACTGCAAGCCCACTGCTCAAGCGCCACTCCACAATTCAAAAACAGGGCCAGGACATTTAAAGTTAGGGCCTTAGTGTGTACCTCCCCACCCCCTCGCCAAGTGCAGCCACAGAGTGCCTTAGATTATAGGATTGTACTTTGCCAATAAACTCCCAACTGAATACAGCATCACCAGCACATGCGCACAGAGTTTTCTCAAAGGATATGAGTTCTGACAGTCTGGCACTGATCCAACCCAATTTAAAAGCAGTTTTGGAAAGTCCCGAGTGGTGAGTAAAAGAGGAAATGGCGCCCATGAAGTCATGAGTCAGTGAAATCGGGTGATGCTGGGACAAGGGGCAAACATCCTAAATTAGGCATATATGGTGACGTAATAATAACGACTTGTTTTTATAGTCCTAAACACTGAGCCTCTGCCATTTCTCAGCACTGTAAACAGTAGATGTCACCCATATTATGATACTTAATTTACCCTACTTGGAAGAATAGAAGGAGAAGCAGAAATTATGACCACCATCAGCTCACTGAGCCATCTTCGGGTGATAAAAATCCACTGATTCCTTGCGGATGCAGTAAGTCTTCCATCGGTTGTGATAGCATCAACAGAATTACCCCTGCCAGACTACAGGAAAGCAACGATACTTCCTATGCCGGTAATTCCACTTTTGTAATCACTCCAGTGGAGAATTTATCATATCCAAACAGCAGATTTACATAACTACTCACTTCCAATCAATGACATTGTCCTGTGTACGCTAGCAAGGCCCCTCCCTTTAGAAATCCCTTTCTCTGCACTTCAGATCACACCTAATTGACTGAAGGTCATAAGGTCTCTGAAACTCACCCCACTGCCCTCTACTTAAAATGTTGGAGATTTAACATTATCGTGGTCTATCCTGATCAGGACCAAGTAGGTTTACCTCTAACCTTCAAGTAAACACGGGTAGACCAACTTACCAGCTTGAGATGGGAAAACAGAGAAATTGTAATTATATAGCGCTTAGTACCCCAGACAAGGCATCAAAGCGCTTTTTGGCGAGTAGTACGCTACTCCGGAACCCAAAAGGATTAGTGGTGGATTAGTTAAGGGAAATATGAGTACAGTATTAGTATTAGTAGGAGCTGAGTTGATCAGAACCTACCTGAAGAGAATATGTATTAAGCATGTAAAAAACCCGTCAGAGACTCTCAGGTATTTGCATATTGTGTTGTCTCATGGGCACCTTGTCCCCCAAAGTGAGTATACGCAAGAAATCCACACAATTAGTTACAAAAACATTTCGTTTATATCCAATTTTAGTGCATAGTATTTTTAAAACTATCACCGTAAATACAAAGGTAGAAATAACAATTATATATAAACAGATTAAAAAAATTATAAAAGCAGCCAATTTCTCTTTTTATAGCTTCGCGTAGTGCCTCCGAATTCTGCCTGGTAAACACATTAGCACCAAAAGTCCGCCATTCTATGAGGGTTCAGTATTTAGATGTTTGTTATCGCGTGCACGAATTTGACACATTTTGCAGCTGAAAGGCCTGTCTGCAGGACGAGGCTGGACTGTGTCTGTGTGGCCTCGTTAGCAGCCTTGCCACTCCTCATAGCATTACTGAGGTGATGCTGAGAAATGCTCCACCCTTCCGACTCCGAAGCTTCTCTCTCCCTCTCTCCCTCTTCCCTCCCTGGGAAAGCTTCAAATTATCATTCTTGGCATTAGGTTGAGAAAAATACATCCTGGTATACATGGTGTCAGGTGGGAAGGAAAGCACAAGAGTTCACTCACGTATTCACTGTAAAGGCACGTTACGTTTCTGAGTATATGAATATATGGACTAAAAGCACACCACCAAAATACACAATAGAGGTAGCGCACGTTATCATTCAATAATAAGCATAAATGCATACGAAATTGGCAGTAATTGCTACTGAATAGTGACCTTTGGGGCCTTAGGTCCAGTTGCGGCTCGCAACAACGAGAAAGGGCGGCGTGGGGGGGGTAAATAAAAATAAAATAAAATAAATAAAAACGAAAACACTTACCTCCTCAGCCACGCGCCGCTCCTCTGTCCCTCGTCGCGCCAGGCTGCAAGCACAGGCTCCCAGCCTGCCCTGCGGCCAATCCTGACGCTGGGCTCTCTCCAGTTGCCGGACTGGGGACAGCCTACTGCACATGTGTGTTTGGCCAGCCCAAGACGGCTGCTCAAACCTACATGTGCAGTGACCGTGGCCCCACCCCTTATCAAGTAAACGCTGTTTATTATCGTTTTCTTATAAAGGTTTCGCAGCTGCGGCTGCTGGTGGAGGGCAAAGCTCCTCCACCCTGATGGAGGAGCTGCCCCTGCTTAGGTCACAGTGACAAAATGCACAACACAAGCAGCTTTTAGACGCAAAGCACATGCTAAAGTTTCAGTGCAAGTTGCTTCTTGCACTAGGATAGTTGTTCTTTGGATGAAGCTTGAGCTGTCATATTCAGAGGGATGCTGAACTTTTGCTTAGGTACAGGATTTGCTGTGTTGTCTACTTCAGCCAGGGTACCCCAATCCAAACTGGACTGTGCTCTCTCTGGCCTCTATCCCCAGTTCCTGTAGTTTTCTGAAGCCATGTTCCTTCGTTGTTTTCCAAAAGCTAGTTCTCATTCTGTACCCCTGCTGAATGTGCTTCGTCTGATGTGGGTTCTTTGAAAGTTCTGTGCATGAACATTACAGCTTTATAAGTATGCTTAAGTATTTTGTTATTAGTGTTGCACTGGAATAACTACAGCAGTCATATAGACAGGCAATACCAGCGGATGGGGAAAGTCTTCAATAAACAGCCCCTAGAATGGTGCTCTTGCGCACTGAGCAGTTAGTCTGCATGCTTCTGCGAGGGAGGAGCAGTCATGTTTCATCCTGGATATGAACTGGAGTCCGGTCCGGGCCAGACCCGGATGATGCTTACACACTGAAAGGCCTATGCAGCTGAGAAGCAGCCCTGTCTGCCCACCCGTGCAGACGATCACCTTGTAAGGAGATGGGCTCCCGCCCCCAGTGGTTCATTTGGTATCAGCCCGGATCGGGAGGGTTGTCTTAAATGATGGCTTCCACGTTCAAGGTGACAGCCACGTTTGCCTTTCTCAGCAAAGAAGACAAAGCCACAAGTAGACACGGCCTCCCTCAACACTGCCTCTGTCTCGCTCAAAACCTCGTGAGGTCGGCCATCTTTAGTGATGCTCTCGCTGATAAAGACTGCTGAAGCTTTAGTCAACTAATGATTGAACTTACTCTACCAATGGGACTTCTGTATATCCATCCTGTGCAAAGTACAAACATGAAACAGGTCTTCCATGAAACTTCATGTTAAAATGTTCTTATGGAGAGCACAGTGATACTCATTGGTTCTTGTTCACTCTATGTGAAACTGCACAAATTAAAAATAAAATACATTAAAAAGAATACATTAATTTAGATTCGTTTTGAAACCCAGTGGTCTGGTGTTGACTGTAATCAAACAGTTCATTACTGGCCCAGATTTCAAACATGTAGTTCAATCTCTCGTGCTATTCAAGATGGACTTTGGTATCTCCCTAATCTTAAGGGTTCCCAAACCACATCCTACCCTCTTAAAAGCAGCCTTACATGCTGGGGTGTGGAAGACAAAGGGAATGAGAAATATTGATACATTTTGCCCAATCTGATCTCACTAACGTAGCATTCTACTACAGCATGAAATATCCTTCGGAGTTGAGGTAAGTCAACACCACCCTTGGAGATCCCACGCTCTTAGAAGATTCCAACACTAAAGTGACCCTTTCCAGGAAGTGCATCCAGAGTGTGAAAGAGCATTCCGCCAGTCATTTGAACAATACATCCCATAAAACATTTATACAAGAACTGCAAAACCTAGTCTTCCAGTGAACCCTACCAACAATTAATATTATGAGATTGGGAATGTCTGTAAACCTAAAATATCACCTCAACACTTTGACAATAACATTTCCCAGTTATTAGTACTAAAAAAAAAATACTTTGAAAATGGAACACTTCTACAGTGTTTGGACCCAAAATAAATTGAAGAAATTACAGTGTGAAAGAGGCACAAGGTTTAAGAGTTAGGGTTTGAAGATATAGGGTATATAGAGCTTAGAGGTTATGGTTATCGGGATAGTGGTTGAGGCTACGGGCATAGAGCTATAAGACGTTAAAGGCCTGTGTTGTAGGGTTAAGGGTTTGTGGTACAGAGTTAATGGATAAATTCATAGATTATGGGAGATTAGGGGAATGGGATAGAGGGGAAGGGTATCAGGTACAGGGGTCTGGGGTACAAGGTGTAGGATATACGGCTACAAATTAAAGAAATTGGGTTACAGGTATAGGATTAAAAGTCAACATTTAAGAGTTTGGTATATAAGGTTAAGGGGCGTCTGATCAGGGTGTACAATTAAGCAGTTAGGTGCTCAGGATATCAGTGGGCAGGTTAGAAATTTGGGGAATACGGTAACGTTTTTATGGGTAAGCAAGTTAAAGTTTAAAGTTGTCTATGCCTCAGGTTATAGAGGTTAAAAAATGTAATTAACAAGGTACAACTAATTATAACCTCTTAGCTTCTGGGCCTTTTCACCCCCAGTGCTGAGACCTTTTTTGGCTATTTGGGGTAGTTCACGCTCAGGCCTTCATAACTTTTTGTCCACATAAGCCATCCACGCCAAATTTGCGTCCTTTTTTCCAACATCCTAGGGATTCTAATGGTACCCAGAGTTTGTGGTTTCCCCTGGAGGAGACCAACAAATTAGCCAAAATACAGTGAAAATTTAGTTTTTTCCAAATAAATGGGAAAAAGGGCTGCCGAAGAAGGCTTGTGTTTTTTTTCCCTGAAAATGCCATCAACAAAGGGTTTCTGGTGCTGAAATCACCATCTTCCCACCTTTCAGGAACGGGAAGACTTGAATCAGAAAACCACATTTTTCAATACAAATTTGGCATTTTACTGGGACATACCCCATTTTTACTATTTTTGGTGCTTTCAGCCTCCTTCCAGTTAGTGACAGGAATGGGTGTGAAACCAATGCTGGAACCCGGAAAGCTAAACATTTCTGAAAACTAGACAACATTCTGAATTCAGCAAGGGGTCATTTGTGTAGATCCTACAAGGTTTTCCTACAGAAAAGAACAGCTGAAATAAAAAAAATATTGAAATTGAGCTGAAAACAACAGCCATTTTTCTTTATGTTTCACTCTGTAACTTTTTCCTGCGATGTCAGATTTTTGAAAGCAATATTCTGTTATGTCTGCTGGACTCTTCTGGTTGCGGGATATAAAGGGCTTGTAGGTTCATCAAGAACCCTAGGTACCCAGAGCAAATAAATGAGCTGCACCCTGCAGTTGGTTTTCATTCTATACTGGGTATACAGCAATTCATTTGCTGAAATATGAAGAGTGAAAAATAGGTATCAAGAAAACCTTTGCATTTCCAAAATGGGCTTAAGATAAGGTTTTGAGGAGCAGTGGTTATTTGCACATCTCTGAATTCCGGGGTGCCCATACTAGCATGTGAATTGCAGGGCATTTCTCAAATAGACAACTTTTTTACACACTCTCTTGTATTTGGAAGGAAAAAATGTAGATAAAGATAAGGGGCAATAACACTTGTTTTGCTATTCTATGTTCTCCCACGTCTCCCGATAAAAATGATACCTCAGTTGTGTGGGTAGGCCTAGCGCCCGCGACAGGAAATGCCCTAAAACACAACGTGGACACATCCCATTTTTTGACAGAAAACAGAGCTGTTTTTTGCAAAGTGCCTACCTGTAGATTTTGGCCTCTAGCACAGCCGGCACATCAGGAAACCTACCAAACCTGTGCATTTTTGAAAACTAGAGACCTAGGGGAATCCAAGATGGGGTGACTTGTGGGGCTCTGACCAGGTTCTGTTACCCAGAATCCTTTGCAAACATCAAAATTTGGCCAAATAAAACACTTTTTCCTTTCATTTCGGTGATAGAAAGTTCTGGAATCTGAGAGGAGCCACAAATTTCTATCCACCCAGCATTCCCCCAAGTCTCCCGATAAAAATGGTACCTCACTTGTGTGGGTAGGCCTAGCGCCGGCGACAGGTAATGCCCCAAAACACAACGTGGACACATCCCATTTTTTGACAGAAAACAGAGCTGTTTTTTGCAAAGTGCCTACCTGTAGATTTTGGCCTCTAGCTCAGCCGGCACCTAGGGAAACCTACCAAACCTGTGCATTTTTGAAAACTAGAGACCTAGGGGAATCCAAGATGGGGTGACTTGTGGGGCTCTGACCAGGTTCTGTTACCCAGAATCCTTTGCAAACCTCAAAATGTGGCTAAAAAACACGTTTTCCTCACATTTCGGTGACAGAAAGTTCTGGAATCAGAGAGGAGCCACAAATTTCCTTCCACCCAGCACTCCCCCAAGTCTCCCGATAAAAATGATACCTCACTTGTGTGGGTAGGCCTAGCGCCGGCAACAGGAAATGCCCCAAAACACAACGTGGACACATCCCATTTTTTGACAGAAAACAGAGCTGTTTTTTGCAAAGTGCCTACTGTAGATTTTGGCCTCTAGCTCAGCCGGCACAACAGGAAACCTACCAAACCTGTGCCTTTTTGAAAACTAGAGACCTAGGGGAATCCAAGATGGGGTGACTTGTGGGGCTCTGACCAGGTTCTGTTACCCAGAATCCTTTGCAAACATCAAAATTTGGCCAAAAAAAACACTTTTTCCTTTCATTTCGGTGACAGAAAGTTCTGGAATCTGAGAGGAGCCACAAATTTCTATCCACCCAGCATTCCCCCAAGTCTCCCGATAAAAATGGTACCTCGCTTGTGTGGGTAGGCCTGGTGCCCGCGACAGGAATAGATCACACAACGGTCAATGTTGGTCCTTACATGAGGCAGCTGTTGACCTTGGGGTGATCCATTCCTGACGCAGGCACTAGGTGTAGGCACTCAAGTGGGGTAGTGTTTTTATCAGGACAGGTGAGGAATCACTGGGTGGTAGGAATTTTGTGGATCCCAGCATATTCCTGTAGTTTGTGTAACAGAAATGCGAGAAAAATAGAGTTTTTATTCAACATTTCAGCTTTGCAGGGTATTCTGGGTAAGAAAACTTTGGGGAATCCACACAAGTCACACCTCTGTGGACTCCCCTGAATGTCTAGTTTCCAGAAATGTTTGGGTTTAGTGTGTTTCTCTATATGGCCGCCGAACCCAGGACCAAAAACAAAGGTGCCTGCCTTACAAAACCAGTTTGTTTTGCGATAGATAATTTTGATGTCTCCACAATACGATTTGGGCGGTGGAATTTGGGGCTGAACTAAATTGGGGAGCTCCCAAGAGAGCACTCTCTCTCTCTCTCTCTCTCTGCTTGCCGCCGCATTCACCTGCTCTCTGGGTTGGGCTAACCCACTATTACCCAGTTGCACAGACTGCTTGCGAAGGGACAGCAGGACTGTCCTCATCACCTCCCTCATAATGTACTGGAAGAGGAGTTATCGAATGGGACTCCTCCGACTGAAAAATCACTCCCAGAGTCTGCGCCATTGTCCTATCCCTCAGATGCTGTCTCAGTATCGGATGTCTCAGTCTCTGATCCTATGTCAGAGCTGTCCTCTATAACCCGAGTGCCGGCAGCAGTCATCCATCAAGATTCCTTCTCTGCTATTGGCTAAACTGTTGCTCTAAAACACTAACCTACGTAGACAGTCACAAAATCGATGGTGTGTGTGAGATACGTGCAACAGTAGAGGCCACCTTACCTGCGCTTCTTCCCTCAATCAGCACGTTCTTTCAAGACACTCAAAAAACACCTTATCACATACCATTCGTCACAGTCTTTAGCACCTCCTGCGCCCAGTCCAACAATCATTATTGGTGCTCCCACTCACTCCTCCTCGGATTCCCTCATTACCACCCAGCAAAAGTGCCCTTCATCTCTCCATAGCCGCCCCGCACATACATTTCATTTGTGTTATAGCACAGGTAATGGCTGACTTTACTAATGTACTCAGCTATTGACATAAAATACAGATTTGCTCTTTGCAGTAGGCATATAAACCTTCTGCGCTTCTTTATGGCACTAAAAGTGACACTAGACAAAAGTCTGATCCTTTCGTAGCAGAAACATATTCACAATACTTACTTGACTTTTTTATTGCTGCCTAAAAGCTACAGGTGAAATGCGTCAGTTGAAGTATGTGCATAGCTTTGAAGACGCAAGCTGCAACTGCAAGACAACTGGTGGCAAATCTATTTATAAATATATATATATATATATATATATATATATATATATATATATATATATATATATATATATATCACTTTTATATGTGGGTCTGGTTTTCCTGGGAGCCGATCGCAGCCCCCAGGGAAAGCACACACATATTGACAAAAGTGATATATATATATATATATATATATATATACATAGATAATATCTATAGATAGATCTATATATATATCTATAGATATATCCATGTATATAGATATATCTACATATATAGATCTATATATATATATATATAGAGATCTATTTTTTTTGTTGTTGTATGGTTTCCTTGGGGGCCAAAATTCCCCCACAGGGGGTCGCCCTGCCCACGGGCGACCCCCTGTCCATTTATTTTATTTTATTTTATTTTTTTGACCCCAGGGGGTACCTACCTTTTTTTTTAAAAAAATATGCCCCCGGGGGGGACAGCCCGTTTTCCGAGGGGCCGACCCCCCCAAGTGAAATCCCTGGCGTCTAGTGGTGTTTCCTGGCCCCCGATCGCAGCTGTGCTGCGATCGGGGGCCAGGAAACCAGAAAGTGTTTCGCTGTGCTGCGATCGGGGGCCAGGAAACACTTTCAGGAAGGCCTCGTAAGAAAGGGGAGACTCTCCCCTATCTCACGAGGCCTTCCCGAACGTGGGGAAGGCCGTTTTCCCCATCGGAGCAGGAAGCAGCCGCAAGGGTGCTTCCTGCTCCGATGGGAAATCAACTTTGTTACGTCAGCGCGCCTCGTGGCGCGCTGACGTCACAAAGGGGCGGGGGGAGACACGAAGCTTCCGTGTCTCCCTGGGACACAAAAAATAATAAATAAATCCTTGGGTGCAACACACCCGAGGATTTATTAACCCCCTCCCTGGTGTCAGCCACTGGTCGTGACCCGCACCAGGGAGGTAGTGCGGGCGTCAGCCAGTGGCCGACGCCCGCAGTGAAGGGGTTAACAGTCTCAAGGACTGTTTATGTTATTATTATTGTAAATATTGTTTATTTTTGTGGTTTTGGACACTTGAAAATTACTTTCTGTGAACCAAATTATTATTGCCTGTACCCATACCTTATAAGGCCTAAATTATGTATAAGTATTATTTAGGTCAGTATTTCTTAGTATTTATAATTTGGTTGATATGGCACACACTCCGACATTCCCATGGTGAGTATGCATAAAGGTCCCACGGACCACTGCCTACTCTTACAAAATGAAAAGAAAACTTTTCATTTTTCATTTTTAAGCACGTCCCGTTTTCCTTTAAGGAAAAGGGCCTGCATTTAAACAAAAAACAAAAAAGATTGCTTTATTTAAAAGCAATCACAGACAAGGTGGTCTTCTGAGCCCAGCAGGCCACCATCCTTGTGATTGTAGCCATTCGCAGTGGCTCGCAAATTGCGACCTACCTCATGAATATTAATGAGGTACATTTGCGAGCCCTTGCAAATCGCAGGATGAAACTCCTGGAGTTTCATACATTCCAATAGCGATTACTTAATTGTGATTCGCTAAAAATCGCAATTAGGTAATCGCTATTGTAAAGAATGATACATCTGGTCCAAAGAGTCCTAATAGGAGGCAGAGATTTTGCACATGCCCAAATGGTGACTCTTTCCACTTACTTTGGGTTAATGAGTAAAGGTCGTTCACCATATTTGATGAAACAGGGGAAGATGAATAACATGGCTAGAACACTCTCTAACTCGCCAGCCAGGTCTCTATGATATGAATGTTGACATATACTTACCTACATAGACAACATCCTTAATCGAGAGCAGCTCTGCACAAAGCTATGCTACTAGCAGGGCATTCAGTATATTATACAATTAGAAACACCGATTCACTTACTGATAAAACCAAGGACGACTATGGCAAATTTAAAACTGCAGTTGAAATAATTACTAAAATAATTGAAAAAATATAAATGCAGGAAATAACAAACATGAATTAAGACATCCTCGACAAAGTAACTGAAGAATTTAAAGAGACGCTAACAGAAAGAAATACATAAAATAAAAGGCAAGGGCTAGAATTTTTGTTGCAAATGGGTCTACTTCCTGATTAAGTACCAGTAGCCTGGAATAAATAAAGAGTAAAGAGGCAGGACCTTACACAATCGCACCTGAAATTACTTACATTCCAACCAACATTGAGGAAGGATACAGGCACCCGAACCCTTGCTAAATAACCCCAGTATCTAAAAGAGTGTTTTCATCCATAACTTAGAAACCTGATTTTGGAAATAAAATGGAAAGTAAATCTCAAAAGGTGTTTTGTACTTGAGACTGTAGCTCACAGCACAACTATCCCAGCAATTCTATAATGCCCAAAATCAACCTTTCAGACATCGGAAAACGCGGCCACAAACAGAAACCTCTACCTAGAAGCAAGCCACTATACTTAAGAAGTATGTGGATGCCGATAGAACTCCTAGAGACCCCAGAATTTTGGCATTTCTCCCTAAAGAAATATAGAATCATAGCAGAACTCCAAAATTGGAAAGAACATTTGTGGAAGACCTCAAAAAATAGATAAGATAGTTAATTCATATGACAGATAAAAAATGTGACGAATGTAGAATCAAAAGTGATAGAATTAATCAAACACTTGAATAAAGTAACCAGGGAGAGACAAAAAAGAATGATGACATCCTGAACAAAGGAGTTGAAGAATCTGAAGAGGAGTGGATCAAAAGAAAGACATAAAATAAAAAGCAAGAGCTAAAAATGTTCGTACAAATAGGTCTATTAACTTTCTTGATTAAGACTATTAACAGTGTAGACTCCATGACTTGCCTGGGGCAGAGCTAGGTTTGTTGGAATGGTGGAGTGCAGTTATTTGAGTGATGTGCTCTCTTAAGTGTTCAAAGGATGCTATACTCATACGTATATTGGGAATGAGGAGTGAACTGAAGAGTTTGAAGGATTTGCACACACAATGTATGTGGGGCGAATATGTATTTATCTGTATTACTGACCATGCTTGGGTATAAATGTATGTAAGATGAAACTCTTGCATTCGTTTAGATGCCCAGGGAGTCTGGGCACACACCTCCATTAGTGGTATAAAATGGATCAGGTATGAGACTTTCCAAAAAATAGTTCATCCACCTCAGTTCCTTCCTCAAATGTTTTACGGTGATCTGTCAAGCGAGGGCCTAGTAAAAGGGGTTAGCCCCTAAACACTTTTTTTTCCCATGCAATACCCATGGGGAAAATAAGACAACGATACAGAAAAAACTGCTGAAAACAATTACACCAAATTTGGCAGAAGGCTGGCTCTTTACTTAGAAAGCATGTGTTTTGATGTAAAACCAGTTTATGAGATACTAAAGTTAAAAAATAGCGATATCTTCTACTGTGGAGTCCAAATAAATCGCTCTGATTGGCTTGCCCACTGGACAGCGCGCAGAACAAGCAATGTAATTGGCTGGCCAAAACATGAGAAAGAATGTTGCGGCTACCTTTACAGGACTCGGACACTTGGTCCATGACTCTGGAAAAATGTGTTTGAAAAACAGAGAAATGTCCAGAGTGCCTGGTAGGCAGTTGGCCCCCTATCGGGGTTGAGAGCGGGGCCTGGCACCACGCCTAACTGCTAATACAACACTACTCATGGCTGAAGGCCGCCCACCATGTGGAGTTGGCCCAGATGTTTCATAATATAATATTACTTTACACTGAAGAACTATATAATTTCACTGAAAACGCAAAAGATTATGGTGGAGTTACGGGTAAGTAAGGTAGTAAGATTTTCCCATATGTGAAAAAAACTTAAAAATTCTCTGAAAAAAACAAAAGTTAAACTGGAGTTTTACATAGGTCTTCTAATAATAAAAAAAACTACAGTTGTGCAACAAAAAAAATGAAATTCATCAGTTAAACAAACTGATATAAGTACAACTTGCACCAGTGTATACACAGAATATCGGAACCCAAAATATCATGGGACAAAATATGGTGTCAAGAATATCGAGGACAAAATAATTGTGAAGGTAAGTTTCTATAGGATATACAATAAATAACTCCACATATATGCACCTTGACAATATATATATCTTCAATGTAAGTAGATTTGGAGTAAAGAATAATAAATCTATACTTACCTATTTGCACTTACCTTCTCGATATTTTGGTCCTTGATATTTTTGATACAAGATTCTGTTCACAAAATATTGTTGGTTCCAGTATTCTGTCAAGGATCCCTTGCACCACTATGATGCACTCTTATGGCCTTACAATTTACTTCACTGATGACATCTGAAATCTATGGCTGTGCATGGTATACTTATGTCAGATACGTTTAACTGGTGAATTTCGTTAGTTTCTTTTTGTCAAAGGGCAGCCATGATTGGCGGTCACCCATGAAGATTTTAAAGAAGTGAAGGAGAATTTCCAGTTGAACACATTGAGGAATATTGGCCAATAAGAGGTGGGGGCGCAATTGAATCTTTGCGCATTGTACTGACTCATGTGAGACTTTCCATTCACCATACACACAAACCCAGAAAGTAAATAAGGACAAACTATAAGAGGAAAGGCAGCAGGTAGGGAACATTCAACATCAGACACTGACAATGGATTTCTCCTTTCAGGAGGAGGGTGAACGGGCCATGCCACTGGAAAAGGAGGCGGATTGGCTGTTCAGAATGGCACAGACTACCGGGTTCCATTGTGGAATACTGCACGCTGACGGAGAGCAGAGGGAGGCGCATCACCAAGAGGACGTGGGAGAAGAGAAGGAGGACACCCCGAACAGCCATGATGAGGAGATGAAGAGGCCTGTTAATGACAAGGCGATGCAGGAAGCCACAGAGACCTGGTTTGAAGAGTGGTGGACACCTCCAGAGAGAACGCAGCAGCCTGCCACAACTCAGGAAAGTTGTGGCTGGTGTGATGAATAAGTGGGGACAGATCAGAGTGACGGGGTTGGTGAAAGAGCACGAGTACTCATTGGAGGAGATTTTCTTTTCCTTTTTGTTGTTTGTGTCCTACAAGGGTGGCCGTGATATATTATTTGCACTGATGAAAAAAAAAACAGGTTCATATTTCCCTACTACATATGTCCTTGTTCGGGAGATAACAATCTCCATGTTTGGAAGAGAGAAAAGGCCCTTAGGGTACTCGGCCATAGAATTAAATCCCACAATACAACCCCGTATAACACCCTGATCTCATTCCTCATGGGCATTTTTTGTCACTTTAGTTTACGGTGTTGGCTAAGGGAGGAGGATTCTCTCCCTTGGCACTTTTTATGACAGGGATACCTACAAGTGGAAAGGAAAAGAAAAAAACAAATTTAGTGATCCACTGTTGCTTTGGTGATGGAAACACTACCATATTAAGAACACTACTTACAGCATTGTTTGTATTCCTTTTGAGGATGGTGGTGGCGCCAGCCATCTTCGGAGCACTAAAGGAAAAGGGAGAATCCATCACTACACCTCTCACTGGTTCAAGAGAACAATACAAGTAGATCCCTGGGCTCTAATAAAGGACTCTTCTTTTTTAACATTTTTGGTTCATTGTACAATAAACAGTAACATTTTGCAACATCACAAAGCCTCCAAAGCCATATTTATACCCTTCCCTCTCATTCCCTCCCTGTGGGACGTACTCAGATAGTTCAAACTCCTGGGAGACCACCCATCTTCCAAGCCATAATTAAAAAGTCTGGGTATCATAATCGATAACAAACTTACAAGGAAGCCCAAGCCAAAAAGTGGTCATCAAGCTGCTTTGGTCTACTGAGAACCCTCAGGAAGCTGCTGTGCTGACTGCCAAGCCCTACACTGAGAGTGGTGGTACAAGGCCTGGTACTATCACAGCTAAACTATGGGAAGGGCCTATATTTGGGGTGTCCGAAATCAGTGATTAAGAAACTCCAAGTGATCAAAACGTGGCGGCCCAGATTCTTCTAGGAATCCCAAAGCATCAGACTGCCTCGCCTGCACTAGCCACTCCTCTTTGGCTCCTGATACAAAAAAGGATTCAGTTTAAAGCCCTGTGCCTGGCCCACCATGCATTGCACAGGAAGGGGACAAAAATGATGTCAATATTTTATTCATCCCTATTGTATTTCAAGAGATTTAAGACCTGGGAACTTAAATTTGCTTGTCATCACGAGGGTGAAGGAGGCCAGGAGTAGGGGCTCCCATTTGCATACTATGTCCCCAAATTATGAAGCTCCCTTCCATCAGCTCTCAGGCAGAATGACAACATACTCAGTTTCAGGAAACAGCTTAAAACATATTTGTTAGCTTAAATAGGATGTTTCAGAAGTCTGGCAGGACCACCCAGCGCTGGGAAATCCTTTAGGTATCCATGCGCCTAAGAAATGCTCTGAATTGAATTACATTTGTGACAACTGCCTACTCCAGCAAAAGGTCAGATGCCTGCTGTCATTACAATTAAGAGTTTTGGAGGGGAGGGGTCTCAAGTTTAATGAAAAGCCAGAAGTGATGGGAACATCAGTGACTCCTCAATATATTTTACAGGTGGCCCCATAATTTTCTGGTAGTCATGGGGAGCAATATTAGGCACTTCAGATAATTTCTAGCATGAGTGAAGTGCAAGCATCAGATTAGATGAAATTCTGGTGCAAGGGAATTCTTTATGGAGTCAGGCCTTTTTTGTACCCTGTAACTAGGAAGGTAAGTAATTGAGGATCGTCTTTACAACTCCTAAGCATGCATCAAACATCCAGACAGCCTCAGCATGCCCTAATACAGCATCCTTTCAAGCAGGCATTCTTAGATCAATGTTCTTTGGTCAGAAACCTTATTCATGCCTGCTTCCTTCTAGTTCTCTTCAAGCATCTCTGCTATGTCCTACAGCTTCATATTCCTTGAATCCCAAGAGTGGATGTCCTCGACTTCTCTCTTGATTCCCTTGTCCTCATATAGTGAGTGACCTTTTGTCTGGGTCTCAGGTCAGCATACCTGTCAAATTATGGATTCATGAGGTAATCAGAGGGTATAGCTAACCAGGCCTTTTCCTAGCACATGGGACTTAAAACTGTGCATAATAATAATGGCAAAGGGCACCTTCTCTTTATTGTATTGTCTTGCAGAATTTGTGTAACCCCTCATATCACTGCCTAGGGTGCAAAGCACTCCAATTTGCATTAGGCTTAAGTTGTCCTTTTGGAGGATATAGTTGGAAGGATGTAATATGCCATATAGGAGCTGTTGGATCAGATACATGCAGTTTATAGACATGATCCATGCATGGTGTGGCACCCTTTGATGCAAACAGTTGTTATATGCCATTAGCAAAGCACACTATTATCATGTAGGTAACTTTGTTGAGCTTATTCTAGCCTGATTTGTTACTGAATGGGGACTGCAGGCCTAGTAGCATGTGTGAATGCCCGGTGGCTCATGGGGTACAGTTTGGTCGTGTGCCTGGGCTTTATTATTCACATAAATCTCGAACACCGATGTTGTGCTTATCTTTACCTTCACTGGTGCATTATTGCAGCCTTTCCCATATCCTGGGGTGGTTTTCAGTAGACCCAAGTGAAATTTAAATTATGCTGGTTTAATTTAAATAATTTCTCGAATATTTAATTACGCTCGTTATGTGAAACTCCCAAAATTACGGCATTACACCATGACCCATAATTTCACATGAATTACCCAAAAATTCTTACACCCCTAGTTTCTAGCCATCAGGTGCAAAGCCGGAATGGCCATACGAGGCATCAGTAATTGCCCCAGGAGGCAGGAAGGGTGGGGGCCCAGTTCTGTAGCAGTGCAGCAGTTTTAAAAACACTGCAAAGTTCCTTGTCTATCCACCAGTTTTCAGACAACAATAAAAGTGCCAAGATAACTCTGATGATTAATGTCCCTGTTTGAGAGGGATCAGGTTGTGTCTTGTGGCGGTTTTGACTCATCTAGGGTAGCACAGAGAATTAGCATGCCTGCTACATAGAACGTGTACTATGCAGAACTAGATCAGTATTTTATATACATAGATCAGTGGGATACTGCTTTTGTCATATAACATATTTTGTTATTGTACAGTTCATAGGTTACAATCATATTCTAGCACAGAGAGCTATGAACTGCCATCAAAGAGCTGCATGGAAACTGAATAGTACAGGTTACAAATCTATGTTCCACCCCAAAAGGGTTTGTTTGGGTAGAAATACATTTTTATTAGTAAAGTCATCCCTAATCACTGTGTTACGTTCTGAATCCGAGTTTATGCTTCCACAGACCGAGCACTCTTAAAAATTGCCTACCAATATGGGTAACGTGAATCCTACACCTTGTAGTTCCCTTTGTCAACATACTGTATACGCCTATTTACACTTGTATGAGTCATTGTCTTTGTATGTGTGTGTGATGTAAAGTGCTCTTACCTCCAGTGGGCAAACCCCATGTGCCAGGTGGGGGTCACCGTGAAGTAAAGGTCTTTGCCCTTGTGCAGCACCAGCCAGAGACCCTCATATGCCAGGAGGGGGCCATCATGAAGTGAGGGCCATTACCCAGGTGTAGAGCCGCCAGCAACCTCTGTGTGCCAGGAGGTAGGCTGTTGCTGAAGCAGGACTGTTGATTGTGCCCTTTGTGCCCAGACTGCTGTGAGGAACAATTACCAATTCCGGGAGCCGCAGCAAGGATGTTCAACACATGTGTGGGCTGTCCGTAGACTACTGGAGGCGTAATGTGTCATAGGGAAAGACTTCAATAGGTCACAGGCCCTCAGCCTTGGAAGAACAAGCCCCCTGAGATGCACTGTGGGCTTCCAGCACTTTCTGGCTGCCATTGGGTCAAGTAAGACTGTTTGAGGCTAGCAGGTCTGCTCTGGTTGTGCACGTATTTAGCAAAAAGGGCTGTGAAAGCTACCTTTTAAGGTCAAACTAGGGTTTTTTCATGTGGAGACTAGAGTGAGTTGCATCTAGGAGTTGCCTCTGGTATCAATTATCAAAGGGAAGGGATGGTGGGACTCAGAACAATGCTAGTACGCCTACCTTAAGAGACTGCAGATGTTACTTAGGTATTTGCCTTTACGCTTTGTGTGCTCACATTAAAATACAATATTTCTTTTAAAAGCAAGTATTAGGCTCGACAATCATACTGTTGTTACTGTGTGTACTTTGAGTCTTGAGCCTGTGCATGCTTCACACCTACCTCTCCCTCGAAGAGCCTAGGATTGCGCAACACACAACCACTGAGAGTCAAGTGCTGAAAAGGGGTAGCACTTGGCTCAGATACTCAGGATCCATAGCAGACTGGGCCCCGGACCATCAGGAGTAAAAGGCCTTAACCTTCCACGGTTGGTCCTAGTAACTCCTGTCAGCACCGTGGCCATGTGCAGTGGCGTAGCGTGGGGGGTGCAGGGGGGGCCGGCCGCACCGGGCGCAACATCTTGGAAGAGACTAAATCCACGGGTTAGGGGGCGCAAATTACTTGCCTTGCCCCGGGTTAGGGGGCGCAAATTACTTGCCTTGCCCCGGGTGCTGACAACCCACGCTACGCCACTGGCCATGTGAAAGGGGTTTTGACCCCGCCCCTCAATGATTTACAGAGACTACGCCAGGGGAGTACCGGTACTCCCACTTTCAGGAGTTTGAAGGCATAACTCCACACCTTTCTACAGATATGTCTAGGGTTGCCTGAATTTAGAGGTCTGTTTGCATGAGGCGTGACTGTCTTTCCCATGTCGTGGTATGTCTGGGAAAGAGGGCAAACAGCTCAATCGATGTTATGTTTGAGGGGTGCCTCGCTCCTTCGACTTAGCATATATTTACGGAAAAGACCCACCTCCTCCGTTTTTAATATGTCTTACGGTGCCTGAACTTCTCGGTAAAGGTAAATATTCTATTATTTGAACACAACGCTATACAGGTATGGTTCTATAAAATGGCTCTCGGGCATGAGTGACATGCACCTGGCTGCACCCGCCTCCCGGCCTCCACACGGGCGTCTACGCTGCCAATCTCTACGTGTGTTTACGTCGCCTGAAGGAAGACATTCAGACCAGACTCCTACTCCCTGTCTGCGCGCTCAGATGGAGGCGGGAGAGGCCTGCACCGGGGGAAATCCCAGAGATTCACCGGTCCCGAGGCAAGCTGCACCGGAAACGCACTGTAAAAACTCCCGAGGCTGGACGTGTTTGTCATTCGTGTAACAAGAGCTGCCGTGTGTCACTTATCAAGGAAAAGTCCCAAGCAGGGGGAAAGGGGAACACTGGGACTTAGTCATGGCCTGCGAGACACAGGCGGCCGAAACGCATGGATACAGGGAGACGTATTTAGAACACACACACACACACGGAGGTGTATTTACAAATAGACGAGCTCAGAAATACAAGAACACCCCACCTAAACCATATGCACAAACTTGCCGACACGTTGATACATGCAGCCGTACAGTTAAAGTGACACACAAATACATGCATGCACACATAGGAAAACTGCCTAACACACATGAATGCATGTACAAACAGCCCGGTACACACGCACATGTACAAAATCCGCACTCTCACCAATGCGTACAAACACAGGTACCTATATATTTACAGACAGGGCCAGCTTAGGCGCCCCCACCCCATGGCCATATACGCAGATTAACTCACTACCACCAGGTAAATCTGCCCCTCATCTCTTCATAGCCCCCTTTCACATACATTCATTTGTTTTAAAGTGCTTGTAAATGCTTTACTAATCCACTCAGCTATCCACATAAAATATAGTTCTGTTCTTTGCAGCAGGTACATTAACCACCTACACTACTTTATGGCCAGTCAAAGCTGCCGCTAGGCAAACACTCCCATCTCTCTCCCTAGCAGGAACAAATCACAAGAGGTATCTTGACATTTTAATTGTTTCCTGAAGGCTGGACGCACAAGGAACGTTTCTGCAGATGCTTTTAAATAGCAGGTTTCAAAAGTCATTGCTAAACACAGCGCCCCCTGAGGTCAGCGACCCCCAATCTAGGTCAGACCCCGTTCCAGCTGCACCGCTCACACTGCCCTAAAGCTGGACCTGTTTACAGACAGACACATACACACAGCACATGGCTAAAAATGCACGGTACAACACAGAAGGATAAAATCAGAAATTATTTTGAGAGCGGTACACACGGACCGGACAGCTCACACATATCGGTACACGGTCTCCCAGGGAACAGCTGACATCACAGAAGAGGGGACAGCGTGAGCTGGATACCCCGGTGCAGAGTTGATTTCCAGCTCCTGAGTGGGGGCTGTGCACAGCTGATGTCCATCAGGGGTTTTGCATCCTTCCCACACCATTCTAATTCTCTTTCCTATTGGACCACTCTGGTCAACCTCTCCCTCAGTCAAGGCTCCATTCCTGTTTCCTTCAAAACTGGGCAGGTCACCCCTCTGCTTAAAAAACCCACTGCTGATGCGAAAGAACCCCAACAATTACCGTCCCATCACTAACCTACCCTTTCTTGCGAAAATCACAGAAAAATGTGTAGCGAAACAACTCTCTCGCCATATCAAGGAAAATGATCTTCTTGACAATTTCCAGTCCGGCTTCATTCAAAACTGCAGCACTGAAACAGCCCTGCTGCTAGTGATTGATGACGTGCTGCGGATACTCGATTCAGGGGAGTCTTGTCTTCTAATTCTTCTTGACCTTTCTGCAGCCTTTGACACTGTCAATCACAACACTCTCCTGAACACTCTTCAACAGAGAATGGGCATGGAGGGCACTGTGCTCAAATGGTTTGCCTCCTTCCTCTCTGATAGATCCCAAATGATCAAAATAGCGAACAGTCTTTCAGCTCCTTTAGCGGTCAGTCAAGGTGTTCCTCAAGGCTCCATACTTGCACCCACACTGTTCAATCTCTATTTAGAACCGTTGGGAAATCTCCTGAGTAAATCCGGGATCCACTATTATCTATATGCGGATGACACTCAGATCTACCTCAAGGTGGCCTCCACTCACGATCTCTCCTTCCTTAGCTCTACTCTCGACTCCATTCAAAACTGGATGGCAACTCATCAACTGATCCTGAATCCCTCCAAAACAGAATTCCTCCTCCTCTCCTCCTCACTTTCTCATCCCCCAGTGCAAACATGGATGGATCAGATCAATCTAATGAACAATAAGCCCATCATTGTCGAGAGCGCAAAATCCCTTGGTGTCATTCTCGACAAAAAACTCAATCTACTCTCCCACATCGACTCCATTGCAAAGTCTGCTCGACACCAACTGCGCCTTCTTTGGGGGATTTGTTGCTTCTTCCCGGAGCACGACCTTAAAACCCTGGTCCAATCGCTGGTTCTCTCCAGATTGGACTACTGCAGCTCTCTTCTTACTGGCCTTCCCAAATCCCACCTTTCCCCCCTGAAGTCTATTCTCCATTCAGCAGCTCGTTTCATATATGGGGCCAAAAGAAGCGACCACATCACACCCATTTTATCCACCCTCCGTTGGCTTCCCATAGAGGCAAGATCTATCTACAAAACTGCATGTATCACCCACAAAGCCTTGCACTCCTCCTCCCCTCGCTACCTGGTGAATAAACTGAAACTCTCTGGGGGCTCCAGACCATCACGTAATGCAGAAAAGTTATTGCTTGAACCTCCCATTTTCAAGAAGGAAAGATCGATGGCCCAATCCTTTTCAGGCAACGCGGTGAGAATCTGGAACTCACTTCCGCCTCAGCTTCGGACCACCACCTCTTCCCAGGCCTTCAAAACTGACCTCAAAGCTCTCCTCCTTCAAAGACATTTCCAAATTTAATTCTAGCTCTCTGTTTCCTGAAGGAAGTCCTTCCATTATAGGAAATTCTGTTCTCCACGCCTATAGAAGTGCCTTCCCAGGGTGTTTTTGTGTTTTGAGTGTCTGCCATTTAGTGCAGTTTTATACCTCTACCTGTATTTTGTACTCTTTTGTATCATGCACACGGCACCTTTCCTTTTACAACGTATCATTTGCTACCTCTTATATCTTGTTTACTTTTGATACATGCACAACGGCCACCACTGCCTCATGTAACGGAACTATTGTTTGAGTGTTTTGAGTGTCTACCATTTATTGCAATTTTTTTACCTTTACTCGTACTTTATGTGCTCTTGTAACCTGCACACGTCACTTTTTCCTTTCGTAACATATCGTTTGCTACCTCGTGTATTTTTTTGCTCTTGATACTTGCACAATTTTCACTATTGCCTCATGTAATGTAACGTTTGTTTTTGTAACAGGCTCACTTGTAATTCTTCTCCTCTTGTATCTCTACTTTGCCTATTGTGAAGCGCTCTGACACCCTCGGGTATAGTCCGCGCTATATAAAAACGCATTAAATAAAATAAAATAAAATAAAAACCATTAGCAGCAAAGTCTTTGTTTATTTCTTAGAGCCAAGGGAGCAGGTCAGTGTAGAGATTATCCGACAGTGCTCAGCACTAAGTCCCCTCAGAGCCCCTTCATGACTGGCTCAAAGGCCCGACCCGCCTCAGACTTCCAAGCTTCCTCCTCTAGCGTGGTGAGACTGTTCCGAAAGTTGGGAACTCTGACACACAAACAAACATATGCACACTGCTCTCATATGCAACATATAAACAAAAACCAGCATGCATACACACGTGCTGCTTCACTCACATAACAGACAAGTTCATAGGAACAGATTCAAACACTCATACAATATAAACTGACAAATGTAGCTACACATAGGCACACAAAGCCAAATACAAAGATACACACAGGTAGACATATACATATATATTTCTTGACATGCATATTTTGATAAAGGCACGCCCACAGGGGCGTAGCTACCAATGGAGAACGAGACACAGAGGCAGCTGGGCCCAGCAGTGTAAAGGCCACTCTCCTCGCCATGCATGGCTGTCTTTCACTACCAAATCACAGGCTAGAGGGCCTATGTAGTTTGCTCGCTTCAGGGCCAATGGCACCTCTGCTATGTCGCCACACACACACACACACACCTCCTGAAATTCATAAGACAGGCAAAAGGTTTCAAAGATCGACACAGACATACAAAATTGATACAGAAAATGTATTTAAAAATAGGTTTGCACAGGTTCACATCCACACACACACTCCTAGGAACCTCCAAAAATCCTGCATTGCTCGGAGTCCTTGTACCAACACGCAAGCTCTGTGACACGCTACTGAAAAAGAATAAGGATGTTCATCAGTCACCTACTTATCAGGAAAGCAAAACAGATAGTTTAACAACGGATGATTCCAAATTAAGGCTTAAAATTATATCGGTTTACATATGCAATTTGCAAACCTATTACTTACCCTCTTTTCACATCCCATCTCATGCCAAAGATGCTGCAAAATGCCACCGCAACACGGTTGAAGCATGCCTTCTTATGTACACTTATGTCAAACCTCAACCAAAAGTCTTACCACCATGCTAAATGTAGGAGAGTGCCATCTTTCTAGAATATTTACCCCCACTTTTTGCCTGATGGCAGTGTGTTTAGACTACAGTTCACTGGGAGCCTGCTAATCAGGACCCCAGTGACTGTGCTCTTTCCCCTAAGTTTGGTTGCTGATAATCTTTTTACACCCACAGTTGGTATACTGGTGCACCTATGTAAGTCCCTAGTATAAGGTATCTTGGTACCTAGGGCATTGGTACACCAGGGGCCCCCCATGGGCTGCAGCATGTATTATGCCTCTCGTGGGAGCCCATGCAAACTGAGTCTGCAGGCCTACCACGGCACCCTGTGTGAAGTGGTACATGCACCCTTTCACCACTGAACCTGGTCACGGCACTTAGACACTATAAGTCACCCCTTTGGTAGGCCTTTCAGCCAAAGGGCAGGGTGCATGTTCCTAAGTATGAGGGTACCCCTGCATGAGTAGGGTGCCTCTACAGACCACAAGCCAAATGCTGGACTCGGTAAGCGCGGTGAGGCCATCTTAAGGAATGTAGTGGACCCTGGTCAACACGAGTGATCCAACTACATAATGTCTTCTCCGAACCTAGGCATGTTTGGTATAAAACATGTTGGAATCATGCAGCTACACTGATTCCAATGCTAGTTGCATGATACCATGTACTCTGGGGGTTCCTTAGAGGATGCCCTAGGTCTGCCAGTGCAGGTTTACGGGGTGTAGCTGCCAGCCCACGCTGCTGCTGACCCCAGACACCATTATGCCCTCCTGTTGGTAAGCCAGACTCAGGCCGGAGAAGCACAAAAAAGGATTTCCTGCAAGGGAGAAGTGTGATAACCTCCCCCTGTGTATTAAGTGCCTAAGAGGAGTGAAATGGAATCTGAGTGCCACCAGACTGCTTTGAAGGGCACATTTGGTGCCCTCCTTGCATAATCCGATTTGCACCAGTTCAGCAACCCCCATTCCCACTCTGGTGCAAAACTACACAAAGGACATGGGAGTGACCACCCCCCTGTCCAGCTCCTCCCCTAGGGAGATGCACAGAGCTCTGCCAGGTGGCCACTTGATTCTGATTCTGACATCTTGGAAACAAGCTGGACAGAGGCCCATGGGAGAATCTGACTGTATAGGCCGGGCAGATAACGTCTCTGATGCCCTCTGATAGGTGGGGTACTTCAGAGTGTGACCAACCCCCTTTTGGGATTTCTTAAGGGCTCTCCCATGGGTGAGTCCTCAGATTAGTTGAGCAGACTCTCCAAGGAACTCTCTGCAAGACATCTTTTGTTCCTGACCTCTGGAACCGCTGCTGGTCTGCTTTGGAAGCGAAACACGTCTGCTCTGGTGGGAAGGCTCCCATTGCAACATTGTTTCTCCGGATCTGCAACATCCAAAGCTGTGCATCCTGCAGGGCTACAAGGACTCTGTTTGCACCTGGAAGCACAGAGGAATCTCCCTTGGAGTGACGGAGTCACTACCCTGCATCCGCAGGCACCTCAAGACAACTTCAACTGGTTGGTGGGGTCTGCTGTCTCATGGACATCTGAAGACTCTACTTCACAGGTGGTGAGTTTGCGGCTTCCTCTGTGCCCTGCTTCTCTTCTGACCAACTTGGGAGACTGTGGGCCTCTACGCCTGCCACTGGGCTGGAACCCCTGTGTACCACAACTGTTGCACTTGCTAAGGCTTGTTGACTCTTCCTCCAGGAGATCTTCAGGTGCCAAGAAGCCCCAGCCACCAGCACTCAGCAACTCGAAAATCAGCCTCTGTCCAGCAACTCCTGCGATATGGGACTTCTGTTTTGCATGCTGGTAAGGCCGCCTTATGACTCCATGTGTCCATCGCCTGTGGGTCACTCGTGGGGGTGCCACCAATTCTGCTGGCCTTCCTGCTTGCTGAGGGCCAGCCCTGACTCCCCTTCAGGGTAGAGGCTCATGGATATTGCTAGTCTCCAAAACTTTCAAATACTTCTTCAGCTCCTGCTTTCATTTGCCAGTGCTTGTTGGTGCCCTGGTTGTTCACTGGCCCTCCTGAAATCTAGCAACTGTGAAGTTACAGCTCATAGGTGACTCATGGAACCTTCTGCAGCTCCTGGACCCCGCAGCTGGACTTCTTCTTCCACCAAATTCAAGGAACCTCACCTGCAGGAGGGTGGGTATTGCCACCGTAACCACCTGGGCACCTCCAAAGGTGCTGGACTCTGTCGCCTTCCTTTATAGGTCATCCACGTCTGGAATCCATCCTTGGATTCCAATAGCCTTGTCCACGGATCGTGACAGTAGCTGGGCAATCCAAGGCATCCACTGACTTCAGAGAGAGTCCATTCTCCCCTCAGCATCTGGGTCTCTTGTGTAGGTACTCCTGTCTTCTGGGTATCCTGGGATGGGGACACTCTCCAACCTTTCTCTTGTTTGCTGCTTTCTTCGGGGTCCAATGGGACGAGTCCTGAATCCACAGAATTCCAACCACAACTCTCTGTGTTAGCCTATGGGACGACTGGGTGGGTAACTACCTTGCACCTGGTCGCTGGTGACACTTATCATACTTATCTCTGGGGTTTCTATCTACCCCGGGCCCCTAGGTAACTACAACACACCTTGGTTGGGTTCACTATTTAACATTCCACTTTTTTAGTTTATGGGTTGGCCTTCACATAGGGTCCTGTGTATTTTTATGCTATTTTAGCTGGTTATTTTGTGTATATATTGTGTGCAGATATATCAAAAGGGAGATACACCACAGCTAGTCTAAAAGTAGTTCTGTAATAAAGTATCCTTTATTTCTGCAACACTTGTGTGGTTCATTCTTGTGAGTGTGTTACTTTCTGACTACGGTGGTATTGCAAGTGCCTTATATTCCTCCTGGATAAGCTTCAGCTGCTCACCTCAGCTACCCCTAGAGAGCTCCTGCTATCTGGACCACTATTCACTATCACCGATGGTTGCCTGGACTCAGTATAAGATGCTACACCATAGGTGTACACCATAAACTAAGCCAGCCTCCTACACTAAACAAAAGGAGTAACTATTTACCCGGCCAACCATTAAACTCTTTGGGGCTTAGTTAGGTGTGACGCCATCTTATTACACCCAAATTCATTATACAAAAATTGATCTCAAGCAACAGACATATGAACTACCATCAATTAAATAATCAAAGACCACAATCTATGTAAATCATATAAATACATCATATCAATTGATCCTCCTGCCACTACAATAATATATCATTGCATTGCATGAAATGAACATCAAACCTGTCTCAAATACAATTTCATATTGTTAATAGATACCACAATAATTGATGGTGCAAATTTATAAACAGATGTTGATTATCTATCCCTGAATGGGCAATCAACAGAGCCTAAGTTATTTACTGCATATTTAAATCAATAAATGTTAATGTTGATAGATAATCACCCCACATCTCCTCATTCATAATTAAACCCTTTGGTGCCATAGTTTGCATCTCTATAACAAGATCCTAGCTGTCTCAATCGACGTGTACCATCTCCACCTCGTTCATTTTTGGGGGCCAGGTCCACGCAAAAAAGTTGTAAAACATTTTTGTTACCTCCATGTGTAGTTTGAAAGTGCCGTGCCACCTGGTAAGTAGGATCACCTTTGGCTATTGCCCTCATATGTTCTTATATATGAATTTAACTACTTTTACTGTGCTGCCTATATATTGCAGCCTACATGGACATACAAGTCAATAAACTGTATATTCCGAATTTCAATTTAGCATTTTGGTGATTGATTTCTTCTTTCCAGTTCCTGGTACTTCATATTCACATCCCTTTCCACTGCTCCTACATCCTTTGCAGTTCATGCCTGGATAAAAACCTGTTATCCCTGCTTTGTCCCCGGGGCTTAATTTACTTTCAATGCGGGGTGGTCACGCTGCCCCACCCGCAGCCCTGGGGACCGCCATACCTCCGGGGTTTCATTGAAATTCAATACAGAGGGGACGCTCTCCCCCCGCAACCCTGGGGGCCACCACCTTCCCGGGGCTTAATTCACTTTCAATGTGGGAGGGGGCACACGGCCCACCTGCAGCCCCGGTGACACCTACCTCCCCGGGGCTTCATTCAAATTCAATGCGGGGGTGATGGCCCCCGTAGCCCTGGGGGACTACCACCTCCCCTGGGCTTCATTCAATTTTAATGTGGGAAGGCAGCCTGAACCCTCCCCCAATCCCCCGCAGCCCAGGGGACCACCAACTCCCAAGCCTTAATTCACTTCAAATGTGGGGGCAGTTGCACGGACCCACGCAGCCCCGGGGACCACCACCTCTCCAGGGCTTATTTCACTTTCAATGTGGTGGGGGCACAAGGCCCCCCGCCACAACTGCGGCAAACGCCACCTCCCAGGGACTTCATACAATTTAAATGCGACCTCCGGCAGCCCTGGGGACCGCCACCCCCGGGGGCACATAGAATGTTGGAGGCGGACCACGAGGCTCTCTTCGAAGACCCACAGATGGCCTTGGGCACTGCCATCCCCCCCAGGGCAGGCTCCTGCTACGTCACCGGGGACGCATCCCTGGGACATAGCTGTTTGCTTTTGCTTGGTGGGAGATGACAGCTCCCACTAAGCAAAAGCAAACAATGTCCGCTTTCTGACTCGTGCCCTAAGGAAACTATAACTAGCGCCCACACCATGCACTGCTAATTACCCCACTGATTACAGCACTCATGACATCTCTGATAACATCATTGATAATGTCACTGTAAGATCTGCAGTAAAATTATTAATCAGTTAACTGTGCATGGCATGGGCGCGACTAATAGTTACCTTAGGGCATGAGCTATAGTTACTTTAGATAACTCTAACTATAGTAGGTGAATTTATGTGGCTTGGTACATTTAAAATGTGAGCCTAACTATGACATCCCTGTAACTTTTGTTTTTTTAAGTGAATACATATATATATATTCTGTCTCGAGGGGGTGTTCCCTCATTTGCATTTGCATTATCTGCCTTTGTGCCTGTGTTGTGCTATAGATGTGAACGCAAATGCAGAGGTGTTCAGGAGGCACACTGACTGTGCACCACATTGATATGCCTTTCTGCCACATCGATGTGCCTTTGTTTCATACTATAGAAACGGGCACAAAAACAAAGAGGTTGTCTGGAGGAGAACCACTTCCTGCTACTTCTAAAGTTATTCAACATGATTCCCAAAGGGGAAGCTGTTCAACTCCCCCTTTGAGGAGTCAATAACTTTTCAATGATTTGTGGTAGCACTTCACTTGCAAATTGCAGTTAGGAGGAACACTCGTACACCCTTTTCTTAGTGTGAATGAGCCAGTAAGTTAATTTTGCAATTCAGAAAGTCCAAATCACACAATGGGTTTAGAAGATGGCAAATACCCATTTGCAAGTGCAAGCCATGTTATTTCACAAATCACAGCTTTTGCAACCGCAAAATGCCTTTCTACATCAGACCCACCATCAATAGAAAGATTTTTAAAAACTGAATGTCAAATAGTTGCAGTCACTAACCTGCATGAGGTTATATGTGCCCATATACAAATTAGGATACCAGCACACAATACATACATTTTCTTGACCTATAAAGCAGCAGGTGGCCCTCATCATTTAATCCACCCTGCAGACAACCCGAGTTCTTACGTGCTATTTTAAAGGGTGTCTTAGCTCCCATGGTTCATACATGGATTGCTAAGAAACAGAGCTCACAAAAAAAGCAGACAAGGAGGTCAAATCCTCCCACTTTTGTCCTCACGAGTCATCCAGTCTCCCGCACGTTGGAGCGCAAATGGTAACTACAGCTCTTTGGACCACTAACTATCCAGGGTTACCCCCAGTAAAGCTATGATATAGATAGCAGTGAGCGCCTCCTCACTGTGCCCACAGGGATGAATATCTCCATGGCAAGGACTCAGAACTAATGTCACTTAAATGAGGTGCACAAGTACCTTAGAAAATGACTGGTTTACTCAAGAAGCAGCAATACTGTTGATCTCCTACTCAATGATTCATTAAATCTCATTCCTGTCCTAAACGGTGAGGGTGGGGGTAGAGTTGCCCAATTAAGCCTAGAACTAGGAAAGATAGGCTCTCCCATAGAGTTACCATGCTCTATTGTGGTATATTGGAGTTTCTCTGGACCTCACTTGCTGTTTATGGTCTTGGACTGTCTTCTCATAGAATATTGCATTCTCTCTTAGAGAGCTGCTTCCAACCTGTGTTTCTGACTAGTTGTCAACGGGATACAACACTCCATAGAGTTCTGACACATGTGTCTGCCCGGCCCTATGTTCTGGATTACATTGTAAGATACGGTGTTCTTCGTTAGTCCAACCGTGCAGATCAACATATTCGACTTGCACCATACAGGATCACTATCTTATTACGCCACTGGTGCTGATCTCAGTTCCTGACTTGGCCCATGTAGGATATCACTTTATTGGTTTGTCGTTGTCTTGTTCTGTACTTATGATTGTGCTGAGACAGGGCATCCTATTCGCCAATGTGCTGATCCGAGTATCCAACCGTCCCAATATCGGATGCCGTATTCTCCTTTAGGCTACTGGTGGTGTCCAGTGTATTTGACCTCCCTCATGGTGGATGCGAGGTCCAGGATCCAGATTTTTCCTTACACTTCAGATGAGACTCCACCCAGTCCATCACAGACTCACTGCCCGCTCTGTCACATCAGTCAAGACAGCATCTAAGCTGCTGAGGCCGGTGCCCCGAGACAGAACCTTAAAAGGCAACTTCCTGCTGTTCTTTTTCAAGTTTGAACACTTCTAGCTGAGATTTACCACATTTTTCACCAGATTTTGAGAAGCGATGTTATCATTGAGAAACGCAAACAAACACCTTTACGTGCATGTGTTCTTGCCCCAGGTGAGCATACCTTCAGGAAGCCAGCTTTCGGGCACGTGGCCAACCCAGGAGCATGAGTAGTATCATTAGAGGGGGCGGTGCCTCCACCCCGGCAACGCCTCCTGCTCGCGGACTTTGATAGGGCCTCCCGTGTTTGACAATACACGATCAAAACATGAGATCTGAGGCTATGTGTTGTTTCCCAGCCTCGGGGCCTACAGGCCCGGGCCTGCAGCTGGGTGTGGGCTCGCCCCAGTGACTCACTAGGTTCCCGGACTTCCACACGTTGGTTTCGGAGGCTCCAGCGCCTCGGATGCCCTTGGTTAAATGTACATTCTCGAAAAACGCTCTTCTGCTGACCGCGTGACCCTCCCACTCTCACCCCCTTCTAGAGACCACGAAACGCCTCTTTCAGGGTGGATGGCGCCCCATTTAAGTACTAATCACATTTGAGCCTCATTTTAGTGTGTGAAAGTCCGAGTGAGGTGCATATTCCCCCAAAGCTATGTAAGTCGCCATCTGGCATTATCTAGCGACACTTAAGTAACTAATAAATAATTATACGAATTAGGTTACCGCGAAGCACCGAATGTCGAAGAGATTGCAGCCTCGTTCACGAAAGAGGGCAACACGGACTGTAGCGTGGCCTGTTTAATACTAAACTGTCATGAGATCCGATGTGGTACAGCGCAGAGACACGCTTACAAGTGCTGAACACATCATCTGATGATTACAGTTAGGGTAGGGTGACCACCTGGCACTGAGGCAAATTCTGGACAGGACTGTAAAACATTCAGGACAAAGGGTCAAAATTCAGGACAAAAATTCAGGACAAAGGGTCAAAATTCAGGACAAAAATTCAAGAACAAACGTCAGTTTTACAGACACACGCAAGAGAGGCCATGCCTCACTATGTTGTCAGTGCATTTATTTCCTCTTTTTTTTTAACACAGCACTATTTATTCAGTGTGGACCTTTTGTGATTGCCTCCTGGTGTGCTACATTCAGGTGTCACATTAGGTCCTTGTTCAGTAGTAAATTAATGCCCTTCACAGCAAGGCCATCACCCCTACCCAAATCTACCAGATCTTTCCTGAAGAGAAAGTAACAGCAACATTTTGATTATGTTTCTGGACATTTTAAAACCCCTGGCAAACAGTTTGGGAAACATTAAGGTAATTACCTTATGCTAGTTTAAACAAACTGAACAAAAACATCTGGCTTAACCCAACCGCCCATAGACTTTCAACCTAATTTATTTTTTAAAGAGGCAGGGCAGATGGTGTGGGTGACAGTCTCACACCTAATGACAGGATGTGATGTACCCATAACTTGTCTGTAGTCTCACTGCACTAGAGTGTATGTTTGGGACTCTACATTTATCTCAGAAATGGGAGCCCGGACTACCAATCAAAGATAATAAAAGAGTAGGATGAAATCGAGATCAAATGGGAGATCCACGGCAAGTAATTCAAAGGGTTGTTGCTAAAAACTGGATAAATAAAGAAGAGAAGAACAAGGTGGGACAATTCCTGAAATCAGACAAGATGGGCCCACCAAGACTATTTGAAGGTAATGGGTACCTGGGGAGTTGTCTCTGCACACAGGAGAGGAACAGAAGGGGCACTGTCAAGTGGTTGAACAATCAACACCCATCCACCTTGGCAAACTCTTCTGGTGCAATGGTCTGCTGTTCGTGCTGTGAAGTGTGAGCAGGGGCCCGACCCCTTGCAAGGTTGTGCAAGGCAATTGCCCGCTTTGTCCATGTCTTTATATGGTTTTGAAATTGAGCAAAAGCCATACTAGAGATCTGGGTTATCCCTAAGTGTCAAGTACACATAGAATCTTCAAAATATTTGGGATTAAATTGCACAAACAAAATTTACAAATTTTAAAATGTAATTAGTGTTTCTTTACCATATGGCACTGTTTTCGCCTTCATATACAATTAGATCTCAGATTGCAATCGGAACCAGTTACCTTTGGATACCTAGTGATTAATATCTACCATTCTTACACTGATTTCCAGGATGAAAATCTCGGCAGAGCGAACAGTCCCTCAAAACCCAGTTTGCTTTTTGGTCTTCTCTTCTGTTTTCTGTAGCGGCCATGTGGCACTAGTGAAGATGGTGTGCTACCCCAATGATAGTATTATTTTGTAAACCTTCCCCTGCTCGTCCTTCATTCCTTCTTCAGACATGCAACACTTCTGATTTGGTCGCTGCGGTGCCATCGGGTGCTCTTTCCACTCTAAAGCTAACTGTGACTGCGGGTGGATTAGATCTTCTGGACTTAGAATGCTATTATTCAGCTGCAGAGGTCCAATAGGTGGCTCTCTGGCTTTCTGCCCACCTCCCTGCATGAGATGGGGTTTACCAGTAAAGACTTTTAAGGAAGGCTTAATGCACTGCTCATTGTTTCCTACTGACGATTCTACGGATCACCATCCGGGGTTATCATGCATGGCTTTCTCTTGCCTTGCCAGAACCTGTAAACTCACTGACACAAAGAAACCCTATGCTCCTGCACTACCTTTGCTAAGCCTTCCCACTCGCACAGGATGGCTGTGCTCAGAGCAACTCCATCAGTGGCATGTTGCAGGTGTCTTAAAATTGGGGACTTTGTTTCTGAACAGTGAGCTACTAAATTTCCAAACCCTTGTGGCAGACTACCATCTTCACCCCGGTCAACTCCTTACGTACAACCACCTTAAATAATCATTAAATGCCCTATTTCATGTCTGCCACCTAGCACTAACCCTACAAGAGGTGTGCCAGAAGCTCTGTACCATAGGAAATGGTGGCAAACTGATAGAATGGGTGTACAGACCTATCCTGCAACATGGAAACCACTCCAGGTCTTCTTGTCATACTACCTGGGTGATTGATGTAGCCAAACCTCTGCAAGATATGGACCAAAATACTGGATTTTCCCCAAAAAGTATCCCACAGCTGTCACTTTAAGTAAATTCATAGTGCTTCATTGTGAATGCATTCTGCCCGTTGCTTGCCATTGGCCTTGTGGTTTGCAACTCACAATTTGTTGCTTTCAATTTGCTGGCTTTATTTGTTTTAGGCTATGCAGCTTGAAATCGTCCCTTCCCTTGCCAAAACCTTATTTACAGTATCCTGCAGAGTGCTCCCTTTCTGTAAACAGGCCTGTAAATCTTGTTCTTATCTTATCATATTTGCTGTGCATTCAAAGAACAAAGTCAAATGTCAGGCTCTGTCTTCGGTGGGAACTTAGTGTTTACTTTCCTTTCTCTGACTTCAATGTGAGAGGATTTATGCAACAATCTTGCTGGATCCTGGGGTTAGGAAAGAGTTTTTTCTATCACATGACAACATTTAAATAGACTTCAGAATATATCAGAATTAGAAGTACAAATCAAGCACATTTTTGTTAATTCTGAACTGTGCTGGAAACAAATACCTTTACATGATTAAAACAAATCATTGCATTAGGTGATGCAATTTCCACACATCATCGTCTGTGCACAGTATAGTTTGATTTGAAAAACTGTATATCTGTGCAAATGTAATGGTCATTTCAATCACAAATGTGTTGTCTGTAATGGCAGTGTGTTACCACACCATGCATGCTCCACTCCACTCTGCTCTGCACCACTCCACACCACTGCACCTTACTCTGTATCACTCCACTTTACGCCACTCTATGCCACTGCACTCTTCTCCATTCGGAACCACTCAACTTTATGCCACTGCTCTCTATGCTACTTCACACTATGCCTCTCAACTCTACTATGTACTACTCTACTCTAAGCTACCGCACTTTACACCTCTCTACACCACTGCGCTCTGCTCGTCTGCACGCCATACCACTCCAGTCTAGGCAAAACCAATCTAATCTTCACAACTCCACTCTCTGCCACTCTGCAACACTGCACTGTACGCCACTGCACTCTAAGCTAATACACTCTATGCTAATGCACTTTACTCTGTAACACTCAACTCTATGCCCCTGCACTCTACATCAATACACTGTACATCACTCTAATCTACTCTGCACTCTATGCCACGGCACTCTATACTACTTTACTCTCTGCCTTCACACTCTATGCCACTTAATGCAATTCCACTCTAACCTGCACTTCTCCACTCTAAGCCACCTCACTCTACTGTGAAATAATCTACTTTATGCCACTGCACTCTGTGCCACTGCATTCTATGCCACTGCACTCTACCCTGCACCTCTCCACTCTATGCAACTGCACTGTACTCTGAAACAATCTTGTCTACGCCACTGTACTCTATACCACTCTGACCACTGCACTCTAGTTCAATGAACTCTACACCACTGAAAGCTGACACTCTGCAACACTCCATTGGCTGCCACTATACTCTACACCACTCTGCTCTGTATTACTGCATTCTGCACCAATATACTCTATTCCACTGCATTCTATGCCACTCTACCCTGCCCAGTGCCACTCTATGCAACTGCACTCTACACCAGTGCACTCTAAACAACTGCACTGTATGTCAATGCCCTTTACTCTGCACCACTGTACTCTATGCCACTGTTCTCTGTACCACTCTACACCACTGCACTGACACTCTACTCTGCAACTCTGCACTCTACACCACTCTACTCTATGCCTCTGCACTCTAGGCACTATACTCTACACCACTCTACAATACTCCACTCTGCACCACTCTACACCACCGCACTCTATGCCACATGAGTCTACTCTGCACTCTGACACTGCACCACTCTGCATTACTGCACTCTCTGCTACTCTATTGTATGCCACTCTACTCCACTGCACTCTATGTAACTCTACCCCATGCCACTCTATGCCACTGGAATCTGCGCCAATGCACTCTAAACAACTGCACTGTACGCCACTGCCCTCTACTCTGTACAACTATACTCTATGCCACTGCTCTGTGCCACTGTACTCCACTCTACATCACTACACTGACACTCTACTCTGCAGTGTTGCACTCTCCACCACTGTACTATACACCAATGTACTATGTACTACTGTCTTCTATGCCACTGCACTCTATGCCACTCTACTCTGCATCACTCCACTCTACAGCACTTTGCTCTACTCTGCACCACTCTACACTACACCACTGCACTCCCTGCAATGTGTCTACTCTGCAATCTATGCCACTGCACTACTCTACACTACTGCTCTCTCTGCCACTCTATTGTATGCCACTCTACTCCACTGTACTCTATGCCACTCCACTCTGTCCCATGCCACTCCATGCCACTGCACTCTAAACCACTGCACTCTACGCTAACACACTCTAAACAACTGCACTGTTCCCCTAGGCACTGTACTTTGCAACACTGGGCTCTACGCCACTGCTCCTATGCTACTCTACTCCACTCCACACCACTATGCCACTAGCTTTAAGCCATGCTGAACAGCAGCTACTCTGGTGTATAACATGGCTAATGGCTAAAACACATTAGCAAAGCCAATAACTCCTTCGTAGATGAGACCTATTGCTTTGCCAGTGTTTGTTAGAACTATGAGGTACCGAAATACCTGAAAGAACTGTGAAAAATACAATTACATCATAATAAAGGCAGCTACAAAATGCGTAAATACATTTCGGTTAAATAAAAAAAAGTGCTTCTCAAATACAGATTTGAATAATATACAGTTTATACCTAGTGCTAAAAAAAGTTATAACACTCCATTAAAACCACACACTCCACAGCTCACCTTGGAACACCATTACAATACCTCTCTAAAAGAAATATATTTGCCACCAGAAAACTTCAAGTGACTCCTTTTAGTAAAGTCAATGCAGGTTTTCAAGCCCCTTTGTATTTGCAGATTTACCAGTTGCCCACATTTGCATGTCTTTAGGGAAGGAGACCCCCTGGCAAGAAGGCCTTTTCTTATCTGTCTGCCCCTCCCTCCCTCAGAGCACAGGAGACTCCCTGCCTTCCAGCCCAGCTGGGGAAACTCATCTGCCCGTAATTTCGCCCTGCCTCAGTTGTCCTTTAGGTGAAAGCCTAAAATTACGGACAAATGCCATCCGTTAAAGCTTTCATCACGGACAACGGACAGCAGGTCGAAATTACGGACAGTCCGTGAAATTTACGGACTGGTGGTCACCCTAAGTTAGGGGTACACAACGGAAGAAGCCAAAGGGCCCCCGTTACCTAATGTGAAGTGAACAGCGGCAAGGAGAGTGAGAACTGCCCAAGAGAAGAGGGGGACAGGTACAGATCGTGGAAGCGCACAGCGAGAACCCCGGTTAGAGAGGGTGGAGAGGCAGATAGAGAGAATGAAGAGATAGAGGCGGAGGGAGCAGGGGCTATTATAAAGTATAAGGCTTACTACGTGGGGGTGGGGGTGGCAGGAAGGAAGAAGAGAAGGCACGAGCAGAAACTGAGGAAAGATACATGAAAAGGCTACACGCAAAGAGAGTATAGATAGGTAAAGAGAACAGAGGAATTAGAAACAGAGACTGCTGGGAGAATAGCGAGGACAGGTAAAGGGTTCAGAGGTTACAGAAAAGGAGAACAGGTAAAAAGAATAGACTCTATAGGCAAAGGAAGCGTGGATAAGTAGAGAGAATAAAAGAGTCAGAGGGAGCAGGGATCGGTAGAAGGGAAAGAGAATGGAGCTGATTGTGAGGGAATTTAGAGAGATTACAGATTGCAAATTAAAATAGTAAATATATAGAGGTAAAAGTAGAAAGACTGGAATTGCGCAGAGCTAATAGAGGTAAACAACCAAGAGATGCTGTTGTAGCAAAGCAGGCATTAGGTGGTAAACAGCATAGTGATAAGTATCTGAGACATTGAGAAAGCACAGGAATACCCAGGAAGAGGGTTTCCCAGTGCTGGGGGATGAAGTGAGGAAGAAAGCGTGTGCATTTTTAGCGAGCAAATAGTGACCATTGCCAGGACGCTTAGGGGCAGATTTATGAAAAAGTGGTGCTGCACCCAGGTCAGCGCCCCTTTTCTTGCGCCTCCTTAGCGCCCCCTAACGCCACCATGGTAGCACTGTATTTAAAGTATGGTGCACCATGTCAGTAGTTAGGGTGACTAGTGTCATAATTGTTGACGCTAGTCCGGCGCTTTGCAGGATTAGTGTCAGAAATTATAACCCTAATCAGACAAAGCACCCAGAGGCCCATTGTAATCAATGGGAGCCTCTTTTTAACACCTCCACTTGACAGGCTTTAAAAAATGGCAATACAAATGGTGCAAAGGAATCTCATAGATTCTTTTGCACCATTTGCATGCCCCACTAGTGCCGGAACGCCCCCCTTACAAACATTATGCCTGGCACAGGCAAAATATTGTGAAAGGGGTTACAAAGTGATGCAATGCAAGCATTGTGCCACTTTGTAAATATGGTGCAGTTTTTTTTCTCTTCCAGCGCCACATTAGAGTAAACAAAATGATGCGAATGTGGCGTTGGAACAGCACAAGGCCAGCATAAATCTGGCCCTAAAAGCAGCCAAACACCCTGATTGTCAGGTCACCTTTCTACCTGCCTCTTCCCTCTTGCCTTTCTTTCTGGCCCCAGGTTCAGGCCTGGCCAATGCTGTAGGTGATGTACAACCTTTAGCATTTGATGGATGCTAGTGGACTAACTGCAATGAACGTGGAAGTCACTGTTCAATTCCAGTGAGGGCGTACTGACACAATCATACCTATAGGACTGCAATGAGGCACAACGTGGTATATTCATAAGACTAATTTTGATAATTTATGCATTTTACACCCTAAACTGTTTCAGTCTCACCTAACAGACAGTCTGTTTAGTAAATGCCTATTGTGGGCCCACCAAGAACTTAGAGCCCGCTCCTTGCTTACAATTGATTTGCATCATAGTCAAGCTCATTTGCTTGTTTCTTATTCCATGGCTTTCCTTATTCACCCTCTTCCATTTTGTGTTTGTCCCTCCACTGGGAAACAGCCTCTTTGGTGTAATTTGGCTTGATTGACTTGTGTCGCTCTACTGCTCACTTTTAGGGAACTACTTTCTTCTTAACACTCCATGAGAATGCTCAAGCTCTCTCCCTTGTGTAATTCTCCCTGACCTCCAAATATGTGCCCCTGTGCTCCATGTAGCTGTTTTCCTTGTATTGCAAGTTCTCTCTAGTGTGCTTCTCCCCTGCCAACCTCTCACCTCCTCTGTGTTTTGTGTTGCTTTCCTGCTCATAAACCTCTTACCTGCACTCTGTGTTGTTCTCCTCTGTGTCCTACTTTCCCCTTCCCTCACTCAATCCCTGTTGATTTCCCCACCCACTCCTCCTTTGCCCTCCCACCTACTCAAGTCTTCTAAAAAATATATATTTGTATTACCTTTTTTGGGAGGGCCAGGCAGCAACTTACTTCCAGCCTCTTCACCATAAACAAATGCTTTCACGCTGCTTCAGTTTCATTTGTTTTTATATACCAGTTTACCTCAGATTGGTAGATTGTTGATGTGTCATTTTTTAGTTGCACACATGTGTAATGATGCATGTGTGCACACACCCCATCTTGCATGCATGTGCCTACAAAATGACAAGGTCACAGCGGCTGCATCATCATACCCTTTTTTTTTCTTTAGGCCATGCTGCACAGCATGTTGCCGATACTGTACAGGGTCACAAAAAATGAAATGACAATTCTATTGTCTTTGCTGTTGCTTATTTTTTCCTGGAACTTGGCACCAAAATAATCACAAAAATAGCATTCACCATTTACAAACTGGATTGTTTGCGTTTTAATAATGCACTCTGCTGAGACTCCATCTTAAACCAGGCCCCACACCTCCTACTCTGCACAGAAGATGTTTTATTTTGATCCCACCACTAAGAAGCTGATGCTTTCCAGACCACAAAGAGAGAGAGAGAGAGAAGGAGGGACTTTCCACTCCAGCTGTAGGCAGCCATGGGTGGAGTTTCCCCCCCCCACACATGAGCTATAGAGAACGTGGCTGCTGACTGTGGTGTATAAAGACAGCAATGTTTCACTCAAAAAGTCCCCATCATCCAGTGGCATGATTTCACTCAAGGGGTAGAAAATGTGAAGAGTCCCTGAGTGACTGAGCAAGCACAAGGAGGAGGCCTACCTTTTCTAAGGATTGTTCAGGGGTAACTACTGGGGATACTGAGCTAATGATAACACTTAGCCACAGTGGACACCGAGATGTAAAAATAAGCATCACTGATGTTACAGAACCATTGATGAAATGGAGCCACTGATAACACAGAGCCACATGTGTCATTGAGTTGTAATTATTTTAAGACACTGGTGACAACTGCCTCTGATAACAATGAGCTACATTTGACGTAGAGCTGTCAATATCCTGAGTTACTGATGACACTGAAACATTGATAATACTGAACTACTTATAAACCTGTGTGCATGGGACCCACGTCTGGGCATAGCCGTTCCACTTAGGGTGACACACTAAAGTATACAAAAAAGTGATGGGTTGTTTGTGTTCCAGTTCAGGCAGTTTGGACTAGACTGTTCCCAATGGAGTAAGGTCAAAACTGATTTGCATGTAGCTGGGTCCAAACTGAGGTGGCATAGTGTGCAAAATAATGATGGACTGGGATGTGGCCCTAGTGATTAGCAGTGGCTGAGATTAATTTAAGAATTCCATCCATCACTTTTTGTATACTGTAGTATGTTACCTTAAGTCGGATGGGTATGCCCACATATCTTGGATTCCGTGCACACTGTGTCACTGGAACCAAGCATACTCAGTTGATGAGCACATAATCAGGGTAACACTGGTCCTGGGTTGCTTGTGTTCCGGTTCAGGGAGGAACTGATTTGGCAGTTCAGGCTGGACAGTTCCAATTGGAGCTGGGTCAAGACTGATTTGCATACATAGCTGGATCCTAATTGTGGTGACATGGGGTGCAAAATAACAATGGACTGGGAAGCAGCCCAAGTGATTACAAGTGGCTGAGATTAATTCAAACACTCCATCACTCACTTTTTAGGTTTCATCTGCAGAGCAATTGTGCTGTGCTTCCGAAATCTCTTGTAAGTAAAAAAAACAACTTAAAAGGGGCTTAGAGCCTGCCCATTACTTACCATTAGCTGACTTTCAAGTCACTCTTATTTCCTTGGTTCTCATTGGCCAGCACATCCTCACTTGCTTTCTCTTCCTGTTTTATGGTCCTTCTGTGGAGCCTGGACAATGTACAGTGCCTAGCCTGTGGCTAGTGTCCTTCCCTTGGCCGCAGGCTCCTCCAGGTACTTTTGGACAAGCACTCTAGAAAAGTGCATGTTTATGCTGTGTGTTCCCACCCTCCTCCTACTCTCTCATGTAGGTTTTTCCATCCCACCTCCTTCCTTCCACTTTCCACTGTTGGTGCTCCTTCCCACCTCCTCTCCCGTCTGTTAATGCTCCCTGCAGCTCTCTTGTGATTCTTTAGCACCCCCCACTGCCACTCTCAGTTCTTACAGCTCCCTACTGCCTCCCCCTCGTGTGGCTTGGTTTAGTTGATGGCTTTGAACCATTGTGTAAACTTTGATTTAATAAAACAAGGCACTCAAGTCACTGAGAATGGGTAAATCCCTGGTGGGGGAAACAAATGTAGAGAGTGTTTAATGCATTCCCCTCGCTAGCTTTTTAATTTTGGCAAGCAATCTCAATGAGTGCATGCTTATAATGTGCGTTCTCTGCTCTGTCATGTAGTTTTCCCTCCTCCCACTTTCCATTGTTGGTGCTCCCTCTCATCTTCTTGCCCATCAGTTGATGCTCCCTGCAGCTGCTGAGCTGCTGTTCAACATTTCTAAAAAAACTTTTACAGTGCCAATAGGTCTCGCATAGGTGAAACCAATTGTGATAAGGCTGCTTTACAATTGTGGACCACTGGTCAGCTACACCACCTTTCAAAATTTCCAGTGGGCAACAAAATGATGGCAATATTTTGGAAATGGTAGCACACATTAGTTTTAGTTTAGTTTAGTTTAGTTTTAAGGATTTATAAAGCGCGTAGTGACCCGAAGGCATCCCAGCGCTAAACCTAACCTGACCAGTGCTAGCAATAGGAGAATTCAGAGAGCTACCTAGAGAAAAGAATGGTCTTAAGTTTTTTTCTAAAAAGCAGTTCTGAGTGTTCATGACGGAGTTCAGAGGGAAGATCATTCCAGAGACGAGCGGCCTTGGTGGAGAAGGAGTTGGCCCCCCAGGCTCTCTTAGACCGCAAGATGGTCACAAGTCGAGAGGAGGAGGACCTTAGACTTCGAGAGGGGACATAAAGATATAGCCGCTTTCTAAAGAACATTGGACCCTTATCTTGCAGGGCTCTGTGAACAATGCATAGGGTCTTGAAATAAATACGCTGCTTAATAGGGAGCCAGTGAAGTATGGAAAAAGCAGGCTTAGCGGATAAATGTCTGGGAAGATTGACAAGAAGCCTGGCAGCTGCATTCTGGACTGTTTGCAGCCTTTTTATGACATAAGCCGGGGCGCTGAGAAAAAGTGAGTTCCCATAGTCCAGACGGGAAAGGATCAGAGTTTGAACAAGGATTCTTCTGGCCATAGGGGGAAGAAGATTAAAGATTTTCCTAAGGACTCTTAAAATGCCAAAGCATGTAGAGGAAACTCTTTTTGCTTGATAATCCATGGTCAGGCGAGAATCCACCCAAAAACCAAGGCTTTTTACCTGGTCCTTGGGAGGAGGAAGATTGTTGAAGGCCTCAGAGTATAGTGAAAGGGGAGGGGCTGGGGGGGCATTGCCTAGTACAATGACTTCTGACTTTCCATCATTAAATTTAAGCTTAGACTAGATCATCCAAACTCCAATGTCTTTCATACAACACGAAAGGTTGGCCGCCGACGAATCCCCAGAACTAGATAGTGACACCACAAGTTGAGTATCGTCGGCATAGGTGACCAAAGACAGATTGTAGGGAGTGATCACTTTAGCCAGCGGGGATAGATAAACATTAAAAAGAGTTGGACTCAGGGAGGAGCCCTGAGGAACTCCACAAGTCAATGGAAAGATATCAGAGAAGTAGGCTCGGTCCAGGACTTGAAAAGATCTACCTTTGACGAAAGCGGACAGCCAGGACAATGCTAGGCCTCCTATCCCTAATTCAGAGAGCCTACAGCAGAGAAGGTTGTGATCCACCGTATCAAAAGCTGCGCTGAGATCAAGTAGAATCATGGCTACATGAGACCCTTGGTCCAGAAGTTGCCGGGCTGACTCCGTCACTGTAAGGAGGGCTGACTCCGTGCTATGATGGGCTCTGAAACCCATTTGAGTGGGGTGAAGGAGTTCATGGCTCTCTAAGTAGCTGGTTAATTGGTGGTTAACATGTTTCTCCAGAATTTTTGTTGAAATGGGAAGGAGAGCAATGGGTCTATAATTCTCTAACAGAGATGGGTTCAATTTCGTTTTTTTTAAAAGAGGCTTAATGATGGCATGCTTAAAAAGAGGGGGGAGGAAACCTAAGGATAGGGAATGATTCAGTATTTTTGTAAGGGGAGGTACAATAATATCTGAAACTCGCGAGAGGATGGAAGGAGGGGCGGGGTCTAGGGGGGAGCCCGATTTAATTTGAAGAAGAAGGTTGGTAGTAGCGGTGTCAGTGAGAGGTACAAAAGCGGTTAATGTGCTTCCGGAGAGGGAGGGATCCATCGTTTGGTACTCTACTCTACCTGGGGGAGGAGAAGAAGTGAACCAAGAGTATATCTTGATGACTTTGTCATTGAAGTGAGATGCCAGAAGATTACTGTATTCAGTGGAGGGCTCTGTGGGAGGAGAGGGCATAGGGGTTATGGTTAATTCCTTAAAAATCTGAAAAATTTCCTTTTGTGAACAGGAGGAGTTTTCTATTCTTATTCCGTAGTAAGAGGACTGGGCGGCTTTAATGTTTTGGTGGTAGAGTCTGACAGATTGCCTATATATTTCTCTTTCGGTGGGACTTTAATTCTTTCTCCAAGATCTTTCTAACCTTTTGCACTTTTTTCTTAATTCTAACAGACAAGGTGAGAACCAAGGTTTAGCTTTATGGGGGGGCTTGTTAGATCTTAATTTGATGGGCAGAATACTATCCAAAGAGGAGGAGATCCACTCATTAAATAAATCTGCGGAGGTGGAGGGGCTGCTGACCCCAAAGGAGGTCTGGAGAGCAGCGCGCCATTCCCCAAGAGCCAATTTTGACCAAATGCGACCAAAGGTTAAGGAGGTAGACGGCACATCTGGAGTAACCTTATAAGGGAAAGAGAAAGATAAAAGGCAATGATCCGTCCAGGTTAGGGGCTGGGACGGCAGGGTGGTAAGAACAGGGAGATTACTGAATAGGAGGTCCAGCGTATGGCCTTTGGTATGGGTAGGTCCTATTACGTGTTGAGTTAAATCAAGCGCAGAGAGGGACGCAAGTAGAGACCTGGCGTGTGGACAGTTTTCATTATCAAGGTGGATGTTAAAATCCCCAAGAATAGTAAAGTTAGGGGATTTACAGATAAGACTAGCTGCGACTTCCGGCAAGGAATCTAAAAAACGAGTGCAAGGTCCTGGGGGTCGGTAGAGAAGCATACCGGAAAAGGTAAAAGTGGGGGAGAGATAGAGAGAGAAAATTAAGCTTTCACACTCCGGGATATCAGAGGGGAAGGTGGTACACCGAAAGGTATTTTTGTAGATAATGCCTATACCACCACCTCTTCCATGGAGTCGATCTACATGCGCCATAGAGTAGGTGGAGGGTAGAGAATCACAGATATCTACTGCTGAGTCATTGCCCAACCAGGTTTCGGTAAGAAACAAGGCGTCAGGGGAAAGATCTTCTATGAGGGTATATATGTGAAGGGAGTGCGCTGGTAAAGAACGACAGTTGAGGAGCAATATGTTGCTCGTTTGGGATGGGGGGGAGAAGGGGGGTGAAACAGCCTTAGAGGAACTAGGGCAGGCCGGGCAGAAAGAAGAGGCATAGGACCCAGGGGGTACTGAGAGAGGTGGGCCAGATCCTGCCCCTCTGAGTGCGTAAAGCTGCAAGGGAGAGTAGACTAACCTGTCTGTAGTAAAAAGAGAAGCATTTCTGGGCTCTGGGCGCTTCAGGGCGCGGACGGGCGCAGACGGGCTTGCCTTGGCGCGCCAGCGGCGCGCCCGCTGCGCGGCCGGCGTCCTTCCGGCATTAAATGAGCCGGGGGAGCCGGGGGAGCCGAACGAGGCTCAGGAGCCTAAAAACAACTAGACCGCTAACAAAAATGGCGGTCTAGTCGGTCCAAACCAGGAAGTAGGGAGGAGAGAAAAAAACAAGCAACCGGGGACCACTGAACACGGGCCCCGAGGTTGCTATGAGGTAGAAAACCAAGTTATACCCCCAGAGACACACACAGAAACAAGGATGTGCCCCCAATACATGTGAATCCAGCAAAGAAGGAAATATTCGTTTTTTCCAGTCCCTTATATTTTAAAAAGAATTTCCCCCCAAAAAAAGAGTGAAAGCCAAAAAATGACCTTCAGAGGTTAAAAAGCCCAACAAACAATTTAAAAACATTCGTTTCTTAAAATTTTAAAAGATGCTTACACGATCAAATCAGGTGCCAGGCCGGCGTCCTTCCGGCATTAAATGAGCCGGGGGAGCCGAACGAGGCTCAGGAGCCTAAAAACAACTAGACCGCTAACAAAAATGGCGGTCTTGTCGGTCCCAACCAGGAAGTAGGGAGGAGAGAAAAAAACAAGCAACCGGGGACCACTGAACACGGGCCCCGAGGTTGCTATGAGGTAGAAAACCAAGTTATACCCCCAGAGACACACACAGAAACAAGGATGTGCCCCCAATACATGTGAATCCAGCAAAGAAGGAAATATTCGTTTTTTCCAGTCCCTTATATTTTAAAAAGAATTTCCCCCCAAAAAAAGAGTGAAAGCCAAAAAATGACCTTCAGAGGTTAAAAAGCCCAACAAACAATTTAAAAACATTCGTTTCTTAAAATTTTAAAAGATGCTTACACGATCAAATCAGGTGCCAGGCCGGCGTCCTTCCGGCATTAAATGAGCCGGGGGAGCCGAACGAGGCTCAGGAGCCTAAAAACAACTAGACCGCTAACAAAAATGGCGGTCTAGTCAGTCCCAACCAGGAAGTAGGGAGGAGAGAAAAAAACAAGCAACCGGGGACCACTGAACACGGGCCCCGAGGTTGCTATGAGGTAGAAAACCAAGTTATACCCCCAGAGACACACACAGAAACAAGGATGTGCCCCCAATACATGTGAATCCAGCAAAGAAGGAAATATTCGTTTTTTCCAGTCCCTTATATTTTAAAAAGAATTTCCCCCCAAAAAAAGAGTGAAAGCCAAAAAATGACCTTCAGAGGTTAAAAAGCCCAACAAACAATTTAAAAACATTAGTTTCTTAAAATTTTAAAAGATGCTTACACGATCAAATTAGGTGCCAGGCCGGCGTCCTTCCGGCATTAAATGAGCAGGGGGAGCCAAACGAGGCTCAGGAGCCTAAAAACAACTAGACCGCTAACAAAAATGGCGGTCTAGTCGGTCCCAACCAGGAAGTAGGGAGGAGAGAAAAAAACAAGCAACCGGGGACCACTGAACATGGGCCCCATGGTTGCTTTGAGGTAGAAAACCAAGTTATACCCCCAGAGACGCACACAGAAACAAGGATGTGCCCCCAATACATGTGAATCCAGCAAAGAAGGAAATATTCGTTTTTTCCAGTCCCTTATATTTTAAAAAGAATTTCCCCCCCAAAAAAGAGTGAAAGCCAAAAAATGACCTTCAGAGGTTAAAAAGCCCAACAAACAATTTAAAAACATTCGTTTCTTAAAATTTTAAAAGATGCTTACACGATCAAATCAGGTGCCAGGCCGGCGTCCTTCCGGCATTAAATGAGCCGGGGGAGCCGAACGAGGCTCAGGAGCCTAAAAACAACTAGACTGCTAACAAAAATGGCGGTCTAGTCGGTCCCAACCAGGAAGTAGGGAGGAGAGAAAAAAACAAGCAACCGGGGACCACTGAACACGGGCCCCGAGGTTGCTATGAGGTAGAAAACCAAGTTATACCCCCAGAGACACACACAGAAACAAGGATGTGCCCCCAATACATGTGAATCCAGCAAAGAAGGAAATATTCGTTTTACACATTAGTTTTGGGGAAAGAAACCCATAACTCTTATCAAATATCACACAGTGTAAAACACCTTTTGCTTTCACAGATAAGGGGGCATATTTATACTCAGTTGAATTAGCGTATTTTTTTTACACTAATTCAGCGCAAACCCAACGCCATATTTATATTTTGATTCTAGACCCGTCTAGCTTCAAAATATTGGTGTTAACGTCATTTTTCGGATGCGTGAAACCTCCTTCTGTCAATGAGATGCAAGGTAGGTATTCCCATCCAAAAAATGACTTAAACACCCTAGCGCTGTATTTAACCACCTGGGCAAAAAAGACGCACTGGTGGGAGGTGGACCCAAAAAATGACGTTAACTACGATTTGCGTCAAAATTAAACAACTGGGTCAGGGCAGGCATTAACATGAGGCAAACACACCACTACTTAAGGAGAACACAAAGAAGCAACATTACAACTCACAGGAGAAGATGGAGGTGATACTGATACAGCTTGCTAGACGGCGCAGAGGACAGAAGCAACTTCTGCACATACCACCACGACAACGCGGCCCACAAAGGCAATACAGAAGGCAAGCAGGGTTCTTCAGAACCAAGGCAACCATCCTTGGCCACAGGGACATGGACATTATTGGGATCTACAGATTCAACCGGCAACCCATACTACACCTGTTGCACCACATTGAGCCACAAATTGCAGCCAGCCTGCAGACCCCACGCAACCTATGACAAAGCTGCTTGCTGTCCTGCACAGGCTGGCAAATAGTTCCTTCCAAACAATGGGTGCACTGGTTGCTAGTGTTCCACAGCTGTCGTTCTCTGCATTCCTGCCAAAGATGTTAGATGCTATCATCTCCCTGACACCCCACCATATCAGCTTCCCCAACAGCCAGCAAAAGCAGCAGGAGAACAGACAAGGGTTCTATCAAATCCGTTGGTTTCTGCATGTGCTAGATATAATTGACTGCTCCCATGTCCGGCTTGTACCACCTACAGCAACAGAGCACTTATACCGGAATTGCCAGCACACGCATTCCATTAATGTGCAGGGCATACTGGACCACAGCGGAATATTCATTAACATTTTGGCCAATTATCCTGGGAGTGTCCATGACGCCTACATATTCCGGCAAAGCAGGATCAATGAACAATTCCAGGATGGACAATTTGGAAATGGCCTACCTGTGGGTAGGTCAACAAATCTAGTAATGTACACACAACACACCAACCCTGTCAGACACATAAGACATACCCCACTACAGTAACATATGGCCAGGGTAACACACATGTGCAGGTGATAACACATATGCACCATGCTGCAGTACAGCACAATCAGTGTACAACACTAATACATACACCCACATCTACGTAACACACCAACAACCTGACAGGTACACCACAGGAAGGACAGGTGCAGACATGTACCCTTTGAGAACAGCAGAACTACACAGGCCACTACAAGTGCCATCAGGTTGCAGACTACGTTCACATCACACACACTACACCAAACAAAGAATAGCACAGACATGTCAAAGGCATACTCCATGCCCATGTCTTGTAACTTCCAAATAGGTACAGATGCCTGAAGTCATCCCGTGCAAATCACTGCCAGAACACATATCAAACACCACACAACTGGCGTCTATATCAACTGCATCTCATCAACGCATACCTAACTTACCTGTAGTGTGCAGAGACATCTGCCTGACGCATTGGCTCACACACGTAGGAATACAAGATCAATGCCCATCACATACCATGTTCCAAATGTGTCAGAAGTGGTACTACACTTACTGTAGTGCAGCCTCACCTCAGATGCAACACTCACTAACTTACCACACCATCACGTCTGTACCAGATAGAATAAATGGCCTAACGGAGCAGAGACACAGTCAGACAGTGCAGATCATGGATGACATAGTGGGACCCAGTAGTAGAAAACAGGACATCACTGATCTCACATACACTGTGCCAAGGGACACATTTTCTAAGTAGCTGAGCTCCATCCCATAACCTGCACTGTGCATGTGTCAACAGAAGAAATGCACATTATTGTTTTGGAAGATAAGAGAGACAATGCTAGTTATGTTGATCATCCTGTGAAAATGGATACACACCCTTGGTCACCTCGTGGCTGACACAAACATTAGCTGCCACTCAGGAACACCAAGGGAACAATGTAATAGCCTACAGTTCCATAGTCATGGCCTGCACTGTATGTACATCTTGGCAGATGACTATTTCATAATGCCTTGAAGCCACATTGTAAATTGGCCAGCCTCCCATGCTGTATGTAGTGTGGAAGGGGTGTGCAATGTTTCTCGCTGCAGGTCTGTCACCACAATTATATATAGCATGATGATACAAACGCACATACAGCTGTCCCCTAAAACCTGAGGAAGTGCCAACAACAAATACCACCCCAGGGGTGCTGTATGCATGCTGCAAAAAGGAAGTTGACTGTGCTATGAACTCAAGTGAATGTGCCACAAATGCATGCTGCATACTGCTGTACATACAGAAAGAGCCAATTGGCCATCCAAAAAGCATATGTGCAGGGCAGTGTACCGTCCTTCACTTCCACAGGGCAGCTAGCCAAGTGCCCTGGTGCAGGGTAGGTACTGTTGGTGCACGGCTGCACATGAGCAACTGGTGCAGGGGACAACAACGGGTTGCCAATTAAAATGTCACACATGGGGCATTCTTGCATAGTCGAAATGTTGCAGAACAGTGCAGCCAATTTTGGAGACATGTAGTGCATTCTCACTAACCAGTTTCAAAGGCCTTAAGTGTCACACCTCATCTGCAATGACACATGTCAAAAGGGATGGGATGTCCAGGCTCTGTAGTGCTGCCATGTTGCCACCATATCTGATCCCATTGTGTTGTGAGGATGTGACATGTCCCCTCTAGTGATAGCACACTGATACAAAGGTGCACTACACAACGCATGGTACATACATAATGACTATCAGTGTGGGATCCAAATCATGTGTTCCAGGTCCTTGAGCCAAACACAATATTGTCATGTCCAACAACCTAGTGCTGAGGAAAGATTACACAAGGATAGGAACTCACACCACACCACAAATACATAAGAGCCACAACCAGCTCTTAATATCAACTGCCATGCTACATGGCATAGCTGTTGCAAGCCATAACAACAAATTACTCCTTTAATCTTTTGCAGCGGATCAGGGTTATGGCATACAGCCCCACTTCCTAACCCAAGCACAGCAGCAGCAGAGCGCGGAGATAATGAGGGACATCGGAGGACATGGACTTTTGTGGAGAGGACATTTAGCATTCTGAAGTCTAGATTCAGGTGCCTGGGCATCACAGGAGGTAGCCTCCTATATGCCCCACAGATCGTCTGCAAGATAATCATGACGTGCCATCCTGCACAACATGTGTGCGGATGAACGTCCCCTTATATGAGGAGGCAGATGACCTGCCTGAGGAAGAGAAGGAGGATGGTGGAGATGAAAATGAGGGGGAACAGCACAACACAGCTGCTGGGATACACCGCAGACTGCACATTGATGATAACTTCTTCACTCAATAATCACGTAACTCACCTTGTTGATTTTGTCAATAAACACCTCACTTATTCACACAATCCGGCTTTGGTGTCTTCAATCTTCAATAAACATATACTTTAGGATTATGAGTCTAACCTCAGGGAGCATGTCACAAACACTAATCTGAAGAGGACTGTAACAACATCGCATGTAAAGCGTAAGAGAGAACTGCTACCATCACACACATCACAATTAGCCTCATCACTTGAATGTGACAACTGAAGGACACAGTCTTTGGACCACAACATATTAATTAAATCCACATTGCCACCTTGTACAACAATAGCTCATCACACACAAAATGTCCAAACAGGAGGTAAACAAGGGGGCCACACATGAGGCAGTGGACGTCAAAATATGGTGAGACTGGAATGTTTAAACAGACCACTAACACAACTCAGTGTGAGAGTTGCAATGGCTGCATGGAACATGTGGGACAAAGGGGGGGAACATCATTGCTGACAATGCTCAACATGATTAGCCCAGGTATGACAAGCAATGTGAGAAATGGAGCCTGCGAAGTACATCCCTGGAAATCAGTCCTGCCACTGCCATGGGGCCCAATTCTGTCACAGGAGACACATGACCTAACACTTTGGACGGACACGTCTGTGGAATGCACATCAGAATGGATGAGAATATATGCAGCTGGGGCTGCAGGTCTACAACAAATACAATTTTTATTACAGTGCAAAATGTTATGATTTTCAACTGTCTACTGTGTTCAGTGCATTATATGGTTGGAATATAGGCAGAGTGTGTCAATCACAGTATGTAACAAATATGTATACATGACCGACATATGTGTAGTCCACACACAAGTCATCCACACACTCAAGAGCAACATATTGAGACATTTGTTGGGTAACATTTGCCAGATTGCATTTATCAGCCATCATCAACAATCCCTGAGCTGTGCATGTCGTCTGAAATGTGATGCTCTGTAAGACAACTACATACAGCACATAAGTGAACACAATTCACAATCACATAACATGACTCTTGCATAGTACTGACTGTCATAAATATGTTGATACTCTGTTGTCACACATACATACATATGCATGACGTGTATACATTTGCATGCTGTTGATTCTGTAACACACACATTGGTGTAACAGGCCAATCACACACATTGTTCAATGGACTACCACATGTGGCCATACACGAAATGCCTAACTGCAGGCCAGCCCATTCAATTATTATGTTGATGGAGGGTGTATCCATCAACAATTGGCAAAATGACCCAATGAGGAATGGATTAAAAAAAAATTACGCAAATGTGTTGAAAACTTCCGCAAACGCAAAGTACATGACCAAGGGGCCCTTAGTGTGATTTCCACCTTCGCACGCATCGCAATGCGGATTTACTGTAAAATCAACGCATAAAGGTAATGCCTCAATTTAAAAAGATGCACGTAAGTAATGCGTCAGAAATAGATGCATCAAAAAAATTAACGCATAACAGAAAATGTGACGCAAGGGTACAGGAAGTGATGTAGTAGGATATGCTATTTACAGGCATGGGTGTAACTACACTTTCTCCTTGCTGTCTGTGCCTCTTTTGACTGTGTGTTCGTGTCTTGGAGTTGGTGGTGTCTTTTTGCTCTTTTTTGCATCTTGTGGTGTCCCTCCTGTAGTGTTTTCTGTTGCATGTGATTGTTATTTGTCCCAGTGTCTGTGAATTGGTGTGTCAACTGTATTTTACCTTGTACTTGTGCTGTGGGGTGACTGTCTGGGTTAGTTGTATAGGTGGGTTAGTTGGGTTAGTTATGTTTTGGGTGTTAAGTTTCCTTTCCTTACTTCTGTTTATTTATACTACACTTTTCTTTTTCAACCTGTCCCTTAGTGTATTGTCTGGCAGGCGGAGGCAGACCAGAATAGGGGAGGAGGAGCTGGGAGGCTTTGTGTGGATGTAGCCCACTGCCTCCCATTATTGTTGGAGATGGGTGGCCATGTGATCCAAGGCTTCAGGACAGAGGCAAGGCGGCTGCGGTGGGGCCAGGTTCTCCACCACCTGAAGAGGGTCTACCACAGCAGTCGCAATGACCACCAGCTCAAGCATCACTGGGCTGATCTGGTGGCCAGGGAGCAGGATCTTCTGGACCATTTTAGTGTGGTGATTGGTGGCCCTCTTGGTGGGTCCTCCATCGGCAAACTAATTACTGTTCACCACACCTGAATGACAGTAGCAGATGTGTTGGCGTGCTGCATGCAATGCTTGTGTGCAGGTTGCATGCAACCAGAATGTTCCAGTATAGACATGGGCTTCACATATCCTACCATTTTACCAATGTAAGTCAGATGTTAAGTGAGTCATGCACATCCATCACTAAGTCACATTTCAGGGGCCATAGCAACATCGGTGCCCCAGCATTGTATCATGTATGATAAGCCAAGACACCTCCAGCATACCATATGTATGTTGGCTGTGATAACAAAGTAGGACAATCCATGTATGGTACAACATTGTCAGATTTTCACACATCATCCCTGCCATTATGTTTACAAGGGGGAGCATACCCGCCTTAGGGGGCATTTGATGCCATCAGCCAACTGTGACACGTCAGTCCTGGATTACTCAATGCATGAAAATTGTAGACTAAAAATGTAGTCGCTTGTCCTCCACAAAGTATATCTGTCTGCATTGCAGGACAAGCCAGAATACCTGAGGTAGTTGTCTTGCAGAGCACAAGGGTAGTGTCATATATCTGTCACCCAACTTGCCCTCATTCCATGGAGTTCCATCTCCTACAGATTGGCTTTGTGGCTCTCACTCACCTGAGTGTAAGTCTCATTGTGAGTTTGCAGTGGTGTGTCTGTTGCACTGGCCACAACCTGTATAATTACCTCACTCCTTTGAAATAGTACACACTGCTATATGTTGTCCACTAGTAGTGACAATGATATGATAGTAACCATGGTTTTCCATCCATATCTTTCAAGTAGACCTGCCCCCTATACCATAGGCGAAGTGGCAGGATTTGAGGACCCAGATGTATCCAGTAAGTGTGATTTTGTCTGTCCTGTGTATTGTTGAAGAGTTTTGTGTGAGTGAGTCGTGAGTGCATCCAATGCTAGAAGTGATGAGCTGTAAAATGATCAGAAATCAAAGTAGGCTGGATGGTGACACAGTGTCACATTTAAGCAGTTCCCCATGCACGTGCAGAGAGTCATATCTTGTGAGGTTTGTGGCACTCAATGGGCAGCATTGTGTAAACAAGGTGATGACAAGCCACGTGTAGGCCCAATGTGACTTAGATGTGCACTGTTGTGAAAATAATGGCACTGGAACACACCGTCATTCTCACAACACAGTTATGCACCATTTTGTAGACAAATTGGTACAGCCCTGTATTGTAATGTACAGGTAGGACTGGGTAGGCAATTGTCCCCAAGCATGGTGCCAGTAAATTTATTCTCCACTTACGTGACATTTATATGGAATGTAATAGGCGTGCATGCAGGTCAAGTCCATTCATGTGCTGGCATGGTTATGGGTGTGTGAGGAATGCTATTGGCTAATTAGGTATTGATGGGTGTCTACACCTGGACACATGAATGTAGATGTGCTAGACCTGTGGATACCAGCTTCATTTTTGTCATCACCTAACATATGGTCCACTCCCTGACTCCATGTATGAGTGGGCATGCATTGGTGGATGACCTGAACAGTTGAGATGATGATCTGCATGGCCATAACCCCTGAGGCACAGCGGGTGAGAACAACAAATTTGTAGGCAGATGTGATGCTCACAGTGTAGGTGACAGTCATTTTGATCAGGCTTGCATGTGTACCTATCAACACTGAACCCTTCTGGTTACCAACTGCATCCCATATTCCCAATAACAGATGGAAGTTTCTGGTGATGTATGTTTGAAAATTTGACGCAGATGATGAGGAAAAGTGGCCCTGATCAATGTGAAGCTGGGGCTGCCTTTGCATTGTCACACATGGTACAAAATCTATGCAGATCTAATTTGGTTTGTTTCATAATCTTGTTGTGGGAGGATATGGTGTCAAGGAAATGGTGCTAAGACAGCGTTGTTGTTTAATCCACCAGGGAGATTGTATCATCCGGAATATGAGTAGAAGTGCATGTGCAAATCGATGTAGATAGTAAGATCATTTTCTGTACATACTCCACACAATGCTGACACTGATGATTTCCTGTCTCATTTTAACAGCTGCCAACATGAATATCTACAACTCCGTGCCTTCCAGAAAAGGGCAATGCGCTATCAGCACATATTGGCAGTGGAATCTGGGTTCAGGAGGATGGCACGCCGCAATCGCTCGGAGCAATCCAGTGGTGAGTGGCAGGCATTCAGCCGAGGGGGACCCATACAGAGTGGACCAAGCACCACAGCTGTGCAGGGGGCCACAGCTGCCAACATAATTATTGCTCCAGATGTTGCACCATCTACTTCCATCCCACAGTAACCACACCTGCTGCCATGGATATGAGTACCAGCACAGACTTTCAGAGGGATGTGACACAGGTCCTCAAAAAGTTGGACTCCATAGAAAAGGAGGTGGCAAAAAACACAAAGACCACCAAGAGCATTAAGAGGAAACTGAAAAGGGCCATCCTCTGAATGGCATGATGTCACTCCTCCCAAGTTGACTCCTCTTTTTTTCTAGTTTTTTTGTGGGTATTAGAGGGTTAGTTGTAGGTTAGAATAGATTAGTGGGTTAGTTAGGATAAGTTGTCTGGGGGTGGGTTTTCGACTTTTTATGTTTTACTATGTGGGTGGGTGGGGGTGATGTTGGGGCTTTTATGTGTTTATTAAAAAAAACATATACAAATCAAAAATACCTAAAAAATATATATTTGCTTACTTATAGTTAATAAATGTGTAGTTTGGTGTATGTTGTCTTGCATATGTCCTGTGACATAAGGGGGGTGGAGGGCGAACGTTAGGGTGTGTCGTTAAATGTGTTAGGTAAGTGTAGCATAGAGTAGTTAGGGTCTGTTGTGGGTTGTGTATAGTTAGGATAGGATAGGATAGGATAGGTTAGGTTAGGTTAGGTTAGGTTAGGTTAGGTTAAGTAAGGCTAGGTCTTATTTTTTTTATGTTTTCTATTATCGTAAGAAATAATTTTGGGTACTCCCTTACTTCATGTGTCATATGCTTGGGTCTCAGGGTCTTCCCATGGGTGTACAGTGAAAATTGTGTGTTGTCCTAGGGACTCCATCCTGCATCCAGATCCCTTTCTTGGCATGTTCATCGCCTCCTTATGACTGAGCTGTCACATTGGCAGCTACAACACATCTATTTATCTGTGCATCTGCCATCCAGTGTAACCACCACTCAAGGTGACTATGTTGACCATGTATAGGACAGGTAGGTGCAGCAATTCAGCTGTCATTGTATGGTTTTTGTTTTGGAACGTTGGGCACTATGGGACATTTGACAACAGCCTACAATTCATTCCTATCCTGCTAAACTGACCAGTGGCAATAATAGATGAGATTGAGTCCCTCTGTTTCACACTAATGGGCTCTACTGGTACTGCCAGCTGACGATATTGCCCGAGAACTGTTTCATAGTCATTCCTGCAGTATGTAGTGGGTGTAGCATATATGTGTTCAACATGTTTCAAATATTCAGTGAATTGCTTGTAGGGGATGAGACCAGCATCGACGTACATCATGTAGGTACCATGTGCATAGGTATGTGCCCACATATTCATGCTCTCTTGTACTGACACTCTGTGACTTGAGACGTGTTACACACATCACATATCCTAGGCATAATAGATGTGTCACAACACACAAAAACATGCTGGTTGTATAGGTAGTGTTTAATAGCAAGTGTAATAGTGGAATATTTACAATGTCCAGGTCTGTGACCCCATTCATGGAATCCATCCAATTGTGACACAACACAAGTCCAGGGTTGAGGGACATGTCATGGGACATGTTTGGGTAAAGTGTCTTTCAGTGCAGGGGAACATAAACTGCCAATTGAAAAGTTAGAGACAATTGCAGTCCGTAGCAGAAAGGTCAACAGAGTGTTGAGGAAGAGTGCATATCTGCAACAGTGTTATCACTGGCATGATGTCAAGCACAGGTGAAAGGAAAACACTGCCCATGTGGCATGGGCTGGTGCTTCCTGGACCTCCTACGGGTGAAGATGATCTATTCCACATCTTCATCCTCCGATGTGTGTGCTGCCTCCTCTACCCTTGACGGTGGTAGTGGGGAGGTAAAGGAGGCCACACACATTTCAGTCTTTTGGAGATGTGGACTCCCAATTCCCGGCAGCTGCCATCAGTGGCACTACATGTGGCATCACTGCAGCAAGGAGGAGCTGATGATTTTTAAGTATAGCTGCAACATCCTTGTGGTAGGCAGCCATGTCTGCCCTGAGGGAAACCATCTGCATGGATTCCATTTTGTCCTTAAGCACGCTGATGCCAGTTTTAGGGGGGGCAGTTGTTGTGGCCTCTCCCTCATGGCAGCAGCTATGTCCCTCAGACACTCCTGGTCTCCACTCATTGGGGAGTGTGTGCGTCGGTTGGCTGCAGTCTGTTCTGTTGCCGTGCCCATGCACGTCCGCACCCCCTCAAGGCTGGCTGCCACAGTTTGCATACCCACCCGCACCTCCTTGGCCAGCTCTCGCTGACTCCTACCACTGTCCTCTCAAAGCTGGTGCCTGGGTCCTTGTAGTCGTCTGCTGTGTCGGTGCAGGCAAGTGCTGGCAGGTATTGGGGTGCTAAGTGGGGCCTGTGGGATGTCTTCCACTTCAATACTCCTTCTTGTAACTGGAGGTGGTGTCTGCAGGTTTACAGGGACTTCTTGGAGGGTCTCTTGGCTGATAGTTGCCAACTGGTCATCAAGGTCATCAGGGTACTCCAGAACAGGCAGATCCGCAGGAGAGCCATCATCCTCTGCAAAGAGATGGTGTAAAATCAGTCTGTGTTGTGGCAGTTGACAAGTCATGTCACTGACTTGATATTTGAGGCTCATTGTTATATTTGGGCCGTATTTATGTAGAAGTGGTGCAGCACGGTGCTGTGCAAAAATAGTCAGCGCCGCGCTGCGTCACTTTGGTAACACAAGGATGCGCCGTATGTAAGTGAATACGGGGCACCTCTCTGATCTTCCCCACGCTGGTGCAAGATTCAGCTGCCAGTGTCAACACAGGCATCCTTGCACCATCCTACAAAGATGTATGCGTTAAGGGGTGTGACTGTTTATGTGCGTGAAGGTGTCCCTTCCTGCACATTAGCAATCACTAATGGCGCTTTGGCACGTCTGTGTGAGCTGTAGAATGCAGCACACACAGAAGAGCCAAATCCTCATTTACATATGATTGTTTATGTGCAGGAACACCTTCACGCTCATAAACAATAATTTCTGCCATTTTGCTCTTCCTATGCATGCTGCAGAATGCAGCACACATTGGAAAACCAGAAAAGGAGGAGGTATAAATGTATTCCTCCCTGTTGCACCCTGCTAATGCCACCCCAGGGGCTGGCGTTAAGAGTTTTAGCCCTACCTCAAGTTGACAATATTCCATTTATCTGAGGAAGCATCAAAATGTAATGAGTGTTGCTGTGGCACACCACAGCAACATCCATTGTACCACCTTCCAAGCACAGTGATGAACAGGAGGGTCCGTATTTACAAGGTGACATTAAGCCACAAAAAGTGGCTTAACACTACCTTGTCAATACGGCGCAGTGCTTAGCATCACAGAAGTGTCACTGAAAAGCTCCTGTTGCACTAGGGGCCTATGATGCGCCCCTTAGTTCCAAAGGATTGTTCCAGTACATCATAGCTGCATAGTCTACAGCCCTATGCCCCACCTGCATGTCACATGAATTGAAGCCCAGTAGGCACAATTGGCTGTGTCATATCTTCTAAGTGTGTTGTCTATCCTTATTGTGGCTTGACGCCGTCTTTTCATGTTCTACCCTTCCTTTGCATCCATTTGCATGGTGAGGCTTTGCAATGGGTGTTGCTGTGCTCATGCCACAGCACCACACATGGCATTTTTCACCTGTAACAGTCTTACATGTTTCACATTCACCCATGCTGTGGTGAAATTTTGCACCACCCCAGTGATGGCACTGCCGGGACACTGTGCTCTTTTTGCCACTGATGGCTTCTCATGTTGTCATTTGTGTGCTACATTGCATAGCACTCATGGCCCTGGCAGAGTTCAACTCCTGTCTGTGTAGGTTGATTACCTTACAAAACACCTATGTCCCCCCCCCCAATGCAGCCCTCCTTGCACTATGATACATGAGTGCAGCATGGTGACGGGGCAGATCATGTGACATAAGTGCAGGGTTGAACCCGGGGATGGGCAGTATGGGTATGAAATATCTGCTGTGTACATCATTCTGTATCTGACAGTGCCTGATGGTAAATGTGTCTATGGACAGGGCCGTTTCACTGGAGTTATACTTAGGTCAGGGACTGAAGCAAGATCTAATTTCATGTGCATCAGTCCAACATTTTTTAGCTCCACCCAGCGTCATAGTATATATTTGATGCCCGAGTGGCGTTAAAAAATGGCGCTAGTCAGCGCCAACCTTTTTCACGCAAAACTGCGTTAGCACAGTTTTGCGTCAAAAGTAGCACAGTTTTGCGTCAAAAAGTATAAATCAGGGCCAAGGTATCTTCCCCTTAACTCTCTATTAGTAAGAAGGGGGGAGCCCAAGTTAAATCTGCTAATTGTAATTTGTGTGTTTTGGATCCATGTACTCCATCTTTGCCAAATATTAAGGAGTGTTCAAAGGAGTTTTTTATATTTCCTTCAATGAAACGTTTTAAGTCAACCACGCATCAAGACTTCATATTTGTAATTACTCATTCACCAAATGAACAAGTATACTTTTTCTATAATTTATTTTTTAGGAGCTATTTGCCGATATTTTAGGAAATATTATGAAATGTTATCTGTGAACTGCCAAATTTGTTTACATTATTATAAATTTTCGATGCGTGTCCATTAATAGATGTTTTGTTGATCTCTGAGGATGTCTAAATCCTAAATCTTAATAAACTTGAAACTTGAGAACAGAAAATAACCCAGGTTTTAAAGTACACACAACCATATGTGCTAAATACAACCTTCGAAAAACACCTTGAATTCAGGAATGTAGTAAAGACATTGCCCTTCTGTACATGATCCCACGACGAGAAGACAAATAACAACCAATTATTGAGAGGGTGAAATGAGGATGATACTGGCCATGGGCGTCAATTCACCAAAATGCCAGGGGTAGCGGAAGTGACATCATGTGCCATTTGACCTGCACTTTCGTTCACAGACACATACTTACGCATGCACACAAATTCATTTACACACACACTCCTCCATAAACACACTCTCACTTGCAGGCACGCGCACAACATACATTTAAAAGCATTTTTACTTACGTCAGCTGCCATGGAAGTGCATATTCACATTTTACTACACTAATAGCAAATAATATTTTATTTTTCACTACTAGTGTAATAAGAAATTGACAGAAAACAAGGAGAGCGGATCCCCAAGAGACGCCCATAAGGGCGAGTTGCCACAGTGTTCCTGGCACTAATTTTGCCACCTCTGAAGCCAGGGGTCGCAAAGGCAGTGCCAGAGGTTGAAGCTGCAACCCCTGGCGACCCCTAAATGACGTCCATGATACTCGCCTAAAATGGGAACACTAAGAATTGTAGGTTAGGCACATGGATAACTCACAATCCCTTGCTACACTCCAAACAAAAGCCTAGGTGCATGTTTGGAGCAACATCACATGAGCAGCCTGACATATATGCATGTCACCAAAACACTCACCAGACAACCACATTCCATTCACAGAGATCTCTACATCCCTAAAGTACAAGTTACTTACCTTCGGTAACGAAATATCTGGTAGAGACATATTCTAATTGCAGATTCCTTACCTTAGAATTTTCCCACAGGCGTCAGACTGTATCCGGAGATTTTTTCTTCGAGCAATACCCTTGCACGTCGGTAGGTGGTGTCGGTCGACTCCGCAGGCGTCATAGGCGTTGTGGTCGCCGTGATGATCTCAGGAGTAGTAGATAGACGCCGCCCTCGTGCAGTGACGTCAGTTTCTTTTAGCGACTTTCCACGCCAGAGCGCAGAGCCGCTAAGAACACTGATATTGGTGCGCCAGAGCTAAGGACCTGAAAGGGGGTAATCCCTGTCCCTAGAAATCAGTTCACAAGCGGGGAGGATGGGTGGGCAGTAAGGAATCTGCAACTAGAATATGTCTCTACCAGATATTTTGTTACCGAAGGTAAGTCACTTGTACATCTGAGAGAGACTTCTAGTTGCAGATTCCTTACCTTAGAATAGATACCCAAGCAATGCCATCCTCGGTGGTGGGCTGCAAACTAAGATCATACTAGAAAGTCCTGCAGGACCGAACGACCAAAGTAGCCATCCCAATGGACCTGACTGTCCAGGCAGTAATGCTTAGCAAACGTGTGCAGAGACGCCCACGTAGCTGCCTGACAGATATCCAGGACAGGAACTCCGCGTGCTTACGCAGTGGATGCAGCAGTGGCCCTGGTAGAATGAGCCCGCAAGCCGTCAGGAGGTTGCTTTTTCGCCAAAGCGTAGCACATTTTGATGCAAAGAAGCACCCATCGAGAGATGGTACATTTCTGCACCGCCTTTCCTTTCTTCGCACCCACATAGCCAACAAAGAGTTGATCGTCCACCCAGAATTCTTTAGTACGATTGAGATAGAACGGCAACGCTCTTTTTGGGTCCAGACAGTGGAGTCTCTCCTCCTCATGGGAAGGATGTGGGGGTGCGTAGAAGGTAGGCAAAGTAATGGACTGGGCTACATGAAACGGTGTAACCACCTTAGGAAGGAAGGAAGCCCTAGTGCGTAACACCACTTTGTCGGGGTGCACGGACAAGTATGGAGGCTTTGAAGAAAGGGCCTGAAGCTCACTCACCCTGCGAGCAGAGGTGATGGCGATGAGAAAGACAGTTTTGAATGTGAGGAGCCGTAAGGGACAATTATGCATAGGCTCCAAGGGGGTACAAATCAAGTTAGTAAGCACAAGATTAAGATCCCACTAAGGCATGATGAAGGGAGTGGGAGGAAATAGGTGGGTGAGCCCCTTTAAGAACCTACTCACAAGAGGAGATTTAAAGAGTGAGGGCTGATCAGGAAGCCTAAGAAAGGCAGAAATGGCAGACAGATACCCCTTAAGGGTGCCACATGCAGAGCCCTGCTGGGCTAAGAAAAGAATGAATAGAAGAACTTCTGAAAGAGGGGCAGATAGGGGGTCAACAGATTTGTTGGTGCACCATGCCACAAATTTATTCCAATGACAGGTGTGTACAGTTTTATTCGATGGACGCCAGGCTGCCGAGATAACATCGCAGACTTCGGGTGGAAGGGTAAATGCCGTCAACTGTTGCCGCTCAATCTCCACGCATGAAGGCGGAGTTTGGACAGGTTCGGGTGGAGGACCGTCCCCTGCTGCTGCAACAGACGATCCGCCCGAAGAGGAAGTCTGAGTGGAGGATCCATGGACATGCTCAATAGCTCTATATACCACACTCTACGAGCCCAGTTCGGAGCCACCAAGATAACTTGGGCCCGGTCGCTCTTGATTTTCTTGAGAACTCTGGGCAGAGGGATAGGCGGGAAGGCGTAAAGGAGGCCGGAGTTCCACTCGAGACGAAAAGCGTCTCCGAGCAAGTGCCACCTTGGAAATTCCAACGCGCAAAATAGTTGACATTGCGCGTTCTCTGCGGAGTCGAACAGATCTAACCAAGGCTCTCCCCACTTGAGAAAGAGACCTTACGCCACCTCCGGATGGAGACGCCATTCGTGATCGACAGTGCGTCAGCGGCTGAGTTCGTCTGCTCTGGCGTTGAGAGAGCCCGCCAGATGTTGAACCATCAGGGTAATGCTCTGATGTTCCAGCCATGTCCAGAGGCGTAGGGCCTCCTAACAAAGGGTCCAGGACCCTACCCCGCCTTGTTTGTTGGAGTATCACATGGCAGTAGTGTTGTCCGTGAACACCTGCACTACTTTCCCTGTGAGAGAGGAAAGGAATGCTTTTAGCGCAAGTCTGATCGCTCGGAGCTCCAGCAAATTTATGTGGAGTCCCAACTCCGCCAGAGACCAGAGACCTCTGATCTCCGCCTCTCCCATGTGGCAGCCCCAACCCAGAAGCGACGCATCTGTCACTATAGAGAGATCTGGATGGGGAAGGGAAAGGGATCTGCCAGTGAACCAATTGGGATTCGAAAGCCACCACTGCAGGTCTTTCGCAGTCCCCTCCGAGATCTGGACCATGTTGGAGAGATTCCCCTGATGCTGCGCCCACTGGAACTTCAAGTCCCACTGAAGAGCCCGCATATGCCACCTGGCATGTGTTACTAGCAGGATGCAGGAGGCCAAGAGGCCCAGCGGCCTCAAAGTCTGTCTCACCGAAACCCAAGACAAAGGCTGAAAGATCGGAATCATAGCCTGAATGTCTTGGACTCGTTTTTGGGGAGGATAAGCCTGAAACCGTACTGTGTCCAGAACTGCTCCAGTGAAATAGAGCGTCTGAGAGGGAGTCAGGTGTGACTTCGGCACGTTGATTGTGAACCCCAGCTGGTGCAGGAGGTTCGCCGTAGTCTGGAGGTGTGAGACCACTGTCTGGGGCAAAGGCGCCTTCAACAGCCAGTCGTCTAGGTATGGGAAGACTGAGACCCCTAACCTGCGCAGATGAGCTGCAACCACCGCCATCACTTTCGTGAACACCCGAGGGGCACTGGTAAGGCCGAAAGGGAGCATGGTAAATTGAAAGTGCTTGTGACCTACCATGAATCGTAGGTAATGTCTGTGGGCAGGCAGGATGGGGATGTGGAAATAAGCGTCCTGCAAGTCCAACGCTACCATCCAGTCTCCTGGGTCTAAGGCAGACAGAACCTGAGCCAGAGTGAGCATTTTCAAATTCTCCTTCTTGAGGAAGTAGTTCAGGTCCCGGAGATATCAGAAAGTAGTGGGAATAACAACCACAACCTACTTCTGGCACAGGGACCCTTTCTATAGCTTCCTTGCCCAAGAGAGCTGCGACTTCCTGGCGGAGAAGCACCAAATGATCCTCCGAAAGGGGATGGAAGGATGGTGGCATGTGTGGTGGTGCAGATTCGAAAGGGAGGGAGTAGCCATTCCGAATTATTTGCAAAACCCACCCGTCCTTGGTTATATGCTCCCAGTGCGGCAGGTGATGGCAGATTCTGCCACCTACTGGGCGGGAGTGAGGGGACGGACTAGGAAGGTTTGGAGGCTGCTGCGGGGGCAGAGGTGGACTGGACAGACCACTGGTTCCCCGTCCCGCGACCACGTGGGATTCCGCGCCCCCGGCCACGCATAGGCTGTCCAGCATGCATGGCCCGGTGGCTGGGTTGAAGGTGCGACAGGGCGCCCCTTCCGTGGCCACGAAAGGGACGAAAAGCGGACTGTGGGGGGCGTGTGGCGGCAGAAAGGCCAAGGGACCGAGCCATAGCCTGGGACTCCTTGAACCTCTCCAAGGCCGAGTCCGCTTTGTCTCCAAAGAGACGGGTGCCATTAAAGGCCATGTCCATGAGTGACTGTTGGACATCCCCCGAGAATCCATAAGTACGTAACCAGGCATGGCAACGTAAGGCCACTATCGTTGCAACCGATCTGCCCAGAGAGTCGGTCGTATCCAGCCCACAACGGATCGTGAACTTTGCTGCATCTCTCCCATCTGTGACTGCTTGGGAGACAATAGCACGGGCCCCCTCCGGTCTCTGCAGCAGGACTTGCGCAACCGTATCCCACAGTGAGTGGGAATAACGGCCCAAAAGGCATGCAGTGTTCACGGACCGCAGCACGAGGCTGGAGGAAGAAAATAACTTCTTACCAAATTGTTCCAGCGTTTTGGATTCCCTATCCGGGGGTGCAGAAGGGAACGTGCCAGAAGAAGAGGACGCCTGGATAACAAGACTCTCAGGCGTAGGATGTTGGGACAGGAACTTTGGGTCGTTCGGCGCAGGCCGATGGCGGCGAGCGATAGTCCTGTTCACAGGAGCCCCTGTGTTGGGTTTGGACCATGTACCCAAAAGGACGTCAGTGAGGGCTTCATTAAATGGGAGAAGGGGTTCAGATGTAGAAGCCCCAGGCTGAAGCACCTCAGTCAGGAGGTTAGTCCTGACTTCAACAGTAGGTAGCTCAAGGCCAAGGACCTCAGCCGCCCTACTAACCACCATACCATAGGTAGCTCCCTCTGCCGCAGCCACGGTAGGAGACAGCATGCCAGCATCAGGAGAAGTATCAAGACCACTGACTTCGCCCAAGTCCTGTGCCCAGTCCATAGTAGGGTCTTCCTGGTATTCATAAGGGTCCAGGGACCCCTCCAATTCCTCCTCATATCCGTACCCATAGGAAAATGGGTCAGAATCCGACCTCTGGCGAATGGGGCCCACTGAAGCCGATGGCGGCGCCGGCTGACGCCGCTCTGACTCCGAGTCGTCGGGAATGAGAATCGGGTTGACGCCGATAGTGGGCTCTACCGACGTCGGGAGCGTCGCTAAATGACCTGGCACCGGGGAAGGTCTCGACTGTGCGGCCGGCATTGGTGCGGATCCGCGCACGGATCCGGAGGCGACCTCGGTGGCAGGGGCCGAAGCCGCCAGTGCAGAACCTGAAGGCCACTCAGCCAAGCCCCTTAGGCCCGAAGGCGCCGTATCGGGGTCGGCACGCCCAAAGATGAGGCGCATGGCCTCGTAGAACTCCTTGAGTTAGGCGGGGGTCGCTCCGGCTCCGGGAAACTCGGGGAAGCGCGGAGTCGACCCAGATGTAGGCTCCGAGGACGGAGGCCTAGTTCGTGGACGCTCGTCCCGCGTCGCGCCGGCCAAGCAACAGGGTGAAGTCGGAGAGCGATGGGACTTCTTCAACTTCTTCTTCTTCTTACCTTGACCAGAAGATTTCGAAGAAGACAAGTGGTGATGGCTCTGCAACCGATCTTGAGACCTTCCTCTAGAGCGAGATTGGGATCTACGCGGAGTCGAGTGCCAGGCCACCATCAGCTTTAGGGACCGCTCCCTCAAAGCCTTCAAATGCATTGCCTGGCACTCGGAGCACAACTTTGGGTCGTGGTCGCGCTCGAGGCACCACAGGCAGACACGATGAGGGTCCGTCACCGACATCATGCGGTGGCAGTCCTCGCACGGCTTGAACCCGGTCTTCGGGGACATCCTCGACGCACCATAGGTCGCACCAAAACATTTCAACAAAACGGTCGAATTCGGCCCAAAAATAGCAGAGGGTAGGTCTCTCTCGGATCAGCACGTGGCGCAGAAAGAAAAGAACTGACGTCACTGCGCGAGGGCGGCGTCTATGTACTACTCTCGACGTCATCACGGTGACCACGACGCCTACGGAGTTGACCGACGCCACCTACCGACGAGCAAGGGTATTGCTCGAAGAAAAAATCTCCGGATCCAGTCTGACACCTGGGGGGAAATTCTAAGGTAAGGAATCTGCAACTAGAAGTCTCTATCAGATGCATGGTTTACTACCACCCACTTTTTTTCATTTCAATACAATACTTGCCAGAGCACAGTGGCACAACACAAAGCGAGCACAATGTACTACTGAAATAGCTCAAATGCCAAGCACTATGTTTCCATCCACCCAAGCACACCCATTGAGTAGCATGCTTCTCATCCACAAATGCACTCAGGTGGTTTATCTGGGATATGAAACGCAAAATAAGTACAACACAGTTTATATAGCACAACCATTCACATTGTGTGTGAATCCTCCAAACTAATCTGTCACAGTGTGTGATCCACTCCAGCATTCACTTTCTAACAACACAGTAGTTCAGTAGCAAAGCCACTGTGCCACGGGCCCTAGCGCATGGATAGAAATTGTCTCTTTTGCTGCAGTCTGAATGATAAAATACAGCGCGCACCAATGGAAGCTACATGCCCGGCTGCATTAACTTTCTTCGGGCGCCCTTCAGTGAACTACTACCCGAGCTACATTGCTTTTCAGCATATCACAGCGATAAAATCTGAAACTGTAACCTATTCCCAGCTGTTGTGCAAGGCGTTTCCCCTGGTGTGTGATGCAAGGAACCACTTTCGATGAATTGTGTGAAAAGAGCTGATGACTGGAAGTGCTGAGAGCTGCGATGAGAAAAAAGAAGTGTGAAACACCATACCACAGGGTGAGCACATCGGCTGTGAGGGTTTATAGTCACACCTCCAGTGTAAACATATGAGCTATGAGAGTCTATGTACCTGTGAGGGTCCATATTGTCAGACCTCCAATGTGAGCTGTGAGGGATTAGGTACCTGTGAGGATATATAGTCTCACCTCCAGTGTAAGCGCATGAGCTGTGAGGGATTATGTACATGTGAGGATATATAGTCAGACCTCCAGTGTAAGCATGAGAGCTATGAGAGTATATGTACCTGTGAGGGAATGTAGTCGCACCTCCAGTGTAAGCGCATGAGCTGTGAGGGATTATGCACCTGTAAGGATATATAGTCACACCTCCAGTGTAAGCATGAGAGCTATGAGAGTATATGTACCTGTGAGGGTATATAGTTGCACCTCCAATGTAAGCATGAGAGCTATGAGAGTGTATGTACCTGTGAGGGAATATAGTCTCACCTCCATTGTAAACGCATGAGCTGTGAGGGATTATGTACCTGTGAGGATATAGGGGGTTATTACAACTTTGGAGGAGGTGTTAATCCGTCCCAAAAGTGACGGTAAAGTGACGGATATACCACCAGCCGTATTACGAGTTCCATAGGATATAATGGACTCGTAATACGGCTGGTGGTATATCCGTCACTTTACCGTCACTTTTGGGACGGATTAACACCACCTCCAAAGTTGTAATAACCCCCATATAGTCCCACCTCCAGTGTAAGCATGAGAGCTATGAGAGTATATGTACCTGTGAGCGAATTTAGTCACACCTCCAGTGTAAGCGCATGAGCTGTGAGGGATTATGTACCTGTGAGGGTATATACTCACACCTCCAATGTAAGCGCATGAGCCGTTAGCGTTTATGTGCCTGCGAGGGTATACAGTCACACCTTGAATGTAAGCACATGGGCTGTGACAGATGATGTACCTGCGAGGGTATATAGTCACACTCCAATGTGAGCGTGTGAGCTGTGAGGGATTATGTACCCGTGAGGATATATAGTCACATCTCCAGTGTAAGAGCATGACCTGTAAGGGTTTATGGCCCCATTATAGTATCTCCACATGAGCTGTGAGTGGCTGTATGAGATGGCCGTATGAGAGTAAGACCACTCCCTACAGCATTAGTCCTTGTGGTTTTCAGGGTTTACCATCCCCCAACAGAGAGAGCACTTTTGTGAGGGTATATCACCAGCATCTGCAGTGAGAAAATATGACCAACCCCAATAGTGTGAGGACATGCCTGTGAGGTCTATGTATAGCACAATCACAGTGTGAGCACATTGGGTATGTGGGGGTTGATGTCACCCCAAACAAAGAGAGCATATTTGTTGTGTGTGTATTTGACCATCCCTTTCAGTGTGAGAACATGGGCTGTGAAGATGTATGACAACTGTAGTGTGAGCATATGGGTTGTGAGAGTGTGTAACTCCACCTAGAGTGTGAGATCGAGGACTGAGACGGTTCGTGGCCTCTCCCATCCTACAGTGTGAGCAGATGAGCTGAGAAGGAATATGAACTCCCCTGCAATGTGAGCACATGTACAACAGAGTGGTTGTGAGGGTATATGGCCACCTGCTACAGTGTGAGAAAGTGAACTGAGAGAGTGTATTACAACTACAGTGTGAATACGTAGGGTGTGGGGGATATGAACTCCCCTTCAGTGAGAATACACCGGCTGTGAAGGCATATGAACCCCCTGCAGTGTGAGCACGTGGGCTGTAAGGGAATATGAACTCCCCTCCAGTGTGAGCACAAGGGCTGTGAGGGTACAGGAATGCCACTGCAGTTTAAGCACACAGGCTGTGAGCAGTGGCAGCTGCTGCAAATCTCAAGGGGAGGGGCGGGAGAAGGGATGGAGGAATAAAAAAATATAACAATAATTTTAAAAACCGTACCTTTTCCCGTCGCCGCAGTCGCCTCCTGCTGCATTGCTCCTCTGGTCTTCTTGAGGTGTCCCAGAATTCCCTGGGACACCAGCACAGGCTCCCCAGCAATCCTGGTGCTGCTTTCATGCTAAACCTAGCATGAAAGCCATGCCAGGATTGGTCAGAGCAGCTTGGTCTGCCACTCAGACACAACCCTGTGTGTACACAGCCAATCTGGAGAAACCTAAGTGCGCATGTGTGTTTGGACGGCCTCAGACTGCCAGCCAAACACACAAGCGCAACTTTGTACACTCCACTTCTCCCCCCTCCTACTTGTCATGGCCCAGCCCCGCCCCTGAATACGCTGCTGGCTGAGCCAGCAGATGAAAGATAAAACAATAATTAAATATTGTTTTATCTTTCATCTCCTGGTTTAGCCAGGGGGTTGACGCTCCTTCACCATTGACCCTGTGAGGGAATTTGATATATTTGATCTTCCTTGCAGTGTGAGCTCACTGGCTGTGTGGGTATATGAACTCCCCTGCAGTGTCCCCACATGGACTTTGCATTTATATGAATTCCACTGTACTGTGAGCACATGGGCTGTGAGGGTACATGAACTCCTCTGCAGTGTGAGCACACAGGCTTTGACAGCATCTGATCACCCATGCAGTGTGAACACATGGGCTGTGAGGGTACATGAACTGATCGGCAGTGTGAGCACATGGGCTGTGAGGGTACATAAACTCCTCTGCAGTGTGAGCACATGAGCTGTGAGGGTAAATGAATTTCTCAGCAGTCTGAGCACACAGGCTGTGAGGGTACATGAATTCATCTGCAGTGTGAGCACACAGGCTGTGAGGGTACAAGAACAAAAGGATGCCTAGAGGTTTAAGGATCTTAATATTTTCAACGTTTGATGAAATGGATGAAGATGCATTAACTAAATGGGATGGAAATTTGTATGATGCCTCTTTTAATATGATGCAGACCCTGATTGAGAATTCGGAACGTAAAGGGAAGTTGTTGAAAGAGTAGACTGAAAGATTGGAAAAAGAGATTAAGGCCCTCATTCCAACCCTGGCGGTCATGGACCGCCAGGGTGGCTGTCCACGGAAGCACCGCCAACAGGCTGGCGGTGCTTCATGTGGTATTCCGACCGCGGCTGTAAAGCTGCGGTCGCCCAGCCGGGTGCTGCGGTCGCCCAGCCGGGTCCGGCGGTTTCCCGCCGGATTAGCCCCGGCTGGGGGAATCCTCCATGGCGGCGCTGCAAGCAGCACCGCCATGGGGATTCCGACCCCCTTCCCGACATCCTGTTTCTGGCGGTTTTCACCGCCAGAAACAGGATGGCGGGAACGGGTGTCCTGGGGCCCCTGGGGGCCCCTGCACTGCCCATGCCACTGGCTCTCTTGGCCGGCGCCCGCCGGCCCAGCGGGAAAGTCTGAATGACCGCGGAGCGGTCATTTGGCAGCGTAAGTTTGGCGGGCGGCAACCGCCGCCCGCCAAACTTAGAATGACCCCCTAAATGGATGAATGTGAAGGACTTGACAGAGAAAAACGATGAAATCCTAAGTAAAGTGATTCAAGGGTTCAAGAAGAATTAAAGGAAAGGAAATTGAATAAAATAAGAAGGGATTACAACAGTGCACGTTTTTTCCTTTCGTCACAAAAATGTGATGATATCCCTGTAGAAAGGGCGAAAAACAGGTTGAATTGGAATGACAGAAAGGATCAGGATGCAAGTTCAATTAGTAGTTTTGATTTATCCTCATTTGAGGAGCCTGGGCCCAGTAATGTCCAAGCAGGGAAGGATCTGTTACACAACTCTTCTTTTTCCAACAAAGTTACCAGAATAAGAATACGCACAGGAAGGAAAGACGGAAAACATGCAGAGGGAGGAGGAGGACCAGACAATATAGGGGTTCAAACCAGAAATCCATGAAGAATCGAGTGTGAAACATGGTGAGGAGAAACATGAGATTATTGAGGAAGAGGGGGATCTTCAGATGATTAATCTTTCAAACCGAAGTTTGACTAATGAAGAAACAGTGGTCTTACAGAAAGGCATAGGATTTAGCATTATGGAGATTGTAATTTTGCAGACCTAAAAAAGATTTGTTCAAGTTCACCAGACAATTGAAGCTAAAATGTTTTTTAGAGGCATTGGTGGTTTTGAGTGATTATATGAGGCACCATAAACAGAAAGAACTAGGCAAGGTGTCCATCTCTGATACTGAGGGTGTTCATTCCTTATTGAGTATTAATGATAATGAAATGGGGGTTATGAAAATGTGTGCAGATTTGCGGATCATGACTGAGGCAACTAGTGACAGTGGGCTCAAGCCATCCTCCAAGTTTATACCTTAAGAGAAAATTTGTGGGGATTGATTTGTTTTCCCAGAAATTAATTAAAGAGCTTAATATATTGGAGGATAGAAAATAAAAAGGTAAAGGAAGGAGAGACCACCACCATAATCTGACCAGCAGGGAACAAGAGATTATCAGAAATTTACAGAGTAATGATGAAATAGTCATCAGAGATGCAGACAAGGGTGGTAACATCATAGTGATGGATAGATCTGACTATGATGGTGAAATTGCTAGACAACTGGAGGCTATGACGTGTTTTGAGAAAGTCACTAGTAATCTAGTGGAAAAACTCAAAACAACATTGTTTATGAAACTTCAAGACTGGAAAGACAGGGAGTTGTTGAACAAGTCTGTGTACAGATATTTGATGGTCACTGATCATTTGAGTCCCTTTATATATAGCTTACCAAAGGTACATAAAGGGAGGTGATTCCAGCCTGGGAGGCCAATTATCACAGGAATTGGGGGCCCCACAGAGAGACTGTCTAAGTATGTAGACCAGTTTTTGAAACCACTGGTTGTAAATTAGCCATCTTTAGTGCAAGATACTATGGATGTCTTTACCAAATTGACGGATGTGGTATGGGATGACATGATGTTTATATCTTTAGATGTGTTAGGACTGCATATGTGCATCCAACATGCATTTGGAATCCATGCTATGAGATCATTCTTGGGTTCCAAGAGTGCTTGCCTCTGGGATCATTTAGAGATGCTAATAAAAATTACCAATCTTATTTTGATGAATATTGTTTTTCTCTTCAATGGAGAGAGGTACCAACAACTACAGAAGACTGCTATGGGGTCCAGTTTTGCACCCTTTTACGCCAGCCTGTTTATGTGGTGATTTGAGGGGACACATGTCTGGGCCCCAGCTGACAAGGTTTGGACCCCAAACATATATCTTTGGGGGCAATTTATAGATAATATTTTGGTGAGCTTGACAGGTTCTTTAGCACACAAAGATGAGTATTTTATGTACCTGAACACCAATGCATACAATGTACAGTTTACCATGAATTTCGGCAGAAAAGGGATTACCTTCTTGGATGTGGAACTCTTCATTGAAGAAACAGGATTTGTAGTAGGTTATTCAGGAAGATAACAACCACAAATAGTGTACTGAGAGCAGATAGTGCACACCCCGAATATGTGATCAATAGTATTTTATATGGGGAAATGGTGAGGATTCGTCATAATTGCAGTGAGGAGAGAGAGATTTCAGAAATTAGATTAAAGGTTTAAGAAACAGACTAACAGTGAGAGGATATGAGCAAAGAACTGATATGAAAATTGAAAAGAAGGTTACGTTTGTAGCAACATATAGTGCTGACCTTAATTAGATTTATAACATTTTACAACGTCATTGGAGTCTTCAAAATTCTTGAATGACAAACCTAGGGTCACCTATGTATTGTTGCAGAAGAAAAAATATATGTATGGTTATCTTAGATGAATTATGTAATGTGTATGGTGGAGTCGGTGTTTCAAAGGATTTACAAATATTGTAGATAAAAAATTGGTAAGTCAAAACTAAATTTGTACATTTTTATATAAGTGATATACTAATTCTAGATCTACAGATCTTTGGGAGATACAAGTGGAGATTATTTTGTAAACCATTGTACAGTGGATTTAAGAAGATCGTTAATGTAAGAACCTCTTACAAGATGGTGATTGCATCTAGGAGGAAAGTCGTGTTTTTGAGATTTTAATTGAAATATGGATACGAAGTTGACCATAGCCAGGATTAAGATGGTGAATTTGGCAACCAAGGGTTATGGATTTTTTTATTGATTCTTTTTTTTATCAGATGCCAATGGGGATTAGTATGCTAATTGCTCTGTAACTGATAGAATGTGATTACGAACTAAAAGAACCCGTTACAAGATGGTATCACTATTTGTATGCTTCTTACCGCTGTAATCTGCCAGTCTCGGGGCACCACCTGGTTTCTTGCTTGTTCTGGATTGATCAAGGTAAGGGAGACCCTTTTGAGTAGCCACGGTGCTGCTGACAGTATAACGCCAAGCAGGCCGTAGCCTCCAGAGAGAAAAATCTCAGATCACAGGAACTCCAGAAAAGAGGCAAAAGGAAAAAAACAGAGAAAAAAAAACTAATCAGGAACAACAAAACTGCAGGAAAAAACAGGACAGGTCCAAATCATGGGAGCGGGAACGAGGAGCACCACCGAGACTGAAGTGTTTGCAACGCAAGGAACAGAAGACCTTCTGTACTTTTATACTGACAAACAGGATGTGACATGCAGGAAGTGCTAAAGACACCATCTTGGATTGGGAAGCCACATGCAGGTGAATAGAAAAATAGCCACAGTAGAAAAGGTGGTAGGCAATGCATGCAGGGAAGGAAACACAGACTCCTGGGAAAAAGAAGAAAATATGGCCAAGGAAAGAGAAAAAAGGAAAAGAAAAAGAAAGAAGAAAAAGAAATCCAGAAAGCAGGGGAGGAAATTATGAGGGCCGCGAATGAGCACGGCGTGACCGGGAGCCCAAGAGAGGACTCCCAGACCATACTGTGGCCCAAAAAGCAGGTTGTGGCCCAAAAAGCAGCCCACGGCAGGATCGGCCGCCCGAAAAGCAGATCACTGATCTGACCGCAGCCCGCGAGGGGGACGCAGCTACTCTCCGCGGCATCACAATAGGCTCCCCCCACCCCCGAAGCTCCAGGTTTGTCCGGAAAATGCTGAAAAAATGTGCGGACCAGACAGGGAGAATGGACAGAAGAAGCATCCTCCCAAGAATAATCACTAATGGGATATCCTTTCCAGTGTACCACGAACTGAAGAGGATTCCAAAAAATGCGGAAATCACAAATCTCCTGTACCTCAGACTCAGGATGGCCAACAACCAAAAGTGATGGAGGACAATGGGCATGTCTGTGTTAGAGATCAGGAACAAAAGGTTTGAGTTGAGACACATAAAAAACTGGATGAACTTTCTAGGTCTGTGGTAGACGAAGTCGAACGGAGACTGAATTCAACACATGCAGAATTCTAAAATGTCCATAGTAACGGGGCTTGAACTTATTCTGGGACATGCGAAAGGGCAGAAACTTAGAAGAAAGCCATACTTTATCCCCAGGCTGGTAAGATGGTGCAGTACTATGCCGGGTATCAGCTGCTTTCTTCATATAACGTTTTGTAACTAAAAGATTGGTACGTATAATGTCCTGTACATGGTGGAGACTTCGAGCAAATGAGGTAAACGCTGGAACAATGGAGTGTTCACAAGTGACTTTAGGAAAAGCCGTAGAATGGAAACCATAAGTACAAAAAAAAGGTGTGGAACTTTTTTGCCTGTGGACCGTATTATTATAGGAAAACTCGGCTAATGGTAGATACGAGGATCAATTGCTTTGGGTCGCATTACAAAAACACCGTAGATATTGTTATAGTCCTTGATTTAGGCGTTCCGTTTGACCATTGGTCTCTAGGATGGAATCCAGATGACAGAGCCACATTTATGTGTAACAATTTACAAAAAGCTCTTTAAAAATGGGACACTTATTGGGGTCCTCGATCAGAAAGGATTTCTTGAGGAAGGCCATGTAGGTGGATTATATTCTGCAGAAAGATTTGACTAATTTCCTTAGCGGTCGGTAATTTCTTTAGGGCTGTAAAATGAGCCACCTTGGTAAAGGAGTCAACAGTTACCATTATGACATGATGTCCTGCAGAAGATGGCAGAGAACATATAAAATCTGTGGACAACCTATGCCACGGAACGGATGGCACAGGCCTAGGGCATTAATAAACCTGCTGGCTTAGTTTAACATATGTTTCAACGTCAGACTTTAAAGTTGGCCACCAAAAGGAACAAAGAAGCTGTTCCTGTGTGTTCTTTATTCCACGGTGGCCAGCAATAGAAGAGTCGTGACACATTTGCAAGGCTTCCGTTTGCACTTTCTTAGTAGGCAGAAACAAGATGTCTTGATGATAGTAGTATTCCTGATTATTTTGCAAGTGAGGACTTAAAGCGTTCCATTCTTCAAGAGGTAAATTCTGGTATTCTGTTTTCACGCGGTCAAGAAATGACTAAACAACACCAATGATTTGACAGGGTTCTATGATGTGTGGAGAAGAACTAATCGTGCTTTACGGATATCTGTGGGGTAAAGCATCTGCCACAACATTTTGGGACCCAGGTATGTATGTAACTACAAAATCATATTGACTAAAAAAGAATACCCACCTGGCTTGACGACTGTTTCGACATTGAAAGCTGCGGAGGCATTGTAGATTTCAATGATCATTTTTAACTTCAAATGTCTCCTTAGTACCCATTAGAAAATGCCTCCATTCTTTGCAGGCAGCTTTTAAAGTGAGTAATTCCCTTTCCAACACAGAACAGTTGTGTTCCGTATCTGACAACACATCGGGTATATAAAAGACACTATGTTCCAAGCCATCATCGTCTTGTCTTTGTAGAAACAGGCTCCAATGGCTCTATCCAATGCGTCGGTGACTAATATGAATTTCTTAGTAGTGTCAGGATGACGTAATATCAGGGCTTGTGTAAAGGCATGTTTAAGATTCTGAAAAGCCCTTTATGCATCTTCTACACAAATTAAACACTTCTTTAGGTTTGCTTTTTTGATGGTCTGGGTTATATGACCTTGTTGTTGGGCAAAGTCTTTTATAAATTGTCTATAAAAATTGGTTAACCCCACAAAGCATTGAGTCTCCTTAACAGAAGCAGAAGAAGGCCAGTCAAGAATGCTTGTACCTTTTCTGGGTCCAAGGCGATGCCGACTTGATTGATACGGAAAACAAGATATTGAACCTCGGTCTTGTTGAACTAACATTTTTCAGGCTTACAGTACAGATTGTTGTGTCGTAGTCTTTCTAAAACCTGAAAAACATGCTTAGTATGTTGTTCAGGATAACGGGAATATACCAGAATGTCATCTAGATATATTATGACACATTAGTTCAAAAGATCAGAGAACACCGAATCCATAAATCTTTGGAAGAAAGGAGCGTTGGTCAGACCAAAAGGCATAACTCGGTATTCAAAATGGCCCAAAGGAGTACGGAAAGCTGTCTTCCATTCATCACCTTCCTTAATTCATAAAAGATGATAGGCAACCCGCAGATCCCGTTTGGTGAATATCTTCGCTCCTGGGACTGCTTCTAAAATATCCTCAATAAGGGGTAGAGGATACCTATCTTTGATGGTGATCTTATTCAACTCTCGAAAGTCAGTACAGGGGCATAGATCTTTGGTCTTCTTTGGTACAAAGAAAAGAGGAGCCCCTGCGGGTGACAAAGAGGAAGCAATCAATCCACTAGGTATGTTTTCATCTATGTATTCCTTAAGTACCTTCTTTTCTTGCTCAGACAATGAATACATTCTTCCACATGGAACCACTTCCCCAGGTATCAAAGGAATGGTACAGTCATATTCCCGATGAGGAGGCAAAATGGGCTTTATAGGTTTCTGGAACACATCAGAGTATTCTTGATAGCAGCTGAGTACTCCTTGAATCATGTTAACGGTACAACTTGCTTCTTTGGAGGTTATGATGGAACCTTTAGGGGACCAATAGGAGTCTGTCGAAACAGCAATGTAGTTGACAAATTTGGGATGAAAGCGATATAGTCCGTGTCTCCCAATTAATATATGGATTATGTTGTGTTAGCCAAGGAACACCCAGAATCATAGTATGGTTAGGGGAAGATATCAAGTCAAAAGTAACGTATTCCTGATGTCTGCTGAACTGCAAGCAAAGGGTGGGAGTGTTATCAACCACTGGTCCAGAGGTTAGAGGAGAGCCATCCACTGTTTGGACATGTTCTGGTATCTCTTTAGGGAAACAAGGTATTATTTTGTCTTTAGCCCATTTCTTATCTAAAAAAAATTCCACAAGCTCCACAATCCAATAACGCGAATACTTGTTCTTCCTGGTTATTAGGGCACTGTATGATTACTGATAATATAAAGAGAGCTGTGGTATTTTCTTTTGAAGAGCAGATAGAAGGTATCTCAACACCTCCCGTTCCCTTCCTTCTCACAGGGGACGGGAGTTGGTGTTTCCCGAAGGTCTGATAGGACAAATAGGACACATTCGGATTAGATGACCCGCACTGCCACAAAAAGGACACAGGCCCTTACTCTGTTTTCTTGCTCTGCTTCAGATAAAGGTCCACGGACAATATCTACTTGCATGGGTTCTTCTTCTGTAGAAGCTGGGTTCTCTGATCGATTTTCATCAGGGAGGCGTGCAGAGGGGCGCATTGCTCCTGACTGGGACTGCAACCTGGTCTTCCGTTTCTCTAATTTACGTTCTCGGAAACAGTACTCTAGATTTAGTGCCAGAACCATCATTTCTTTCGAAAATTCTACCCGAGTGGAATGCACCAGTTCAAAGGTGCGTTTAACCCAAGTGGTTTCAGCCGCTAGCTGTTTGAAATGGGTTATGTAATTTATGACATCCTGATTGCCTTGTTGTATATCACATAAAGTTTCTTCAGCAGCGGCCTCCAGTCCAGGTCGTTCAAACATCTGTTTAAAGGCTTGAACAATGGCTTAATAGTTCGACAATAATGAATCATTGGCAGCTACCAAGGGGGCTGCCCAAGCTAGGGCTGGGCCAGATAGGGTGCTGATCAGATAACCAACCTTGGTCTTATCCTGGGTAAACTGAGTGGGGCAAAATGCAAAATATACCGTTAAGGAATCTAGGAATTCCTTTAACTTGGTCGGATCTCCAGAATAATGTGGTGTTGAGGCAGAGACAGTAGGTATATCCATGGACCGAGAAACCATAGCTTGTCTCAGTGCTGTATTTTCTACATGCAGTCGTTGTAACTCCTGGGCCTGTTGTTATACGGTATGAAGCATGGACTGTGCCGTTTCCAAAACGTTTTCAGGAGGTTCTTCCATGGTCCAGAGCAACACGTAATCTTTTGGCGTTGTCATCTGTCACGATTTGCACGCTTCTTGTCGATGTAATCTGCCAGTCTCGGGCACCACCTGGTTTCTTGCTTGTTTTGGTTTGACCAAGGTAAGGGCGGCTGTTTCCAGTAGTCACGGTGTTGCTGACAATATAACACCTGGCAGGCCGTAACCTCCAGAAGGAGTCTCAGAGGAAAAAACCCAAGACTGGGAAAAAAAACTCAGATCACAGGAACTCCTGAAAAGAGGCAAAAGGAAAAACTGAGAAAAAATAACTATGGAACAACAAAACTGCAGGCAAAAACAGGATAGATCCAAATCACAGGAGCGGGAGCGAGGAGCACCACCAGGACGGAAGTGTTTGCAACGCAAGGAACAGAAGACCTTCTGTGCTTTTATACTGACAAACAGGAAGTGACATGCAGGAAGAGCTAAAGACACCATCTTGGTTTGGGAAAGCCACTTACAAGTGAATGGGAAAACAGCCATAGTAGAAAAGGTGGTAAGCAATGCGTACAGGGAAGGAAACACAGACTCCTGGCAAGAAGAAGAAAATATGGCCAAAGAAGGAGAAAAAAGGAAACGAAAAAGAAATAAGAAAAAGAAATCCAGAAAGCAGGTTAGCAAATTATGGGGGCAGCGAATGAGACCAGCGTGACCCAGAGCCCAAGAGAGGACTCCCAGACCACGCCGCGGCCCAAAAAGCAGGTTGCGGCCCAAAAAGCGGTTCGCGGCTGGATCAGCCGCCCGAAACGCAGACCGCCGATCCGACCGCGGCCCATGAGGGGGACGCCGCTAGTCTTCGCGGCATCACAGATGGCGCCGGGCAGAAGTATGATGTAGCTTTTGCTGGGTCCACACAGGTGGGGAGAATAAGCACTGATTGGTGGGGCTTATTAGCTGAGTGCTCTTCGGGTGAACTTGAGTGAGCTAGATGTCTGGATGCCATGCTGCTGATTCACCTAATGACGCTACAGAGGTGAATAAGGAAGATCTATGGGGTTTGTTCACGGGATGGTTTGGTGGAACTACAGAAGCTATGTGTGAGGGGTATCTGAGCTCTGGGAAGTTTTTGAAGGCAGTGCAACAATGTTGTACTTTGGCTTGGAGAGTCATTGTTGTAGATAGGGATTGAAGGATGGCAGTGGGTAGGCTTTACACATCTATTGGACAGGGTTTACAATCTGGGGAGAACATGACAAGTATGAAGTAGATAATAGTGCAGCATGTAATAGAGCAAGTCGGGTAATATTGGTTGGAGAGTTTGAGGTTGTCCATTTCCTTCATTTCTTCTACAGCACAAACTTAAATGAATAAGATTTGAATTTAGAATTATGGATGCATGATTGCAGAATACTGAATAATTATTTGGTGTAATTAATGTATTAACGATCCTTATTTGTGAAGGGAGCATTTAAGGAGATATTGTAGATACACACTAATGATATAAAGGGATATTACGAAGTTTATTATGAGAATGGTAAGATGGTCGTGTTTATAGATGATATGGTATATGGTTTATGATGTGGTATGGCTATTGGATGGCAAACTGCTTTAATAAATGGGTACCTTTGGGTACATGTTTTTTATGTAAAAAGAAAAAATATAAACGAAAAAAAAGTGAAAATTGAAAATTAACTAAAAAGGGTTTAACTGGAAGTATACGGTGATTTGTATATCTTTGTGGATGGTTTTAGGCCCTTATGAAGTCTCTATTAAGAGAGAAACTTTGTTGGCTGGGTCTGTTTTCAGTGAAGAACTTGGAATAAAGGTTGTATCTCAAATACGTGGAGAACTTTTTTTCATCGGAGCATGATGGACAATAATATATGAGATAAGAAAACTTGACCATCCACTGTTGATAGACATGTATATCCCCCAGGAGAACTTGACCAATCTGGAGTATTGATGCCTTCCCCTAATGGTAGAGGGTATAGGAAGTCCCCTGCAGTGATAGCACACGAGCTGTGAGGGTACATGAACTCCCCAGCAGAGTGAGCACACAGGCTATGAGGGTGCATGACCTCCCCAGCAGAGTGAGCACACAGGCTGTGACAGTTCACGAACTTCCCTGCAGGGAGAGCAGCACGTCCACACTGACAGGATGAAGCCCTGCCTTCTGCAGTGTCGGGGCAGGCGGGGACAGGAAAAAAGCTCTCCTGCGGGTTCTTATTGTTGGATGTATATATTGTGTAGCTCTCCACAAGCCTGGCAGTTGATAGCGTAAAACCTACCCTAAGTGCACACACATGCTATGTACTCTTTTAGTCGCAAACCAGTTCTTCTTACAAAGTTATCTTCCAAGCTGAGGAGGTATGCACCGCTAGCAGTTCAGTTAACTGAAAGGCCAACAGGTCTAACAACTAGGTTCCGATCACATTTTGGCTCTTACATTGGAGTACACTACTCGAGTTCTGTGGGATTTTACAATAATCGTAGGGGTGAAGAAAGGGGCCCTCAACTCTTCAGGGGCCCCCAAATACATCTAGTCAGCCCCATTCGACCACTAGGCCATTGAATATCTGTGAAATATGGGAGACTCAGGGGACTCCTTCAAATTCCGCGGAGGCCACACATTTTACATCACGCCACTGGTTAGCAAGGGTCATATTGGCCTGTTCTGGGCATTATGCAAGAACTGCTATTTTTAACTTCCTGTCCCAGTGACATCTCTCCTGTATTATCCATTAGTCTTACTGCCTGGGGAAACAAATGCTTCAAAGGCCAGGAAGGTCAATAAAGACGTACACCAAGGCCAGTGCAAACGTCGTGTTCCTAGACACATGCTTACGAACTTCCAGGGTTTTATATGACTTCACTGGAAATAGATTTCAATTTATCTCGTTCTTTCTCTTTAGACCATTGTTTGCCGCAAACCTACAGCCTTTACTCTGTCCAGATAACTCCAGCCATTCACAGGCACCTGATACGTTTTTGCGGGGCCAAGTCAAACCTTTCATTTGGAGCCCCAAATACCAAGAACACATTTTTAAGATAAAAAAATCAATGCTGTATACATCTGTAGAAATAGCAAAAACTGCAACTGCAGTACCTGGCGACATCTAGTGGCATTGCTGTGTTAGATGTTCATCAATAAATGTGGAGGGCTTGCTACAAAACCTACAAAAACATTTTTCAGCAGTAGCCCGGAGCCCTGAAAAAGTGTCACCATTAGCACTGCTAACAAAGCCACCGATTCCATCGCAAATACCTCTATTGCCGCAAATACTAGAATCAACACCAATATTACTAACATTGAAGCTCTCAATACCCCCAGAAGAACCACACGCATCACCGCCTAAAATAACACCGACACCGCGACTATCGCAAATACAGCCACTGCTAGCGAGCATTGGTAAAGGGAACACTTCTGGTTTCAATCTGCTGTTGCCTGAAATATATTCCTGCATGTCTGTGTCTGCATGGGTTAAAGCCAGACCTATTGCCTGTGCCAACGCTTCCTTAAACTGGCCTCTTACCCCAAATTATTTATTAATGAACTGTTACATGTACTTGTATTTATTTTAGATTCCATTTTATCGATTTCCTACGTATTTCTATTGATTGAGGTACGTTTGTTTCTTTGTTTTTTTTGTACAGTGCCATATGTATGAGCTTTAGGTTGAGGGCACTAAATAATCTTCTAAGTAAATAAATATACCTGAAAGGTGATCTCTTGATGGCTCGGGCCCTGTCTCCCGCCATGCACTGTACGGATTCCCCAAGCAGTGGCTGCTTGGCCTGTTGCGTTTCAGAGCCACGCCCTCCAGAGGTGGCGGCAGTTTCCGGATTGCTCTGCGCCACTCCCTGGCACTGACAAGCTTGACGGGCAGGTGAAGGCGGGATAAGAGAACACACTGTGCTTGAGAATGTGTGACGCCTTCAATGTTGACTTAAACTCACTGTCTGTGTCTAAAGCAAGGGGCGAGTGCCCGACCCACAGCCAGAACTGGCAGGTTTGTCAATACTCGAAGACACTAGGGGCCTTGCATTCTGGCGCATTTCCATATGGACAAATAATGTTTGAAGCCTTTTAATACTTCACAGCTTATCCTTAGGTGTCGTGCCTTTGACGTTGGCACGGGCTCACTAAAGCACCCAATACCATGTCTCCTCCCCTCATTGCCTGAGCCAGGCGGATGCTCATCTAATGAGGGAACAACATTGAGTGCCAGGCCAGGAGTTTGCCCCCCTCGCCCACGGAGCTGCCTGGCTGGATGCTGGTACTACAGTCTGCCCTGAGGCCAGGAGACAGACATCTTAAAGCCTTTTACTTCCTCACCCCAGTAAAGGCTATAGCACCCCACCACGTGTGTGTGTACTGCCCAGTCCCACCCTTTCCTACGTTTTAGTCTGATTCTGAGATGATTTCATTCAACATGGGCAGCTACAACAGGTAAGTGAGTAGACAGGAAGGGAAGGGCCAGTGACAAAAGTTAAGTTGAGTCTCGGTGGCATCTATTGGTCACCAATGACATCCTGTGCCATCCCTAGTACAAGGTGCGCACCCCTGGCATTAATTGGCCACCCCCAACATCTGGTGGATATTCCTGGTTTAACACAGACACCGTTCCCAATTCATGACATTCTTACTTTTCGGTTGCCATCTGAGGCAAAAAATAAGTTACCCTGGCCAAAGGTCTCTCTTGCTTGCTCTCTCATCCAATTGGCACCCTGGTAGCTCATGGGTACCCAGGACATCTGGTGGATGTACATCGCATTAACAGCCTCCCCCTGCTTTATAATCGCCAACCTGGAATTTAGTTGACACTCCTGGCCATGAGGGCATCCCTTGCTTAAGGCTAAAAAGCTGTGCATTTTCAAAAATGAGGAAACTGACGTTTGACAAAAACAATTAGCTTATTAACAAACTAGAGATTAGCTTTTGAGGGCAAAATATGTGTGTTTTTAGAAGATGGCAAGATGATGTTTGAGCAAAAGTGAGTGTATTTGCAATAAAAAGAAAAAGTGGTACTACGAGGGAACAATGGCCATATGATGCTTGGGGACATAAATGAGTGTAGTTAATGGAAAATGACCAGAAATATGATCAGTTCCAAAAAATTGGGCATAGTCGAGTCAAAGCTTGAAACTTTTAGCAAATCTGTATTTCATAAGCACAAAGGGCCAAACGTTACAATAGTATATGCTTGGCTTGGGATGGGGTGACAGATCTTTTGCTCTTTGTGTTATTTATAGAAGCAAATGTTTGAGCCCTGTGCTCTGAAGTCGTCCTGGGCAGGTGGCATGGCAGAAAACTGGCTAAGTAGGAAAGAACATCACTAAAATTCCTCAAAAAGGAGTTTGAAGTGTGTCAGTGTCTTATTTTACAACAGGGAATGTCAGCATGGCCAAATATAGGCCTCTCGCTGACTAGAACAAATCCAATCATCGAGGACTGGAACTCTAATATGAATTACACTTTTGTTTCTCATAGACCCTCACCTTTGGCCTAGTGGCATGATTCATCATTCGGGCCTCTATAAGCCAGGATGGACACATCTTCTTTAAAGGGAGCTCTTTAGATATTGTTCTGGCGGGGTTTGTCGGCAGAACTATCACAAGAGAGGAGATGCCACAGCAATTTGGCCCAGGACATACTCTTTTCACGGCCTGCAGGGCAATGATACATTTGTTTATATATCACGAAAGAAGGCTTAGCCTGTTTTTGTGATATATTCTTGATAAGTTAACCTTAGTATCAATCGGGTGTCCTCATATAACCAAAGAAGGGCCCGCGTCACGTTTGTGACCTGAGCCCCACAAAAGCTTCTCTCGAGCCTGCATGCCAGGCAACGCCACGGGTCTTTAAAAGCATCACTGGTAAGAACACCGTTGGGAGGACGGTGGTCTGGGTTCATGCTGTTGACAGTTTTTAGCAGAAGGTTATAAAGAACGGATTCAGATATAATTGGGACTTGCCAGTTTGGCAGGCTCCTGGCAGGCATCTGGAAAATGTGCTCCTTCAGTGAGAAAATCTGGGCACAAAAAATGTATAGTGTTCCTGCCAGGGAGGCAGAGGAGGGAGAGAAGCTTGAATCCGACCGTGTGTTATTCTCTCGGCACCCTTTCGCCATGTCTCGCCATCTGCCAGGTTTCTATTCTAAATGCTTAAGCGGCAGGAGTACCGGGAACTGGCGTCTTCAGGGCACATTCTATCAGGGCTGCTTCTGGGTTCTGCAGTGTTGAGAGTGTGGCCGGGATCTTAATAAATGACAGCAGCGCCCCCCCCCCCCCTCCACATTGGGCTCTGCCACGCGGTTTGTTTTGGGGAGGGGAGTAAGCAGGCCTGCTTCGTTTAAACAGGAGGACCAGGGGCTGCATCGAGAACATTGCGCATCTGTGCAATGCGCACCTTCTTTTGCAAAAGTGCTGGCACGTTGTCATTTTAACAACTAATTATTGGTTTGCGCTTTTAGGGCCATGTTGCAGACAGGCTCGCCAGTGCGCAAGAGGCCCGCTTCCAGGAATGTATGTCTGGATGGGCCAAGGGTGCATTTGGGTGGGCCAATGTGTTCCCAATATTTGGCAATTGTGGAGGTACCTACAACCTGGGCTCTGGTGCCACTGCACCTGCTGCATCATTGGCAGGCAAACCCCCGCCTCCTCTTCCCCAAAACGCACCTCCCCACTGCAGCCGGCCGCAGACACGAGCTAAGGTGGCCACCGGGCTGTTTTCCTTTCACTGGCATGCCCAGAGTTTTGTCTCACGCAGTGGAAAAATAGGGACAATCATCTGAGGGTGGTCTTTTTCTCCCTATCAGTACACAAGTAAAAGAGCTATTGTTACAAATGGCACTAAAAAACGTATTCTAGAGATTTCTCATTGACCCCTGACTGATAATAAAAGTTAACAAAATTGAAACAAAAAGATCAAATTTGCCGACATGGAGGAAGCAATTAACAGGTGCTTTATCTGTGTTCTCTTTTGCTGTTATTGTGAGGGCCAAAGGTCATGTTTGGGTGGGCCTGGCCCACCCGCTAGAACCCGGCCTGGTGCGCCCCAGTGAAACTTTGGTGTTACATAAAGAACTTCAAAACCAAAGGAGAGCGAGTACACTACCACAGATATAGGTGGCTTTATATGGGGGGGCCCCCCTGATGGCTAGCACAGGATACATTGCTTGGGGGAAGGAGCGAGACTGATGCTCCTCCTCTTTTTGTGTCAGGGTATTACACAAGGAGCCTCATAACCCCACACACTTCTGAGACCCCTTCTATAATAATTAATGCACCGGTGTATATTTTGGGCCAGTGCGATCTGAAGGGGATTTTCCTTCATTTGCATGGGGTTTAGTTGCATGGAAAGGGGGGAAAGCTTTTGCACGTATAAAAGATGTACAAAGACACAGTCGGGAAGGGGTGTCCTTTGTGAGGGTGGAACTGCTCTTAGGGACTCCAAGGGATGGCACCTCCCCACAGTGTCCCTGCTCAGTAGTGGGGGTTCCTCTGCATTGAAAGGTAGACCAGGGTTTGAAAGCACTGGCCCGCCTCTCAAGGCCCCTCAGTGCAGGCTTCATTCTCTGCCTCCTCAGGCTATGCAGGGCTGATGGTTTTACGTTGCATCCTTGTTTTTTTTTTATATCAAATGCAAGTTTTCTCTTTACTTTTTTCTCCTTGCGGCGTTAGCTCTTTCAACGGCTCCTCTCCACTGTACCCCCTTTTTATTCCCATGACCGTCTTTTGATCCTTGTGACTTTCTGTCTCCACTTCATACATGTGCATACTGTTTTCACAACACCACGTTCTTCTACCTACAGACCCTTGCTCATGCTTGCTAATTGTTTTGGAAATACTTTTTGGGAAGCTTGGTTGCTGCTAACAGGGGAGTTCATTTTAGAAGCCACATGCTTAGCTTGTAACAATTGTGTCCCTGATTTGTATCTGCCTATAGCCCCGGAATAATCTCTGAATATTTGTGCGCTACATAATCCCAGACAATCATTCATTCATTCATTTCCCAGACCTTGTTGTAATTGTATTTATAGAGCTCCCACTAGGTATTGAAGTGCTTTTCGGCGAGTAGAACTCTACTCCGTAAACCAAAATGGACTGGTGGGATTAGTACAGGGAAATATAAATTGTTAATTCAAGTGGTGGATTAAGTGGGATGAAGGATGGCTAGAGGAGGGAAGAGTCTCGGAAGAGTTGTTAGGGAGATAGTAGTAAAATGAGGTTTGGGATTAGCACCATGGGATCACCTGAGCACGATTATGAAAAACTAAAATAAAGATACGTTTGAGTTACATGTATGGCTATTGCCACTTCTGAACTGTGCCTGATAAATCGTATGATTTAACTGTCTGAATTAACTGAATCGTTCTGTAAGAATTCCACTAGGGACCGTTGTTCTTTTTGCTTTTCACTTCCATAATACAGCACGGGTGCAAAGGCAAAGGTATTCCCTCTTCTCCATGGACCCAAGCCCCCATATAATGGGTGAAAAGCCAAATTGTTTTCCATGGGTGCTAAATGTGCGCTGCCCGCGAGTATCACAGGAGCGGCCACACAGGTGTCTTTAGCCCCTTCTGAATGCCAAATTGCACAAGCAGCCCAAAAATGTGCGCAAATGTCTGTTGTACCCCTGGGGCACTAGCTGTAAAACGGCCCCTGCCCTTCGCTAAAAAACAGAAAGGACCATCCATGCTTCCATGATTCAGAGCTATGCTGCCTACTCCTCAGGTTACACTTGCAGCATTACCTGGCTAGAATTAGGATATGTGCTGCAAATGGCGCAATTTTGTTAAAAAAATACGGAAAAAAAGTTCGACTCTGCCTTTGTGCCGCAAAAGCAAGTGTTCATAATAGGCCCCCGAAGTCTGAGGACAGGATCAGTAGCATTGGCTGTACCTTGCAGTGTGCAGACATGGACTGTGAGACAGTAGGAGCCCCTGACGTGCATTGGCATGGGTTGTGAGTGTGAGAGTATGAGGACATTGCTGTAACAGGATAAAGCACCCTGCAGTTTGACATCCTGGGCTGTTTAGTAACACATCACTCCTGTTTGAGGACATTGGCTGCAGGAGGGTATGACCCGTGTAGTGTAGGGCAAGGGCTGTAAAAGGATTTTGGTTCTTCTGGTCTGAGGACTGGGAAGGGATACAACTCCCCAATTACAGGGACAGGCTGGAAGATGCTATTCCCCCTGCACTATAGGTCATGAGCAGCAAGAGGATATAAACCCCAGTATTGTAGGGCCCAGGCTTGAAGGTGATATAACCCCCTGAAGGGTAGGGCAAGGGCTGGGATAGGATGTAATCCCATGTAGTGCAGGACATGGGCAGGAAGAGTATATGACTTTCTGCAGTGTAGGGCACAGGCTGGAGGAGGATATAACTGTTGTATAGGGCATAACCTGGAAGATAATATAAACTCCTGGATGTAGGGCACAGACTGGAAACAAACATAACCCCGGTAGTGTACAGCAAGGGCTGGAAGTGGATTTAAACTCTTGTAATGTAGGGCACAGGCTGGAAGAGGATGCAACCTTGTGACCCCTCTATTGTAGGGCATGTGCTGAAAAAGTATATACACCCCTAAAGTGTAGGGCACAGCCCGGAAGGGGCTATAACCAGTGCTTAATTTGAGCTGGTGCGTCCGGCACTCAGCATCGGCATCTACTTGTCAACATCGGCACCTCTGGCAGGAGCAACTGTGGTGCAAACTGCCGTGGCCTCCTGACAGAGCGCTGGCACTTATTTTTATTACAAATTATGCACTGAATATAATCCCCTGTGGCGTAGGGCACAGGCTTGAAGGGGATATAGCCTTCTGTTTTGAGGGCCTGGACTGGAAGAGGATATAACCCCCACCCCCCAGTTTAGGGCACGGGCTTGGTGAGGATATTCCCTTGGCACCGAGGGCATAGGCTGGAAGGGGATATAACACCCTGGCAGAGTAGCGCATGTGCTGGAAGAGGATATCACCCATCCCGTGTGAGGACCTGGACAGAGGGGGTGAAATTGTCAATGTAACCTGCGACAGTGCGAGAAGAGATGGAGCTTGAAAGGACGTGACTCGAAGACCAGGCGCCTCTCCATGTGAACTCACTCATCCCGTAACCGCACATGCCTCCAATGCACGCTGCGTTCTCGCGGGGGTGTTGCGTTACAGAACGGGGTACCGGAAGGGCGCCCGTATAACTGGAGCCTGCGGGTGCGGGTTGCTCTTTTCTGGATCCCGTTCCTATCAGTCACCGCGGCGCCACCTAGTGGGAAGCTAGGGTAACGGCGTGCACCGGATCCACGGACAGAAATGGAGCCAGGCGCATATCTACTAGATCGTAACGGGCCCCTGAATCCCCCGCGGATGGAGCAAAGTGGGAGAAACTAACGTGTGTGTGTGATGGGGGCGTGGGCCGGGCTGGCGCGTTATGCGATCTGCCAAGAGATTTGGTTTTCTGGGATTCGCGGAGTTCTAAATACAGGCGAGCGCTGCAGCGCTGGTGGTGGGCCCCCATCCAATCCTCCACGATGGTGTTGTGCCTCTCCAAGGCACGGGCGCAGCGCTCAGTAGTGCATATGCAGTGGGGCCGGGGCCAGTCGTATTAGGGCCCGCGTACGACCAATTGTCTTTGCTTGCAGCAGGGCGCACGGCACCATTGATTGGTCAGAGACGGTATGTTCAGGAATTAGGGCACCAGGAGCCCAAAAGTGTCGGGGCGGAGGGTGGCAGTGTCACTGAGAAAGGGTAAAACAAACTCATGGATGTTCATTCACATACTGAGTCACTTTTCAAAAAAGAAAAGCAGGTAATACAGAGAGCAACTATCAAGGCAGTGCGATTGGACGTTCACCTGCTGCCGAGAAGTTTTTTTAACCTAAATTGTATGAACCCCAGAAATTGCAAGATCACCTCGAAAACAAAAGATATGAGCAAACACCTGGTGGCTAATGACGAAACCCGAAGCATTCTTAAACTCTGACTCCGTTTTGCTAATGGACGAGGCCGACCAAGCATTTCATCATTCTACAATCCAGATGCGACGCGAGGTTCCTAAATAAGCTCCGCGGAATCCCACGTTATGAAAGAGACGCACAACATGTCGGAGGGAACATGCTGCAAGACCGACAAAATACTCAAAATAAAGGGAGGAGAGGTGGCCTGTCCTGGGCAAACAATGCCAATGCCAGGGTTACTATGCATTCTGCGGCACGAAGATTGTGATTGCATGAGAAGTTACATATATTGTTAGACTACATGACATAATTTCACGTTCTTTCGTCATTTTATGTCATCTTTTGTTAAGCCGTGTTATTTTACATTATTTTATGTGCACGTAGGCATCTTGGTGATATTTGCCTCAGTGATATTTGTCCTATAAATCGGGTGCTAAAAACGAAGAGTTAGGTCATGTGGCCCTCAGCCTTCAACCCATGTTCTTGTCTCTCGTTATGTCAAGCAGTCTTGTCCTACTTCTAAGGGCCTACGTCCCTTGTGATTTCCTAATTTCTTGTCGAGTTCTTAAACCAGTGCTTAATTTGAGCCTGTGGTTTCCGGTGCTTTGCACCAGCACTTATTTTTGAGGGCCGGCTCTTAAGTCCATATTTATACTTTTTGACGCAAAACAGCTTTTTGCAGTTTTGCACCAAAAAAACCACTGCCGGCTTGCACCATTCCGGGACGCCAGCCGGGTGCCAAATTTATGGAGTGGTGCAATCCGTCGGTAAGGTTGGGCTAGCATCATGGAAAATGACATTAGCCGGGTGGGGGTTTCAGTATGGGAGAAGGGGGGTTTGCACCCAAAAATTATGTTAGGCTGGTTAGAGGCAAAAAAATAAGACTCCAACCAGCCTAGGGTCATTTCCTGATGCAAAACCATCCATACCACATGACTCCTGTCATACAAAAGACAGGAGTCATGCCCACCACCCCAAGGGCCAGCACAGGGGACAAGGGTCCCCTGGGCATGGCCACTGCACCCAGTGACATGTAGGGGGGCCCCCAATGGCACTTTAAAAATACAATAGAAAATACTTACCTCTACTTACCCTACTTATCTGGGGTAGGATCCCCCATTCTGTGGTGTCCCTCTGGTGTGGGTGGGTGTGTTCCTGGGGCTTGGGGTGGGCACCAGTGGACTCCTTCCATGGTGTTTGACCATGGAAATGGATACACAGGTCCCCTAACGCCTGCCCTGACCCATGCGTTAAATAATGGTGCTAAGCAGGCTCAGCGCCTTATTTAGGACCGCCTCCCTCCCGTGCACCATTTTTGCACAGGAGGATAAATAAGGCACTAGGGCCCGAGTAATTTTTTCGATGGGAACGCCCACCCTGCATCTGATTGACGCAAGGTGGGTTCAAGCATCCCAAAAAATGACATTAACTCCAATATTTTGATGTTAGACTAGTCTAGTGTCAAAATATACATATGGAGTTAAGTTGGGCTGAATTAGCGTAAAAAAAAAAAACGCCAATTAGCACAGAGTATAAATCTGGACCTTAGTTGTCTGCATCAGGCATTTACTGCAAGCAAAAGACACCTATGGGAAAGGGGGAGGAAGAGAAAAACGAAAAAGTACCACAAAGGCAGAAAGCGGCAAGATTGAGCTGAAGGTGCAGAGAGTGACTGTAAATGGATTAAAGCAGCCCGATATGGCTTTAGTATTGCGCTGCCGCAATGTTCTGTGCGCGCACACTTAATTGCAGCAGCCGCGTGTTTCACAGGAGAGCTTTGGGCACCGGTACTTTTTTATTCACAAATTAAGCACTGTCTTAAACGTCCCGTAAAGTTTCTTTGGAGGTGGGGTGTTATTGCTCCCTGCACCTGGCGGCTACCTTCTAACTGGATTATCACCGGGGAAATTTCTGAGCGCGCTGCTCTTGAGCGTACCATCAACCCGGAAGCCAGGGGTCAGTGTTACAGTTTTCCGGGGGCTAAGCTCAGTGGAAGAGTCTCCTCTTTAAAATTGTTCCCATCGAGGCAAAACGCATGCATGAACTGCCTGTCAGACCATAAAGCTCTACACCCAGATGCACCTAAATATCTTTCGCCGAAACTGACCGTCTTTGGAGGCTTCCATAACGTCAGAAAAAAAGTAAAATATATAGCTCTAGCCCATGGTTACGACTGATTCAAGAAATACCTTTCACTGCCTGAGAGGTCTCGGTCCTTTTGCCGTAGTAACTGAAATCGCTACCTAACTCTGTTAAAAGTGCTTTGCACAGAGCTCAATTTGTTAAATAAAAAAAAGTACTAAAGCCCTAAGTATTATCAGGAGTTCACCCGAAGCTAAATGCCAGTGACAGCGGCCCAGCAGTACCTATGTGCTAGCTCTATCAGTTTAAAAAACGTATATTTAATAGTTCTACTTATGAATTTTCCTAAAAAAATACAAACACGCAGAGCTCTCATGTGGTGGATAAATACGTGGGCATTCAGAAATTAAGTGCCAGCGCTGAGCACAGCGAATACAAGCACAGATTAAGCACTGGCTTTACAGCTTCTATCTACTTAAGTGCACTGAAATACCTTAATACAAGACATTACTTGTTTTCTATTACTGATTAACTGCTTATTGAGCAGAATGCAGACTCCTGAGATGTGGCTTTTGATAATCCTTTATGCATGAAATACTCCTTGAAGCTATTGCAAGCTCTCTTTGTGGCCCGTCAATTTCACTTGCGGGGATATTGAAATAAGTCCTACCCTACAAATTGTTGTGAACGCGTGAAATGTATTTACTCACATTACAGTAACTGTATCATGCTTCAGCCAAGTTTTCTTTCTTAAATTCACAAGATGACGTGGCACAAACTTGGCATATTGGCTCCTGAGGCAGGAAAAACAAGAAGCTTGTTCAGCTGAAACTGTTTACATTGTGTTACTATTTCAAGATCCCTCTCTAGCTCAGCCCAAGCACCGGCTTGGGTTCATTGCAAGAATTAATCATGTGACCACTACCAGAAACTTGGGTACTCTAGGGCAGTGGTTCCCAACCTTTTGACTTCTGTGGACCCCCACTGAATCATTACCGGAATCCGGGGACCCCCCACTGAGTCATTACTGAAAGCTGGGGTCCTAATCTGTTAATATTATTTAATATTCTAAGCAGTCATGGACCCCCTGAGGAGGCTTCACGGACCCCCAGGGGTCCCCGGACCACAGGTTGGGAACCACTGCTCTAGGGTATACATTTGAGTCTTCTATCTGGCTAAAAGCTAGCTTTCACTGCCAGGTTGGCCTTTGCTCCCCTAGCGCCTTGAGCGAGTCCCAGTTTGCCCTCCCACATCACCTGCCTTCCATTGAAAAATGCTTCCCTCAACTCTACGCCACTGATCTTTGCTAGGGAACCCATGTCCAGTTGACTCTGTGATTCACAGACTTCTAATTTTTCTTCTGTCAATAATCCTTTTCAGATTCTCATTGCTGCGCGAGGCTTCTTCAACACTCTAATGTGAACTCTAAATAACTTGTAAATAATATGACGCTGTGGGGTTTTGTCTCATTAAGATGAAACTTTAAACATTAATAAATAGGTTTCATGATGGTGATGCGTAGTGGGCTGTATGTTTCTTTCTTGGTGGTCCACTGTCATGTGGTTGTCAATGCTTTGATTCTAGGCGCTATATGCGTCTGCCTTGTAGTGTGGGTTTATTTCTGCACTTTTTCTAGTCTCCTCCATTCACTGCCTTGGCTCGACCACATTGGTCAGTCATTACTTTTGATGCCCATAGATGGGCGAGGGTGCGCTGTATGACACTAACAGATGTTAGTGGACGATGTAATATCACAACGATCTTCAAAGGTAGAGAAGCTGGCAGAGATATGGTATGGGGTATTTGTGGCCCCTCATCCATCCATGAGGAAAATAAATGTAGACAGTGCTTAATTTGGGAAATAAATAAGTGCAGTGGCCCAAAGCGTTCCTTAGGAGTCCACCACCAGAAGTGCTATATGTTGGGTTACCGAATACCAAGGATGGCCATTACTGATTTGACCTCATGGCTCTTTCTCCCGTCTCTAGACACTTCTTGTCTCTGTATCACTATTCCAGGTTCTTTTTCATCACTGATTTCTCTCTTTGTCAATGCTTTTCTATCTTTAGCCATCTCCCTTTTGGTAACCTTTATCGCTTTTGCTGTAGGTCAGTCTTTGAGTGTAAAAATATGTCCCTGTCTATAAAAAGGAATAAGTGCCAGTGCCCACCAGCGACAATCTCCAGCCCCAATTAAGCGCTAGTGGTACAACATTGATAATGAATACATTCCTTCTACATGAACTGTATAACATACAACATGTGTGACCAGACAATAGGTACAGTAGCCAATGTCAAAGGGAAGGACCTTCGCATTGTCTCAGGCCTGAGTTACTACTCTCTTCACTGCACTGTTTTTCTAATTACTTTGACAACACCACAAGGGTTTATTCTGCACGGAAGTCTCTGTTTTGTTCAATTGGAGTTTTACTTGTTTAAACAATACTAAATCCTCTGTGTTATCTTATTTCACCAGGGTGAGCGAAGCATCGGGCCCTCCCTGTCTGGGCTATGGTTTAGGGGTGCCCGAGTACTATCGCACATGATTGTTTGGGCTCGGGTGCATGTGATGCCTCCATTTTAATATTCCAGGATTCAGGTTTATTTCCAGTCCATGCAGCGTCTCCTTACACTTCGTACAAGAGGACGGGTTTCCATGACAGCAGGTACAGTAAGTGTGACTTTCAAGTAGGTCAGACCAACAATCTCTGAAACACTTGTGAGAGGCGCTAAACTAGGTAGGTCGCCATATGGGGTGGGTTGGGGACACGAAGAGCGAAAGTCAAGAAAACAGGGCCTATATGAAACCATATATAGGAAAAATGAAGGAAGCAGAGAATTACGACAGTAGAGGGTATGTGAAGAAAGGAACACAGAAAGAGAGAATTCCTTTAATTGGGAGTAGGTGGGTGGACACGGGAAGATTACAGCACCAACATGTCAGGGGCAGTGGAAAAATGTCATTCACATAAAAAATACCAAATGTGTTGAGCCATGCCCAACCGTTTTCAGCAATAAGGGGAATGGAATAATCAGGTTTTAGGACATGATTTAGAACTTGGCAGATGGAATACTCTGTCACAAACATGACAATAGTATATAATGGGATCGTAATACCGGGGCCAGGATATCCGTCACATTTGTGACAGCACTAACTTCTGCCAAGTTTTAAATCAGGCCCTTAGGGCCTAATTTAGAAGTTGGCGGACGGGTTACTTCATCACAATGGTGACGGATGGCCCTTCCACCAAAATCTAAATCCCATTATATCTAATGGCATTTAGATTTCAGTGGACTGGACATCTGTCACCGTTGAGATGGAGTAACCCGTCCCCCAACTTCTATATCAGGCCTTAGTCTTTAAACATTGGGACTGCAAGAAAGTAGTATCCCATAATTCATGTACTGTCAATGCCATGGTTCTAAGCACTTTTAGAGAAAGTTCCATCCACCAGCCCAGTGGAGTTGATAAGGGACTAAGCATCCAGAATGAGCGAGTTCCAAGTCAAGTTGGAGATTATGCGTCATGGACCAGATGTGTGTTAAAAGAGATTGTACTTAACTTCTTTCACCATTTACACATATGGAAGAAAACCATCTATCGACCGGAGTAGGCTCTTTGACCGACTGCATAAATGGATGAGAGTGTCTGACAAGACCTTGATCTGGCTGAGATCTTTCTTGAAAGACTGTGCCCATCAGGTAAAGGGTAAAGCGTGCTCCTCTTTTCTTTAATCTACATGACAATGCTGATGTCTTATGCACTGCAACATCGAGCTCCAGATACACGGACACAATCGAACTGATAACGCAAAGTGTGAATATTTATATAACACTCCATGCACTCTTAGGCACATCTAGGCACATGCTCATTTAGGCTGATCATTGTACCAGGGAACCTTATGAAGATAATGGACTCTCTCTTCCTTTCCAATCCTCCCTCTGTAGGCTCTGAGTATAAACAGTCTACTGAAGGAAACCCTAACATATGTAGAAATGAAGTAGGATACCTAGTAGGGGCAAAAGAAGCAAAAGAAGCCTATTGCAGGGCAAACAACATTAATATCATACAGATTAAAGACAATGGCAGAGTCTTCACTCCAAAAAAGAGGCTGCGATAAAACACGACGTCTTCAAAAGTAGACAAAGTCCTTGAAGCAAATCAAGAACGAGGATTAAAGGGCTACAAGGTAAAACAAAGAAAGGAGACTAGTGCAGCATCTGGAACATTAGACACAGAAGAGTCAGGAATCCAAACAAGGATCCTCCTGAGTTTCCAATGCTCGGAAGGGTTCAGCCCATAAAAAAATAAACGGTGAAGGTCCGGCATTATGCTGTGATCAGCATGGAACATCAGGGCTAAATGATGCCATCTCTAGAAAGAGAATCATACTTTACAGTTGATGTTAAAAAAAAAAAAAACAACACCCCAAAAATAATTGCTGACTTTTCACATATAATTGGCCACCATCATTATTACCTGTTGCCCAAATATTCAAGCCCAAAACACTATTTTGCTGTAACAACGAGTCCCCACCAGTTGCACACTTCTGCCTAAGGACCATGATTGGGCCGCCATGGATACCTTATGGCACGTGTATACTTCTACCTGTATAGCTGAACCGACTTTGACAGCACCTCTGCAGAAGCTATGCATACCCTGTGGATCCACAGAAAGAAGGTGTGCACGTGCCCCAGCCAAGCCTCCTTTCCACCCCACAGCAGCCATGATATAACAATCTTGATGTATCAGTACTTGCAGATATGACTTCTAGATCCTGGAGAAGCATAAGACGATGCCACATAATGGCAATCATACAGTGCACAAAGCAATTTTATAGATTACATTCTGCTGTCTGAACATCAGCGAATACTGTTGGATTAGAAGATGCTCTCTAATGAAGCACTCAGTATATGACGTGTGGATAGTTCAACTAGCTCTGTCTGATGCCAGCCATTGAAGACTCCTGTAAACCTCTGGCATTGTCAGGCTCTCTATCGCAGTCCCTAGCCAGGCTATCCAATCCACTCACTGCTCGTCTATTATTCATCTTGCTCAAATCCTGTAGCCGGCCTGCCCGCCATTCTCTCTCAGTATCAGACCCCATTCATGGGAGCCGCAGGGAAGTAGGAGATACTGAGCTCCAGCATTGATTGTTGAGGTTGTCTGCCACTGGTTCCTGGAATCCATCCTTCTATGGCTCTGCAAACTAGGTCAAGTACAAATCTTTCGGGACCTGACTCTCAAGGAAGTGAGGGCGAGCAGAAAAAGGTTTCCCAGGGATGTATTGTGTAGGATAAGCTCAGAACTCAACAGTCAATCAACATGCACAATAACATATTGTCAAGTCTGACAAACATCTTTGGAATCAAATAAAGTATATTATTACACAGCATTTCCTAATATTATAAAGCACAATTAGGGGACTGCACACAGGGTTGAAAACCTATTTACAATCTTGCAGAGCCCAGTCCCTTCTATCGGAGCTCTCCAGCATCTGTAATCCCTGGCATTTTATGTGTGATACTGCACCGACTAAACACAGGTGAAGTTCACGGCGTCACTGTCAAGGCACATACGCTCCCAACAGTTCACTTCACTTTTCACTTCTTGTGGTTATTCTTAAAATATTTTAGTTTGCAATGTAGTGCCCAGTCCGATTCTCAGCCTCTCAAGTCCCATGGTTAACTGGACCTGGCAGTTGCAGACAAGATGCATGTAGTATGGACGCATGCAGCATTCCTGCTTCTGACAAGCCGCTCTTCAGCACTGGTGGCTTCTGAGATTGAACGGCCACAGTAGTGGCCTTGCTTGAAATGGGATTTAAACAAGGTGGCTCCCTACAGCAGCACTTGTCTTCTGCAGTTGCAGCCTCCCTATTCTGACTGCAGAAGGGACACTGAAATAGCAAATGCAGCCTCTGGGGTGCTTACCACCTGACAAATGCCCTCAGCAGTTGTGGCCTCCAGGTGAATCAGGGTGCTTACTTTGGTGTTGATGGAGGGCTCTGACCCCAACCTCAGCAATAGCAGCACCAGTTCCTCAGTCACAGCAGACTTCATGCAATTCATGATCACAACATTTAATGAGACCACTGGTTCCCTTCTACGAATGGGTCCTTTGCCCTTTCTAACTGTTCCCCATGCTGGTAACTTACTGGGCTTCTCCTTTTGGACAGTCTTTCACATGCAGGGCCAGGCACACTTCTTCCTTCACTCGGCGGATAAGTAGGCTTCTAGGCTCTAGGCAGACCCTCAGCTCCGCTAGAAGAAACTACAGACTTCAGCTGATGTCTCTTCATCTCCGGAGAGTGGTTGTTAGAAAAACCACAGCCATTGTTACACAGCAGCTCTTCAAGTACTCTGAGGAGCACACACTTCATTGATCAAAATTAACTTGGGTGGGTTTGATCCCACGTTTATAGACAGTTTTCAGGAACAGGGTGTGAATCTGCTGTCTATGGCTTTAGAATTGGTTTGGGGTGGTTCTCTTTAAAAATTATTTTCTAGCTGTTCCCTAGACTTAGCCTTTGTGCAAAGTGATGCCTCTCATCGGAGGTAGCAATGGGGATGACTCCATGCAGGAGTAGGCAAAACATGTGCAAAATGAAGTGTGAGATCTATGCACCAGTTTATCATCACCCTTCCAGAAGCTGTAATCAGAGACTGAGAAAAGAGTGGCCCTGCCTAGAAAGGTCCTCACCTTGATCAACAGAAACCGAAGTCCGACAACTCACACCCACCATCTAACAAGTGTCAGTGTTCAGAAAGAACTAATCAGAAGCCCTTTTCTAACAAGGTCCTCATTGCGTTTCTGAGAGGAATCTCGTCTACATTCTCCTTCAACTCAGGGTCTGGGCTTCCACCCGCCGCAAGAAGGCAGTCAATACACCTCCACTGTCTTGGAAAACTGTATACACCCTTCTTCTTATGCCATACTTAATCAAGGGTCCTTCAACTGGATTCCTCTGTCCCACTACTTAGACTCATACCATATATAGAGTCCTACTACCACACGTGTCACACGTTCACCGCATAGTCACACTCAACATGCGCGCAGAATGTCAGCACAAGGATCTGAGGTCCACATATCAGTGGGACTTTACATGAGTTATATCAGTAGAGCACAATCTCCTAGACACAGAGAAAAATGATTTGCAGACATCTTACGACCAGGGCAAATACCAACACACTCTCAATACCAGTGTTTGCAATTTTTTTATTTTTTTTACAGTGGCTGCCCCTAGTGCCCTACTCCACTCTCCAACCTGGCCATGGACATTTTGCCATCTCCAACTGCAGCGCTGTTTCATTAGGTGCTGCAGTCCAAAAGTGGTTGTGTTTGATCCACTCTGAATCCCATTAGTGCCAGGCTTAGTGCCTTTCAATTATTGGATTCAGTAACCCATAAAACAGCTGCAATGTCTAAATGATTCACCACCAAAACTTGACAAAAATATGTGATTACCTTGAAAGGTGCACCCTAGTCTTCCTCAAGTGGTTGAAAAGACGTTCCTTGTGATACACAATAAGGTAGAAAGGTGGCAAGTTGGTAAGGAAGGCATCATTACCATGGGTTGCATGTTTTCTCCGATCTGTCGTTTTTGTTGGTTACTAGATATCTGTTGCCTGTACGGCTCTGTGGTCTCTTGCACCGCCAAAGAAAGGGCGTGCTGTATTGAAAATCTACTCCCTTCTAAATTACAGAGCAGGATGTAATAGCTTTACTGAGGAACACCATTTAAATATAATAATCCATAGTAAAAACATTTATAATGACAACTGTATAAATAATTGTGAGCAATACATTTATAAATGCAAAAGAGGTAAACTGTAGTAATAATAAGAATAGGAAATGAGTGCAATAAAAAAACCAAATAAGCTATTTTGGGTATTTTTCTTTTAAGGGAGGAATGGTAGGGAAAGAATGAGCATGAGTGGGCGATAATGGTCAGTATCTATTTGGTCAATCAAAGTTACAGTGTAACCATTTTAAGGGAAATAGGCAGTTAAATCTAAGTATTAAGAGAAAGGAAAACAATTTATTCTTGGATAATAGTGAAGATTTAAGAACTTAAGGAGGTTTAAAGTAGCAAAATCTGAGATCGGATCAATGGGAGGTAGGGCACTAACCAATGTGAGATAGGGCATTAATGTATTTAAACGATTCATGAGAGACTGCCATATAAGATCCCTGTGGTGAACATCTTTCTGTATGACCTGTCAAATTTGAATTATTAAGGATTTGGGCAGAAACATACATAGAAGTAGAAGGGTGGGAAAGATATTCCTGGAAAGAGAAAGGAGAAAAGAGAAATGTTGCAAATGTTAACCGAAGAGATGAAAAGAGTTGTGATTTTAATACCCAAAGGACTGCTTCACGAACACCAAAAGCCTTATGATATTGTTAAAAACTAGGAAAATGAGCACCTCCTTCTTGTTTGAAGCGCTTCACATGGGATGAGGAGATGCAGAGTTTCTTAATATTCCATATAATTCCATTAACATTTTGAGACTAGAGAGTCAATTTACTTAAAATAGAGTTGGGGTATGCGAACAGGAATCATGGGCAAAGCATAAAGGATTATGGGAGAAATCATCGTAATGGTGTTGAAATGACCCAACCACAAGAAAAAAATTCGACGTAGGAGTTCTTTAAGATTTAGCGTGACAGAGGTGGCAAGCGAGTTGGAGAACCATGTTCCTTGATACGTGATTTTAGTGGAAGTCCAGGTGAAACCAGAGGAAGGAAATGAGCGTTTGGTACAGAATTTAAAAGAAGGATTTCAGTCTTATCAAAATGTATTTTGTACCCGTAAACCTGAGAAAAAGTGAGAATATCTTGAGAAAGGGCTTTTGGGAAATCAAAAAATAGAGATATGAAATAAATAATATGTGGACTAAAACTATGCCATTGTAATGCTTTAAACATACACAGCCAGTTAAGACTATCAAAAACCTTTTCTGCATCAATAGTAATGGCTGCAAGAGGATAATCTAAATTTGGTGCTTTGCTTAAGATGTCGAAAAATAATCTTGTATTATGTGAGCTCATTTGACTTTTGATGAAGCCTACTTGCTCAGGTGTGAAAGCAAAATAAAATTAACACGAGAACTTGAACCATTGTCCAAGCATTTAGCAATTGCATTTAGGATACTGTTGAAAGGCTGCTTTGTTAAAACATGCACCCGATTCCTCTGTATGACCTCTCGAGCTAAAACGTGAGATTTTCTCGCCTTCTGTCTTCTAATTGTAAAAGGAGACATGATGCAGTGACAATGTTATCTCAGCTTTGTGCAGTCGAAAATCATTAAACCTTTGAAGCTTAGAGAGAGAATTGGTTATTTTGTAGATTAAACTTCTCAAGGATGTTTGAGAAAATAAAAGTGTCACGTGTTACATAATTATAGCTTCTTACACTACGAAGCTGGAGTGTGACTTTTAGAGGGGTTAGGCTGCTACACATGAAATACAATGTGCCCTAGACAAAGACTTTGAAATTGAGACAAGGAGGCCCTCCTGGAGGCACCATATCCTAAATTACTATTACCGATAAGCTTGTTTTCCCTTAAAGAATAGTTACTTTTGCTGACAATTGTATGTTTTTGTAGCTTTTCGCAGCTTGTGAAATAGTGCTTATAATGTAAACTAATGATCGTAAACCTTATAAAAAGCCTCTTATGACTGAATATTTTTTAAGAGCTCCACAGTATGTTACTGTGAGCAGAGTCTTCCGCCTATAGGCCCTAGCAAATAAACTTTGCTATGATTTTCATAACATGACTGTGTATTGACTGTCATTTCTCTTCCAGACAAAATTTCGCTTTGACAATTTGGTGTTTCCGCCCGGTCTAGACTGCCACAAGTTACCGACGTACAACTGCGCCGTGATCCTTGGGCCAGAGTGAGTCCAGCTGTCTCGGGAACGCTCACTGCAATTATCAGACTTTGCTCCTGCAGCCTCATACGAGGGACTCCCTGAAACGCCCCCGAGATACGTGAACTTATCAGCTCTACAGGAACAAACAGAGGTCAACTGCATAACAGTCTCTCACAGACTTCGTGGACAAGGTTCCCAAGGGAACTGGCTTTTACGGAAGGAGGGAAACAGTGTTTCCCGCTCCAGATGAAGCATAGATCTGTGATTCTGTGTGGGGTCTATGGTTGGACCATTAGACCGGAAAAGCCCTTATTATTGTTTAAAGAGACAGGGTCTCTGTATATGGTCAATTGATGGTTTTATTTTATCTTTTTTAATTTAATAACCGGTTCTTAAAAATGTTGAGTAAATTGTTTTGTTGTGGATTTAAATTTAGAACATCTAACAGTCTGGGCGAGACTCAACCCACACCAAAGCCTGGGATGCCAGCTTGGTTTGTGGTAAAGAAAAAGGGTTATCATATGGGAATGTTTTTAGACAAATGGCACCATCTTACTCGTAATGATTTATTTAGGCAATGGCTTAAAGGAGGCACAATTGAGAAAAGTAGGGTGGATTATTTCGAAGAGTGTTTGAGAACGAGTGAGAAGAAAGGAAAGAAGGTGAGGTTGTTAGAGTGGGATACCTATCATGCATGGAGAGACTATGCGAGAGGTAGACAATGGTTGGAGCTGAAAAATAATCATGGGAAATTGCTGAAATATGAGAGGGAAAACAGAACGAGAAAGGCAATGCGGCATGTAGAGAGAATGAAATGGCAATAGAAAAAGGTTTTGTTCAAAAAGTAAAAGAAGAAAAACGGGTTTATCCAACTGCTGCACCACCTGTTTTGCAGGAGGAGGACCAGTTTATGGAACAAATACTCATGAATAATCCACAACCCCCCCTGTATACTTGGAGTAATATAACACACAAGTATTTAGGTGATTTGGGAGTAGTTCCAACTTTGCAGGTAGAAGAAAATAATGAGCAGGAATTGGTTACGTTACAAGGCATTATTGATGATGCAAAGAAAGATACTAGATTACAAATGCAGCTCAGCTATGAAAAAAGTAAAACAATAGATCGGTGGGTTGACAAACTTTCCAGTGAAGGCATGGCTTAGGGGGGAAATGTCCCACACTTCCTATGCTATTTTACATAAAAAAATGAAGTATAATGCTTTAAAAGTTATACAAAGGCACTCCAGTTAATGAACTGGTATTGGGAAACATACCCAGAAAGAGCAGTATGTCCAAATATTACCAATACAAGAGGATGCTGAACTAGCAAGTAAAAGAAATAATGTTTATTTGGATGATGGGGACAGATTACGTATTGCTGTTAAACATGCGCAATGGTTCACAGATGTGAACTGCACCATACGGAAGAGTAGGGAGCTTAAGGAAGAAACACAAAGACAAAAAGAATCACCCAGATAGAAATAGAAAATGCTACAGAACAGGAAATGTTAAAAAGGATATTACCCTTGCGAGCAGCACCAGGTTATGAAGAAGATCATAACATAATGAGAGTGCATGTACCTTGGACGCATGCTGAATTTGCTGTTCAGTATCCTGATATTAGGCAAGATAGGGAAGAATGGTATAGGCAAACTAATATTACACAAAAAATTGGTCACCTTACCTCAGAAGATTTTAGACCAAATGTTTTCCATTATTCTGCCAGACGATATCTGGAGGAAAGTAAGGGGAGAAGATGATGTGGAACTGAATATAATGTGGGCCGATATAGAGGTAGAAAATAAAAAGAGAACTGCCAAGGAAGGTATAACAAATTAAATACAGCAACTCCCAGGCAAACTTATGAAGAAAATAAATAAAATATTACCACATAGGCAAATAAATTATAGCAAAATTAAAAACTGCAAACAAGAACAAGGGGAGAAAGTTGCTGTATTCTTTTGTAGGATACAAAAGGAATTCACTGCATCTAGCGGTTTAGAGCCTTCCAGTGACAGCACTCAACACGCATTAGGGTCGTACTTTGTAAATAACTTGCAGAAAAATATTAGAGATGCCATTCATCAGTATATTCCTACATGGTCGCATAAACAGATAGCTGAGTTGTTGCAATTAGCCCAATAATATGAAGAATTACACTTGAAAGAAGAGGATCTTAAAGATAAAAAGCATAAGTATTTAAAAATAAAGGTGCTTATGCAGCAAGCACAAGCATTTAGTGTGCCTAGAGGGGGATGAGGTAGAGGGGGACCACCTAGACCTTCCTCTGCACAATTAAGTATACCACTACATACATTTAATTCAGTACCTGCCCAACAACAACAGAATTGCTACAACTGTGGTGGCCAGGATCCCTGGGGCCGGAATTTCCCTCATCCGCGGAGGCAAAGAGGTAGAGGAATAGGAAGAGGGTCAATGAATAGAGCTGATCAGCAGCGTCAAAATACGCAGAATCAGGCAACATAACAGGCTAATAATTATTTTGACAGAAAAGCAGAACAGACACAAAGGATGTTGACAGACTAGGAGGATGAGGTAGACTATCGCCTCATGGATCAAGGGCACTATGTGGGACAAAAGGGGTATCTGAGAGAAATGGTACAGCGGGCTGCTATTCCAGTGGATGACAAGGGTCCGTATGTACAAGCAGAGGTAGAAGGTGAACCGGTAACATTCCTTTTGGACACCTGAGCATTCAGCTCATCTGTGACTAAAAATGCACTTTCACAGACTCCTCTCTCGGGACAAAATAAAACATCTGTGGGATTCACAAATGTGTTAGTAACGAACCCTATGTTAGCTCCAATGAGATGTATGATTGGGCCCTTTACAGACAATCATTCTTTCTTAATTTCTGAAACATGCGCTTATAATTGATTAGGGCTGGATATTTTTTAAAAACTTAAATGCCATAATACGGTGCACACAATGGGGTGTACCTTGAGGTAGATGAAAACAAAATTGAAGCTGCTATTATGTACCTTATCAGGGCAGGAAAAGACACTATATCAGCGCACATTCAGCAATTAATTGACAGAAAGAGATGGGCTATGCACAAAAATGATGTAGGAAGGATGCACATTGACCCAGTTCAGATAGTTGTGTGCCAAAATGCTCCATTGCCACGTATACCCCAGTACAAAATGTCAGCAGAAGGATTGCAGGGCTTACAAGAGGTTGTCAAGGTTTTATTGAAGGAAGGTAAAATTAAAGTAGGAACAGGGAGCCCTGCAATAGTCCTATACTCCCGGTCTTAAAGAAGTCAAGCAACAACGAAAGACCCCCATCCTGGAGATTTATATTTTATCTTCGTGAGGTCAATAAAATAGTGGTACCACAATTTCCAGTAGTCCCCAACATAGTAAATATTTTATCTACTTTGTCACCTGAGATGGCATATTTTTCTGTAATTGATTTGAAGAATGCTTTTTTTTCTATCCCCGTGCATGAAGACTGCATGTATCTCTTTTGTTTCTCAGTAGGTGGCCGGAGCTCTGTTTTTCAAAGAGTTCCTCAAGGGTATTGCGAATCGCCTTACATTTACAATCAGGCGTTAAAGAAGGAATTGGATACCTTCCAATGTCATAAAAAAACAACATTAATTCAGTATATTGATGATTTATTATTGGTAAGCACTACTGAAGAGCAGTGCACAACAGATACTGTTATTCTACTGAATTTCTTACCTGTAAGGGGACATAATGGGGGTGATTCTGACCCCGGCGGTACTAGACCGCCGGGGCCAGGGTCGGCAGGAGCACCGCCAACAGGCTGGCGGTGCCCCGCAGGGCATTCTGACCGCGGCGGTTCAGCCGCGGTCAGAAGAGGAAAACTGGCGGTCTCCCGCCGGTTTTCCGCTACCCTTCTGAATCCTCCATGGCGGCGCAGCTCGCTGTGCCGCCATGGGGATTCAGACACCCCATACCGCCATCCTGTTCCTGGCGGTTCGCCCGCCAGGAACAGGATGGCGGTATGGGGTGTCGTGGGGCCCCCGTAAGCGGGCCCCACTTTGAATTTCACTGTCTGCATTGCAGACAGTGAAATTCGCGACGGGTGCAACTGCACCCGTCGCACCTTCCCACTCCGCCGGCTCAATTCTGAGCCGGCGTCCTCGTGGGAAGGGTTTTTGCACTGGGCTGGCGGGCGGCCCCTCAGCGGCAAAATACCCTCAGCGGTCTTGCGACCGTGGAGCGGTATTTTGGAGGGGGGAAGTCTGGCGGGCGGCCTCTGCCGCCCGCCAGACTTAGAATGACCCCCAATGTGTCTCCTGAAAAGATACAACTTGTTCAACACAAGATTTCTTATTTAGGGCACCTCTTGTCGAAAGGGCAGAGACAACTGGATACAGAGCACATTAAAATCAATTTTGACCATACCACCTCCAAGCACGCAAAAACATGTGCGTACATTCCTAGGGATGGCTGGCTACTGCCGCCATTGGATTCCAAATTTTTCATTATTGGCAAAGACATTGTTAGCCTTAACCCGCCAGAACACATCTGAACACTGGCGTGGTCAAAACATGAACACAGCTTTCTTGCTATTCAGCAAGCTCTCTGCGAATCTCCTGCTTAGGGGCTGCCTGACTATTCTAAAGATTTTTTCCTTTTTGTTCATGCATCGGAAGGGTGTGCGTTAGCGGTGCTCAGTCAACAGTATGGAGATTATAAACGACCATGCGCTTATTTCGCCACCACACTTGATAATGTGGCCAAAGCATTGCCAAGTTGCCTTAGAGCTGTTGCGGCAGCTGCAGTGTCACTACAACAAGCAAAAAGTTTGATAATGGGGTACACTGTTCATTCATATATTTCACATTCACTGGATTTGATATTGAACAAGACATGCACACAACATCTTACCAATGCTAGGTTGACACATTATGAAATTTGCTTGTTTTATCCCCATGTGCATATACATAGGTGCAATGTTTAGAACCCGGCAACATTATTACCTCATGTTGAGGGTGAACAATACTTTGATGATCATGATTGCATCTACCGAACAGAGGAATGTCGTCCCATTTCTAGGGGGTGCTGTAAGGGGACTCTCAGTAGCCTGGTAATCACCTTGAACACTTATCTAGAGTCCCTTGCTGACTCCTGTTTGTTTCTCTTTTCGCCATGGTATACTTGTGTAGTACTACATTTGCTTCCTGGGACCGCAAATCCCATAATGCACAGCCTGGTAGTCAGGAAAGCCTGGATTCTGTATCCCATTGTTTTCTATGTGAGAAGTCCAGTTGCTCCTTTTCACCGGATCCTCTGCTCCAGGACTTGCGAGTGTCTAAAACTACACATACCTGAGACCTCTCCTGTGCAGCCCAGCTTGGAACTGCTTATAAGCAGCCATTTCCTCAAGATTCTCGTCGTGCATTGGAGTTCGGTTCCTTTGTGTTACAGACAGTGGTCTGTAACACAAGGTAAGGGTATCGGATGAGGTTCCAGTTTAGTTCCTGTTCTGTTCCAGCTTGATCCTGTTTCCTGTTTCTCTGGCCTGTTCCTGATTGTTCCAGCCAGAGTCTGCTCCCTATCTCTTAGCCTTGTAGCTTTCTGTTTCTTCCAGAGCCTGCTCCCTGTTTCTCTGTCCAGCTCCTGCCTTGTTTCAGCCTGAACCTGCTCTCTGTTTCCCAGTCCTGTTTACTGCTTATTTCCACATCCCCTATTCCAGCCCTGTCCTTGCCTGTTCCAGCCAGAGCTTGCTCTCACTTTCCCAGTCCTAACTCTGTTTGTTCCAGCCAGAAGTTTGCGCCCTGTTTTCAAGTCCTAGTCCTGCCTTTGCTTCAGCCTGAGCCTGTTCCCAGTTCTTGCCTCTGCCTCTTAGTTTGTTCCCTTCTGTTTCCGTTTCTTCTTGGTTACTTGTGTCTAGTTGGTGTTCTATCAGTCTTCACCAGTGTATAAGTGTCCTCCTTTGTACTGGGGTTGGCTCCTGGTTTCCAGGAGGCAATTCCAGCCCCCATCCTTGTCTAGTGTTATACGTTGTCTTTCGTGCCTAACAGTGACAGTGTGCTATTGCTGTTTTCTCAGGAATCACCACTGTGTTTCCAGCTGGACCCACAAGAGCGTGTCTTGTGTATGTAAGTACTATCCTTGTTTGTGCTCTAGGGTCCAGAGACAGAATCACTTCTGATGCCTCCTTTCTATGGGGCTGGCAGGGTGACTATCTGTAAGAGCAAACTGCACAGAGGCATTGACTTTCCCTGTCACTGTGGGAGGTTCTGTGCCTTACTCTGTGTACAACCCCAGAGTGTTTGTCCATTAGTAATCTGTTTCCTGTTTGTTCACACAAGGGTTGCTCTGCTTTTACTTTCCTGTTTCCTGTGCCTGTCCATAGCTGTCCTTTCCGTGTATGCCTTTAGCTGCTCTTCTGCCCCAGTACACTACCTCTTTAGGATATTCGGTGACCTCAATGGGTGTCCCAACCAGAGTCCTGATCAGATCCGCCCAAAACTGTGACAGGAACAGACCAAGAGTAGAGTAGGCATGCAGGATACACCATTTGAATATCCCGAAGGGGAATTATGGGTGTATGGTTCATGTTTTAGAATAAATGATGGTACAATATCTGCAGCATATGCAGTTACAACATTACATACTTTGGTTGAAAATTGTAGAATAACAGAGAAATCTACACAAGCAGCTAAAATTACTGCCTTAACTAGAGCATATGAATTAGCCACAGACATGGAGGTTAACATTTACATAGACAGTCAGTATACCATTCAGTGTTGCACATAATTTTGGCAGATTGTGGAAGGAAAGGCGGTTCAGTACAGCTCAAGGAGGCAAAATACAGCATGGTGTGTTAAAAACAAGGTTGTTGAGGGGCGTGGCCGAGGCATCAAGATGGCGGTCGTACTTTCGTAGTGCTCTGGACCCCTCTGTTATTCGCCTCCGGCAAAACACGCCATCTAGCCCCATCGGAGCAACAGACTGACCCCCGAAACTCTGCTGCTTCCCCGGGAGGGGAAGGACGAGATTTCTGGACTTCTCAGCCCGAGCGCCGCACTCCGGAGTGCCGAGGCTGCCTGCGTCCAAGATGGCGGTCGGCAGGTGAGGCCGCGCGGCGGGCCGCTGGACTCTGGGACGCCGCAGCAGCTTGTGTGCATTCACCAGCCTGCTGTGGCACCCGGGTTGGTGTGAGGCGGTGCGCGGCCTCAGAGGGGCAAAGGGCAGTGCACTGCGCTGTTGAAGATGGGCCTCAACTGGCTTGGCCCGTATCGAATTGGAACCCGTGGTGCCAGGCGGGGGCCCCCCCCTTTCCCTCCTGGGACAGGGGTGAGGGGAAGAAAAGACCACATTGGCATCCAGCCCAGAAACGGGCGAAGAGACTTTACGCGACTGCTCGGGCCCCGGACCCGGGCCGTGGGTGAGCAGCGCGCTGCACAGCGGGAGGAGGCATGGGGCGTCGCAAGGGCGACGCGCGCCCACTGGCCCTCCTGCAAGTGAAGAGTACTACACCCTGTTGGCGAGGATCTCAAAGAAGTGATATACTGAGGTGAGCCGTAAACAGGGGCGGCCACCCGGCTGCAGAACTAGAGGGCCTACAATACTGAGGGAGAGGGGACATCTCCCGTGTTTCCTCCCTCTCTCTGCCTCTCTGAAAGAGGATGCGCAGACTGAGGTCGTGCCTCCAGGCCGGGAGGCAACAGTCGGCCCTCCTTCTTCCCCCTGGGTGTGTGGCTGGAGCCTGGGGGTCACCCCGGAAGCGATCCGAGACGTTGGCTGGAGCAGGGCCCCTCCTGGGAACACCAACTACTTGACAGACCCAGGCCAGCTGTCAGGGGGCGGCAGCCGACTGGATCCTCGGGTCCGCTTGGCTACCCACAGAGTGTGGATGGGTACGTAGGACCTGGTTCCCAAACAGTAGTACCCCCAGTTCTGTAATCATACGCAGTGACCCCGCCAGACTGCGCTGTAATTCTGGCCACTGAAGTTCTTGCGGAACAAAGACCATGACCGAAACGCCATTGGCAAGGACAAATGGGCGCGGCGGCGCAGACACGTATGGATCAATTCACCACAGGCGCAACTGGGTCCCGGACAGAAGACCGCGCCCCAGGTGGGGGTGGCGAACCACAGACGACATCTGGGGACCTGGCGGCGATACTTCATGCGATTCAGGCATCCCAGGTGGCCGTTGAATCCAAAATAGGAGAGGTTAGGGTGGACGTGGCCCTGGATAGGCAAGACCTCCACAACGCCACGGCCCGAATCACGGAAGCCGAATCCAGGATCTCCACGGTGGAAGACGACGTGACCGCCCTCAAAGCTCAGGTCTCCGCTCTGACCACTCGCACATCAGAGCTACACCGGAGAGCCGAGGATGCTGAGAACAGGTCCAGACGCAACAACCTTCGTGTTGGGGGCCTTCCTGAAAACACAGCAGAATCATCTCTGGTCCAATACCTGGAAGATTGGTTCCGCTCTTGGATGCCAGCTGATCGCCTCACGCCATGGTTCGCGATCGAACGAGCCCACAGGGCCCTGCAGTCGAAACCTCCACCGGGTTCCCCACCCAGATCAGTGATACTCCGTCTCTTCAACTTTAAGGATAGGGACGCAGTGCTGCAGGAGGCACGCATGAAGGGAGACCTCTTCTTCAATGGAGTGAAAGTCCTCCTTTTCCCAGACTACAAGAGAGAAATACAACAACAACGTTGCTCATTCACCGAAGTGAAACAAAAGCTAAGAGCAATGGACATCCAATACCGTCTTCTGTTTCCGGCGCGACTCCGTGTGGTCTACAGAAACAAGACTCACTTTTTTGACCACCCGGCCACGGCTTGGACCTGGTTGACGGAGGAGGTCCCTTTGGGTCTTTACAAAGAAGGGTCTGGACCCCTGCACGGGGCACAGTTGAGTCGCCAGAGGGAACAGCAGCACGACCGACGCCGTCGCACGTGCTCGCGGCGGTGCAAGATACCACGCGGATCTTATTCGGACTCTCGATAGGGGACCCACTAGACGGAGCCGCGGAGCCCGCGCTCCGGGGGGGTGCTCCGAGGACGCCAGGAGAGTTCACGACCCGCAGGGAGAGGAGCAGGCCCATTCGAGGCCTCTGGAAGACACGGACCTGTCCCGCAGTCCAGTATTGTGATCTCGCTGGCGTGGTATCTCTCGGGAAGAAATATACTGCTGGGCTGATGGGGTCTATGTCAAGATCAATTTACTAACGTTTACTGTATTTTTAGACTTGATCCGGAAATATGGAGGGGTCCACCACTGCCGCCACCGCTACCCTATCAGTTTGTGGTTCATCTCACTAGTTCCAGAAGTGAGGTGCTATATATGGGCGACAGATGCTTCTGGGGGGAAGTATGGGGTGGGGTGGGAGTTGGGGGGCAAGGGAGTTCTGGCCTGGTTCCAAAGGCCTATGTTACTGTGTTTAGGTTATTGCAATGTTTATGTTTCATATTTAGCACACAGAGCAGAGAAGGTAGGGATTCCACCAACACCATAGGGACATATGCTCCTCAGAGACAGGGACCAGATGAGAGTTCTTCAGTATCCCCAGGCCCAGCAGTAGAGAGTCTTAGTAGCCACGATGGGAACTTTTTAAACACCCACCCCCCATGAATCAGACACAGGTTATTTCGTGGAATGTTAACGGCCTCCTGGACAAGATTAAACGCACTGCAGTGTTTGCACACATACACCGATATAGACCGGAGGTACTCCTGCTGCAGGAGACACATCTCTTGGGAGACAACTGCCCCTTTTTGACCCGTAGAGGCTTTGACAGGGTATACCATGCCGGGTTCATGCGCGGATCAAGAGGGGTGGCCATACTATTGCACCGGTTGTTTACCATGACGAGCATCCAGGTGTGGAGGGACCAGCAGGGACGCTATGTAGCCGCTACGGGCAAGATCGAGGGGACCACGGTTAGTACGGTCCGTGTTTATGCTACCCCTCCACTGGTCCATAGAACCCTTGAGGATCTCTCCCAGCTACTCTTAGACCTACCAGCAGGGCTCGCTATGGAAGGAGGTGACTTTAACGCAACTCGAGACCCGGCTGTGGATGTAGCTGGTCCGTTCTCCGCACACAGACACGCAGCAGCGGCAGGGCTCACGGGGTGGTTTTCTGCAATGGGGCTCTGTGATGCTTGGCGGGTATGGCACCCAAGACGGCGACAATTCATCCACACTTCAGCAGATCATGGCTCACAATCCAGAAGTGACCTGGTGCTGCTCCCGAGCACAGACTGCACAGCCTTCTCTCACAATGAAATATTGGCAAGGGGAGTCTCTGACCACGCTCCGCTTCGGTTCATCGTGGGTCCCGCTCGGTCTCAACCCCATCCTATGTGGCGGTTAAACGCATGGTACCTCCAAGACAGAAATTACACTGAGCAGCTGCGACAGGCGCTGCAAGAATACTTTGAATTGAATGAGGGGTCGATGGCCTCCGCGGGCACTTTGTGGGCGGCGAGTAAAGCGGTTCTGCGGGTTACGGCAAGAAGCTTGATACGAAACCAAGAGCGCAAGCGGGCCCAGCATATCGAACAGCTGGAACTTCAGGCTACGGTCCTTGAAATCGCAAATGAAACAAACCCAAGTGACAGGGCGACGCAGCAACTATTCCTAATCCGTGAGGGAATACAAGACCAGTCCCTAGAGGCGGCGAAACACTTGTGGAGGACAAACACAGCGAAAATCTACAGGGGAGACAAAACGGGGAAAATGCTATATTAGCTGGTGTCTCACCATCAGGCCTTCAGGATTGTCCCTGAAATTCATTACGGGGATGGTAACCTTCTCGTGAAACACACAGAAATAGCGAATGCCTTTGCCACGTACCACCCAACACTATATCAAGCGTTGGGACTGGTGGACCTGGGTTCAGCCTGTCGACTGTTGGACGAGGTCCCCCTCCCACAATTGCCCACGGCGGAGGTTCGGATCTTAGACGAACCTATCATCGCGGAGGAAATACAAGCAGCCACTTCAACACCGGGAAAACGCTGGGACCTGACGGGTTCCACTCAGAATATTACAAAGCTTTCAGGGAGGAATTAACACCACACTTATTAAAACTCTTTACCGACGAAGAAAATAGTGGAACCTTCCCCCGAGAGTTAGACCACCGCCACCATTGTAGTGCTCACCAAAACCCAACCCCCCTCGCTGCACTGTGCAGACTACAGGCCGATTTCACTGATTAACACCGAAATCAAAATCTTTGCCGCCATCCTCGCCGCCCGTCTTAAGAGGGTTCTACCACAACTAATTCACCCAGATCAGTGTGGATTCATGGCCACTCGCAGTACCAGGCACTGTATCCGTCGGTTACACGTGGCCCTGGCTGAACGTCGCCGGCTACCCCGAGACCTTGCCCTTTTACTCATCGACTTTGAAAAAGCCTTTGATTCGGTTGACTGGGGGTTTCTCTTTTTGATGCTTTGACACGTGGGCCTAGGCCCGAGGTTCTGTCGCCTGGTTCAAGCACTATATGTCAACCCTACAGCCCGTGTGCAGGTCAATGGGACCTTTTCCTTGACTTTTGAGGTTCATCTGGGCACACGGCAGGGATGTCCCTTGTACCCCCTTCTGTTTACTCTAGCCATTGAGCCCTTGGCCCAGATGATCAGATCAGACTGATATATCGATGTTGGAGCTGGGGTCACTCCCAAGAAGATAGGATAGCGCTCTATGCTGACGACGTCCTGTTGTATATGGAGGAACCCAGCATAACGAGCCCACGTAGTCTCAACCTTTTACAGCGTTATGAGCAGGCGTCGGGATTAAAGATGAACCCTGCCAAGTCGATACAGATCCCGCTGGCAAGTTCACAGGACTGCTTTGACTGGCAGGACATGATACCGCTGTGCAGGCTCAGCTTCAAATACCTGGGAATCTGGGTGTCCCTTTTACGTGAACTGATGTGGGCCAAAAACCTGTCGCCGTTGTTAACGCGCGTCAAAGCCGACCTGCAGATATGGCATACTCTGCCACTAAACGTAATGGGCCGAGTGGCTCTATACAAAATGATGATCCTGCCAAGGCTCCTGTACGCCTTTCTGAATTTTCCATTACCTATACCCCGCTCCTGGTTTAGAGCTCTTGAAAGCGCTATGGGGCTATTCCTCTGGAAGGGTGCCAGACACCGAGTAGCGGCTCAACACTGCCGAAGAGGGACATACGAAGGGGGTCTAGGCGCCTCAGACTCCTACCTGTACTATCGTGCCACCCAACTAATAGTGATTCACGATTGGTTTAACGGGGATGGGGAGACACGGCCTATCGGGTGGAATTGGAGTTCTTGGGGTTCCCACACCTCCTAGATGTGATGTATGGAAAGCCCCTCCCCTGAGAAATGGGAAAGTAACCAGGGCGGTCTTCTAGGCGTAGCATGCTGCCCTAAGATACACCCGCTGGAACACCGTTATTACCCGCCAGACCCCACTGTGGAGAGGGAAATGGTTAAGCACGACTGCAGCACTGGAGGGATTCGCAGAGTGGGACTTAGTGGGTATCTCCTTGGTAGGAGATGTGTGGACAGGAGAAGCTATGAAATCATTTCAAGACCTACAGGTGGACTTCCAACTTGCCCAAACACAGTTCTTCAGATATCTCCAGCTTAGACATGCTCTGAGGGTCCACTTACCAGCTGCAGGCTCCCTGCCAGAATTTAATCCACTTGAGGCCAAACTACTCATGGGAAACCTGGGGAGGAAAGGTGCCTCCCAAATCTATAAAATGCTAATTAACAACGCTCCCGGGGACCTAGGACCCGTTAGGACCAGGTGTGAGTTATGGGTGGGGGCCTGGAGGATACGGAATGGAGGGAAGCTATGATGGCACCCAGGTTATTAGCGTGTCGGCTAAGCTCCGCACAGTGCAATTCTACTATCTACATGGCGAATACCTGACACCAGCCAGGCTACACCGAGCGGGCCTCTGCCCCTCTGCCCAGTGCCCGCGATGCTCGAACAGGCCTGCTGATTTTTTCCATATGGTTTGGTCCTGTCAAGTGATACAGTCCTACTGGGGCAAAGTGCTCCAAGACCTGGGGAAAGCCCTGGGAAAAGAGGTACAGAAATCTGCGAAATTGGTCCTGCTAGGGGTGATGGAAGAGATGGGAGGATCACTGGCACAATGGGCCCTGGTCGCCACAGCCGTGTTGACCGCCAAGAGAGATATAGCCGCGGCCTGGAACTCCCCCGAAGGCCCGTCACTCCGAAAATGGAGAACTGGAGTTAACTGGTGCGCAAACCAAGAGAAAGTGGTATATGAATCCAGAGGATGCCCCCGGAAATTTGAGAATATATGGGGAAGATGGGTAGACATGATGCCATAATATGGGATGAGAAAAGGACTAAGACTGTTGTACAGGAGTTTAAACTGTGGTCCACCCTCTGGCTCGGACTTCCGTCCCAATATTGCTGTTGATGGGGGGTCGTTGTTGGAATTTACTGCATTGTTACACTGTACTGTGAATGCTCTCTGCTCTACACACTCTTTTACTTTTATTTTTCTTCTCTTTTTCTTCTTAAAACAATAAACATTTGTTTATAAAAAAAAACAAGGTTGTTGAATCCTCTAACCCTTCCCAAGAGACTGGCAACTGTAAAGTGTAATACCCACAAAAAGGACTGGCAAGGTGGGTCGAGGGAATGCTTTTGCAGTCGAAACAGCTAAGGAAACGGCAAACAACATTTCTAGCCTCATGTTTATTACACAGGCACCTTGCGAACAAAAGGCTATTTAATGTAACGTTGGATGGTGTATGAGACATGCTAAAGGATGCTACTGAGGAAGAGCAAACACAATGGTGTGTAACTGACACACATTTTAATGGGTGCTGGATGGACAAAACAGAAACACAGTATAAGCTTCCCGATAAGTATCTTTATCCAATGACTATGACCATGCCTAGCCCGGCACACATTGGTAGGGATGGATTGGTAAACTGTATGAATAAGTTGTGGGTCAACAAGAATATAAGTAAATATGCAACAGAGATATGTTAGAGTTGTTTGGTTTGTGCTCAGCATAATGTGGGAAAATCTGTTCCAGTGCCTAAAGGACATTTTGTGCAACCAACTATGCCTTTTGAAGCATTCCAGATTGACTATATTGAAATGCCCCCCACTAACAAATATAGATATGTACTGATGGTGGTCTGTATGTAACTCCAAAAGGGTAGAGGGATACCCTGTGACAAGTAATGATGCAATTTTAACAGCTAAGTGCTTGGTGAAGGAACTCATACCTCGGTGTGGTTTACCTAAATTAATTTGGTCTGACAGTGGAAGTAATTTTTACAATAAACTGACAGAATTGGTATGCAAAGCTTTGGGGGTAAATCAAAAATTCCACTGTACCTATCACCCTGAAGCAGCGGGTGCGGTGGAAATAAAAAAAAGGGTGCTCAAAAAAGAAATTGCGAAAATATGTGCAGAACCATAACTGACATGGATTGACACTTTGCCGATTGCGTTGATGAGCATGAGAAATACCCCAGATGCAAAAACGAACCTGAGCCCCCATGAGATAGTCACAGGGTGACCAATGACAACATGGGGGGTTCCAGTGACTAAAATGACAACTACCATGTCAAACGAACTAATGAGAGACTTTTCTTTTGCTCTGATTAAATGTCTTGTTCTATTAACCAGCAGATGAAGGAGGCCTTGTCAGAACCCTTGCAAGGGAGCGGGCACCATTTCCAACCTGGAGAATGGGTGCTGATTCACAGCTTCCAAAGAACCAACTGTCTCCAGCCTCGGTGGAAAGGTCCTGAGAAAGTGCTGCTGGCTACACATACTGCTGTCAAATGCACCAACAACAAGAACTGAATTCATGCATCTCATTAGAAAAGGGCGCAAATGCAAGTAATGCTGCCACCATCAACTACAGCTACAACAGAGAAAGTTCAGCAACACCCACAACCTCTCAGCAGCAAGGCAGTACCATACAACCTGAGTTCACAGAAGAACATCATTTAGGAGATGTGGAGGAAATATTTGAGCTACTATCTAAAGAACTAACGGAGCCACTGGCTACTGCTATTATTCAGTCTGGACAAGGATTAACTGTCTACTTTTGCAATGTACAGGTACATACTTGGTCTACACTTACTGCTGTTGGACTAAGAACATTAGAAATTGAAGAAAATGATGAGCAGATAATTAAATAAAATAGTAAGCTCATTTGGAATGAACTCGGACCGCAGTACATCTAAAAAAATTGACTAAACCCAGGCCAACAGAATGATGCAAAAAGGAAAACCAGCCTGGGAATAGCATGCGGAAACGATTCTGTGAGTGCCCGTGCCACTACAGCTCCACTGTTGCAAGCCAGTTACCAGCAAGAGACCATTCCATGAACAAGTTGTGGTATGTCTTTATTAGCACTCTCTAGGTCATTAGTGTGGCCTAACATTATATGCTAGGATTTAATATGGGACATAGAGCAAGGGCAGGTTCTCAGACTGTGCTGGTCATGAAAAAGAAACTGATTGAGAAAAGGAAAGAAAGTGTTTTGCATCCCACTTGCTTCTGCTCTAATAACTGTATTAGCTATCATCGCCACCTTTTTGTATGAAATGTATTTTCCGCCTGTACAGAACTCTGAATATCGTGTAAATGGGTTAAATTTGCATATTCCTCATGTAAAGGAGTATCATGAGAATGTCGCTATACAGACTATGAATGTTTATCAGAGAGAAATGAACGTCTCAAATTGTTGGATATGTTTAAAAATGCCAGCAACTGTTAAAAAGGGAATGCCTTTCTTGCACCTACCTTTGCCATACAATGATTTGTGTGTTATTATATATGCAATGATTATTACCTGGGCCCCAAGAAGAGAGCAGGGCAACCTACAGAGAAGATATAAGTCACAGATAATTGCACTAGAGTGTAAGAGTTACTTGCAGAGGCCACTTAAGGATGCTGAGAGGGATCCAATTTATGCGGCTCTTCTAATTATTACTATGATGTCCAAGAAATCTAGAGACTTCCTTTTGCGACAGAATAGTACAGACATGAAAGCTACTCTCTCTCCACATCTTAGGTTATCAGCCAACACCACAGGGACACTTTGCATTCATGCTGACGGATCGCAAATTGTAGTAGGGTATAGTGTGTGCAACACTACATTTTCACTGACCAATGCCTCTTGTCTTGGCACACCTTTGTATGCAGGGGATGAGAATTATTGGATATGTGGACTAAAGGCTTATTCTTGGCTACCCCCCTACTGGACAGGTACTTGTTACCTTGTGGTAGTGTTTCCTCGTATTCAACACCACCCTAAAGAGCATATCCACAAATATAAATTACATAATAGTTTAGCAAGAGGATGGAGAAAGGTGGATCAGACAGATACTTTTTTCCCAAATAATAGGGGATATGGTGTTTGACCTATTTTCACCAGCAGGGGTCATTATTAATTCTAAGAAGTTGCAACAGTTAGGTTGTCTATTGGAGGCAACTATAAATGAAACAACTAGTGCTTTAGATAATATTAGTTGAAATGTCAGCTAAGAGACAAGTTGTAATTCAAACATTGTATGATTTTAGACATACTCTTGCTGAGAGCAAGTAGGATGATCCATATGGAATGTTGCACTTTCATACCAGATAATGCCCCAAATATTTATAAAGCTATAGAAAATGTGGATACCATTAGAGAACAGGTACATGATTTCACTGAGGAAACAATTTGGGATAACATTTCTTCGCTATTTGGGTCATGGGGATGGGCTATTCTTAAATGGATAATAATAGTAATAACAGGCTTGTTGTTAATATGCAGCTGTGCCCAGTGTTTCCCTGTCGTAGTGAGCTCTTGTTTCACATCCCTTTCTGCTTCCCGGCGGCACAACCGATTGATATTGCTGTGACTAATGCCATGATATTGCAAGATGCTGTTTTTGAAGAACTGTGTAAGATAGAGATAAACTGAAATAGAGGCAATACTAATGCTTGAACAAGGGTTCAAAGGGTGAATCTGTGAAAGCAAAACAAGAACTTGAACCACTGTCCAAGCATTGCATTTAGGATACTGTTTAAAGGTTGCCTTCTTTAAACATGCCTACAAATCCGCTGTATGACCTCTTGAGCTAAAACGTGAGGTTTTCTCGCCTTTTGTCTTCTAATTGTAAAAGCAAACATGATGCAGAGACGATGTTATCTCAGCTTTGTGCAGTCGCAAATCACTAAACCTTTGAAGCTTAGAGAAAGAATTGGTTATTTGGTAAATGGAACTTCTCAAGGATGTTTGAAAAAATAAAAGTGACATGTGTTACAGAATTATAGCTTCTTACACTATGAAGCTGGAATGTGACTTTTAGAGGGGTTAGGCTGCTACACATGAAACAATGTGTCCTAGACAAAGACTTCGAAATTGAGACAAGGAGGCCCTCTTGGAGGCGCCATTTTTAAAATTATTATTATGATAAGCTTGTTTTCCCTTAAAGAATAATTACTTTTGCTGTCAATTGTATGTTTTTGTAGCTTTTCGCAGCTTGTGAAATAGTGCTTATAATGTAAACTAATGAGCGTTAAAACCTTTAAAAAAAACCTCTGATGACTCGATGTTTTTGAAGAGCTCCATAGTGTGTTACTGGGAACAAAGTCCTCCGCCTATCGGCGGTAGCAAATAACTCTGCTATGATTTTCATACCATGACTGTGATTTCTCTTCCAGACAAAGGGGGTGATTCTAAGTCTGGCCCGCCAGACTTCCCCCCTCCAGAATACCGCACCGCGGTCGGAAGACCGCTGCGGCTATTCTGTGTTTTACACTGGGCTGGCGGGCGACCGCCAAAAGGCCGCCCGCCAGCCCAGTGTAAAACTACCTTCCCACGAGGACGCCGGCTCAGAATTGAGCCGGCGGAGTGGGAAGGTGCGACGGGTGCAGTTGCACCCGTCGCGAATTTCAGTGTCTGCAAAGCAGACACTGAAATTCTTTTTGGGGCCCTCTTACGGGGGCCCCTGCAGTGCCCATGCCATTGGCATGGGCACTGCAGGGGCCCCCAGGGGCCCTGCGACACCCCATACCGCCATCCTGTTCCTGGCGGGAGAACCGCCAGGAACAGGATGGCGGTATGGGGTGTCAGAATCCTCCATGGCGGCGCAGCTTGCTGCGCCGCCATGGAGGATTCATTTGGGCAGCGGAAAACCGGCGGGAGACCGCCGGTTTTCCACTTCTGACCGCGGCCGAACCGCCGCGGTCAGAATGCCCAGCGGGGCACCGCCAGCCTGTTGGCGGTGCCCCCGTCATTTTAGCCCTGGCGGTCTTGGACCGCCAGGGTTAGAATGATCCCCAAAATTTTGCTTTGACACAGGTTCAATTAACTGGGGTAATAATGGCGTGATACGTGCAGCAGAGAGTTTAAGAAAGATTTTATAGTCAACCTTTCCCAAGGACATGGGTCTATAATTTTCACATAAAAAGTATTTTTGCCTGGTTTAGGGATGAGGCAAATTAAAGCTTCTAAGAGGGTACCTTTGGTGAGGAGAGGAGCATAAAGGGCTGAGAAGAGGTTTAGCAGTTTAGGTAATAAATGAGAGTACAATTTAACAGAAAAGCCAACTGGACCAGTTATTTTACCTTTTTTGTTCAGTGAAACTAAAGCTGCATTAATTTCTAGAAGAGAAATATCTCGGTCTATTAGAGTGTTTTGGATTAGAGGATATGAAGGAATCAATATCAGATTTGTTTGTGTTAATTTCAAGGGTGTAGAGTGATTTATAGAATTTTACAAATTCCTAAAGAATGTCCGAATCTTAATATTATGGCATACTGTGGAAGACTGCAAAGATTCAAGTTTGTGATGATCTTTCCTTACCTTAAGATAGTTGGCTAGAAGTTTCCCCATTTTTTTACAGCCTTTGTAATATCTGGAGTTGCGTTTAACAAATCACTGGAAGAACTGTCAGAGGAGATTTTTTTTAAATGTATCTTGGCAGCAATTAAATCTTGGAGTACATCATTAGAATGTGAAGAGGAGTATTTATGTTCTAATATCAGCTAACAAAGTGGTATGCTGAATAAGGAAAGTTTTCTTTTTCTGCGGAACATAAGCAATGATGAAGCACCTTGCTGTAGCTTTAAAGGAATCCCACAGGAGTTGTGGGTATAAAGGAGGGCTCTGATGTCTGGAGTAAAACTAAATGGTAAAGGATGTGTATGAGGAAGAACATTGTGAGTCTGATATTAAAGAGTTATTAAACTTCCATTGAGCCAGGAGGGTGTGAGGGAAATAAGTCAAAATCAGCTATAAAAGGTGCATGGTCTGAGAGCAGGATGAGTCCAATCTCTGCTTTAATAAGGTTATAAGGTGATGATTTACTTACAAATATGTGATGAAATCTAGAAAGGGAGTGATGCACATGAAAGAACAATGTGTAATTTCTAGCTGGTGGATTGATTCATCACCAAGTGTCAACTAGAGCTCTATGAAATAGAAAAGAGCAAACTTGTTTAATCATTTTATGTGGAGTAAATTTAATAGCGGATTGTCTATCAAGAAATGAGTCACAAACTTGGTTACAATCTCCAGCTATAAGAAAATAATCATTATTATACCGAACACCTGTTTTCTCTAAATCAGACCAGAACAATAAATCATTTTTGATTGCGGCATCTGTTTCCTGAGAAAGAATAGAAATATACAAATGCTTATTACAAAGAATAACAACTCCATTCTTCTTATTTTGAGTAGAAGAAACAAGAACTTTACCAACCCAAGATCCTTTCAATTTCTGTGCCTCTAAATCCTTAAGAGGAGTCTCCTGGAGAAGTACTAAATCAGATCTATATTTGTCCAGATGTGAAAGAACTCTTTGCCTTTTAACAGGACAAGTTAAACCTCTAACATTCCAAGTTATAACTCTGAATGTAAACAATGACATAACATTTGGTAATAAACTGACCAACAATGAGTATATATTAACTGGGAATGTTAGTAAAAAAGAAGGCATAAGTACAACATAAAAGGATATCAATATGCATAGTTTCAGAACCGATATGCTGATGAAGATAACATGTTACAGTTATAAAATGGATTTAAAGTTGACAGGTGTTGCACCTGGCCCTTTTTGCAGGGTCAGCCCCAGTCTTCCTCTTAATTTTTCCAACCAGTTTTTGTTGTTGTTAGGACTCTGGGCGCTTTACCACTGCTAAAACAGTGCTAAACTGCATATGCCCTCTATGTAAATTGTACAGTTGATTGGTTAATCCATGATTGGCATATTTGAGTTACTGGTAAGTCCCTAGTAAAGTGCACTGGAGGTGCCCAGGGCCTGTAAATCAAATGCTGCTAGTCGGCCTGCAGCACTGGTTGTGCCACCCACATTAGTAGACCTGTAAACATTGCGCAGACTTGCCACTGCAGTGTCTGTATGTTCAGTTTTAAACTGCCAATTTCGTCTCCCACTTGCCAGGCCTAAACTTTCCCTTTTACTACATGTCAACCACCCCTAAGGTAGACCCTAAGTAGCCCGAGGGGGATGGTGCAGTGTATGTTTAAGGTAGAACATATACTAGTGTGTTTTATATGTCCTAACAGTGAAATACTGAGAAATTCGGTTTTCACTGTGCAAGGCCTATCTCTCTCATAGGTTAACATTGGGGCTTTAAATATCCTTAAAGCGTGGGTACCATTTGAGAGCAGATACAAATGTGGAGTTTAGGGTCTCTGAAATCACAATTTAAAAATACATCTTTTAGTGAAGTTGGTCTTTAAGTTGTCTGTTTGAAAATGCCACTTTTAGAAAGTAGGCATTTTCTTGCTTAAACCATTATGGGACTCTGCCTGTTTGTGGATTGTCTGTCTGGGTCGGTTTGACAGTTGGGCTGTTTTGTACATCTCTAGAAAGTGACACAAACGGGGGCCGGGCTGTAGCCCAGTGCTTAACTTGTGCTTGTTGTTTTCAGTGCTGAGCACCGGCTCTTAATTTGAAGGGACGATGCTTAGTCTTCTGCCTTAAGCATTTGCTGCGAGCAAAACTCACATATGGGAAAGACGGAGGAAGATAAAAACAAAAAAGCATCACAATGGGAGAAAGCAGAAAGCTGCAGAGTGAGCTGAAGGGGCGGCTTTAAATGGATTGAAGAGGCCGGAGGCGTCTTCAGGATTACGCTGCCTCAGTATTCCGAGATCACACAGTTAATTGCAGCAGCCAGGTGCTTAAGAGGAGGGATTTGGGCACCGGCGCGTTTTTATTTACAAATTAAGCACTGGTGTAGCCTGCATATCCTGATGAGCCATCTGAGCTAGAGGGGAGGGAGGAGTGGTCGTTCACACCTGAAAAGACTGTGCCTGCCCTCACACAATGCAGTCTCTGACCCCCTGGTGTGCATCTGGGGCCTGGCCTGGACAAGGAAAGGTTTTGCAAATACTTGAGACTTTGCTTTGAAGTTTGCCAACTTCAAAGGCAGAACAGGGTATAAGAAGAAGACCCAAAACCCCAGACTTTTAGAATCTTTCTGGAATCAAGAGGAACCTCTGCCAAAGAGAAGAGCTGTAGAGCCGGAGGAGTACGGTCCCTTTGCTGTGCTGCTTTGCTGGACTGGCCGGCAGTTGCTGCTTCTGCCTGAAAAGAGTGCAAAGGGTGACCTTTGCAGTGTCTCCTGCTTGAGAAAGTTCTCCAAGTGCTTGGAGTAGAGCTTGCCTCCTGTTGGAAGCCTCAGGGACACCAAAGACTTCAGTTTCCTCGACCTGCAGCACTGGGAATTGTGTGTTTTTTGCTGTTCAAGAAGAGAAACCACTGGGACGCCGCCAACGATGTCGCTGGCCTGCACTGTGACCCGCCGACGCCGCACGGAGTCGCATTGCCCCGCTTCGCACCGCCACCCTGGTCTGACCAATGCCATCATCAGACGACTTCACAGAGCCGCTGCTCGCACCCCGACCTTTGGGCCCCGCACTCCGGCATTGCCTGCTTACACCACAGACTGGGCATCCCCGATGTCACTGTTCCTGCTGACACTGGCACCGCTTCCTGCACCGTGGCCTCTGGACACCGCTCGTTAGCAGCACGAAGCACTGTCCCTTCCTGCACCGCAGCCCCGGTCCACCAACTCATGTCATCACCAGGCATCTCTGCCTGCACTGTGGCCTGTGGACACCGCTCGTCAGGGTCACAAAGCACCATCCCGTCCCGCACCACTGTCTTGGGCCTACAGACGACAGCACTTCTGCAACGACGCAGCCGTTGTCTGCACTTTGACCTGTGGACACCGCACGTTGCACCACCCCGCCCCACTTCACCCCGCAGCTCTGGTCTCACCGACGCCGCTGGACAATGTCACCGAGCCGCTGCCTGCACTGTGACCTGTGGGTACCGCAAGTTACATCATCCCGCTTTGCACTGCAGCCCCGACGCCATCCAAGCCAGCACTCCTGACTTCATCAGCCCAGAGTTGTATCTGCAACATGTGTGACTTCAAGGGCCCGATGACTCCTGCACCGACTATGGAACAGACACCGCGACACCACTCTCTGGAGCTCACCGCGAGGATCACGATGCCCTACAAATCCAAGGTACTGTTTGGGGGTCCTTCAGACACAGTAGCTGGCCCGCGATGTCGCGGCCGGCCTGAATGTCGTGACTTCAAGGAACTGTATTTTTGAGTAAATCTTGCAGAATTAATATTTTTATTACTGTATGTTGGGTTTTTATCGTATTTGGTCTTGTTTTAACTAGATAAATATTGGCTATTTTTCTAAAACTGGTGTGGTGTCCTTTTGTAGCATTTTCACTGTGTTTTATGTGCAAATGCTTTACACATTGCTTCTGAGATAAGCCTGACTGCTCGTGCCAAGCAACCAAGGGGGTGAGCAGGAGTTATCTGAGCGGATATCTCCCTTATCCTGACTAGAGTGAGGGTTCCTACTTGGACAGGGTGCAAACCGACTGCCAACTAGAGACCCCATTTCTAACATTGGTTGTCAGCAGTGAGGATAGGACTAGCATTTGCACTTGACCCACAGTGACTAGTGCACACTATTAAGTCGGACGACCAGCACCAGCCAGCCTCACAGGTGGCCCTTAGGGACCACTACGTACCACATACTGTGTTTTCCTTTTTGTACTCTGGCGTCCTCCTAGAGATATTGTGATATTTCTGGACTCTGGTTTTTGGTTATGAGGGCTTTGCAGAATGGAAGTCAACTTCTGGCACCTGGAGTACTACACGTTGAGGGAGCTAAAGGTTTTCTGCAAGGAAAGGGGGCTGACTGTGAAGAGAAAGTCCCTGAGGTGGGTCTTTGAAACAGCCCTGTTTCAGTATGAGATTTAACGCTGGGAAGCACCCATACCAGAGCGTTCTGAGGAGATGGACTACTCTGATGAGGAGGGCAGTGGCCCTGAAAGGGAACCAGAGAGAGAAAAATGGCTCTTAGCTCAGGAGCAGTGGATGAGAGAGCTGGACAAACAGCTCGAGAGAGCTGAGGCTAAGAGAGCCTTAGCCAAGGAAAAATAATTGTGTGCATCTCATGAACTGAGCTGTGAAGAGCTGAAGCTGGAAGCCATGAGGGCTGAGTCCAGTTCAGATGGTGGCTGCAAAAGGTTTATACCCAGTGCTGATAAAGAAGTGCACATGCCCAGAGACTTGGTGCCTGAATTGAAGGAGGGAGTTAACACACACCAGAGGGTTCAGGAGTATGAGGTAGCTCCAGTGATGCGCAGGGACCCTGAGGGGGGATTGGGGAACTTGCATAGGGAGTCATATTCGTAGTGGTGGGAGGAACACTCTACTGGTTCTAGGTGAGAGTGACAGGGAGAGGGGTCCCCCCCAGGAAGAGGTCCTGGTTATGGAGTGTGAAGACATCCCAGAAGAGTATGGGTTGAGTGTCAGGGACAGTAAGGTACTGTCTCACCAGTCCCAGGAAGGTGATGTAGGGTAGTTTTTCAAGGCTGAGTCACTGGATGTTTGGGTGAAGGGTAGTTTGGTTAATTCATGTGAGGGGCTGTGTGATGTAATTGCTGGAGAGCATATGTCCAGTCCTTGTTTTCCAGAGCTATGCCAACACCCAGTGCAGTGTGAGTTCTCTGACCCCAGGGAGCTTACACTGAAGGCAGACCTCTGGGTGAATACCAGAGAGTCTGAAGAGGCATTTGGGAGTGCTCCTGAAAGGAGAGGTCTAGGTGTTCCCCAACAAGGTGAGGTGGCAAAGGATTGCAGTGTCCCAGTGTAGTGGGATGGGTGATGGATCCCATGTCCAGTCTCAGAGGAGAGGGAATGGGGGTGGGCTGAGGCCCAGGGTGGCCGCGACCCACTCCCAGGTCCTGGAGGGTTCCATGAGGGAACACTGTAGGGCCATCTGCTGAGGGAGACCCCTTAGTGTCAGGAGAACTTGAGGGGGCGGCTGTAGGCAGCGTCCCACCAGTTCTGGTGTCTGACAGTACCACTCTTAGTGAGGGGGTGCAGAAGTCCAAACAGAGGGTTGAGAGGGGGTTGCGGGACCGAGTGGAGAACCTGGAGGGTCAAGGGTTAGCTCTGAGGTCAGAGCTCCCCAGGAATGACCTTGGTGATTCCATTTCTGGGCTGGGGAGGAAACAGGCTCTGTCAGATGGGCAGAAGTCAGGTGACCAGCGCCAGCCAGACTCTCATGTGGCCCTTAGGGAAGGTGGTTCCCTTGTGGGGGGTAGGTGTGCTCCCCAGGAAGTCCTGGCTTGCCAGGCAGTGGTCTAGCCTGAGGATGGTGACTCTGGGTTGGATGGTCAGGTTCAGGGGGTAAGCTCTGACCTGATGGGGGATAGGTGTGCTCCCAGGAAGTCCTGGATCGCCAGGCAACGGTCCAGTCTGAGGGTACAGACCCTAGAGTGGAGGATCAGGTGCAGAGGGTAAACTCTGACCTGATGGGGGGAGTTGTTGGCCCAGTCACCCCCCTGTGTGACTTCTAGGGGTACCCTCCAGGGTGGGGAGGTGCAGGTCCCTGGAAGTGGGGGCAGGGGAGGGAGAGACTCACGCCTCATCCCAGTTCAATCTAAGGTTACAGACCCTGGATTGAAGGTCCAGGTTCAGGGTGTCCTCCCTGACCTGGAGGGAGGGGCAACTGCTGACAGTGCCCCTACCGGGGGGAGCCACTCCTAGTGGGGGTGGGGCGGGTGCAGGACCCCAGAAGGAAGGGCAGGGAGAGGGAAGCCTTGCCCAGGGCCATGGTCCAACCTGGAAGACCAGTTGCAGGTTAACATCCCTGCACTGATAGGAGGATTGTGCAGGACTGCTTCCACAAGCAGCCTCACAATTCTAGACTCTGGGGGTGCTCCTAGAGGGAGTGTACAGAGCCCCAGAGGAGAGAACCAGTGTCAGGCTGTCATCCCTGACCTGGTGGAAGGGAGAAAGGTCAAAGGGTGCCAGACACCTGGGGCTATTGCCCCCCACTCTCCACAGTCACAATGGTGGCAGAGCCTTGAAAGGCCTTGGGCCTGGCTTTCATCCCAGACAGCTGTAAGTGGCCATTGTGGCTTGCTGTCCTGGTGGACAGAGTTGCCCCTGGGGAGAGACAGGATTCAGACCCCGGGGGTAGAGTGGGCCACACCACTGTGTTGGCCATGGTGGTACTATCATCCCCCTGGGATACATCTGTGAGCAAAGTAAGGTTAGGTGCTGCACAGATGGTATCTGCAGGAGAGGAAAAGGGTTAGCTTAGTTGGCCCTGGGAGCATGGACAGAGGGATCCAACTGGAGTCAGGAAGGCGCAGAACTGGAACATTCCCCTGCTGTTGTGGGCCAGGGTCCCTGTTCTATCGCTCCAGTCAGGGAAGTCCATCAAGGTATTGATTGGTCTCCCCTGGCTTTAGGTTGGTGGGGGGTTGTGTTGCACCTGGCCCTTTTTGCAGGGTCATCCCCAGTCTTTTGCCTCCTTCTTCTTAATTTTTCTGACCAGTTTTTGTTGGCTTTAGGACTCTGGGCACTTTACCACTGCTAAAACAGTGCTAAAGTGCATATGCTCTCTGTGTAAATTGTACTGTTGATCGGGTTATCCATGATTGGCATATTTGATTTACTGGTAAGTCCCTAGTAAAGTGCACTAGAGGTGCCCAGTGCCTGTAAATCAAATGCTACTAGTAGGCCTGCAGCACTGGTTGTGCCACCCACATTAGTAGCCCTGTAAACATGGCTCAGACCTCCTACTGCAGTGTGTGAGTGCAGTTTTAGCCTGCCAATTCGACTTGGCAAGTGTACCCACTTGTCAGGCCTAAACCTTCCCTTTTACTACATGTCAAGCACCCCTAAGGTAGGCCCTAGGTAGCCCCAGCGGCTGGGTGCAATGTATGTTTAAGGTAAGACATATACTAGTGTGTTTTATATGTCCTAACAGTTGAATACTGCCAAATTCGATTTTCACTGTGTAAGGCCTATCTCTCTCACAGGTTAACATGGGAGGTTGCCTTTAAATCTCCTTAAAGCGCAAATTCCCTTTGAGAGCTGATAAAAGTGTGGAGTTTAGGGTCTCTGAACTCACAATTTAACAATACATCTTTTAGTGGAGTTGGTTTTTAAGTTGTCTGTTTGAAAATGCCACTTTTAGACAGTAGGCATTTTCTTGCCGAAGCAAAAACAACAAGTGATGGACGGAATGCTGAACGTTGTCAAACACTCTCCCCCAGTCACAGATCTGGGTTTAATCCATCGTTCTTTTGCTCACCATGCCACCCCAGTTTGGACCCAGCCATATGCAAATCAGTCTTGACCCTGTTCCTCATGGGAACAGTCCAGCCCGAACTGCCAAGCCAGGTCCTCACTGGACCGGAAACAAGCATCCTGGGACCGGTTTATGGGTTTCACCCCTCATCAGCCACGCTAGCTTGAATCCAGTGGCATGGGAAGCACGGGACCCACGTCTGGGTATACCCTTGGGCGACAAAGCAAAAACAACAAGTGATGGACGGAATGCTGAACGTTGTCAAACACTCACCCCCAGTCACAGATCTGGGTTTAATCCATTGTTCTTTTGCTCACCATGCCATTCCAGTTTGGACACAGCCATATGCAAATCAGTCTTGACCCTGTTCCTCATGGGAACAGTCCAGCCCGAACTGCCAAGCCAGGTCCTCTCTGGACCAGAAACAAGCATCCTGGGACCGGTTTCGGGGTTTCACCCCTCATCAGCCAGGCTAGCTTGAATCCAGTGGCATGGGAAGCACGGGACACACGTCTGGGCATACCCTTCCCACTTAGGGCGACAAAGCAAAAACAACAAGTGATGGACGGAATGCTGAACGTTGTCAAACACTCACCCCCAGTCACAGATCTGGGTTTAATCCATCGTTCTTTTGCTCACCATGCCACCCCAGTTTGGACCCAGCCATATGCAAATCAGTCTTGACCCTGTTCCTCATGGGAACAGTCCAGCCCGAACTGCCAAGCCAGGTCCTCACTGGACCGGAAACAAGCATCCTGGGACCGGTTTTGGGGTTTCACCCCTCATCAGCCAGGCTAGCTTGAATCCAGTGGCATGGGAAGCACGGGACCCACGTCTGGGCATACCCTTCCCACTTAGGGCGACAAAGCAAAAACAACAAGTGATGGACGGAATGCTGAACGTTCTCAAACACTCACCCCCAGTCACAGATCTGGATTCAAGCTAGCCTGGCTGATGAGGGGTGAAACCCCGAAACCGGTCCCAGGATGCTTGTTTCCAGTCCAGGGAAGATCTGGCCCAGCAGTTCGGGGTGGACTGTTCCCATGGGGAACAGGGTCAAGACTGATTTGCATATGGCTGGGTCCAAACTGGAATGGCATGGGCAGCAAAAAAACGATGGATTTAGGCCCAGATCACTGTACTGGGGGTGAATGTTTGACAATGTTCAACATTCCGTCCATCACTTGTTGTTTTTGCTTTGTCGCCCTAAGTGGGAAGGGTATGCCCAGACGTGGGTCCCGTGCTTCCCATGCCACTGGATTCAAGCTAGCCTGGCTGATGAGGGGTGAAACCCCAAAACGGGTACCAGGACGCTTGTTTCCAGGGAAGATCTGGCCCAGCAGTTCGGGGTGGACTGTTCCCATGGGGAACAGGGTCAAGACTGATTTGCATATGGCTGGGTCCAAACTGGAATGGCATGGGCAACAAAAAAACGATGGATTTAGGCCCAGATCACTGTACTGGGGGTGAATGTTTGACAATGTTCAGCATTCCGTCCATCACTTGTTGTTTTTGCTTTGTCGCCCTAAGTGGGAAGGGTATGCCCAGACGTGGGTCCCGTGCTTCCCATGCCACTGGATTCAAGCTAGCCTGGCTGATGAGGGGTGAAACCCGAACCGGTCCCAGGATGCTTGTTTCCAGTCCAGGGAAGATCTGGCCCAGCAGTTCGGGGTGGACTGTTCCCATGGGGAACAGGGTCAAGACTGATTTGCATATGGCTGGGTCCAAACTGGAATGGCATGGGCAGCAAAAAACGATGGATTTAGGTCCAGATCACTGTACTGGGGGTGAATGTTTGACAATGTTCAGCATTCCGTCCATCACTTGTTGTTTTTGCTTTGTCGCCCTAAGTGGGAAGGGTATGCCCAGACATGGGTCCCGTGCTTCCCATGCCACTGGATTCAAGCTAGCCTGGCTGATGAGGGGTGAAACCCCGAAACCCTTCCCAGGATGCTTGTTTCCAGTCCAGGGAAGATCTGGCCCAGCTGTTCGGGGTGGACTGTTCCCATGGGGAACAGGGTCAAGACTGATTTGCATATGGCTGGGTCCAAACTGGAATGGCATGGGAAGCAAAAAAACTATGGATTTAGGCCCAGATCACTGTACTGGGGGTGAATGTTTGACAATGTTCAGCATTCCGTCCATCACTTGTTGTTTTTGCTTTGTCGCCCTAAGTGGGAAAGGTATGCCCAGACGTGGGTCCCGTGCTTCCCATGCCACTGGATTCAAGCTAGCCTGGCTGATGAGGGGTGAAACCCCGAAACCGGTCCCAGGATGCTTGTTTCTAGTCCAGGGAAGATCTGGCCCAGCAGTTCGGGGTGGACTGTTCCCATGGGGAACAGGGTCAAGACTGATTTGCATATGGCTGGGTCCAAACTGGAATGGCATGGGCAGCAAAAAAACGATGGATTTAGGCCCAGATCACTGTACTGGGGGTGAATGTTTGACAATGTTCAGCATTCCGTCCATCACTTGTTGTTTTTGCTTTGTCGCCCTAAGTAGGAAGGGTATGCCCAGACGTGGGTCCCGTGCTTCCCATGGCACTGGATTCAAGCTAGCCTGGCTGATGAGGGGTGAAACCCCGAAACGGGTCCCAAGATGCTTGTTTCCAGTCCAGTGAAGATCTGGCCCAGCAGTTCGGGGTGGACTGTTCCCATGGGGAACAGGGTCAAGACTGATTTGCATATGGCTGGGTCCAAACTGGAATGGCATGGGCAGCAAAAAAACGATGGATTTAGGCCCAGATCACTGTACTGGGGGTGAATGTTTCACAATGTTCAGCATTCCGTCCATCACTTGTTGTTTTTGCTTTGTCGCCCTAAGTGGGAAGGGTATGCCGAGACGTGGGTCTCGTGCTTCCCATGCCACTGGATTCAAGCTAGCCTGGCTGATGAGGGGTGAAACACCGAAACCGGTCCCTGGATGCTTGTTTCCAGTCCAGGGAAGATCTGGCCCAGCAGTTCGGGGTGAGGGTCAAGACTGATTTGCATATGGCTGGGTCCAAACTGGAATGGCATGGGCAGCAAAAAAACGATGGATTTAGGCCCAGATCACTGTACTGGGGGTGAATGTTTGACAATGTTCAGCATTCCGTCCATCACTTGTTGTTTTTGCTTTGTCGCCCTAAGTGGGAAGGGTATGCCTAGACGTGGGTCCCGTGCTTCCCATGCCACTGGATTCAAGCTAGCCTGGCTGATGAGGGGTGAAACCCCAAAACCGGTCCCAGGATGCTTGTTTCCAGGCAAGGGAAGATCTGACCCAGCAGTTCGGGGTGGACTGTTCCCATGGGGAACAGGGTCAAGACTGATTTGCATATGGCTGGGTCCAAACTGGAATGGCATGGGCAGCAAAAAAACGATGGATTTAGGCCCAGATCACTGTACTGGGGGTGAATGTTTGACAATGTGCAGCATTCCGTCCATCACTTGTTGTTTTTGCTTTGTCGCCCTAAGTGGGAAGGGTATGCCCAGACGTGGGTCCCGTGCTTCCCATGCCACTGGAATCAAGCTAGCCTGGCTGATGAGGGGTGAAACCCCAAAACCGGTCCCAGGATGCTTGTTTCCAGTCCAGGGAAGATCTGGCCGAGCAGTTCGCGGTGGACTGTTCCCATGGGGAACAGGGTCAAGACTGATTTGCATATGGCTGGGTCCAAACTGGAATGGCATGGGCAGCAGAAAAACGATGGATTTAGGCCCAGATCACTGTACTGGGGGTGAATGTTTGACAATGTTCAGCATTCCGTCCATCACTTGTTGTTTTTGCTTTGTTGCCCTAAGTGGGTAGGGTATGCCCAGACGTGGGTCCCGTGCTTCCCATGCCACTGGATTCAAGCTAGCCTGGCTGATGAGGGGTGAAACCCCGAAACCGGTCCCAGGATGCTTGTTTCCAGTCCAGGGAAGATCTGGCCCAGCAGTTCGGGTGGACTGTTCCCATGGGGAACAGGGTCAAGACTGATTTGCATATGGCTGGGTCCAAACTGGAATGGCATGGGCAGCAAAAAAACGATGGATTTAGGCCCAGATCACTGTACTGGGGGTGAATGTTTCACAATGTTCAGCATTCCGTCCATCACTTGTTGTTTTTGCTTTGTCGCCCTAAGTGGGAAGGGTATGCCCAGACGTGGGTCTCGTGCTTCCCATGCCACTGGATTCAAGCTAGCCTGGCTGATGAGGGGTGAAACACCGAAACCGGTCCCAGGATGCTTGTTTCCAGTCCAGGGAAGATCTGGCCCAGCAGTTCGGGGTGGACTGTTCCCATGGGGAACAGGGTCAAGACTGATTTGCATATGGCTGGGTCCAAACTGGAATGGCATGGGCAGCAAAAAAACGATGGATTTAGGCCCAGATCACTGTACTGGGGTGAATGTTTGACAATGTTCAGCATTCGGTCCATCACTTGTTGTTTTTGCTTTGTCGCCCTAAGTGGGAAGGGTATGCCCAGACGTGGGTCCCGTGCTTCCCATGCCACTGGATTCAAGCTAGCCTGGCTGATGAGGGGTGAAACCCCAAAACCGGTCCCAGGATGCTTGTTTCCAGTCCAGGGAAGATCTGGCCCAGCAGTTCGGGGTGGACTGTTCCCATGGGGAACAGGGTCAAGACTGATTTGCATATGGCTGGGTCCAAACTGGAATGGTATGGGCAGCAAAAAAACGATGGATTTAGGCCCAGATCACTGTACTGGGGGTGAATGTTTGACAATGTTCAGCATTCCGTCCATCACTTGTTGTTTTTGCTTTGTTGCCCTAAGTGGGAAGGGTATGCCCAGACGTGGGTACCGTGCTTCCCATGCCACTGGATTCAAGCTAGCCTGGCTGATGAGGGGTGAAACCCCGAAACCGGTCCCAGGATGCTTGTTTCCAGGCAAGGGAAGATCTGGCCCAGCAGTTCGGGGTGGACTGTTCCCATGGGGAACAGGGTCAAGACTGATTTGCATATGGCTGGGTCCAAACTGGAATGGCATGGGCAGCAAAAAAATGATGGATTTAGGCCCAGATCACTGTACTGGGGGTGAATGTTTGACAATGTGCAGCATTCCGTCCATCACTTGTTGTTTTTGCTTTGTCGCCCTAAGGGGGAAGGGTATGCCCAGACATGGGTCCCGTGCTTCCCATGCCACTGGATTCAAGCTAGCCTGGCTGATGAGGGGTGAAACCCCAAAACCGGTCCCAGGATGCTTGTTTCCAGTCCAGGGAAGATCTGGCCCAGCAGTTCGGGGTGGACTGTTCCCATGGGGAACAGGGTCAAGACTGATTTGCATATGGCTGGGTCCAAACTAGAATGGCATGGGCAGAAAAAAAATGATGGATTTAGGCCCAGATCACTCTACTGGGGGTGAATGTTTGACAATGTTCAGCATTCCGTCCATCACTTGTTGTTTTTGCTTTGTTGCCCTAAGTGGGAAGGGTATGCCCAGACGTGGGTCCCGTGCTTCCCATGCCACTGGATTCAAGCTAGCCTGGCTGATGAGGGGTGAAACCCCGAAACCGGTCCCAGGATGCTTGTTTCCAGTCCAGGGAAGATCTGGCCCAGCAGTTCGGGTGGACTGTTCCCATGGGGAACAGGGTCAAGACTGATTTGCATATGGCTGGGTCCAAACTGGAATGGCATTGGCAGCAAAAAAACGATGGATTTAGGCCCAGATCACTGTACTGGGGGTGAATGTTTGACAATGTTCAGCATTCCGTCCATCACTTGTTGTTTTTGCTTTGTCGCCCTAAGTGGGAAGGGTATGCCCAGACGTGGGTCCCGTGCTTCCCATGCCACTGGATTCAAGCTAGCCTGGCTGATGAGGGGTGAAACCCCGAAACCTGGCCCAGCAGTTCGGGGTGGACTGTTCCCATGGGGAACAGGGTCAAGACTGATTTGCATATGGCTGGGTCCAAACTGGAATGGCATGGGCAGCAAAAAAACGATGGATTTAGGCCCACATCACTGTACTGGGGGTGAATGTTTGACAATGTTCAGCATTCCGTCCATCACTTGTTGTTTTTGCTTTGTCGCCCTAAGTGGGAAGGGTATGCCCAGACGTGGGTCCCGTGCTTCCCATGCCACTGGATTCAAGCTAGCCTGGCTGATGAGGGGTGAAACCCCAAAACCGGTCCCAGGATGCTTGTTTCCAGTCCAGGGAAGATCTGGCCCAGCAGTTCGGGGTGGACTGTTCCCATGGGGAACAGGGTCAAGACTGATTTGCATATGGCTGGGTCCAAACTGGAATGGCATGGGCAGCAAAAAAACGATGGATTTAGGCCCAGATCACTGTACTGGGGGTGAATGTTTGACAATGTTCAGCATTCCGTCCATCACTTGTTGTTTTTGCTTTGTCGCCCTAAGTGGGAAGGGTATGCCCAGACGTGGGTCCCGTGCTTCCCATGCCACTGGATTCAAGCTAGCCTGGCTGATGAGGGATGAAACCCCGAAACTGGTCCCAGGATGCTTGTTTCCAGTCCAGGGAAGATCTGGCCCAGCAGTTCGGGGTGGACTGTTCCCATGGGGAACAGGGTCAAGACTGATTTGCATATGGCTGGGTCCAAACTGGAATGGCATGGGCAGCAAAAAAACGATGGATTTAGGCCCAGATCACTTTACTGGGGGTGAATGTTTGACAATGTTCAGCATTCCGTCCATCACTTGTTGTTTTTGCTTTGTCGCCCTAAGTGGGAAGGGTATGCCCAGACGTGGGTCCCGTGCATCCCATGCCACTGGATTCAAGCTAGCCTGGCTGATGAGGGGTGAAACCCCGAAACCGGTCCCAGGATGCTTGTTTCCAGGCAAGGGAAGATCTGGCCCAGCAGTTCGGGGTGGACTGTTCCCATGGGGAACAGGGTCAAGACTGATTTGCATATGGCTGGGTCCAAACTGGAATGGCATGGGCAGCAAAAAAACGATGGATTTAGGCCCAGATCACTGTACTGGGGGTGAATGTTTGACAATGTTCAGCATTCCGTCCATCACTTGTTGTTTTTGCTTTGTCGCCCTAAGTGGGAAGGGTATGCCCAGACGTGGGTCCCGTGCTTCCCATGCCACTGGATTCAAGCTAGCCTGGCTGATGAGGGGTGAAACCCCAAAACCGGTCCCAGGATGCTTGTTTCCAGTCCAGGGAAGATCTGGCCCAGCAGTTCGGGGTGGACTGTTCCCATGGGGAACAGGGTCAAGACTGATTTGCATATGGCTGGGTCCAAACTGGAATGGTATGGGCAGCAAAAAAACGATGGATTTAGGCCCAGATCACTGTACTGGGGGTGAATGTTTGACAATGTTCAGCATTCCGTCCATCACTTGTTGTTTTTGCTTTGTTGCCCTAAGTGGGAAGGGTATGCCCAGACGTGGGTACCGTGCTTCCCATGCCACTGGATTCAAGCTAGCCTGGCTGATGAGGGGTGAAACCCCGAAACCGGTCCCAGGATGCTTGTTTCCAGGCAAGGGAAGATCTGGCCCAGCAGTTCGGGGTGGACTGTTCCCATGGGGAACAGGGTCAAGACTGATTTGCATATGGCTGGGTCCAAACTGGAATGGCATGGGCAGCAAAAAAATGATGGATTTAGGCCCAGATCACTGTACTGGGGGTGAATGTTTGACAATGTGCAGCATTCCGTCCATCACTTGTTGTTTTTGCTTTGTCGCCCTAAGTGGGAAGGGTATGCCCAGACATGGGTCCCGTGCTTCCCATGCCACTGGATTCAAGCTAGCCTGGCTGATGAGGGGTGAAACCCCAAAACCGGTCCCAGGATGCTTGTTTCCAGTCCAGGGAAGATCTGGCCCAGCAGTTCGGGGTGGACTGTTCCCATGGGGAACAGGGTCAAGACTGATTTGCATATGGCTGGGTCCAAACTGGAATGGCATGGGCAGAAAAAAAATGATGGATTTAGGCCCAGATCACTCTACTGGGGGTGAATGTTTGACAATGTTCAGCATTCCGTCCATCACTTGTTGTTTTTGCTTTGTTGCCCTAAGTGGGAAGGGTATGCCCAGACGTGGGTCCCGTGCTTCCCATGCCACTGGATTCAAGCTAGCCTGTCTGATGAGGGGTGAAACCCCGAAACCGGTCCCAGGATGCTTGTTTCCAGTCCAGGGAAGATCTGGCCCAGCAGTTCGGGGTGGACTGTTCCCATGGGGAACAGGGTCAAGACTGATTTGCATATGGCTGGGTCCAAACTGGAATGGCATTGGCAGCAAAAAAACTATGGATTTAGGCCCAGATCACTGTACTGGGGGTGAATGTTTGACAATGTTCAGCATTCCGTCCATCACTTGTTGTTTTTGCTTTGTCGCCCTAAGTGGGAAGGGTATGCCCAGACGTGGGTCCCGTGCTTCCCATGCCACTGGATTCAAGCTAGCCTGGCTGATGAGGGGTGAAACCCCGAAACCTGGCCCAGCAGTTCGGGGTGGACTGTTCCCATGGGGAACAGGGTCAAGACTGATTTGCATATGGCTGGGTCCAAACTGGAATGGCATGGGCAGCAAAAAAACGATGGATTTAGGCCCACATCACTGTACTGGGGGTGAATGTTTGACAATGTTCAGCATTCCGTCCATCACTTGTTGTTTTTGCTTTGTCGCCCTAAGTGGGAAGGGTATGCCCAGACGTGGGTCCCGTGCTTCCCATGCCACTGGATTCAAGCTAGCCTGGCTGATGAGGGGTGAAACCCCAAAACCGGTCCCAGGATGCTTGTTTCCAGTCCAGGGAAGATCTGGCCCAGCAGTTCGGGGTGGACTGTTCCCATGGGGAACAGGGTCAAGACTGATTTGCATATGGCTGGGTCCAAACTGGAATGGCATGGGCAGCAAAAAAACGATGGATTTAGGCCCAGATCACTGTACTGGGGGTGAATGTTTGACAATGTTCAGCATTCCGTCCATCACTTGTTGTTTTTGCTTTGTCGCCCTAAGTGGGAAGGGTATGCCCAGACGTGGGTCCCGTGCTTCCCATGCCACTGGATTCAAGCTAGCCTGGCTGATGAGGGATGAAACCCCGAAACTGGTCCCAGGATGCTTGTTTCCAGTCCAGGGAAGATCTGGCCCAGCAGTTCGGGGTGGACTGTTCCCATGGGGAACAGGGTCAAGACTGATTTGCATATGGCTGGGTCCAAACTGGAATGGCATGGGCAGCAAAAAAACGATGGATTTAGGCCCAGATCACTTTACTGGGGGTGAATGTTTGACAATGTTCAGCATTCCGTCCATCACTTGTTGTTTTTGCTTTGTCGCCCTAAGTGGGAAGGGTATGCCCAGACGTGGGTCCCGTGCATCCCATGCCACTGGATTCAAGCTAGCCTGGCTGATGAGGGGTGAAACCCCGAAACCGGTCCCAGGATGCTTGTTTCCAGGCAAGGGAAGATCTGGCCCAGCAGTTCGGGGTGGACTGTTCCCATGGGGAACAGGGTCAAGACTGATTTGCATATGGCTGGGTCCAAACTGGAATGGCATGGGCAGCAAAAAAACGATGGATTTAGGCCCAGATCACTGTACTGGGGGTGAATGTTTGACAATGTGCAGCATTCCGTCCATCACTTGTTGTTTTTGCTTTGTCGCCCTAAGTGGGAAGGGTATGCCCAGACGTGGGTCCCGTGCTTCCCATGCCACTGGATTCAAGCTAGCCTGGCTGATGAGGGGTGAAACCCCAAAACCGGTCCCAGGATGCTTGTTTCCAGTCCAGGGAAGATCTGGCCCAGCAGTTCGGGGTGGACTGTTCCCATGGGGAACAGGGTCAAGACTGATTTGCATATGGCTGGGTCCAAACTGGAATGGCATGGGGAGCAAAAAAACGATGGATTTAGGCCCAGATCACTCTACTGGGGGTGAATGTTTGACAATGTTCAGCATTCCGTCCATCACTTGTTGTTTTTGCTTTGTTGCCCTAAGTGGGAAGGGTATGCCCAGACGTGGGTCCCGTGCTTCCCATGCCACTGGATTCAAGCTAGCCTGGCTGATGAGGGGTGAAACCCCGAAACCGGTCCCAGGATGCTTGTTTCCAGTCCAGGGAAGATCTGGCCCAGCAGTTCGGGGTGGACTGTTCCCATGGGGAACAGGGTCAAGACTGATTTGCATATGGCTGGGTCCAAACTGGAATGGCATGGGCAGCAAAAAAACGATGGATTTAGGCCCAGATCACTGTACTGGGGGTAAATGTTTGACAATGTTCAGCATTCCGTCCATCACTTGTTGTTTTTGCTTTGTCGCCCTAAGTGGGAAGGGTATGCCTAGACGTGGGTCCCGTGCTTCCCATGCCACTGGATTCAAGCTAGCCTGGCTGATGAGGGGTGAAACCCCGAAACCTGGCCCAGCAGTTCGGGGTGGACTGTTCCCATGGGGAACAGGGTCAAGACTGATTTGCATATGGCTGGGTCCAAACTGGAATGGCATGGGCAGCAAAAAAACGATGGATTTAGGCCCAGATCACTGTACTGGGGGTGAATGTTTGACAATGTGCAGCATTCCGTCCATCACTTGTTGTTTTTGCTTTGTCGCCCTAAGTGGGAAGGGTATGCCCAGACGTGGGTCCCATGCTTCCCATGCCACTGGATTCAAGCTAGCCTGGCTGATGAGGGGTGAAACCCCAAAACCGGTCCCAGGATCCTTGTTTCCAGTCCAGGGAAGATCTGGCCCAGCAGTTCGGGGTGGACTGTTCCCATGGGGAACAGGGTCAAGACTGATTGGCATGGGCAGCAAAAAAACAATGGATTTAGGCCCAGATCACTGTACTGGGGGTGAATGTTTGACAATGTTCAGCATTCCGTCCATCACTTGTTTTTGCTTTGTCGCCCTAAGTAGGAAGGGTATGCCCAGACGTGGGTCCCGTGCTTCCCATGCCACTGGATTCAAGCTAGCCTGGCTGATGAGGGGTGAAACCCCGAAACCGGTCCCAGGATGCTTGTTTCCAGTCCAGGGAAGATCTGGCCCAGCAGTTCGGGGTGGACTGTTCCCATGGGGAAGAGGGTCAAGACTGATTTGGATATGGCTGGGTCCAAATTGGAATGGCATGGGCAGCAAAAAAACGATGGATTTAGGCCCAGATCACTGTACTGGGGGTGAATGTTTGACAATGTTCAGCATTCCGTCCATCACTTGTTGTTTTTGCTTTGTCGCCCTAAGTGGGAAGGGTATGCCCAGACGTGGGTCCCGTGCTTCCCATGCCACTGGATTCAAGCTAGCCTGGCTGATGAGGGGTGAAACCCCGAAACCGGTCCCAGGATGCTTGTTTCCAGTCCAGGGAAGATCTGGCCCAGCAGTTCGGGGTGGACTGTTCCCATGGGGAACAGGGTCAAGACTGATTTGCATATGGCTGGGTCCAAACTGGAATGGCATGGGCAGCAAAAAAACGATGGATTTAGGCCCAGATCACTGTACTGGGGGTGAATGTTTGACAATGTTCAGCATTCCGTCCATCACTTGTTGTTTTTGCATTTTCTTGCCTAAACCATTCTGTGAATGTCTGTTTATGGATTGTCTGTCTGGGTCAGTTTGACAGCTGGGCTGTTTTGCACCTGTCTAGACCGTGACACAAAAAGTGTGGGGTGTAGCCTGCATATCCTGATGAGCCACCTGAGCTAGAGGGGAAGGAGGAGTGGTCTTTCACACCTGAAAGGACTGTGCCTGCCCTCACACAATGCGGTCTCCGACCCCCTGGTGTGTGTCTGGGGCCTGGCCTGGACAAGGAAGGATAACACTAGAGACTTTGCTTTGAAGTTTGCCAACATCAAAGGCAGAACAGGGTATAAGAATAATACCCAAAACCCAAGACTTTTAGAATCTTTCTGGAATCAAGAGGAACATTTGCCAAGGAGAAGAGAGGAAAAGCTGAAGGAGAAGTAATGTCCCTTTGCTAGACTGGCCTGCAGTTGCTGCTTCTGCCTGAAAAGAATGCAAAGGGTGACCTTTGCTGTGTGTCCTGCTTGAGAAAGTTCTCCAGTGGCTTAGAGTAGAGCTTGCCTCCTGTTGGAAGTCTCAGGGACACCAAAGACTTCAATCTCCTTGACCTGCAGCACTGGGAACTGTGGCCCATATTTATACTTTTTGACGCAAAACTGCGCTAACGCAGTTTTGCGCCAAAAAAATTAGCACCGGCTAACGCCATTCTGAAGCGCCATGCGGGCACCGTATTTATTGAATGGCGTTAGCCGGCGTTAGCCGACCGGCGCTGCCTGGTGTGCGTGAAAAAAAAACACGTACACCAGGCAGCGCCGGCGTAGGGAAAAATGGCGTTTGGGCGTCCAAAAATGGGGCAAGTCTGGCTGAGGCAAAAAAATCGTCTTAACCCGATTTGCGCCATTTTTTTTTGGCGCCCAGACGCCATTAACATGACTCCTGTCTTAGCAAAGACAGGAGTCATGCCCCCTTGCCCAATGGCCATGCCCAGGGGACTTCTGTCCCCTGGGCATGGTCATTGGGCATAGTGGCATGTAGGGGGGCACAAATCAGGCCCCCCTATGCCAAAAAAATAAATTAAAAAAAAATACTTACCACAACTTACCTTTTCTTCCCTGGGATGGGTCCCTCCATCCTTGGGTGTCCTCCTGGGGTGGGCAAGGGTGGCAGGGGGTGTCCCTGGGGGCTTGGGAGGGCACCTCTGGGCTCATTCTGAGCCCACTGGTCCCTTAACGCCTGCCCTGACCCAGGCGCTAAAATCCGGCACAAATGCGGGTTTTTTAGTCCCGCCCACTCCCGGGCGTCATTTTTGCCCGGGAGTATAAATACGACGCATATGCATCGCAGTCATTTTTTAAGACGGGAACGCCTACCTTGCATATCATTAACGCAAGGAAGGTGTTCACGCAAAAAAATGACGCTAACTCCATGAACTTTGGCGCTAGACGCGCCTAACGCCAAAGTATAAATATGGAGTTAGTTTTGCGTCGAATTTGCGTCGAAAAAAACGACGCAAATTCGGCGCAAACGGAGTATAAATATGCCGCTGTGTGTTTTGTGCTGTTCGAGATGAGAAACCACTGTGCCGCCACCGCTGGCCTGCACCTTGACCCGCCGACACCACATGGAGTCGCATTGCCCTGCTTTGCACTGCAACCCGGGTCTCACCGAAGCCGTCATTGGGAGACTTCGCCGAGCCGCTGCTCGCACTGCGACCTGCGACTCTGGCATCGCCTGCTCACACTGCAGCCTGGGCATCCCTGACGGCGACGCTCCTTCTGACACCGGCACGGCTGCCTGCACCGTGGCCTGTGAACACCGCTCGTGAGGAGCACGAAGCACCATACCGTCCTGTTCCGCACCACAGCCCCGGTCCACCAACGCCAGCACCATCGACTCCAGTGTCGTCACCAGACATCCCAGCCTGCACCATGGCCCGTGACATCGCTCATGAGGGTCAAGAAGCACTGTCCTGCACCGCAGGCTTGGGCATACCGACTACAGCGCTTCCGCAACATAGACGCCGTTGCCTACACCATGACCTGTGGACCCCGCACATCGCATCGTCCCACTTCGCACCGCAGCCCTGACGCCATCTACTCCAGCGCTCCTGACTTCATCAGCCCGGAGTTCGATCTGCAACGCATGTGAATTCAAGGGCCCGACGACTTCTGCACAGGCTCTTGAACCGACACCGCAACGTCAGCAACGCCGCTCTCCGGAGCTCACCACGAGGATCACGACGCCCCACCAATCCAAGGTACTGTCTTGTAGGTCTTCCCGGCACCGTAGGAGGCCTGCGACCGGCCTAAACTGTTGGTTTTGTTGATCACAACGTCGTGATAGCCCCAGGTGAAGCTATTGACTTCAAGGAACTGTATTTTTGAGAAATCTTGCAGAATTCATATTTTTTATTACTGTATGTTTAATTTTTATCATATTTGGTTTTGTTTTGAATAGATAAATATTGGCTATTTTTCTAAAACTGGTGTGGTGTCCTTTTGTAGCGTTTTCAGTATGTTACTGTGTGTTATGTGGAAATGCTTTACACATTGCTTCTGAGATAAGCCTGACTGCTCGTGCCAAGCTACCAAGGGGGAGATCAGGGGTTATCTGAGCGGGTATCTCTCTTATCCTGACGAGTGAGGGTCCCTACTTGGAGAGGGTGCAAACCGACTGCCAACTAGAGACCCCATTTCTAACAATAGGTAAATAGTAATTTGTGTTTGGTTGGGGAGACTTTGTGCTGTGCTTATGTCCTTTATGCAACAGGTAATGTTACTTCATTAGTCAGTTGGAGGCATTTCCGCTGGTACCCTTGCCTGTAATGCTTAGGTGGTCCCTACTGATAATCCTGCTTACAGTGGTCATAATATACATGATCATTATTTTTCAATAATAACATTTGCTAGTAGCTCTGGAGGATGTTCCTTGAGTAGAAGTATCTCTCACTACTGAAAAGGTTTGAGAACCATGGTTTAAAACAAGTCTCCTTCACCACCCTGAAGTGAGCCATTACTGTGTGATGGACAGAGAAGCACACTTTTATGATAGTCACAGTCCGGGACTCCTTAAATTCGTCAGGAACTATATATCCTAGACATACTGCAACCAAATATCGTGACACATGTGAGGCTGTTTGTTTGCACTGTCCCTAAAACTCCAGCTGGGAACTTACCATTGTATCTCCATCTGTAGCCCATTCTGGCTGAAAGCCCAAATTCCAGTAAAAGTATAATACACACTCCAGACTGCCTTGTACCCCCAGGAGCAGCACAATTAACAATCCTGAAGCCACAAAGAACACACATAATTGGATATTGTGCTGCTCACAGTGTCCTCTCTCAGCTCTGCAGCCTAACCTGAGTCACCCATTCATTTGTTAGAGCTTCCACTGCAACCCACAAGAGTCTCAGAATGTGGACCTCGCTATCATGGTATGAAAGAGGCAGCCAGGCAGCTGTTGAGTGCCAGCCCCACACACTGCCTCGCTCTCTAAGCAAGTTATCCCACTTTCAGACAATTAGCCTACAACTGCATCAAGCAAGCAACCAGAGGGATTGAGAAGGGAAGAGGTGGCAATGTTTTGAGCTTTGAAGAGTGGAGGTCATCTTTGCATCCTACGGGCTCCACCCATTTGTATTTTTGTCCCAGTAACTGGAGCAGTGCAACAGAGACAACGCTACAACCTGCTTACAGTGAGAGTGATAGGGAGAAGCAGTACCTGAATACCCTGATGGGTGAGCAGCCCATGTGGACTGGACAGATGTGTTTTGGACTTCTCACATCTGACATTAGCAAAATAACAAATGCATCTCCAGTGGAGCTATTGCTTGAAAACGGTCATGACTGTTAGAACTGACCATATACCAAGTTGCGCACAACCAAGCACACTCTGTACTTTTCAAGGGTAATTGGGAATCTCATTTGCAGGGCCGTGGGGGCTAAACAGATTTAACAGTGAGAGCCAGTGACTCGAGTTAAGAAAAACTGTAACCATGACTACCAAATCACTGCCAATTCCCATCTGTATTTTTATAGCATGGCAGGGGGAGGGGCGAAGTATTCTGACAATGAAGCACCAAAAACGTAAAGCCAGCTAACTAGTAGTATTGAATTTGAATGACTACTTAAAACAAATGATAATACAGAAATTAACCTTAAGCGGCAGGGTGACTGCATTGTGTGTAGGCTTGCATCCTTACTGGTGTAATGGTTTGTGTTTGCTGGCAAAGGTGGAGCAGTATTTCTGGCGACACAATGTGAGGTGCCTACCTTCGCAGATGTGCTTCTAGTATACCTACTTATAGGGGGCAAGAAGAATCCCCCTGGTCATGACGTTCAACTTTCACCGTATCGTGCTGGTATGGACTAGGAGCACATAAAGGGATATACTGTACTATTAAAAGTTAGGAAAGCCTCAAGACCCACTCCCAAACTTCAGAGAGGAAGTAAGACGCCACCATAACGCAGATGCTTCGTTAGGAGACATGAAGCATTACAGTCACAGATCATTTGTCACAAGATCTAATGAACAAGCAATGTCCTGCTGGACTCACCCATTCCCAGATGACCAATAAAAGCATTAATTTCCATCCACTTAATAAATAAGAAGAGGAACTACTACAAAAATAGAACATATCATGGAACCATGTCTGAGTAATAGAGTGGGGCAGCTTTACCATAAATTCTAGGGTACGAACCGCTTGTTAGCTCCGGCCACTGCAAACACTGAGGAGTAAAAGGGTCTAAAACAAGCCATAGCTTGTTCCAAAAACCTCTGACTTGAGCTTGAATAGAGATGAGTGACAGCGTCAGCCTGACTGAATCACAGTTATACCAAAGGGAAAACCCGAAAAGATGGGTACATGTAGCATTGCTGAGCACGGAGCAGGTTATATGGCTAATTGGTAGGTCCAGGCCTCAGAATAACTAGATTCATTTGTCAGCACTTTTACCACAGTTTGAAGTGAACTGTATATGCTGATAAATATTCTTAAGAAGTTAAGTGTGATTCTGTGGGATGGGCAGCTTAGGTGTGGCCTACAACCAACTTTTATCAATCTTTTGTTAAAGTCCTACAGTGGACACACCAATAGTTACATCAGCCTCTGAACACAGGTAGGGTCTTGGAGGATTTGAGACCTTCGGCGAAATTATGGAACACAAGTCATTTATCCTTAATGGGTAAGGCAGCGATTGTGAAAATGATTCTTCTGCCCGCCGCTTTTATGTTTTACAAGGTGCCCTATTTGACATTCGCAGAAAATACTTCACTGAGATGGACAGAATCATTGTCGACCTGCTCTGGGCATCCGGTCAGAAAAGGGTCAGCCTGGCTACTTTAAAGTGCACTTGGCGGCGGCGTGGGCTGGAGTTACCCTGCTTAGAGCTTTACTACCTTGCAGCACATCTCTAACATGCGGCACACTGGGCTGACAATCAGGAGAATTGAGAAAAACGCCTTTTGCGTGGCACCTACAGTGAGATCCCACTGCCCAAACTCCTGATGTGGTCGAGAGCACCCACTACAGTTCCACATGTGGTGAGGCAGGTGAGTAGGGCTTGGGAGTGTTGCATCAGCTCCCTATGCACCGGACATGTCTGTGTGTCCCTGCTCCCATTTGCACAAAACAGCCCAAAAGTGGAGATTGATCGGTGGAGAGCAGAAGGCTGTAACGCCCTGCGAGATCTGTATATGAATGACAGATTTATTACGCTGCCAGATGCGATAGAGAACTATAAAGTAGGTTGCAGACAATTCTTACAGTGCACAAAGATGTCCCACACATTGGTAACTTTCTTACTATAGCTGGGGGACGCGGATGAATCTCCTTTATTTGCAGGGCGCTTAGGGATGATATCCACAGTGTGCACTGCCGGTGCAGGACAGGTGGCAGGAGGCTCTGGGGAAAAATATTACTTATAAGGAGTGGGAAACCATACATGTGGGGGTGCAGAAGATGTATGCAAACTCAAAGTTTAAAATTATTCCTTATAATGTTATCCACCAGATTTATCTCACTCTTGTCACGCTACACACGATTTACCCCAGAAGGGAACCTATTTGCCCCACGGTGCTTAGTCAAGGGAGCAGACTTTCTCCATATGATATGGCGGTGCCCCAAACTAGACGCCTACTGGCAGATCACTATTGATAAGTTGATTGCAGCTATAGAATAGGGGATCCTTAGGGATCGTAGGCAATGCCTGTTGGGACAAATACCAACACACATAAAGGACCTGACTAGGTGGTTTCTGTGGTTGGTGTTAGTTCTCGCTAAACGAAGAATAGTTATTCGTTGGCTGTCACCTGCCCCTCCTGAGATGGCGGACTGAGTGAAAGATATGACTGAATGGGTGGTGGCTGAAGAAAGCTGGATGCGTACATGTCAGAGAAACAATAGGCTGGCTGATGACTTACAGGCATGTGCAGCCATGGTTGCAGACCTGTTTAAGCCCCTGATGCCTGATGCCAGCCGCCAGCCCCCCCCCCCCCCCCCCCCCCCCCCCCCCCCGGTTCGCAGACCACTGTGCTTGATGTGACTGTGCAGATACTACATGACACTTTGGGGGGGGGGGAATGGAGGGAGAGATGAGGTTGTGACTAGTGATGGGCTGGCTGGTCGGGTACTAGGGAATCAGCGCCCTCCCACATTGCTCCCCGGCTTCTGTTCCATGATCTGTATTATTCAACTGTTGCAGTAGAGCAGGAGGGGAGTGGATTGAGGAGATTTGGGGTATTAACACGGTACCACGTTGTGGTACAAACCATTTTGTTTTAAATGCCAAAATAAATGTATACCAAAAAACAAAAACATCAATAGTAACACTGGGCTTTGAGTCAACCCATTTTCACCAGTGGCTTTACTGTCAATTTTGTTTGCATGCTTCTTATTCAATGGATTTCCTTCCTCTTTTTTACCATTCCGCAGCTTACATTGAGAAAACTACTTTTTAGGTCGAACCTACAATGCAGCATAGATGCCTGGTTAAAAATGACTTGGTAAATCCAATAGGTCTCACCTCTGCAAGGCCTATTGGCTTTGTCAATGTGTTTAGCCAGGTTTTACACCATGGCTAAATGTTAGGGGGATAGAGGGGTGGTAGATTAGAGTGGGGGAGTTGGGTAGATTGGTGTAAATTAGAGTGGGGTGGATTGAATTAGAGTAGATGCTGGGGTATACTGAAGTGGGGTAGACTGAAGTGGGGTGGTTAGATCAGGGTAGAGTGGGGTAGAGTGGAGTGGGATATACTGGGGTGGAGTGAGGTAGACTGTGTGGATAATACTAGGGTAGATTGGAATAGAGTGAGGGTAGACTGGATATATTGGACTGGGGTAGATTGGAGTGAGGTAGATTTGGGTGGGGATTTTAGTATGGGGTATAGTGGTTTGGGTAGATTACAGTGAGGTAGAGTGAGATATATTGGAGTGGAGTAGACTGGAGTGGAGTAGGTTTGGATAGACTGGAGCGGGGTAGATTGAAATGGGTTAGATAGCAGTGGAGAGGGGTAGAGTGGAGTTGAGTGGGGAAGATCGGAGTACATGGGAATGAAGCAGGGTAGACTGGAGTGGGGTAGTATGAAGCACGGTTGATCGGGTGGGGTAGATTGGAGTGGGGCAAATTGGGTTAGAGTGGGACAGACTGGAGTGGATTAGAGTTGGGTACACTAGAGTGGGGTAGATTGGAGTGGGGTGAACTGGGATGGGGTAGATTGGACTAGGGTAGTGTGTGGTGGAATGGTGTTGGGTAGGTAGATTGGAATGGGGTGGGTGTAGTGGATTAGATAGTAATAATGGTAGATTTGAGTAGTATGTGGTAGCCTGGAGTGATGTAGAGTGGTTCAGATTGAATACAGTGGAATGGATTGTTGTAGATTGGGGTAGAGTGAAGTGGGGCAGATTGGAGTGGGGTAGAGTGGAGTTGGGTACAATGGGGTGGGTTAGATTAAAATGGGATGATTAGAGTGTTCTAGTTTGGAGTGGTGTAGATTGGGGTGTAATGGGGTAAACTGGAGTTTGGTGGATTGGGTGGGATTGAATGGAGTAAGGTGGGGTAGACTGGAGAGGAGTAGAGTGGGGTGGAGTAGATGGGGGTAAACTGGGGAGGAGTTATTTGGAGTAGGATAGACTGGGGTACGTGGGATAGATTGGAATGGGGTGGTGTGGGTTAGACTGGAGTGGGGTAGATTTGAGTGGAGTGTGGTAGAGTGGAGCGGGGTGTGGTAGATTGGAGTGGAGTGGGGTAGACTGTGGTAGACTGGAGTGGAGTGGAATAGATTCGAGTGGTGAGGAGTTGGATAGATTGCAGTGCAGTTTGGAGTGGTGTGGGGTAAATTGGAATGAAGTGGGTTAAATTGGACTGGGGTAAACTGGAGTGGAAAGGGGTTGATTGGAGTGGAGTCGGTAGACTGGAGTACATAGGGATAGGTTGGACTGGGGTAGACTGGAGAGGAGTGGGTAGGACTGGGGTGGATTGGGGTAGATTAGAGCAGGGTGGGGTAGATGTTAGTAGAGTGCTGTAGACTGGGGTGAAGTGGGGTAGATTGGAGTGGGGTGGGGTTGACTAGGTTACAGACTGAGTGAAGTGGGGTATGTTGAGTGGAGGAGTTTGGAGTAGAGTTGGGTGGAGTGGGGCAGATTGCGGTAAACTGTAGTGGAGCAGGCAGATTGGATTGGAGTAGATTGAGCTGGAGTAGGATAGATTGTGGTAAACTGGAGTAGAGTGGGGTAGACTGGAGTGTGGTGGGGTAGACTGAAGTGGAGTAGACTGCAACAAAGTGAAGTAGGGTAGACTGAAGTGGGATAGATTGGAGTGGGATAAGAGGTGAGGAGTGGCGTGTTGTGTTGTGGAGAGAATAGCGTAGAGTAGAGTAGTATGTCAGAGTGGAGTGTCATAGAATGGAGTAGTGTGGCATAGAATAGAAGGCCACAGAGTTGCACAGTATGGAGTACGCATGGTGTTGTAGTGCACTGCCATCACAGACAACATATTTTCAATTGAAATGACCATTACACTTGCACTGAAATACAGTTTTACTGCACACAAACGATAATGTGTGCAAATGTCATCACCTAGTATATTGAATCGTTTTGATTGTTTCAAATATTTGTTTCCACCACACTTCTGAATTACAAAAATGTGCTTCGGTTCTAACAATGCTGATATATTCTGAAACATCAGAACACTTCATTTTATTTTTTTGTTGTGTGCTAGAAAAAACACCACCTCCTCTCACATGGGTACTCACCAGGATCGCCACATAAATGATCTCTCTTTGAAGTCAGACAAAGGAAAGTAAACACCAAGGTCCCTTGGAAGACAGAGCCTGCTGACATTTGACCTCTGTCCTTGAATGTATAGCAAATGTGACAAGATAACACAATTTAAAGGCTTGTTTACAGAAAGCTGAGTTAGTGGAAAAATACAGTGAACAAGATTTGGGCAAGCGGGAGGGACTAACTGAAGCTGGACAGCTTAAAACAAATTCAGCAAATAGAAAGCCAGAAAATGTGAGTTACAGACCACAAAGCCAATAGTCAACACTGGATGGAATGCATTCCCATGGAAGCTTTCAGAATGCCCACAAGAAGTTGTTAGCATGCCAACCAGCTGAGCTGTGTGGTACGCTTCAACCTAAAAAAGACCCACTTTCAGCTTACCAATATCTTATAGTGGGCTTGAAGCCTGCCCATTGCTTACCATGGGTTGGCTTTATCGCCACTGTCATTTGGTGACTGCTTATTCCTTATCTTGCCTTGTTAGTCTTCTGTTTGTCTCTCTTCTGGAGAATAACCTCCTTACTTGTATCCTTCCACTGCTCACTTTTAGTGAACTACTTTTCTCCTTTGCTCAAGCACTTCATGAGTGTATGTACTTTCTAATTGTCACCCACATACGGGTCTCCTCCCCAGCATGCTGTGTTGTTCTAGCACATCTGTATGCATCTCTCCCAATGTATCTGCTTAGGAGCACTTCCTTTATTTTTTATGAAGTTTTTTGCTCCAAAATGGAAACCAGTTTGGAATGCTAAATTAAAACAAAACAGACACCCTGTCATGATGCATGCTCGCACCCACATAATCACATTAGGGCCGCTGTAGCGTTATGAAGCATACATGCATAGTGACACATGCATGCATCTATCATTGTTTTTTTATTATTATTTTAGCTAATGCTTTTCCCTATCAGCAAACAAGCATGCTTTATCTTTTTGCCAATACCAAACAGAAGGGGCAAAGAGCATTGCCAAAGTAAAAAATGTCAGGTAACCCCATAGAAAGGCGAAACCTGTTGGCTTTGTCATTGCTTGTTCTAGAAGTTTAGTAGTTTAAAAAAATGTTCTTTATATTATCAGCTCTTTTTCCCTGGCAAGCAAATAGTGAGCAGCTTGAAGTTACATTGGTGCCAGTTCATGCCCTCCTGACTAGCTGTGATGAAGGATAATAGAAACTAGATAATTAACTTACAGGTTCCTTAGCTCGCCTATAGTAGCAGGTTTATGTAACAAAAAATTAAGTGGTTTATGAATTGGTACATTTTATTGTAGCACAATACAGTTATTACCAGAATCGAAAAACCTGAATGTGCAGCAATGTTTTCTTTGGGAAATTAATGTCCCTTTTAACAAATCAAGTATGCCAGTTACAATAATGCACACAAGACTTATTAGGAGTGTCCTTTGTTGCTGTAATAATTACTGCACCTTATAAATTTTTTAATTGAAGTATAAAGAATTTATTGGGTGCAAAAAGTATTGCCAATTCTGACTGTTTGGGGAATAACATGCAGATTACGGTGCATACTACGCCAAAATTTTAGTAGCGGGTCTTTTCCATTTAATTTCAGGAAGGTCTAAAACCCACAAAGTTTGCTCGTTGAAAAAATCCACACAGGGCTTGATTTAATTATTGTGTTTTGTTAATAGACTGCATGCTCTTAGGCAGAAAAAATTAGCGCACCTTATAAAATCTGACATCAAGCTACTAGGAATTTCTAAAGTGTAATAATGATCAATTCCGAATTTTTGAGTAATAACGTGGATTTTGGTGCTTATCACACCAATCAGCATGCCCTGTTAAATGCTGGCCCCTTTTACCCCTATATAGCAGGTCTGACCCGCTGAAATGTAATGCAGGGTGTGAACTTTACTGCACTCAATAATTACCAGGTGCGATTAAAATCACAACACTTACAACTGATATCCCACTGTAAATTAATTGGCCAATTGCAATGAGGACCTGAGAAAAAAAGCTTATGTCTCTAGCTTTAAAACTTTCTTAAGCAGTGACCTCAACTGGGAGAGCCAGACTAGCGCCTCCTGGTATATGAAAAAACTAAGCCAAAATTACACTTTGTGCACAACACAGCAAATGTTAGATGTTAGGTAACGACAAGTTTAACACCACAAGTGAATAATGCCTTTACAAATATGAAGTTTCCTCTCACTGCAATACTTGGAAAGTGTGACTGCAGTTGGACAATTATTGACACAAAGCGGAGTTGAAAGAATGTGTGTTACTGCTTTTGGATTTGAAAAAGCGAAGTCTGCCACCCTGGCCAAGATAGGATCTTCTGTGGTGCACACAGCTTTCAGCAGAGTAAGGGTGACACCAGCCAGCCCAATGACAATGAAAGAAGCAGTAAGCCTTAGTCCCACTCAATGTCTGACAAAAATCTTTATTTCGTTTCAGTGTTGCTCAAAGTTACTATCTCGGAGTCCCAGTAGTTATAGGGGAGTAAATCAATAGCCAAAGCTTTAATTGACAACTCCCACTTCTATTATCCAAACCTCTCATCAACTCCTACCCCCTGTAACTATAATCCAGCCTGTTCAATGAATGACTTGCCCTGCCAATGTTAGTTGAACATGATCAATGTTCACCATCCAGTGCAACCTATATTAAAAAAATGATTAGCACTGTAGAAAGTGATCCAATTGTTTGCTGTAAGTTTGTATATTCTTCGACTTTTAGAGTTAACGCTGGTGATCCTTTGTTACCCCAGTTGCGCGGGACACACAAAACAATTACTACTCACACTTAAAGAACACAAGAGAATTTCATGTGGATGCATAATTCTCAGAAAAGTTTAACTACCTATACGTTCTGTGATCAGACACCCCGTTATCGTGTACGTGGTCTGTCACTTCAGCAGAATTTTTAATGAAAAAAGGTTTCAAATGCCCCAAGACCTCGCATTGATGCTCAAAATGTCGACTTCTTCCTAAATGGACTGAATTCAAGAGAAAGGTTAATTTTTTAAGCTGACATTTGCATACCATAAGCTTTTGTATCACTGAATGTAAGCTACATCAACACACTGTGAATTGGGATGGAGTGTTATCAAGTGTCACTTTTATACTTAATTTGCTTATTGAAATGTAGAGCATTATGTTGATAGACAAAAAATGATTTAAAAATTGCTTCAGGTGGAGAAAAACTCTTAGGAGCAAAAAAATATTGAACTTGTTAATATTAAATCTATTACTATTTTTGAAAAAAACATTGGAGATAGTTTGGAATAACTTCCATTCTAAGGCGTATGGACCATTAGATAATACCACAAAGCAAACAATCAAGGCGTCAATTGATTTCTAGAGGACCACTATCTTTAGTAATTTAGATATCTCTTGATGATTCAGACAAGTTCATCCTGACACTGTAGCATCTGTGTATATTACAAATTGTGTAGGTTACCGCAAATGAGACAATTCTAAACCATATTTAAACACAACAAAAACTCGAAAGAATGTAAAGCCAAGCATGAATTTCAAACTAAAAATGCTTTTAAAGACATACTTAACACTTACTTGTGAACAAACACTACTTGTGTTTTACTCAGGGCTGGTAGGAATAGTTTACCAAATTGTAATAGAGGGACAGAATTCTAGGTCTTGGCTGATAGCAAAAGCAACACAGCCATAGGTGCCATGCTTTTAAGATACGAGATAAAATTCCCTAGGAGCAGAATGCATGAACAGTGGTATCTAACCTTGGGTAGTGTTTACTTGTTGATGAATATTTGATGGTGCAGTTTCCAGCATTGAAATAGGGAGCTATTAGTTATTTATGCATCCAAGGGGAACAAGTTGGTTTCAAACAGAAAGGTAACCACACCTCCAGAGTGTTAGGTATATTGTTTAGAATGTCCACTGACAAGGTGCAGGATGCACGCTCTGCTGGTTTTGGCTGTACATTTTAAATGAAGGTTCTGTGCTTAGTAATGTATAAAACAACATTTGAATGCACCAGTGGGGCCTATTCCTCGGTTAAGAGCAGGGCATTGGTCGGGGGTACACTCGGGTAGATAGCATCCATTTTCACAGGGTGGACGCTGTCCATCCTTCCAAGAAGTTAAGCCCCAATAACATGTTGAATTAGTCCTAGTGTAGGTTTCAAACATTGGTACACATTCAGCAGCATGTTCGTTCTGAGCTACAAGATGCAGGCAGGAAGGGGCTTTTTTTTTACTTTAAATTCCAGCTGGCCTAAAACAAAGGCAGAAGTTAAGGGGCCATCAGACCTCCTTTTGTTTGAGTGTCATATCTGGGAGCCTCACACCTAAATGCAACAGAAAGGAAACAAAGGCACACATCTTTTTCCTTCACAGGTAATTAAGCAAGGTATGCTTTTGAGTTTTAGTCCCTGTCTATAAGAGCTATGCATGCACTCTAAAAATAGGTGAGTTGGTCTTTCCCAGTATTTACATAAATAATTTAAATACCACTATTTTGTTGCATTTTTTATAGCGCTACTCATCCCAATGCAGGGTGTTAGAGAACTTTATATCACACATAAACCTTATACATTGACAAACTGGGACGAGTAGTGCTTCAAAAGAAATAAAACAGAATAATGGTGTTTAAATTGTTTTTGTAAATACTGGGACATACCAACACATCTGACATTCTTACAGTCAATTATATGTTTGTAAATCAACATAGATGTGTTACATAAGACAGTGACGGTTACATGGTGTAGGAGCCATTTATCCTTCATAGCTCACTGTCCTATATTTGAAGGACCACAATTCATGAACTGCAAGTATCAAAAGGATCTTTGTGTTAAAAGTAGAAAACGACCTGTCTAGCTACATTAAATAACTGCACATTACCTGATGTGCTTTGCAGGAGTCATATTAATCCTCTATGCTTCTTTGATTAAAAACTGGAACTAGACAAAACACAGAGCTCTCCAGCATATGTGCTAACCTTCAGAGTTATCTTACCATTATTATTATTCCCTGAGATTTACCGCGCATACAAAGATCTTTGTGGCAGGTTCTTAACCCCACATTTTAAAATGCAGCCATGGCAACAAATTAAGCAGAACTGATTTACTACAACATTTCACCCTACTGCCAACTTGTTTATGGCAGAGTTTAAAAAAATAAATACATAAGTTGAGGCCCAGATTTTGTGTTGGGGTTGAGTCACGTTTTTGGCACGTATCTGTCGCAACATCTCATGTGTGAAATCTTATGTGCTCAATATTCATGTCTAAGGTGTTCAGACCTGATGTCGCTTATTATGAGGTCATGGGTTGTCATGCCACTTCCCATGATGCTATGTCCGATATCATGCACCATGATGTCGTGTGCATACCGCCTAACTTGGTTAGCCCCCCACTTCTTTTATTCAAGACTTGTACCCTGGTTAAGAACATCATTTGTTAGGTTTCTACAGCTACCTGTAATATTAGTGTGGGCGCGTGAGGGGAGCTCGAGCGTTACTCGAGTCCCGAACGCGCTCGTGAATTGAAAAAAAAACGGTTGCGAGAAAAAGGAGAAGCTGCGGGCACCGCACCGCTTGTGTAGGTCGAATAAACTACACTTTGTTTAAAAGTATCTTGATTTATGTGGCTTATTTATAAGTGTGTTTTCTTGACCAAAGAGATTGAATATTTGGGACACACCATTTCGGGTGAAGGAGTTAAACCAAAGAAAGATTTGTTGGAGGCGATCAAACTCTCTCCGTCACCAAAGAACAAAGATGAGTTGAGGTCCTTTATGGGTCTCATTGAATATTACTCCAAATTTGTTCAGGATTTCGCTGACAAAATGGAGGGGTTGAGAATATTGTTGCGCAAAGGTTGTAATTTTGTGTGGTCAAATGTGCAGCAAGAATGTTTCGACAACATTAAGCAAGAGGTGTGTACTGCAAAGATTTTAGTACCCTTTGAAACTTCTTCTCCCACTATACTGACTGTAGATGCTAGTGTGTCTGGTGTAGGTGCAGTTCTGTCTCAAGTTCACTGCGGTGAAGAGAGGACGGTAGCTTTTGCTTCACGCTCTCTCACTGAGAGTGAGAGGAACTACTCTGTGATTGAGCAGGAGGCTTTAGCAGCTGCATGGGCTGTAGAATATTTTAGAACATTCTTGTGGGGTGTTTCTTTTAAGTTAAGAACTGATCACAAACCTTTAGTCAAGGTTTTATCAGCTGGTGGTGCGGGTAAGGGTTCTGCGAGATTGGCCCGATTGGCAGCTCGCTTGCAGGAGTATGTATACAACGTGGAATACATTCAGGGTTGGAGGAACATACAAGCTGATGCTCTCTCACGCATGGCTGTGGATTGGAAGTTGATTGATGGGGAGGCACAATTCTTGAAGGGTGAAGAAGGAGCGGTGGCATTGATGGAGGAATTGTTACAACATGGTGTGGCAGCTTTCTCTAAAGAGGAGTGGTTGCAAGGATTGAGGGATGACTCGGTAATGCAGTGCGTGAGTAAAATGATTGTTGAGGGAGGAAGAAGAGAGAGTGCTGTGGCGGTATCTGTAAGGCCCTACATCAAGGTTCTAGATGAGTTGTCGTTGGGGGATGGAGGTGTAATAATGAGGGGTGATAGATTTGTACCTCCGGAAAAGTTACGGAGAAAAATCATACATTTGGCACATGAAGGGCATTTAGGACAAACACTGACGCAAAGAAGAGTTAAGGAAAACTTTTGGTGTCCAGGGGTCGATTTGCAAACTGCTCAATGGGTGGAAGAGTGTGTTCAGTGTAAGGAAAGTGAAAAAAGGTTAAAGCTGGGGAAAAGAACTTGGATGGGACATATTGAGGATCCAGGGGAAGCATGGCACACTATTTGTATGGATTTTGTTGGGCCATTGCCTGGTTTGGGATATGAAAAAAAAATTGCTTTAGTCCTAGTGGACGTGTTTTCTAAATGGTTGGAGGTTGAGTTTATGAGGGAAGTGTCGACAAGAAGTACTATCTCAGTATTAAAGGTTTTTTTTCAAAGAGAAGGGTGTCCCCATACACTCATTACTGACAATGGTACACAGTTGATCTCCCTGGAGATGAAAGAGTTTCTGTTGACCCATGGTATCACCCATAAACGTACTGCACTCTACAATCCACAAGACAATGGTATTGTGGAACGCATGAATCGTATGGTCAAGGGTACAATTCAGTTGGCGGTGCAAGGAAACCAAAGTGTTAGTTCTGTTTTGCAAGAGGCGATATGGGCTCATCGCACCACGCAGCTGAGAGATAAGGGTAGAACACCTTTTGAGTTCATGAGAGGCCGTAAGGCCAGATCAAAGTTAGTGCCTGGTTGGTTGGAGGGCGACCGAATCAAACCAGGGAATCAAAGGGAGACGTCACTGACAGGAGGTTACTCTGGGATACAAGTTGGTGATTGGGTGAAAGTCAAGGATGGACGAGTGGGTGCAGGTTGGACAAAGTTTTGCGGTCCTTTTGAGGTTAAACACGTAGGAAATTTCAGTGTTGTTTTGGCGAATGGCACTATATGGAACAAAAGGAGGGTGGCCTTATATGAGAGAGGTGGTGGAAGTGCAGGAAATATAATCGTTACTAATGAAGATGGAGGTTGCAGTGGGTTTATGCTATCTGGGGGAGGTGGTGAGAGAGCGGATTCACCGGATGCTGACACTTCGCATGAGGATGACAATAACATGGAGGTTTTGGAGGGACAAACTGGTGTGGAGAATGAAGAAAATAAGATAGAATTTAAGAAGGGAAGTGGTAGAGTGAGAAGACCTCCTGCTTATCTGAATGACTACGTGAGAGATGGCGGGAATTTGAATTGAAAACTTTTGTTTTTTTTTATAGTGTCTGAAATGTATTCCTCTCTTGAGTTACAGTTAATTTTTATGTTTTATTTAAAAAAAAAAAAATTGTAATCTTGCTTGAACGTATTTCTCTTAGCTTTTGTCGAGCTATTGGTTAATTCTTTTTATGTTCTTGTTTAAATCTGAACAGTTTATGATTTTTTTAATATGTGGTTATTATTGTTGTATTCTAAAAAAAAAAAAAAATTCTGATGACGAAAGGGGATGTGTAATATTAGTGTGGGCGCGTGAGGGGAGCTCGAGCGTTACTCGAGTCCCGAACGCGCTCGTGAATTGAAAAAAAGACGGTTGCGAGAAAAAGGAGAAGCTGCGGGCACCGCACCGCTTGTGTAGGTCGAATAAACTACACTTTGTTTAAAAGTATCTTGATTTATGTGGATTATTTACCACACTACCCTGTAGCCCCATGTCTTGCTCAGCAGCCTCAGCTAATATTAGCTTTTTAGCAACAAAAAAAAGCATTGCATTGTGAAACTTAAGGTTTAATTTTTACCACTGCATATATATGTGTTTAGAAAAACTAATATGCTAAAACGTGTTGCTTTAAATGAATGACTCTCTGGAATGTCAAAAATGATATAGGACCAAAAGGTAAACAACTGTTTATGAAATTTAGAGGCTCACACGGTTTCTATTCCTGCAAACTAGATGCATAATAAAAAAAAAAACGGTTACGAACGCCACAATGAACAAGTCGTGTGATTTCCAAAACCAAGAAATGTACCGATCCGAAAGAGCTAAATGAAGAATTAAGATTACCGTCCAACAAAATTTGTATCAACTCTTCCCGCACAATTCCAACACGAGTTGAATTGTAGAAAAAAAAAAACTCTTGGGTAATTTTTGGGAAAAGTAGGACTTTAGAAAGTAAACGTATCGTCATTCCATCAATAAACCCTGAGTATACCTGAGATGTTCCGCCAGCCACGGAACACTCAATAACGTCCTAGTGACGCCACCGCGTATAGGTTTTTTTACTTCCACGTAACGAAGTCCTTTTTATCCATCCGCTTGCACTGAAAAAAGTAGTACTCCGTATCAGCCTAAGCGTCTCCCTATATTGCACCCGTTAGGTGGTCGGTAATCCGGGTTAGGGCGAATATGGGTACCGCATTCAATGGGAAAGGACCCGTATCGAAACAGAAACACAGCCCCACAAATGAAATTAAGGTGATCCGTAGTGTATGATATCACTCCGCCAACAGACCGAGACCGAGCATGGCGCCCATGTAGAATGCCAGAACAGAGAGGGAACGAAGCGCCTACAATTGGAATATGGTAAGGAAGTATCCGCGGTCCCCTACCCGGCGCTAGAGCGGTCATCCATCGTAGGGCCAGCTGAGGACCCTGAGGTCCCTATACATGCCTGAGCGGAAAGCGTCACACACAAGATGGCTGCTTTGCAGGCAGTGCGGGGGGCAGCTGCTGCGAGGCCCTATCTGGGCTAACGTACGGCCCACCTTCAGGAAGGTGCGGGACTCGTAGCTACGTTGAAGAATGTCACTTATGGTGGCGGACCAAACTACGATGATTCCGGATGGGGCAGGGTGGCAGCGCGTTCCCCAAACTATCCTCCTCAACACAATAGTGTGACTTCCTAGAAAAGCAGTAGCAGTCAGCCTCCGCATGGAAGTCCTGAACCCACGGATGCACAACTCCGCGTTATGGCCGTCTGAGTTGTGTCTAAAAATGGCGTGCCGGGTTTTCTGTCTTACAGGACCCGGAGGGCCGGGGGAAGCCCTTATTGGGTCAGTTGTGGGAAAGAAAGTGGTGTCTACTGTCGGTCGGCCACGAGAGCACCCATTCAAAGGTGTTACAAGTGGAGGTTGTTGATCCATTTGACGAGGAAGTTAATCGTTCCTCCCCTAGTTGCAAGAGAATTTATGCTGCTACTCAGTGCTTGAAATGGTGCGGTACTGGCCGGTACTGAGTACCGGCACCTTTAATATTTTGAGAGGGAAAGTACCTGCACTTCTCACGACAAACTGAATACTTTTAATTGGAGAGTACCTGCACTTCTATTTTTCCATTTCAAGCACTGCTGCTGCGTGAATTGCAGTGGATCTCGACCTCCCGAGGGGTGGGTGGTTGTCGGGTCTGTTGACAACCCCCTTAAAGTTATTCGGTTCTATGAGTTAGTAACCCACTTAGTCTCCATTTCTATATGGTCCAGGCTGGAATATGTAATTCTGTTTAAGTCCTTTCTAAAACAGTGACTACAAGTCCCAGAATTCAAAGAAAATTCACAGGTTGCAGGTGTTTCTTCAAGTCATGGAATTAGGAAACTTGTGAACTCTGTTGATACAATTCCAACTAGGGAAGCTCAGGTGTCATAAAGGGGCACCATGGCGAAGTGCCTCGTGAAGTGTCTTACATGGCCCAAAGACTGACCCATCACATCAAAAGAGCTATCCTGTACATCTCTCAATTCACCTGTCACATAAATCATTCAACAGTTGATGTGTATAAGAATATGACGACTGCAAAAACGAAAACTATTTTTTCAATTTGTGCCACATTAGATCACGTTTTAACTTTCTGTAAATGCTTGGACATGATTCTTAAGTAGAACTTTAAATGAAATAATCTGTATTAATTTTTTTAACATACCCATTCCGTCTTTGTTTACTTATCATTTCATAGCGTTATTAGGGCAGCTGTGTTTCTTTTTAGACTTACTGTTTAAAGTGTGCACTGATATAGGCTTTAGGATATTTTTATATTTTTGTACTGTTTGTGACATTAAAATAGCTGTCTTGCCGTTATTAACCTGGTTCATGGCAACCCTAGATCATGTGACATTAAGAAAGTTTTAATTGAGAATGCCTGGATGACTTTGCGTTCCATGAGACGAACAACAGTTACAGTTTTTGTGTGTGCTTTATTAATTTATATTGCATATAAAGCAACATTACATTCAAAAGCACCATATAAGACTGTGTACCTTTTTAGTTCTCCTAAAGTTAACAGCACACTGAAGTACAGTCTCGTATACAGTTGTTCGCCTGGGATCATGTTAACTGACCCAAGAAGGAAATCCGCATTTTAGCCCTGGCGTTTTTAGTATGAGTTTTCATGCAAGCCACGGTTACCCTTTTTGTTTTATGTATGTTGGGGTAGATGATTTTAAATAGTTGAATTTCAAGGGCCAATTTCATTGGTTTAAATATTTTCAATAGGCTGACTTGTCGAATATACGAAACTGTTTATAAATCTTATATTCCCGGTGATTTAAAAAAAAAAAAAAAAACTTTTTGTGTAAACCAGCTGTGATTCAATCATAAGACACTGTAAATAGTATAAATCACCCCTTCAAACAAAATAGATTGATGTGTGCACAGTTGCTGCTTTCCATAGTTCAACGTGGAGAATAATAGTACTCCATTTGCTAAGACAGCTGTTTCAGAAGATATGCACAATCTGAAATTGCACTCAACTAAATTTGAATCAGCCACAATCGTAAATAGAAGCAATAAAATACAGTATTATGAATGCAGGGAATAAGAAGGTGCACATAATTTACTTTTAGGTGACAGGCTGAAGAGAGTTGAACTGGCTGCAGCCTGCAGGATGTTAGTTTTTTCACAAGTTGCAAAAGTTATTTTTTCAGTATGCTTGTATGGTGAACTGTTTTATGATTATATACAATGGAGAGTAAGGGTGGTTGTTGGAAGACTGAACTGCCTTGGCAAGTCTGTAGCTCCTTCAGCACCGCATTATTTGCCCACCTACATCAAGAACACACAGTTTGTTCAAGTGGGGTAGCCAGGATTTGAATATAATTGAAACACTGAATAGTATCTTCCGATATCCAAAAAGCAAGGTTTTGTAAATGGTGGTCTTTGAAACAAACACATAAATTGGCCTGATATGTTCATTAATGCCGACTCAATAGTACACGTTACATGCTATATCAACCACCCAGGTCTGAGCAAATTGGTAAAGCACCATGGTGCTCACTGTAGGGCGAACTGGAGGCTGAGTGAACTCAGTTTGTTATGCTCAGGTCACTGTAGGAAACCCATTAAAGAGTGGAAATAATTATCAGTTAGGCATCTTTGAAATCTGTGCAAACCAGCCATTTCCCAAATAGAAGAATTTCTCAGAAACATCTGTACATCCTGAAATGCTAGCACCTTCCATCTGCCAACCATTAAATTGCTTATGTTTATCACTGGTCCAACGTCAGGGTTCTCTTTTTTGTTTTTTTGTTTAAGAAAATTATTACTGATAAAGCCACAAATCACAGTCAGTCAGTTGGAAGCGACTCAGTCCGGTTGACTAAAGCGTAAGCTCAGCAAGGCGGAATGTAACACACCTGTCTGGAGTAGTCAAAAACACCTTATAGATAACCTACGCTCAACCTTGGGTTGCTTGGCTCGGAGCAGTCTGGCTTATTCTGGAGGCAATGTGTAAAGCAACAGCACGTTCCCAGAACACCCCATCTGAACTACCCCCCAAAAAAAACTTCACATAGGTTGTAGGTATAGAAGAATTGTAACCAACACACACACACGATTTACTCAGTTTGATTACAATGTGTTCTCAGTGTAAATGTCAAAGAACACACAACAACGTGCAACGTATGTGTGGGCGTGAATCTCAACCCACCCAACATATGATAGTAGGCCCCATTGCGTTAAACATTGATCACTGTATATACATTTGAGGAAACCATTAATTCCCTCCCCGCTTACCCATAAGGTGCCCAGCCTCTGTCAGCACTAGCCCCCCAGTACCCACGATCAGTGTAACAAGTACAACCTAGGGTGCGCCCTGGTGTTGACAGTAGCTGCACAATGTATATCACAGTAAGCCACACTCCCACCTAAACCCACAGCCTCCGCCCCTCTAGTAAAATGTGATGTCAACCGCATGAACCCCGTGGCAGAGCACCAGTACCCTGCAACACTACAGTGCTTCCCCAGCACTCACATGTTCTCGCTCAGACTCACTCCCTCACATTCACCTTGCGCCTTGGCCCAGGGCCTGGGTATCAGTTGTAACTGGTACGCATGCACTCTCGTAAGCACTCACTTATTGCACCTTAATTCAATGCCCTGATAACTGGCAAGAGGATGCTCATACGCTTGCCCACCCCCTGGGTCCCAACCTGTCCTCCACTTGCCAACCAGCCTCCAGTTAACCTCGCCCCACAGCAACCCCAACAATTATAGTAACTTTCCCCTGGTCACATCTCCTCAGGTGTTGAGGTCACAGTGGAGGACTGGAAGTAGAACAGCCAGTAAACAAGGAGACGTTCAGGCTCCCAGTAGGAGGGGCACTTAAGTCTGCTAAACACAGGGGGATGATCACTTGGGGCAGCCGTTAGACATGGAGGCACTCAACCCCACCTGGTAATACAATGTTACCAAATATTAACCAAATTCAGCGCCTCCGGATTGGAGAGGCCCCATCAGGCACGTTGATTCGACCCACCTTTGACGCTTCCAGTTGCACACAAGTTACCAGGTCTGTGTCTCCAGATTGGAGATGCCCTATTTGGTGACCTTGAACTTCCAGTGGCCCCAGACATGTTCGATCCCGCATAGAACATGGTCAGTGCCATACCCCCAATGACTGGGGGTGCCCGAACGGCACCAAGGGCCATATGTACAAACACATTTTCCCATAGACACAGAATGGGTAAAACCCTTTGCTACATCTGGCCCCAAGTTTCTTCAACCAACTCCTATGGTCGTACCCCACCTCCCCCTCAACAGGAGGTACTAGTCTGGTGCATGATGACTTGAACCACACCAGACCTTCTGGTTCCACTCAGGACTTGGTTTCCATACCCCTCTAGGTTGTGGTACTCTGGCTAGTACGCTATGACCCTGCCAATACGGGACTCTCCGGACAAATACACTAGACGCAAGTTGCGTCGTGCAATGCTAGGCCACGTAAAGCTCTTCTCGGGCTGTAGCCACATCTCCGCATCCTCACACCTATGAACGGGCACAGCACACAATGAGCATGCAACCGAGGGTTACTCAAGAGAAATACTCCCACGCGAACTCAGCGAGCCCCCAGCAAGGTCCAGCAACAGTGATCCATCACTTCACAAACCGTCTCAGGGTGCAGTGGTCCCCACGATGAAGGACCACACACTAGTAGTGCAAGCAGTAAGTTGCTACCCCGCACCTGTTGCGCCCGGTCTCCAGACTTCGTTCCTGTTCCACACGCACACCGCTCTTGCCCGGTGGAGTCTGGCATGATCTAGGCGTAAACAGAGGGCAACACTCTCCAGATGTACCAATCACGATGTAGGTCCCTCCCAGGAGTTCTTTGATGTCCCTGACATCTCTGCAGAGACCAGGGAACATTCAACCTGCCCTTGGAGAGCCCTTCAGGATGAAACACAGCAGCAGGCAATCAGCCTCAGGCCAGTCTCCAATCGGATAGAGTGCGTGGATCCTCTTCCCTGGACATTTAACCTCCTGGCCACCCAGATTCCTTGGACAGTGCACCGACCTGGTCCAGCCGCAGTGGTCCCACACATCTGTCAGTGGGGATCTAAGTTGCAAACTTTGAGTACCCCTGTTTATACTAAGTAAAGCCTTTGAAGCGGGGTGGTTTGAAGGGTATTCATTTGAACTACAGATGTCTCCACTAAATTTCCTCCATGTCTGTCCTGGAATGCAGATCTTAATATTTATGGGTGCCAGGCTGTGGCTTCGGGAGGCCAAGTGTCACAATATCTTCCCCCCATTTATCTCACCAGGCCATAACTGGCAGGTTAGGTACCTGTCGTTCTGCATGCCAGAGTTTTATAGCGGTCATCTGGGGAATGTGCAGCTGTGCTCTTCACCCAAGACCCCTTGAATAAAGCCTAATTTTTTGGGAGCACCAGAACCAGTCACATTCCCTAGAAATGCACACTTTGTGGCCAAGGATGATAAAAGGTACTGTTACCAACGGCTCAGGTTTGCCATCTAAAGATACCAAACATGAGGCTGCTCCCCTGTAATCCCATATTGCAACTGGACTCAATAAGCCTTGGTGTTCCATACTACTGTATGGGTAGAGCAGCTCTCAGTGGCAAGGTGAACATGCGTGTGTGTTTGGCACTTGTGCCCCAGCACACACACCAACCTGCTAAGGCAGGTGACACTTCGGTTGCAGCTACCACCATGGTGCTTGTGCGCCTCTTCTGTATTAGCTTTCAGGCTCTGTTCCTATCATGAATACTCATGCATAAATAAGTGTGTCGTTGTCATTACCCCACCCCATCAAAGACATGGTCGCCCGGATTGAAGAGGCCAACCCCCATCCATATCTTGTCGAGCCCAGGTACTCAAACCAGCACACGGGTGACGGTGCCAGTTTCTAACTCGTATGGATGACATGGGCACTTTCACCCTACATTGGCAGAGGGAAAGTCCTCCAAGCTCCTAGGCTCTTGAGTCGTATGGTGCCCAGCTGCGGTTAGGCACCTTCTGTGCTTTTATGCCAGCGCACCACACAGCGGGTCTCCAGGGCATGTCTATGCAGGTACAGGCTGGCTGTGCCATGCCCATACTTTACCTGGCCCACCAGGCCTTAGGCACACTCCGGGTCCAACCATAGCTGGTCCCACACATGCTGGGCAGTGCAGTCTTTCCACTCAGGGAGCACTATGCCTGCATTTCCACCCCACCTACAGAGGGCTGAAGCTCGTGCCCAAGGGCACGTATCAGGGAACCCTCTTCCCACCTTGGGATCTGGGCGGCTCCTTTCCAAACGGGGACCCTGTCCACCCCTACCTGGATACTTCCTTCAGGAGGTGCCCGTCTGACTCCACACTGACCACTGACCCTTCTACTGGGGATGGTGTAGAGCCCACTAAGGTGGCGTAGGATGAAGGCTGTATGTTTCATGGAGGTGCACAAGGAGGAAGCGCTGCACTGTAGAGGAATTTACCAACGTATTTCGCAAAAACAGCAGCAATCATAAAAGAAAACAGGAAAAGGGAGGCGCTATGAACACGAGCAACAAACCTGGGCTCTGCAAGACTTTCATCCGATCAGCGGGGATCGTCTTATTGTGAGAGACCAGGTTGCACATAACGTTAGATCAGGATGGCCAGGTGTGTTCTCTTGAGAAAGTGGGTGGCAGTGCATGAATGATACTTTCATTAGGTTCTCAAGCCTGTTACAGTTAACATGGCTGAGATTAATTTCAGCATTCCATCCATCACTTTTTTGTAAACTTCAGTGGTTCGCCCAAAGTGGAATGGGTATATCCTTGTTTCTTGCCCCCAGTCACCCTCCTACCTCTGTCACCTGTTTTGTTTCCGATCAGCATTTTTCTATGTTACAGTATCATATTAGTATTTTTCTCGAGTGTGGCCAGTACTTCTGCAGCCTCATCCCCTCCCTCCCTCAAACCCTCTCGCTTCCCTCAGCTGTCACAGCAGTGTATTAGTATTAGGGCTTCCTCCTCTAATCACAAATCAGCAATGACTAAATCCTGCCTGCATCTGCTGGCTGACATGATCAGCATGTGTTTTGCAGCAGTGGCTGTCACTTAGTGCAGGGTTGAACACAACTGACCCCAACCTCCACCAGTGCCCTCCCCCCACCTCGACCCCATGCACAGATGACACGCCTTGCATATTATTGCAGTGATTTAACCTCACATCCTGAATTTGCTGTAGTGACCAACAAAGTTTCCCTCCATCTAGTCAAAGTTTATACAAGAATGACATTGTAGCTGTTTTTGTTGGGGGTGTACTGTAGTACAAACGTTGTGGTCTGTGGTGAGATCTAGTTTTAAATTGGACCCTCATGGGTTTGGAGTGCTGCAGTGCTTCAGAAACATGCCACTGAGCACCTCATGGAGGACCGCTGCTTGCTGAAATGGCATAGGCTTTAATCGGCTTTCTTTAACAATTGTGCACACTGTTCTTTGATCTACATATTAAATAACTAATGGAGATTACCTCGCTTTTTTCCAAATATTGTGCTGCTTCTCTTTGAAATTCCAATGTTGTGCAGATGGCAGGACCGTGAATTGATACCAAGCAAAGCACCCACCGCCCATCATTCTTGATCTGGGAAATGAATGAGGCGCCTTCCTGGAGAAGGAGGCATTTACTCGCGTATTACATAAAACCAGTGCCACTAGAATTATGCAGTAGGGGTTGACTGTATTATGTAGTAAGTAAAGGCAAATTATGCAACATGATACAGTACACATTGTGATATTATTACTTCATTATTTTGTAATTTTGTACTTGCTGTAGCACACTCTGGTCAAAGAACTCACCTCATTAGTACCACTTGTTTTAGCAACCAAATACAGTAATACGCAACTGAAAGGTAGTCAACTTTAGCAAAGGGCTTTCCACTGTGGCAACACGATGCAATGTTTTTGATCTGTTTGTGCTAGAAACACTTTTTGTTTGTGAAAATTTGAAGATTGTGCAGCAGATGATTGTGAGAAAGTAGCCTCTTTCTAGCCTTGTTACCCCCACTTTTGGCCTGTTTGTGAGTGTATGTCAGGGTGTTTTCACTGTCTCACTGGGATCCTGCTATCCAGGGCCCAGTGCTCATAGTGAAAACCCTATGTTTTCAGTATGTTTGTTATGTGTCACTGGGACCCTGCTGGTCAGGACCCCAGTGCTCATAAGTTTGTGACCTATAGGTATGTGTTCCCTGTGTGATGCCTAACTGTCTCACTGAGGCTCTGCTAACCAGAACCTCAGTGGTTATGCTCTCTCTTTACAAATGGTCACTAACAGGCTAGTGACCAGTTTCACCAATTTACATTGGCATACTGTAACACCCTTATAATTCCCTAGTATATGGTACTGAGGTACCCAGGGTATTGGGGTTCCAGGAGATCCCTATGGGCTGCAGCATTTCTTTTCCCACCTATAGGGAGCTCTGACAATTCTTACACAGGACTGCCACTGCAGCCTGAGTGAAATAACGTCCACGTTATTTCACAGCCATTTTACACTGCACTCAAGTAACTTATAAGTCACCCATATGTCTAACCTTTACCTGGTAAAGGTTGGGTGCTAAGTTACTTAGTGTGTGGGCACCCTGGCACTAGCCAAGGTGCCCCCACATGGTTCAGGGCCAAATTCCCCGGACTTTGTGAGTGCGGTGACACCATTACACGCGTGCACTACATATAGGTCAGTACCTATGTGTAGCTTCACAATGGTAACTCCGAATATGGCCATGTAACATGTCTATGATCATGGAATTGCCCCCTCTATGCCATCCTGGCATTGTTGGCACAATCCCATGATCCCACGGGTCTCTAGCACAGACCCGGGTACTGCCAAACTGCCTTTCCCGGGGTTTCACTGCAGCTGCTGCCAACCCCTCAGACAGGTTTCTGCCCTCCTGGGGTCCAGCCAGGCTTGGTCCAGGAAGGCAGAACAAAGGACTTCCTCAGAGAGAGGGTGTTACACCCTCTCCCTTTGGAATAAGGTGTCAGGGCTGGGGAGGAGTAGCCTCCCCCAGCATCTGGAAATGCTTTCATGGGCACAGATGGTGCCCATTTCTGCATAAGCCAGTCTACACCGGTTCAGGGACCCCTCAGCCCTGCTCTGGCGCGAAACTGGACAAAGGAAAGGGGAGTGACCACTCCCCTGACCTGCACCTCCCCTGGGAGGTGCCCAGAGCTCCTCCAGTGTGCTCCAGACCTCTGCCATCTTGGAAACAGAGGTGCTGCTGGCACACTGGACTGCTCTGAGTGGCCAGGGCCAGCAGGTGACGTCAGAGACTCCTTCTGATAGGCTAGCAACACCTGAAGGAGCCTATCTTCTCTCCTAAGTAGCCAAACCCTCTTTTCTGGCTATTTAGGGTCTCTGCTTTGGGGAATTCCTTAGATAACGAATGCAGGAGCTCATCAGAGTTCCTCTGCATCTCTCTCTTCACCTTCTGCCAAGGAATCGACTGCTGACCGCGCTGGAAGCCTGCAAAACTGCAACAAAGTAGCGAAGACGACTACTGCAACTCTGTAACGCTGATCCTGCCGCCTTCTCGACTGTTTTCCTGGTGGTGCATGCTGTGGGGGTAGTCTGCCTCCTCTCTGCACTAGAAGCTCCGAAGAAATCTACTGTGGGTCGACGGAATCGTCCCCCTGCAACCGCAGGCACCAAAGAACTGCATCACTGGTCCCCTGGGTCTCCTCTCAGCACGACGAGCGAGGTCCCTTGAATCCAGCAACTCTGTCCAAGTGACTCCCACAGTCCAGTGACTCTTCAGTCCAAGTTTGGTGGAGGTAAGTCCTTGCCTCCCCACGTCAGACTGCATTGCTGGGAACCGCGTCTTTTGCAGCTACTCCGGCCTCTGTGCACTTCCGGCGGAAATCCTTTGTGCACAGCCAAGCCTGGGTCCACGGCACTCTAACCTGCATTGCACGACCTCCTGAGTTGTCCTCCGGCGACGTGGGACTCCTTTGTGTAACTTCGGGTGAGCACCGTTTCACTCCTCTTCGTAGTGCCTGTTCCGGCACTTCTGCGGGTGCTGCCTGCTTCTGAGAGGGCTCCTCGTCCTGCTGGGAGCCCCCTCTGTCCCCTGACGCAATTGGCGACATCCTGATCCCTCCTGGGCCACAGCAGCATCCAAAAACCCTAACCGCACGACTTGCAGCTAGCAAGGCTTGTTTGCGGTCTTTCTTCAGGAAAACACTTCTGCACGACTCTCCACGGCGTGGGGCATCCATCCTCCAAAGGGGAAGTTTCTAGCCCTTGTCGTTCCTGCAGAATCCTCAGCTTCTACTGTCCGGTAGCAGCTTCTTTGCACCCAGAGCTGGCATTTCCTGGGCATCTGCCCATCTCCGACTTGCTTGTGACTTTTGGACTTGGTTCCCTTGTTCCACAGGTACCCTCGTTTGGAAATCCATCGTTGTTGCATTGCTGATTTGTGTCTTTCCTGCAGAATTCCCCTATCACAACTTCTGTGCTCTTTGGGGAACTTTAGTGCACTTTGCACTCACTTTTCAGGGTCTTGGGGTGGGCTATTTTTCTAACCCTCACTGTTTTCTTACAGTCCCAGCGACCCTCTACAAGGTCACATAGGTTTGGGGTCCATTCGTGGTTCGCATTCCACTTTTGGAGTATATGGTTTGTGTTGCCCCTATCCCTATGTGTCCCCATTGCATCCTATTGTAACTATACATTGTTTGCACTGTTTTCTAATACTATACTGCATATTTTTGGTATTGTGTACATATATCTTGTGTATATTTGCTATCCTCATACTGAGGGTACTCACTGAGATACTTTGGGCATATTGTCATAAAAATAAAGTACCTTTATTTTTAGTATATCTGTGTATTGTGTTTTCTTATGATATTGTGCATATGACACTAGTGGTACTGTAGGAGCTTCACTCTTCTCCTAGTTCAGCCTAAGCTACCATTATCTATCAGCCTAAGCTGCTAGACACCCTATACACTAATAAGGGATACCTGGGCCTGGTGCAAGGTGTAAGTACCCCTTGGTACTCACTACAAGCCAGTCCATCCTCCTACAATGATGAATTATGTGGCAAGTCGATAATTTGACAGAAAAGCCCATAGCCACAGAATTGCATAATTTCATTGGCCTCTGGCATATGGCTCATCTTAATTTTTGTTTAAATATGATGTGCTTTGTAAGTCTTCCATGGCATTGTGTGCCGTTGGCCGAAGCATATGTCTAAACCAGCAGCTTCCTCTGCAGGTGGGACCCTTTTATATTTAAGCAATTGTCAACCTTTTTGCACCCACTTAAACTGTCTCTACTGCTGAAGCCGCCTTGGTATACTGTCTGCAAACTAAATTTCTAGGAAGTTATTACCCACAAGTAACTAATCAAAGTCTTTCAGATATTGCATTTAGCAGGTTAGGGTTGTTCTAGTGGGAAAACTTAATTGCTTGCTGTTTCACCTGGCCCTTTTTGAGGGGTCATCCACAATCTCTTTGCCTCCTTCCTCCTAATTTTTCTGACCAGGTTTTGTTGGCTTTAGGACTCTAGGCTAATTCGACCTGGCAAGTGTACCTACTTGCCAGACCCAAACCTTCCCTTTTGGTACACTTAAGGCACCCCTAAGGTAGGCGTTAGGTAGCCCCATGGGCAGGGTGCAGTACATTTAAAAGGTAGGACATGTACTGGTGTGTTTTACATGTCCTAACAGTGAAATACTGCCAAATTCGTGTTTGACTATTGCAAGGCCTAACTCCCCCATAGGTTAACCTGGGGGCTGCCTTTAAATAACTTTAAAGCGCAGATTCCCTTTGAGAGTAGATAGAAATATGGAGTTTGGGGTCTTTGAACTCACAATTTAAAAATACATCTTTTAGTGAGTTGGGTTTTAGATTGTGAGTTTGAAAATGCCATTTTTAGAAAGTAGGCATTTTCTAGCTTAAACCATTCTGTGACTCTGCCTGTTTGTGGATTCCCCGTCTTGGTCAGTTTGACAGTTGGGCTGTTCACACCTCTCCTCTAGGGAGTGACACAAAGGGAGCTGGGGTGTAGCCTGCATATCTTGATGAGCCATCTGAGCTAGAATGGAGGGAGGAGTGGTCGCTTGCACCTGAAAGGACTGTGCCTGCCCTCACACAATGCAATCTCCAATCTGGGGCCAGGCCTTGACAAGGAAGGATCTTGCAAACGCTTGAGACTTTGCTTTGAAGTTTGCCAACTTCAAAGGCAGAAAGGGGTACAAGAAGGCCCAAAACCCCAGACTTTTAGAATCTTTTTGGAATCAAGAGGAACCTCTGCAAGGAGAAGAGCTGGAGGAAGAGTACTGTCCCTTTGCTGTGTTGCCTTGCTGGACTGGCCTGAAGTTGCTACTTCTGCCTGAAAAGAGTGCAAAGGGCGAACTGTGCTGTGTATCCTGCTTGAGAAAGTTCTCCAAGGGCTTGGAGTAGAGCTTACCTCCTGTTGTAAGTCTCAGGGACACCAAACAGTTTAGTTTCCTCGACCTGCAGCACTGGAAACTGTGTTCTGTGCTGTATAATAAGAAAAACCACTGCGACGCCGTCAACGACATCGCTGTCTTGCCCTGTGACCCTCCGACATCGCACAGAGTCACATTGCCCCGCTTTGCACCGCGACTGCGGTCTCATTGACGCAGTCATCGAAAGACTTCACAGAGCCGCTGTTCGCACCATTACCTGTGAGCCCCGCACTCCGGCATCGCCTGCTCACACCGCAGCCTGGGCATCACCGCCGCCGCCGCTCCTGCTAACGATGACACCGCTGCCTGCACCGTGGTCTGTGGACACAGCTCTTGAGGAGCACGAAGCACCGTCCTGTCCCGGACTACAGCCCCGGTCCACCGACGCAAGCTTCATCAACTCCAGTTTCGTCACAAGGCATCCCTTCCTGCACCGTGGTCTGCGGACACTGCTCGTGAGCGTCATGAAGCACCCTCCTGTCCAGCACGGCTGGCTAGGGCCTACCGACGACAGTGTTTCAGCAACAATGCCGCCTCTGCCTGCACCGTGACCTGTGGACACCGCACGTCGCACCGCCCCACTTCACACCGCAGCCCTGGTCTCACCGATGCCGTTGGATGACCATCACCGACCCGCTGCCTGCACCGTGACCTATGGGCACCGCACATCGCACCGCCCTGCTTCTCACCGCAGCCCCAACTCCATCCACGCTAGCACTACTGACTTCATCAGCCCAGAGTTCGATCCGCAATGCTTGTGACTTAAATGACCCACGCACTGACTCCGGAACCGACACCACGACGCCGCTCTCCAAAGCTCACTGCGAGGATCACAGTACTGTTTGTGGGTCTTCCAGACACCATACCTTGCCTGCGATGCCATGGTCGGCCTGAACTGTTGGTTTTGTTGATCACGACGCCGTTCTAGCCCCAGGTGGAGCTATCGACTTCAAGGAACTGTATTTTTGAGTAAATCTTGCAGAATTAATATATCTATTACTGTTTGGTGGATTTTTATTGTATTTGGTCTCGTCTTTACAGATAAATATTGGCTATTTTTGCTAAAACTAGTGTGGTGTCCTTTTGTTGTGTTTTCATTTATTACTGTGTTTTATGTGCAAATGCTTTACACATTGCTTCTCAGATAAGCCTGACTGCTCATGCCAAGCTACCAAGGGGGTGAGCAGGGGTTATCTGAGCTGGTATCTCCCTTATCCTGACTAGAGTGAGGATCCCTACTTGGACAGGGTTCAAACCGACTGCCAACTAGAGACCCCATTTTTAACATTGGTTGTCAATGGTGGCGATAGGACTTGCATTTGCTCTTGACCCACAGTGATTGGTGTACACTACTACCATATTGCAGACCACTAAGTACCACATACAGTGCTTTCCTTTTTGTTCTCTGGTGCCCTCCTAGAGATATTGTGATATTTTTGGACTCTGGTTTTTGGTTGTGAGGCCTTTGCAGAATGGAAGTCAACTTCTGGCACCTGGATTACTACACACTGAGGGAGCTAAAGGTTTTCTGCAAAGAAAGGAAGTTGGCTGTGCAGAGAAGGTCCCCGAGGTGGGTCTTTGAGACAGCCCTGTTTCAGTATGAGATGAAACGCTGGGAAGCAGCCATACCAGATCATTCTGAGGAGGACTACTCCAATGAGGAGGGCAGAGGCCCTGAAAGGGCTCAGCGAGAGAGGAATGGTTCCTAGCTCGGGAGCAGTGGTTGAGAGAGTTGAACGAACAGCTCGAGAGAGAGCTGAGGCTAAGAGAGCCTTAGCCAAGGAAAAAGAATTGTGTGCAGCACAGGAACTGAGCCGTGAAGAGCTGAAGCTGGAAGCCATGAGGGCTGAGTCCAGTTCAGATCGTGGCAGCAAAAGTGTTCTATCCAGTGCTGATGAAGAAGTGGTGCCCAACTTGGAGGAGGGGGTTAACACACACCAGAAGGTTCAGGAGTATGAGGTAGCTCCAGGGATGCGCAGGGTCCCTGAGATGGATTGGGGAACTGGCATAGGGAGTCACATTCCTAGTGGTGGGAGGGACACTACTGGCTGTAGGTGAGAGTGGCAGGGAGAGGGTGCTCCCCCCAGGTAGAGGTCCTGGTTGTGGAGTGTGAAGACATCCCAGAAGAGTGTGGGTTGAGTGTCAAGGACAGTAAGGTACTGTCTCACCATTGTCAGAGGGTGATGTGGGGTACTTTTTCAAGGCTGAGTCACTGGATGTTTGGGTGAAGGGTAGTTTGGTTAATTCATGTGAGGGGCTGTATGATGTAATTGCTTGAGAGCATATGTCCAGTCATTGTTTTCCAGAGCTACGCCAACACCCAGTGGAGTCTGAGTTCTCTGAACCCAGGGAGCTTCCACTGAAGGCAGACCTGTGGGTGAGTACCAGAGAGTCTGAAGAGGCATTGGGGTTGCTCCTGAAGGGAGGGTTCTAGGTGTTTCCCAACAAGGTGGGTGGGAAATAATTGCAAGTCCCAGGGTAGTGGGATGGGTGAGGGATCCCATGTCCAGTCTCATAGGAGACAGAATGGGGTGGGCTGAGGCCCAAGGTGCCCGAGATCCAATCCCAGGTCCTGGAGGGTTCAATGAGGGGAACCCCAGGAGGGGATCCTAGCCTGCACCATAGGGCCATCTGCTGAGGGAGACCCCATAGTATCAGGAGAACTTGGGGGGGGGGGGCCTGTAGCCACCATCCCACCAGTTCTAGTGTCTGGCAGTACCACTCTTAGTGTGGGGGTGCAGAAGTCCAGACCAAGGGTTGAGAGGGGGTTGCAGTCCCCAGTTGAGAACCTGGAGGGTCAGCGGTTAGTTCTGAGGTCAGAGCCCCCCAGGAATATCAGTGGTGATGCCATTTATGGGCTAGGGGTGAAACAGGCTCTGCCAGATGGGCAGAGGGCAGGGGACCAGCGCCAGCCAGACTCTCACGTGGCCCTTAGGGGAGGGGGTTCCCTTGTGAGGGGTAGGTGTGCTCCCCAGGAAGTCCTGACTTGCCAGCCAGAGGTCCAGCCTGAGGGTAGTGTCTCTGGATTGAATGGTCAGGTTCAGGAAGTAAGCTCTGACCTGATGGGGGGTAGATGTGCTCCCCGAGGAGTCCTGGATCACCTGGCAATGGTCCAGTTTGAGGGTACAGACCCTAGAGTGGGGGATCAGATGCAGAGGGTAAACTCTGACCTGATGGGGGGACAGAGCCCCAGAGGAGAGAACCAGTGTTAGGCTGTCATCCCTGACCTGGTGAAAGGGAGAGTGGTCAAAGGGTGCCAGACACCTGGGGCTACTGCCCCCACTCTCTACAGTCACAGTGGTGGGAGAGCCTTGAAAGGCCTGTGGCCTGGCTTTCATCCCTGACAGCTGTCAGTGGCCACTGTGGCTAGTGGATAGAGTTGCCCGGGGGGTGGGTAGGTAGGAGTCACACCCCAGGTGTAGAGTGGGCCATAGTGGTACTATCAGCCCCCTGGATTACATCAGTTAGCAAAGTAAGGTTAGGTGCTGCACAGACGGTATCTGCAGGAGAGGATAAGGGTTCCCCCTGGGTTTGCTTAGTGGGCCCTGAGAGCATGGACATAGGGATCCAACTGGAGTCAGGAAGGCGTAGAACTGGAACATGCCCCTGCTGTTGTGGGCCAGGGTCCCTGTTCTGTCGCCCCAATCAAGGAAGTCCATCAAGGTATTGACTGGTCTCCCCTGGCTCTAGGCTGGTGGGGGATTGTGTTGCGCCTGGCCCTTTTTGCAGAGACCTCCACTGGCTCCCCACCCACAAACGCAGCCAGTTCAGACTCCTCATACACACATTCAAAGCACCGCACAGCAATGGACTAGCATACCTGAACAGCCAAAAATACTTTCACCAGCCTGCCAGGCACCTACGCTCAGCATCACTCTCACTTGCTCATACCTCCTGCAGTCACAAAAGCAGTACTGGTCGTTCATTTTCTTATATCGCACCCAAACCCTGGAACAACCTCCCACAACACATCTGAGAAACCTCCTACCTTCTTGAGTTCAACTAGAAGCTGAAGGTCTTGCTCTTCAACTAGTTCTGTGGGGCCTCATATCTACACACCTGCTCAAGCACCCTTCTGGGGTGGTCGACACACTATATACATCCACAAAACATAAGCGTGCCAGGATGTCTTTGAAAATAATCTGTTATTTGGGTTTGCTTATGTTTTGCAAAGTATGAATCGCAAAGCCATCATGCTCTCAGCTGTCCCATTCTGCGCCACCTCATACCTCAGTGGCGGATACAAAGTCGTAGGGGTGCATTGTCTGTTTTGGCGTGTTGCAGGATGAATGGGTCATCCTGATAACCGATATTGACCGCTGGCAGGAAGAAGTAGTCTATTCCAGCTTGCAGCGTGTGCTGCTGAGTAGTGCTTGGCTTCTTTGTTGTGTAAGTGTGTCTCCGTCCAAGTATCAGTCATGCCAAATGAATATGCTCACCCAGCTACTCCATGATATCTGTGAATGTGGTGGTACCATTAGTACCTAGGTTTGAATTGATAACTGAATTAAAGTCCCTGCCCACTACTCTTATTCCTACCAACAAATGAAGGAGCAGCCACCAAAGCAGGTGGTGCATACACTGACACATATATCCATCTGGACTTTCCCAGGTTGCCCTCCACTGCGGTGAACCTCCAAAAGTTATCACTATGAATATTAGTGATTTGTATTTGTAAATGTATGTGAATGAGGATGGCTGTGCCTGAAGAGTTGTTAGTGTATCCCGAGTGGTAGGCTGTGGTGTAGCCATTGCGGGACAGAATTGCACATCTATTAACCAGTGAGTCGGTTACAAGCAAAGGGATTGTTTGTGGAGCGTGTCTTTTAAAATATTGAAATATGGCCCATCACTTCACCTTGTTATTGAGGCTGTTCCTGTTCCAGGAGATCAGGCTGAAAATGTTTTTAGCAGCGGTCATGGTGGGTCTTCACATGTGATCATCATGTACGTAGTGGGCTACTACTTAAATAAGGGAGCCCAAACATGTAATACGAATCTAACTATAATCCTAATTCCCCCTCACAGCCCACACCAAAGTAACTGCCACCCCTTCCCAACTTTTGAACCATACGGTGGGGGTGTAGCCATGCTGGAGATTTCTAAGCATGCATTGACAAAGTATAAGTGCGGGCGACCCATCAGTCAGATGTATGCCTTGCAGTAGGAATCCATCCAGTAGCCACCTCATCCTTAATCATTCAGTTATTTAGTAAACGAGAAAAAATAATGAAGGCAAAGCAAAGGATATGAAAGTTAGTCTGATGCTGTGTTTTCCATCTGTGGTGTACAGGTGAGAGTGTCAGGTGAAGAGGATTCTTCACTACTGCTGTCTACCCGGCAATAAACCACCTGGTCCATAGCCTGGTTGTAGTAATTCCTTTGTCCGCCTCAGGTGCTTCTCCTAGTGGTTCCCCAGCAGCTTCCGATGAGTCCAATCTTCTACCATTGGTCCCTAGTCGACAAGCACAATCAACTCCCTACTAAGGGCCTGATGTGGTTACATCAGGTCCTCCATGGGCGTCAAAGGTACAACGCCACACCCACAGACTCCTCCTCAGCAGTCAGGACACCTCACCGACCAGTGTGTCCTCCAGACCCCCATCCACAGCACATCAGAACACGGTCTCACTTCAGCTGCATCCTTCTGGTTTGCCCACTAACCCCAGATGAGTTGCATTGGTGGCTCAGATCAGTTGGGTTGGCCAGAATATGTTCGGATGGTAGACACTCATCCAGGCTCCCTCCAAACATGCCCAGAATCTGACGTGCCAGAAGCCCCACCCCCACCCCCACCCTGAGATTTCTGCGGATTAAGCATTAATAGCTTGTTTGCCATTTATTGTTACATTTTCCTAAGGCAAGTGCAGATGTCTTCTATGAATGACCTCTTTAGGTAGGTTTGTGAGTCATCTGCAAATTGATCTAGATACCTGATTTTTCCAGGGGTAGTCTGAGTGGCTCAGGATAGAAGTTAAATAGGATATGCAAGACTATCAAACCTTGTGGGATGCTGCATAACATGGGCCTTTGTCCTGAAGTGTATGAACCTACCTTCACCATTTGCTTTCTTTTTGATGGGAATGCATCGAGCAAATTCAAAACCTGTTCTATGAAACACCTTCTGACTTTTAGCATAAACAATACTTTTTGAAAATAACTGTATCTGTGGCTGCAAAAAACCCCACCTGGTTCAGAAGCAAGGTTCTTCTCGTGTAGGATAAAGTTAATGTTACTTTGCACCTTTAACGTTGCTGTGGATAAGATTGTTAGTTGAGTGGCCAAGCAGTATTCACTAATATTTCCAAGCCAAGATAAATTGAATACCAGTCTGTCAGTTGGTTTGGCTTGACAGTGTAGCTGTAATCAGATCCAATGTGATCACAAAAGAGTTTTCCGTGTTCCTACCGATAGGGATTGTGGCTCCGCACAGGTGTTGGTTCATCTGAATAAAGGTTTTGATGTGTCAAATGCTCTATGCTTCTGCAGAGGGGTTATCCTCCAAACTAATTTAGTTATCCAGCTGCTTGAGCCAGGCTCTTCATCAAGCTCAGCTATTGTATTTGACATTTTGGTCACAGACATGCCATGCCACGCCACTAAACAACTTGTAGTGTTTGTTCTTCTCAGTCTGACATGTGAAAGCAAATGATCAGTACAGCCGGGCTTTGTGGTTACAATGCAAAGCCAATGACCAAAGCTATAAGGCAGATCTGTTTGTTAAGAAAAGCTATGATAAAGTCAGTGGGCCTGACTTATTTTTTGAGAAACAGATATGTTTAAAGTCAATAAACATTTAATGGTGGATTGTATTTACCATTAAAATCTACTAGGTGATACTTTGATACATGGAATCTTACAGGTACTGCAGTAGGCAGGGGTTTTGGTGTTGGTTATCCCCTCTTTCAAATTGTGGGTATTGACGATTTCCACTGTGAATATCCTTGTTAACCTCTCTTAGGAGAACTAATATTTTCTTTTGGCAACTATTGTTGTTTAGAGTTCTAATTTTGTGAATGTGTGCCAGATGGATCACCTTATCGGAAAGCTTACACTAAGTACAGTAGGCCTGAGTTTGTTTTGGTCAGGGCCACTAGAATTGTGCAAATCTGTGATCGTGAATTTTTCCACATAATTATGAATTTGTTGCACTTGCCACCTAGTCCATTATCTGCTGCATAATCTCCAGATTATTGACAAACAATTATTTCTAGCTCAGACACATCAAAAGTTACTGAAAATGCAGTAACATGTGGAGGGCCTTCTACAGAGATCGACTGGTCACCTTTCAGTTGTTTATTGATGTGTTTGGGTGTTGAATTCGTACTAATGACGCGAAACCTTTGCCCATCCTGTGTTATAAACAAGAAACTAAATAATGAAGTAATACTGTCACAAAATATACACCATTCCTCTGCATAATTTGCCTTTCCTTGTCGCATAAATTAGTCCAACTTACCTCATGATTTGGTCCTTCCTGCCACACATTTCCATTTTTCCCTTTTTTGGGGACAAGGCAATTATACAGAGAACATGCCTGATTGGTTTACTTGTAGAAGGTATGTCAAAAGCCATAGGTCTCCTCTCTTTATTATAAAACACTATGACAAAGCCAGTTGACTTGATTTATTTGGTGTGCAGTGCACCTGTTAAAGTAGGCAATATGTCTTTACCAGTGGATTGTTATCAACGTTGTATTACAGTCTGTAGATGGTTCCATTAAATCTCACAGATTACCACAGTAGGCAAGTGTTTTGGTGTTCGTCATCCCCTGTAACAAACCTGGGGTTAGAAGATTTTCGTTGTGATAATCGTTGTTGGGCCCTTTTGAGAGGGTTGTATATTTTTTTGCTAACTGTAATTTTGTGAATATTTATTATTTTATAATTGTGCCTGATGATTGCTAGGAAAAGCAAACTAAAGTAGCTCTGTTTTGGTTATGGTGTCAAACCACTGAGAAAGGCTATAGGCCTTATTGCTTCATTTTAAAAATTGTTGTCATTTTCCAAAGGTTTGACCTATTTATTATGAATAGTAGGGTGAAAGTCAGATGACTTTGCTTACTTACTGTGAAAAGCACATGTTAAGAACAATAGGCTTTTTAAGGGTGAATTGTTATTACATCGTAGTCAAAAACTGTAGGTAGATATTTTGGTAAGTGGAATCGCAGTTTACTGAAGTAGGCAAGGCTTTTGAAGTTGGTGACTTACTCACACAAACTGCATTAGAAGGTTTGCAATGTCATAATCCTTATTTGGCCCTCTTATGAGGGGTTTTAAATGGTTTTGTTGTCTGTAATTTTGTATATATATATGTATATATATGTGTGTGTGTTTGTGTATTTATGTATTCACTGAAAAAACAAAGGTTAATGGAACATTGTGGTTAGATGAAAATGTCAGGTAAAACTTTAAGTTTTAAATTTTAAAAAACTACTCAAATTCACCAGTTGTAGTTATCTGAAGTAGCTATAATGTGTGCTCTGAACTCTAATTCACACCCTCACCATGCACAGTGTTATCAGTCATTTTCAGGTGTCCTTAGGGTAATCAGTGGAGTCATATAGTATGTCATGAGGATGTAATATGCGAAAGTAGAAGCACTGTACGGCGAGGGCGTAAGTTATAGTTACTTCTTGCATAAGTGAGGCATTTGGTTCAGTTAATGGAACTGAGATTTATTGATGTTTGCTGGGAGAATATCTTGAAAGTACTTGTTTTTCCCAACTGTATTTTTGCGATGGCTATGGTCTTCATGGAAAGCATGGAGAAGCTTCTCCAAATGTTTATAACCTTTAGTTGAAGCATTTAAGGGGGGGGGAGGGTGATTTGCTGGGAACTTCTCAGTAATGTTATGGAAATGTAAAAAGTCATTACGTCTGGCTGGACTAGGTGAAGAAGCTGGGGGTAATCAGGGAGAGATGGTCTCATTAAAGAAATTGGAAGTTAACTTTTCGGGTTTGTGTTGGGTAAATGTGTCCTTCAATTTAATTTACTTTCCACTTTTGAAAAGGTAGTCTGCATTCTTTTGTTAAAGCTTTGAGTTTGGATGGCACAATAGGGGTTTTTGAAGCACCCATACGCAGGAAATTATAGGGCCAGGATTGGCTGAACTTAAATCTGGGTAATTTGAAATTAACAGAGGTTTTGGTGTTGAAAAATGGCTGAATTGCCACAGTATAAGGAGTTACTGCTGAGTCTGCATTCGTTGAGGAATCAATTGTGATGAGGTTTGGTAACAAAAGTCTTTTATACTGGATTTTGGTATGTTTCTTCAATTAAGGGATTCTGATTTTTGTCTCTGTTTTATTGTTGAAGATGGAGGTTTATTTTTATTGAGTTTGAAATGGTGAAGTTAATAGGCAGCAGTCTGACCAGCCTATCTCAATGCGAAAACAAATTTAATAGATGGTTCTGGTTTTATAATAAGGTTTATTATTTACTCGTTGTGCATTGGATTATTTTGTAACTGAGAAATATTACACACCTTTAATTAGGTAATTGAGAAGGTATTATTGTTTAGATTCTTTATTTACCAAGTCTGTATTGAGATTACCCAAGAAAATATTATTTAGAGTTTGGTCTAGACCGAGGTATTAGGGGTGTGACATAGGAAATGCTAATGCTCTGGCAGCTTGCTGTCTTCTGTAATTATCATTGTAGCTGATGGAAGAAAATTCACCTTTTCTGCACCGTCACCCCTCATTGTTCATCTTATTCTGGACCCTTTTTATATTGTATTGGTAATATTGGTGTTGGGACAGTAGTATCCCCTGCATGGTATCTAGGTTTGGTCCCCTGCCGTAATTATCCAAATGGGTGTATTTATGTTGGTCCTGCCTTCACATTAATCTAAGCATGAGTGCAGAGACCTCAGCCTGTCCTTCACCGTCTGAGGACCTGAACCTCCCATTTGACTTAAAGGTGGTCTCCAAGTGTGCTCTGATAACAAACAGAGGAAATCTGTCCTTTTCTGTCCTGGGTATGATATATTAAGCAACATATTGTGTTTTCAGATTGATAGTGTGACTTTTTTTGTTGTCAATGAGAGTATGGCCTACATGCCCCCCATGTAAAGTACTGTTATTACATGATTGACCATAACCTTGCACTGACATTCTGTGTGCATGGTGTGTGCAGTGTGTTTGTGGCATATGTGTAGTAGTAGGAGTCTGCGTGCGAGTGACTGAGTATTGAAGCCGGTATGATCAATTTTGTATGCCCCTGGTTTGTTATGGCACAACACGAATGATGAGGGCAGCTTACCCAGACAATGTGAATGTGTGTTGCCTACATTCATGTGACTGGAGGGTGGAAATCAGACACTGAAATGATGAGAATAGAGACAGGGCTGCCTTTACAAATTCCATGAAGATTTTTCTTAGCAAGGTGCTACTGATTAGTTATTCCGGAACAATGCCATTTAGATGACGTATGGTGAGAGATGATGAAGTTTCTAGGTCAAACCTGATCTTTTGTTATCCCCTCTGTTACCTGCTGTGAGGAACATCACTCTGCGGAAAGGCTGTGTCTGGAGAGCAGCCTGAGAACCACTCGTAACTGGTTCTAAACGTTGAGACAATTGATCTACACCTGATTTCTAGAAAATGTATATAAAAGTGGGACCCAAGTCACTGCATTTTTGTTCAAGTAATTCACACAAAGCAATGGAGCACTCCTTGAGTACTTAAAGGACTGCTCTGTGCCCTGGGCTAGTGTCTTGCCTGACAGCAGGCTCCTTAAGATGAGAGGAAATTGGCTCATGTTTGCACATTGTACTAGAGAAGCGGGGTCTACCTAGTGCTTAGAAGCCTGCCTGCCTACTGCGAGTGGAAGGAGATTGCATGGCCCTATTAAGCAACAGAATTTGCAACTGATACAGATTCATGCTTTTTCCTGGGGATCAAGCTTATCAAGGATCACTGAGGGGAAGAGGAATCAGTGGATGTAGCGCCAAAGGGAGAACTGTAACCTGAATCGCTGCCTGTTCACTGGATTGAATTGTGTAGTATTTAACATGACTATGAGTTGAAAAAAGCAAGCACTTGGCTGAACATTGAAGTTATTGTTTCTGTTAGTTGTTGAGTTTGACCTCATACCACCCACACTACCTTCCTGAGATGCCTTTGACTGCTCGCCCTTGCTACCCTGAGAGTCAAGTGCAGAAAGGATCGTAATTAACCCAGTTTGTAGAGCCATAGTATGAGACCAGGAAACCAGTGACAAATTACCTTAATCACCATGGTTTCGGCCTAGTGGACCCTGTGTGGATTATGCCTCCTCAAACTGAGCCCGACAGTTGGTGTCTACCAATTGATCTATGTTGCACCTGGCTTTTTTGCATTCTTCCTCCTACGTTTTTCAGAACTGTGTTTGGTGGATTTTGGACTCTGGGTACTTTACCTCAGCTAACCTGTGCTAAAGTGCATATGCTCTCTGTCTAAAATATATTCGTGATTGGTTTCTCAATGATTGGCTTATTTGAATTACTAGTAAGTCCCTAGTGTAGTGCGCCAGGTATGTCCGGGGCCTGTAACTTAAATGCTAATTGTGGGTCTGCAGCGCTACTTGTGCCACCCACATGAGTAGCCCTGCAAACATGTCTCAGGCCTGCCACCGCAGTGTCTGTTTGTGCAGTTTTAAACTGCCATTTCGACCTGGCAAGTGCACCTCCCTGCCAGGCTCAAACCTTCCCTTTCACAACATGTAATCACCCCTAAAGTAGGCCCAAGGCAGCCCCACGGGCAGGGTGCAGTGTATTTAAAAGGTAGGACATGTACTGGTGTGTTTTACCCGCCCTGGTAGTGAAATACTGCTAATTTCAGTTTTCACTATTGCACTGCCTATCTCCCCCATGGGGTAACATAGGAATTGCCTTGAAATATCTTTGAAGTGCAATTTTTCATTGGGAGCTGATAGAGGTCAGGAGTTTGAGGTCTCTGAAATCACAATTTAAAAATACATCTTTTGGTGGAGTTGGTTTTTGAATTTTACGTTTTTGAAAGTGCCACTTTTACGAAGTGGACATTTTCTTGCTTTACCATTCTGTGCCTCTGCCTCTCTGCTGAATATACATCTGGGTCAGGATGACAGTTGGGCTGTTTGTGCATTCACTCTAGACATTCACACAAAGGGAACTGAGGTGTGCCCTGCATGTCCTGATGGGTCTTCTTGAGCTAAAGTGGTGGCAGGATCTGACATCTGCGCTTGAATAGAGCTGTGCCTGTCCTCACACAAAGCAGTCTTCAACCCCCTGGGGTGTGTCTGGGGCCAGGGCAGGAAAAGGCAGGGTCTTGTGCACTACAAAGACTTCTCTTGAAGGTTGCCTACTTCACAGGCAGAAAAGGGTATGGACCTCAGACACCACATAGTAGAGCACTTCTGGACTGAGGACCTTCTGCGAGAAAGAAGAGCTGGATGTAGTAGGAGGGACTGCCACTCTGTGTGTTGCTTTGTTTTGCTGGCCTGCTGCTTACTGCTTCTGTCCTGGGAGTGAAAGGACTGGACTTTGCTTTCTACATCCCGCTTTCCAAGGGATTGAACTGAGCTTTCCTCCTGTTACTAAGTCTTAGAGCCATCAAAGACTTCACCTACCAGCGCCTGGGCTCTCTTGCTGAGGGTCCTGACTTGCCAAGTGGTGCCAAATCCAGTTTCTTTGCCTTGGAAGTGAGCTCTGGTACAACCAAGAAGAAACTAAGCACATCAACTCTAGAGAGATTTGGAGACTGGCGCCTCTTTCCAACTCTGCGCCGCCTGCACCGGAGCCATGGACCATGTTGAGTGCAACGACCATGACCTGAAATACAGGCCCAACCGTGCCACAGCTCATCCGAAGTCCGGCAACAGCATGAGTCCTGAGTGCCATGTCACCGACGTCCGTGACACCCGACTCCGCCGCAGCACCTGTGGCCCTGTGGTGTGATAGCGATACAGCAAACTCGACGCCTTGCATCTGGACCTGCTGGATTCATGAACGCTCTCTTGTCATAAGGAACCAGCACCTCACCAGCGACGCTGCATCACTTCCTCTGCAACCGTAAGGAACCAACTCCTCTGCTGCCTAGCAGTAAGGAACCAACACCTCACCTCTCCGGTAGAAGTAAGGAACCAACACCGTTCTAGTGACACCTCCCCAACTCCGTGCAACGTCTTTGTGTCCTCGTCGCTTTCCAAGGTACTGTACCCAGGGTCTGTGCAACTCCGTGACTGGCTCGCACTCCCTCCCGAATAGAGTCGGACTGTTGGAAATGACTCTGTTAAGACGCTGTGATAGCCCCAGTTGGAGCTACTTTGTTTCTAATCGCTGTACTAGGATTTATTCTTTATCTTTACTTGTGTATGTTGGATTTATCTTGTTTTACTCAGATAAGTATTGGCTATTTTTCTAAACTGTGGTGAAGTACTTTTGCGCTGTTTCCACTATATTACTGTGTGTAGGTACAAATACTTCACACATTTCCTCTTGGATAAGCCTAACTGCTTGGGTCAAGCCACCAAGGGGGTGGGCAGTGGTTATCTTAACTGTAAGACTTGCTTACCCTAACTATAGTGAGGGTCCCTACATGGGCAGGGAGCAAACCACTACCAACTAGAGGCCCCATTTCTAACAATCAATTTAAATTTTCTGTAAGGCCATGATTAATGGTTTTCAGCTTGCTCCGGGGGGGGGGAGGGTTAAGTGTTATTTGTGGGCTACAATGTGCATTTACACCACCAATATAGATGATGAAAATATATGACTGCCAGGAGTACCAGTGTGCTCCTAGATGGAAAAGTGGCTTATATATTAATAAGTCACCTATAAAGGTGCCTTGTAAGCCCACAATGCATGGTGCCTAATATATTAAAAAAAAGAAGTGGCACACAGTATATTTGAATAGTGTGCTCTCAAAATAATTGAGGCTTAACAGCTGTTTCTTCTGTTTAGGTTTAACCACATTTTCCTTAAGACATATCTAAGTGTGTTTAAAAAATGCACAGCTTCACTTTGGAAAATTTAAGAAAAATAATTGTGATGGAATCTTTTACCCACAGATTCCTCAATCGTCATATATCCCCAGGCTCCACACTGGATCGGAAATATGCTGCACTAGCTCTGCTATATTGGTAAGTGAAGTCTGCCCCATTTACACACTGGTTGCTGGACAGCTGTGTCATCACCGGAACCATAATTTGTGGCACCCTAATGTCAGTTACCTTTTTCCACACCCTTTCATGTGAATCTGGAGCTCCCTGTGAAGTTGTTCAGAAAATGTTTCAACATTTTGCAGTGCTTTAGTTATTGTTTCTTCTAGAAGTCAGGTTTTTAGCTCTGCTATACCTTTCATGGACAGAGGCCCTTTTTAGAACCACACAGGGGCTATCTGTTGTATTTGGTTCCAAAGCTTGACTTCTAGTTATGTGAACTGTTTAACCTCATTCACATGAAGGCAATCAAGGAGGAGTCACAACTGTGATGCATTCACAATGAGCGTCTTTCTCCGATCGGTGAATGACACTTGTCTGCTAGCTGTGTTCACCCGTACACTATGGGAAATGGCAAACATGGTGGAGAAGAGCCCATCTAAATAGGAATGTGACTAGGGGCCTGCCTGAACCTCCTCCAGATGAAAGAAGGGTTCGTCTGTGTTGAATTTAGAGTTTCTGGTAATTTTGCACGTTCAAGCAAAGGGAAGGTGCTGCAAAAGGAGGTGAGCATGGGTGGGGGCAATAGACGGGGTTGGGCAGAAAAAACTCTCCAATAAATGGCTAATACAAAGGATAAAACTGCCACCTTACCACCTCCTCCTCTGAACATTCCACTACATGGCACAACTACACCTGAAGAAGCTGTGCTAGAAGAAAGAAGACTCTCAACTCCTGAGGAGGCAAAGACTCAAGGACTACTGATTCCTGTTGGCACCAAGGGGCTGATACTGCTCTACAAGTGTCAAGTGGTTGGTCTTCCAATGTGCCTTCTCCTGGTACACGAGAAGTAGGAATCCTGACTCCAAAAGGGCCCAGCTGGCCACAGAGGACAGAACTCTGCAGGGGCCTTGGCTGGAGCCAAGTTTTTTGCCTTTTCTGAGGACTTGGGGCAGTAGGACTAACCAGAAACAAATTTAGCAGCAGTTGGAGAAAAGTGGAAATTAGTAGTTCTTCCCATGTTGGAAGGTCTGGGACAAGGTGCCAGAGGTGGGCAAGGAAAGTAGGTATGTCACACTCTGAACATTTTGCTGTGCTAAAAGCTGGTACAGTGGGATGTTACAGTGAAGGTATTCAGCCTAAGGGAACCATGCCAAGCTAGTGCTTCCAGCCTTGCCTGACCAGAGGATTTTAAGAGCCCAGAAAGTGACTAGATCTGAAGGTAGATCCTTGGGCTAGAGCAAGGTGGCAAATCCATTCAAGTGACAAAGCGACCTTGATAGCTAAAAAATCTAGCTTTGTCCCTCTCTGGGTTTTTTGTGGCAAACAACAGCTTCAGTGCAATCTCGACAACCATATAGCCAACTGCGACAAACCTTCACCAGCCCCACCACTATACCTTACTCCACTGTAGTGTTTTGGCTTAAGTTTCAGAAACTAAGTAAAAAAACTTTGACTTGGACGGCCTGCTTGATGTATCTTACTCTGCTCCATTGAAGTCATCTTGAAATCGCAATTATGCCCCAGTCAACCTTCAATAGCGCATTAAATTTTCTAGATGCTTTTTGCCTTATACTTTAAAAAATCATACCTATTTTCCCCTCACCCAGACTTTAATGATTTTGCCTTTTTTTGCTCATTAAAAATGTTCTACAGCTTTCCAAATCGGTTTTGGAATTTTTACTGAGTTTTGTTCCGTACTTTAAAATTGTTGTCACTGATTGAACTGAACATGCATTACTATGGGGATTACTTAATGTTTGGGCCGTTTACCAGGGTTTGAGAAGAGATTCCCTGGGAACTGTTTTGACCTAAACAGTTTGTGTTTATTATGGTGGCAAGGGTCATCCCTTCCCAAAATAACAAATCAATATCTCAATCTTGCTTTTCCTCTACTTCCTCTTCTTCTACTTGGGTCCTTCTGAGCCTCATGAGTTGTAATGTATTAGGTTATATGTTGTGAATGGCTGATTTTGAAAAGTTTTTCCTATGCATTGCCTAAGTTAGCGCTCAGAGGCTTGTTGTTAAGCGATGTAAAAACCTAACTAAATTAACAATTTCTGTGATGGATACTGTTGTGAGGTACTGTTGCTTTTCTAATTGCTGGTCACTAGAACCTGTCTGGCTTTAGTTCAATAAAAGGTTTTAATCTACTGAAAAAGTTGTTTCTGTAAAAGGCACTCCAACCATGTGTCCTTTATGAAGCCTTTTATTGCGGTCCTTGAGCTGCGATAAGTTACTAGGCCCTCTTCCTGTAGCATGAGGTTGTTTATAATTGTTGCCCCAACTCTATCACGCTTTTACATTTCATTTAAAATGACAATGAACTCCCTTACAGTACTTTCCTATCGGGTACGATCATCGAGCAACAAAGGCTTCCTACAGGAGTTGGGGGTTGGGGAAACTTAGAAACTCAGAATGGAGTGTAACAGAATTGATTACAGATAATAATGTGAATGTCAAGGCAGCTCTTAACTTTAGGAGAAAGGAAAGGGCTTTAACATTTGATAAGTAAATATCACACTTACAAAATATAATACACAAAAAGAACTGGAGATCGCCCACACCCCCACATTTCCAAGATGGCGCTGGGGGTGAACTGGTGTGCAAAGCAAGAGGGGCCAGTTTATGAGACCCGTGGCTGCCCCCGTGAGCATGAACGAGTGTGGGGGAAATGGCTGGGACAAATCCCCTGAACATTTTACCGGACCCTGAATTCAATGAAACTACTGCACTGTTACCTGATTAATGCATATTGGTGGAATTAGTATTATGCTTGCTCAACTGTGATGTTATATTGTTCCCCGAGATGGATTGCGCCACTGCTGACCTCATCCATAAAACGCAATAAAAATTTGTTTACCAAAATATATATATATAGTACACACAAAAAATGAGAAATGATAACACCAAATGTGTTTGAATCTCCGACTCACTAGGCACTAGTACTGAGGCCTGTGGGGGATGCTTGGGTTGGCTAAGTACTTCTCGAAAGCGCATGTGTCTTTAGTCCATTGGTGCCTGATATAAGCGCATTGTAACTATATTGGTAACCAATATATACGACTTTCGAGTCAATGCAGGGAATGCAGATAACGTTTTTTTGAAGAATGTAAACTATCATCACTGGCAAAAAAATCCAAAGAAAGCAGGATGACATATTTGATTATGATTTTCTTGTGATTTCCTCCAGAGAATCCATGGGGTGGCCTTTTGGAGTGAAATTAAGAAGCAGGTGCTGGATTAGCACTGTTCAATCTCTGAAATTCACAAAGCCCACTGGCCTGCTGTTGTGGACAGAGGGCAGCTAATGGGACACAATCCATTAAATGTTCCCTTTTATAGGGGCATGTGTATCCAGAACGTCTTTTTAGGGTTCGATTTTCTGAGGGTGGGGGTACCCTAGGATCGGGGCACCAGAAAGACATGCCGCATTGGCAACTGGTCAAAAAGAAGGATTCTCTTACTGAGGCTTTAACGAGCAACAACTCTGGAGCCAGATAATTATGAAGCAGCTTCCAGTGGTTCGGAGTTGCCTCACTTCTCTTTGGATACGAAACGCAAAACAGATATCTCTTTAAAGGGATCTCAAATCTAGTAGTGCAAAATGTGACCATATGGCCCGACTAGTCTACATTTTTAATCCGATTATTGCCATTATTAGCCAAGGACATATCTTCCCAATAATGATGGACGCTTGCCTAATCAAACCTCTTCTAAGGATCTGCTTTTTTACTTACTCCTTTTGGCAGAAGGATTACTGCTATTCCCTGTCGCAATACACACTGCAGATTCACCTTGAGTATCCATTTTTTTAAAGTAGGTATCCCATTTTGAGCCTTCACTCCAGCCTGTTCAAGGTACACTACCAGGCTGTTGGTCTGCATACTGCCTCAAGGTATTGTTTGGTGTTTGCTAAATTAAGGAAAGCATTTGTGCAGTTAACCCATCCTGTGTATTACAGCCTGTGATGTTCCTTTGATTCTACCGGAGCACGGAGCTGTCGGATTATTTATATAAAAAAGAAAGTATTGTTGTCCCAACCTATATACACTTGCCTGCTTGACAAATCTGGTTTTACTTGTCTCAGCCTTCCTATTAAGTTTTGCATTGCATAAAACATCTCAGCAGGAAGACCATTTTGCCCAGGGAGACTCTTCCCATTACAGACAAAAGCAAGATATTCCAAAACTGTACTAGTAAGCACGCTGCCCGTATTCCATTCATACTGATTATCTACCTCATGTGTTACCTGAATCCACTTTGCTACCGTCTCTGAGTAAAGCTGTCTGGCTTTCCTAGTCTCTCCCCACTTTGAGAACTCCATATCCTATTCCAGTTCGTACACAAGCTCGAGAGAGCCTCAGTTAGTTCCAGCTCCTATAACAATAGTTTGACTGAGCACTCAGTACAGCACTGATGTCCAGTGTGCCATCTACATTCCTCAATACAATCTGCATGATGGTACCTATCATATCCTTCATACACAAAGGACTTTCTTAACCTGTCTCCCACAGGACAGCTCTAAGAGCAGCGGCAAAAGTAGTTATCCCTGCCACCATCAGGAATTATTCTGTTTTTATTCTTGATGTGTTTTATCCTTTCCGTTGGCTGTGCTTACACCAGCTGTACCTACCTTAGAAAAAACTTGGTCATATCCATTTTTAAGCATCTTCACCATATATTTCCACCCAGGGTATCAAATGCCTTTTGTTAATTCCAACACCATCCGTTTGTAGTGTGCATCTCTCTTACAAGCAAGAGAAGGACACTTGTCGGCCTTCTCAAGCTCAAAGGAAAGCATCTACCTGGTATTAAGCCACAGTGATCAGTGTGCAATAATAAACTCACCTCTTGCATCAAAGTAGTGGCCTTATTTTTGTGCCTGTGTTCATCATAGATAGTTAGCGATATGAGGAGCAATCGTGTGTCTCTGCCGGGTTGGGGTGTTGCTGGGAAAAACCAGCTCATCCTGAAAGCCCTCCAATATCTTTCCAGTGAACAAGCTGGGAATTGTTGGTACAGATCAACTGGGAAGCCATCATTGCCCTACATATTCTATGTCTTAATGCCTGTCATGCCTCTTTTAACTGGCTTTGGTATCTGAGGTGCCTCTAGCATCACCTGTTGCTCTTTTGTGAGACAGAAATTTCCAACTCTTGCAAAAAAACATCTTGTGACTCTTACAGCTCTTCATTGCTCTGTTGGCCAGTATACGTGCTGGAGATGTTTAAGCAAAGCATACTTTCTGCTGATGTTGCCATCCTCACCCTCTCTCTCGTGATTCCCACTATCTTTTGGGGCTACTCCCTCCTGAGCAATGAGGATAACAGCCTCTCCGTTGTGCCACCCTAGCTATACAATTGTTCGCTGTATGTGGTGTGAATGAAACTGTCCCGTTCCCAGATGTTGGCTGACTGTTTTTAGTCTCTAACTGAGCTGATATTCTCTCTGCATTCTGAAAAAAACATTACTCTGTAGCTGCGACAACTTTTCGAGAAGTTGATCATTTGTGCAGCTATTTGATTGGGCAGCAGTTTTGCCATCCCACCTTTGAAGTAGTTCCAAAGTCCATTACTGTAAGATACATTATTAATATAGACTACATGTCAAATACAGTAGAAATGTTCTTTGCTTGTTGTAACCCACTGAGACCTGCAGGAATGTGTTTACATTGTGCACCCTCTGACAAATGCGGTAGGAAGAGTCTTACATTTTGAAATTTGGGCCAACACCCAAAAAGGGCTTTCTTGAGAGTGTCCGGGAGTACATGAGTACTAACACACACCACAAATACACTTATCTATGCGTTTGCACTATCACACACCCATTCATTCAAATCATAAACATTATATACATACATATTGTTGGTAAAACCAGGAATGTTTCTTTGGTATAGAGCACAGTGCACCAGAAAACTCCAGAAAACTTTATTTAAAAGATTGTTTTAATTGATTGTGCAAACGCTGGCAGATATAAACAGTTGTAAAGGCTTACTAGGAGTGGCCCAAAGCTACAATCCTAGCTATAGATGTATTGTCAACCCTGTTATCCAGTATTTCACGATTTCAAATTCTGGGGGACAACACTCTGGTGACCCGAAAATCCCACCAGCAATCTTTGGGTTTGTAATGTCTACTTTTACCTACAACTTTGGGCATTAATTGGAGGGGTCCAAAGTCTCCCAAATCGAGGAGTGGCGTAATGTGTGTAACTAAATATTTATTAAATGAAGAGTTTTTCAGAGCTTTTAAACAGGTCAATGCATGAGGAACTCAAGTAGACCAAGATTTTAAGTTGGATTCTGTGGATTTACTCTATCTTTTTCCAAATAATGCGCTCTGGTCTTCAACTACCAAAATGCAGTAAAAATATTGAATGGAAGAGCCACCAGGCCTGGGAAATTCTGAAGCTCCATTATGTGTTAACCTAAGAATGTATACCCATGCGTTCAAATAATTTCAAGGGAATTTTGGGAATTTTAAAGGGAATGCATGCTGCATTGTTAGTAGGCCCAGCCTGTGTGAAGCAGCATGAGCAGAGCTAAAGAAGCATTGGCAAACCAATAGGTCTCCACTATGCAAGCGCCACTGGCTTTGCCAGAGAGCTTTAGCCATCTTGTACACCAGCATGGGTGCTGTTCAGCATGGCTAAAGTTCGAGACATAGAGGAGAGTGGTGTGGACTGTTGTAGCGTGGAATGATGAACAGTGGAGTAGAGTGTTTTGGAGTGGCATATAGCGGAGTCTCGTACAGTGGCGTTGAGTGGACTGGTATAGAGTGCAGCAACATAGACTTCAGTGGTGTACAATGCATTGTAGAATGCAGTGGCACAGATTAGAAAAATGCATAGTAGACTGCCGTGGTGCATAGTAGAGTGGCATAGAGTACAGTGTCATAGAGGGCAGTCACATAGAGTGGCAGAGAGGGCCGTGGGGTAGAGTGGTGCACAGTGGGGTGGTGTACAGTGCAGTGACATGGAGTGATGGAGAGGAGAGTGCAGTGGCATAGAGTGCAGTAGTGCAACGCAGAGTTCAGTGGCAGAGTGCGTGTTGCAGAGTAGAGTGTCATAGAGTGCAATGGTGTAGAGTGACTTACAGTGCAGTGCCATAGAGTACAGTGGTGCAGAGTAGAGTGCAGCTGTGTGGAGTGCAGCTGTTCAGAGTAGAGTGGCATGGAGTACAGTAACGTTGAGTGGAATGTCGAAATAGCATAGAGTAGACTGTTTCAGAGTGAAGTGGAGTAGAGTGCAGTGGCGTGGAGTTCAGCAGTGCGGAGTAGATTAGAGTGGTGTACAGTGGGTTGACATGGAGCAGGGATGTAGAGTTGAGTGTTACAGAGTGGAGTGCATTGGTATAGAGTGTATTGCCATAGAGGACAATGGTCTGAAGTGAAGTGTTGAGGAGTCGAGTTGTGCAGAGTAGATTGGAGTGACCTAGACTGGAGTGGTGTAGAGTGCAGTAGTGTAGAGTCGAGTGCATTGGCATAGAGTAGAAGGATGCAGAGTTGGGTAGAGAGGCATATAGTGAAGTGGCTTCGAGTGGAGGGATGGAGAGAGGAGTAGAGTGCAGTGGCGTGGAGTGGTGCATAGTAGAGTGCAGTGGCACCGAGTGATGTAGACTGGAGTATGCATTTTGTGGCACAAACTGCCTTTAAAGACAACACATTTTCAATTGTAATGACTGTAGGAAGTTGGCTCTGTATGTGCTATTTCAAAGTAAGGAATAGCATGCACAGAGTCCAAGGGTTCCCCTTAGAGGTAAAATAGTGGTAAAAAGAGATAATACTAATGCTCTATTTCGTGGTAGTGTGGTCGAGCAGTAGGCTTATCCAAGGAGTAGTGTTAAGCATTTGTTGTACATACGCATAGACAATAAATGAGGTACACACACTCAGAGACAAATCCAGCCAATAGGTTTTGTTATAGAAAAATATCTTTTCTTAGTTTATTTTAAGAACCACAGGTTCAAATTCTACATGTAATATCTCATTTGAAAGGTATTGCAGGTAAGTACTCTAGGAACTTTGAATCATTACTTTAGCATGTATACTTTTTACATAAAACACAATAAGCTGTTTTAAAAGTGGACACTGCAATTTTCACAGTTCCTGGGGGAGGTAAGTTATTGTTAGTTTTCACAGGTAAGTAAGTCACTTACAGGCTTCAGTTTTTGGTCCAAGGTAGCCCACCGTTGGGGGTTCAGAGCAACCCCAAAGTTACCACACCAGCAGCTCAGGGCCGGTCAGGTGCAAAGGTCAAAGAGGTGCCCAAAACACATAGGCTTCAATGGAGAGAAGGGGGTGCCCCGGTTCCAGTCTGCCAGCAGGTAAGTACCCGCGTCTTCGGAGGGCAGACCAGGGGGGTTTTGTAGGGCACCGGGGGGGACACAAGTCAGCACAGAAAGTACACCCTCAGCAGCGCGGGGGCGGCCGGGTGCAGTGTGCAAACACGCGTCGGGTTTTCAATGGAAGTCAATGAGAGATCAAGGGATCTCTTCAGCGTCGCAGGCAGGCAAGGGGGGGGCTCCTCGGGGTAGCCACCACCTGGGCAAGGGAGAGGGCCTCCTGGGGGTCACTCCTGCACAGAAGTTCCGTTTCTTTAGGGGCTGGGGGCTGCGGGTGCAGGGTCTTTTCCAGCCGTCGGGAAATGGAGTTCAGACAGTCGCGGTCAGGGGGAGCCTGGGGATTCCCTCTGCAGGCGTCGCTGTGGGGGCTCAGGGGGGACAACTTTGGTTACTCACAGTCGTAGAGTCGCCGGAGGGTCCTCCCTGAGTTGGTTGTTCTCCACCAGTCGAGTCAGGGTCGCCGGGTGCAGTGTTGCAAGTCTCACGCTTCTTGCGGAGAGTTGCAGGGGTCTTTAAATCTGCTCCTTGTAACAAAGTTGCAGTTCTTTTGGAGCAGTGCCGCTGTCCTCGGGAGTTTCTTGTCTTTTTCGAAGCAGGGCAGTCCTCAGAGGATTCAGAGGTCGCTGGTCCCTTGGAAAGCGTCGCTGGAGCAGGTTTCTTTGGAAGGCAGGAGACAGGCCGGTAAGTCTGGGGCCAAGGCAGTTGGTGTCTTCTGGTCTTCCTCTGCAGGGGTTTTTCAGCTCAGCAGTCCTTCTTCTTGTAGTTGCAGGAATCTAATTTCTAGGTTCAGGGAGAGCCCTTAAATACTAAATTTAAGGGCGTGTTTAGGTCTGGGGGGTTAGTAGCCAATGGCTACTAGCCCTGAGGGTGGGTACACCCTCTTTGTGCCTCCTCCCAAGGGGAGGGGGTCACATCCCTAATCCTATTGGGGGAATCCTCCATCTGCAAGATGGAGGATTTCTAAAAGTTAGAGTCACCTCAGCTCAGGACACCTTAGGGGCTGTCCTGACTGGCCAGTGACTCCTCCTTGTTATTCTCATTATTTTCTCCGGCCTTGCCGCCAAAAGTGGGGGCCGGGGCCGGAGGGGGCGGGCAACTCCACTAGCTGGAGTGTCCTGCGGTGCTGTGACAAAGGGGTGAGCCTTTGAGGCTCACCGCCAGGTGTTACAGCTCCTGCCTGGGGGAGGTGTTAGCGTCTCCACCCAGTGCAGGCTTTGTTACTGGCCTCAGAGTGACAAAGGCACTCTCCCCATGGGGCCAGCAACATGTCTCTAGTGTGGCAGGCTGCTGGAACCAGTCAGCCTACACAGATAGTCGGTTAAGTTTCAGGGGGCACCTCTAAGGTGCCCTCTGTGGTGTATTTTACAATAAAATGTACACTGGCATCAGTGTGCATTTATTGTGCTGAGAAGTTTGATACCAAACTTCCCAGTTTTCAGTGTAGCCATTATGGTGCTGTGGAGTTCGTGTAAAACAGACTCCCAGACCATATACTCTTATGGCTACCCTGCACTTACAATGTCTAAGGTTTTGCTTAGACACTGTAGGGGCACAGTGCTCATGCACTGGTACCCTCACCTATGGTATAGTGCACCCTGCCTTAGGGCTGTAAGGCCTGCTAGAGGGGTGTCTTACCTATACAGCATAGGCAGTGAGAGGCTGGCATGGCACCCTGAGGGGAGTGCCATGTCGACTTACTCATTTTGTTCTCACTAGCACACACAAGCTGGTAGCAGTGTGTCTGTGCTGAGTGAGGGGTCTCTTAGGGTGGCATAATACATGCTGCAGCCCTTAGAGACCTTCCCTGGCATCAGGGCCCTTGGTACCAGAGGTACCAGTTACAAGGGACTTATCTGGATGCCAGGGTGTGCCAATTGTGGAATCAAAAGTACAGGTTAGGGAAAGAACACTGGTGCTGGGGCCTGGTTAGCAGGCCTCAGCACACTTTCAATTCAAAACATAGCATCAGCAAAGGCAAAAAGTCAGGGGGTAACCATGCCAAGGAGGCATTTCCTTACAATGACCATTACATTTGCACAGACATACAAGTTTACTAATAAAACTATACAACACACACAAAATATTGTGTGGAAATGGCTTCACCTAGTGAATTGATTTGTTTTGATCATAATAAAGTATTTGTTTACAACACCCTTCAGAATTAACACAAAATGTGCTTGCTTTATGCATTACTACTTCTGATGTATTCTGAAAGATTTGCTCAGTTTATTTAAATGTTGTTGTGTGCTAGAAAAAAAACCTTTCAGACCCCGGTATCCATAAATCTACTCACTTTTAAGTCAAACAAAGAAGGTAAACACCATGCTCCCGTGGAAGACAAAACCTGACATTTGACCTCTGTCTTTAAATGCCCTGCAGATGTGACAAGGTCAGAGCAAGATTTACAGGCCAATTAACAGAAAGAAGCATTCATGGAAGAATAAAAGGCTTTGTTCGTTCGGAGGGACAAACTCACCATTGACTTACCTCCTAACTTTTCAGATTTCAAAAGCAAGACATGTTAGATCATAATAAAGGCATTTGAATGTATACAGGGAGTGCAGAATTATTAGGCAAATTAGTATTTTGACCACATCATCCTCTTTATGCATGTTGTCTTACTCCAAGCTGTATAGGCTCGAAAGCCTACTACCAATTAAGCATATTAGGTGATGTGCATCTCTGTAATGAGAAGGGGTGTGGTCTAATGACATCAACACCCTATATCAGGTGTGCATAATTATTAGGCAACTTCCTTTCCTTTGGCAAAATCGGTCAAAAGAAGGACTTGACAGGCTCAGAAAAGTCAAAAATAGTGAGATATCTTGCAGAGGGATGCAGCACTCTTAAAATTGCAAAGCTTCTGAAGCGTGATCATCGAACAATCAAGCGTTTCATTCAAAATAGTCAACAGGGTCGCAAGAAGCGTGTGGAAAAACCAAGGCGCAAAATAACTGCCCATGAACTGAGAAAAGTCAAGCGTGCAGCTGCCACGATGCCACTTGCCACCAGTTTGGCCATATTTCAGAGCTGCAACATCACTGGAGTGCCCAAAAGCACAAGGTGTGCAATACTCAGAGACATGGCCAAGGTAAGAAAGGCTGAAAGACGACCACCAATGAACAAGACACACAAGCTGAAACGTCAAGACTGGGCCAAGAAATATCTCAAGACTGATTTTTCGGGTTGAGGATGGAGTCAAGCTCAACTCCCAGTCCTACTGCCAGTTCCTGGAAGACACCTTCTTCAAGCAGTGGTACAGGAAGAAGTCTGCATCCTTCAAGAAAAACATGTTTTCATGCAGGACAATGCTCCATCACACGCGTCCAAGTACTCCACAGCGTGGCTGGCAAGAAAGGGTATAAAAGAAGGAAATCTAATGACATGGCCTCCTTGTTCACCTGATCTGAACCCCATTGAGAACCTGTGGTCCATCATCAAATGTGAGATTTACAAGGAGGGAAAACAGTACACCTCTCTGAACAGTGTCTGGGAGGCTGTGGTTGCTGCTGCACGCAATGTTGATGGTGAACAGATCAAAACACTGACAGAATCCATGGATGGCAGGCTTTTGAGTGTCCTTGCAAAGAAAGGTGGTTATATTGGTCACTGATTTGTTTTTGTTTTGTTTTTGAATGTCAGAAATGTATATTTGTGAATGTTGAGATGTTATATTGGTTTCACTGGTAATAATAAATAATTGAAATGGGTATATATTTTTTTTTGTTAAGTTGCCTAATAATTATGCACAGTGATAGTCACCTGCACACACAGATATCCCCCTAACATAGCTAAAACTAAAAACAAACTAAAAACTACTTCCAAAAATATTCAGCTTTGATATTAATGAGTTTTTTGGGTTCATTGAGAACATGGTTGTTGTTCAATAATAAAATTAATCCTCATAAATACAACTTGCCTAATAATTCTGCACTCCCTGTATATGCAATAGTTTTGTGAACCAGGTGCAGTCTGTTCAACATAACTAAAGTTGTGTAGCAGTATTCTGATTAGTTCAGTGATTGGCCTAGCAACTGTCAGATTTTCCCCCATAGCTGCTCTCCGATTGTTGTACACAAGTCTTATTTACAATTTCTGTAGTCACGTTGGGATAGAAAAGGCCCCTGATTGGTGACACATGATTACCCCTACCCTCTGTGCCCCAGCTGCATGGATATCTTGACCCCTGGTACAGATGTATTGGTCACTGTGTGTTTGCCATTACCTATGCTTGCCTCACTGTAATGTGATCTTGCTAGACTGGAAGGAGGGCACCAAGCTACCTTTATAGAGATAGAGGGCTACTGCCCTCACCGGGTGTTAAGTGACGCATTCACGGTAGTGGCAACATGCCCATTTTGTATTTCTTAAGAGTTAGAAGTGTGAAAAGGCCTGTTTACCTGTGTCACTGGAGGGGCATCTACTGGTCGACTCATATAAAGTTATGCTGCTGTGTACTTAACTCACCCTTTCCTTACATGATGACTGTACGTAATGTTGGCAGTTCATGTTTACATTTGCCTGCTTTGTTGCATGTGTGCCTATGCCTGGTGGATGGCATGGAGGCCTGTGTGCTCCATTTTGGAAGCCCAGGGGCTGGAAAGGCTAGTTGGAACTGATGACTGCAACCCCACACAATAGATGTGAATTCCTGACTTTGCAGGGTCTGTGGTGGAACACCTACAGTGGAGGAAGGGGAGCAGAGCATCCTCTGGACACATCAGAGGTCTCTTTGATGCAAGGACGAGTCATTGGTCAGTAGGGCCTTGGCTTATTGTCATGCAGGATAGTGGGTCTGTTAAGATTGGCACAATAGGACTAGGGAATCATTATAGAGGCTTAGGCATTTGAACCTCTGTGAGGCATATACCAGTGGAAGCTGACAGCCAGGTGTTATCGCCAGTTAATTCCTCGACCTGGCAGACTGTTCCTTTGACAATGGACAGGACACAGCAGAGGGCACTTCGAAGGAGCCGACACCTACAACACAAATTTCAAAGGACCGAACAAAAAATCACATATGTGTCTGGAAATGGACGGTAGAAGTGGGAGCATGCATCCCACAATGTCTTCTTCAGAATGGAAAGATGATGACCAAAATATCAAACTGCTGCAACTAGGGTAGGGGACCAGGGTCTGCTAGTCTCACTGCTTGATGAGGGGCCAGCACCCAGGAAGTCAGGCCCACTCGATCTCAGCCTGGAATACCAGCCTTCTGCCTGCCAAGACCACCAGACTCTGTAAGGATCTAGAAGGACAGCAGTGTGAGACGTCCGGTCCATTTGGGACTGGTGTGAGAGTGCGGGCAGTCAGCCCTTCTAGCGGAAAGTCAGTGACTTCCATATTCCAGGTGAGGGCCACTATGAAGTTTAGGGCCATTCCCCTTCCTGTTGGTAGTCAGAGACTCTTGTATGTCAGATGGGCTCTATCAGCTCTCAAATTAGCTGAGAGCCGATAGATGGAGGCGAGTGCACGTCTTCCACAACCAGGATCCTCTTCCCTACCACAGGCATGCATCAGAGCTGAGACACGCGAGGGCGGTCTAGAGAAGAGGCAAGGGAAGCCAGCCACCACCTTCCCCCTCCGAGGGCCTCACTTTCTAGACTTGCACTGCCGAGCTCGGGCCAGAGCCGAACAGCAGCCTAGTCGAGCCGAGTGCTCCAAAATGAGCCTTGGAATTACATTTCCGCCGACCAACTCAACCAGTCATCAATGCGGCAGCCCTCTCACACCCTCAGGGTTGGTTGGCAGGCCCAGTGCCAAACTAACCATAGCTGAGCAACAAAGAGGTTGAGTTGATTATCGGCACCACTACAGAGCAGGCGGAGGAGTGGCGCGATGAAGCCTGCACCCGGGCACACCGTGACCGACTGTCTCAGCTAAAACCCAGCCCTCATCGGAGTCGAGTAGCGCTGGGCCAAGACCTCACGTGGCTTCCTGCTGCACAACACCTCATGGCACCAGTCACACCCACGAGTATATACAAAAGTTCTTGTCTACTAGTATACAAAATAGATTTGGGTAGGGATGTATTAAAATGATCCCACGCTGATGAAATGTTCAGATTTCAGTTAATTCATGCAGAAAGGGGGGTGGCTTAGTCAGTAAGATTAGGAGGGGGTAAACTTCATATTTTCCGACAATCAGGATGGCATTTAATGTTTAAGTACATTATAGAAGCAGGGTTGAGGAAAGGGAGAGGAATGCGGATTGGTAGGACTACTAAGAGAAAACACACTATTTTGTGGACTGAGATTCCAACTGACATCTCACAATACCAGATTGAAAGCACTCAACTATTTACAAGAAAATACATTAATTAGGGGGGTGTAACACACCAAACACCCCCTCCACCCCCGAAGCTACGCCCCTGCATACAGTCCTTTCTTCTTTTAAGAAATGGCTTAGTGTTAGTTAAAAAAAAAAAAACACAAGGGTCTGTCGTGGTACAACCAATGGATTGTTGAGTAACAATTATGGGGCCTAGCCGGCGCACAGCTTCGCTTATTAATATTTATTAGTCTGACTTTGCAGGAGTCATGTTAGGTATATATTGAATAATGGGGTAAGGTTGACATTGCTTTATGTGAGGTCATTGGGGTCAGAGGTCATATGATGTCACAGCCTAGAGTGCCATCAGTTACGCTCATTAGGAAAATACCCAAATTGAGAGATACTTCCTTTTTTCTGGTCCAGGTCGGAGACCCGGAGAAAGGCCTAAATTACTGGTTGATTATAATGAATGCATTTTGTTAGAACGCTTTTCAAAAGGCCAAGGGCCAAGCAAGGTCTTCTGACCCCAAACGTGGGGATTGAGGCCTATTACTCCTGTTTGACCTATTATGGATCCTGAACAGCTGCGTCACGTACTATCCCTTAAGCACCTGACTCCCATGAAAGTATGGGTCGAGCAGTCTATCACTTCTTGGCTCCCTGGATTGGGTGGTTGGGGAGGGAGCGAGTTTGGTAGTTGAAAGAGGAGTTTGAGGGTCTCACAGGATATACACAGGATCAAGACTCAAAGTACAAAAAGTAATTTCAATAAGCTGATTGTCCAGGCTCTCTTTTGAGATAAAAGCAGTATTTAAAACAAACAAGCAAGCAAAGTATAGCAACAGCACATTAAATAATATCCACAGTCTCTTAAGATCAGCGTACTAGCGTTGTCCTGTGCCAATCCCATCTTCCTGTCTAACATGACTAGTTATTCCCCATTCGATATTAGAGCCAACTTTCAGGTGTGGCCTACGCTAGCCACTACGCGACAAAGGCTTGTTCTGGCCCTAAGAATTTGTTTGGGCAGCTCTACGTGCTAAGTTTTTCCAATCCTAGGCAGGCCTGACAGCTTAGAAGAGACAAGAAGGGCAAGCAGGCAAGTTCAGGGAGGAAAGGGGCATGTCTAAACAGGCCCACTCTCTCGATGCAGGATGGTAGCGGCATCTTGCATTTTCCTCTGAATGACAAGACAAGCCCTTATAGTATCCTGAAGGCTCATGGTGGCATCAGATGTCTTCTCCAAGGCTTTCTTGGATTTCGATAAGTGCTACAAAGGTGGTGTCTCTAGGTCAGGTTTCTCTTGGTTGATGCTTTGGCACAGATCCTTTTGGCACGATGTTCCAGCACCTGCTTAATTTACACAGACCGCAACAAATACTGAAGGCAAGAGCCACGTAAGGAACAACTCCCTCCTGGCTATCGTGTCTCGCCTAGTGATGTCAGAAGTTGCACTTCTTCGACGTGTGACTGCGAAAAATAAACAAAGATTGTCAAATCACTTCGGGGTTTTGGCTGCAAATGTACTTGCTATGCTAATGATTTTTTTTGTTTTGATAATTGTTTTTATTAAAGTACAACTAAGACCATTTAAAGATGGCCACCCATGCGTCCTTTTGCATGCTGCACAGAAGTTCATCTTGCGTTGGTTCTCGGTATGCTTTTAATTAAAACATTTCGAAATGGCAGCCTGTGTACCTCCGGTACCAGTGCCCATCTTTGAATAGTTTTTGTTACAATAATAAAACACATACTCAAAGTTAGTGTTGCATGCACATGTGCACTCACTCGGACAGCCATCTGTGAATGGTTTTAAATCCATTCCTGTATGGTTTATCCTGCAAGCACACAGAGGGCCATCTTTGAATGACGGTAAAGAACATTGAAAAATTGGGCACCACTGGCACTGTGTGAAATGGGTCGCTAAAAACTGCAGTGAGTGCCCAGAAGCTGTGTCTGAAGAGCTGCTGGGCCATTGCAAGCTTATAAAAAAAAAGTTTAAAATTTTTGCTGTTGTTGTTTTGAACAGACAAATTAGCCCACAATTTTCTGGCAAGGGGAGTATTTTCTCTAAGGATGTTGACATTGTGATCCTACAGAAGTGAACCAATGGCTGATGTGATCTGATCGATTTCTACACACTATATGCTGTGTTAGGGAAAAGCAAAATGTGAACAAAATTACAGTGGACCTTGTGTGCATATATTTGTATGTATTTATCAACTTTTATTTTTACTTGAAGTTTAAAGGTCTTGGCTAATGGCAGATCTCAACAGAACTATGAGACTATCAAACGTTTGCCAGTAAGCAGATTTTTGTTGGTAGGCAGTAGTCTCTGTTAACGCGTCTGACCTTAATAAGCAAACTTACAAGAGGATGCGAATAGGTCGATAAACCTTTTGACTCACAATTACGATGTTCTTACCATAGCTCCAGTACATAATCAGTAGCCAATACACAATAGTCAATAATCATTAGCAGTCAATAACAGCAATAATCAATGGAGTCAGTAATTGTCATGCACCTTGACCTTTCAGTCATGAATAATCACACCTTTTAGTAAAAGTTATAATATGTATTTCCCCATATTAACAATGCTAAGGTCATGTAGATTAATCTCAAAATCAAATGGAAAACATACAAAAACAATACTGGCTGTCCAAAGTGGTGAAAGAAACGTAATCTAATCAAAGCTTGAACTACAACACATTCTAAAGTTATGGTGCAAATCAGTAACAAAACTAGCTGCCTCAAAGTAATCATGTACATTAAGTTTAGCAGAGAAATTCATCAAGCATTAATTAGTGAGGATCCTTAACTAACACCAGATTAGCATCAGCATGTTGGGCTTCATGCAAAACAATTCAGTAACACAAACTATGGCTCTATCAAAAGAGTACAGTTGGTACCTAGAAAGAAAAAAAAATATGCATAATAATGAACAGTCTCATTGATAATACCTATCCTCAGTATGGATCAGCAAGAGGAGTCAGTCTTCCTCCTCAGGGCATCAGTCGATCAGCAAGGCATCAGGATTCAGCATCAAAGTTCAGAAAACGCAAAGTCTATAGCATTAAAGTTAAGCACGTCTCTTGCCAAGACGCATAAGACATATTGGGGGTGATTCTAAGCTTGGCGGGCGGCGGTCATTCTGGGTTTCCCACTGGGCTGGCGGGCGACCCAGCGGGAAACACCCTTCCACGAGGAAGCCGGCTCCGAATGGAGCCTGCGGAGTGGAAGCGGTGCGACGGGTGCAGTAGCACTTCGCGAATTTCAGTGTCTGCTAAGCAGTCTGCTAGTTTCTGATGTACATTGCTCACCTCTTTCGTGATCTTCGGGCTAACCTATTCACCCCCCATAGTTTCCTCAATGAGTTCAGCCGCTTCCATGCTTAGCCTAGCACAATTCACATACTCCCCTCCCTTAGGAACACTCTGTAGGGTACTCAACTTTTCTAACCATTGAGTCAACTGCTGAGCTGTCAAATCTTGCAATAAAATGTTACTTGCTCGGACCGGTGGCACCTGCTATGCAGCTACATTCGGGGTCTGCGGTGTCAACAATTTCAAACTCTGGCTAACAGTTGGCCCTGCCATAGTATCTGGAAGTGTTACAAATGGACTAAGGTCTAGCACTGACCTTGATCCGTCAGATGTCTATCCCACAGGAGAGACTACCCGTGCACCTTCATTATGACCTTCCCTCATTATACTCTGGGACATTGCTCCCTGTTCACCTACAGTTGTTGTCATGTGTGCAAATAAGGGTACAGCTGGACCAACAGTAATACGTAGCGATATAGCATCTGGTGCAGTTCTGGATCTTATGCTCTGTGAGAGAGTAACTCCCATATTTTGATTCATCATCAGAGTCATATCTGACTGGGTCCTTGTTTCAGGAGTAAACCTTGGCACTTGGGGCAGTAAAATTGGAGTTGGTTCAGTTTGAAACCAACATCGGTCTCAGGTAAACCTGTTCCGTAGGCACCATTAGGTTTGAAGTTGTTTCCATAATGGGCACATCAGGATAATTTCTCTGAACCTGTGGCGGTTGCACCTGATTTTGCACTACAAGAGTAGTAGGCACATTAAGACCACTCTGCATCGCATGCTGTGTCAGGCCAGCATTAACCTGCATTGGACTCATTGCCCATTAACCTGTGTCAGAGCTGTGGGATCAGCACTGGTACTTAGACCACTCTCATGTACTGTATATAGTGGTGGGTGATCTCTCAATAACTGTGTAATAAACTTATCATCATCTGATTCCTCCTCTACTGCTGAAGACTTTCTAGCCTCCCTATCCTCGGACGGACTTCTGTTAGTCTTCCTAGTAGCTTTCCTTCCTTCTTTCTAGTTGTCCTGTGTAATTTCTGGAAACAACTTAATTCCGTCCAAAGTCTCCATCCTCCAAACTCTCTGAACACTGTCCCATCTAGCCTCTGCTAGAGTCTTTTCAGCCTTTCTCATCCTCCTCTCGCATTTCTGTTGCTGTCTGACTAATAACTCCCAAATAGCTAATGCCTCAACCTGTGCTGGTCTCGGAAGGGGCTTTGATTCATTTAGCACCATCCTTAAATGCTCCAAAACCCTCAAATTGAATGTCCCATTTGTAGGAAACGCTAAGTTCCCATCCCTTTCAGCCAATTTGCACCATTGTTTTAGCCAAGGGCATGGCGCAACACCCTTCTCTTCCATTACAATGTAAGCTGCTATACCTTCTGGCTGTGTAGCCTCGTCTATAATCGTTGTAATGTATGTATCTCCCCTTAGGGCACATTTTAACTCTTTGAAAAATGTCATCTTTCAACCTTTTTGTTATTCAAAATCAAATCAGGAAGTGATTTTTAATCCCCAGATTCTTTTCACCCACTTTCTCAACCAATTGGCTCTCACGGACGGCTGCCAATCCGTGGTGACCCTTCTCACTAACCTACCTATTCCAGCGCGGCTCCAGTGACGTCACACTCACAGGAATTGCGGCTGACAAAGTCTTGCAGCTTGTCCTCCCAAACTCTGATTCATACAAACTAATACAAAAATTGTAAGCACTAACCAAAACCCAAAAACAAATCTGCTGGTTTACTACGGGAAAGGTAACACAATCGCTTCAGAAACCTTACAGATTTTTCACTGACGGCTCTTCCCACACTCACAGCTACTACTCCTTTCTCGGTCTCCCAGATTCGCAGGAAAAATTCGACCTGCAAATTTTACTCTCAACTGATCAATGGGTCAGTCCTGCTGCACAAAGGACTCGCCAAATCTCAGTTGAAATTTTCTTTCACTCACTTTATTCACACTTTGACTTGTTGACCACGCCCGATCAACCTACTAAACCAGACAGATTACAACATAAAACCAAGTGTCTCATACACTTTTCAATATACTCGGAGTCTTAGACCACGCAGGGACCGTCCATACATCAACAACCACGTGGACAATTTTTTAGCACAAAGCGCCACACTCATATGAAGTTTGACGACTTCCCTACTCTCACACTCCTTTTTACAACTTCATTTGGAGCACACAAACTCCCTAAAACCCTCACAGACCTCACAATTCACCTGCGATTTGCATAAGCTGTGCAAGTGCAACCTAGGTCTTTCACACTGTCACTAGAACGCCGAGAACATCCTCAAACACCCATTAGCGGGACCCAGGATTCTGGGAAAGTCATTTCTGGACTTAAGGGAACATAATTTTCTCTCCAGTTAGCATCATTGAAAAATAAAATCCAAATCTCAATAATAATGAATTCTGCTACTACCTCTGGGACCTTCAATCCTGCTTCTATCTCTGTTATAAGCTCTTATGGACAAACCTTCATCTCTCTCTACCAACACCGTTAACACCTGATACCCTGTACTGGATGTCTATGATACGCTCTTAAGGAGACTAACTATCAGCCTCTCTTACCAACTCTGTTAACACGTGTTACTCTGTACCAGACGTCTATGATAAGCTCCTAAGGAGACGAACCATCAGTCTGCTACCATCTCTGTTAATGCGTCTGACCTTAATAAGTAAACTTACAAGGGGACACAAATAGGTTGATGAACCTTTTGACTCGCAATCAAGATGTTCTTACCATAACTCCAGTACATAATCAATAGCCAATACACAATAGTCAATAATCATTAGCAGTCAATAACAGCAATATTCAATGGAGTCAGTAATTGTCACGCACCATGACCTTTCAGTTATGAATAACCACACCGTTTAGTAAAAGTTAGAATATTTATTTCCTTACATTAACAATGCTAAGGTCATATAAATTAATCTAAAAATCAAATGGAAAACATACAAAAACAATGCTGGCTGTCCAAAGCGGCGGAAGAAACGTAATCTAATCAAAGCTTGAACGACAACACATTCTAAAGTTATGGTGCAAGTCAGTAACAAAGTCAACTGCGTCAAAGTAATCACACACATTAGGTTTAGCAGTTAAATTCATCAAGCATTAATCCCTATTAGCATGATTTCTTTAGTGAGGATCCTTAACTAACACCAGATTACAGTCAACATGTTGGGCTTCGTGCAAAACAATTTAGTAACACAAATTTGGAAAAACATCTAACTATGGCTCTAACAAAACAGTACAGTTGGTACCTAGAAAGAAAAAGCAAATATGCATAATAATGAACAGTCTCATTTATAATACCTATCCTCAGTATGGTTCAGCAAGCAGACTCAGTCTTTGTCCTCAGGACCTCAGTCGATCAGCAAGGCATCAGGATTCAGCATCAAAGTTCAGAAAACGCAAAGACTTTAAGTATTAAAGTTAAGCACGTCTCTTGTCAAGACACACAAGACATATTGACCTTTCAGTCAGCAAGAAAATGGGCAATGGGACTGTCTTCTCTCAGTGCAGCATCATTAAATTAAAACTACTTCCCAAATCCCTATTGGTCAGTTAATCGCATGTTCATACTTTGTCCAATAAAACTGAAACTCCAAATCTATGATTTCTACTTTTACTCCGTTCACATTTCGTTGATTGGTTTGTCTTGCAATGTCCTCATCATCCAGCTTCTCAGGTAACAATATTGTTGCAGCTTCCACTCCAGTCAGTATTTCCATTGTTCTTCTGAGAAAGTCAATCTCACACACATTACACACAAAATGTTACATTATTAAGAACATCATCTTCTAGCAGTCTGTTCTCATGGGAAAGGTTTCTCAGCTACGAGCTCATAATGCAAAATGGAAAATCACAGTTTAACTCTCTAGGACAGCCATTTATTAATCGTTATGAAATACAGCTTTGACATAAGGCCTGGCAAACTAGGCCAAGACATTTGCCAAATTAAGGCCTGCAATTAATAAATATAGAGCAAAATGCATAACCCTTAGTATGACATATTACTACATTAGTCAAACATATATTCAGCATTTGACAATATTAATTCTCTAAAGTTCACTTTGTGAACATTGACGGCCACTCTTAGTAATCACATTTTTAAATGTGCGCATTATTTTACAATGTTATTTTATTTTCTACACAAATCACTTATTCAGAATACATGAACACTCATTAATATTTTTTAATAAAACACATGCGCTAGCAACTACCAGAATTTCCAATAATTTACCACCCGCTTTGGTAGAATTGAGGAATCTTGCCCTTTTTGACCTATACTTAACACTACAGGCTGTTATAGGAAACATCACCTTGAATCATGTAAGCCTTTAAATAATTTGAGTAGCCTCCATTCTAATGTAAAAAAACAAAGACCATAGTAAGCATTACCATGCCATTTTATTTTGTGTCAATGAGGTTAAAAAATCATTTTGAACGTGCCTCTTTGTGGAACCTTCAACCACCAAGGACTCCTCCTATCAGTCTAAAACAAAGCTGTGCGCTGCTTGAACCAGAGGTTCATCTGGTCATGAAATAACCACATTTTGCAGCAAGATGTGCGGCTTGCAGATGTTCTACTTTAACTGAAACCTTGAAACTTTGACCATTTGTTAAAAACCAAAGATGAAAGCACGACTAGAAGTGGTGCATTCTCAATTTGTCATTTAGTAAATACCGACCACTTACTCCAAGACATTGCTACTGCCCAACTTTCCTTTATTGGTGGGAACCTTTGCACTCTTGGTGATGAAGGATGTGTTGTCACATGGCTCTTGGCTGCCTAAAAAGTATGTTATTTATGCAGATTAATGTTTCTCAGCACAGTGGAACTCATTTGTGTAGTATTATCAGGCAGCTTATGATGCACATAGAGGGTTGATCTACATTTTGGAACATGCGTGTGCAAGCATTGGTGAAAACGTTTGCAGTTGGGAGATATCTGGCGCAGTGAGAAGTGTAATTGTGTGAGGGCAACAGGCAGGGCAAAAAGGAAGCTATTTCTTACATTCCCTGGCGACACTAAAAGCCCTATCTCTTTCCCAGCAAAATATTAAAGGCTGAAACTCAGTTGATCAAATAAAGCAACTTTAAAAGATCGAATTTTAGATTCGGAGCATTGTAATAGATTCAAAATGTTACCAAATTTTCTAAAAATCGGTTAAACGCGGTAAACCTAGCCTTTACCCATCTGTGTTTCAAGGGCAAAAGATGAAGGTTTATTTTATTGTTGAGATCCAAGGTTTCCTACCACTTATATCAGTTCTTGGAAGTTGGGGGGCGATGTCTTCTTTAAAGACCGTATTTGCAACCTGTACCACCTGCTTTATTGTGATTGCTATTTACTAGCTATAAGGATATAACTCTGTAAGGGGTTTATTTTCAAATCATGGTTCGACTTGATATTTTGTTATAGTGCTTCTATTTTTTTTTATGCTTTAGCTTGTTATTTACAATTAGATTCACAATTAGTCAACACATTTTTCCCCTGTTTATTACATGTTCTTATTCTGTATGCACATATAACTTGTATTGTTGTGTTTTCCAGTGGGGATAAAATCATTTCATAACTGAAATAGTTGTGTTGAAGGCAAAAATTTGACAGCGGGTTAGGATTTAGCACTGCAGTTGTTGATGACACAAACAGAGCCTGCAGGTTGATTAGATTTGTGTTTGGCTATACCAAGAGGTGCGTTAAAGGGGGTGAGAAAGGCACAAAAAGGAGACATTTGAATTTTGAGTGAAGGTGGCACGTAGCAGTGGCCAATCTTTTGTCCTGTGGTTGTTGCTTAAAAATGCAGGAGGAGGTGAGTGGGTGTCTTAGTTGTTGACTGTGCTTTTAGGGCTTTTCAGTTGACTGCAGCAACAGGACATGAGAAGAGTGAGTGTCTAAGAAGGGTAAATAATGAAATAGGAGACAGAAAGAAGATGCTAGTACCTGGAATCCAATCGTGATGTTGACCGATCAGTGCACCTAACATCGAGATGATAGGGAAGGGAGTGTAGGTGGAATAGAACAAATCATCATCTTTGAGTGAGAAGCAGAAGTAGTTGAGGTTCTGTTGCTGAGATACTGTGTAACTTGAAATAATCACATTTGGGTCTCTGACTAGGCTCTCCGTTTTCTCCTTTCCGAGGTTGAGAAATAAGCCATTGTTAAAGAACCATTGCTAATTACAGGTAGACATTTAAATCGCTGGTGCGCCTGATATTAGCAATCACTCTTATAATGTGGGAGCATATCTTTGGTGTGAGAGTAGCTTGATCAAAGCTTCACCATTTTAACCTTGTGATGTCATCCTTTTTTTCTGCTGATGCCATCTAATGTAATGCAGCCTCTTCTCTCTCTTTCTCGCTAACGCTGTGGGGAGTGTGTGTCTTTTTTCCCGTTTTGGCATTGAAGAAACACTTATTTTGTTCTACGGACTTCCCCATTTTAAGATTCTAATTTCTCTGAATCTCTTCCGCAGCTCAGGAAAGCTGGCTGCGTGCATGTGGACTAAACTTCTTTCGAGTGCAGAATGGAGATGGAAGAGAACGAAGTGGAGAGTAGCAGTGATGTGGGCCCTTTCATGGGGCAAGATATGCCCTCTGAGAGCGGAATTGAAGTGGAGACTTCAGAAGCCATGTCTGCAGATAGCAGTGATGCCGCCATCTGTCATGGGCTGCAGGAAGCACATAACAGCAGCATGCAGGTGGACTCGGAGGTGGGCCAGAGCACCGATCAAAGGGGCTTGATGGTAAGTGTTCTTTCTCTCACCCCATAGCTATATTCATTTACTTATTCTCTAGTCTCATTCATTCTGACTTGTCCTTTGTTTTCATTACTTCTTTCTACTCTTATCTTCTAATGTTTCTACTGTCATCTTCCCATTTTTGGTGCTTGCTTTTCTTATCTTGATTATTTTTTCTGTGTCCTTTAGTCATGTCCTATCCCATCTTCCTCTTTCCACTCCTTATTCCTCCTTGTGTTTTCACTTGTCTAGCATCTCCTTTCTATTAGCGCAATCCCTTAATCCCACCCCTACCCCCGTTTACAGATTTGGTCGTCCTACTCATTCTCAATCACTGTTCTCCCTTCCTGCCTTTGTCTTATCAACTTTATCTTTCACCTCGCCTTTTCATCTCTTTCTCTTCCGCCCCTCATTTTTGAATGTCCACTTCTTTTAATTTCCTTTCGCTTTCCCACCTCCCTTGGAAGGTCTAGGGCTTCAACCAAATTGAGTTTGCCTTGAGGTCGATCTTATCCAGAACCCACAAGATCAGACAGGGTATTCAAAATTTCGTCCACGTATGTTTGGATTACCGGGCACTCCTACACTACTTTAAACAAATCTCCCATCATGTAGGGACATCTGAAGCAGTGTCGTGGGACCTTGTCATGCATGCATCACAGGCTTTTAGGTGCATATTAATCCCTATGCAGGGAGTTAAATGGATTAGACCGGTATAGGCATTTCTTAGAGTGCCATCTTGCTCAGTCAGCGCCAGAGCGTCCACTTCCTATCTTTCTGTAAGTTTAACAAAGGAGTCGAGAACATTAATTTATTAAATAAATCCTTATACACCTTTGGTGCTACACTGGCTACCTTGCTGTTGACTCTCGGTTTTGCCTCATGGGCGCTAACGTCTCAGATTAGACATTTGACTGGAAGAGGAGAACCCAGTGCTTGTCTTAGCTGTAAATACTTATAGAAGTTAACTTCAGCATTCAGATCTGCAGATGATTTGATATGGTCGCCCTCCTATATGTCTCACATGTTGTAAAGGCCAATTGTTGGTGCGGAACGTCAACTGTGCAGGCTGTTCGGTACCTATAGGGAATTCCTTTAGTCACCCTACTCTCCCGGCCTATTCATTCTAGCAAGCGAGTACCCCATTTTGGCTAGGAAAAGGGCTCTGGAGTTTTGGTGACATAGAACAAACCTAGCAGAGGAGTAGAATCAAACAGGTTATGGTCCAGCTGGAAGACCTGATTATCCCTGTCACCAAATAGACATTTGTTCACAACAATGGGTGTACTGCCTAGTAGTATGATCTGGCCTCAGTCTTCCCATGCCCACTATCATAAGTGGACTGACTGTTTTCATCCACAGCAGCCTTCGGACCCCACCCTTCCATAAGAAAGAGCAAACTGTATCAGCTGTCCTTTTACAGAATCTCTCGAGGAGCTCAAAAGGGTAAAAGGGTAATTTTGTAGTTCATACAGGATTAATAGTAGGGCCACCACTTTTAATATAGCCACCCACCCGGTGATTGAGATTGGCAGCATGGCCCATGCCTTCAGTTCTAAATGGAGGATGCCAGTGAGAGGGGTTATGTCTGTGTCCCCGTACTCCCGGGTCACAAATTATTGTGACTCCAAGATCTGTAATTCAGGCTTGTTTTCAACACACTTTGGTTTGCTAGTCAATTTCATTGCCCCACCTTGCACCAGTTAAAGGATTGATTTTGTCCCAGTTTTTCAATAGGCCTGGGAATTTTCCAAAGATATAAACTATTAGTGTCCCTTCACTGCCAGACAACCTTGTGTACTTGATAGACAAAAAGTAGGTCTCCTGCAAGTAGGACAACTTTACCATCTAGAAATCCATGCCATTTGAGTCCCCTCAATAGCAAGGATGACTAGAAGGGGTGAAAGAAGACACCCATGTTGAGTTTCGAATTGAGAACAAAGAGACATTGCATTGGACATCAATACCCTAGTCTTCGGCTTAGTATGCTTCATTTTCACTGCCTGGAGATAGTTGGGACATACGTTCATTTTTAAAACAATTCGGTCATCACAGTTCATCGAATTAAAGGCCTTTTCTAAGTCAATTAGAGAAGAACACTGGAGCTTGACGTGTTCGTGTCCTAGTGCATTATGTACTCTCCTGATGTTGTGTCTGGGTGCCCTCCCAGCACGAAGACATTTTTATAAGGGTGGATAAGAGACCTAATGATGTTTGCCAGTCTATTCCCTGTATCTTCTGTTAAAACGTTTGTCTTAGTATTAATCAAGGAAATACTTCTATATGAAGGATATTTATCAGCAGGAATCTTCTTGAGTTTTTTGCAGAGTGTCCTCCAGTTTCTATCTCTTATTTCACTCTTCCACTAGTTCCCTGTATCTTATCAATTTCTGTGTCATCTTAATCCTTTTTTTTTTTGCTCTTTCTGTGCTGTCATTTCATCATGTTCCATTTTAAACTCGTCTTCCTTTTAAACCATCTCACTTTTCTAACCCCTCAAGTCCAGTTTGCTACTCTCCGTGCCTTTTGTAAAACCTTGCTTTGTTTCCATCCTGGCATTCCTTATCTTTTCATTTGCTAATCCCTTTCCCTCAGTGTCATTACTTACTATTTCCATGCGTTTTGGTTCTTCTCTGTTCTTTTTCTGTCTCCTCTTTGCATCCTGTCTCAGCCTTCTATCTTCTTTCTGTCACTTTGATTTCCTATCCTTCTTTGTCCATCCCATCTAATTTCAACCATTATATCATCTCAGTGTCTTATCATTTGAATCCAAATTCCTGATTAATTTTCTTTTTTAAAGGAACAAGTGTCTGAAACTAGCTCGACATCAGACTCTAGTGCGGTTACATATCTTCCAGACTCCTCTTCCGTTGCCCAGTCCAGCACTTCTAATGTCTGCACAGTCACCCAGTCCATCATGGTTGCAGAGGCACCACATGTCCTTGTTCATTCGAGTGTGGTTTCTGATGGGTGTATGATTGTATCAGACTCAACATCCAGCACCTCCTCAGATCTAGGTGCTGCAATTGACCGGATCATCGAGTCTACAATTGGACCAGACATAATACGAGGTGAGTGATTGCCTCAGTTGTCCCCACAAACAAATTATCTCAGTAATTCCTTTCCGGTATTCGATGGACACACTTTGCTTTTAAATCTAACATAATATTTCACCTTCAACTACCCATTCTTTTTGGTTTTCCCCAAACACGCACTCTTCCTATGATGGTATACAAGTATAAATGAAAGAAGTTGCCAGGGTCATCACAGTCAACTGTGTACCAGTCTCCAGAATGTTAGCTAGTAATTAGCAGTGATCCACGAGGTGTAAGAAACAATTTACAATATAAAGGAAGAAAAGCATCTCGCTCTCTGTCTCTTATTAGCAAAATGGGAATATCATCTTTAAGAATTCATTGTGATGTTACAGGGGTAATGGAGCCTCCATGCATTTCATCTAAAGGGACCTAAATCTTTAATGTTAAATAAAATGTGCCTATAATTGGACCTCTATTTCCAGCTTTTCAGAGTGCCTATTTGTTTTACCAAACTTCCTGAGGATGAACACTTTTCTATTAACTTCAGTTTTACTCCATTATATACGTATATGGTGTAATCAGATTCCAATTCAGCTTTTATATCTCTAATCTTAACACCAGGTTGTTGAGTCTGTATTGTTATACCAGGATACCTATCCCTTCAATGTCTGTTTTTTCCAGGCTTACTAATTGTATCTGTCCCTCTCTTCATTTCAATGTGTATTCTTGCCTTTGCTCCATCTACCATCTCCCCTTTCCCTTATTAGGCTGCATTGAAGTGTCAAGTGCTGAAGGTGGAGTTGCTGAAACCACCCGGTACCTTATCTTTCAAGGTCCTGATGATGGTGAGTTGGTTACCAAAAACCTTCACTTCTGTGTTTATCTTTTCATACAAAGGTTGCCCAACCGTATATTTAGTAAGCAGACACTTTAGAGGCATTTTTAACAAGGGTGTAGGTGTGTTGATGATGCACTTGCATTGTAGAAATGTTTAGTCTTCTTGATTTGGGAAAGTGATGGCTGCAGGCTTACTGGTAGGCAGGGTTGTATGCAGCAAAAAGCATATGGAAAGAAATATAGCACTGTTGTCCGTATGAAAAATTACAATTCTTAATGAGCTGCTTTACGAAACAGTCATCGGGCTCATTGTGAACGTGGTTAAAGCATGCTGAAATTGTGGAAATATTGTTGGCACAGACTTGGGGGTCATTTTCTGTATTTATCTCCATCACATCATAGTTGAAGCGACTCCCCTAAATGTCCCTGAATTTCTTCAGTGATAGTTTCAAACACTTTCCTACCTCACAGTAGCCCTTTGGTAGAGTTTAAATTTTGTCAAATCTCGTTCCTGTTTTAGGATCTCTCATGGGATCCTCACGCCTTGCAATAGAAGCTGTAACCGAGGGACCCACCTCCACATCCTTGGACAACTCTGAAGAACCAGAACCGGCCAGTGCCTCTCACCAGTTCGACATTGGAGGACATTTGATCGCAGTCCAACCTGATCAACCTTGCGATGGGCCGGAGAACTGTGAGAGAGACACTCCTTTTCAAGGGAGTGCCAGAGACACAGAAGACCCAGATTTACAGGACTTGGAGGGCATGATGGAGGTGGTGGTCGTGCAACAGTTTAAGTGTAAAATGTGCCAGTACAAGAGCATTTCCAAGAACACACTTTTCCGGCATGTGAAGGAGCGGCACTTTCCAACAGGTGAGGCTTCGTCTGCTCTCCCCTCCTTGCAACCCAGCGTTTATCTAAATGTTATAATGATGTGCTAAGCGCAATAGCATGAGAAATGGTTTCTTGCCACTTTTTTATGAAGAGCTGTTAAGGGAGGAACTGCGAGGCCATTTTGAGATTTACTCTACCATGTTGCTAAGTAAGGGCCTTAGTGATAGAATGCCTAGTGGGCATGACAAAATAATTTACATTACACTTCTTCGCTACTGAAAAACTAGGGATGCATTTTCAAGCTTTTCTGTTTTAGTGAAAATGTGGATGGCTGCAGTTTAGCAGCATGAGGTATACACATAAGAAGGATCTGCAGATAAATCTTAGTTATCGGAATAGTATAGCTGTGAAAACACAGCTGCTGCTAACCAATGGCACTACGCTGGAATAAAAAAAACAGAAAATCTTTCAGTACTTAAAACTGACAAAGACTCACTTAAGATAAGGCTGGTGCTCCCTATGAACCCCTAACTCTCGGGCGATCAATATTTATACTATAACCTGCATAACAGAGATGTACATGCATAGGATCATATGTGCCACATAAGAAAAGTAAGACATAATACAAAAAATGTATCAGGTGACTGCAGATAATGAATAGCATGAATATTTTTCAGTACAGACTGTGTGGCAATAGGACCATGGAAAATGGGGTATGAAAAAAGTGTAATCCACCTACAACTGCATGGTGTTTAACAGAGCATAAAAGTGCAAGAACATGAGACTATCTAGTCTTATTTAATAACTGGCCCAACTTACAACCACCCATTCTTGTGGTGCATATTTCAAATACAGACTGCTTAAAACATTGCTGACCAAACCAGAGGCAGTGCAGCATGGCATGGACTCCAGTCTAGGTGTAGTGAGGCACTAAAAGGTTTGCATTGATAACTCCTCTGTCACTCCAATGTGTCTTTCTGCATGTAGCCCCCTCAGCATCCAGCCTTGTCATGATATCCTAATCACCCCAATATGAGATAACAAAAGTAGGTGGGAGTAGTAGTTTGTTGCAGAATCAGTCACGCAGAGCTGCTTCTCAGAAGGGATCCACAAGTCAGGAAGGAAAAACAGTTGGCTTGGGTCTTTTTCGTCCTCCATTTCCCCTTTGGACTTGCCTCTTTATACTCTTTTCCAGGTGTCTTAAGGGGATCGAAGCATGGTGCTTGTCTGAACTTTATCTGTTCTTCCAGGTGGCAGTGTCCAAAAGAAAAGTCAACGTAAAGACGCATCACAGCAGGAAGATATGAAGAAAGAGGAAGAAGAAGAGGAGGATGATATAGTAGATGCGGGTGCAATTGATGATGCAGATGGTAATTTGGCTCTCCAGAGCTGTTGTCTTCATCTGCAACACCTTCCCCAGTGTAAAGCTTAATATTCTCTTTTTGCCCCAAAACTACAGATGACAGCGACTACAATCCAGCTGATGATGAGGCTTGCGGGAGACAGCAGAACCATCAGCTCAATGTTTCCACTTCAACCGGAGAGAGATTGCGCCGTAGGCCTGGGAGACCTTGCAAAATTCCCCGTTTGATGGACCCTTTACCACCCACAGGTAAGTGGAGTAAAACCTTCCCATTGAGCCACTGCGACAGGGTGCTTGGGGCTCAACAGCTGACTGATAGTTGCAGCTCTCTATGTCTAAATCTCAGTCACAGCGTGCCATAAATGTCATGAAACTATGTTTAAATGACTGGCCAGACTGTCTGGGGCAGTTTTCATGGATCACATGCAAATTATAGTGTAATTTAATCTTCTGAGACTAGAAGTGGTTTTGCTTTGTTTTTTGGGATAAATCTGTTAACACTCACCACCGCCATTTGGGATGGCGGCTCGTGCCTCAACAGCTGACTGATAGCTGCAGCTCTCTATGTCTAAAGCTCAGTCACAGTGTGCCATACATGTCATGGAACTATGTTCAAATGGCTTCCCAGACTGTCTGAGACAGTTTGCATGGATTGCATGCAAATTATAGTGTAATATAAACGTATGTGACTAGAAGTGTTTATTTTTTTAGGTATATCTGTAAACACTCACCACAGCCATTTGGGATGAATTAATTAAATCTGATTTTATGAACGGCTTGGTAGGGACATTTTAATCTAAACTGTTTTCTGTCCAGTGATTCCTTTTCTGTGTGTGCTGTTTCCAATTATTAATTGAATGCCCAGGTGCCTTGCCTCAACGGGAGGGCTGGGACTTCAAAGCCTCGCTGCCTCAGGACCAAGAGGCAAGAGCAGGCACTTTTTAAGCAGGAGTCTCCACTGCAGCGCAGGACGCACCTGGACATGTTCCCCCGGCCAAGAGCAGGCCCGTATGCACTCACCCACATAAGACCAGACTGGGCCATCCCTCAGGGCTCCTTTTTGTTTGCTTCCCTCATCTAACTATATCTAAGGTCAAATCTAGTGTGGTGAATTCCACAGTTAAACACCCTTGCACCAGCACTTCTGTTCTTCCCTGGTTGTCCTCTTCAGTTGGCGTGATCATCACCGAGGTAGGAAATTACCTCGGTGGAAGTACAGCAGGGCTTTGCCTCCAACATCAATGGGGTTATAGCTGACACTTCTTGCAGGGAGAGCATCACCATCATAAACCACTGAATTTGTTCCATCAATGAATGCCAACATCTTATATACCCAGATCTTGGTACTCCAACCCTCAGAGGCCACTATTCCTGAAACTTAGTTACACAGAAAACGCAAAGGTCCATCTATTTGCCAGAGGCCAAAGATCTGGTGGAGAAAAGTGTTGACTTTGCCCATCATTTCAGGAATTTCCAGAGGAAAATTTCAAAAGATTAAACCCTTGTAAAGAATTTGTTTGAGTCCTCCAACCAGTGTGTATTTATCTAGAAACTGTGGTCCCACAGTTAGTGGATTCTTTTAAAGCACTGATAAACTTGAATGAGCTCCTAATAGCTCCTCCTTCAGGTTTTAGTGTGAAGTAGACCCAGGCTGTGACACCTCCTCAGAACAACACCATTCTCTCTCTTTATGGTCCTCTAGCATACTCTATCCACAAGGATAGCATTTGAGATGGACACCCAGCTGTTAAGAGTTGGGCATTCTAATGGTCCGATGGGTCAAATTACCATTCCAATGTCTTCTATTGCTCTGGGAAGGTCAACCATGCATCCTGAGAGTTAGATAACACTGAGATGGGCAGCCCGGGCATGTGGGTTGTGCAAAGACAGAGTAAGTATTCACCAGAGCAATTGCTTCTTGATTTGCCACTGTCTGCCGCTCTCTATGTGCTGATTTTGGCCAATTTAGCCCCTCTAAGGAACAAGGGAGAAGAAATGTATCTAGAGCTTTTAAACAAGGTATACATTGGCTTAACAGGTGACTGGCTGGGGTCAATTACTGTTTCACAATCCCTGTTTCACAAAATTAACATGGCCTTTCAGAACAACTTTCTATCTCAGAATATGTTTGATACTTCCAAGAAAGGCCTTTTTCACCCTTGTAAAACTTGTGGCAAGAAAAGGCTCCATATGGATGATCCACATAAAGATTGTCTGTATTGCCTGTATCCCAAACATCAGCTAAAAGACTGCAAAATATGGCGCACCTTCTCTGCTAAAACTCTGAGGGACAGAGAAAGAAGACTTGTTACAGGGAAAACCCTGTACTTCAGGTGAGACGAGTGACGTGGACCCACGTCTAGATCTTTTGACCTAGGGCAGGCTGAGGAGGGCAGGAGGTACCACAAGGCACACCATAAATACCCTTCCAACACCTTATAAGGGTCAGCCCCCTCCCAGTCATTATCTCCACGTCACAAGAAGGAGTCCTGTCAACATTCTCCTTCCTCAGAGCCGTTGATGTAAAAAAAGGTACCTCTTAAATAGAAGTAATCGACAGCACTACAGTGGTCAATCGTATCGTATCGACAACGGCAACCACAGCTACCGTCGCCACCGTCTCGTCGACATGACAATGTCGGCGTCGGTTTTGAAAGCTCCCAATCTCATTGGCACGGGTAAGTGAGACCATGGGTTTGACGACATTGAAAAATAATAAATCTTCGTCGATGGATGTCGGCGAGATCATCTGCATCATCGACAACCCAATTGTCGTCGAAGACAACATTGGAGAAGCGTTCCTCAGCAAAGGCTTCCTTAGCTAGGACATCATCGATGGAAGCAACTCAATCGATGAAGACAACATCAACGACAACACCGTAGATAACACCAATGAAGACAAGAATATCAACAAGACCATCGTCGTTGATGCCATCATGACAACACCGTCATCGACAATACCATCATAGATGATGGCACTAACATCTACCAATAAAGATGCAAGACCTGTGGTCCCCATCTCTGTTGGTTCTCCTGAGCTTCATGCAACAGTCAGGATCACAACACTTTCCAGATCTACCTTGCATCCAGAAGATACATGCCCTAGTAAGGTAATTACATTAGTACCTAGCCACTTGCTGGACGGGAAGAGTCTGAGGACAAAGGGCCTTTTGGGGACGCAGATAGTCCATTAGAGTTGCACGTCAAATACCAGGATGATGATGATGAGTACAAACACCAGCAATATCAACCTTATTATGCACATCATAGACATTACTTCGAGACAATGCAATACATCAACAACCGTGATATACAGTGCAAATGCCTTCTTCTTTAATTCAGGACTAACAGTCCATGCTCCAAGACTATAAAAGGAGGTTTCCACTTTCAACTGATGAGCAGCCACAACAAACCTCTTCCCCTGCTACACCGAGGAACATGCCTCCACCTCTGGCAACACCTAGGTTCACATCTTGGCCTACAGTAGCTGTTCCTTCCAAAGAAGACATCACCTCCTCGTTAGATGAAAGGGAAGAAGGAGAGCTTGCCACTCCTCAACACTCTAGCGATGAGTGGGATGATTAGTTAGCCCCTACACCATCACCACCAACTCCTCATCCATCAGATTCTCCTCCTGAGGGTATAGGAGGTGTCATAATGTAATGGATAGAACCGCCAAACGCTACCACTTACCGGCAACCGTCTTGCATTCAGAATGTTTCTTCCATGATTTTAAGGAGCAGGTAAGAAAATTTGTGAGGGCAATCCCCATCATAGATTTCATCTGGAGTGAAGGCTTTAAGATTATGAAAAATCCACCCACAGTCCTGCAGTGCCTCCTCAACTGGACAAAAAATACAAGGCTACGGACGACTCTCCAGCCTGTTTGACAGGGCACCCAAAACCAGATTCTGTCATATCTCAGGCTGCTCAGACGTTCTAAGAACCCATCTGCTCCCATTTCAACCCCACCAGACAAGGAGGGCAGACATTTGGATAATGTGGGCAGGAGGTTCTCATCGATGTCAGCCATTACTCTGCGTGCTGCCAACACCCTAGGTATCTTAGGTCGCTATGACCGTCAGATGAAGTCTGACATGAATGCTTTTATCTACCTCATCCCAGAAGACAAACAACCCGAGGTACGAAAAATATCACAGGAAGGGGAGCACACATCTGCAGAAGTGATTGATTGTGCTCGCGACGTAGCCTCCACGGGCTTCATACAGTTAGCGGGAGCAACAATTGTGCGCCGTCAAGGATGGTTAAAGGAAACCTCATTCAGACCTGAGGTTCAATCCAGAACTGTAGACATGGCCTATGATGACGAAACCCTCTTTTGGAAACACATAGATGACTCCTTACTTACCATCAAGACCGATACAGAGACTGCTCACTCACTGGGTACTCTTCAATACAAGAAGCAGCCCTTTTGGGGATTCAGAAGAATAGGTTTCTGTTCTTTTCGTGGTACCTACCATAGACAGTACCAACAGTCCCAGTACAGGCCAACGTATCAACAGTCTTACCGGCAGCCATCTACAGCAGCTTACATCAGATAAGGCGGAAGAAGAAAACAAACCCCCCAAGCTCAGGAACAAAGCAGCAAACATTGATCCTAATCGGGTGCAGGCTACAGTTAAATACTTCCCACAAATCAATCCAGTGGGTACAAACATCTCAAATTATCAGCAAAATTGGGAAAGGATAACACCAGACACATGAGTGTTGGATATAGTGACTCATGGTCATATGTTAGAATTCGTACAGAAACCACCCTCTTGTGAAAACACATTCACTTCATCTTAACGTACTGAAGCAAGAAGTCTTTCAAATGCTCTCCAAGGGTGCAATAGAAGAGGTCCCTATTTATGAGAGAGGCCAAGGTTTTTTTCTCTGGGTTCTTTCTGACAAGAAAGAAGTCAGGAGAATGGAGACCGATCCTAGACCTCTGACAGTTAAACAAATTCCTGCAGAAACAATCCTTGCGTATGATCACCCTGTCGGATATCCTCCATCTTCTCAACAGTGGATATTACATGACATTGTTGAATCTCCAAGAGGCCTATTTCCACATCCTCATACACTCCAGGCATTGCATATACCTTCGCTTTACTGTAGCCGGTACCCATTATCAATTCAAGGTTCTCCCGTTCGGATTAAAGTCAGCGCCCAGAATTTTCACAAAGTGTCTTGCACCTGTTGTGGCTTTCCTCCCTAACACGGAGTTTTCAAGTTTTCCCATATTTAGATGATTGGTTGATAAAGGCACCAACTCCGCAACAGGCCTCCAATGCCACCAACGCCTGTCTAACCTTATTTCACTGTCTAGGTCTGACTGTAAATCACCAGAATTCATCCACTATTCCAAAGCACAAGATTGTCTTTTTGGGTGCAAAACTTGACATGGACAAAAACAAGGCTTATCTTTCAATAGGAAGACAGCAGACATGGCTTTCATTATCTCAAAAAGAAAGTCTGTTTCAGTGAGAGCATTCAAGTCACTTCTAGGAATGATTTTTTCGTTAATCAACTTGGTCAATCTGGCGTGACTAAAAATGAGACCATTAGAAGAGGACCTGCATCTCCGATGGAGCCATTCTCAAGGGTCCTTCAAAGACTTGACCAAAATCACAACAAGGATGTTAGAAACCCTGCAGTGGTGGTCTCAAATCAGTCATATCTCTCAGGGGTTAACTTTCCTGACTCCAATGCCAGATTTCATAATAACAACGGACACTTCTCTGGGAGGTTGGGAAGGTCGTTTGCAAAAAATGTGCATTCAAGGGAAATGTTCTGCTTCTCAGAATAAAATGCCCATGAATCTGTTGGAGTCAAAAGCAATTTCTCTTACTCTGAAAGCGTTCCTTCCTTGGATTGCAGCATCCTCAGTGTAGATCCATACGGACAACACAACAAGCATGTATTATGTCAACAACAGGGAGGAACACAATCTATCTCCCTCTCAAGAGAAGCCCAAGCTCTCTGGGAATTGCTCACTCTCCACAAAATTTCTCTGAAAGCAGAGCATGTACCGGGTATCAACAATGTCCTTGCAGACTCTCCCAGCAGGACGGAAGACAGTTGCCACGAATGGGAGCTCAATCAGAAAGAAGTAGACAAGATCTTTTGATGCTGGGGACGACCAGCCCTGGATCTTTTTGCCACTAACGAGAACGCCAGATGCCACTTTTATGCCAGTCGATTCCCACTCCTGGGGTCGTGGGGGAATGGTATTCGATGCAATGGTCTGGGATCTTTGCATACGCTTTTCTCCCCTTCCCACTGAGCCACAGACTTCTCAAGAAGATGAAATCAGAGGGTTGGCAGATCACACTCATAGCACCCAGGTGGTCCAGGCAGTTTTGGTACACGGAACTCACTCTCCTGTCGGTGGCCAATCCCATACGGTTTCCCAGTAAACACAACCAACTAACGAAGAACCAAGGGCCGATACTTCATCCGGAACAAGCCTCTCTCCATTTGCCTGCATGGCTCCTGAGTTCCATGAACATTGATCAAGAATGCAGAGTAGTTCTTTTTAGAGCAGTGGTAGAGAATACAAATAAGACTTACAGGTTCAGGTTGCGAAGATTTTTTATTTGGGGCCAGCAAAACAATGTGAATCCGTTGGAGGCTCTACCAGAGCAAATTATATTGTACCTCCTTGCTCTATCCACGACTGGGCTCAGACATGCCTCAGTTAAGGTTCACCTGGCAGCAATATCCTCATACAGACGTTCTACCGATGCACCCTCACTAGGTTCATCCAGGCTCATAAAACAATTTATGAAAGGATTGTTTCGCACTTTTGCTCCGGTGCGACCTCCCCCTCCTCAATGTCCTCTAAACATTGTCCTTTCGCAATTAATGAAAGCACTGTTCAAACCCATACACAAAGCGGATCACATGGAAGGTGGCAACTCTCCTTGCTCTTACTCCTCCCAGGAGAGTCAGTGACATACAGGCATTTACCACCAAGGAGACCTTTCTTACTTTCTCGAATGACTGTTCTTCTCAGAACAAACTCAAGATATATTCCTAAAGTGCCTTCATCTTTTCACCTAAACAAACTGGTGATATTGCGAACTTTCTTCCCAAACCCATCGACCGTGGCTGAAATAACTCTCCACACACTGGATATCAAACGATGTTTGAAATTCTACCTCCAGCTTACTGAACAATTCTGTAAGACAGACCAACTACTAGCCTCTTACAGCCAAGGTTGTCAGGGTATGGGTGTCACTAAAGCAACAATAGCCCGATGGATTGCATCACCATTCAGTTTTGTCATACAAAGGCTGGGAAACCACTAACCAACTGACCTAAAGCACACTCTACAAGATCAATCTCAACATCAGTTCCTTTGTTTCAAGGCATTGCCTTAGACAAGATATGCCAAGCTGCAATGTGTAAGTCTACACATTCTTTAGCGCAGCATTGCTGTTTGGAATCGACAGAACAGGTCGTGAGACAGGCTGTTCTATGGCATCTATTTCATTAAGGTGAGCCTCATTAGAATTTAACTTACCATTATTTCTGGCTTATATAATTCTGTGTATGTGTATATATATATATATGTTCGATGGCATGTGTAGCTGCAGATACACATGCTTTGCACATCCCGCCATCTAGTGTTGGGCTCGGAGTGTTACAAGTTGTTTTTCTTCGAAGAAGTCATTTTCGAGTCACAAGATCGAGGGACTCCTCCCATTTCGGCTCCATTGCGCATGGGCGTCGACTCCATCTTAGATTGTTTTCCCCGCAGAGGGTGAGGTAGGAGTTGTGTATTATGGTAATAGTGCCCATGCAATGGAGTAAGTATGTATGTACATAATGTGGTTTAAAGTGATATATTTACAAATTTACAAATGTTCAAGATCAACTTCAAACGGCTACAGACTCCCGGGGAGGGGGGCGGGCGCATGTGAATCTGCAGCGTCCCATGCCACGAACAGATGTACACTGGGTAAGTGACATTTTCCATTCGATGGCATGTGTAGCTGCAGATACACATGCTTTGCATAGACTAGTAAGCAGTTTTTTTCCGCCATCGGGTTCGGACGTGTTCCTTTTCGCTCCGTGTTTCGGTTTGGAAAGATAGTTAGAATCTCGGAAAATTCGACAGTATTGCTAGCGTTCGGTATCGGGTTAGTTACAACAGATCGACACCGACTTTTGAAGAGCTCCGGTGGCCCTTCGGGGTTTTTTCGATTCCCCCGTTGGGGCCTGGTCGGCCTGACCACGTGTCTTTTTAAGGCTGATGGAACGGACCCCATTCCGCTTCTGCCCCAAATGCCACAACAAGTATCCATATACAGATCAGCACCTGGTCTGTAACTTGTGTTTGTCTCCAGAACACAAAGAAGATACTTGTGAAGCCTGTCGAGCGTTTCGGTCGAGGAAGACACTAAGGGGGTCATTCTGACCCGGACCGCCGGGGCCAGGGTCGGCGGGAGCACCGCCGACAGACCGGCGGTGCCCCGCAGGGCATTCTGACCGCCGCGGTTCGGCCGCGATCAGATGCGGGAAACCGGCGGTCTCCCGCCGGTTTCCCGCTGCCCTGCAGAATCCTCCATGGCGGCGGAGCGCGCTCCGCCGCCATGGGGATTCTGACACCCCCTACCGCCATCCTGTTCCTGGCGGGTCTCCCGCCAGGAACAGGATGGCGGTAGAGGGTGCCGCGGGGCCCCTGGGGGCCCCTGCAGTGCCCATGCCAATGGCATGGGCACTGCAGGGGCCCCCGTAAGAGGGCCCCACAAAGTATTTCAGTGTCTGCTATGCAGACACTGAAATACACGACGGGTGCAACAGCACCCGTCGCACCTTCCCACTCCGCCGGCTCAATTCTGAGCCGGCGTCCTCGTGGGAAGGTTGATTTGCCCTGGGCTGGCGGGCGGCCTTTTGGCGGCTGCCCGCCAGCCCAGGGCAAATCCCAAAATACCCTCAGCGGTCTTTCGACCGCGGAGCGGTATTTTGGTGGGGGAACTTTGGCGGGCGTCCTCCGCCGCCCGCCGAATTTAGAATCACCCCCTAAGAGACCGAAGAGCAAGAAGACTGCAAATGGCGTCGGCGCCGACAGGACAAACACGCTTGGAGGAGGAAGAAGAAACCTTTTCCATCCAGGACTCGGAAGAGCTCGATCCCGAAGAGACGCCTAAAACCGTGAGTAAGACGTCGACACACAAAACTCACGAGAAGACCACAAAAGCCCAGGGGACGCCACCGCCAGCAGGCCATGGCTTAACCCGAAAAATAGGTGACCGACCATCGGCACCGAAAAAGGGCACGCATGTGTCGAAGTCATCCGACTCCGGTCGAGATACCGGCACACAGCAAACTCGAGCCCGAGACTTCGGGTCCGAGCAAGTTCGGCACCGAGAGAGCGGCACCGAAACAAGTCGGCACCGAGAGAGCGGGATGCCGAAAATAAAGAAGGTGTCGTCGGAGCCGAAAAAGGCTACCGAAAACATTTCTATTCCGAAACATCCAGCCTCGGAACCGAAATCAGGTTCCTACACAGAGGAACAGGGACTGTCCTCCCAAATGCAAGGACATAAGTTCGGACAAGAACTACAGTCAATGGAGCCAGACTACACCTAGAGAAGACTCCACATCCAAAAGGACACAGGGAAGATAAGTACTCTTCCCCCAATTAGGATGAAAAGAAGACTTGCCTTTCAAGAAAAGGACAAACAGCCACAGGCAAAGGTGGCAAAACAAACAACACCACCACCATCCCCACCACCATCAACGCACACATCACCGGTAGCCACTCCACCACTGATGCAGTCCCCAACTCATACTGGAATGAGTCAGGATGATCCCGACGCATGGGATCTTTATGATGTGCCAGTGTCAGATAACAGCCCAGACTGTTACCCAGCGAGGCCGTCGTAACCTGAGGACAGTACAGCTTATACACAGGTGGTGTCAAGAGCAGCTGCATTTCATAACGTCACCTTGCACGCAGAACCTATTGAGGATGACTTTTTGTTTAATACACTATCCTCCACTCATAGCCAATATCAAACCTTACCTATGCTACCCGGAATGCTAAAACACTCCAAACAGGTGTTTCAGGAGCCTGTGAAGGGCAGGGCCATAACTCCAAGAGTAGAAAAAAAGTACAAGCCACTGCCAACAGACCCTGTATATATCACGCAGCAATTAACACTAGACTCTGTGGTAGTAGGGGCAGCTCGCAAAAGAGCAAACTCTCACACCTCAGGAGACGCACCACCTCCAGACAAGGAGAGTCGCAAGTTCGACGCTGCGGGGAAAAGGGTTGCAGCACAAGCTGCCAACCAATGGCGTATTGCCAACTCACAGGCACTGCTGGCAAGATATGATAGGGCTCATTGGGACGAAATGCAACATTTCATTGAACACTTACCCAAGGAGTTCCAGAAGAGGGCACAACAAGTGGTGGAAGAAGGACAAAGTATCTCAAATAATCAGATACGGTCAGCAATGGATGAAGCAGATACAGCTGCTAGGACAGTAAATACAGCAGTAACCATAAGGAGACACGCATGGTTGCGTACGTCAGGATTTAAACCGGAAATACAACAAGCCGTGCTTAATATGCCTTTTAACTGACAGCAGTTGTTTAGGCCGGAAGGTGGACACTGCTATTGAAAAACTTTAAATAGACACTGATACGGCCAAAGCCATGGGCGCACTCTACTCCCCTCAGAGCAGAGGCACATTTCGCAAAACGCAGTTTAGAGGGGTGTTTCGAGGACAAACTACAGAACCCACAACCTCACAAACAAGGCCCACTTACCAAAGCCAATATCAGCGGGGAAGTTTTCGGGGACAATATAGAGGGGGACAATTCCAAAAGAGTAGAGGAAAGATCCAAAGTCCCAAAACTCCTCAAAACAAGCAGTGACTTCCAAGGCACAAATCCCCAACAGCTAACACCTGTGGGGGGAAGACTAACCAAGTTTTACAAACATTGGGAGGAAATAACTACAGACACGTGGGTCCTAGCAATTATCCAGCATGGTTATTACATTGAATTTCACAAATTCCCTCCAAACGTCCCACCGAAAACACACAATATGTCAAAACAACACATGGATCTTCTAGGACTAGAGGTCCAAGCGTTGCTACAAAAAGGAGCAATAGAATTAGTACCAATTCAACAGAAAAGAACAGGAGTTTACTCTCTGTACTTTCTCATACCAAAAAAGGACAAGACTCTTAAGACCCATATTAGATCTCAGAACATTAAATACCTACATCAAATCAGATCACTTTCACATGGTGACATTACAGGACTTAATCCCACTGCTCAAACAACAAGACTACATGACAACACTAGACCTAAAGGATGCATACTTCCATATACCGATACATCCTTCACACAGAAAGTACTTAAGGTTTGTATTCCAAGGGGTACATTACCAATTCAAAGTGTTACCATTCGGGATAACAACTGCGCCAAGAGTTTTTACAAAATGCCTGGCAGTAGTAGCTGCTCATATCAGAAGGCAGCAAATACATGTGTTCCCGTACCTAGACGATTGGTTAATCAAAGCCAACACGCAAGAACGGTGTTCACAACACACAAAGTATGTCATAGAAACCCTCCACAAACTAGGTTTCTCACTCAACTACACAAAGTCACACCTTCAGCCGTGTCAAACACAGCAATACTTTGGGGCGACAATCAACACAACAAAAGGGATTGCCACTCCAAGTCCGCAAAGGGTACAGGCATTTCACAATGTAATACAGGCCATGTATCCAAAACAAAAGATACAAGTCAAGATGGTGATGAAACTACTAGGCATGATGTCCTCATGCATAGCCATTGTCCCAAACGCAAGATTGCACATGCGGCCCTTACAACAGTGCCTAGCATCACAATGGTCACAGGCACAGGGTCAACTTCTAGATCTAGTGTTGATAGACCGCCAAACATACACCTTGCTTCAATGGTGGAACAATATAAATTTAAACCAAGGGCGGCCTTTCCAAGACCCAGTGCCTCAATACGTAATAACGACAGATGCCTCCATGATAGGGTGGGGAGCACACCTCAACCAACACAGCATCCAAGGACAATGGGACACTCAGCAGAGACAGTTTTACATAAATCACTTAGAACTACTGGCAGTGTTTCTAGCGTTGAAAGCATTTCAACCTATAATAAGACACAAACACATTCTTGTCAAAACAGACAACATGACAACGATGTATTATCTGAACAAACAAGGAGGAACACACTCAACACAGTTGTGTCTCCTGGCACAAAGAATATGGCATTGGGCGATTCACATCCGCATTCACCTAATAGCACAGCATATTCCAGGGATTCAGAATCAGTTAGCAGACAATCTCTCTCGGGATCACCAGCAGATCCACGAATGGGAGATTCACCCACAAATACTAAACACCTACTTCCAAAGATGGGGAACACCACAAATAGACCTATTTGCAACAAAAGAAAACGCAAAATGCCAAAACTTCGCATCCAGATACCCACAGGATCAGTCTCAGGGCAATGTGTTATGGATGAGTTGGTCAGGGATATTTGCATACGCTTTTCCCCCTCTCCCACTCCTTCCATATCTGGTAAACAAATTGAGTCAAAACAAACTCAAACTCATACTAATAGCACCAACTTGGGCAAGACAACCCTGGTATACAACACTACTAGACCTCTCAGTAGTGCATCATGTCAAACTACCAAACAGACCAGATCTGTTAACCCAACACAAACAACAGATCAGACACCCAAATCCAGCATCGCTGAATCTAGCAATTTGGCTCCTGAAGTCTTAGAATTCGGACATCTGGACTTCACACAAGAATGTATGGAGGTCATAAAAGAAGCTAGGAAACCAACCACAAGACATTGCTATGTAAATAAGTGGAAAAGATTTGTTTATTACTGCCATAATAAACAAATACAACCCTTAGACGCATCTGCTAAAGACATTGTCCGCTACCTACTGCACTTACAAAAGTCAAAGCTAGCTTTCTCATCTATTAAAATTCATCTCACCGCTATTTCAGCTTATCTGCAAATTACACATTCAACATCACTATTTAGGATCCCAGTCATAAAGCCTTTTATGGAGGGTCTGAAAAGAATTATCCCACCAAGGACGCCACCAGTTCCTTCGTGGAACCTTAACATTGTCTTAACACGGCTCATGGGTCCACCGTTTGAACCCATGCACTCATGTGAAATACATTCTAATTGCCATCACATCTCTAAGAAGAGTAAGTGAGATACAAGCATTTACCATACAAGAACCCTTTATTCAAATACACAAGCATAAAGTAGTTTTACGAACAAATCCTAAGTTCTTACCAAAAGTCATATCACCGTTCCACTTGAATCAAACAGTGGAACTACCAGTGTTCTTTCCAGAGCCAGATTCTGTAGCTGAAAGAGCACTAAATACATTAGACATCAAAAGAGCGTTAATGTACTACATTGACAGAACAAAACAAATTCGAAAAACCAAACATTTGTTCGTTGCTTTCCAAAAACCTCATACAGGAAACCCAATATCCAAACAAGGCATTGCTAGATGGATAGTTAAATGCATTCAAACCTGTTATCTCAAAGCAAAAAGAGAACTGCCTATAACACCAAAGGCACACTCAACTAGAAAGAAAGGTGCTACCACGGCCTTTCTAGGAAACATTCCAATGACTGAAATATGTAAGGCAGCCACATGGTCTACGCCTCATACGTTTACCAAACACTACTGCGTGGACGTGTTAACCACACAACAAGCCACAGTAGGACAAGCAGTACTACGAACTTTGTTCCAAACAACTTCAACTCCTACAGTCTGAACCACCGCTTTTGGGGAGATAACTGCTTACTAGTCTATGCAAAGCATGTGTATCTGCAGCTACACATGCCATCGAACGGAAAATGTCACTTACCCAGTGTACATCTGTTCGTGGCATGGGACGCTGCAGATTCACATGCGCCCGCCCGCCTCCCCGGGAGTCTGTAGCCGTTTGAAGTTGATCTTGAACATTTGTAAATTTGTAAATATATCACTTTAAACCACATTATGTACATACATACTTACTCCATTGCATGGGCACTATTACCATAATACACAACTCCTACCTCACCCTCTGCGGGGAAAACAATCTAAGATGGAATCGTCGCCCATGCGCAATGGAGCCGAAATGGGAGGAGTCCCTCCATCTTGTGACTCGAAAAAGACTTCTTCGAAGAAAAACAACTTGTAACACTCCGAGCCCAACACTAGATGGCGGGATGTGCAAAGCATGTGAATCTGCAGCGTCCCATGCCACGAACAGATGTACACTGGGTAAGTGACATTTTCTATATATATATATATATATATATATATATATATATATATATATATATATATATATATGTGTGTGTGTGTATATTTAATTTGATATACAATTGCTTCTAATCAATATGCAATTATTGCCTGACTTACTTTATATATGAATGTATATTTACAATTCCTATATTAATAGGATTGTTCATATGAACTGAAATGCTCACACCCACCATCACTATGGGCATAACAGATATTTTGAGTACTGCTGGCTATTTAGATTCAAGCATGTGAATTTATGAAAGATCCAATACTGGATATGAAAACAAGTTACTTACCAGTAACTACAGTTAACCAGTATTGGTATCTTTCATAAATTCACATGCAACCCACCCTCTACCCCTGTGAGGCTCACCTTCCTTTTCAGCATATATTCTTCACTCTTGTGCCAGAAAATCTGAGGGAAGGAGCCTCTTTTGGTAATATTCTAGAGGGTGCTGGTGCCTGATTGGTCATAGGTCAAGTTTGGGTCTTTTTTTAAGGGACATGGATAGACTATTGCCCTGATTACAACATTGGTGGTATTGACCGCCTACCGCCACGGCAACGGCCGCCAACATGCCGCCGCCGTGGCTACCAGTGGGAAACGCATATTATGACTGCCAACGGTATTCAGCAAGAAATCTGGCGGAACACCGCCCCCGGTCATGGCGGCGCTGCTGACAGCAGCACCGCCACGCCAGCAAAACACCGCCAACCGTATCATGAGCAATGATACGGCCTGGCGGTGTTTCGCTGGTGGGCGCTGCTGCTGATAGCAGCGCCGCGGACCGTCTCCAGCCGGAGGACCCCCCTTCAACCAGGTAAGTCGTGTTCTGTGATCGGAGAGAGGGGTGGGGTGTGTTGTGTGTATGTGGGTGTGTGTGTGTGTATGTTTTGGGATGCGTGCATGCGGATGTGATTCGCGTTGGATGCATGCGTGAATGAGTGATTGTGAGTGTTGTGTGTTGTGGCTGCATGTGTGTGACAAGCTACGTTGGTGTGTGTTGTAGTGTGTGGGTATGTATGTGTGCATGCGTGGGTGGAGGTGGGTATGCATGTGTGCATGTGTGTATATGGGTGCGCGTGTTGGTGTGTATATGTGCGGGGGGCAGGAGCGGGTGGGGGAGGGTGGAGGAGGACTCTGGGGAGGGGTTAGGGTGAGGGGGGTACCTCTATCAGTGCCGGGGAATGGATTCCCTGGCACTGATAGTGCCTACCGTCATGGTTTTCATGGTGGTAAGTTTGGCACGAAAACCACGGCGGTAGGCCGGGTCGTAATCTCGAGGGTGGGAATGTGATGGCTGCCGGGCTGGAGACCGAAGTCTCCAGACCAGCGGCTGTTACCACCCTGGCAGTCGCTGTGTTAAAGTGGCAGTGTTGGATGGCGGTCACCGCCAGGGTCCAAATCCCATTTTTTTTCCGCCGCTTTAACACCGACTGCCAGGGTTGTAATGAGGGCCTATATGTTTAAGTTTGCTAGCATTATAGCCTATGGTTATTCTTAATTACTGCTTTTCTAAGGTACCATGGGACTCCACTTCGGGGATGATTCAAGCATGTGAATTTATGAAAGATAACAATACTGGATAACTGTAGTTACAGGTAAGTATCTTGTTTTCTTCCTTCCGCTGTTGAAGAAAATGAATTTTAAACAAGTTAAACCAAAACGTTTTCTATCTTCAATTTTTCCCTGCTATGCACATTTGTAACCATGTTGCTTGTTTTCTTTCTGGGGCAGAGAGAGTCAGGAGTCTATAGGATTCTGATGGAATTGTATGTTAGTTTTATGTGTATTTCTCTTGAATGTATCTTTTATCATTGATTGTTTTAAACAAATAAAGATGAATTGATTGATTGATTAGTAACTGAACATTGAGAATAAACTACCCTAATTTGTACAATGCTTTCCCCAAATTCAATCATGAATCTTGGTCTTATAAGCATGGCCATGCCTTATCTAAACTATGGCTTGATAAGGGATCTCAGATACCACTTCATGATTGCTGAAATCCTGATGGCAGAAGCCATATCTAAAAATGTATGCAGTTGTGTAAGGAATGCTATGTGATTGTACACAATGAGAGGAATCCAGTTCTTACAGGTCTTCTGTATTGCTAACATTGAGTGACATCTATCAGTAAAGTTATAAAACAGAACTAGACAAGTAGGTTAACATCTTTGTTTATTGCCTTTTCCATTGCATTAGTAACTGAGGGCGAGCCTGTCATAAACTCACAGACCAGTCAGAGCTCTGGGGCTTGCAGCTTGATGGACCCAGAAAAAGAAGCCATGTCAAAAGTTGATAATCCCATAGGTGAGCCCAGCATCAGTCAATCCGATTCAGAGAACAAAGATCCCACCTCCAATACCGTACCGGAACACATAGATGTACTTCTAAGGAGACGAGGCCGTCCATCAAGGCATTTCTTGAACAAAAAGTACAGAAAATACAGGGGACGAAGGTGAGTGGTTGAAAGCTGATATCCAAATGCTCTTAAGTTTCTAAATAGGTGGATGAGAACGGCAGAGAACATGAGAGGGTCTGGAGTTGTGCATAACAGAGAAAGAGTGAGTGAAAGATGAATTTGATGTGTGTAATGTTTATCTAGTTCATCAGTTTGTCTAGTACATATTTAGTGTCTTTTTTTGACAAAAATTAGAAAGGTTTTCTGTTAACCAAGTAGGATCTCTTAATTATTATTGTTAAATAGTATATGTATGTTTGTCTTAGATCCAAGAATCTTAGAGATGCCTCTAACTGCACAATGTATTTAGGCATATGCTTACACTTCATACAACTGTTTTCTTAGACCTTCATAGCAGGAACTTAGCAGAATTGTTTTTTTGGTTAGCTAAAGAGAGCTACAAACATGTGTGGCTTCATATGAGCTACCAGTAATGCTAGTGAGCCAAAAAGAGTTTGTAAATGCCTTGATATTACCAGCGCATAGAGTAAAATGTCTTGCCTTACCCAGATAATGCTTATCTTGCTTGCCGTCTAGGAAGTAAAACATGTAGTAGGATTTATGAAAGTAAGGCAGATCCTAATCAGACAAAATGTATCATATGCTAACAGTGCGTAAGCATCCGAAGTTGAAAAGGTTTGAATTCACAATGCCTAAGTTTTATGTCTGTAACTAAGATGATGCTTCTAAAGTTGGACAATGAAGTCCCCAAAAATCTAGGACAAAAAGAAAGATAAGCCAAAGAGGCCAATCAGATGTTGAGATTGTTCTATAAGGTAGATTGTTTGGCACCTTAGTGGATATAAAGAAAGAGCTTCTTTAATGTAGAGACCAAGGCCAGGTCTGCACACGGATCCTACTATATGCACCAAAGGTTTCAATCTAAGTGGTTTGCATCCTTTATCGAAAACAGTAGCCACCCTTCTTCGATCATATCATGCAAGTGAAACTAGGTATAATTCTTAATGTCCAGTACCATCATCGGGTGCAGAGTGCTGCAGGGATCCATCCTTGAAGCAGGTCCTCTGTGACACTTGTCTTGTTACCTTGACCACACCTAGCTATGAGCTTGGGTCTCATACACTTGATCCTTGAACTCGACATGGCCATCACTGGTAACTTCTTTTGTTGCCCTCTGAGTGAGAGTGGCCATTCCATCATCTTTCTAGCAACCAAAGCTCCAGCTGGGAATACTTCCACTTCTGAATTTTGTAGAAAAATGTGCTGGTCTTAGCAGTTGTCATTTCATTTATTTTGCCAAGGGATTTGCACTGGGATTACAAGGCATCATTTTGCACACCCTACAGAAACAGAAGTACCTTGCCACCAGATTTATCTTATGTTTAAAGAATTTAAATGACATCCCCCCAGCACTAAAGGCTTTGCCCTGTCTGCCAGCTAAACAAAAGGTGAATTCAAAACACCATGCTTGATCCCCAGAGCTATCACAGGCTTTGCATTAACTGAATGTTTAGGCTTCTGTGTGGGATCTGAAATACTTCAAACAATATTAATAACAAAAATAATGAAAATAATGCATTATCTACATTCACCCTTTTAAATAGCCATTCAAGGAATTGGAACACAAGGTTAAAAATTGGGAAATTGTAAGAAAAGACATTGGTCTCTGTCAGACAGGCAGTATGCTCAAGGCTCCTTAAATGCAATCTAGTGTCACTTTGGTTAGTTTATTTGTATTTATTAATTTATCATGCAAAAAATATCTATTTCTAAAAGCTATGCTTACAAAGCAGCAGTACCATGATAATGTAAATTGTATACAGTTTTGGTGGTAACATATAGTTGTAATTTATATATATATATATATATTTAAGTGTTTAAATGAAAACTAAAATGCAGACTTAAAAACTATTAACAGTTTACAGGCTAGAGAACTAGTGCAGGGGTGTGGAATTTAATAAAATATCTATTTGTCCATGAGACTGGTTGCTTCATAAATCTTCATGTCCTGTAAAAGAATATACTTGTTCCTTTTGTACCATTTAGTGCAGCTACAAATTATGGCAGCAATCTAATTATATAAGACCTCTGGCAATAGCCTTTCTGATTATGCCAGGGATAATACTATAGTAAGGCTTTAATACTAGCAATTTCCTCATTTTTACCACCCTTCCGCATACCTACAAACTGGGGCCTAAGGTAGCTGTAAGCAATAGTTCCAAGGTTGGAAGCCCTTTTGAGTCTGTGCTATCCTACTAACTTGCATGTTTGGAAATTTACTCCTGACAAGGGCAGAAGTAAAGCTTCTTCTGTTGTTGGGAAACAAGTGGATGGAGGGAAAGTGAACTTGTAAATGCTCAACAGATTTTACCATGATGAAATATGCACATGCATTTTTGCTCATGCTAACTTACAGTTCACAAATACTTTCAAGGACTAAAATTATCTCTGTACATTCTTGTGAGTTCATGAAATATGGTAATCGGCACTAATGCAAAGACAAACCATGGGTGCACCTTTGTGACTTTCTTTAGGAATTGGGACCCTGATTAGGTCTGGCGTAAACCAAGACCTATGTTTTTATTAAAATTCTATCCCTCTCTCTATATTTATCTAGCTTTTGGCTGACTTTATTGTGAGTGATAGCAATCTGCTCATTCACAAGGAGCACATTGGCACGCAAAGTAATTTTGTTCAGTGCCATGAACTACTATGTTAATGTGTGCTTTTGAAACCAAAAAATATGTTTGCTTTTTGCCAATGTTTGTTACAATGGTGAGGGCTCAGCAGCTTCCACAACAATAAAGTCTTACAAAAGCCATGTCAAAAAAGACATACATTGACAACACCAAAAGACTGACCACTAATTTTGAACCTGTTGGCTTTGCAAATACTTGTTTATTTTCATGTTTCCCATAATCTTGTTGAAACTGGTTACACTGATTTTCCATTATGAATATTTTTGGGAAATACTGGCATGCATCAACACATTTTGCTGAATGATGCTTCAAAGTAATAGTACCTACAATTTCACAGTAGTTTAGCAAAACATGTTTTTCGTAGTTGCATTTGTTTTCTTGTGAGCATTTTATTTTGAAAACAAAAAATCATTAATCTTGTGTTCAAGCTTCTGCATATATTTGCATTTTATTAGAGAGCATTCTGGGAGCAATATATATAGCCTCATATTTTTAAACTTTGCAAATGTTTGTACAATTTGTTTTACTGGAACCACTATCAGTAGTGCAGTCCAAGCTTACAATATTTATTTAGATTGCTCAGCTTGATAATAAAGGCTTTGCATTCATGAATCATAAATACAACTTCGAACAACATTAACATGTAGACACAAATATTACCTCAACTGCAGAGAAGTCCCTTTTCTGCTTCATAATGTGGTACTGTAAACTGGCAGTCAAAGGGTTTTTTCTGGAGAGGGTAGGGCCTACTTGTCCCAAGGACAAAGTAAACATGAAATCTTGTTGTCCTTGACCTCAAAGGATATGTCCTGGGCGTCAGGCTGTAGGAATTTCACACCCCTATAGGGTATTTTTATACTTATCTATGTAATGCAGAAGTTTGCAAAAGTTAGTTGATAGTAATTAATTGTCACAACTTTCATGCCAATGTTTGCGAGTCTTGTGTGCATTTGTTTTAAAGCAGGGAACAAAGCAGGCAGAGTGCACTTCAACTGGGACCTGGTTGCAGAGGTATGATCTGAGTAGCCTGAATGAGTGGAATTGCGAGGCAGCACAGGGACGTTTTGGAGAGACACAATAGTTCAGGGTTAATCAAGCACATGTTTCAAGAAGGCACATCTATTTGTAGCACTCAAATTAAATAGGTGTGGAAAGGATCATTTTTAAATCTGAAAAACAAAATTAGCAGTTTGTGTGAGGCCTGTGTTGTGCAGTTAAGCAGGTGATTGAATTGATACGGTAAGTCGTATCATTGTGTTTAAGAAGATTGTAAAAGGTTATTATACCATAGTTTATTACTTTCTCTAGTGAAAGGAACTAATATTGGTGAAACCCCACTAGTAGGCTGTTGAGGCAACTTAGTTTGATCAGAATACTTGTAGAGCACAGTGTTTTGTTCCTTTGATGGGACACACGTTGACATATAGATAATACTTGAGACTGAGTGACAAGATGGTGTCACCTGTACTGTAAAAAGAGAAAAACAGGGGGCCAACTAGCTGTCCTTGGGGTGAACTGTTGGTTCTAGGCTTACTGAAAATTAAACTTTGCATTTGTTGCATTTTTAGGTCTTAACAATGCTGCATTGAAAAGCTTTTTCTTTTGTGTAACTCAACATCTCTTGAAAGTATCTATCTTTTGTAATCATTTTTTGTGATGACTAGGTTATCTTAATCCATTATTCCCACATCTTTTTTTCCTCAGCTGTTTTTCTAGGCACTGTACAAGCTTATTTTAATAGAATGCTGTTTGTAGTGTGGAAAGGTCCAAAGAAATGATCACAGAATATGCATTATTGCCTGTTTTGTGGACATTCACTCTGAGTTAGTGCCTAATAAGCAAGAATAGTCCTGAATAGACAAAGAGGAGATCAGCTTGCCCTAAGCTGAAAGTGCATTTGTTGCTCTTCAGTTCTCCTCTTGAGATTTCTTACTCAGTGTCTGGATCCAGGTCCAGCAAAAGTGCATGGTGGAATCACCTATAGAAAGGAACTTGCTGAGTCTCTCACATCGGGAGAAGTCAGTAAGGGCGCTAATGTAACAGTTGCTGCATGTAATACATTGTTCAGCGCCAAGAGATTCGTGGCTGGCCTGTTCAGTGTTGAGAATTCTTTTGTTTTTTAGATCTCATGCAGTGTGAAGAACTTCAATTTCAAGACATACATTGTTGCCCATATTAAATCCTGTACCATGCAGCTTTAGGCCATAGTTTGAGGGTGCGCCAATGGAACCCAGTGTCATTTCAGGCATACATATTTGAATCCTAGCTGCCACTGCACTGCCAGTAGGCCATCAGAAGACGAGGCAGTCACTGTGGCAAAGTCTTTGCCCTTGTAAGAATGAGATACTCTTACTGAACAGTGCATATATATTTTCATTGTCTAAGAAATACAACATTTCATTAGCATACCTCTTCTCTAAACTTGTAGCAGTTCCTCTTAGTACTTCACAATATTTATACATAAGATCACTAGACCTGCTACCAATTTCAGTATTTCTACATCTCATTCTTGACAGGAAATCCTCTCTTATCTGAAATGGTGCAGCTTTGCATGTTTTTTAATCTAAACTCTGTTTATTAAAACAAATAGAACATCCCTACAGCACCAGTGTCTCAATCTCCAGTTAACATAAAGAAAGAACAGCCTATCAACATTGGCCAGGGATGGCAGACAATTACCGTTTCTTTCTCTGAGGTATACTCTCAATCCCTCAATATTCTTGCTTAATGCCTTGATATACAACTTATATCAGGCTGAATGCTCCTGTTGCCAACAACGCCAACACTTTTCAGTCCTGAATGAACAATGTGGCAAATTGGATGGCTGCCAACACACTTAGATTAAACCCTGATAAATTGTAAATCTTGGTTATTTTGCATTCCTCCATCTATCTCTGCCTCTACATGGTAGTGTAATCAGTTAGACTCTCTCCCAGTTCCTAAAAACAGCTTGGAGTCCCTGCTTTATAGTTACTCCATGCTTGCCCAGTTTACCAAAATAATGACCACCTGCTTCCTACTGATCCAAACTCTGAGGAAAGTTCATCCTTGCCTTTGTTTTCTCAAATGTTTCTGGATTCCACTGCTGTTCTGAGTAACTTGAAATATGTAAGCGCAATCTGATTAACATGAGCACAGTCACAGGGAGTCCAAGAGACTGTGCATTTAAGAACAGATTCTACACCGTGGGATGCCTATCAACAGGTGCTTTAATCTGATCTGTCAGATTTTGAAGTGTGACACAGCAGCATTGTAGTCAGATTTCTGTTAACTAACTACCCCAAGGAGCTAAATTTCTTATTCAGTGTTGCCCTCCTCACCCCCCACCTGTGATGCCATCCAAGGCTCTGGTATGTTGTCAGCCAATGTGAAGCTGCAGGGATCTGTCTTAGACAGTGCGAGGGATGGAGGATGCACTCAATCTGGAAGAGATTCCTCTGGCACCATTTTCTCCACAGTAGGACGAGTACGGACGAGGTACCTCTGCTGACACTCTTCCCCGGACTTCCACCACAAGTTGGAGGATTTTCCATTAACATTGAAGTCTATATTGCAGCACTAAATATTCACCAAAGAATTATCTTCAGATATCTGTGGCCAACATCTGATCAACGCAACAAAAGTGTTTGCTTAATGGCATATTTGCACATAACAGTTGGGCATTGGAGTGGGGGGTGTGACGTTAATTTTGAAGGTTGCATATTATCTTTGTTGTTTTGAAAAGTGAGACTTCAGTCTCTTCCTCTGTCCTATAAGTGCCTTGTTTCGTTCCAAAGTCCTACTAGCCTTTATTCAAGGAAATCTGGATGGAAAAGCTTGATAACAATAATTTATACAAGTAGCAAAAATGTGATACATCTGGAGGTTAGGGTGTTACAGATCCTTTCATTAACAACAGCTAAACTGTCTGTTCCTGTAGCTGCTACCTTAACACAAACAGATCACAATTCAGGCGATGGCAATGATTAGCAGGCCTTGAGGAAGAGCCCAGAGAACAGAAACCCGATCTGCACACAGTAGCCATGTATGCAACAGGAATTGTTATTGGCAATATGATATCCCCATAGTGTCTGTATTACTGAGACGTTCATGATTCCCACTTTTCATTTAATTTCATTTATTTCTACCTCTGTAAGCTTCAAAATGCTTTTCTTTTTAGCCTGACCTCTTTTTATTTCACACATATCTTTCTGTCTCTTGGTAGTTACAGAATGGGAGAACTATTTTGGCTAGAGGTTACAAGATCAAGATTATAAATAAAAGAAGTGGAAAACAGACGTTATTCTTATTATAAGGAAATTGATGGCAATGGAAAGTGATTACTCAAAAGTGGTATGGAGAGAGTGATGTAGGGAATGGAAACCACCTCATCAGGACCTGGAAGTGGATGGCACATTTATGAATTTGGTTGAGATATGATCAACATGATTGGAGAGGAAGGCATCCAAAGATTGTAGAGAATGCTGCACTGGAAGGAATCAATCAGTTGTTTGTGCGATGTACGGAAAGCGATGAAGATTTAGGAAGGGAAAAACTCATTAATGGGGCCAGTGATGGTAGATGAGTGTAAGTGAGTGCCAGAATGTTTTTTAGAGAGATGGCTGTGAAATACATTACTAATTTACAGAGAGGTAAGAGAATGACTCTGAATTTTATCATTTTGCCAGATATTACTACAAGTCCAACAAACCTCTACTGAGACCCTTCCTCTGTCGAATCTGTGGTTCTCGCTTCCTGACACATGAAGATTTCAACTTTCATGTACGCTCACACGAGGGCTCCGATCCACAACTCTTCAAATGTCTTCAGTGCAACTACCATTGCCGGCGCTGGTCTTCTCTGAAGGTGATAGATCAAAAACCCACACCTTTTATCTTCTCATTGGTATTAGTAAGTATGGTAAACAGATGAGAGGTTTAGTGATAAGAGTATCACAGAAGCGAAATCTCCTGTGCTAAACAGTGTCAAACTAATCAGTAATTCTAACAGTTGCACATTCTGCTTTTGGCTTTGCACTGCACCACCTGCACTGCAGTGGGATAAGGTGGAGAAAACACAGTGGATTTAGCGAATTTGTGTGGAAAAGTGATAGAGAAATAGGCTTTAGATGCATCTGGACTCCTTGGCTGGATCAGTTTTTCAAACTAATGGTCCCTTCAGCTTATTCAGATCTCTGATGGGGTGCCCTCCCCACACCAAGCAGACATCTCTTTCTGGTGGCAAATCTCCAAAATATTTCTTATCTCTCTGCTTTTCAGTGTCTTTTCTTTGTGTCTCATTTCTGCTTATGATCCTATCCACAACTATTTCTGTAGAGTCAAGATGCCATTATAGCAATTCAGGATCCATGTGGGTTGGCAGCACAAAGTTCCCTTTCATTAAACGTACCTGTAATGTTTTAAGACCTTTTTATTAGGCTGTCTGTTTTAGTAATAAACAGTTCATTTTCCTTGTCCATGAGGGGCAGCTCTTCACTTACAGTAAATCACAAAAATTGTAACATTGGTTTCCTCCCATGATGGAATGGCTACTAGTATTCTGCAAAGGTTCCATGAATCTGGACAAAAAAAATCCCTTTAACCGTGCCCCATCAGAAATCGGACAATTGTGCTTCCTTGTTTTGTACTTTTGTGGTAGTGGGAGCTCCATTCTGCAGCAGGTTATGATCCTCAGAAGATAAAGTACAGTGCTCAGGGTCTCAAAGACAAGTAAGACAAATCACCCAAACATCAGCATTGAATTGTTTATTAAACTGCTTCATTCACTATTCTGGCCTTAACCCGCACAGTGACTTGCTGTTTAAAAACATCTTCCCCAGCTCATGAAGTTGCCACTTTGTGCAAAAGGAACAGAATGAACCTACAATTCAGATTCCCCATTTATGATGTCAGCTACCCTGTCTCAGCTACTAAATGCAGAGCAGCACCCTCACAAGCCCTCGAAGAAGAAGCTGAATCTCTGCCACGTGACCTAATGTGGCTGCAATTTTGAAGTCAGTGTGTGAAGTGTTGGTGGATGCATGCTGCTTCAGTTTTTCCTCTCTCCTGCGTTACTTTCATTCAAATCTGCGATTCCACTGTCATCCATTTCCCCTTCTAGAGGCTTTCCTTGAGGGGGAGAAGTCATTACCATGCTGTTGGTGTCACCGTGTAGAGCTGTGTATGTGAGCTACCTCCCGATTGCCGGAGCCTCCGCTTGTCTCTTCAAAAGCTGTAGAGATGAGAAAGATGAGAGACAAGGAAAGGCAAGACTGTATACTGTCCAGAGTAATTCCTGACCTGGACTAGACTGTGATAGAGAGACACAGTAGCAAATCTGAGAAAGACTGTCTCATTTCACTTCTTACATCATAAACATACTCCACATGAAACAGGCTTCTTGCTAATAAATAGGAGGAGAATTCAGCTGAAAGTCCTCTGTCTGATGCACAAAGCCTTTTAAAGTGGAGGACGAACCTTTCTCTGTCGCTGTGCCCCCATACAGATAAGCATAATAATAACAATATAATAGTGTGAAGGTAGCTACTTCCTTTGAGGGGGAAGAAAGAAAAGAGGGGCATTCTGAAAAACTCTCATTTGAAATTGAAAAGGGTCTTCTTTTTTAGACTAACTTATCGTCTGTCTCTTTCTTTTCTAGGAGCACATGTTTAACCATGAGGGCAGGAAGCCATACAAGTGTGATGAATGTGACTATACCAGCGTGTACAAAAAAGATGTCACCAGACACTCTGCTGTGCACAGACGCGATCGGTAAGTGGAGGTGGAGAAACTTGGACAGAACACCTGTGAAGGAGGTGAATTAGTGTTCTTATAACTATCAGAGGGCATATTGTTTATCGTTTGTGGTTACCTGAGGAGGGGAGCTGCTAGAATGTGTTGGACCTGTGAGTTTAAGTTGCAGAGACATGTGGAGAATCAAGGTTGTGACAAATAAGGGTGGCTAATGACACGTAGGTCCAAGTTAAGTGGGGATTTATTAGTTTGGTGCCTGTCATTTGGTCTGATTTGATGAGAACTAGATTGTATTTCTGTGTAAGGTTGTAAGCTTCTTTTGGAAAGGCCAGTCAACATGCTTATGGGGAGGTTCAGAAGTTGGGTTTCCTTCGGCATGGTTCTTTACTGCAGGGAAGGTAAATATGTGGTGAATAGTTATGCTATGCTGTCCAATTACTGACTGATATGTTTCCCTTTTTGCAGGAAGAAGAGAATAGAGCTGGTGAGTCTCGTGTTGAGTCATTTTGTTTGTTCATCCAGGCTTTCCAGTACTGACTTTGTCCCTTTTATGATTCCACTTTTGTCACATTTCTGTACTTCTTTCTGGATCCAACTCTCCAACCAAAGTGCTTTATGTTAACAAACCTACTGTGGCACATAATTCCTAAACCACCCGTTAAGAGTGATGTAAAAAAAGATATTCATAGAGAAAATGGGTTTGCAACATGGTATTCTTGTGGTATGGATTCTCCCATTATCTGATTACTTTCAGTTATCTTACTTAAATTATTGCTCCATTGGAAAAATGATTTTAGGTCATCCAATAAAAAGAAAATATTTTGTTCATGGATCTTCAAAAAATTAACCCATTCTTTCTTACAGAAGTGGCCATTATATGTCTTTACTTGTGTGCTCCTGCATTTTTACAAACAACAACCCTTTAGTGTTTAATTCTACATATGTTTTGCTGATGGTAGCGACACGGAAAGAGGAGACAAATGGGAATGAGCGGTAAATTACAATAATTTTTTGGGATTGAAGTGAAAAAGTAAAATATTCTATAGGTTATCGTACGGGTCATATATTACTATTAAATCATTTTTTTCCACATATGAACGTAACTATGGGTGAGGTACTTTGATTCAGTTCTGTTATGGGTGTTTACATAGTTTCTTACAGCTCTTGGCTCCTACATCAGTATTTTAAAAAGTAAGTGGCCAATTGAGTCTTTGGCTCATTTACATGTCATTGAGACTCACACGCCTTTTGGGTGATTTAAAAGCGAGACAGTCAGCTAGTGCTTGACAAAGAAAAGTTTCTTGTAGAGTGGTTTTCATTTTACTTTCCCATACACAGAATAAGGTTTGTCTTGGAACATGTCTGCTAATTACAACCGCCCGGGAAACAGAAGGTGCAGTGTTAAATAAAGGTGAAGACGAAAGGTGAAGTCCCCTGCTGAAGTGGAGTGTTAATAAAGTAAAGGTGCTGTGCATGCATGTCCGTTGATGCAAAATCAATCTTCCACTTATCCAAGGGTGCTAGTGTGGTGACCACATCCCGTGCACAACAGAGTTTGTGTTACATGTATTTACTTGTAAGTCTCTAAACTCTATTTAATATGTATTGTGCTGCCTAAAAGTGACCTAATAGGCTTAAAGTATAACGTAGTCTATGAGTTTTTTATGTGTCTGCCACAAACTGAAATGAACACAGTCATATTTTGTTCTGTTGTGCGACACGTTATTCTATTGCTGCCGGTATACAGTGCAGATTTACTGTTTCTGGGGGAAATTTGGTGTTGAAGGGTGTGAGGAAAATGGTGTATTGTATGGGGTGGTTGTGGGACCTCACTGAGTAATACACTCACAATACCACTGTGGGACCATCAGGCTCTTTTGTAAAACCTTAGTTCAACCCTAGGTAGCTGTGGCTTCGAGCAGTCAGGCTTAAACACAGGTACCACTGCAAAGCATTTAGAAGTACCAAAACAATCAAACAAGAAAGTACCTCAACACAGAAGAAATCTGACACCATTTTAAAACAAGCCTTTGCAATACAACGAGTCTTGCATTTACTCGACTTAGAGCTATTAGCATTGTAAAGTCCTAATCAGACTTTTATTGGCACATAAAATGAAAAGTAATACAGTTTTACATAAACAAGCCGACAGCCACCATGAATGAAGGAGACACACAGAAGGAAACAGAAGTTAGCTCGTTGTCAAACGTATCGCCAAAAGTGCAATTATCCATGTAACAGGGTCGATGTCATGCAAAGCGCTCGACTACTGCCCAACGAGATTGGGCTGCATAGCAAATGAAAAGAAAAAGTAGTCCAAGCCTTGTAAGTTTTCAGTAGTTGGCGAAGAGCTCGAGGAGGACTAAACACCGGAAAAGGCAAGACATATGCATGCCTTTCACAAATGAAATCAAGTGATTTTTAAAAGGCAAGCCCACAAACCCACGAAACTGATGGGCATGCGGTGGGCGTGTTTAAAAGCTCACAGAGAGATTACAGCAGGCTACAGCGCTTGCACGCTCAACCCTAAAAATAGGTCTTAGTTTTATGAACTTCTTGACACCAAAACAAACACAATCCAAATGATTCTGGAAATTTAGAAAATAAGAAAATCGCAAATCACTGCTTCTCACTCAAAATACAAACAAGCTTTGGCAACTATCGGGGTTAGCTGAAACCTTGTAAAAGTTTTGTAAAGTTGTGTTTGGGTACTCTGTCCTGCTTTGGGTGACCATCTCCGACAAGGAACAAGTCAAGGGGGCCAATGAGGAATTGTACTTGTCACCAAAGCAGTCTCCAGTCCAGTGCCAGGCTCCACTGGCAAACCGCAATGGACTTTAGTTGAGTGGTCCTGATGCAAGGGATACAGGATGCTGAAGATGCTGTGCAGTCAAGTTGAGGGAGCTGAGGGGGTTGGAGTGTTTCCTAGGGTTATTCCTCAGTTCATATTCTTTGTGGGGCAACTTTGGCCACAGGGCCAATGTCCCTTGAAATCCTGGTGAGGTCCAGCAAACGTCCAGTTGCCGCTGGACTACTAGTCTCCAGTCACAATGAAACCAGTGGTTCCCTTTGTTCATGGCTGGTGTTCTCCTTGGGCAACCAATCTGCACTCTGGCAACTCTCCTAGGTCCAGCAGACTTGGTGCAACGTTTGAGCCTTAGGACTTAGTCACCCAGGCTGCATGTCGGTGGTCATTGGCTGTCAAGTAATTATGGCTACTGACTAGCTGTGGATGGCTTCTTCAGTTTCAGCTTTCGTGGCCCTGGAGCTGGAACAGGCAGTCATCCAACTGGCACTTTGAGTTCACCTGTTCTGTCTGGTGCTCAGGGGTTGACCTTTCCCCAAGCAGAGCAAAATAGGCACAGTTACTCTCTTGCGAGCCCAGGAAGAGCAAGTGTAATCCAGTCTTTAGTGCAGCCCGTCTTTGCCAGGTCAAGGAACAGCAGGGCAGTCCTTCTTCGGTCATCTCTCCATTTCTGACATGATCTGAGGTATGGGTGCCATATTTTTGTCAAGAAAGTGCCTTCGAGGATGTGGCAGTTACTAGCCAATGGTCTCCTAGGTCCGTTCCAGCCTGATGACGATTTCCTGTAATGTGTGTCACCTAACTAACATATAATACTCTGGCCATTTCCAAATTGGCAAAAGCCATCTCTTGGTGTGTGGAGCTTGGTAGCCTACCCGAAAGGTGCGGCTACCCGAGGTGTATTCGCCCACAAGAAAATTTTTGGCAACTGTTTACCCCTCCTTGTTCCAGATGCCAACCTGTCTACCAGTGCCCAAAATGTGTTCCTTATGTATGTCCACCATTTACTCTTTAATAGGTGGCTTCCCCTTTTTGGGCTCACACCCTGTGTGGCGTCCTACCAGGGAGAGATGACACCTCTTCCAGCAGCAGGCCTCTAATGTTTCCTTTCCTCAGAGCTGTTCACACTTCTCCCACGGAGGGCAGAAGGCGGTCTAATAGCGAGTATCTACAAATAGCCACTGGAAAACTTTGTGCTACAGAAGGGCAACTTTCTAAACTTTCCTTTTACTCGAAAGTTACATCAAATTCGACTTGACAATAAAGTCTGGTTTGATGTAACCATTATTTTGATACCTTAAAGTACATACATTAGGAGTCCCATTCAGGAGTTAACACAGCTGAGTTGTCACAAGTACCCTGTACTTGCCAATGGGGCTACTAGAGTTTCCAACTGATCTACCAGTCTATAGTGGCAAGCTGCAAGCCATGTTTGTGTTTCTTTGTCACGCTCAGGGTGGCACAATAAGTACTGCAGCCCCTGAGAGACATTTCAACTTACAGGCCCAGTGCATATAAAGATGTTATCCAGGTTTGCCCTTAAAAGTGTGTTAACTTATGCCAATCGGGAATAATCCAATCAAACACACACTTTAAGGGTGTCAGAGCACAGACAGTGGTGTCTGGTTAGCAGGCCTCAGTGCAGTCTAAGTCGAAATACCAGCAGCGTCAGTTCAAAACGCTGGGGGTGATCATGCACAAAGAAGCATTTTCTTGTAAAGTAGCGGGGGGAGACTGCTTTAAGATTCAGTTTTTATAGTTTATTAAAATACTTAAATATTGATATTTTCCATGAAGATTCTAACTAGAAGGCTATGCCTCATGTTCATAGGTCATGATCATAGGACATGGATCATTGCAAATCTTTTGAAAGATTAAGTTGCTGATCACGCTTGAGATGAATATGTTTTGACACCAAGAATATGTAGGACCCTGCTGGTGGAGTTGGTTGTCATAAGACATCAAATAATTGACTTTAGAACAAGTGTTAACAATCTCTCAGAAGCAAACAGGCGGCTGTATTTTACATCAACTAAAGTCTTTCTAGATTACTTTGTCCAAACCTTGAAATAACTTACTCATGTGATTAAGATGGTATAGGAGAAATGAATTTTCAACTAACTCAGTGAGGAAATGAGATAAAGATAAACATTGTGAATGGTGTTGAGAATTCATTGTAGTTTAATGTGCTTCTGGATTTACTTAGTAGTTGCAAATTATAATAATTATGGTTGAAAATTTAGTATGACTTTGTGTGTTGTTTCAGGGTTTCCTCACAAGAGAGCCAATGCAGGGGGTTTTAACACAAATTAATATTGTACTGATAGGAATGAAGATATGCATGTCATTTGATATGAAGATGTTATCCAGGTTTGCCCTAATGCTAAGAAGTATTACGATTTGTGGTTAAGTGACTTTGTGCAGATAATGAAGGGCGACTGTAGTCTAATTGTTTTGTGGAGCTGTGTTGTGATGTGTTACTAGAAAGCCTGACTTGGAGTACTAAGTCAATGAATTCAAGGGCATGTATGGATTGATTAACAACCTTGGTAATATGTCAGAGGGAAGAGGAAAGTGCAAGGTCCTTTCAAAATAAATTCCTCCCTTTCTATTCATGCATTTATGGAATTGCTGTATCTATTGTAGAAAATATAAAAACATTGAAGATTGTACAGATTAATAGCAGGAAAGCAGGATGCTTGGTTATTGCATGAAACACTCATCACTGAAACATGTACTGAATTGCAGGTCACAAGTTTGAATTCCAGAAAGTCTGATTCGGTCATCCATTTTTCTGAAGTTGTTAAATGATAACAGCACTTTTTATTTAAAATATTTGGAAAATGAAGAAGTAAAGTGTGAAGCACATACATAAAATAAGTTATCAATATTGTTTTTAGACAATATTATTTGAGGTCAAGAGTCTCTATATTTTTTGGAAGCAGATTTTCCACTTGTAGTACAGTGAATATTTGGTCTCCTACAAGGCAGAAGAAAATTCTCCCTATTCAGAACTGGGTGCCAAAACAGCAATACTTAGCTAAAATCGTCAAGTGATAGTCCTATATAATAGAGTCTACGCCTGAGAATAAACAGATATGCCCCAAAATCAAAACTGGTGGCAGTTTGTAACAGTAAATTTACTTTTGTGGCAAATTTTGTTTCTGCGTCCTAGCCAACATTTTCTTAGCAAGACTGAGGCAGGCATATCAATCAGGTGTTTTCATTAGCAGAGATGCAGATAAGATTGGCAGTGTTTAGCTCCAGGTGCAGGAAGCTGAGAACCAAATGAAGTCCAAAAGCACCATGGAGATTTAAATAGAAAAAAACAGTCATCTTGTGTCAGGCCCGATTACCTGGAACGAAAATGCAGTTAGGTCAGACAACCTTCCCTCTGCAGATAAGAGTGAAATCCTTCTTGTTCCTAAATATTGCTACTCCAATGCTGAGTTTATGAGCTGCCAATAAAAGGTTCAGGGTGCATATAATGAAAGAATAGATAGTGTTTCACTTCCTATGAGGAGCTTTAAAGTGGTAAGTGGGTATATCAATCACATTTTTAAAGGGTAGCGAGGAGGGCAGCAGGTTTCTTTAAGAGTACAAAACATAACAAAAATGGGGTGTCAAGGATAAACAATGCTGATTTATTTTTTGGAGGACCACTCACTGTCAATACTTCACAAAAGTAAGAAGCTTCAAAGGATATTCTCAGGACTCTGGGTGATTCTGGAATTCATGTTTCTCCTAGCGAGTAAAGGCTGTGCATGAGGGGAATGATGTTGCCTTCTCCAAACCAGAAGATGCCCCATAGTTCTATCAGATGGTTAAGAAAGATGACACAATAATGTGTGGAAACTTACACTTAACCTATTTGGATTTGGGTTCAGTGATGTTCTTGAATTAGGAGAGAGTTTTGTGTAGTATATGAATTGTTTGTTAGATGAATTGACACGAACTGTTCACAGTCACATGTCTTTTTCTTACAGTGCAAATAGAATTACATTATTCAGGTTCATGTACAGTCTCCTTGAAACATTCGTCACAATTGTGATAGCAATTGCATTTAAACTATCTATTTCTGTTCTTTACACCTGTTGTAAATAATGCAATTGCAGTCTAGAACATAAAGTAGGCAGGTTGCTGTACAATCAGAAATCTTAAGTCCAGTCACTATACACACCTAGCTGTGTCTATAGAAGTTGCCTAACAGTCAATGTTGTCTCCATGATTTTAGTCTTCAATAATAGATTCATAGGATTTATACAGCTCTGGCTCACTTTCTGTTTCATGTTCTGCTTGCAGACCCAGTCTAACCCTATCTTTCTGATGGAAATTCTGCTGCATTCACTGCAGAATTGACAGTGCATGTTCCATAGTTTCAAGGGCAATTCCATCCCTCTCACCTACCACTGTTATTGTTTCTGTCATTTTCAACAAATCTGGTACAGACCTATTTCGCTACCCTTGTTCAATATGGAGTGATAGTAAATTTTGGGGTTTGAGCTGTTGAATTTAATCAGCTGGAGATATTTGGCAAAGGTGAGACATGGACTTGAGGATATTAGTGCAATCATTGTTAATTTTTGATTGAGGAGTTGATATTACATTTATGATTTTTATTGATAATCTGTTACTTCTGATCCTTCACTAGCCCGCAAAGCTGAACTCCTTCCCATGTCCTGTCTGTAATCGTGTCTACCCAATGCAAAAGAGACTGACACAGCACCTGAAGACCCACAGTACTGAAAAACCACATATGTGTGATAAGGTGGGTCCTTTGAGAGCTTTGTGTTTCAAGATTGTTGTTCAAGGGCAAAGAATCTGCACTGGTATGAGTAGCATAACATGTGTTGCTTCAGCTAAGATATATTACGTGTTGCAGTTCTGCAGCTTTGGATCGTTACTGCTTTATCATACTCTTTGAATAGCCCCCATTTCAAGCTGGGAGTCCTGTTAAAAATTCATTTCAAGCTGGGAATCCTGTTAAAACATATGAAACATGGTATGGCTTTAGACAAGACCATTTAAAGGATAATGTCAGTGTAGCTCACTTTTACCCATACGTACTGTATGAAGTGATATACTAGACTCTACCATATCACTTTGTCTTTTTTATTCTTAATGCATGGTCTCGTTTTGGAGGCAAATACAGTCCTTTAAGTGAGAATACTAATTATCCCTGCTAGAATCTGCATGCTGTGTTTTGTGCTGCTCCCACAAATCAAGCTAAGAATAACCACCTCATTTTTACCTGCCACTTTCAAGCTCTTCCACATTTACAAAGGCTGTTACATTTTTGAATGTTACAGTGTGATTTTTAATCTGTATACATACTTCATTATTATGCCAATATTTAATTTTCTAAACTGTTGCAGACCCCCTGAGTAGGCCTTTGCAGGTCCCAGGTCAAGAACTGCTGTTGTACTGTGGTTGAGAGATAATTAATTTCCCTATGTATTCTCACGTCTTCCTTCATCATCATGGTCCAAGATGAAGTCCTACCTACCCACTTACAGAGAAAACAGATGATCACTGAGTGCTGCATTAGAGGCACATCACTGATCTTTTGCCTTCCTAACGTTCCCACTCCATGGGCAGGTCTGTCAGTCACTGACCTAATTTGTTGACTCTGGCCTCAACATCGACTTGGGACCTGGACACAGTGGAGTTTCTGGCATTAGATTCAGTACTGGCTCTTGACACAAAGCCGATGATCCTTTTCACATCTGGCACTTATAACCTGGCCTACTACCAGGTAATACTGGCTTTCTTCCACAGATACTCCACTCCCATGCCTCTTTTGCACCTCAGAGGCCCATGGAGTCGACATGGAGCCAGCCAGTGGCTCCAAGGCTGCCCAACCACATTGTGACTCTCCATGACAGTATTCTGGTCCCCGGCAAACCAGTACCTTCGCCGAAGATTTTGGTGGTTGCCCCACTATCAGCATCAGTACTCTCCCTGGCACCATCAGTGTCATCTTCAGGGTTGTTGCTCACTTTCACAAATTTTCCAAAGACTGAGCCATTCTGGTCAGGTTACAGGGCACAGCATTTACTGGAGGAAGCTCTTTACAGGGCTTTGCCTCTTAGGGAGTATGTTGACAGAGTTTGGGAGCTGTTTGTTATACATCTGGCCCCCACTGAATTACGAAACTTTGTTTATCATGTCCACAGTGATAGTATTCATGTGGCCCGTCTACGCCACAGCCCCCACTTTGGGGTGGACCATAGCAACTAGTTGGCGCTACAAAATGCAAGTGTCCATAACACGTCTCCAGGGTTGCACTGGATGTCATTTGGGTCTCACACTGACAAAGTTGCTTCATTCACAGCAGTCCTCTATGAGGCTCTAGAGACTCTTCGGCTGCCATTACCTATGTAAGACAACAAGGCTAGCATGCTCACAGATTTTTGCAACCTGCATGTTAGACAGTCAAACCTTTGCTCCCCTTAAACAAGAAATTGATGAATCTCATTTTAGTGGCATGGTACAAACTCGCTTTGGTACCAGCAGTGAACTTATAGTTCGTCCCCTACTACCGCTCAGTGCCTGGGGACCCAAAATGTATAATGCTCACTCCTTCCCATAGAGACCTGGGTTTAGACATCCTTTTCCTCCAACTAGCTCTATGACACTTCCATGCTTCCTCTGCCAGCAGCAAGTCAAAAAAAGATTGGGGCCATGGAGAAGGAGGTCGTTTGGGAGCCTTGCCCTTTGTTCTACAAATTCACTATGTCACCTAGTTTTCTACTCTCATGCCTTGTGGGAAGAGGCGAAATTCGGCACATTGAATCTTTTGATCATCTTTGTCATCATATTGTGAAAGGTATGCGCGATGAGCAAAATGTGGCAAAACAAATCCTAATCTCTGGCTTGGACCCAGTGAATCAGTGTTGTAGTTCATGGTCTTTTCCGTTGCTATCCACCACCATGCTTGGAATTGCTTTACTGGATTCTCAGATGATGTCCAAGAGAAATCTGTGAACATGCCCTTCAACGGTGCTCCACTTTTCAGCGACAAGGCAGACTTGGGCTGGGTGCACTTCAAGCAGTCCAGTTCCTTGGAGCTGGCTTCACTTGTATGCCAGTTTCACTAGCAATCCTACAAGTTCACGGACTACACCCATGGTGTGCCCTTTCAACTGTGTCAGCCGTTGTAGCCTCTTAAAGGTCTCAGTGCATGAAATTCAACTCCTTTGAATCAGCCCCACTTAAGTGAAATATGGTGTACCACAAAGATCCATCCTTTCACCTCAATTGTTCCGTATGTGTATGGAATCACTGGCTACATTTATCGAGTAAATTCTATCTCCATTCATCAATATGCTGCTGACACAGTTTTCCATGTGATTGTCGAAATGTCCAATAAAATAACTCCTACGTCTTTCATCAATAATCTAGCAAACTAGATACAGTCTTCTCTTTGAAAGTGTCAGAATGTCTACTTTTCTTCTCTACTCACTCCCCTCCCCAGGACAAATGTGGGTGTCCATTCTGCATCCGTTAGCCATCTGCCAATGCCTGGTGCAGTGTGCAGAGATGCTTGTATGCATTCTAGGCTAAAACCTCACCCTAAATTGTCACTTTGCAAAGTTGACTACATCTACATCCTATCAACATCCTTTTGCTCAAGAAGCTACAACTCCCCATCCCTCATGCAGACATCAGGGCCAAAATAACTCTACTCATTCATCTAGATGGAAGATATGCTGTATTCGGAGGCCTTCAAATAACTCTCTGAGCTTAACTAGATGTGCCCACATGACTAGCTATAGGAGCAAAGAAATCTGACCATGTTTCCCCTATCCTAAAACATCTTCATTGGCTGCCACTTGAAGAATGAACTGAACTGAAGAGATCTTCTTTTCACATAAAGTGGTTCACACCCCTCTACCTCTCTATTTAAAGAACCAACTACAATTTACTGGCGGATATTGAAAAACTAGAGGCCGAAATCACCCAATTCTATAAATTCCTTTAACAGTAAAACAAGCATTCTCGAGCCTAGATCCCAGTTTTTGGGATTCTTTCCTGAACTACATCAGGCTAAACCAAACGATCTTGCTTTCTAGGAGGACTTAAAACAAACCTTTTCATATTTTAATATCCAACCAATTTCCTGACTTGAAAACCCCACCTTAATAATTTGTATAATGATCCTAGACCACCGGTTCTTGAGATGGGTTCCACAGACCTCAGAAGTACTTGACTGTTAGAGCATTGAATAATATTAGCATATTAGTAAGGTATTTACTCAGGCAAAAAGCGAAATGTAAAAATAAAATGCTAAAGTAAATAGATTGGAAACGAGAGGCTAAACATTAAGAAGGTGTTTCTTAGCTTCACATGTGAGAGCAATGCAAGTACACCGAAAAATAGTATTGACATATGGTGGTCTTATTTCAAGAACGAATATTTGCAGATAAAAAGACAACATACATTAGAAGTAAAAAAAATACAAAGTAATATGTTACTACCTAGCATATCGCATTGTCTTTTAGAAATAAAACCACATTTTGAAACGCTCCAACCTTCACATTAAAATTAAAATTTTCATATTGGTATCATTTTGTTTGTGATTTTGTGTATCTTTTTGTTTGTGAATCAAACAAAATATTATATAAATTGTATGTTTGTTTGATGTATACTCATGTCTGTATTTTGGATATTATTTTGAGGTTCAAATCACATAAATTGCTTAGGCCGGGACCAAGGCTTCCAATAGTCATTTTTTTATGGTCCATAGAAATAAAAGAACCACTGCTCTAGGCCCCTGTGTTACCTATACACTTCCCCACTGCCCTGTGGCTAGGTACAGGTTATAGAAATAGGTTAAATAAACAGAGCTATTTGCCCCAGCAGACCTCAATGGAGATGTGCTTCATTTGTTACTGGTTTGTTCTATGTGCTTACACAAGACATGCTAAGATTCTGAACAAGGGCGGTCCTAGCCAGAAGAACCACTGTGGGATTAGGATGTATGGGCAAAAATGAGCTCAGAGTACTCCCTCCCACCCCTTTGTGGGTCTTCTGTTAGACAACTTGTTACATATTACATTACCTTGGTATTCAAAGTTTCACATTGGATAATAGTCATTTATTATGTCAAACTATACCAGTTAACACTCTGGCAAACCGCCCTTACAAGAAAATAACTTATGTTTCGAGGGAAAATATTTATGAAAGAAAGGAAATATTATGCAATTCCAAGTAGAATTATATACTCTGCTCTACTAATTTCATGAACATTTAGCATTTGGTGTAAACTAATGGTTCAGCAAGTGGTGTATGTATTGAATAGTTTAGGGAAATGTGTGTAATATCCTGTGAGGAGTCTATAAACACATAGTAGCTTGTAATGAGTCAAGAGGTGCATGTAGTTTTTTAGTGCTTGTGTGGTTGTAGTTGTATTGTAGAGGAGTAATGCTTGGGAGGAAAAGAAATGGCAAACACAGAGAATGTCTGTGTGACAAGCAGTTTTGATGCTCTCTTTCAGTGTGGGAAATCTTTCAAAAAGCGCTACACCTTCAAGATGCATTTATTAACTCACATCCAGGTTATTGGCAACAGCAGGTAAGTGTTGTTCAAGTCCAAGTCACCTGCCCTATTTTTGTGCTCCTCCAGCTCTCTACAAAGAGTGCTTTTCTTGCATGCTGATTACATCATCTGCCTTTGGAGTGTATTCTAGTTTCCTTTCATGGCTTCACGCCCTGTCATTATTCTACTTATATGTCTCTCCAAGCTTCATTTCCTAGCGAGTGCCTCCTGTGTAGTGATGTCCTTGCCTCCCTCTCCAATCTTCTTTCACATAATTCTCTCCTATTGTACAGCATCGTCACCTTTGTTATTTACACATTTGGCACCTCTGGTGTGATTTACTAGTTTCATGTCTGTCTTTTCCATGTCACCCGTTCCCCAAGGATTCTTGCTGTCCTGGTTTTGTGGAGATAATGTATATAGTTTTTATTGTATTACAAAGACGGTTCTTGAAGTACTATCTTTATTTTCTGTGTTCCCGAATCTCCCTCAATGGTGTGTTATGCATGTTTGGTTTTATCAGTACATACCTTTTCAATTTTTTCAAGCACCTTGCCCGTGCATAATTTTTTATTGTTAGCTGTGACATTGCCGTGGGATCGTTGTTTTTCCCCTAGGTCTCTGGTGTCCTTACCTGGTGAGCTCTTTTGTGTAATGATTCCATTGCCATTTTCTTTTCTTTTTTTGCTTCAGTGTCTCCTTTTTCAGAGTTCTCTCCTTGTCTGCTTTTTTTAAAATATTCTCCAGTCTTTTTTTCTTTCCATATACTTTGTGCGGCTGCCTCATTGCCTGTTGTTTCTCTTTCTTCCAGTTTCTGCTTTTGCTATGCGTACTATATTACTGACTGTTGTGATATAATGCAATATACTTGCCTTTCTGGTCTGAGATTTGAATCCCACTCCGTTTTCATGATTCTCTGCAACTGTCAGATGTTTTCCCCAAATCCTTGAACACGCAGGGGCAACCATGCGCAGTCAAAGGTGATGGTCCCCACCGACTAGGACACTGGATACCTAGTCTGTACTAAAAGCTGGACTCTGAAACCTGAAGATGCAGTCTGTAAATGCAGTGGTGCAGGTTTGAACCTAGGTATACAGGCCAGCGCAATTATCAAAGTTACAATGAAGATGTGAATCTCCCCATAAATCAGGGCTCCCACATGCTGCTTTCACAAAAAAAAGAAAACCAGGGGAAAAAGCTGATACTATGCAGGCACTTTTGTCCGTAGAGCAAGGCTTTCTTTTTCATATTGGGCTTTGATACCAGAGTACCAATGGGGAAAATAAGAACGAATGGGGAAAGGCACATAGGAAGGAAAGGGAAACATGAAAAGAGACAAAGCAATATAAGGGTTGGGGAGAAATCCTAGACCTTTTTTGTTCCAGTCCCATGGATCTAAAACCAATTTGTGATTATCTATCTGTCTTTTCTGTGTGTTTCAGGTTTAAGTGCGAGTTCTGTGACGTTGTCTGTAATGATAAGAAAGCTTTGCTCAACCACCAGCTAACTCACATGAATGATAAACCCTACAAATGTAGTTTCTGCAAATACTGCACCTTCCGTGAAGACTTCCTTGTGTCTCATCTTGCTGTGAAGCACACAGGTAAGTTTTATACTTCCTCCCATATCCCCTTCATGCTACTATAGTGTAATATCTTTTACTGATAACTTGGACCAGTAAAATGGTGCATATTATTGAAAAGATCCATGTGAATGCCTGGGCTTTTTTATCTGGACATGTTTTTATCAGAGATGTGTACAGCACACATTTATAACACATCCTTCTCTACGTTTGGACCATGTTGTGTGTGGACCACTTTCTCTTTTTGAAATAGATGTAAACATGCACAGTGAAACAAACTTTATCCATGAAGCAGATAATATCCATCTGTTTATTGAGGGCTTGCTTTACTCTTCACTGATACCCTGCATGATCCAGGATGCAGGTAGAACTGGTTTCTCCTCAGCACATGTACTTTAAAGACTTCAAGTGTCTATCATCAATGTATCACTCCATGTCCAAAATAAACATAGCCAAACTAACAAATCCACTTGTGGTGTACCATGAAATCAAAATAACAAAAGTATGCTACCTTTGTGAATTGTCTATTTGCCGATCCTGTGAAAACACAGATGGCTTTATTAAGCTTTAAAATGCATCAACACTAGTCTGAATCTCGAGTGTTGTGCAGAAGACAAACGTAGGCCACACCTCACACAACAGACGTGTTTGTAGAGGGCACCTTCACCACTAAGTGGGTCTGTTAATTAAAACCAACAGGTAATATCCATTTCCCTCCTTTCAGGTGGAAAACCTTTTTCTTGTGATTATTGTCATTTTACTACCAAACACAAGAAGAACCTGCGCCTCCACGTGCAGTGTCGACACGCTGAAAAATTCCAGGAGTGGGGCCAGCGACACCCAGAGGAACCCCCCTGCCGCCGTCGCCCCTTCTTCACGCTTCAACAGATTGAGGCACTAAAACAACAGAATACTACTCAAGAAGAGATGGTTGTCAACCCACAGGTATTATGTCATGATGCATATCGTTAACAAACTCGTTTCAGGAAGGAACAGTATAATCTATTCCTAAAATTGCTCATTTTTATTCTTTCGTCATGCTGAACCTATCCTTTCCTCCCACCTTTCTTGTATTCCTTCTCACCACTTTTTCGTTTCTTTCTCTCTACCATATTCTGGCCCTTTCTCTTTTCTTCATCCTTACTTTTACCTCTTTCCACTGCTGAAGCCTTTGCACTGTCAGCCCGAAATATGTTTACTTTGTTTGTTCTTAATGATGAGGCTGTTACCTGTATAGATGAAAACTATTAGCATTATTTCTAAGTCAGGGAACATAAAATCTTCAGCACAGGTATTGAAGACATGTAGGTTAATAGCACAGAAAGCTGACATTCCTTGAAACTAGGTCCTAACTATAACTGCCTACTGATGTCAACTATGTTGGTCACCTGCTAAGTATTATGATTCAAGCTTCCAAAATCAAAATAAGTACAGCAAGCTTGTAACAATATTAAGTTTCCATAAACTCATCTTACAGAAAGTAAATCTGTGTAGTGTAGCTTGGGTAGAGATGTGAAATGTAGGTTGGATACAGCCATAAAGTGACAGTTGTTTCACATCTACCCCCATATGTATCAGTACACCTATTCACAACAGACTACGCTTATTCACAGCGGGCGATAATTTCATTGAAAAAAAAGATAACAAAGGTTGCTCTTCTGTTCTCTATTTCAAAGTATCTAACAAAACACCTATGGTGTGTTAACTGTTGTCTCCCATACATTAATCCTCATCAAATTCTGAGGAACCTCTTATTGTTTTGTGATGGACAGTGGTTATATTATAGTGTAGTGGTTCCCAACCTGTAGTCCGGGGGCCCTGAGATCTGCAAAGCCTCCTCAGGGGGTCTGTGACGGCTTAGAAAATTAACTAATATTAACAAATTAATAAAGTGCATTTAGATAAATTGGCTAAATGTACAACCGAACATTTTAAAACATACTGTGAATCTCAAGGAATTTGAAATTGGAGCTAAAAATTAAATTACTATCCTCAGATTGATTAGTGAAAGCAGAGCAGGTGCATTAAACAGGATATAGTATGGCCTATGTGTGGCTTCAATTGAATTTAGAAAAGCTCTAACCTTCCTATTAAATATATATATATATTTTTTTTGTGCAAATTAAATGAAACGTGTTACCATCTGTGTATGTGGTTGATGGAATGCTTGTTTCTGCATTTTTTTTGCATTGTTTTGCGTTTCAAATCATCACCTCCGTCTCCAGCTTCCTGTAATGATTCAGTGGGGGTCCCTGGATTCCAATAACGATTCAGTAGGGGTCTCCGTGTTCCAGTAATGAGAAATGGGGTTGACAGAAGTCAAAAGGTTGTGATCCACTGTTGTAGTGGATGGGGACTTCAGTAATGCACTTGATCTCATGTTTGATTGGAATAGTTTTATGAAGATCGCAGATCAAAAAGACAGTAGAGCTCCCAACTCTGTTACATCTGTCTTGTATCTTGCACTTTCCCCTTCTCAAGAGGTTAAAACCATTGTTTGGCATTATAGAAATCGTTCTCAGGAAACGACAATTGTTTGATCAGTAAGGAGGTCCTTGTCAACTACACCATAAGCTGATATTTGTTGTATTACCCTTTCTAATCATACACCATTTAGTCTCTTCCCACATTTCATGGGATGCTGCCAATAGGAAAATAAACTAGGACCTTTCCTACTTTAAGACCAGAGCTATCTCAAGAAAGTAAGTGATGGCATAACTTTCTTCTTTGGGTGGGAATCACTACTAGCTACTGCAAAAGTGATTGTTATTTCACACATGGCCCTGAAGCATTTAAAAAAAGTAAATATCTTTATGCAAGAACTTAAAAAAAATTGTTCATAAACTTAACTTCATCCAATGCAACAGCAGATTCCTTACCTTGTCATCTGCACAGGCGCAAGTCTGGATGTGGAAGCTCTTACAATAGCTCCTGCAGAGCAGCAGGTGGCACCATCTGTCTCCATTGCAAATCCGTCCTGCCTCCAGACATGATGACACAGTTTACACGTTGGCACTAATCCCGCATGTTGCCATCAGTTTCTCTTTTTCCAAGCCCTTTGATATCTATTCAGAACTTAGTTTCATCGATTGTCAATCAATGTTGACTTTTCCAACCTAAAGCGTTTTGAGTGTGTGCAGGAATGTAGCCTCCAAAAGGACCGTGTTTATTCGTGGAACAAAACATAACTCCGGTGTCCTGCAGCAAATGGTCGTTCTAGATGTGGTTGCCGTGAGGGTGCTTCCACCACAAAAGAGTCCAGTACACTCGGGCTATGATCCTTATGTTTCTCACAAGACCTATTGTCCTAGCCTTTTTAGTTCCGAGGCTACTTGGTCTCTTAACATCTTTCATCATCCTGGTGTTTCATGCATCCTGGCAGTTGTGGGCTCTGCAGTGGTATAGTCACCTGCAGTAGGATCAGGCTTGGGAATGCCTTATGGATATGATACATGTCTCCAATGAGGTGATCTGGGATTTTCAGTTCTAAATGTCATATGCCAGTCTAATGTGTGGTAGACCGTTCTGTCCTCGCTCTAAGGGTGGTGACAAACGCACACACTTAAGAGTTGAGGTGGTCACCTTGATGATCTGGAAATCAGGGGCTTCTTATCTTTCCTTGAGCAGTGCCATTACAACAGTCGTTCAAAGCTGTGTGTCATCTGCCTGGCTTTCCTGTCTTTTCTTCCTTTCATCATGGGCAGTCATTCCAGGTACTGACAGAAACATGACTGCCATGTGGTACTGCAACAAGCTGGATGAAGAGTCCTGTACCCAATCGCCCTGACAGTGAGTCACCAAGTAGAGTCTCTCAACATGAGAAGCAGACAAGCTTGGCAGGTGTGGTATAGCAGATCATTAGTGGTGCCTGCACCCAGCTATGGCACTGACTATCTTTGCATGGCAGGGCATAACCTCTGTAGATGTTTTTGCTATTTCCTAAACAATCAGTGTCCCACTTTTAGCACTCTAAAGTTTCCCCCTCTGGGGTCTCTTGGGGTCCATTCAATGCTCATTAGGATCCCAGCCTCGTGTGCATTTCTGCTTCTGCTGCTGTTCACACAGGTCCTGAAGAAAGTCAGCACAACTAACTGTGATGGGTTCGGATTGGGCCAAGAGGTTGTGGTACTTGAAATTGCTGACCCTCAACATATGCCTGCCTCTTTGGATTCCTCTTCAGCATGATCTGCTATCCCAAAAACAGGGCAGTGTGATACAACTAAACCTCAACAATCTAGACCTCCATGCTTGGAGATTAAGCAAAACCAGCTGAGTAGTTTTCATCTGCCGCCTGAGGTGGTAAATGTTATTTCGGCTGCCTGCAGTCCATCCACTAATAACAAATATGCAGTTTGTTGGGCTAGATTTGTGGTCTGCCATGAGGAAAATAAGTCTGATCCCCTAAAGGTAAAATTATCTGATATTCTTTTGTTCTTGCTGTTTGGTTCAGCAAGTTACTTGTCTGCCCTTTTGCCTTCCTTTGTTTGACCGACTTCCATCTTTATTCAAATCACCTGAATTTTATCGGCATTTCTTAATGGTGCTTTTGTGCTTATTTTCCCCCGCCCCCTTAATTATACCACAATGGGACCTTAATCTGGCTTTAATCTTCCTGACATGTGCTCCATTTGACCTCTTTACAGCTGTACTCTTGAGACTTTTGACATTAAAAACTGCCCCTCATTGCAATTACTTCTGCAGGTGGCTTTTTCCAAATTAGCAAAAGTGTTAAAGGGGCCGACCCTCATTCCCTTAATGAAAGTCATGAAAGCAAAGATCGTCCCCACGCTTGTTTATGGTCAAGAAATTTTGTTGGACAAAGGTTCCTACCTATTAAATAGGTTGGTTAATAAAATCTATAAAAGAGTTTTTCATGTTCCGCACCTGGCTTTATCGGCGCAGGTACAGTTGGAGTTTGGGCTTCCGGATCTGGTGGCAGTTGATGCTGGTGCTTTCCTGAAGTTGTGTCATAAACTGCGTCAGGCCTCAGTTGGCCATCTGGAGGCAGTCCTGTGGCAAGAAATTAGTGAGCCAAAATCGAAGTGCCCTTACTCCCAATTTTTGGTTGACTGCAAACGGCGATTGGATGCCGGCGATCTTTGGGAAAGCTATCCCCCCCTATTCCTTGTTTAAATCAGAGATTAAAAGGCTTATTCAATTATACTCTTCTCACTCAGACTGTTCTCTTCTTGCCCATCGGAAGCATGCCTGGGCAGTAATTGGCTCTTTTAAACCAGGTACGTCCTCCAGTTTTTTCTTCTGCTCATATGGGTTTTGGTTGAAAAAGGCCTTTTTGGCCCCAAGGATGGTTGATTGTTTTTTTTTAAAACATTTGCCTCAATGGCAGCTATCCCCTGGGGACAGTGTGATATGCAGAGGCTGTAGCGATGCGGAGGAAACCATTGATCATGTGGTCTGCCTATGTCCAGCCTTATCAAAGGAGCGTAGACTTTTGCTCTGGAGCAAATGGAATGAATTAGGAATCCGCTCTTGCCGACAAGCAATTATTCAGTCTCTGGACGCAGGCAATCCAATGTTAAATGTGTTACTGACCAAATTGATTACATTTGCACAATCTAAATTTAATGGCACTGCGAGCAATGAACACACTTAGTTGGATATTTTTCCATGCTTTTGCCAGTTATTAGTTAGGACGAGGAATTTTATCGGTATTTGATGATGATGTTCAGTGAAATCATAATTTTATGCACCATGCACTTTAGGGCTGTGTCCATGTGTATTAGCCTGTGTTTATTGGGGCTTTGGGTCAGGTGGCCGGTATTGTACTGTATTGTTTTATAATGTTTTTAATATGTTGCATGCGCAATTTATGGTGTGTTTTTAGTTTGAACTCAGTTACTGAGGGCATTGGTTTTTTTTTTTTTTTTTTTTTTTTTCTTCTTTCCTTTTTCCTTTTGTCTTGATCATTTGTATTGGATTTTATTATCTGTACAATAAATTATTACATTACAATCACTTCTGCTCACTGCATCGGTCAGTTGAAAGTCTTTTCAGTTTCACTTCTGTATACTATATTTTTATCCTGACAAGCTGGTATCTATGGCCTGTGCATCCATTCTCAGAAAAGTGGTACCACCTTTCCATGTGGGAAAGTCCATCACGCCCTCCGCATTCTTTTTTCCACTACAGCCATCTAAAGAGGAGAAGAGACAATATTGGTTGGGCGCACTATATCCGCTTAGCTTCTGTATCTATAGGAGGTCTAGTTCAATGATCAGATGATCAAAGGATTCGCTGGTGTGGACACAAGAAAGGCTTTCCAGAAATGAACAATATCCTAAAGGGGTTTCCTTTGCTTTAAACTATTAAGCTTTGACCAAGAACGAACCTTCTGAGGGCTCATTCATCTGAGCGAATGCTGTAACTACAGCATAGCTTGGGGTGTTCTTGTACTGGTTGTCTTCCTTGGACATATTCCACGCTGACACCCGTCCATACTTTCACCAGGCACTCCTGTATAGATTCTTAAGTCCAGATGGTGGGCTGCTTTGACCGTTCGGTTCTGCAAGACTTTCTGGTACTGATTTGCAGAGTGAATCTGCAGTTAGAACTTTAGATCAGAAGAATAAGTTACTTACTTCAGTAGTACCTATTCTTTCTAACAGCAGACACCTCACCAACTGTTCCCCCCACCCCATGATCTCTAAAGTGGACTTTCAAGAATTAATCTGGATCCAAGTTAATTTTTGTTGTCCACTAATACAAATTTACCCTCCTCTACACCTGGGGGCACCACAAAAAAACGGACTTGGTTCATATATGCAGCTATGCATCGTCATGTCTAGATGCTGGTCTGCGTTGTGATGGGGATCAATAGCACCACTCACTAACATGCAGGAGCTATTGGAGTTTCCAGATCCAGCTTTGGAGATTTGCAAGTTGAGGAATTTACATTTATATAGTGTACCACAAGGAACAGTGTGACCAAAGATACCTAACTTATTCATGTGGTCGCAAATAATAGTTTGTACTCAAATCGTAATTCAGTGGTAAGTACCACCCATTCACAACTTTCCCTGGACCCATTTCATCAGGATGCTGAAGTTTGTCTATATATAAATGATCAGAAAGAATGAAAACATGCAATAATGTGTTGCATAAGCTCAGCTTCTGCATGCTGGTTTTTATAGTACATAACTCAAAATGGTGCAATAAAACTACACTCTGTGGTATTTTCAAGGGCGGTATATCTGATAGCGATTTCTAGCTGAAGATTTTGTACCTTAGAATATCCCCAGGCATCAGACTGAATATGGAAGATTTTTTAGCAGTACCCCTGCATGCAGGTAGGTGTCGTGGTTCGGCTCCACAACTGAATCCCTGCCAGAAGTGGCGTGCACAGTACCTATTTAGGCATCTCCTTAGCATTCTGACGTCAACTCTTTCCTTTACGTGCCAGATAGCACTGATCTGGTCTGAGCTACCCCTCAGTCATCTTTTTTTGACTGGTCTTTTTTTACTTTTTGTCAGGTGGGGCCTGTGTAGGAGGCTGGACTGGCTTGTAGTGAGTACCAAGGGGTACTTGCACCTTGCACCAGGCCCAGTTATCCCTTATTAGTGTATAGGGTGTCTAGCAGCTTAGGCTGATAGATAATAGTAGCTTAGCAAAGCAGCTCAGGCTGAACTAGGAGACGTGTGAAGCTACTACAGTACCACTTAGTGTCATATGCACAATATCATAAGAAAACACAATACACAGTTATACTAAAAATAAAGGTACTTTATTTTTATGACAATATGCCAAAGTATCTTAGAGTGTACCCTCAGTGAGAGGATAGGAAATATACACAAGATATATATACACAATAGCAAAAATATGCAGTATAGTCTTAGAAAACAGTGCAAACAATGTATAGTTACAATAGGATGCAATGGGGAAACATAGGGATAGGGGCAACACAAACCATATACTCCAAAAGTGGAATGTGAACCACGAATGGACCCCAAACCTATGTGACCTTGTAGAGGGTCGCTGGGACTATTAGAAAATAGTGAGAGTTAGAAAAATAACCCTCCCCAAGACCCTGAAAAGTGAGTGCAAAGTGCACTAAAGTTCCCCTAAGGACAAAATAGTCGTGTTAGAGGGAAAATGCAAGGAAAACACAAATCAGCAATGCAACAACGATGGATTCCTGACTGAGGGTACCTGTGGAACAAGGGGACCAAGTCCAAAAGTCACAAGCAGCTCGGAGATGGGCAGATGCCCAAGAAATGCCAGCGGTTGGTGCAAAGAAGCTCTTACTAAGCTGAAGAACTGTGAATACTGCAGGAACGACAAGGGCTAGAGACTTCCCCTTTGGAAGATGGATCCCCCACGCCTTGGAGAGTCGTGCAGAAGTGTTTTCCCGCCGGATGGACGCCAACAAGCCTTGCTACACGCAAATCGTGCGTTTGGCGTTTTTGGACGCTGCTGGGCCCCAGGAGGGACCAGGAGGTCGCAAATTGGACCTGCAGAGAGAGGGGACGTCGAGCAAGACAAAGAGCCCTCACTGAAGCAGGTAGCACCCGGAGAAGTGCCAGAAACAGGCACTACGAGGATGCGTGAAACGGTGCTCGCCGAAGTTGCACAAAGGAGTCCCACGTCGCCGGAGACCAACTTAGAAAGTCGTGCAATGCAGGTTAGAGTGCCGTGGACCCAGGCTTGGCTGTGCACGAAGGATTTCCGCCGGAAGTGCACAGGGGCCGGAGTAGCTTGCAAAGTCGCGGTCCCCAGCAATGCAGCCCAGCGAGGTGAGGCAAGGACTTACCTCCACCAAACTTGGGCTGAAGAGTCACTGGACTGTGGGGGTCACTTGGACGGTGTCGCTGGATTCGAGGGACCTCGCTCGTCGTGCTGAGAGGAGACCCAAGGGACCGGTAATGCAGCTTTTTGGTGCCTGCGGTTGCAGGGGGAAGATTCCGTCGACCCACGGGAGATTTCTTCGGAGCTTCTGGTGCAGAGAGGAGGCAGACTACCCCCACAGCATGCACAAGCAGGAAAACAGTCGAGAAGGCGGCAGGATCAGCGTTACAGAGTTGCAGTAGTCGTCTTTGCTACTATGTTGCAGGTTTGCAGGCTTCCAGCGCGGTCAGCGGTCGATTCCTTATCAGAAGGTGAAGAGGGAGATGCAGAGGAACTCGGCTGAGCTCATGCATTCGTTATCTAAAGTTTCCCCAGAGACAGAGACCCTAAATAGCCAGAAAAGAGGGTTTGGCTACCTAGGAGAGAGGAAAGGCTACTAACACCTGAAGGAGCCTATCAGCAGGAGTCTCTGACGTCACCTGGTGGCACTGGCCACTCAGAGCAGTCCAGTGTGCCAGCAGCACCTCTGTTTCCAAGATGGCAGAGGTCTGGAGCACACTGGAGGAGCTCTGGCACCTCCCAGGGGAGGTGCAGGTCAGGGAATGGTCACTCCCCTTTCCTTTGTCCAGTTTCGCGCCAGAGCAGGGGCTAAGGGGTCCCTGAACCGGTGTAGACTGGCTTATGCAGAATTGGGCACATCTGTGCCCAACAAAGCATTTCCAGAGGCTGGGGGAGGCTACTCCTCCCCTGCCTTCACACCATTTTCCAAAGGGAGAGGGTGTCACACCCTCTCTCAGAGGAAGTTCTTTGTTCTGCCATCCTGGGCCAGGCCTGGCTGGACCCCAGGAGGGCAGCTGCCTGTCTGAGGGGTTGGCAGCAGCAGCAGCTGCAGTGAAATCCCAGGAAGGGCAGTTTGGCAGTACCAGGGTCTGTGCTACAGACCACTGGGATCATGGGATTGTGCCAACTATGCCAGGATGGTATAGAGGGGCAATTCCATGATCATAGACATGTTACATGGCCATATTCGGAGTTACCATGGTGAAGCTACATATAGGTAGTGACCTATATGTAGTGCACGCGTGTAATGGTGTCCCCGCACTCACAAAGTTCAGGGAATTGGCTCTGAACAATGTGGGGGCACCTTGGCTAGTGCCAGGGTGCCCTCACACTAAGTAACTTTGCACCTAACCTTTACCAGGTAAAGGTTAGACATATAGGTGACTTATAAGTTACTTAAGTGCAGTGTAAAATGGCTGTGAAATAACGTGGACGTTATTTCACTCAGGCTGCAGTGGCAGGCCTGTGTAAGAATTGTCAGAGCTCCCTATGGGTGGCAAAAGAAATGCTGCAGCCCATAGGGATCTCCTGGAACCCCAATACCCTGGGTACCTCAGTACCATATACTAGGGAATTATAAGGGTGTTCCAGTAAGCCAATGTAAATTGGTAAAATTGGTCACTAGCCTGTTAGTGACAATTTGAAAGTAATGAGAGAGCATTACCACTGAGGTTCTGGTTAGCAGAGCCTCAGTGAGACAGTTAGGCACCACACAGGGAACATATACATGCACACCTATGAGCACTGGGGCCCTGTGTGACAGGGTCCCAGTGACACATACATATAGGCCACAAACCTATGAGCACTGGGGTCCTGACCAGCAGGATCCCAGTGACACATAACAAACATACTGAAAACATAGTGTTTTCACTATGAGCACTGAGGCCTGGCTATCCGGATGCCAGTGAGACAGTGAAAACAGTGACAAACACCCTGACATACACTCACAAACAGGCCAAAAGTGGGTGTAACAAGGCTAGAAAGAGGCTACCTTCTCACACAACCCCCCCCCAAACGAAGGACAATAAGGCTAACCTTGGCCAGTTGAGACTTTATTGTCTAAGTGGTGATAAGTAGAGAGTAGCTCTGCAATAGACTGGTTACTCCCTTTATCATCCACTATATGGTTACTTCCCTGTGGGGATGTAAACCACCCTGTTTGAAGTTTTTTAGCTAACCAACAATGTGAAGATGTATTTTCAGAGTTTCTATCAGTAAGTTTTAGTTTAGAGCAGTGGGAATTATCCACTGAACCTATTTGTAATGATGGAAATGCCAGACAGGGATGCTGTCTCAGTAAAGCCATAGCTGGGCAAAAACTTTGTCCATTTGGCTGGAAGAGAGAACAGGGATGCTGTTTCTCTTGAGTTGGAGCAGGGCAGGGATGCTGTCCTATGAGCTCCACACTAGGGCAGGGATGCTGTCCTAAGTGTTGTGAGGCAGTGCAGGGTTTCTGCACTAAAGTTTCTCTGGGAGGGTTGGAGGGATGCTCCATGTTAACTAAAATGGTGCTGTTTTTCTCACCAATGTTAGTTATCCCACAGAGAGGTACTTCCACCTCAGGGAGTCCAGCTTTGCCAGCTGATGATTCCCTTGGAACAGGTGCCACCCCAGGAGAGGTTTCTCCCACCACAGGAATGGTATCCTGAATGGTAGGGTGGTTAGGGGATACTGTGATACCCTTTTTACCTGTTGATGGAGAGGGATCCTGAGTTTTCAGGCCTTCTCTCCTTTGCTTTTTCATTTCACTTGAAATGAGAGGGAACAATTCCTCAGGGATGCCCAGCATGGCTGCATGGGCATAAAACTCTACATCAGCCCAACCTGAGGCCTCTAGGTCATTACCTAAGAGACAGTCTACAGGTAAGCTAGGTGATACCACCACCTGCTTAGGGCCAGTAACTCCACCCCAACTAAACTGAATTATAGCTAAGGGAAGAAACTTAGTGGAGTTATGGACATCAATAATCTTATACTGTTGTCCAATGATGTGTTGATCAGGGTGCACTAGGTTGTCAGTCACCAAAGTGAAACTGGCACCTATGTCCCTGTAGGCCAAGGCCTCAACACCATTTATTGAAACTGTCTGCCTGTACTTATCCATTGTAAGGGGACAAGCAGCCAGTGTGGCAAGGCCAATGCCACCAGGTGTGACAGAAACTGTCTTGGGACTGATTACATCAGTTTCCACTATGGACCCATAAGTGAACCCAACTACACCCTTTGCTTGACTGTTGCCAGCAGTCCCACCACTAGTACCACTACTGCTAGGGGCACTAGAGCTTGATGTATTAGTGGTGGTAGGCTCAGGGGGTTTACCTGGACAGGACTTATCCCCTGGCCTATGGCCTCTGTTTTTACACACAAAGCACCAAGGCTTTTTAATGTGTGCAGGTTGGGAAGAAGAGGAAGAATTTGTTTTATCCCCACCCTCTGAAGAGTGTTTAAGATTTGAAGTGGGATCTTTGGTTTTACCCTTATCCCCATGCTTATCTTGAGATTTTTCACCATCTTTCTTCTTATTGCCATCTTTGTCACCCCCTGTATGAACTTTTCTGTTCACCCTTGTTCTGACCCATTTGTCTGCCTTCTTTCCCAATTCTTGGGGAGAGGTCAGATCAGAGTCTACCAGGTACTGGTGCAACAAATCAGACACACAATTATTAAGTATATGCTCTCTCAGGATTGTGTTATACAGGCTTTCATTATCAGTAACTTTACTGCCATGTAACCACCCCTCCAAGGCCTTCACTGAATGGTCAATGAAATCAACCCAGTCTTGTGAAGACTCCTTTTTGGTCTCTCTGAACTTTATCCTGTACTGTTCAGTGGTTAAGCCATAACCATCCAGGAGTGCATTCTTAAGAACTGTAAAATTATTGGCATCACTTTCTTTCACAGTAAGGAGTCTATCCCTACCCTTTCCACTAAATGATAGCCATAGGATAGCAGCCCACTGCTTTTGAGGGACATCCTGTACAGCACAGGCCCTCTCAAGTGCAGCAAACCACTTGTTAATGTCATCCCCCTCCTTATAAGGGGGAACTATCTTGTGCAGATTCCTGGAATCATGCTCTTTTGCAGGATGACTATGGGGAATACTGCTGCTGCCACCATGGGTATCTAAACCCAACTTCTGTCTTTCCTTCTCTAATTCTAAAGACTGTCTATCCAAATCCAGCTGTTGCTTCTTGAGCTTCAGTCTGGTTTGTTCCACTCTCAATCTATTGAGCTCTCTTTCTAACAATCTGTCATCAGGGTGGGTGGGAGGGACATTTCTAGATACAGAGGTATGATGGGAATGAACAGAAGGAGACCTGTCCCTTACAGAGGGCACCCTAACAGCTTGGCTACCAGTATAATGTGAGAGCACACCATCAGTATGGTGTGATTCAACCTCTGTACCAACTATGCTAGACTGTCTAGTAATGGGCAGGCTGAGAAGTTTATTTCCTGAACCTTTTCCTGGGGGAGTCCCTGGATCAGATTGAGAACCATTAGCTACTTTTTCAACAGATTGGGCACTTATGGCCTTATCCTGTACTCTAAGCATGTTAATTAACAGTTCTAAGGAAGGATTTTTCCCTACACTCAAACCTCTCTCTATGCAGAGACTCCTTGCTCCTTTCCAGCTAAGGTGATCATATGCAAGTTTGGACAGTTCAACATTTCTTCCTGTGCCAGACATTTTTTAGAGAGAGTTAAAGTGATAGAAAAAGAGAAAAAAGTTTTCAGAACTTTTTGGAAAGACAGAAAAAAACTTTTTAAACTTTTAAGAACTTTTTGAAAGTTTTAGAAGTACTTTTCAGCACTTAGAAAAGAGTGAAAAGAGGAAATGCAAAACTTTTTGGCTATGTGTATATACACTGACCTTGTTTTGTATATTTTTCTCTTATGAAAAGTACAATGACAAGAGTGGTAAGTAGTCTCAAAGCACTTATCCCACCGCTGCACAACCAATGTAGGAGGCTGGACTGGCTTGTAGTGAGTACCAAGGGGTACTTGCACCTTGCACCAGGCCCAGTTATCCCTTATTAGTGTATAGGGTGTCTAGCAGCTTAGGCTGATAGATAATGGTAGCTTAGCAAAGCAGCTCAGGCTGAACTAGGAGACGTGTGAAGCTACTACAGTACCACTTAGTGTCATATGCACAATATCATAAGAAAACACAATACACAGTTATACTAAAAATAAAGGTACTTTATTTTTATGACAATATGCCAAAGTATCTTAGAGTGTACCCTCAGTGAGAGGATAGGAAATATACACAAGATATATATACACAATAGCAAAAATATGCAGTATAGTCTTAGAAAACAGTGCAAACAATGTATAGTTACAATAGGATGCAATGGGGAAACATAGGGGCAACACAAACCATATACTCCAAAAGTGGAATGTGAACCACGAATGGACCCCAAACCTATGTGACCTTGTAGAGGGTCGCTGGGACTATTAGAAAATAGTGAGAGTTAGAAAAATAACCCTCCCCAAGACCCTGAAAAGTGAGTGCAAAGTGCACTAAAGTTCCCCTAAGGACAAAATTGTCGTGTTAGAGGGAAAATGCAAGGAAAACACAAATCAGCAAAGCAACAACGATGGATTCCTGACTGAGGGTACCTGTGGAACAAGGGGACCAAGTCCAAAAGTCACAAGCAGCTCGGAGATGGGCAGATGCCCAAGAAATGCCAGCGGTTGGTGCAAAGAAGCTCTTACTAGGCTGAAGAACTGTGAATACTGCAGGAACGACAAGGGCTAGAGACTTCCCCTTTGGAAGATGGATCCCCCACGCCTTGGAGAGTCGTGCAGAAGTGTTTTCCCGCCGGATGGACGCCAACAAGCCTTGCTACACGCAAATCGTGCGTTTGGCGTTTTTGGACGCTGCTGGGGCCCAGGAGGGACCAGGAGGTCGCAAATTGGACCTGCAGAGAGAGGGGACGTCGAGCAAGACAAAGAGCCCTCACTGAAGCAGGTAGCACCCGGAGAAGTGCCAGAAACAGGCACTACGAAGATGCGTGAAACGGTGCTCGCCGAAGTTGCACAAAGGAGTCCCACGTCGCCGGAGACCAACTTAGAAAGTCGTGCAATGCAGGTTAGAGTGCCGTGGACCCAGGCTTGGCTGTGCACGAAGGATTTCCGCCGGAAGTGCACAGGGGCCGGAGTAGCTTGCAAAGTCGCGGTCCCCAGCAATGCAGCCCAGCGAGGTGAGGCAAGGACTTACCTCCACCAAACTTGGGCTGAAGAGTCACTGGACTGTGGGGGTCACTTGGACGGTGTCGCTGGATTCGAGGGACCTCGCTCGTCGTGCTGAGAGGAGACCCAAGGGACCGGTAATGCAGCTTTTTGGTGCCTGCCGTTGCAGGGGGAAGATTCCGTCGACCCACGGGAGATTTCTTCGGAGCTTCTGGTGCAGAGAGGAGGCAGACTACCCCCACAGCATGCGCAAGCAGGAAAACAGTCGAGAAGGCGGCAGGATCAGCGTTACAGAGTTGCAGTAGTCGTCTTTGCTACTATGTTGCAGGTTTGCAGGCTTCCAGCGCGGTCAGCGGTCGATTCCTTATCAGAAGGTGAAGAGGGAGATGCAGAGGAACTCGGCTGAGCTCATGCATTCGTTATCTAAAGTTTCCCCAGAGACAGAGACCCTAAATAGCCAGAAAAGAGGGTTTGGCTACCTAGGAGAGAGGAAAGGCTACTAACACCTGAAGGAGCCTATCAGCAGGAATCTCTGACGTCACCTGGTGGCACTGGCCACTCAGAGCAGTCCAGTGTGCCAGCAGCACCTCTGTTTCCAAGATGGCAGAGGTCTGGAGCACACTGGAGGAGCTCTGGACACCTCCCAGGGGAGGTGCAGGTCAGGGGAGTGGTCACTCCCCTTTCCTTTGTCCAGTTTCGCGCCAGAGCAGGGGCTAAGGGGTCCCTGAACCGGTGTAGACTGGCTTATGCAGAATTAGGCACATCTGTGCCCAACAAAGCATTTCCAGAGGCTGGGGGAGGCTACTCCTCCCCTGCCTTCACACCATTTTCCAAAGGGAGAGGGTGTCACACCCTCTCTCAGAGGAAGTTCTTTGTTCTGCCATCCTGGGCCAGGCCTGGCTGGACCCCAGGAGGGCAGCTGCCTGTCTGAGGGGTTGGCAGCAGCAGCAGCTGCAGTGAAATCCCAGGAAGGGCAGTTTGGCAGTACCAGGGTCTGTGCTACAGACCACTGGGATCATGGGATTGTGCCAACTATGCCAGGATGGTATAGAGGGGGCAATTCCATGATCATAGACATGTTACATGGCCATATTCGGAGTTACCATGGTGAAGCTACATATAGGTAGTGACCTATATGTAGTGCACGCGTGTAATGGTGTCCCCGCACTCACAAAGTTCAGGGAATTGGCTCTGAACAATGTGGGGGCACCTTGGCTAGTGCCAGGGTGCCCTCACACTAAGTAACTTTGCACCTAACCTTTACCAGGTAAAGGTTAGACATATAGGTGACTTATAAGTTACTTAAGTGCAGTGTAAAATGGCTGTGAAATAACGTGGACGTTATTTCACTCAGGCTGCAGTGGCAGGCCTGTGTAAGAATTGTCAGAGCTCCCTATGGGTGGCAAAAGAAATGCTGCAGCCCATAGGGATCTCCTGGAACCCCAATACCCTGGGTACCTCAGTACCATATACTAGGGAATTATAAGGGTGTTCCAGTAAGCCAATGTAAATTGGTAAAATTGGTCACTAGCCTGTTAGTGACAATTTGAAAGTAATGAGAGAGCATAACCACTGAGGTTCTGGTTAGCAGAGCCTCAGTGAGACAGTTAGGCACCACACAGGGAACATATACATGCACACCTATGAGCACTGGGGCCCTGTGTGACAGGGTCCCAGTGACACATACATATAGGCCACAAACCTATGAGCACTGGGGTCCTGACCAGCAGGATCCCAGTGACACATAACAAACATACTGAAAACATAGTGTTTTCACTATGAGCACTGAGGCCTGGCTATCAGGATCCCAGTGAGACAGTGAAAACAGTGACAAACACCCTGACATACACTCACAAACAGGCCAAAAGTGGGTGTAACAAGGCTAGAAAGAGGCTACCTTCTCACAGCCTGTCATAGGCAAATGTCGGTGACAGACCGTCACTTGGTGTGTTTTTGTACCTGGAGCCGGACACAACCCCTAAGGTGTGTGAGAACTGCTGGCCCATGCGCTTCAAAGGTGCTGAGGGAGCGATCCCTCAAGCTCTTCGCTGCCCGTCATTGGTTGACTCTACAGCACTAAGGTCCCATTCATGTAGGAAGTCCCGGGACCATTGGGGGACCCACTCCTGACGTTTGTCATCGCATTCCAAGTTATCAAGGCAGTCTGGTAAGTCCCACAAACAAAAGAAGTCTAAATGGTATTTGACTTCAGTGTGTCAAAGTCATGTGACAAGACAAGGGATTGCCAGCACTCCAGGAGCAGCAAGGGCCTGATCCTGGGTTCACTCCACTGTTCCCTGATTTTCCCAAAGCCGGAGCGACCCCCCTCAACTAAGAGTAGTTTGAGGTCATGCACCTCATCTTGGGTGACCTGGCCCCTCATGAGCGGCTTTGGGGCCCACCTTCCACCTCTTTTGTTGCCACATTGGGGCTCTCCAACCATGCCAATACCCTCCCAGCCACCAAAGGCCAGCAGGCATCCCTGCCTTTTTGGGACCCAAGGTGCATGTCCCAAAGACCACTTAGGACATTCAGCCAGCAGTATGGTCAGTCCACCACCCCCCATGCACTGCTGCCTTCAAGCCACCCTCAGATTATCATGGGCATCCTATCAGAGGCAGGATACGCCATCACCTCACCCCCTTGCGGTTAGTAACATCAGACTGTTGGGTACTTCATATAGTCCCTCCCCTTTGTGGTAATCCCACCACCCATGCTCCCACTTACAATTGGCTGACGGATGCTATCTCTCCTTGCTCCGCCAAGAAGTCCAGGTTCTCTTGCCGAGGGGGCCATAGAAAGAGTGTCTACATCAGAAGTAGGTTGCGTTTGTTATTCCCACTACTTTCTGGTGCCAAAGAAGGAAGAAGGACTACATCCTGTCCTGGATATGTGCTTTCCCAACTTCTTCTTGAACAAGGAGATGTTCAAAATGCTCATGGTCACTCAAGTTTATTCTGTCCTAGACCAGGAATGATAGCGTTAGAATTGCTGGGAGTGGAATTTTCGCATCTTCGTCCTGCCAGCCCACAGTCGCTATCTGCAGTTCAGTTAGCCACAAGCACTTTCAGTTTGCTGTTCTCCCTTTCGGCCCTACTAGCGCCCTCTAGGGTGTTCACCATGGTGTTGGCAGTGGTCGCAGCTCATCTACAGAGGTCAGAAATTTCAGTCTTCTCCTACCTTGGTGACTGGCTGTTAAAGGCGAGCTTGCCCCAGAGCAGTTGTCATCCAACTTCAGATTACGGCAAACCTCCTGCACTTGCTGGGGTTCACCATCAACAGTCACACCTGACCCCCTATCAGACACTTGCTTTCATTAGAACGTTTCTGGACTCAGTGCAGTTCCGGGCCTATCTTCCAGAGTGGCGAGTCCAGGATATTCAGGCTCGGACTCCAATGTTTTAGCCTTTTCCTAGATTTCGGTGAGACCGACTCTGAGGCTGTTGGTTCGCATGGCATCCTGCATCCTGCTAGTGACACAAGTCCACTGGCATATAGGGATCTGCAGTGGGACCTTAAGGCCCAGTCAGTGCAGCATGAAGGGAATCTCTGACATGGTCCTGATCTCGGAGGTAACTTCAAAAACCTGCAGTGGTTGCTAACGAAGCACGATAGAGTTAGTAGGAGAGCCATCTCCCCTCCACCACCAAATCTAATGGAGTGACAGATGTATCACTCCTGGGCTTGGGGCGGCCATCTGGAAGAGGTGGAGAACAGTGGACTCTGGTCTCTGGTGGAGTCTGAGCTCCATATCAACCTGTTTAGAGCCTTTTCTCATTCGATCAAGGGGAGGCTGGTATAGGTGTTCATGGACAACACCACCATCATGTGATACTGCAACAAGCAGGGTGCGGTAGGGCATGGCCCCTGTGGTAAGAGTCCATGCATCTCTAGACATGGCTGGAACATCAGAGCATTTCCTTGGTAGTTCAACATTTGGCGGGCTCTCTGATCACCAAAACGGACAAACTCAGTGAAAGATGCCTTGGGGATTATAAATTACATCTCCATCTGAGGTGGTGCAAGTTCTCTTCAACAGTGGAGAGAGCCTTGATTACATCTGGTCATCAACGCTTAGCATATACAATGTCAGCAGTTTTGCCTGCTGGAGTTTCCAGGACGACTCTAGCTCAAAGATGCTTTTCATCTCGAGTAGAGCTCTGGACTTCTGAATGCCTTTCTGCCAATACCACTCCTGCCTAGAGTTCTCAAAAAGATCAGGAATAAACAGGCCAAGTAACTCTTGTGGCTTTGGATTGGGCACAGAGAGTCTGGTATCTTGAACTGTTGAGCGTGAGCATTGGTCCTCTTCAGGTTGCGTTATTGGGAGGATTTTCTGTCACAGCAACAGAGCAGGTTTCTGCACCCAAACCTGAGCATGCTCCATCTATATGCGTGTAGATTGAGGGGTGACAGTTGATGGTTTTTGACCTTCCACCCGAAGTCTGTGATGATATTCCCCCAGCGTCCACCAAGTCGGTACTCCCCTGCCATTGGCATATGTTTGTACCATGGTGTGCTTCCCACAACGTTGATCCCCTATCTGCATCTTTATAATAGGTTCTATTGTTTGCACTATCTTTGGTCCAGTAGGGTTCTGCTATGGGCACTGTCAAAGGGTATCTTTCTACAGTTTATGCATTCTTAAGGTTGCCAGACCAATCTTCACTTTTTAAACCCCCTGTTGTACCCAGTTCCCTTAACGGTCTTCAACTCTTTTCTGCTTGTGCCATTTTCTTAAGGCTCATTGGGACCTCAACCTTGTTCTCACTTTCCTGATGTGTGCACCATTCAAACCTTTGCACTGCCCTCTTCGGCTGCTGACCATTAAAACTTCCTTTTTAATAGCCATTACATTGGCCAAAAGGGTCAGTGAGGTACAGGCCTTCACTTAACACCCTCCATACACCTCCTTTTACCCGGACATATTGGTCCTCAGAACATGTACCTCCTTCCTTCCGAAGGTCATCACTCCCTTCCATGTAAACCAGAGCATTATGCTGCCCACCTTCTGCTGCCAAAAAAAGAGAAGGCTGGGCAGAAGCGGACCATCTTGCAGTGGATCGTCCTATGCACTAAGATATGCTATGAACCGGCCAAGAAAGAACCCCTGATGACTTGCAGGCTCACTCCATTAGGGCCATGTCTGCAGCTCCTGTGTTAGTGGGCAGCGTTCCTCTACATCTGTCAGTTGGCAACGTGGGCATGCCTGCACACGTTCACAAAACATTACTGCCTGGACAGTGAGGTCCCTTGTGAAGAGTTTGCTTCAAATTTGAACATGTTTTCCATGGTATACAAATATTCACACAATGTTATCCAAATCATTTTAGTACACCAATGTTCAACCATAAAACAAGAGAGCGAGAAGTAGGCATTCCACAAGAAAAGTAATATTGAACAAATTTTGAAAGAATGCTAGTTTTTCTTGCATACTCAAACAGTACTAATGATTCTTTGGGTTGGATGTTTATACAAAGCATATTATTCATATTGTACCAAAAATCATGCTATGCTGGAAAAGGAAAGAACACATGTAGCCAATCCCCTAAAGCATTAGTTTGGCACCTACAGCAATGATCTGATACTGCATGGTTTAGCTTGTATAGGGGGCTAGGTGTGTAATAGGCCAGCCAGATTGAGAGTAATGACATTAATTTAAAATTATCTGCCTGTAAGACTTGATATCTTGTAGATAAAATAATATGCCATTCCTCTGGCATTATTCTTCAATTGTTGATTTCATTGAATGTTCTCTAAAGAATTGGGAATCATCAAATAATTCAATTTGTGGTGTAGAACCCTATACCAGTTCCTAACCCCCCAATAATTCATTCTTAACCTGTAGCTCCATGACCTTTTTGGAACATTCATTCACAATTTAAGATTTTGTTTTGAAAAAGCAACCGGTCTGCAAGCCGACCTCCATCCACATTTTCAGTGATTGATTCGAAAAAATATACCTGCCTAAAAAGAACCCTTTTCTATTCCACTTCTCGAATATATTATTGTTTATTTCCAACCTGAAGTATTTACGCTTCTTTAAAGTAAAAAAAGGATGACAACTTGGAATTCTATACTCTTCAAAAAGAGTCTAGTATGGCACTGATTGGTATCATGTTTTTTGGAAGCCTTGCTGGTTTTGGAAAAGCCGGTAGATCAATTAGTGATTCATTTACTTTTAGTAAGAAACAAATACATCATAGAATTCTCCCTCATGAGTAATTTGGGCAAATTATCTAAAAGACAGTAACCTCAGAACTGGGGCAAGACTAAACACCCCACCCCAGCTCTTTATTTAATTTAAGAATTGGAAATCAAACTCTAAGATGCTTAATATCCCAGATACAGTTATGTAAAAGTGAATATTTTTCTTGAAAATATGGACAATTAATCTTAATTTGAGCAGCGACAAATAAAAATAATGGCAGAATCAACTTTTTGATGAGGGGAAAAACAGCCTATTAATGAAAATGGTAAGGAGGGCCATTGATTAAATAGATGCTGAACCTTTTTAAGCATAGCTGTATAATTCAGTTAAAACAAATCCAAAAAGTTGAGGTAATAAAGATTTGTAGATAGCAAATCGTTGAAAGTTTGGGGAGGTCACATTCTTCAGCATTAAACAATAAAACTTTTGACTTTGAGTGATTGATCTTGTGAACTCCCTACTGCGGTGAACTATTCTTTCTAAGGTCCCTACAGTAATACTTTTCTCCACTCTTTAATGCAAAATCATATTATCTGCAAACAGTTTTAGTTTAAACATCTGCTTCAATGGCTGGAAGATCAAGGGGTCACTATGCAATTTTGCTACGAGGAACTTGATTGAAAAAGTAAACAGTATAGGCAAATTTGGGCACCCCTAATGGATACCCCATCTCATTGCCACAGAACGCATCTCCTTGGTGGTAATAACAATTTTAGCTACTGCATCCTTTTATACATTTTCATTTTGAGGGGGATTATCTTGTTTCATAAAGCTAACTACTATAGCATTTGTGTAAGAAGAAGGTATGGGTATTCCCAACAATTCCTCTTGGGTACCGGAGTAGCGTGCTACTCGCCGAAAAGCACTTCGACTCCTCGTCAGGGGTAGTAAGCACTATATAAATACAAATACAAAAACGAAAAATATTTGGAAAAAAAGAGTTTTGTTAAAAAAAAAAAAGGTGCTAATTCTGAATAAAATACCTTATACACCTCTGTTGGGATTCCATCTCTACCACATGCCTTTCTGTTAGCTAACAACATAAGCGACATCTCTATCTCTTTGACAGTAACTTTTTCTATGAAACGTTTTTTGGGCCTGCTACAAGTTTAAGAAATCATTGGAACTAAGAAATTGTTCCACATTTCTCTGAGAGATCTGAGCTAGCATCTGATGCAACTCTTTCTGAGGTATTCTGTCTCACACCTCAATTCAACACCTAAACTGATGAAATCGAAAACACGAAGTCACTGTAGTCTCCCATCCCAACTCCTTAACGTCAATCACTCACTCTCCTCAGGGCTGTACGGACCACCAGCACACACAGTATCTAGGTGTCAGGGCTGGTCAAGCAACAGCATGTATCCCTGCTTCACTTTGCCCCCTCCCTTACTACAGGGGTCAATCCATTACAAGGTGGTATGGGGGTGGGAGGGTCAGCACAGTGTCGTAGGGTCTCCAGCTGCAAGCAGTTATTCGTGCTCCCTCCCCTCTGCATGGTGAGCTGCTCAATACTTTTGCTCCCGCTGCACATGAGCAGTGCAAAATACCATGTCGCTTTGACAAGTTAGCCCCAAAGGCCATTTCCTCACCTTCTCTGAGCTGATATCACCCGACAGAGCCAGGTGGGGGAACTGGAAAGTTACTCACAGCTGCTATGTCCGGCTCCGCAGCATCCTTGCTACCACTACAACCTCTCTCCCACATGCTTTTGCATTAGTCAGCAACATAAGCAACGTCTCTACCGCTTTTATTGTACCATTTTCTGCGGCATCATTTACTGGACTCCTGCAAGTTCAGGCATATCAGTGGAACGAAGGAATTGCTCAACATTTCTCTGAGATATCTGATCTGACACACAATACAATTCTTTATAATGTTGAAGAAAAATGTTATTGAGATCTTTGCTCTCAGTCCTCAAATCAACACCTGAGCTAAGGCAATCCAAAACACACAGGACCACACGTAGCAAGCTTTTTGCACGTTGCAAAAAGCACATCGCAATGCACAAACCCGTTTTGCGACTCGCAATTAGGAAGGGGTGTTCCCTTCCTAATTGCGAGTCGCAGTGCAATGTAGGATTGATTTGTGACCGCGAACGCGGTCGCAAACCAATCGCATTTTGCACCCTTTTCAAATAGGTGGTAACCCATTCGCATGGGACACCTTCCCCGTTGTGAATGGCACTGTTAACATTTGTTCAGAACAGGCAGTGGTCCGTAGGACCACTGCCTGCTTTGAAAAAATTAAACGAAAACATTTAATTTTTCGTTTTTGTAATGCATCTCATTTTCCTTTAAGGAAAACGGGCTGCATTACAAAAGAAAACTGCTTTATTGAAAACCAGTCAGACATGGTGGTCTGCTGTCCGCAGCAGGCCACCATCCTTGTGAGGGTCGCCATTCGCAAGGGGGTCGTAAATTGCGACCCACCTCACAATTATTCATGAGGTGGGCATTTGCCACCCCCTTGCGAATCGCAGATGGTGTCAGGGACACCATCCAACATTCGGATTTGCAGCTCACAAATTGCGAGTCGCTTTGACTCGCAATTTGCGGGTCGCAATTCTGAACGTTGCTAAGTCACTGTAGTCTCTCATCCCTACTGCTTCACACCAATCACTCACCTCAGGACTCTACAATCGCTTGGCTCACAAAGTATCCGGGTGTCAGGGCTGATCAGGCAACAGTATATTCCAGGTTCACTTTGCCCCTTCTCTTAATTCAGGGGTCGATTTATTACAAGGTGGTATAGGAGGGGGTTCAGCACAGCGTTGTGGTATAGCCAGCCGTAATCATTTCTTCGCGCTCTGACACCAGCACCGAGCTGCATGGTGAGTTGCTCAATACTTTTGCTCCCACTCTACAAGAGCTGTGCAAAATACTGTGTCTCGTTGACAAGTTAGCCTGGGAGCTCCAAACGACCTGAAGTACCCCAAGGCCACCTCCTCACTTTCCCTGACCCGATATCCAGCAACCGAACCATGTAGGGTATCATGACAGTTACTCACTGCCGCTATTCATGGATCCACCTTGTCTCTGCTACCGCTGAACATCATAATTGCAGCTGGTATGCTCATTCATGTAAACTCTGAAATTGAGCGAAGGGTCCTCTGAACGACGAAACTAGCAGCTGTTTATGCGGGATTGGGGCCGCCCCACAGGAAACTAAGGAAGACTCATAGAGAGGCACTTGTATGTAGGATATCAACAGATTTGGAAAAGACAAAGGTATATGGGCTGGACTTAACTTAGGAGATCTCCATTATCATATTCCTTCCCATTTCAGTAGCTTATTACTTTTCTTGCAGTCAGCTTGTTCACCTCAAACAGAGAGGATTTTAAACTCTCTGATGGTAAATCTGTTTTGTCTACTTCGTATATTTTGTTTTGCTGAGAGAGTCTACAGGACCTACCTTCAAATCCTATTTTATTCCTTCTTTGCACTTACTTCTGCCTCTTGTGTCTCTTTTTTCTCTACTCACATTTCCCTCCTACTGTTTTAATCTCTCTCTCATAATTACCTTAACCCATGTTCTTTTTCTTCTATGCCCCACCTTCTTTTTTACTGTTTTTGCTATCTAATGTCTCATTCTTTGTCTTAAACCTTTCGTTTCTTTCTCCTTCTCGTTCCTATCTTGTTTCTACTTTGCTGCAGTCTGTCAGTGTTTCTCACTCTCCCCACTTTTTCACAATTTATTTTGTTTCTTTATCTAGTCCCTTGCATGTTACCCTTTTGTTTCTTCTTGTTGTCTCTAAGCAGCGTTCCTGCTCTTTTACCTGTTATTCTGTTCTTCTTGATTTTCTTCTCCTAAAATTCAAAGATTCTGTGTAAGCGTTTGTTAAAGTGTCTTTCAGCGTTAATTCTCTCCATTTGTTTGCAGGTCACCTCTGGAAACATTACGTACCATACCTTTCAAACTCTGCCTTCCAGCGAATCTCAAGAACTGTCTGAAGACTCACTAGGAACTGCCACAATTATTTATGAACAAGGTAAGAGTATTAGATATGCAAGTAGTGTAATAGACTATATATTCACAGATAACAGTGGTTGTTTCATCCTATCTGTGAGATTGGGTCAATCCTTCTCTTCCTAAACTCCCTTTGGCACTAGTGTCATTTTATCCATGGACCATTTTAATTTGTCAACATTAGATTAACATAACGCTGTTCTTCATCATCTTTATTTTCCGTAACAGATTAAGACTGCAATCATAAACCAGGATTTGTATTCCTTTGCGTGTGTGTGTCAAAAGGTGGCTTTTTACGGGGCAGAGATTAAATCTTACAATTCACTCCAGCACTGTAAATTGAGAGGGATGGTGAAGCTTGCAGAGATTAAATCAGAGATGCCAAGATTGTGTTATAGCTTAAGGTCCTACACATATACCACATAAAGACATCTCCCCCATGCCATTTTCTTATCAAATAAATGTGAAAAAAGTTATTTTCCTTCACATTATTTTGAAAAACTGACATAGTCACGACCCTCCCAGACCTACGTTAGACAGCCTTGCTAGATTCCCTAGACACTTCATCTTCATCCTTTAAAATACATCCAGAGGTTGAAATTACTTGGAAACAACCTCATACTTTGGAAAGGACTACACTGGAGGCAGTGTTGCCAAGATCAGATTATAAATCTTCATAAGTGTTCATGCCACCCATTACTTGGTCCTGGGACCCCTTATGTGGGCCACTGTTAACTAAAGGAATCAAATATTGATAATTGTTGTGTTTTCTGGTGCATAGAACAGTATGAATAATGTATTTTACACCTGGGCACATTCAATGGAACATGTATTCACTATATTTCTTCAAATATAGAGCTTCTTGAACCATACAACTTGTTAAATGTATAATTCCAACACTGTTCCAAAGTGAACATTTCTCGTCCCAGAAGGATCTTACTCCAAGTTGGTTTAAGTAAGCCTCCAGGGTGTTGGGACATGGCGTGAAAGCCGTGGAACCAGATTATTCATTTATTAGGCCATTCATTGCAACTGAAGAACCCATCTAATAGCAAATTTAAAAAAACTGAGCTTTCATGGTCAGTGATTGGTGAAGCACACCACATTTGAGCAAATATGTCCCTGAACCAAATTCAAACTAAGAACAGATTACTTTTCACTGTACTATCCTTAGTCCTGTAGTAGCAAAATACAGTCTCTGTGTAGACAGCCAAGATGTTCCCCATTCTGCTTGAAAGAGGAATTATTCAAAAATCGTTGTTTCTCAAATCCTCTTCAGATTGCAAAATTGCAGACTTTCTGCACAGCACCTAGTTGGGAAAAGCTTTAAGTTGCAGACTTTTGAATCCACGCCAGCTGATACATGTTTGTCTTTACTGATGCTAAAAAAGGTTTTCCCTCCTTTCAGGGAAACTTCTCTTACTCCAGCTACTGCTCCACCTTACACCTTGCAAAAGAAGATGAAGGCCTCTTTTAGGGTGTCTGAGATGCCTAGAGACCTGATTGGCAGGATTTGTGAAATTTGTAGCTCTATTACACCAAGTAGTAAATAGTCTTTGTTCCCCCATTTTGGATCTGTAGATGGGCTTCAAAAGTTTGGGTGTCTGAGCAAGGGACTTCATTGTTGCACTTCATATTTTGAGGAACGCAAATGCGTTGGTCCACATGACAAGTTATAAAAGAGGTCTGAGAAACAAAATGAGGGGAAATGTTTGACTTTCTCTTTAAGGATTGAACATGATGTTTTGCTGTATCTTACATTTTAGAAAATAGAATGGAGTAATACAGCGTTTCTCAAACTGGGTCACGGCCCACTGGTAGGACACCAGCCGGTTTATGATCGGTCACAAAAGAGTAATAAATAAAAAATCCTTTACTTTTTGTATTTGTTGTGCTTCAAAGACATAGGTCAAATGTCAGGCTATGTCTTCAAATAGCTGTTTATTCTTTTAATATGGGGATTGGTGTTTACTTTTCTTTCTGTGACTACAACATAGTAGGGGTTTTTAAGTGAACTTTAAGGATAATGTGTTGGAGTACAAGGAGTGTGGAAGGAAAGGCTGAAGGGTGTAATTTTTTTAGATACCTTCAAATTAACTGTACACATATTTTAGAATATATCAGCAGTCAGGAAAGCAAAAACAAAGCAATTTATTTTAAACTCTAAAATTGTGACGGAAACAAACACTCGCAAGTTTTCCAAAGCGAGACTCAGGGAGCAGCTGCCAGTATTTGTTCCTGCTTTTTTTGTTTACTTCACAAAGCTATTTCAACAGAGTATGTGCTCACTATACATGATCATACACAATTATCCCACTTGTATATAACTTTGGATCCGAGGAACCAGGTTAAAGTCTCTGAGTTTGATTAAAATAAAATTCATATAACATAACAAATATATACACATCCCTTAATGCACCACCGGCCTTGGTTTAACACAAAAGTGAATATGAGGTCTTACTCTATAGTCTCCTGCAGAAGGTTTTTTTTCAAATTTGCTAAAAACCCTGGTATCAACACCAAGATTTTCAGAACCCTTGTGATTTTAGTAAACATACGCCAAAGGCTAGCACCCCACTCTGAAAAGTGCTACAGTTCTACTGCAGTACACCATCTGCAATGTGTATGGGCAGGTCAATATCTTTGTCACAGTCCTATAAAGACATATCGATGGGTATGGTCAAGTTTGTGGCATTTCCTAACAACTGCTTTTAGAGAGAAATGCAAAAGTTGTAAAGTTTATGTTATTATGGTAATTAATAGCATTTTGAAAACATGTTGACTATTAGATTAAAAAGCCTACCAGTCTCATGTCCGCTAAAGCTAGCTGGGTTCCAAAAGTTTTAAAAATTGGATTGTTGTTTTAAAAGGTTTGGGAAGCACTGGAATAGAGGCAGAGATCGAAGCTACAGGAGCCATCTCAGCTCTTCAATGAAGTAAAGGAAATCTCAGCTACCACTTAAAAGGGAAGTTACCAACAACCACATTTTCAAGGTTGGCTCTATCGTACACACCCACACCACAGTACCCCTCCACCTCCACTGATAGCCTCACCTGGCTGACATTGCCAGGTTCTAAGTTTTTATGAAATAAACTTCAGAAAGATTCCCACTACATGTAACAAGCAGGGACATGGACTGCTTCTTATATGATTTACGGGTCCTGCCAGAAAATCGATTAAAGCCATGCCAATCATAGATCACCACTGGCAAAAAGGATTAGAGCTAGTGGAAAAACGAAGAGCAAAAACTGCAGTATTCCTGCAACTTGACACAAAGAGCAGGTTACTAAACAATACCCTGTCATGCCTAATTGTACACCTCAATAATGCGGACAAATCAGAATAGGTCATTGAACTCAGGTACTCTCTTTGGTTCTTGTTAAGTTTGGACAATGGATTAGAAAGAGAGTGTCTTCAGTGGCAGTCATATTAATCGTAGAGTGGACAAAATATCTATTTTAAGGAAATGTAGCCGCCACATGTGGTCTGATGTGGCACCTTACATTAATCTCTTGTTAGAAGACAAAAACAGAAAGACAAGGGAATTAATGAGAGCGTACCCCCTCAAAAAACGAACAAAGCTGCACTAGCAAGTCCACTCCAAAATCTGTCAAAGTTCAACGTGCGCCTACTGAAACAACTGATGGGAGTGACGTTGCCTTGTGCATGTCTGTTTCTCTTTTGACACCTAAGAATTCTACCAGAACAGGAAGAACTGGACAGACAATGGGCACAGATGTCTGGCTCATCAGTGACCAAATTCATGTCACACTGAGATGGAAAAATGCTTTCTTGTGGAAGGGTTTGCAAAGAACACTAGTGTATGACTTTTGTTTCTCCCACCTCATATCAAATTAATTGTAAGCAAGATGCTTCAGTGCTAGGGAGCTCATTTTCACGAGTTGATATACAGAGGGATGTGATCCGGTAAGGAGACAAATGTACTCAGTAATATGTTGAACTGAGGGCCATCACAAGATTCTACAGTCTTTCCTACCCTGAATACGACATTGATGGTGATCCGGGCCGACAATGCAACCTTGATGTTCTCCAGTATTGGATCTTTCATAGATTCACATGCTTGAATCATCCCCGTCGTCGAGGTGGGAGCCTCACGGTAAACTTAAATACATAAAGCAGTAAGTCAGTAAAAGTAAAACCAGTAGGCCCTAGTAGGCTTCATAGGGTATTTTTACAGTCTATCCACTTTGTTTTGTGAAAAAGACCCAAAATCAGTATCAACCAATCAGGATTCAGCCCCTCCCAAACACTCCCAACAGAGGCTGAATTCCCTCAGATTTTCTACTGCACGATTTTCTACCGCACGTCGCTCAGTTTTTTCCTTATTTCTGACTGAAGATTGTTTTTTCTCTCAGGAAACTAGCCACAGCTTCACTATGTCTGAAAAGACAAAGAAGGGTCTGTTCAGAGACTGTGACAATTGTGGGAAGAAGAGACTGCATGTTGATGACCCCCACAAGAAGTGTATCTACTGCCTCCATCCAGACCACAAGGTGAGAGACTGCAAAATCTGTCGCACCTTTAGTCAAAAAACCCTTAAAGACCGTGAGGGTAGACTTCTCTTATGGCTGCAAAAGCAAAAAGCCATGGAACATCCTTCCTCAGATGACAGTGAACCGTCATGACATACTTCTCGCCCTCATAAAAGAACAGGTGAGAGAAGTAGAGGGTCTGATGAACCACCTAGGAAGGTGCCCAAAAAGACAAAACAAGTCTCTACTGAAGCGAAAAAGGATGTTTCCCACTCAGAGACATTTAAACATTTGCCAAAAAAGGTTCATTCAGAACCTACGACGCCTTTGCACCGAAAAAGCACCTAAAAAAAGCCATCTCTGTCTCTGTCACCACAGAAAGAGCCAGAAAAACTATTTTCGGTGAAAAAACAACCGTCGACGACCACCCCGTCGACGACGGTGTTGACGACAGTATCGTCGACGTTCACAACACCGGTCGCACCGATGATTATGACGTCGTCGCCGTTATCATCGACGACGATAATTACGTCAACATTTTTTAAGAAAGCTTTGTCGGCAACCACATCGTCGACAGCGGAGGCCTCCTGGGTTCACCAATCAACTAGGGCACTCCCATCTACGAAGCACCTCTCAATGAGGTTTAAAAAGGCACTGCCGACGACGGCACCTATAGAAGATACGTCGGCGAAACGACCGTCGTCTATAAAGGGCCCGTCGACGAAGGAGCCATCGATGAAGGATCCGTCGACAAGGATCCGTTAGCAAAGACGGCGTCAATGTCTGAACCGTCGACGAGAGATCCGTCGACGAGAGATCCGTCGACGAGGGATCCGTCGACGAGGGATCCGTCGACGAGGGGACCGTCGACGAAGGAACCGTCGACGAGGGAACCGTCGACGATTATATCGTCAACACAACTAACAGTGTACAAGCCATCCACCTACCTGGATACTTCGCCACACCATTCCTCATACCATCAGGACGACTCTACCAGATTCTTACCCCTTTCACTTATTGATATGGGTGACAAGGCATCCAATATTCTGGCAATGCATACCTCGCCAAGTAAAGTGTTGCCATATCCACCACAACATCTTTTTGAGGATGAGGACGATGATGCATACTCTCAAAACGATGGAATGTTTGGGGCAGCTAGTAGCCCGTCCCAACTCAATGTCAAATGCCAAGAGTTTGATGAAGAGGAGGATCAACATTACCAGCCTAGTTACGCCTCAACATCTTATCCACAGGCAGAACAACCATCGCCCCTCGCTATGCCTAGCACACTGGTAGCAGATCTACAGTATATGTTGAAGGACTACCATAAAAGGTTTCCACCATCAACTCAGTCCACGCCACCTAGACCTGAGAGCTACCAGACGCCTCGTCAGACTCACACTTCTAATTTTTCAGAAACGCCACAGGCTAGTATACCGATAACTAGCCAAACTCAGGAAGCTTGCCCCTCGTCAGACGACGAAAGGGAAGAGGGTGAGTTAAGAGATTCGGCGGCTAGTGAATGGGATGATTATCTCGTCCCCACACCATCTCCACCGCCGGCAGGTCCAGTAGATTCTCCTCCAGAGGACATAGGAGGTTTCCATAATTTAATAGAGAGGGCGGCGAAACGTTTTGGACTTGCAATTGTTTCTCATGAAACCGAATGTTTTTTGTACGACTTTAAAGAACCATCAAAGAGATCTGTAAGAGCCATACCCATTGTAGATTTCTTATGGCAGGAGGGTTTGAAGGCAATGAAAAACCCGGCAACAGTGCCTTCTCAAATGCCAAGACTAGAGAAGAAGTACAAGGCCCCAGATGATTCTCCGGCCTGTCTAGTCTCACAGCCGAAACCTGACTCTGTTATATCACAGGCGGCTCAGCGGCGTTCCAAAAACCCCTCCACACCTATTGCGTCTCCCCCAGACAAGGAAGGAAGGAGATTAGACAATATCGGCAAAAAATTCTCCTCTGTTGCTGCAGTCACAGTTAAGGCGGCTAACTCCCTCGCCATCCTGGGAAGGTACGATCGCCAGATGTGGGCAGACATGTCTGCCTTTTTAGATTTACTGCCAGAAGACGTCAAGGTGGAAGCAAAAAGGTCTTGCAGGAGGGAGAAAGGGAGATTATAGACAGCGCAATAGACATTTCTCTCACTGGCTTTAGACAATTAGCTGGCGCAGCAGTCCTGCGCAGACAAGGATGGCTTAAAGCTACTTCCTTCAGACCAGAAGTCCAGAGTCGTGTTCTCGACATGCCTTTCGATGGAGAGAGTCTGTTTGGTAAACATGTCGACGACATGTTGCAGGCTATCAAGACGGATACCGATACGGCAAAATCCCTTGGTACCCTGCAATATAAAAAACAACCCTTTCGTGGAGCAAGGGGTAGAGGTAATTTCTCCTTTCGAGGTGGATACCAACAATACAGATCACAATATCAGTCTTCCTCCACAGGATCACGACATCAGTACCATCAGCAACAGCAGCATTATAGATTACCACCAGCCGCAGCTTACAAACATCCAGCTAGAGGAAGAGGAGCTGCCCGAGGAAGAGATAAAGGCAGAAAGCAATGACCCGCCGATCATCTCAGCGCTTCCCCACCAACCCACATCGAGGGTCGGAGGTCGCATCACTTCTTATTTCCCCATGTGGAAGACTATAACATCGGACAGATGGGTGCTCGATGTAGTGGCCAGAGGTCATACTCTGGAATTCACACAAACACCACCAATTGTTCCTCCATCGGGCCCACCGCCTCCGAGGTTGAAGTAAGAGTAATGTTGAGAAAAGGAGCAGTAGAACCAGTCCCTTTATCTCAAAAGAACAGAGGATTCTACTCCTGTTTTTTCCTTGTAAAGAAACCCTCAGGAGACTGGCGTCCCATCCTCGACTTGAGAGCACTAAACAAGTTTCTAAAGAAACAGTCGTTCAGGATGGTAACACTGCAGGATTGTAGCCGGGCGATCCCGGCTACGAGCCACTCGGATGACGTATCGGACGAGGCCGATATGTCATTTCCGCGTCTTCCCGTTGCCGGGGAGACGCGACGCGAGCGAGGCAGGCGGGACGGCGTTTCCCGGGAAACGAGGTCAGTTTCCCGGGCTGAAGGGCAACAAGAGGCAGACGCGCTGCGGAGGGAGAAGGAACACACGAACACGGAGACCGGGAGACGAGAGGAGAGTGAGGAGGAACGGAGGAACAGGAGGAAAGAAGCAGACGAGGAGCAGGAGGAGGGAGAGAGAGAAGAAGAGTACAAGAGCCTGGAGAAAAGGGACCAGCAGGAGGACCACTACAAAGCCAGCCACGACCCTGGAGGGTCGTGGCTAAACAAGATGGGGTCACACCCTTCCCTAAAACTCCTCACCGGCACCAACCCCCTCCTTTTGTGTTTTACCGCTTTCCCCAGTCCAGAGATAAGAGAGAGGGGAGAACCCCAATTATAAATCAATACTTACCTTAGCGTTTTTCCCTTCTGTTTCCGGTATCACCCGGGATTCCGACGAGCAAGCAAGGCAGAGGGGTCACCTGTAAAACAAGAAGTACGAACAGAAAATCACCAATCTGGGAAAAGATACGAAGGAAGAACAGAACGAAGGAGAAAGACAATCGCCCTTGTTGTTTTGTTAAAAAAATACCTTACTTCCCGTCTAATTAATAAAAAAATAAACCACTTACCTCTAACAAACCACCGCTTCAGTGGTCTTCATACTGTTCGACCTGCCACAGTGGTGTCAGAAGTGGGATTAAAACCCGTGAGGCCTCCTCACAGTAATCGAACAGTATAACAATGAGTGACACACCCTCGTTGGAGGATATGATCAAGCAATTGGCCGAAGGCCAACGCCATCTACAGCTGGTGTGGGAGGCACACCAGCGGGAAGCTAAAGAGGACAGGGAAGCCTTACAGTCGGCTTTGAAAAGTCAGGCGACCATCCTTGCGAATAATCAACTGGTCCATGAGACGGACATGAAAAAATTGACTGAGACTATTGCTAGTAGTAAGGTTCACCCCAATGTTCCCAGTTCCGTGTTACAAAAATATCAAGAGGGAGAAGACCCCGAAGCCTTTTTTACTAATTTTGAGAGAGTGGCGTCATCCGCCCAATGGCCTGAGGATAGATGGGGTCAGTATGTCGCCCCCTTACTTACAGGGATATTACAAGCAGCATATCAAGCAGCAAACCCGGGTGGAACCACGCCATACCAAGAGATAAAGACTAGTATCTTATAACGTGTGGGACATGACACGGAATACTATAGGGTTAAATTTAGAAAAATCAAATGGGGACCGAATGAAGATCCCCGAACCTTTTATTATCGGGTAAAGGATTTGGCATTGAAATGGTTGGGCTCTTCTGGAAATAGTAGGGAGGAAGTAATCCAAACAATTGTCCTTGAACAATATCTAGAGTCCCTGCCTACCACCACAAAGCACTGGATCCGTCAACATCCAAAGGTGACTACTGACATGGCAATTGACCTAGCATGTGCTTATCATCGCTCAACCGATGTACGAAATATATCACCCCGACCCAGCCTAAAACCAGGGCCTTCCAATCCTAAAATCACGCCAAGAAACCTTTCTGAGGAACCAGCTCCTCACCGACTGACTGACCATCCACCGATAGCCGGACCCCAATGTTACAGCTGTGGGGAATGGGGCCACATTGCCCGAATGTGCCCCAGAAAACAGGATAGTAGTGAGCCAATGGAGATCGGAGTTACTAGGCGACGGGTACTGTGTACCGGCAGAGGTAACCAGAAGTTTAAACAGACTCTGAAAGTCAACGGGAAAACAGTATGGGCCCTTATTGATTCAGGGTGTAGCCAGTCGGTGGTGAGAAAAGACATAGTAACCATAGTAGACAAAGGAACAGAGCAATGGGTAAATATATGTTGCATTCACGGAGATAAAGAGCAATACCATTTATATGACATCATAGTGGAATGGGGAACACACCGGGATGTCCTACCGATGGGTATAATGACAGATCTGATTGAGGAGTGTATCATTGGAACTGATTATGAACATTTCCAAGAAATACTGGATTATGTTCGACAACCCAAACTGACACATGATTGGTGGAGAGACGCTCCTTTTTCTGATAGCATTATAGAAAGCCCCACAATCCGTAGGAAGTTATCACGAAGAGAGAAACGAAGAGAAAAGTTGAATTACCTGGGAAAAGAGATAACAGGACAGAGCACAGGCCTTATTGCAGAAACCCATGAAGTCCCTGTCAGTTTTCCCCAGCAACAACGAGAAGATCCTTCTCTCGCCCACGCCTGGAAGTCAGCCAGAGAAGAAGAAACCGAAGAGGTGGGTCCCTACTTCCTCATTAAGAAAAACCTCTTATACCGGATAACCACTACTGGTACCGGGGAACATAAACAACAATTAGTCGTACCCGATCATTATAGAAATCAGGTCCTAACGATGGCTCATTGTCAACCCGGTGGGGGTCATTATGGGAGGGAAAAAACAGAAGAATATCTCCTTAGACGATTCTATTGGCCGGGAGTTTTTGCCCACATACGTAAATATTGTTCCCAATGTCCCAGGTGCCAACTCACTGAGCCCGGTAGACCTAAGAAAGCACCACTGATGCCCCTACCCATCATAGACATCCCATTCAGTAGGATAGGAATGGACCTGATTGGGCCTGTAGTACCATCCACAAAGGGTCATACGTATATCCTAGTACTAGTTGACTATGCCACACGATACCCTGAGGCCGTTCCATTAAAAAGTATGACAACCAAAACAGTGGCCCAAGCAATGATAAACATTTTTTCTCGAGTTGGGTTCCCACATGAAATACTCACCGACCAGGGGACTCCTTTTATGTCTACTCTCATGAAGTAGGTATGTAAGACCTTAGGTATTTCCCAAATCCGTACGTCGGTATATCATCCCCAGACGGATGGACTAGTGGAACGATATAACCGAACAATAAAAACCTTACTGAAAAAATTAATGGAAGAGTCAGGGAGAGACTGGGATCAAAAGTTACCCTTAGTATTATACGCTATTCGAACACATGAGCAGTCCTCTACAGGCCACAGCCCATTTGAGCTTGTGTTCGGAAGACAGCCGAGATCTCTTCTTGACATGGCCATTGAAACATGGGAGGAAGAGGCAGAAGAAGGAGGAAGGCCCCTTCTAGAATATGCCCACAATTTAAGGTCTCAACTACAAGGTCCATGGGACACGGTCAAAGTGAACATGGAACAAGCTCAAAACACTCAAAAACAATATTATGACCGAGGGAGTAAGTTAAGGGTTTTACAACCAGGAGATCAGGTTTTAATAATGCGTCCAACATCAGAACAAAAACTAATCGCCAAATGGCAGGGCCCCTATAAGATAATAAGAGCAGTTTCTCCTGTTACCTACCTGGTTGAACTATCGAACACTCCCCAGAAATCACAGATTTATCATATAAATCTCCTTAAAAAATGGGAAGAACCAGACAACTCGAACACTTCCGGAGTGTTGGCAGGATTCCTGTATCCGAGTAACAAGTTAAGTATTGAGTTCTGTCCAACCGAACACAGCGAGGGGGAAGGTTTACCCGCAGTAAATGAAACATTAACAAGATCAGAGAAGGAATAGGTATACAGCTTATTAGAACACTTCCGGGATTTTTTTTCAGTATTACCGGGTAAAACCACCTTGATAACCCATAAAATAAGAACTACACCAGGGAAAATTGTGAGGTTACGGCCATATCATATTCCTGAGGCAAGGAAACAGATTATGGAGGCTGAAATACAAAAGATGTTAGAACAAGGAGTGATTGAACCATCAAATAGCCCCTGGTGCTCCCCGGTTGTTCTGGTGCCAAAACCCGATGGTACCATTAGATTCTGTATTGATTTCAGGAAGCTTAACGAAAACTCCATGTTTGACACATATCCTATACCCAGAGTGGATGACGTATTAGAGAAACTAGGAAAAGCCCAATATATGTCTACCTTAGATTTGACAAAAGGGTATTGGCAGATTCCCTTAGCCACAGAGGATAAAGAGAAAACAGCTTTTGCCACTCAGTCCGGTCTTTATCAATTCACTGTGCTACCATTTGGTCTCCATGGAGCACCAGCTACATTCCAACGGTTAATGGATAAACTCTTAAACCCTTTCAGTCTTTTGCAGCAGCTTACCTAGACGATGTAGTGATTTTTAGTGAAACCTGGACCGATCATCTAAAACATTTACACCAGGTTTTCCACACTCTTATCACCGCTGGATTAACTGCCAATCCTAAAAAGTGCGTCATAGGAACACCCGACATATCATACTTGGGCTACAAAATTAGTCAAGGGAGCCTAAAACCTCAAAAAAAAAAGTAGAAGCCATTCTAAATGCATCTAAGCCTACAACAAAGAAAGAGTTACGCTCATTCCTAGGGTTGGTTGGCTACTATAGAAGGTTCATACCTGACTATTCTACCCTGGCCGCCCCTCTCACGGACCTTCTGTCTAAATCCCATCCTAATAGGCTAGCTCCCTTTTCGGATCAACAGAAAAACAGCTTTGAACAACTAAAGTCCTACCTGACCAGAGACCCAATACTCCGGTGCCCGGATTTTTCGAAACCTTTTCATCTCTATACGGATGCCTCAGATGTGGGTTTAGGGGGAGTACTGGCCCAACCCGACGGGGAAGGTAGGGATCATCCGGTAGTATACATCAGTAGGAAACTGTTTCCCCGGGAACAACACTATCCGACCATTGAAAAAGAATGTCTGGCCATTAAATGGGCCGTGGATACCTTACAATATTACCTTCTAGGCCGACCCTTTATACTTTTTACGGATCATGCTCCCCTCACGTGGTTGTCTGCCCATAAGGATACCAATTCACGGATTTTAAGATGGTTCCTTGAACTGCAACCATTTTCATTCCAGGTCCGTCACATACCTGGCCACCAACAGGCCCCAGCAGACTATTTATCTCGATTCACAGACTCTGCTACGGTCCTTGAGCAGGACCTTTCATGGTGAGAGGTGTGTAGCCGGGCGATCCCGGCTACGAGCCACTCGGATGACGTATCGGACGAGGCTGATACGTCATTTCCGCGTCTTCCCGTTGCCGGGGAGACGCGGCGCGAGCGAGGCAGGCGGGACGGCGTTTCCCGGGAAACGAGGTCAGTTTCCCGGGCTGAAGGGCAACAAGAGGCAGACGCGCTGCGGAGGGAGAAGGAACACACGAACACGGAGACCGGGAGACGAGAGGAGAGTGAGGAGGAACGGAGGAACAGGAGGAAAGAAGCAGACGAGGAGCAGGAGGAGGGAGAGAGAGAAGAAGAGTACAAGAGCCTGGAGAAAAGGGACCAGCAGGAGGACCACTACAAAGCCAGCCACGACCCTGGAGGGTCGTGGCTAAACAAGATGTGTTCACACCCTTCCCTAAAACTCCTCACCGGCACCAACCCCCTCCTTTTGTGTTTTACCGCTTTCCCCAGTCCAGAGATAAGAGAGAGGGGAGAACCCCAATTATAAATCAATACTTACCTTAGCGTTTTTCCCTTCTGTTTCCGGTATCACCCGGGATTCCGACGAGCAAGCAAGGCAGAGGGGTCACCTGTAAAACAAGAAGTACGAACAGAAAATCACCAATCTGGGAAAAGATACGAAGGAAGAACAGAACGAAGGAGAAAGACAATCGCCCTTGTTGTTTTGTTAAAAAAAATACCTTACTTCCTGTCTAATTAATAAAAAAATAAACCACTTACCTCTAACAAACCACCGCTTCAGTGGTCTTCATACTGTTCGACCTGCCACAAGGATGTCCTGCGTCTGTTAAATACCGGTGATCGGATGGCATCCCTAGACCACCAGGATGCTTATTTTCATATCCCCATATATCGCAACCATCGCAAATTCCTAAGGTTCAGAGTGGGAAGTATGCACCTCCAATTCCGGGTTCTCCCATTCGGTCTCAAATCAGCCCCCAGAATCTTCACAAAAATGTAGGCTCCGGTAGCAGCACATCTCCGTCAGTCAGGTATCCAGGTCTTCCCTTACCTGGACGACTGGATTATAAAGGCACCCTCAAAATCGCAAGTGACAAGTCATATCTCCTATTGCCTTCAATTGTTACACAGCCTGGGGTTTGTAATCAACTACCAGAAATCTCACCTCCACCCCAAACAGGTACTAAGTTTCTTGGGAGCAATTCTAGACACAATCCGCAACAAAGCGTACCCATCTCACGAGAGGAAACAAATATTAACCTCCTTGGCAGACAGCCTCTCCAGAAAAAGGTTCGTTTCAGTCCGCATCTACAAGTCATTGCTCGGGATGATATCATCATGCATTCCGCTAGTCCCAGATTGCAGGCTCCATATGCGACCCCTGCAAGAGCAATTAGACATACAATGGACCCAGGTCAATGGTTCCTTCGAAGACAAGATCCGCATAACGCCTCTAATGAAGAACACCATGAGGTGGGGGGCGACTCTAACCAATTTGTCAAACGGACTCTCATTTCTTCTTCAAACACCAAGTTACATAGTAACAACGGATGCCTCTCTCGAAGGATGGGGGGGCACACTGCCAGGACCTACAAATCAGCGGAATCTGGAATGTGAAAGACACTCAGCTCCACATCAATTATCTAGAACTCAAGGCAATACACTTAGCTCTAAAAGCTTTCTTGCCAAAAATACAAAATTCAAGCGTCTTAATCAGGACAGACAACACAACCAGCATGTTTTATCTAAACAAGCAAGGAGGCACGAGATCCCTACAACTCTCGCAGCTAACACAGCAAATTTGGACATGGGCCATCAAGCACAATATTTCACTCAAAGCGGAGCATGTGCCAGGACAAACCAATGTTCTAGCAGACACCCTGAGCAGGACAGTGATTCCTTATCACGAGTGGGAACTAGACCAAAAAACTCTCAACAGTCTTTTTCTATTATGGGGCAAACCGAACCTAGATCTATTTGCCACTCTCGAGAACAAGAAATGCCAGTTCTACGCAAGTTCGCTTCCCCAAAAAGATTCGTGGGGGAATGCGTTTTCAATGAGATGGTCCGGAGTTTATGCCTACGCTTTTCCTCCGATCCCACTCATTCCGAGAGTCATCAACAAACTGAAGGTGGAGGGGTGTCGCCTTCTCCTCATAGCTCCCAGATGGCCCAGACAAGTCTGGTATACAGAGCTCCTCATGCTCTCCGAACGACCACATCTACGACTCAGACGGAGTCCGACTCTTTTAACAATGCACCAGGGACAAGTCAGACACCCGAATCCGTTGTCTCTTCATTTGTCGGCTTGGCTCCTGAATACAATGAATACTTGAATCTCAACATTTCCCAGGAGTGTAGAGACATCTTGGCAAAAGCTAGAGCTGACACCACCAACAAAACCTATAAACTGAAATGGAAGCGTTTTTGTATATGGTGTGTAGCAGAAGATATACATCCTTTGTCCTCTACTCCGGAACAGATACTTCCATATCTCCTGCTCCTGGCAAAATCAGGACTTGCATATTCTTCCATTCGGGTACATCTGGCTGCAATCTCCAGATACCGCAGATCTCCAGACAGAGTCTCATTGTGTTCTACAAGAATTGTCAAACAATTCATGAAGGGCCTTTTTCGGGCCTTCCCGCCAGTTAGGAAGCCTCCACCATTATGGTCCCTAAATGTTGTCTTGATGCAGCTCATGAAAGCTCCTTTTGAGCCGATCCACAAGGCTGATCTAAAATTCATTTCATGGAAAACAGCGTTACTGCTAGCTCTTACTTCAGCAAAAAGAGTCAGCGACATTCAGGCTTTCACTGTCAAACAGCCTTTCCTCCAATTCACAAACTCAGGTGTCATCCTGCGAACAAATCCTAAATTCATCCCGAAAGTTCCTTCAGCGTTTCACTTGAATGAACCAGTCATCTTAAAAACCTTCTTTCCAAATCCGCAAACAATAGCAGAGAAGACGTTACATTCTCTTGATATTAAAAGATGTTTAAAGTTTTATCTACAGAAAACTTAAGCCATCCGCCAATCTGATCAATTATTTGTAGCATTTGGCGGCACAAGAAAGGGACATGCGGTGTCCAAACAGACTATAGCAAGATGGATTGGCCTGGCAATTCAATTCTGCAATTCAAAAGCAGGAAAACCGCTCCACACCAAGGTGAGAGCCCACTCTACAAGATCGGTAGCCACTTCAGCTGCACTCTTTGCAGGTGTACCACTACATAGCATCTGTAGAGGGGCAACATGGTCCAGCCAGCACACATTTACGAGGCATTACTGTCTCGAGGAAACTAACAACGTCGATACAACAGTGGGACAGGCAGTGCTGAGGCATCTATTTCGTTAAGGTGAGCCTCTTACACATCCCACCACCACACTCGAGGTATGTTCGTTATTGGTTCTTAGTCTCATTAGTAGCTACGGTGTGTTTTACTCTAATTTTGTGCTTCGGATTGTTCACTTTGTTATACTGCGTTAACTTGTAGTAGACTTCATAATAATAACAAAACAAATTGTGTCAGGAATTTCTGCCGCACAGCTTTTATTGCTCTTCTATTCGGATGTCTATGGATATATATATATATATATATACATATATATATATATATATATGTGTGTGTGTGTGTAGATATGTATGTATGTATGTGTATATATATATATATATATATATATATATATATATGTGTTTTGATATATATAGATCTTTACGTGGATTTTAAAACTGAACTAAAGTGACTCACATCACTTATAAAATTCCGACAAAATTACAGTCAATGTAATTCACTAATTAAGAAGACATTACTGCTCGTTATTCTGATTCAAGCATGTGAATCTATGAAAGATCCAATACTGGAGAAGAAAATTAGTTACTTACCTGTAACTGCAGTTCTCCAGTATTGGTATCTTTCATAGATTCACATGCAACCCACCCTCCTCCCCTCAGAAGCTCCCCTATTATACAGATATTAAACTTCACACTCCTAGTAGAAAATCTGAGGGAATTCAGCCTCTGTTGGGAGTGTTTGGGAGGGGCTGAATCCTGATTGGTTGATACTGAAGTTTGGGTCTTTTTCACAAAACAAAGTGGATAGACTGTAAAATACCCTATGAGGCCTACTAGGGCCTACTGGTTTTACTTTTACTGACTTACTGCTTTATGTATTTAAGTTTACCGTGAGGCTCCCACCTCGACGACGGGGATGATTCAAGCATGTGAATCTATGAAAGATACCAATACTGAAGAACTGCAGTTACAGGTAAGTAACTAATTTTCTTTTACATCAACAAGCAGGAAGGCACGAGGTCTCAAGTGTTATCAACAGAGGCTCAGGGCTTGTGGCATTTCAACTTACAGTTTAAACTACTTTCTGAAACAGACAAACAACAAGCCGTCAAATAATTATCTCACCTTAGGGATTGCCACAAATCAGAACTCAAGGACAGACTGTTAAGATCACTTTTAAAAAGAAAAAGAAATGCCAGTTCTATCCAAGCAGGTATCCCCAAGCAGAATCATGGGAAAATACATATGATCACGTGATCAGGAGCATAGGCATACACTTTTTCTCCTTTACTGTTAAGTCCTAAGGTCATTGCAAAACTGAAACAAGGACCATGCTGGATGACTATAGTATCTCCAATGTGGCCCAGAAATATTAGTTAATGGATCTGCTTCATCTGCCTGAAGTGCCACCAATTCTGCTGGGGTCACAGGCGAACCTTCTCAACATGGACCACTGACAAGGTTTGCATCACAACCCAGGATATTTGAAATTGTCAGTTTGGCTCCTGAATTCAATTTTTTTTTTCAGCCAGACACTCTTACATTCTGTAAAGACATTCCCATCCACCAACAGAACAAATGCAGCCAAATGGATGATATTCTGAATGTACTGTTCATCCAAAGGCCGTAATCCCCTCTCAGTACAACCTCATTAGAACCTGCCTTAACTTCCAGAATGGGCTAATAAAGCCCTCAGGCAAGCATCAGTCACAGTTCACATCACAGTCATATCAAGATTATTCCGATATCCAGAACGTCCTTCTTTATACTCTCACAGGATGGATGAGGATTTTGAAAAGGGTTTTTTCAGAGGCATCACCCCACCAAGGAATCCACCAATAAACTGAGTTATCAGCATAGTGCTATCCCAGCAAGTGAGGAGTCCTTTATAAACTCATTCACTTGGATAGCTCGAAGTACCTATCTTGGAAAACAGCTCTACTATTAGCTCTTACCTCAGCCAGGAGAGTCAGTGAAATACAGGCGTTGAAAATTAGGGAGCCCTTTTTTGCATTTGACTAACAATGAGGTCAAACTGCGCACACATCCATTATTCAAAAGTTCCTACTGATGTCCAACTCAGTGAACCTATAGAACTCAAAGCTTTCTTTCACCACCTTTGGTATGGAGGAGAAAGCTTTGATTATTTTGATGTGCATAGATTCCTTGCATTCTAGCTGGACAGGGCAAAACAATTGAGAAAGAATGATCACTTGGCAGTGGCATTCCTCGATCCACAGAAGTGGTCCTCATTCTTGAAACAAGAACTCTTGATATGAGTTGCGGCAGCGATTACCTATGGCCACACACAAGCGGGATGACCACTTGCAGCACATTCCACAGGAAGTATGCAGGTTCAGCGGCCCTTTATGTTGGAGTACCCACTATAGATGTCTGCAGCACAACTACTATGGGAAATTGACACACTTTACTTGGCACTACTGTTCGAATGTAGTGGCAGAGAGAATTGCGGCAATAGAGAGAAGCAGTTCTTCGTTATATTTTCAGATAAGGTGAACCATGTTCTCACCGTAACTTCTGCAGTATTGAGGGATTATGTTGCATTACTACTTGCTCTTCTGATTTACACATGTGAATCTGTGAAAGGTCGAATACCGGAGAAGAAAAAAGTTCCTTCTACTGTTCTCTAGTGTTGATCTTTCAAAGATACACATTTTTCCTTATCTCATACCTAAATAGTGGCTCACCTCCTGTCATATGATATTTTCACACTCTGGCTGGAAACTTGAGGTCAGACAATCTTTGGGAAGGGCGGAGTTAAGAGCTCGCTTGCCTTATTGGCTGGACCTCAGGTATTTTACAGTGAGGTAAGTGTGCTACTATTGTGACACTAGTTTTATGGCTTTCCAGGCTTATTGTGATTTAATACTGCTGTTGTAAGATTATTATGGAACTTACAGTTTGAAGATGGAAATGATTCAAGCTTGTGATTCCTTATAAGATACCAAACACTGGAGAACTTTACAACTAAGTAACTTATTTTGTCTGGTGCTCCTTCAAGCCATGAAACATGACGTCACCACATGCCTCTGCTGCACGTATTTAGAGATCAGTAATACTGACTATTAAGCTTGAACATGACTACCGCTTTGAGATTAATGTCCAAATTCTCTTTAAACTCTTGTGATATGGGTAATGATTTAAACATGCAATGGTCCTCAGCAGGCATTTATTTAAAGAGGTGGGTGGAACTCGCAGAGTTTCAATCTGTAGAATTCCACAGAGTTACATGGAAACTCAGTGAGATTCCATTGAGCTCCGCGAATGGGTGGAAATCGACACGTCATGCTGATTTTTAGCGGGGGAGTTTGTTCTGCACTCAAGATCAGCATTAACAGCACCATGCTGTGCAAGGGGTGCCAATTCTTGCTTACCATTGTCTAGCCAAATGCAACAAAGCGGTTGGCAGAATTTGGCCAGAACTCCATGTTACAAGCATAACACTGAGTGACCAAACCTCAGTTGATGGAGAGGCATTTATCACCCACCCCTATTTATTTAGAGACATTTGGTTGGATTTGTTTCTGGAAAAACATTACACAATGGACAAGCCATAGACTATTGCTACTATATCCTTTCCCAATAAAGAATAGCGTAAACCTCCAAACCCAATCTGGTTTCATTTGTGCAATAGTCGATCTCAAAAGAGTGACAGCTCTGTACTTTTAAGTGCAAAAACAGATCAAGCCCTAATATCTTGTAAACAAATTAACAAAATTGTGATTTTTCTCTTCCTTGGCTACCCCACAGGGCATATACATGAAATTACTAAATTAAAAGTAATTGATTCAGTCTCAGTCTAGTGTTTGGAGATGTAACTTCAAAATCTGATAGAGACTTCTAACTGCAGATTCCTTAACCTGCCCTTGGTGACCGTCAAGACTAACCTCTTGACAGAGGTGCTGCAATTGGGAACTTCCTCCTCGGAACCCCTGCTCCCATTCAATCATGCCCTCACCGGCGTCCGAACCCAGCACAGGGGCTTGTGTGAACAGGTCGATTGCCCATCACCCCGGACCTAGGGACCCAAGTTTCTTAACGCAACACCGCACCCTGGAGAACTTGGTGGTCCAACCCTCTAACTCCTGTAGTGAATTCCCTTCCGCGCCACCGGATAGGGAATCAAAAAGGTTGGACTCACATGGGAGGAGATGTTTTCTTCCACAAACCTTTCATTGCAGTCTGTGAACACCGTATGTTTTTTGATTGTTATTCGCACATGCTGTGGGATACGGTTGCGCAAGTGCTGCCAAAGGTCCCAGATGAGGCCCAGGCTGTGGCCGACACGAGAGATGGGGCAAAGTTCAAAGTTTGTTGCGAACTGGGCACTACTGACTTGTTCGGCAGAGCGGCTTCTTCGACAGTGGCCCTAAGGCGCCACACCTGGTTGATGACGTCTGGCTTTTTGGGGGATTTCCAGCCTCCTTTGATGGACATGCCCTTGGATGGCACACGTCTCTTCTGAGACAAGGCAGAAAGGTGAGGTTTGCAGATAGTCTGTAGGAGCTACTCCCAACCCCTTCGAGACTACCCCTCTATCCATGCCACCATCCTATGACTGGACAACGGAGGATCATTTGTCCCTTCTCTGTGAGGAAGTTATGGTTCTCTTGGCCAAAGAAGTCATAAAGATGGTTCCTGTGACAGAAGTAGATTGTGGTTGCTATTCCGACTAATTTCTGGTTCACAAAAAAGACAAGGTCTTCGCCCTATCTTTCGATCCCTTAATCTCTTCCTCAAGAAGAAGTTCAAGATGCTCACATTGGCTCTCGTTCTGTCTCCCCCAGATCCAGGTGACTGAACGGTAGCGTTGGACTTGCCGGACGCTTACTTTCATATCCCCATCCTGCCTGCACACAGACGTTGCCTGCTGTTCATGGTAGGCCACGGGCACTTGAAGTTCATCGTGCTCCCCTTTGCACTTTCCAGCGCCCCTTGGGTGTTTACTAAGGTGATGTTGGTGTTTGCAGCTCATCTGCGGAGATCAGGGGTTTCAGTATTCTCCCATCACGACGACTGCCTGTTGAAGGCGGGCTCACTCCAGGATGTTGGCTCCACTTCCAGACTATGCCTTCTCCAGGGTTCACTATAAATTTCCCAAAGTCACACCTATCGCCCTCTCAGATGCTCCCTTTTACTGTAGATGTTCTGGACACATTGCAGTTTCCGGCCTACCCCTGAGTGGTGAGTCGAAGATTATCAGGCTATGATACCAGTGTTTCAGACTCTGTTCTGGATTTCGGTGAGAATGACTCTGAGACTCATGGCCCCCTTTATCCTGCTGGTGACACATGCTAGATGGCATATGCGGGCTCTTCAGTGGAACCTGAAGTTCCAGTATGGGCAGCATCAGGGGAATCTCTCCGACAAGATCCACATCTCTGAGGGAACTGCAAAAGATCTGCATGGGTGGTTAACAAACCGCAGTTGACTTAGAGGCAGATCCCTCTCCCGTCCTCAACCAGATCTGACAGTAGTGACAAATGCGTCTCTCCTGGGAAGCGGCACCCATCTGCACGAAGTGGAGATGAGAGGCGTCTAGTCTCTGGCAGAAACGGGCCTCCACATCCACCTGTTAGAGCTCTGTGCGATCCAACTGGCATGGAAAGCCTTTCTTCCCTCTATCAAGGGACAGACCGAGCAGGTGTTCACGGACAACACCATCACCATGTAGTACTGCAACAAGCATGGTCGAGTGGGGTCGTGGACCCTTTGTCAAGAGGCTCTCCGCCTCTGGACATGACTGGAACAGCAGATCATATCCTAAGTGGTTCAGCATCTAGCGGGCTCTCTGAATGCCAGACCGGACAAAAACAGCCGAAAATGCCTACCAGATCATGAACGGCATCTCCATCCGGAGGTGGCACAAGGTGTCTTTCAGCAGTGGGGAAAGCCTTGGCTAGATCTGTTCACCTCCACCGAGAACATGAAATGTCAGCACTTTTGCGTGTTGGAGTTTCCAAGGCAGCAATTGCTCAAAGACGCTTTTTGTCTCGAGTGGAGGTGAGTTCTCCTATATGCCTTTCCACCAAAAGCACTTCTGATCAGAGTTCTCAAGAAGATCGAGAATGACCGGGCCTAAGTAATCCTTGTGGCTCCGGACTGGGCATAGAGAGACCATTATCCCTAGCTGCTAAGCATTTCCATTGATCCTCCAATCAGACTGCCCCTTCGGGAGGATCTTCTGTGGCAGCGGCAGGGAAAAGTAATGCTCCCAAACCTGACCACTCTCCGCCTTCTTGCGTGGAGATTAAACACTGACAGTTGACAGCCTTTGACCTTCCCCCTGAAGTCTGTAATGTAATCATGGCAGCCAGGTATCACTCCACCAAAATGATATACACATGCAGTTGGTAGAAATTTGTTGAATGGCGCAAACACAAGCCTGGTGACCCTCTTTCTGCCCCTCTCTCAAGTCCTGTTGTTCATTCTTTCCCTTGAACATCAAGGCTATGCTCTGGGGACTCTTAAGGGATATCCGTCTGCTATCTCTGCTTTTTTTAGGTTTCCTGATCAACCTTTTTTGTTTAATGTACATAGGCTCCTCAAAAATCTTTCACATCTATTTCCTCCATCCCCATTCATTATGCTTGAATGGGATCTTTGGTTCCGACCTTTCTGATGTGCGCTCCTTTTGACCCTCTACACAATTGTCTTCTCAGGCTTCTCATTTTGAAAACAGCCATCCTTGTGGCCATTACATCTGCTTGCAGGGTGTGAGCCCTACAGGCATTGTCATCTAAGCTGCCTATCTTTCTATCTATCCTAGCAAAGTTATGCTTTGCACTAGGGCCTCTTTGCTGCCAAAAGTAGTTACACCCCTTCATGTAGGCCAATCTTTCACCTTTCCTACTTTTTTCACACACCCTCATCATTCTAAGGAAGAGGAGAAACTCCACTGCCTGGACCCCAAAAGAGCATTGGCGTGCTACTTTGATCATACAAAAGAGTTCCAGGTGGATGACCAACTGTTTACAGGGTAGTTGGGTGTGAATAAAGGTCGAGCAGTGCAGAAGCAGGCCATGTGTAGATGTTTCATACTCTGCAGTAAGATCTGTTAGTCACTGGTGTAGGAAGCTGGCTCTTTATATAGGGGACCAAAAAGAGATGCCTTGTGTAAAGAGTCCAGGCAAACCCCAAATGAATTACAGAGGCACAAATGGCACACCAAATGCTCTCTCTTGTGGTAGCGTGCGCGAGCAGTTAGGCATATCAGAAGGTAGTGCTAAGCATCTATTGCACACACAAAGGCAGTAAGTGAGGCACACATTTAGTAAAGAAATCTGACACCAACTTAAACAAATAACACATACTTTTAAATGAATTTAGATTCCAAAATCATCGGAATCAGGTAAGTACTTTTCGAATTATTACTTTTTACAGTTTTCAAAAGTTGACAGTGCAATTTTTGGGTGCGGTAACATTATCCTACGTGGTAAAAACATTTACCTCTGCACTTCTGGCGTGGAAAGTCGTGAAAACAAACTGACGTCAGCACTCTCAGCGATGCCTATATAAAATCCGCAACGTCATATTCGGCACGGACGATGCCAGTGACGGACACGGAGCTGCGTGAGGCCACCTACGGATGTGCAGGGGTACTGCTCACAAAAATCTTCTGGATCCAGTCTGAAGCCTGTGGAGAATTCAAAGCTAAGGAATCTGGAGCTAGATGTAGGGGGTCATTATGAAAACACCGTGTTCATGCTGGCAGTCTTTCCAAAGACTGCCAGCCCCCTTGAGGCCCCGCCGGCCGCATAAAGAATGTTCTGCCGGCTGGCAGAAACTGTGTTTCTGCCCGCCGTCAATGCCTCAGTGCGGCGGGTGCAGCAGCACCCGTAAATCGGGCAGCAACCTGTGCGACGGGACACTGCACAACGGCCCCTGCACTGCCCGTGCCAAGTGCATGAGCAGTGCAGAGGCCCCCAGAGGGGCCCCGAGCACCCCTTCCGCCAGCCTTTCCCTTGCGGGGAAACCCACGAAGGAAAGGCTGGGGGAAACAGGGTACATTATCCGGAGGGCAGCGCTGCTTGCAGTGCTGCCCTGTCGGATAATGTAATCCGCCGTCGTCAGGCTGCCTGTCGGCGGTAGCCTGGCAGTGGCAGAGGGCCCCCATAAGTCGGCCCTCCCTGTGTTAATAATATGGTGGTGCAGACCACCATGTCGGTGGCAGTCTTTTCTGCCGCCGCCGGCATGGTGGTCTGAACCACCAAGAACGTAATGAGCCCCATAGTCTCTTCCAGATAAGTGAGTTGTTCATTAGGGATAACACCGTCAGTGGTAGATCCCTCTGTACTACAGACACATTACTTACATCTTCTAAGCTATTTTATACTGTCTGTCTCCATTATGGTGTTTTCAAGATTTGAGTTGCCTGACCAGAATTACTCCAAGGGTAAGGTACTTAGGCTTCAAAATTAATTTAAGCTGTTACATTTTTTTCTCGTGGTTGATCAGAGATAAGTGTGTTTTCCCCAACAATCCGTGTATACTCTGAGTCAATTTAAAAGTCTTAGTTGCACCAGATTTTAATCCAATACTGGTTTGAAGTCCAGGTCATTTAAGAAATTAAAGTCTGGTTCACAGTCCAGCACAATTACGGATTGAATTTGAAATCACAAATATCCTTTTCATATACAAATGTTTTGATTTTTACACTTCAGCAGAGATTTCGAAATCCTTTTGGCCTCAAGATAGCTAGAGTCGGTGCAGGGGAAACTCAGGGGAGCAAAACTCCTATTCTGGTCATTATCTCACCCTACATTATGGGCATTACAAGTTATACCACCTCTCATGGAAAATAACATGCAGGCCTAGGAATAAAAAGTTATTTTTCTCTTGTAATCTCCCCATTCTGAGCCAGAAAACATGCCTTTTTCACCTCGGAAGAAGAGCTTACTAGTGCCGCTTAATACAGGGAGGACCAATATCTGCTCTTTCTGCCCCAGCTCCGCATGATAGGACTTGGCACCTGAAGAGCCCGGATCGGATGTTTTCAGACCCTGTAAGATACAGCTGCAGGCCTATGCCCTAATACCTCTGAACAGTGTTTTACCATAGCAACTGACTTGTTTCTATAGACGTTAAGAAGGCCCTCAACTGAGTCCCTCATGCTACGAGCAATCTTAATATACCCCCTTTGCCGTATTTTTTTTTTTTTAGACCTATATAGCTTAGGACATCACATTTTGTGTGTTTTGTCTGTAGTGTCCTGTTTCCATTACTTTGAGTTGCTCATGTTAATTTGTAGCTTTGTTTCTGTAGCATACTTCATTAGTTCAAGAGCCTTTGCAAGGCATTACTACACTTAAACTACTAAGATGGCTTCATCAGGAAACAATAAGTTAAGAATTTTTGAATCTCTACCTTTGGAACATCAAAATCCTTTTCAATCTGGAATGAGGGTTGTGTAGACTGAGTTTATATATATATATATATATATATATGGTAAGAAAAGGGGTGGTGGCAAGACGCATTCCTGATGCAGCCCTCTGTTAAATTCAGCACTCTGTCAACTGCCCCAATCCTTCCATGAGCAGTTTTCTGCAGTAAAACAGCACCAAAAAGTTCAGACTGCCCAAAGCAAACCTTAATAAACTACATCAATAGATCTGCAGAGTTCAGGCTAGATGGCAGTCCCTTTATTTTGTTTGTATCACCCCTTTTGGGCAAGACTGTTTAAAAGCAGATTCTTTTTTGTGGCTCTCCATGTGCATAATGCAACGAGACAACCTGGCAGTACATATATTTTCATGAAGGTTGCTAGACTGATTCTTTGGGTGGGAAAAGAAGCTACCTCTGCCCTTACAAGGGACGTACCCATACAAAGCTAGTTTAACAAAAATCCAATTATCTTATCATTTGTGCCTGAACAGCTCGAATATGAAATACTTAGGGCAACATTAGTTAGGGCCAACTCTTTGAACTTTTGTCCCTTGCTGCTTTACTTCAGTCAGCTAGTATGATTCATGCTCCAGCTGTAGGTCCTCACTGGGAAGTTTCCCAGTGTTTTTGATTAAAAATAGCTGAATCCCACAACAGTATTAAGACCATGTTGATCTAAGCTAGGCTTTTGATGTATTTTGTAAAAAAGCTGGATGAGGTAGCTGTTGAGTCGCATCGTTGTTCCCACTCAGCAAATAAGAATAAGTTTATTTTCTTAACCCCTTGAAACATAATGGACTGTGGTTTCACCACTGCTTGTTATGCCTTAGTGCATGTGAGTAAAATAACCACAAAACTATTACTCACAGGAATACGGAAATCAAACAGACTTACAGAGCCTGCTGCCCTTGCACTTTTGAAGGGCGAGGAATGTTAAGGCACTGCCCCCTTTAAGTGCAGTAGTATGCAGTAAAACAATAAAGCATGTGACATTTGGAAATTATTGCTACGATGCAGCAGAAATTGTGATTACTTAGAAAGTGTAAAAATGATGATAGAAACAACAGGTGAAAACAAAAATAGAGTCTGGGACCAACATGAGCAGCTGCACCGAATTGTTAAAAATTATAACGTTTTATGGATTAGAAATAGGAGGGAAAGATGGCTTGTTCAAAATAATTTTAATTCTTGGATGAAGAGCTTGTAGTTTCACACTGACCTGTTTATAGGGCAGTAACCTTTAGAGAACTGAGCAGTGGGGAATCTCAGAGCACATTTGTAAAGTGTGTTACAAGGTGGGCGTAACACATTGAAGATCAAGTTGGATCCCTACTCTTTTTTCATGCCCTTGTGTCCCTTCTATATTCTCTTTATAATGGATACTTCCAAATGTAGATAACTTTCTCATGAATTTCTTTCATGCGCTTGACTGGACCTGAAAAGTCAAATAGCTTTTGCACCAGTAGGTGATGCCATGGCACAACCTCTCATAAAGTTCTTTCACAGATTCGAGGTCACAGAGCTGTATCCAGAGCCATCTAGCATTCTGTCTGTTCTTTTTTCTGTTAAACTGATATCTGGAGTTGCCTCTTGCTTGACCTTCTATTATAACAATGTATTTTGCAGTACGTTAAGGCAAAATGTCTTCTACAAAAATGTCAGCATTTTGTAAATGTAGTTCCTGTACTCAGAGTTCCTTTGTTGGACCTCCATGATGTCTGCCCATGGAGAATGTATCCTGCACCTGATTCCAGGTCTCACCATCATGACTTCATGCATTTGACAATTATTGAGATCCAAAAGGGAATCTCTTTTATGTCTTGAGGTTAGGATGAGCAACAGAGTGAACGCCTCTTCACATCCTGCTCTCAAGACAGGTCATAGGGATGCAATTGTTCATGAGAACGCCTTCATGCACCAAGTTTAAGAACTACTGAACAGAGGACTTTTCTTCCTCTCAAAGTTGCTCCGATACACAGCCCATTCCCATGATGATGATGCGATACTGCCCTCATCATCATCTTCAGATCTTTGTCCTGATATGGAGAACAAGAGCCCAGCACCAGTTCCCTGCTCCATTCTGGCTCTGTGCCTAGTGTAGCCAGGTCAGACCCACTGCTTGTGTTTCTAGCTCTTGGCACTGATTCTGCTTGTGTGGCACCTTTCACCCTGATTTTGCTGGTAAATATTCCATCTTCCATTTGCCTCCCCTAGTGCCTCTTTGGACCTTAATGTGCTTGACATCCAACTCATCTTTGGCTGGTGGCTTCTTAAACAGGCAGTAGTCGACCCCCTTGAAAATCCTGATGCTGTCTTGACCCTAACAGGCTCTATTTTGCTACCAAAGGCCCTGCTTATTGTTTTGGTGTTGATCCCAAAATCAGCCTCTGTGCCAGTTTGAGAGCCTTTACAGGTTTATCTGGAGACAGATTTAGACACAGTGAAGTGCGGAGGACGGCCAGTCTTGGTCTTCCTGCGGGCCATGTTTAGGTTTCAGATGAGGGCTTTCTTGTTCAGAAGATCCGTAATGTGGCAGACACCCTTCACTCTTTATTGGACTCTGATGAAGGTCCTTAGCCTTATTTGCATCTCCGGAATACTTCATTTCTTCTTCTACTGATGTTGTTGGTGACTTTCCCTCGCAGTCCATCCTTTCTTTTTATGGACTCCTAAGCAAGTGACTGAGACCCTCAAATCACCTTTACCAGCTGCACAGTTTAAGACAAACATTGACAGAAATCCTCCAGCCAAGTTCCTCTTCATTGGAGCCAGTGTTACCTTTTAATTAGGTATTATTATACTTGTTATGTATGCCAGCCTCCACTAATGCCATCCACTGCAAATTTGCTTGTAGCCCTGCTCTAGGCTACCCAACATTCCAGTCCTCTTATCTGTTTCCTAAAGATCTGATACTTTAGACACCTGCACACTTCAGAATTATTGCTGGCTCTAACACCTCCTTCCCACCCAGTGGATTGAGATGAGGGGAAAAATAAATGTTTCATGCAACTCCACATGCCTGTTAATGCAGTATTCCGATGCCCACTATGACATAGTGGTCCCATCTCTATCGGTTCATGTGAAGGGAAACTCTAACATTGTGATGGATTTGAGGCAACCAAACAACTTCATAGATCCAGTCATGACAGCATGAACTCAGTGGACAGGTATGTGAGTTTTTCTGTGACCCTTTGAATTGTGTTGCACTTCCCTGCCCTTGCTGAAGATGTACAGACAAAGCTGCGGGATACAACCTTCAATGGTACTCTCCATTTTCACTAAGGTTTGTTTTGCAGCATGAATCCTCTGGATTCACCTGCTGTGCATCAGTCCCTTTCTAGTGGTTGGATCCAAAAGAGTGGGTTTTTTTTCCGTTTTTTTTCTCTGTGGGCGTCTTCGACCACCATTTAGTGGTAAGTTCATCACTTGTTAGATGGTGCCTTGGAAGTTCCTGTGCGTCGCTGCCATCTTCAGATTCTTTTTTCTGTCATTGAATCTTAAAGCTCACTGGAAGAGCTCCAAAGATGTTTCAAAGATCTGCAGAGAAGAGAAAGAAAATTGCACAGAAAGCCACCGGAGGCCATCAAAGCCTGGCAAGGAGCACTCCTAGATCCCGATGGGGAAGGGGACCCCATTGCTGGAGACCACGTGGCTGGAGAATGCAGAGGGGAGGGACAAATAACAGATATGGAGAACAACCCTTTAAATTCTGACCAAACTGCCACCACAAGTTCACTGAGAGGGAGCCACACAAAGTCTGTAGCCTGTGTCTTCCGATGGATCACAACGCAGAAGACTGCATAGTCTGCACCAAATTTTAACCAAAGACTCTCAAGATGGGATTGAAGCAGAGACTCACACATCATGCCATGTCCTGCACCCAGAAACGAGATGAATCCCTGAAAGACCTGGGTCTTTCAGAAAACTCCGAAGAAGCCAAGTGGCACAGGAAGGAGGAGAGTCAGATGCCGAAGGGAGCGTTGTTGATGGTGAAAAAGCAGAAGCAGCGAGTAAAGCTGTTAGGAACACCAAACTAAAGAAGGTTTAAAAAAAAGCCCCAGAACTCCTGAAGGCCGCTTCGTCGTTGATGTCATAACACTTGACAACCAAAGGTTAGCACAGACACAGGGAGCCAGCTAGGTCCCGACAAAAGGACACCGACGGGCAAGCCTTCCAAACAACCCTTATCGCTGGCAGGTGCAAAAGAGGTGCAGGAGGAAAAGGACACAGAATTAACTGACGCCGAGCACTTGTTCGAGGTCAAAAGAAAAAGACACCAACTCGAGGCTGAAATGGCAGCACTCCTGCAACGAAAGAAGGAATTTGATGGCTCCTTCAAGAAGTTTCATATCCCAACTAAACCCTCGGAGCTGAGAGACTTTCTGGACATCGAGGCGCCATCCACACCAGAACCTCATGAGTAAGTACAGGAGGACATCTTCAGTTACGAGGAGGAAAGAGCACAGAGTGATGGAGAAATCAGGTTGGTTGGACTGCAAGTGGCAGGATCTCGAAACTGAATCCCCCGTTGAAGGAGTCGACTGCTTCCCCTTGAGGCCCTTCCCCCAGATAAACTGTCTGTGTACAATGACTAATCAAGAGGGCAGCAGACACATGTGGAGTCCAGCTATAGGAAAAGAGAGAGGAATCCTGAAGCCATCACAGAAAGCAAACCTGCCCAAGCTCCCCATCATTCGAGACCCCGGCAAAGAAACCTTCATGGAATCTGCAACAGCTAGGGCAGTTACTGCTCGGGTGGAGGAAAAATATAAGCATTCCACACAAGACCCTCAGTACTTAAAGGGAAACGTACCAGCAGACTCAATCATAGTGGCCACAGTCAGAGAAAGAAACAATGCCCCCACATCAACCAGGCCATCTCCAGAGAAGAAAAGCAAGAGGATGGACCAGAACAAATCTGCTCTGGACGGAGCGGATACTGCCAGCAGACAGATGTGCATGGGAATCACGCTGAGCACGTTGATGCATGGCTCAACATTTCCGGGTTCAAGGCCGAAGTGCAGGCATCCGTCATAACCATAATGTTCACGGGGAGGCCTTCTTCGGGACCGCTGTGGACGAAGCACTCCAACAAATAAAGAAGGACAATAAAACGGCCACAGCCATGGGGGCCTTACACTTTGGATGGTCTTTCAGAAGTGGAGATGCTTCAAACAGAAGATCAGCAGGCAGAGCGGGTTTCTCACCAACCTAACAACACTAGCAGCAGGGCTTCATCCGACCAGCCTGCTCAACTGCAATAGCAGCATCCGGCAAGGTAGCCCTCTCAGGGAAAAACCCAGAGGCAAGGGTGCGACAAGCAATTGACTCTACCTATCAACAACCCTGCGACATAATACCAGTGGGGGAAGAATGGAAGGATTCTTGCATGAGTAACCTCAGACAATTTTCCTAAACATAATAAGAAACTGCATAGAACTCACCATTCCACCGCCGCATGTTCCTCCAAAGGTAAGAAAGGTAAGAGAACAGGAACTCACCCAGTTGCAAGAAGAGGTGAAGGGATTTATCAAAATGTCAGTCATAGACAGAGTCCCTCACAGGGAAACAGGCGGCGTATCTACTCAGCATAGTTCCTAGGACCAAAACAAGACTCAACACAGAAACCAATCCTAGACCTCAGGTACCTAAACAAGAGCATACAAATGCAAGATTTCAAAATGGCAACAAGCAGTGATCCCACTCCCAAGAAGAAGAGAAGGTGGAACCTGAAAAACTTCAGTGTAGGGAAAACGTTCATGTTACCAGCACCCATGAGGACCATAACACTGGGTGCGTCCCACAAGCACTGGGGAGCGCCTATGGGGTATCTGAAGATCAAAGGTCTCTGGAGACCTATGGCAGCCGTGAAACACAGTAACTATCTGGAATTAAAGACAGTATTTCTAGCGCTGAAAGCTTTTCAGGTGCAGGTGAGGCTACACACAATGCTTATACAGTCAACACAACAATTGAGTTCTACCTCAACAAGCAGGGGGAACAAAGCTATTCCCACTGTCAAAACTAGCACAAGAGATATAGGAGTGTACGATCCAATGGAACACAACCCAGGTAACAATGCACCTTTCTGAGAAGCAGAACAAAGAAGCGGACAGGCTGTGCAGGCAAAAAACACCTCACCCAAATGGGTGATAAAGCAGGAAGTATTGGACAGCTGGTTCACAAAGTGGGGAACGCCAAGCATAGACCTGTTAACTCCACAAAATATGAATACCGAAATGTCGCATCCAGGTTTCTACACTGCCAGTCCAGAGGGAATGCCAGGAGGCTGGTCAGAGAAATTGGTCTACGCCTTTCCACCGATTCTGCTGATCCCAAGTGTACTGAACAAGGCCAGACAACCAGGAACATCTGTCACACTAGTCGCCCCACAATGGGCAAGACAGGCATGATATTCAGATCTACTAGAGATGTCCAAAGAACAAATAATACCAATTAAAGCAACTGAAGTCCTGTTAACTATGCAGGACGGCGGGGTGTCACCCAGAACCAGCCACACTCAACCTAGCAGTGTGACTCATGAACAGCTAGGGTTTGGGCATCTTCAACTGTCCTCCAGAACAATGGAAATCCTGAAGGAGGCAAGGAAACTGAGCACTAAAAGGTGCTACACGGGCAAGTGGTCCAATACATCCACTGATGCAGAGACAAAAAAAAGATTAACCCCTTCGCTGCCAGGCCTTTTCCCCCTCCTGTGCCAGGTCTTTTTGGGCTATTTGGGGCAGTTTGCGCTTAGGCCCTCATAACTTTTTGTCCACATAAGCTAGCCAAGCCAAATTTGCGTCCTTTTTTTCCAACATCCTAGGGATTCTAGAGGTACCCAGACTTTGTGGTTTCCCCTGAAGGAGGCCAAAAAATTAGCCAAAATACAGTGAAAATTTCGTTTTTTCCAAACAAATGTGAAAAAGGAGCTGCAGAAGAAGGCTTGTGGTTTTTCCCCTGAAAATGACATCAACATAAGGTTTGCGGTGCTAAAATCACCAGCTTCCCAGCTTTCAGGAACAGGCAGACTTGAATCAGAAAACCCAATTTTTCAACACAAATTTGGCATTTTAATGGGACATACCCCATTTTTACGATTTTTTTGTGCTTTCAGCCTCCTTCCAGTCAGTGACCGAAATGGGCGTGAAACCAATGCTGGATCCCAGAAACCTAAACATTCCTGAAAAGTAGACAAAATTCTGAATTCAGCAAGGGGTTATTTGTGTAGATCCTACAAGCGTTTCCTACAGAAAATAACAACTGAAAAAGACAAATATTGAAATTGAGGTGAAAAAAACAGCAATTTTTCACTACGTTTTACTCTGTAGCTTTTTCCTGCAATGTCAGAGTTTTGAAAGCAATATACTGTTACGTCTGCTGGACTCGTCTGGTTGCGGAGATATATAGGGCTTGTAGGTTCATCAAGAACCCTAGGTATCCAGAGCCAATAAATGAGCTGCACCCTGCAGTGCGTTTTCATTCTATACTGGGTATACAGCAATTCATTTTCTAAAATATAAAGAGTGAAAAATAGCTATCAAGAAAACCTTTGTATTTCCAAAATGGGCACAAGATAAGGTGTTGAGGAGCAGTGGTTATTTGCACATCTCTGAATTCCGGGGTGACCGTACTAGCATGTGAATTACAGGGCATTTCTCAAATAGACCTCTTTTTTACACACTCTCTTATATTTGGAAGGAAAATATTTAGAGAAAGACAAGGGGCAATAACACTTGTTTTGCTATTCTATGTTCCCCAAGTCTCCCGATAAAACTGATACCTCACTTGTGTGGGTAGGCCTAGCGCCCGTGACAGGAAATGCCCCAAAACACAACGTGGACACATCAAATTTTTTGAAAGAAAACAGAGGTGTTTTTTGCAAAGTGCCTGTCTGTAGATTTTGGCCTCTAGCTCAGCCGGCACGTAGCGAAACCTACCAAACCTGTGCATTTTTGAAAACTAGAGACCTAGGGGAATCCAAGATGGGGTGACTTGTGGGGCTCTGATCAGGTTCTGTTACCCAGAATCCTTTGCAAACCTCAAAATTTGGCTTAAAAAAACACGTTTTCCTCACATTTCGGTGACAGAAAGTTCTGGAATCTGAGAGGAGCCACAAACTTCCTTCCACCCAGCGTTCCCCCAAGTCTCCTGATAAAAATGATACCTCACTTGTGTGGGTAGGCCTAGCGCCCGTGACAGGAAATGCCCCAAAACACAACGTGGACACGTCACATTTTGTTTACCGAAAACAGAGGTGTTTTTTGCAAAGTGCCTACCTGTAGATTTTTGCCTCTAGCTCAGCCGGCACCTAGGGAAACCTACCAAACCTGTGCATTTTGGAATACTAGAGACCTAGGGGAATCCAAGATGGGGTGACTTGTGGGGCTCTGACCAGGTTCTGTTACCCAGAATCTTTTGCAAACCTCAAAATTTGGCTAAAAAAAACACATTTTCCTCAAATTTCGGTGACAGAAAGTTCTGAAATCTGAGAGGAGCCACAAAGTTCCTTCCACCCAGCGTTCCCCCAAGTCTCCCGATAAAAATGGTACCTCACTTGTGTGGGTAGGCCTAGCGCACGTGACAGGAAATGCCCCAAAACACAACATGGACACATCACATTTTTAAAAAGAAAACAGAGATGTTTTTTGCAAAGTGCCTACCTGTAGATTTTGGCCTCTAGCTCAGCCGGCACGTAGGGAAAACTACGGAACCTGTGCATTTGTGAAAACTAGAGACCTAGGGGAATCCAAGATGGGGTGACTTGTGGGGCTCTGATCAGGTTCTGTTACCCAGAATCCTTTGCAAACCTCAAAATTTGGCTAAAAAAACACGTTTTCCTCACATTTCGGTGACAGAAAGTTCTGGAATCGGAGAGGAGCCACAAATTTCCTTCCATCCAGCGTTCCCCCAAGTCTTCCGATAAAAATGGTACCTCATTTGTGTGGGTAGGCCTAGCGCCCACGAAAGGAAATGACCCAAAACACAACGTGGACACATCACAATTTTTCACAGAAAACAGAGGTGTTTTTTGCAAAGTGCCTACCTGTGGATTTTGGCCTCTAGCTCAGCCGGCGCGTAGCGAAACCTACCAAACCTGTGCATTTTTGAAAACTAGAGACCTAGGGGAATCCAAGATGGGGTGACTTGTGGGGCTCTGACCAGGTTCTGTTACCCAGAATCCTTTGCAAACCTCAAAATTTGGCTTAAAAAAACACGTTTTCCTCACATTTCGGTGACAGAAAGTTCTGGAATCTGAGAGGAGCCACAAACTTCCTTCCACCCAGCGTTCCCCCAAGTCTCCCGATAAAAATGATACCTCACTTGTGTGGGTAGGCCTAGCGCCCGTGACAGGAAATGCCCCAAAACACAACGTGGACACGTCACATTTTGTTTACCGAAAACAGAGGTGTTTTTTGCAAAGTGCCTACCTGTAGATTTTTGCCTCTAGCTCAGCCGGCACCTAGGGAAACCTACCAAACCTGTGCATTTTTGAATACTAGAGACCTAGGGGAATCCAAGATGGGGTGACTTGTGGGGCTCTGACCAGGTTCTGTTACCCAGAATCTTTTGCAAACCTCAAAATTTGGCTAAAAAAAACACATTTTCCTCAAATTTCGGTGACAGAAAGTTCTGAAATCTGAGAGGAGCCACAAAGTTCCTTCCACCCAGCGTTCCCCCAAGTCTCCCGATAAAAATGGTACCTCACTTGTGTGGGTAGGCCTAGCGCACGTGACAGGAAATGCCCCAAAACACAACATGGACACATCACATTTTTAAAAAGAAAACAGAGATGTTTTTTGCAAAGTGCCTACCTGTAGATTTTGGCCTCTAGCTCAGCCGGCACGTAGGGAAAACTACGGAACCTGTGCATTTGTGAAAACTAGAGACCTAGGGGAATCCAAGATGGGGTGACTTGTGGGGCTCTGATCAGGTTCTGTTACCCAGAATCCTTTGCAAACCTCAAAATTTGGCTAAAAAAACACGTTTTCCTCACATTTCGGTGACAGAAAGTTCTGGAATCGGAGAGGAGCCACAAATTTCCTTCCATCCAGCGTTCCCCCAAGTCTTCCGATAAAAATGGTACCTCATTTGTGTGGGTAGGCCTAGCGCCCACGAAAGGAAATGACCCAAAACACAACGTGGACACATCACAATTTTTCACAGAAAACAGAGGTGTTTTTTGCAAAGTGCCTACCTGTGGATTTTGGCCTCTAACTCAGTCGGCCCCGGGGGGGGGGGGGCAGAAATGGCCTAACATAAATTTGACCCCTCACCCCCCCAACCCCTCCCCGGGAGCGACGGGGTCGCTCTCCTTGCGTGACATTGGCGCAAAAAATAAAATCCCCGGTGCCTAGTGGTTTCTTCCCCCTTGGGGGCAGATTGACCTAAAATCGGCCGATCTGCCCCCAAGGGGGGCAGAAATGGTCTAAATACAATTTGCCCCCCAGGGGAGCGACCCTTGCCTAATGGATCGCTACCCATCTCTGAAAAAACAAACAAACAAAAAAAAAACACACAAAAAAAATTTGCCCTGGCGCCTAGAGGTTTCTCCCCCCCGGAGGCAGATCGGCCTAATAACAATAGGCCGATCTGCCCCCAAACAAACAAACAAAAAAAAACACAAGAAATAATAATTGGCCTGGCGCCTAGAGGTTTCTGCCCCCAGGGGGGCAGAAATGGCCTAAAATAAATTTGCCCCCGCCCCCCGGAGCGACCCTTGCCTACGGGGTCGTTCCCCCTGCGTGACATTGACGCAAAAAAAAAATCCCAGGTGCCTAGTAATTTCTGCCCTCCTTGGGGTAGATTGGCGTAGCAAAAATCGGCCGATCTGCCCCCAAAGGGGACAGAAATGGCCTAAATACAATTTTCCCCTCCAGGGGAGCGACCCTTGCCCAAGGGGTCGCTCCCCATCTGTAAAACAAAAAACAAAAAAAATCCCCGGTGCCTAGTGGTTTCTGTCCCCCTTGGGGGTAGAATGGCCTAAATATAAGTTGCCCCCTAGGGGAGCAACCCTTGCCTAAGGGGTCGCTCCCCACCTCAAAAAAAACAGAACACAAAAAGGAAAAAAAAAAAAAATTATCCCTGGTGCCTAGAGGTTTCTGCCCCGGTGGGACAGAAAAGGCCTTCCAAAAAAATGTCCCCCTCTGGAGCAGCCCTTGCCCAAGGGGTCGCTCACTTATGCCACTTTCAAAAATAAAAAATAAAATCCCTGGTGTCTAGTGGACGTTTCAAAAGCCGGATTGAAACGCAGAGAGAGACTTCAGAGGGAAGGAAAAAACTTTCCTTCCCTTTGAAGCCTCTCTCGGCCTCCCCCACGTGATCGGAAGAGAAATGCAAAGCGGGATGGGAGGAGGCCCTGTGACAAATCACTTCACAGGGGGGGTCGGGGGTGGAAGGGGAAGGGCTTCCATCCCTGCCTTTTGAGCGCTAGCGCTCCCCCCAGTTCCCGGGTGCAGGACGAGGTGATCTCGCCAAGGCACCCGGGAACCGGTGCCCTGGACAAGATCACCTCGTCCAGGGCACAGTAGGGGTTAAAGACCAGGACTGGGCACGGGTCGTGCTAACATACTTTACCCACCTGCTAGGCAGCAACCTGACCTACACTTCACTAAAGGTCCACCTGGCCACCATAGTCGCTTTCTCCAGAGGAGCAACAGGGAGCAGCCTGTTCCCACTGCTAGTAATGAAAAGATTCCTAGAGATATTAAAGGGAGTGGCACCACCAAGAGCAGCACCAGCACCCATGTGGAACCTGAACACAGTACTCGCTCAACTAATTTCAGAACCATTTGAACCAATGCACAAGGCAGAACTGAATTTTTTAACTCTAAAGACAGCATTGCTAATAGCCATCAAGTCACTCCGCAGGGTCAGCAAGCTGCATGCACTTACGATCATGGGACAATACCATAAAATCCAAAAGGACAAGGTTGTCTTGAGAATTAACCCACAGTTCGTACCAAAGGTGGTTATTTCTTTTCATGTCAACCAAAGGAGCCAACCGCAAGCCTGCTTTTAAGATTCAAAGACTTACGCCGAGAGGGCACTTCATGCAGTCGACGTGCTAGGAGCACCCATGAATTAGCAACAGGAGACAAAAGCAATCTGGAAGGGGAACCAGCTCTTTGTCTCCTTTGCCAGGGCAAGCAGCAGTACACTGGTAACCAAAGGAACAATTGCAGGTTAGATAGTGGAAACTATCCAAATATGCTATACATGGATGGGAAGACTTTACCCACAACCCCCAGGGTGCACTCAGCCATGAAGAAGAAGCAATCTGAATGTTCTGGCAAACGTACCACTTGCGAACATCTGCATAGCTGCAACCTGTGCATCTCCACATACCTTCACAAAGCATTATTGTGTGGACATTCATTTGAAAAAGGAAGTGCAGATGGGACAAAAAGAGCTACTACACCTTTTTGCCAATTCATCCACATTTCAGTCCATCCTCCCCAAGAAACCAAACACGGCTACACAATCAGATGCACAGCATGTGAATCCAGAAAAAGATTCATGCTGCTAAATGAAATGCTTACTTACCATTAGCAGTAGTTTTGCATCCTGAAGTTTTCTGTGATCCTCCGGCTTTCCTGGAGATAATGGGAGAAAAGCAAACAGGCCTTGGGAACAGCAACTCAAGACAAGGGGAAGTAGAACAACTTTCTCTTAAAAAGGAGAGAGAAAAAAGAATCGGAAGGTGGTGGCAATGCATAAGAACTTCCAGGCCAGGACGCCGTCTCACATCACACAAGGGAAGGACGCACCACCAAATTGGATGTCAAGTATGGGACTAGTAGGCCAAAAGGACAAAACTAGAGGCCAAGTAACGGAGGTCACACAGAAGAAACCCAAGAACTGCAGCAAACATACTAGAGCTAGGCATCAAGAAAAAGTGTAGAATAAACAAGTCAGGTCAAGCACCATGATACCTGGAACTATGGCAGGCGAGACTGGCAAAGCTGGAGACTAAATACGTCCTGATAAGCAAAAGTAAACTAGAAACTGTAACAAGCAAGAGACAAAGACTGTATGATAAAGACTCCAAAACGGGAAATGCAAGCAAAGGGTAGATAAAACAGGGACCAAAAACAAGAAGACTGTGGACCACATACAGAAGCAATAGATGAAAACAAAAGAAGAAAGTGGAAGGGACAGCCGTTTCAGAAACTTGGATGCAAGACAGGAAACAAAGGGAAATGGTAGCAGAAACTGAATGAGCAAAGTAGATAAGAGGCAGATAAGCAGCTGCACATAACTGCAGGCTTAAAATAGTAAATAGAGAGGAAACAAGAACCAATCTAAGGCTTGGTGAAATCTGCAGCAAGCTGCACTGGTCCAGGGCATTGTCTCTCACAGTAATAAGGCAGGAAATTCTCAGTAAATATGTAACACACTATGTGGGACACAGAGATTCATCAAGCACTGCTTGAACAAGGACTTTCAAGCACAGGCTGCTTATGGGCAGTAGAAAGCCGATGAGGGAGCCAAATGTTGTGCTATGCAAGATTAGTAAAGGGTATTTATAATTATGTTCTCTAAAACACACTTGAAGACAGGGTCCAGTACTGATGGTTATCCAAGCTACTACTATTGAAGACTACTATTGAAGAAAAAGTTGCTTCCAGGTTTTCATGACTATTCTGTAGTGCATTTTGGGATCTTTAGTCAGTGAAAGCAATTGAAGGTTTTCTGTTGTATCCAGAATAGAAGTGGCATAAAGGAGGAAGTCATACAAGGGTTTAGGGTGAGTTCTGGTGTTAGTGACCAGGCTGCATTTTATCCACGCACAGCAGCTCCTAGGTGCAGAGAGTTCAAAGTCTTTCTTGGCATTAGATGGAATTACACAGCCACGCCGGTACCTCATCTAGAGGCTAGAATTTATATATGTGGATGTCCTGTTAGTGACACAGGAGAATTTGAATTTATGCCTTCCAGTGACTACGAGAGGGAAGGGGTGGTGCCTTGGAGAGGTATTAAAATCAAAAGCAGCAGCTCTGCTTTTTGCTACTCCCTGGCTTCCACTGCCAGGCCAGTTTGTCTCCTCATGAGGACCTTTACGCCATTTTGTTTCTGCTTGTCCACCAGTCACAAAGTATTGTCTGGTATGGGTTCAACCACTCTGAATTTTTTTGCGATAAGGTGATTTCCAGATATAGTTCCTGACAAAGGTTCTTTAGTCCTGTAGTCTTGGGTTTGTCTAGATTGCCCTGCAGAATGTGTGTTTTATTCTTAGGTGTTGCAGAATCATGGTTGAAATTTACATTCTCTACTAGAATTCATTGGTTTTCGTTTTTTAATTGTGCTGTTTGGCGTGGTATCAGCAAAATCATGTTAGGGAGGACAGATTGGCCAAGTTGCTTTTTACCAATACACTGATTTTTTTCATCCACCTCATATCTTCAAATTCAGCGTATACCCCTTGGATCTTATTTGGAAGTGCTGATTGGTGAGTGCCTTTAAGTTATTTTTCCCATAAGTGCTGATGTTGTAATACAAACCTCCGCTGTTTAGAAGACAGCATCTACGTTTAGATGGCATGGGTCATGGCCAATGTGTCTGGAACCTGAAGATTATTGTGTCGGGGTGAGGATAGTAAGGTCCTCTTGTTTGCCATTTGCCGACCGCTGGGCTGACCAAGAGGACAGGTAATATTACTTGATATTGTTGCACCGTTGTATAGAGAATCTCTTTCCACAGAAGGCTGGATGTATACTTCTCTGGGAATTGTTTGATTGTTTTGTCTTACTTGCATTATTGTCACCATTTGTGCTGCCTTTCTGTTCCATTAGGAACTTCTTGGAAATAACACCCTCTTAGGTATAAAACTATGATTACTATAGCATAGCTTTTCCATCGTTGGTCTTTCTCAGTTAGGAGACAGTCTTGTTAGAACTTGGGCAAAAGATGGTATTTGTGGTGAGTAGGCCAGTAAGGGGACACATGCAGTTGCAGTTCTGTTGCCATTCTGCCAATGTTCTTGTCTTCCACTTCCGTTCATTGTGGATCTCCTCTTTCTTTGGAGTTCTAGATTATTCATACAAACCTTCATACCTGAGTGTGAATAGCCAGTCTAGGTGGAGAAGACATGGGCTAATTTGCTTTGCTCATAGGGTGTTGACCATCATCTTGGTCACTCGCTTCCCCGCTGTCAAGACTTCATGTTAACAACAGGAAGTGTTTTGTTTAGAGTGTTGGAGACAAGGTATTTCTTTCCAGAGCTAAGCTACCAGTGTTGTGTTGTCTTTGAATTAGCAAGATTAGCTGAGGTATTCTTTTCGCTCGTCTGGTGGTTGTGGTTTCATGAAGGCTGACTCAAACACTTTGTCTTTGCCTTTTATCGGACAACAGAGTGGTGTGGTTTGGTCCTTGCATCTGATGGGTTTATGATCTGGGTCCACATACGGTTGCTTTATTACGGTTCTCCTATAACTCTGAACATTTTCTGGTCTTGATTGCTGTTGGGAGTGTTTGAAGATTATCAGTGTGGTGAATCTGCCCAGCCTTTCACTGGTTCTGTTTGACATGTTGTTACTCATAATGTACGCTTCATTCCTCTTCTATTTTCATATTGTTTCAGTTTCTTCTGAAGAGGGAAAAGTGGTGGGGCTGCACTGTGAGTCCATCCTTATTTAATATGTTTGTACCGACCAGTGCAGGGAGGCTCAGGAATGGACTGTTGCGTTAAATATATATAACACCTGTGAACAAGGTCCGGTGTGACCGAAACGCGTCAGGGGATTCCTGTCTTGTTTGTTTGTAATCCCACGAATGGAATTAAAGTTTAATTATTAATTGCACAACGACGGAGTGCGGTTCTTTTCTCTTGACAAAGTGAAAGAGAAATCCCCTTTTTTTGAAATATATATATATATATATATATATATATATATATATATATATATATATATATATATACACACACAAAGGTTACAGGTACATTATAGTTAGGCTCACTTTTAAACGTACCAAACCACCATAGAAATTCACCTGTTATAGTTAGTTATCTCAAGTAACTATAACTCGTGCCCTAAGGTAACTATAACTCGCGCCCCACCATGCACAGATTTTTGTTAAAAAATTTACTGCAAATATTACATTGATATTACCAATGATATTATCAAAGATGTCACAAGTGCCGTAATTTATAGGGTATTTAGGAGTGCATGGTTTGGTACATTTAAAATGCGAGCCTGAATATAATGTCCCTGTAACCTTTGATTTTTTAACTGAATTTCTGTTTTTTTCCAGTTCTATATCCCAACTATACCGTCTCTGTAACCTTTGTTTTTTTTTTACTGAATTTCTATGTTTATTTTTTAAATTCTAGTTCCTAACTATAATGTCCCTGTAACCTTTGATTTTTTAACTGAATTTCTGTTTTTTTCCAGTTCTATATCCCAACTATACCGTCTCTGTGACCTTTGTTTTTTTTTTACTGAATTTCTATGTTTATTTTTTAAATTCTAGTTCCTAACTATAATGTCCCTGTAACCTTTGTTTTTTTCATTGAATTTCTATGGTTCTTTTTAATGTAAAGTAATTTTTATTACTGTTTGTTAATCCAACCACCGCCGCAAACAGCCGGGCCGGTGGCCATCTCCCTATAACCACCCAACCTCATGCTGCGCACAGCCTTTGGCTGGCATGGCGGGAGTTGCCCATTACTTGACTCTCTGGGTATTCAGATAGGCGTCAGAGGGTGTATCTGGGTGTGAGCGTGGCTGTCTGCGCGTGACAGTGGGTGCATCAGTGTCTTAGTGGGTCTGTGAGTGGGTGCATGAGGGTTTCAGTGTGTCTGTGAGTGGGTGTGTGAGTGTCGGAGTAGGTCTGTGAGTGGGTGCGTGAGGGTCTGAGTGAGGCCGTGAGTGGAATCACGAGGGTTTAAGTGGGTGCATGAGAGGGCTCGTAAGGGTCTGAGTGTGTGTGCAAGTAGGAGAAAGAAATTAAAAAACAGAAATTGAGAGGGAGAAAGAAAGAGAGTTTTTTAGACTTTGATGAATGATGCACAAGATATGATATTTCTGGACAAATTGACAGGAAAAATGCATTTGTTATTAAAAAAGAGTGATATCACCTTTCTGTATGAACCTTAAACTTTTGAAGTTTAAAAGAAATGAAAGAAGGAAAATGACATGGACAGACCTTGAGTAGAACCCTCAACTTTTAGTGCAAGGGTCCGTGACCTTAACCGTTAGGCCATAGGTGACTCCTTACTGTGATGCTTCCAGACATACCTATGACAGTCAACCGTGTGATTGGAAAGAAATTTGAATGTTCCATCACTAGGAAGGCTTAACAGTCAAATACAAGTGAATAAACAAACACACTGCCAAGCCGTACTAGGATTTGACCCTTCAGCCTACTGAGTGACAGCACAGGATCTTTACCATGAGCCCAGAAGTGACTCTGTTCTGCTCTGCATCCAAATGTAACTATAACATTCATACCAAACATCTTGCTAGTCTTTCTCTTTGAAGTCATTGTGTGAAGAGACCATTTCAATGACAATCTCTCTCTCTCTCTCTCTTCCACCCCTTAATGTGATGAAAGAGGGAGTGGTAGGACTTGGGAGGGAGCTTGAAGGCCCCCGTGGTCCTAGTCAGCACCCCACATGCTGTGGGAGTGGCCATTGCTGCCATAAGCAGGGAGGTGCTTTAAATAGCAGCTCCTTGCTGGCGGAAGCAATGTTTTCATCGGTTTCCCTGCACGCAAACATGCGTGCAGGGAAACATATGAAAATTCCACTTCCTGCCAGCAGGAGCTGTTTGACAGCTCCTGTGGCATAAAGCAGACTTTGTTTTCTTTTGCATGGTGAGAGCTGTCAGCAAACAGCTATGTCCTGGGGTGGCCACCCCGGGACATAGCAGGAGCCGGCCTTGGGGATGGGACATCATTGGCTTCTCAAGGGGGGGCCGCGGGAACTCCCTCCAACATCTGTTGTCCCCGCGGAGGTGGTGGTCCCTGGGGCCGGGGTTTCAAAATGGAAACCCCTCATTGTTGTATTTTAGCCCAGGTAAGGTGGTGGTCCCTGTGGCGGGGGTCCAAAATGTACCCCCTTATTATTGTATTTTAGGCCCAGGAAAGTGTGGTCCCTGGGGCTGCATGGGGGGGCATACAGAGCCCCTGCACAGAACTAAATATTTGCCCTGGGGAGGTGGTAGTCCCTGAGGCTGCTTGGGGGGGCGGGCTTTGCACCTCCCTCCCGCACACACATGTACATTTTCACCCGCAGGTGGCGATCCCCGGGGCTGACGGGTGTCTCCCCATTCAAATAATAAACGCCCCAGGACTAAACCGGGGGCTTTAGTATAACAAGCGCTGGAGCCCGCACTTGTTCTTTTTTTACAATTATTTTTAATTTTCAACGGATCCGCCGCGATTCTCGATGAAATCTTTTTGTTTTTTAATTCTTTTTGCTCTGGGGTTGTCCGTCTGGGTCTCCATCATCAGAGCTAAGGAGTAAGGGTGAACCTACACTGGTCCCTTTTCTTTTCAACTTTGTTCCTGGGACTCAGCTGAAGCAGAGTTCCAACATGGCTGCCAATACTTCCTGGTGCAAGTGTTGGCAGCCAATCAGATTGGAGGGTTTGTGGACTATGCCTGTCCCTATATATTCAAATTTGGATTTTCTTTAATTTCTCAAAAACTACTGAACGGATTTACACCAAATAACAAAAAGCACTTTCTGGAACATGAGCTATCTTTCTGCCAAATTTGGTGTTATTCCGACCTGTGGTTAGGGCGCTATTCCTGTTCAAAATCCCTATGAGAAAATGCATGGGGAAAAAGCATTTTGGACCTCCCTATTATCCTTGGCCCCCACTAGATGGCTCACCCTGAAACATTTTAGCAGCTGACACAACTGTTATATCTTTTGGGAAAAATTTGTGAAGGTTCATCAAATGGCACCAAAGATATAGACAAGTCAAAAAACACTTTTCCTATAGAAACTAGGTCCTAACTATAACTACCTAGTGGCAATCGCCACTAGGTTATATTTTATATATATATATATATATATATATATATATTTATCTATATTGGAATATACACACTGAGTGAGCAACAACTTTCACATATATAGTCAGTCAATATATGTGCAACTAAGGTTAAAATTATGTAATAAGAGAAAATTTCAGTGACAACGTAATGTTTTAAACTAAAAAACAAAACCCACTGAAGTTGGCCAGGTATGGTTACCTCAATTACTCATGCCCTAAAGTAACTAACTCTTGCACCTCAGTCATGTAGTCTTGTCATCAGTGATATAATTTCAGATGTTGCGGTGATGTTATCGATGATCTCATAGAACATGTCATGAGTGATATAATAACTGGGTATAAATAGCAGTGCATGGTGAGGGCGTGGGTTATAGTTATCTTACAGCACACGTCTAGCAAGCCAAATCCATGTCCTGGTGTCTGTCCCGGTAACGCGATCTCTTGTGGCACAGTATTTTACAGTTTCCCATGGAGCCCACACCTGGAACACTGTGGTTCCCTGCCTTGAGAGTGTAGGGATTCCCTTGCTGGGGGAAAAATAAGTTGCTGGCTGGAGCTAGAACCCAGTATGGTGCTGGCTGCAGAGCAGGCTCAGGACATGGGGCTCTGGGGATCCCCCTGCAGCCCCAACATAGTGTTTTGTATGTGCCTACTGTGGGCACTGGGGCGCCCACCTGATGCCTCAGGGGTTGTGTACCCCCTGCCCTTAATACAAAAAAAACACATCAGGGGATGGGAGCCTGTAGTGGCTCGGAGAGGGGAGGGCGTGCCCGCTTAATAAAAAAAACTGCTCCTTGTGAGGGGGCCGTGGTGGTTGCACTCCCCCTCCGTTATAAAAACAAGCATTGGCATAGCCAATAGGTCTCACTTTTGGGGCCTTACAAGTATTTAGCCATGCAGCACATTATCATGGGTGCTACAACATCTACTGTTACTTTACATGCCATTGGCGAAACCCCCCACATACACCGAAGCTTCAACCAAAAAATGACTGTCATGAATTTTGCACCTGTCACGAAAGAGTTTATGCTTAGCATAGGCTTTGAACCCTGTGTCTCGGCCCCAGCAAGTTCCCAATTGCAACTTCATTTCGTAGGGAGGTATGCAGTGGCCGACATGGGTGTAAATGTGTGGCGGTGGAAAGTGTTCAGGCATAACTTTTTGTTAGGCAGGCAGAGACTGGGGCCAAGAAAAGCAGGTGCTGTGCCATGCAATGTTGCCATTTTTTAAATTAATATAGGGGCCATAGGGCTTCAACCCACTTAAGAAACACAAGTCGAGTTCTGGATAATAAAGGTATGGGCCACAGCGCTTCGAATCTCAACGGATAGGCGAGTTCAGTTTTGGTGGTAAAGGTTCGAGTATTCAAGTCCCCTAGGTAAAGGCAAGTCGAGTCCTGGCTGTTCTAGGACTTTGACTCACTAAGGACAGGTGAGGCAAGCCCTGGGTGTTATAGAAGAGGGGATTAGCGACATGTGTCTCCAGCTCACCTGGGATAGGCGCACGGATCCTTGAAGCTTAAAGGTGGGGTAACACAGAGCTCTGGCTCAGTCTGTGGCCTGTGCATGTGCCTATCAGGAGGAAGGGAGGGGCATTATCTCTAATGGTGCAGCAGGTGCCGAGGCCCAGAGGCCTTAGGGGCCCATTGAACCCTGTTTATTGTTGTAGCATACTCACCCTCCAGCAGAAAGAGGGACCATTTGCTTTGTTTGCACCAGGGCCATGGACCTTACGGTTAACATTTGTAGATTTCATCTTTCTTTCTTGAAGATTACTGAAGTGGTGCCTTCAGTATGTTTCTTAGTGTATTTTGTATGCTCCTCTACTTTGCGAAAGAAAAATACATTTATATTTTTAAAAGAAACTGCACAACAGGCCAGCGAAATAACCAGAAGGTATGTGTTTTTGGTACGAGTACGGGTTGCCATTGACTTCATCAGCAGAATCACCTTTTCCAAATGGGGACATGAAACCATTTGGTAATCCTTGCCCAGGCTGACTTCCCTGCAAGATGGTACTCGTGGTGTTTATTGGTCCGTTTGCAATATTCTATGTGGGTATCTTAAGGTTTAAAATAATAATTGTAAAAAAAAAAAAAAAAAAGTCGACACCTGTCTCTTGTCTTATCCACCCACAAAAAAAAAGCTGAGGTTGAGAAAAACATTTTAAAAAAAAGTTTCCTTCTTGAAATCAGGTTTGCCAGCATTTTTGTTCTCAGATGAGGAATTCAAGATTATTGAAACACTTCATGAAATCACGCCTTTACAGTCTAGCGCCAGCGCCCCTATTCCACTGACAATCAACATTCTGCTAAGCCAGACAATATTCATTCACGTGTGTTTAAAATAACCTGTCATTTCATATAAATTTCAGTGTGGGATTACTAAGCGTTTCAGACTCTGATCAACATTGTGTTTCTGCCACTTGTAGGTTCTTGTGGCATAATGTGTTTAATGAACACTGAGAAATTCCTGGTTCTGTAATCTGAACCTAATGTTTCCAGGCTTTGGATAACGTTTGATTGTATTCAGATTGCACTAATGAATGGCTAGTGCAAAGGAATGTAAAGGCGACACAGTGGATCATTAAAATGAAAACGTTGGGCCTTTACCTTTGACTTAATGCAAAATTACTTTCGCATCCCAGCAAACCTAAAACTTAATTTGGACCCACGCACTCCTAAGAGCATTTGGTTAAGTGTCTATCAAGGAGATGTAGCCTCGCTGCATAGCAGGGGGTGATGGGATGTACGTCAAGCTCCCAGCGATTGCACAAGAGCTCTTTTCAAGCGACTCTTATGTCGTGGTAAAGTTCAGCATTTAATGTACTCTTCTGAAAGTGGTTTAATCAATGCACAGTTTTCTGTAAAGAAGAATAACAATTTGTGCGAATAACAATGGGTTCAGTCGATGCAGTTGTTTAACTTTTGATGGTGGTACTGAATTCGAGTACTGTAAAATCTCTGCTGACCTCTGTTTTTCAAAGCAGGAATTGTATTTGTGTATACATATATATTTAGCCCTTACCACCCGTGAAGAAGCGTTGAATCTATTATGCCCCCTTTCCTTGCAGTGAGTGCTGGAAGGGCCACTCTGCTTGTCGCGGGTTTCCTGACAGCACCGCCCTGGGAAGACACTGAAGACTAGTGCTTGAGGGGTGCCGGTGTTCTTTATTATTTAAGGTGTCAACCCCTCCCCCTATTGTCACTAATCCGACTGCTTGAGGATACACACACACACCCCAACACTATGAGGGGCGGGTGGCTCAAAGCAGCAAAGGATGGGAGGACCTCCCCCATCTCAAGCAAGAGCAGGGGCCTCTGGACAACACCTCCTGGGTCTTCAAAATCTTTTTTGAGATTTCTTCAGATGTCCTCCCAGGAAGGCAGACTCAAAATGATAAAAAAAAATAAAAAAAGCAGCTTCTGAAGCCTGTAGGACATCTCCAACTCGTGCAGCATGCCAATACATACCCTTGTGGGGCCCCCACTACTTTGTTATCTCAATTTGTACGGAGACAGCCGAATATACAGGGAAACAACAGACTGGATACACATCCCTAGCTCAGTCAATGAGCTGCTGTTGTGCCCTGTTAAAAACTGACAGTCTCACGGGTGGCTACTCTCAGGGATGTAGCAACCCCATAAAACACTGCTAGGTTTGGATCCCGAGAGCTCACATGCCTCCCTCCCCGTGGCCTGCCACTTAATATGACCTGAGCATTGAAAGGGTATCTGCAGCCAGGCGCCTACACTTAAGATGAAGGGCCTCACCCCACCCTTATGCAGACAACACATGTGTGGCACTGCATGAACTGGCCCAGCACAGACAAGGGCTTGTGTCTCCTTTTCATCTCCACTCACACCACAAACTAGATCATTAGAGCTTAAATGCAAAGTGGTCCAGGCAGAACACACCGCAGCAGCAAGAGCTTATTTTATGCCACAGGGAATTCGTAAAATACAGATAATCGCACAACCGCCACCCTGCACCAGAGAAATGCTCATTCACATTAGAAAAAGTTCCTGAACAGAAAGTTAAATAGAAAAAAGCAGAAGCCTACAAGTCCTGGGCTGATACTCCAGGGTAATGAACGACTTGCAAAAATGAGGGATTAGGAAGACCAGTCACACACACTGGCAAGAAAGGAATTTTAAAAGACAACCAATTAGACAAATGATAAGCAATGGGAGGAGCTGAATTCCAAACAAACAGATCATCCTGACAGAATCCCACAAAGAACAAACAACAGATCATCCTGACATCGCAAGTGCTGACTAGGCTCGACCTAAAAAGCAACAAAGGGGTGCCCTGGATGAGCACGAGGTCATCCAAAATAAATTTAAAAAGAAAAGTGAATACTGAATGATCGACAGGTGCCCCAGAGCATTATAATATATAATACTTTTATACTTGTGGTGCCCCTAGAAGCGGCAGGAACACCACCAAACATTTTTTTAATGTTGAGGGTAGGCTTCCTCCCAACCTTCACTATTCGCTGAGCCCTGGGGGTGGCGTCCGGGCCGTAATTAACCTGGGAAGGGGGGATCACATGCGCCCCTCTCACCCATATAGTAAAAAATATTTCCTCTAGGACCAGGCCCATCTGGCCGGCAAAATAAAAAAAATAAAAAACAAGCATGGAAGACTGCTCCTGATTTATTTATTTTTCTTCAATTTTTGATGTTGAGTCGTAGTTCCTCTGCAAATTTGCTGCAAACGTTTAAAAAAAATGTTTTTGGGCTTCAGATCTTTCCCTGTGGGACCCCACCACCAGGCCTAGGGAGTCACGGTATCCCTACCCTGTCCCCTTCTGTTTTTATTGTACTTTTTTTCTTGGCATTCAGACTCGGCCTGGTTGAAGTGGTGGCAGCCAATCAGATATCACTTTTAGATTCCTGGTATCCGCCAACTCTCCACGTCCCTAGATATCTATATTTCAGGTGGAACCGGGACACTCACAAACAAAATAAAAAATAAACAAATACAATGAGCAGTGAATACTAAAGTGAAATGTTCAGTGTTAAACTCTAAAAACCACTGAAATGATCAGTTAGAGTTATCTCAAGTAACTGTAACTTGTGCCCTATGGTAGCTATAACTCACACCCTCGCCATGCACTGCTACTTACCCTACATAATACATCACTCATGGCATTTTCCTTGATGATATTGATAATATCACTGTGCATGGCCAGTTGTGAGTTATATTTAATTTAGGGCGCAAGTTATAGTTACTCGAGATAACTTTAACTTGTGAATTTCAGTTTTTTTTTTAGAGTAAACCGAATATTTCACCTAACTACAATGGTAATCATTTTAATGCTGATAAAAGAATCTTCATGGAAATGTTCTCAAAAAGTGCCAATGTTTGTGTTGTTTGTGCATGAAAACTTTCACAGTTCCCAGAATGCAAGATCTCCATGGACTTTTTTGAGCAGTACTACCGATCTCCATGGACTTTTTTGAGCAGTACTACCACAAAAACTTCTCAACAAAATTACACCAAATTCGGCAGGTCCAGCAAGTGTGCTTTTTGCGATTTGGTGTAAATCCATTCAGTAGTTTGAGATATTAATCTTCAAAAATACCTTCAAGAATCCGATGAACCCATTAAAAAAAAATAAAGTCTTCTGATTGGCCCAGTGGGCTTTTTTACCCTTGGGTAATCTTGCTCCTGCCGGGGCAAGACTCTGATTGGCAGCCTGCAATATGAGGAATAATGTTGCATGCATTCATTACAAGACTCAGCAACTTAGTCCCCTTTCCTGACGTTAATTGAAAAAGCCTAATGTAACGGGTAGTCTAGGGATACAATGCCACCCTAGGCTATGTGGGGGATGGAGGGTCCCAGAGGAACCCCCGGGGTCAAATTTTCTATTATTTTTAATCATTGCGATCTGCTGGACTACTGCAAGACTCTGGGGACTTTCACAGGAACACAACTTAAAAAACAAAACACAAAAAAAACTCCTGTCCTCGTTTTCAGCTGGGACCACACTTCTATGGGGAGGAAACTCTGATTTCTCTTTCCCTGTGGGAGCAAGCAGGAGCTGGCTGCGGGCCGACGGGGCCCTGGAGCTCACCTCGTAGTCCCCATTGTTATCTTTTATGGGTGCCCCATTTGAGTGCAGGAGCATCCACTTACATTGAAAAGGCCCCGGGAAGGGGTCCCAAGGTCTCTTAAGACTTGAGACTGGTGGACACATGCCCCTCCCGGTAATTAATTTATGGCCCCTGGGAACTGGGTCCTTGGGGCCCATTTGAACTCGAAAAGGGGCACAGTGTGCCCCCCTCTCTCTTAAACTAATCTGTGGGGCCCCTGGGGTTGGTTTCTCTAAGGCCTTTCAAGGCTCAGGGAATGGGGTCATGCACCATCTCCTTTATTATTAAAGTAGGGCCAAGGGGGTTGGGGCCTTTGGGAGCAGGGCCATTTGCTTCCCCCCTCCACTAATAATAATATTTATAATAATGTATTTGGCCAAGAGGGATGGGGTCCCCCATAATTAAGGAGTTGGCTGCGGTCCCCAACAATAATATATTGTTTTGCCTGAGAGGATGGGTCCACACGGGCTCTAATGGCTTAGGTTGGGGGGCATGCACCCCCTCCATTTTATTAAAACTGAAGGTCTTGGGATGGGGGTTCCTGGGGCCACTAGAGGCTCGACATTGAGGCTGCAGGCACCGCCCCCCTTTTTAAAAACCAAAGTGTCCGGGGAAGGGAGTCCCCAGGGCCATTAATGGTTTGCCTTGCGGGATGGAGCTGGCAAGGAGTTTACTGCCTGGCGGAAAGCTGAATACCATGCACAGCGGGAGGTTTGGCTTTATGTACGGCAATAAAATATTACTTTATATTTTTAAGAAAGCTAGAAATGAAATGAAAACGACATAGACTAAAGTAACATTATAGTTCAGTGGAAATTTCACTGTAACAACGTTTTACGAAAAAAACAAAAAAAAAAAACACTGAAATTCACTAGTTATAGTTTTCTTTAGTAACTATAACTTGTGACCTAGGGTAACTATAACTTGCGTCCTCACCATCCAATGATAACAGTTCTGTTCCTACCTAGATATTATTGTCTTGGCCCGTGCAGAAATGGATGCTTCATTGGATCCTTGTTGGAAGTTTTTGATTGAGTCATCTCTTCAGACCAACCTTTTTGAAGTATTGTTTTGATATTGATTTGTGAGATGAAGAATCTGCAGATAGAAGTAACCATTAGAAGAACAAGTTCCTTACCTTTTAAGAATATTGTTTTTGGTAAATACATCTACCTGTGGATTCACCAACCCTCCCACCCATCCACCCCCCCACTCCTTTCTGAGGGGTAATCATGCATGGTTCAATAGGTTCGGGGAGGGAGGGAGGTTGATGTGTCTGTAATATGCTGCCTCAGAACCAGTCCGACGTGTATGTCCATGTCTCCAAAAATGATGTCACATTCAAAAAAAATCTTATGTTACATTTTCCAACTGTCTCACCGTCTTTCACCTTGTGGCATTTATCTTTTTCTTCCTCCCCCCCTTCAAATCTGTCATGTTGTTTCCCCTTGGCCCATAATGCTTCCACCAAATTCCTTCTCTTCTTTACGCACTGTTTGTCCTGAGCCTCTTTTTATCTTATTTGCCTGTCCACGTAACAACCATCAGTGTCAAAAAAAATATCTATATAGCCCTTTTGGCAATTAAATCAAGGCACCGGAAAAAAGGTGAAATAGGCTTTTCCAAAATATGGTGAGCTATGATAAGTGCAGTATGGGTTGATTACAACTCTTCCTGCAGGCATTGAGAGCTTGTGATTGATTTAACAAGTTTTGCTTACCAGAACAGCTGCGTGACAAGCCAAGAAAAAACATGCCATTGTTTTCCAAACCTTCATCCTCACCATGGCCATCTCAAAGGCACAATCAACACAGTATTGATGCTCCCAAACAGTATCACTACCCCCAGGCATTTGCAGTAAAGCTCAATTCATGTATCACCCAAGCCTTTAGATGTACATGAGCTCTTTCAACCTCACCAACAACTGGTGTCGTTTTAGGTGTAACACCTGGTCTTCAAAATCCCTCTCTCCCACCACCATTGTATTATCTTTAACAGGTTACACCGGTTAGATACTGTGCATGGTTAGAAATGTATTAGCATTAGGAAGACAGATTAACTATCCCGTACATGATCAAGTTAGTACTGAATTTGTCAAACTTAGTTCCACCCATACCACCACATGAAGTCATTCTGTGGGCCATATCAGTCACTCTAGTAGTACACTTTGCTTTGACCAAGCCACCACACCTACACATGGGCTCATATTAGCTTTATGTTGTAGCCTATTTCCTTTCTATTGGGGAAGGTTGACAAAAAGCAATGTTCTCTTTCGTTTGGAGCACTGAAAAACCCTTATCATTTTAACTGTGTAACGAATTACTTCTGTTTCAGTGGTGAAGGTGCGTCCTTTCCATTTCATCATTGTAAGCTACAGACAAGCATAGGCAATACCTTAGATGTGACCGTGACAAATGTTCATTTTGTTTTTTTACAGATTGTTACAATATGTAAAAGGTGTAAGATATATGCATAAAAATAACAATAAAGGAGTGGGCTAGAATCCCAGGCAAAATGGCATCCCTACAGGGCTAGTGAACAAAGTTAGCTAATCCATTGCCCCATGCAGTGCACTGTGATGGGTAAAATCAAAACGTGAATGACACATGACCGGCTTGTGTGTATGTATTTGTATAATGTGTTTTTTTAATCTAAGGTTGGGAAAACAACTGAAGCTGTGTCTAGGCCAGACAGATGTCCTGTTTTGAGGATTCTAATTTCATGTTTGCCAAAGCAATCTTTGTATTGGTGTATTGCAGCACACCTGTACTGTTGTTTCCATAAATTACTCAAATGTTCTCCGATTATAGTCATCATATTTAAAGTAAAGCTGCTTAATTAGATCGAGGCAATCAATTATTTCAAGCTGTAGTGAAACTGTGAAAAAATGTCGGTTTCATCTGTCATGCAATAATAAGATGGGACTGAAATATTGCTGTTGTAATGCGTGAAGTATCATGCTCATTCCTTAAGCTGTGTGTAGGGTATTAAAGCACTGGAAGATTTTGAGTGCAAAACTTTAAAGGGCCAAATGGTGATGGTGGTGGGATTCCATCAAACACGGTCAGCTTTTGGGGAACACCACTGCCACCCTGTGTTTATTGTACCGTTTCCCCCATAACTGCAATGCAGCCATTCTGTTTTAAACAGTTGAATTGTTGATCTGTTTAAAGTAATTATGCCGTTAGTTTCAGTAGCTGGTTATTGACTCATATTAATCATTATTCATGTGCTGTACTAACAAAGGTTGTTGTAGAAGACTTAAAAGAACCTGATATTTCTCCACTATCTGTTTAGTAGGGTCAGTCATAAGTAATCTTTTAAGAACTATTGGAATGATTCCTTCGTACCTGTTTTTACAGTCATAGTTACATTTCCACCTCTATTTAAGGCTTTGACTAGAACTGAAGCATCTCGCTTCAGTTCTTCCATTGCCTTCCGTTCTTAATCGCTTAAATATTGGCTTGTTTTGTGAATTACCAGTCCAATTATTCCACCTGCATGTTATTCCCTGGGGTTACCTATTGATAGACTTGACCTATATCTTTCTGTCAACTACTTTGACTGCATTTTATGTTAATTCCAAAGGTATTCCATTTGATTCTCAATTATTGATTCTTCAACCAAAATATCAAATTCAGTGACCCCAATTTCTTGTACTTGCGTACTCTTCCGCACTTTCAACATCGGCAAATCTAGTAAGTCCTGGAACATGACATTTGATTATTTAACCACAGTGTTTCATTTTCTCTCTGGATACATTTGTAATATTGCCCAATGTGCGTCACTGTTTTGGGGAAATGTGTATTAGTTTGTCAGCTTCTTTCTCACTTACAGTCTCTTCGGTCCTCTTCCCTTGTCTTTTCTCGTCACAATTTGTAGTGACTTTCTTCCCAGTTTTTTCTTCTCCTGTATCTGCCTTGTCTCCATCTCTTTCCACTCCTTTGCCTCTTCCTCACCTCCCCACCTTCATTTCGTGTCCATATTCAAGTCTCCTCTCCACTAAAAAGAAAGTAAGACAACTAGGTTTGGAGGTGTGATTTCAAGTCAGAATTTACGCTCAAGTCGGAACTTTTTTTCTGTTTCAGTGTTTTATCCATCTGCATTCTAGTTTCCAGGGTGTTAGATTGTTTTGCCAACTATTATTCTGCCATGCAGATTATCCAGTTTATCGCTGTTGAACTTCTGTACCTTTTTTATTGTGATAGATTACATTCCATTTTCTCCATGACGGTTTTTATTTCCTGTGCGTCTTGCACCACTGCCAACTCTTTTTTAAGATGCTCTGTATTTGTATTTTGTTTTTTTTGTAAAGCCCTTTCAGCGTTTTTTATCAGGTTCCCCAATCATCTTCAAAGAACATTCATTTGTATTCTGTTGCTTTTCCTACATAACATCTTCATCCTTGTTTTCAAAGTCTGGCATGTTTAAAACATTTTATCCTTTTGGCACTTGTTTAATTCCTCTCTGCTAAATGATCTAATTTCCCTTTTTTTGTTAATTTCCATTTCCTCACGTTTTCCAACTCCCATATCACTTTTTATACGTGTCCTCTTTCTGTAGTATCCTTTTGAGTTAATCAGTTTAACATATTACTATTCTCGGATCATTCTGAAGCCCTCCAGTCCCTGCTGGTTTACTGTAAGTGTATATTAGTGCTTAACCAAAACAGGCAACATCCCATCTTCCGTGTCTATGTGGGAGCTCCCCGTCCTCTCACCATCCCCGGACTGTTGGAAACCACAATCAAGCAGCACGCAAACACATCCCCTTGCTGGCACGGATCTAAATATTGGGTCATGGGCGGATGATAGCACCATTATACCAAAACCACTTCAGCCTCTTGAAAGTTATGTTTGCCTCCTTCTGGTGCTCGCCCTTGTAAGTCTGGTTTAGGCATACTCCATTAGCTGCAGCAAATTCCAAACAAGTGGGGAATCAGACAGCGCATGGTTTTGATTCACAGTAGTTTTATTTCTACAACTTCACTTCCTGTTTCACACCAGGTCACATCAGTTGGGTTTTAGTTATAAAATCCTTATTCAGTTATTTCAAGATCTCCTCAGTTGATCATCATATTAACAATTATTTTCATCTTTTCTCTACATGCTGCCAATTTCACCGCCTGTTTCTTCAGAGCCAGGACAATTGCCTTGTACCGTTCACTATATATTTCCAAGGAGGAGCTCCCATAATCCAAATTCATTTACTGATTTAAGTATGTTTACCTTTAAGTGATCCACACTTTCACCAGTCCCTTTTAAATTACAATCTAATCCCCTATTGTTATTACTCTTGCCCAACTATTCTCCTAATGTGTACCCTCGTGTACAGGGCACACATATTCTCTTTTTAAACAGTTTAATTGTAGTTGATTTAATAGAACCCTATGGTTACTACTCCGTTCTGATTTCAGCAATAGTTAATAAGTAACAATGAGTAAGCCTAATTTTCATGTATGTGTGGGAATGTGCTCCAAAGCGGTTCCATTCATAAAAAAAAGAGGTTTACTTTAAGTGCCACATCGATTAGTAGTCTACCTTTACTGATCAGTATTTCATAGACACTTATTGGCTACAGTTCAACTATTGCGTCTGTCTCGTCCGGGTTTATTTGGAGTCCTGGAAGTTTTGCGTTAAAGCTTACTGTGATGATAATTACTTTCCACTTCTTAGTAACAATATTTTTATTGATTAGTTGCTCTTTTGCCTCCAACATTGAGCCCTATTGACTTCATGCTAGTATACAAATGTTTTACAGCAAGATGTTTTGTTGCAGGGTGCCATTTCAATCACGGCTTGACGATGTTCTACTACAAAATGTAAAACATTAAAGATAAGCGATATATTTATCAAAATATTTTGACTGTTCACTTATATTGAATGTCCTCTGTTGTACTCCTTTGTTGCCCATACAGACCACAAAAGGGTCCCATAGGGGAAAAACACTGTCTCTCTTAATCCCCGTCACTCCTCATTGGATATCTCTCTCCTTGTATTCTGCTGGGCAGTCCTTTTTTTTTTGTAAACAAAGTTTATTGCAATTTCGATCAACCAATGATTAGGTAAACATAGTATAAGAGAATATACAGTGACCTACATAGACTCTGAGATCAAGAGCTTTTTCAATCTACACATCTCTGCACTAACAGCAATCTGATGTTGCAACAACTACCCTACCCCCCCATCCCTCAACCTCCCCAACAGTGCCCCACCCCCCAGTGATGGTACTGGTAGCTTATCTGGACAGTTGTATTGTATGTAGGTGTGCTATGAAGGAGTCAACCCTCCGCTCACAGTGTGAGAGTGTTTACCCCGTCTAGTCCAACCGTAGGATCCTGCCCCGGGGTCATCTGTACTGGCACCAATGGATTGGGACTATTGGTAACTTCTCAAAACATCCAAACATCATTCAATCAGGGGACTGGACCTAATCGGCATTCCTCCTTAAAGGAGTCTAATATCGCGTCCCAACCTTGCGCCACCTCCAGGGGCCGCCAACCCCTTCTGGCCTCGCTATGTAAAACAGCGCTCTCACACCCAGCCCACTTAGTTAATTCTCTGGTCCATAGGGACAGTCTCGGCCCAACTGGATTCTTCCAGGACATCGCTATTTCCCTCTTGGCCAGTACGTAGGCCAAGTCCCGGAACCTGTTGGTTATTTTGTACTTAGCCGTGCGTGGAAACAAGCCAAGCAGACAATGCCCTATTGTGCAAGGGACTTCTCTTCCTATCGCTCCAGCCACCAGACGGCTCACCTCCGCCCAATACACCTCCGCCGTAGGGCAGCTCCAGAACATATGCCTAAATTCTGCCTTCTCTAGTCCGCACCTCGGGCAATTTACTCCTTCCACTTCAAAGTACCTGCTGATCCGCTCAGGGGTGAGATATGCCCTATGAAGTACATAAAAATTAATCAGCTTAAATCTGGCATTGCGAGTCATTTTGGGGAAGCCCCCCAGAATACGCTCCCAGTCCACATCGGATATAGTTGTGCCCAGGTCTACTTCCCATGACGATTTGAGTTGAGTCAAAGGTATGTTCCTATCCGCTTGAACCCTGCTGTAGAGATTAGAAACTGCCTTAAAGGTGCCAGAAGAAGTCGCCAAATATGTACAGGTTGTTTGTGTAGTGAGCTCTCCTGTCCGTGTCAGCCAGTGTTTCCTGATACTAGCCACTACTGAGCCATACAATAAAAAGTGTCCTCCCTGTAGACCGAATTGTGTCCGAAGGACTTCAAACGGCATCAGTGCCCCCTCCTTAAATAGTGCTCCTACCGTCTGTATCCCGGACTCCACCCAGGACTGGAGTCCTCCCCAGTCACCCCGATGGGGCAAAGCTCTTAGGGACAAGAGGGGTAGGTCAGGGGAGTAAGGGGCCTTTACTTTAAGTTTACGCAAAAAGCTCCTCCAACAGCGCGCAAGGACTTTAAATTCAAGGGAATCATGCGTCCCAGTACCCGGACACCCCAACAACAGTTCGTATAATCTAGTCTCTGGGGGAGTAAATGCCTTTACCCCCAACCCTGTTGCTGCTCTGTTGGCTATCCATTGCGCCAACCATTGGAATTGCGCTGCCAAGTAGTAAGCCTCAAAGTCCGGGACTGCTAGGCCTCCGTCTGTGGACCGCCTCTGAAGTTTGGCCAGAGCCACTCGCTTCCGTCCACCCCCCCAGATAAAGGCTATGACCATGGATTCTAGTTCTGCAAATATGGCCTTAGGAATCCATACCGGCAGGACCGTGAAGTGATACAGAAGGCGAGGCAACACCACCATTTTAAGGATGGCTACCCTCCCCGCTACAGATAGAGGTAAGGTTTGCCAGAAAGCCATGTTGGAACGGAGGGAACGCAATGAGCCTCCAATATTGCTGTCTATTATATCCTTTGGGTCATGGAAAATCTTGACCCCCAAGTATGAGAGGCATCTTGGAACCCACTGGACATTTCCCAACTCTAATGGTGGGGCTACAGTAGCGTTCAACGGAAACAGGCCGGTCTTGCCCCAATTCACCCGAAGACCAGAAAGCTCACCAAACTGCGAAAGTAACTGCTGGGTCCGGGAAAGGTCTCTGTGTACATCGTCTAAGAAGATCAATAGATCATCCGCATACAACGCTATTTGATGTCTCTTGTCCCCTGCCACTATGCCGGGACCCCCCCCACCACCGCGCGCTGCGGCCGCTAATGGCTCCATAGCCAGTGCAAATAGCAGCGGCGATAGGGGACACCCCTGTCTGGTACCCCGCTCAACGACATAAGGTCTGGATATTATCCGTCCTGTCCGTACCCTAGCAGTGGGCTCAGTATACAACAATCTGACCCAGGCAATGTATTCAGGTCCGAAACGAAGGCGGGACATCACTGTATAAAGGAAGGCCCACTCCAAGCTATCAAAGGCCTTTTCTATATCGACTGCGAGCACTCCAGGGGCTGGGCTAGACGATTTTCGATCGTTCATGACCACTATAAATCTGCGTATGTTATCCGCTGTGTTGCGCCCCGGGATGAACCCTGCCTGGTCAGTATGTATTAGTGTTGCCATGTGGGGGAGAAGCCTAGAGGCCAGAACCTTGCTGAGGATCTTGTAATCCAGGTTCAGCATGGATAAAGGTCTGTATGCCCCAGCTTCCGCAGGATTTTTCCCAGGTTTAAGCAAGGGCACTATTACCGCCTCCCTCGCTGTTGCCGGTAAAATTCCTCGGTCTCTGGCGGATTGATATAGAATCTCAAGCCTAGGAGCTAACAAATCTATATACGTGGCATAGAATTCGATAGGGAGACCATCTGTCCCCGGAGTCTTTCCCCTCGATAGTTCTCTAATGGCCCTCCGAATCTCTGGTTGTGTAATGGCTCCCTCAAGTTGTGTCGCAACATCTGGTGGTAGTGTCTGCAACTGCAGACTAGATACATAACTATCGGTGGAGTTACCGACAGGACGAAGAGTGCTTTTATATAATCGTTCGTAAAAGGACATGAGGTGAGAGTTAATTTGCTCCTGCCCGTGAAGGGGATCTCCACTCTCCGATATCATTTCCAGGATAGGGGATGTTTTATGCGTTTGCGATATTACCCAAGCTAACATCCGACCCGCTTTGTCTCTCTCCCCGTGTGCTCGTGTAATATAGTTTTGGTAGTCAAAGCATCGAAGACGCTCCACACAGTCAGCGACCGTTGCTCTAAGCTCTAAGATAGTAGGTTGAAGGAGCGGACTTTCAGGCCTTTTTTTTCTCCATCTCTCGCAGCTCACTCTCCGCTTGTTCAGTGTCCCTAAGTAGAGTCCTTCGGACCCCTACCGCTCCCGCAATACAGCGCCCACGCACCACCACTTTAAAAGCGTCCCATTCAATCAAGGGGTTATTGGTCGAAGCCTCGTTATCTACAAAGTAGTGGGTAATATGTTGTCTTAGCTCCTCCCGAAAGGGTGCGTCTTCTAGGGACTCAGTCTTCAGCCGCCAGGTGGGGATGCGAGAGGGGGGCGAACCCCAGCGTGACTCTAGTAATAGAGGGTTATGATCAGAGATTGTGCGGGTCAGGTATTCAACATTATGCACCTGAGGGAAAATGTCTGGGGAGCAGAAAAACACATCCAAGCGGACATGGAGCTCATGCCGGGGGGAGAAGAAGGAATAGTCTCTGGTCTCTGGGTGTACTCGTCTCCAGATATCCACCAGCCCCCAACTCGCCTGCCAGGAGGAGAATAGCCCTGCTACTCTCATCAGAGGGGAATCATGTAACGGAGGGTGGGAGCGATCCCTGGAGGGATCGGCCACACAATTAAAGTCGCCCCATCACTAGGGGGAACTGCAAATAGGTGGCTAGGAGGCCCGATAAGCGTGTAAAGAACTCACCCTGGTCCCAGTTCGGGGCATAGACATTGATCAACGCTAGATCTCTTCCCTCCAATCGACCCCGGATTGCTACAAAACGTCCCTCTGGGTCTATGAGCGTGTCTAATAACTGGAATGGAACCCCGGCTCTGATCCATATCAAGGCACCCCTGGCGAATGCGGAATAAGAGGTATAGTATGCCTGGCCCCTCCACCTTTTCTGTAGTGCTAGCCCTTCAGCCTGGGTTAAATGTGTTTCTTGGAGCAACGCAATCTGAATCCCCCTCCGCTGTAAATGTGAGAATACCTTATATCTCTTAGACATTGTGTGCATGCCCCGTACATTCCATGAGAGAAATTTATAAGTGCCTAACGACGCCATAACTGTGTTTCAATCCCCATCTGTGACATACCCCATGCAGGGCTAGCATATACCACGAAGATCCCTACTCTCACATTATATAACATCAGCAGACCAGTGTTAAACATCCACCACTCATCACTCCCCCTAAACAATCCCCAACAATTAACATCCCAACTCCCCTTCCCCGGGACAAAAGTTTGAACTACTCTCATCCAAACTTCACGAAATGTCAACTAGATTATCGAAAGTGGGGTAACTCCTAGATCACAAAAGGAGTGGGCCATCGCCCTAATCCCCACTACCGGATTGCAAGATATAGTAGTACTTGTGGACCCCGGTCTCATCCATCTGGTGGGTACGACCGCCATAGTGACAGCTAGTACGCCCTCCTCACCGGCCACCATGGTGCCTGCCAGGGGAGGCTCTCATTACCAGGACAACTGGCTCAAGTGTAGTTCGATGGGAAGACTTTCATATGATACAGTCAGAAGTGCCCGGTGTTATGGCCGGGCCCGATCTGTCGGATACTTGGGAAGTCTCGGATTCATGGTCCGAATCAGATGGTTCACAGTCCGCAGCAGTCTGTACTTGGGATCCGCGATCAGAGCCGCTCAATGAAGCTGCTGCCTCCATGGCTTTTCGTCTCTCAGTTTGCATCTCCACAGGTGAGGGACTATTTACTATACGGGCCGTGTTGCGTTTAGCCCCTCTCCTCCGTCCATGCTCAGGGCCCTGTGCCGGAGGACCATTCCCCTCATGTGGAAGCAGATCAATCCATTGCCATACCTCCTCCGCCGTAGTGAAAAACTGTGTACTGTCTTTGGTCACTACCCTAAGCTTCGCCGGGAACAGCATGCCATATTGTAGACCCAATTGACGCAGTTTCTGTTTTGCAGCTCTGAAGGTGGCCCGTTGTTTCTGTACTTCCCGGGAGAAGTCTGGGAAGATACGAACCGTGTGATTGTCCATTGTGCGGTCCCCTTTGGCCCTGCTTTGATGCAACAGGTAATCCCTATCCCGGTAATGAAGAAGCCTGGCTATTATAGGTCGCGGGGGGCTCCCGGAGGGGGAGGACGCGACGGAACTCTGTGCCCTCTCGATCGCAAAAAAAGGAGAAAGTCCGTCGCCCGCTAAGTCCTCTCGGAGCCACCGCTCGAGGAACTCCGCCAGGCCAGTTTGTGGAACACTTTCAGGCATACCAATCACCCGTATGTTATTGCGACGCGATCTATTTTCCGCGTCTTCGGCCCTTAATTCCAGGGCCTTGATCCTGGTCTCCAGCTGCTGTGTAGACTTAGTGGCATCTTTGACCTCTGGAAGGAGCTCTTTAAGTTGTCTGTCGGTGGTGGACACCTTTTCGGCTAGGCGGCGGTGATCATCTCGCAGTACTGTGAGATCTGTGGCCAAAGCGTCGATTTTCCCCTCCAGTGCTACACGGGAAGCCGTTATAGCTTGTAGGACTTCTTGAAGTGTGGGGTCGTCACGGCCCTCTCCTGAAGCGTCATTCCTGGGTTCAGGCGGGACTGCCTGTGCCTCAGCTGGGGACCCACCTTTTTGTTCTATGTCCCTCCGGCGACCGACTTTACCCATTTTCTGGGGTATGGCTCCAACTCCGTCTGATCGGTGGGCTCTGGACCCCTACTCTCCCACCACCGCGCTGTATACTGCACTGCCAGAGGGATCGCCGAACTTTTTATTAGAGACTTGCTGTTTCTGGCGCTCGGTACACGTGTAAGAGGATTATCGCCTTCCAGTGCCAGCCGCACTCCGCACTCTAGGCCGCTAAGAACCCCTGAGGTACTCCACACGCCAGGTAGATAGGACACTCTCTCTCCTCCCAGTCAGGGTGTGGACCCGTCGAGCCAAAAAGCCTTGCCGTTCGTGGAGGGTGCCTTCAAGCATGCATGACTCCCATCCAGTGTCTGGGGGCCCCCTGCACTCTCCTGTATGTAGCACTGCGCATCTAGGGGGACCCCCGTAGAGGGGGGCCGCATGCACCGTGTCCCAGTGCAGGCCAGGTTCGCCCCATCAAGTCGCCGACTTCGCCCTCCTCGTTCCAGCTCACCTGAGGCGGTCCATGGGGTCAAGCCTCCCAGAAGTACCCCCCGGCGCTGTCGTGTAGACTGCGATCAGACGTCCTCAGAGGGGAGCTGCCAAAGGAGCTCTGGGGGAACCCCGGAATTATCGCCTCTCACCTTGATCCACTCGGTCCTTCCCTCGGGTGTCGGTCGCCATGTTGTGTGTGCTCCACGGTCCTTATCCGAGCACAGACGCCGCGCTGGGCCCCACTGTTCGTCGGCGTGGGACCCCAGAGGGAACCACCAGGACCCCTTGTACTTCCTGTCTCCCAGAGGGGTGAGCGGGAAAGGAGCAGGGAATTGCTTTAGTGGCTCTTCTGCCACCGGGGACGCCGTTCAGATCGCGGCCGCCATCTTTTTTTTTTTCCGCGGCACTCCGTCGGCCGCCAATTCGGCCCCGAAACTCTCTTCACTCCGGGACCAGACCCCTCAAAATGAGCCTCGGGACCCCTGCGCATATTCAGCCGGGCAATGGAGCGGTTTGGGGGTCCACTGCCTTTCAGGCTGGACCGGAGTGGGAATCGCTGGCAGGAGCCTCACGGAGAGGCTTCCTCTGCCATCGGCGTCAGGCCACGCCCCCTCACTCTGCTGGGCAGTCCTGACACTCAAAAGCAAAAGTAGAATGTGTCCCTCAGTAACACCACTCTGTACAACGCTGTAAAGAGCTGTCACCATGTTAGTTGATAAGACATTGCACGACCACTACACTTGTCGTCTGCTATCGGGCATTTCAGCCAGTGCTCAGTGGCCTTCCCCACCCGTGTCCTCACGTTGCCAGCGCTTTCCCCAAGGCTCGCACTTCTTAACGCAAAACACTTTGCAGGGCCTTGCCCGTGGCCACGGTCCTCCCCAAAAGTGATGTCAGAGGATCATAGTGTCCTCCTCCTTCCAGGGACTGCTGGACTGTAGCATGGTAGTGAGTGGTGATCTTCGGAGTCTGTATCCCACTTCCTTCGTTCTGTCCTTTGATACCACTCGTTCTCCTCTTTATTCTGACCTCATCCTACTCCGCTCCCAACATACACCCTCCTCGCTTCTCTGTCCTCCATATATCAATCTTCACCGCCCTTCCGTGTTGCCAGATTTTTGAAGCCTTCTAAAGTACAAAGCTGTTAAACTGCCAGCCCAAAGTAAGCCCAAAATGAACTGGTCCTAGCCCAAAAAGTAGCCCAAAATATTAACACTGAAATAATGCAATCATTGGCTGAAGCAAACATTTTAACATACAAATCGAATTTCTATTTTAAGCAAATATGTGGAACTCACAATGCCTGAATTATGCATTGCATTACACACTAAAAATGGAAATAAACATGGAAAAATGGTCACTCACTTATTACGATGAGCAGAAAATTGGAACAAGTAGTAGAGAAAGTGGAAGGAGGTCAGAGTCACCAAGCTGACCACACAAAGTGGTTGGGAGGGAGTAGTAACAGCACAAAAGACTGTGCATTGCAAGCAGGAGGGCTAGTAGTCGCAAAATGGCCGTAGTGGGTAAGGGGGGGTGGGGTGGAGTAGGGCTGTGCACTAAGGACCATAGAGGACGGAAAAGCCTAGAAATTCACTGAAAAAAACACAAAAGTTGAAGTGAAGGTATAGATAGGTATCGTAGGAATATCTAACTTTGGAAAAAAACTTTAGAAATTCACTGAAAAAACAAAGCTTAAAGGGACGTTATATTTAGGTGACAATGTAAAACATACCAGTTGAAACTAACAAAACCACAGAAATTCACCCTAAACTAACTATTACTTGTGCGCTCGCCATGTACTACTTTCACCCTTGCATATTAAATTACTCATGACATTTGTTGACTACATTTATAACAATCCTAATCACATCTGAAATGCTATCATACTCCTACATCACACCAAATATTTACACAGCATCACACCAGATATTTGCTATGAATCTCCTATCCATATTACTCTACATATGAACTAAACCATCTACTGCTTCCCTTCACAGCCCTCACCTTCCATGTAGTTTATAAAGATTTTATTGTAAACCTCCCAAATGCTTCCGTAGCCCTGCAGGTTAGGCATGTATTCCTGTTGCTACATATAATTCTGAACTTCACAAGTGGGATAGGTTGTGCAATATAAACATCCAAAATAAAGTTAGCCCATTGTGTTACCACCTAAGACTCACAAAGACAACATCCATTCAGCCAATGATGTCCTCACCATCCACCTTGTGGTAGCCAAATAAATACTCTTTAAAATATTAGTTGAGCTGTGAAGTGTTTGCTTTTCAGGGGCATCTGTGTAAACAAACAGTGGTTAAGGTGTGGGGGAGGCTCTAAAAGCTATTTTTATGAAAGTACCAATTATCTTAAACATTTCTGTACATTTTGCAGCAGTGTATCTTACACTGTGTGTAATGCAAATTTAAAATAATGGCATACATATTCATAGTACTTTCTGTCACCAGCTAAGTCCTGGTTTGCAGCACTAAAAGTACACAAGTCACAATCTCCAAAATGTCGACAGCACCACCAAAATGTAATACTGTGCCTCTCTGGTTACACCCAGACCTCTGCAGCCCATTAACTAACCAAGGTTTCCTAAATTTACTATAGTGCATTTACCACTGATTAACTTAACCTTTTAATTTATTTCTCTTTTATGCTGTGCAATATTTTATATGTAGCTGAGAAAATATAGATTTTCTTTTAACCACTATTGACCCTGCCCCCATTGAATGTGGCATCACATTTCCCCTAATTTCAGGTTCCTTCCCAACTGTACAGAACAGTTCAGTTAGAAAGTAGTGTGTGCAGTCCCAGCTGCCATGCCACTTGGCCAAGCCTCACATGACTGTCCCGGGGTGGGGGAGAGGGGGAAGCCAGTGGCCAGTGCATGGCCTGAAGTGGCTGCACCTCCATTGTCCAACATACTCACACACTGTAAGTTACCTAAACCATTGGTTGAAGTGCTAGTGCTAATGGACATCAACCTCAGTTTAGATAACCTACAGTGTGTAAGTTGGACAGTGTTCCCAGTGACGATCATGTGAGGCTCACGCTGCAGCGGGGGATTGCATGCACAGGCACAGTGCACTTTGAAGTTCTAAGAGAACTTATTTTAAAGCATGCACAGCCACATTGTTCAAACACATAACGCAGTACACAGCAGCACTTACCTACTTGTTGTGCCGACAGTGCTGTGCGTGCAAGAACACTGAGACCACCTGAGTTGTTAAGTGCAGGGCACAGTTGGGCCTAAGGGCCGCAACTCACACGAAGTCCGCTGGCTGGGTTTTCCACACACCACACCACCAAGGGGAGGGAGTTGGACAGAATACTGTAATGCATTTACCACTGATTAACTTAACTGTTTTATTTATTTCTCCTTTATGCTGCACAATATTTTACATGTAACTACCTGAGGGTGACAGACCAAAAATTCAATACCCTGCTACTAGAACGTTTAGCAGGTCATTACTCAGAGTCTAAGTTTATCCTTAAATTGTCAGGGAAATATATGCTGTACAGAGGTTAGGTTGAATGAAGTTGAAAGAGAATTGATGCCCATCAAATTATTAGGAGAACTGTGACATAATGTAAATTCATGCTAAAGATGCAGGCGGCTTGTAACAGTATTAGGGCGTTGACCCTCAAAAACTCAAGGGGTACAGGGCACTGTTATAAATATGATGCTAAGCTTCAGTGATATGATCGCCAGTGGACCCGACCATAAGCCCAAACAGTCTATTTATCCTGTACCATAAACTGCTGAAGTCTCTTTCCTGCTTTAGGAAAGGGGGCTGGGTCGGTGGACTCTTCGTGGACACGTTAATAACAGCTAATCAATACCAACAATGATTCATTATGAAGAACTCAGGTCCAACATAAATAAGGGCACGTGGCATTGTACACACTGATTCGTGGTATCCCTTTCCTGGGGTAAACCGACTGTCCGGTTTGTAAACATTGCTACTGCCAATGCGCTCCAAATATACACTGAGGAGGTGTGTGCAGTGACTCCAGCCCGAGGTCATTAGGTATGCGACATCGGGGGCACAGACAGTGGAGCAGGATGGGACCGGGGCATGCACAGGCTGGTTGAGGGAGAAGCCGGGGAGGGCTAGCCTGTGTGCAGGAGAATGCCACGCAGGGATGGAGTGCCGGCACTTCTCAGTAGCAAAGAGGGGCTCTAAATAGTGACTATCCACGCTTCTATATTTCCATTCAAAGCATTGGATCAGTAACAGGGAACCCACCACTTTAAGAGTGCGCCCACACTGTTTAAAGTAAGCACCTTGGAAAGCTCCAGGGGGTTCACACCAGCGCCGGCATCCGCGCATTTAGGCACGCTTTCAGGCTGGCACAGGAGCTGCTGCATGCGATGTCTCCTCATGAAACATTCGCATCTTGGCACCCCTGGCACTGCCCTCCATCTCCCTCACCATTATAAAGTTACATCTCAGCACGCCGCTCCCTTGCATAGTGACCAGTTCATGGGCGGACACCAAAAGCCTGGCTCAGATCACCGTGAATGAGTAGCAGACCCCCGAGCAGTGCAGCTGAGATTACTAGAGTCAGTGACACTAGTGAAGTCTCAGTCACAGCCCGGACCCGATCGGACGTGTCCAAATCAGACTGTCCGTATGTCACTGACTCGTCAACAATTGAGATTCAACTCAGCTGCTGCTGCCTCTGGCACCGCAACAGTAGAGACCCGCAGGACGTGGCTCGGGCTGCGCACCATCGCTGGAACCTTTAAGAGCGTCGCAGAGGGAAGGCCAATAATGCTGGGCATGGCCGTCAATTGGCAGTGCTTTTGAGCGCTACTAGATCCCTGTTATTACAGGTACACCACCACGCCTTAGCTAGGATACAACACCAGCACATGGGCAGCATGTCTGCTTGCAGTTCACACACGTGCTGAAGCAGCACTTGTCCACTATGTTATGTTTCACTGTATCCACTTGTCACTGACCAATCATTATGCTGAACGCTTTGCTCATACAGGGTGCCCTACTAATTAGGGAAAGCAGTATAGTTCTCCAGTGATTAACATCTTGACGAAATTGATCGAGCAACATGTAGAGGCTTCTGTGCAGGAATTCACCAATATACAACAGCCAGGTGGTAGAGCAGGACTTGTCCCAATTGATACAATAGCTGGTTCCTCCCACTCCTGTGCTTCACCCACTCCCTGTATCAAAGGGTTGTGGCGGAACCATACCGGAAGTGGCTCCAGTGTTAATGCATAGATCATTAGGGACAACAAGCAACCTTGCTCCGTGCCCTTTTACAAGGCGAAAGCCCGTGACAGCGTGTTGTTGACCCATACTCTTGTCATCGGTCCTGTATATAGAAGTCTCATCCAGCTACAGAATTTGGGGTCGAACCCAAAGCGGTCGAGGACTGCGAATATATAATTCCTTTCCACACCATCAAAAGGGATCCTGACATCTAAGGATAGCACCACCACCGGTTCAGAGAGTACACCCTTTGTCATATGAGTACTCTATACAGTTGCTGCAGGTTAAGTCTGGTCTGCCTGTGCGACATGAAGCCCACCTTATCTGGGTGAATCACAGTAGTGATCACCTGAAGCAGTCAGGTTACCAGTACTTTTGCCATTATTTTTGCTCCTATTTTGAGTAGGGAGATAGACCTGTAAGGGGCTTATTCTTTTTGGGGGTCACAACAGTAGTTGCCATTCTCTGATCCTCTGGTAATTGCTGCTGCTCACAAGCTCCCAGAAACATTTCCAACATAGGCCCAGACAGTTTGCTGCCAATACCTTTGTAGAGGTCGATTGGCAGTCCATTTATGCCTTCTCAGACTGAAGGTCTGTATTGTAATAGCTTTGGCTATTTCACCAAGCTTTGTTGTTTTTGTTCTTCTTTGTGTTTTCTATTCATATCCACTTTCATGAGATGCTCTTACTTCATATGTTCATTTTGGCGTAGACCTTCCATTGAGTGTTCTTTTCTCTCCTTTTGGGTCATAGTTGCTCTCTGTATTAATATCTTTGATCTCAACCTATGTTGTCAACTCACTATAATTTGCCTGTTCCTTAAATTCATCTGTCTTACCCTTCTTGTGATACCCTTATACAGTCTTTCCCTACTGCCTGTTTCAACCATACATCCAGCATTTTCAGATATGCTCTTTCTTATTACTGATTTTTCTCTCACCTCCAAAACTTCCTCCTCTATCGCCAATATCTTTTCATACTATCCATATTGCTGTACTGATGGCAATATCCTTATTCTGCTGATAAACACTCGCAGCTTTTACCACAATGCCCAATATTAGTGTTTGAAAGTCTATGGACAATATTTTTTACTCAATGGTTTTCCCTTTAGCAGGAAAGTTGATAGGATTGCCTGAACCAACTTCATCACAAGATGGGTCTGTCAACAACTTTGACAATTTAGGAAGCGAAACCGCCATTTGTCACAACAAACAAAATAGTTGAGTGGATGCAGTGGAAGACCCTTTTTTCGGAAAGATTTGGCACCTCTTCCTGTATTTAATTAGTCTAAAGAACTAATTCAGTTGATCTTTAAACAGTTTTAGAGGGTACTTCCCTGTCGAGTATATATGCTGAACAGCTTGTATCTCTAAAGAACTTACTAGTGCTTGAGAACTATTTTCATAGGTAAGTAATTTCCCATTTCTGGCTTTCTTGATTATGCTAAGTTCTAAAAACAATAACACTTTCCTTCTGGTTAGATTGAATGCTACGTTAGTCATACTTTCACATCAAAGTAAGCTATAAATTTGCCCAAATCCAACAAGGGCTTTCCTTGACACACTTCCAAAAATGGCAATTTAGTCTTTCTAGAAATCTCTCCTTCCTGACTAACTGCTCTTTCTTCCATCATTAGTTGCTCATCCTCTACTCATATCACAAGGATCTTTCTCTTTAATGTTTGCATGGCTGTTTTATTCCTTTTTCACACAGTTGACTGTCATTAACTTCTAAAGCCTTCTTTGTTTTTGTATCAATATGCCACCTCTTTTATGACTGGATTCTTATAGTCTAAGTACACTTGTTAGGTACAATAGTAAGTTCTCCTTCCTCTTTTCCTCCTCATCTAGGGTAAGTATGGCTTTGTAAATGATTCACAACGTTTATGCCCTGGCTCTTGCCCGTTCTCATTCTTATTGATAACCTATCATTTATTAATAGGATTTAAAAATGCTTTAGAAACTAAAATCAGAGCTTTATGTACCAGAACCAGTCAGGCTTGTTTGCGTCATATGCTGCCCTCTCCTTATTCCAGACTTTTTGAACACCTTTGCAAGTTCCCTTTGTTAAATCTGGACTCTGCTTCTCGATTTCGTCTCTGGAGAACTATTCCATTTCAGATCTTTGATTGTTGCTGCTGTTTTTTTTCCTTCTTTCCATTTTTACTTCAGCTGTGGTACTTTATGCCATGGCACGCCAACTGTAAGTCACATGTTTTGTATCACAGCTGTTTGCAGCTGCTGACATGCATACCTTTTGTGTTTTTTTTGTACGTGGTACAGTCATTCAGTGAACACTGGTGTTCTGTGTGTTATCAGTACCATCTCTGTATGTCTCTTTCCATCCGTCAGTCTTTCTCCCCTCACACTTTTTTCTTTATCATAAAAATCTTAGGCTTCCTCTTTGCACTCCCACGTGCTTCACTGTGGACCTCTCAAGCTACTACATCTTCAGCTTCACAATTCTGTTCAAACCCCAGTTCCCTCTGCAACTCATCCTCCAGCCTTTGCCTAAACTCCATTCAAGTCTATTCCTCCTCCTCACTTTCTTTACCAAGTAATCTTCATAATATCCATTGACATCGCTGTAAAACGTATTTCTTTTAACAATAAATACGTACACAATATTTTGTGAATAATGAATAATCTGTGTGGTAATTGCAAACCTAGCATGTCCCCACTTATTGTAAAGTGCTAACCAAAAGCAGCTGAATCTTTTTACTATATGTATGTTTGTTGAATCTTCAACTTATTTGTCCTGTAGCGGAAGGCGAGTCGGCTGAGCTGGCCACACAGGCTGCATTGGATCTCTTGTTGAACATGGGAGCTCAGAGAGAACTGGGGGTCGGCCCACTACAGGTAAAAAAAAAACAATGATTCACCTGTAGTGTTGGGGAACTGGGGCAGAGAAGGACGGGTAACGTGTGAATTTGTACATTTTTATCATGGAAATTCTCAACTTATCAACAGTCAATATATGTATGTATGTTTTGGGTGCCTTTTTGCAGTAGTAGAAAATCCTACATTCCCCACTGAAACGTGAAACTAGGAATAATATCACAGTTCCATGTGATAGACCAAGAAGTGTGAAAAAAAAAAGACAGAAGGAATTTTCAATCAATGCACCCAGGATCTGGAACAACATCATAGTATCCATCAGGACCACCCGAACTCTGCACAATTTAGGAAAGAGTTAAACAATCACCTGTTTAAAGAAGAGTAAATCACAATGCATTAACTGTCCACGACCCAACTTCCTCTCCTTTTACTCATTAAATGTATGCTTGTCTTTGACCATTTACAGCAGCCTGATGCTGCAATCTCTACCACTTTGAGGAGCTTTGCAATTGTCATGGCTACTGGAATTAAGCATCTTTGGAGGACCAGATTATGCATTAACGTTATCTACGTTATTTGCCAAAAAAAGGCAAATTATGCAGCACATTTTCTGGCAGTATTACTTTCATTAATTTGAGCAAGATACAGCATTTGTGGTGAAATCTGAAAATTACATGACAAATGCAGTAACTCCATATTTATGTGTTAAATGATGCACAGATTAAATCCAATAGTCCTCGCCATTTTCAGTTGTTCTATTAACAATTTATACAGAAAAGATAAACAAAACCTTAGCATTCCAATTCCCATCAGTGATAGATTATTTTGCGCTACAGCATGGAAGGCACGATCGGCTTGTAGCTGCCTCGATTGTGGCCAGTTAGACAACTTTAAAATAATCTGACTGACTCCATTGGTGACAAGGTTAGGGTTGCCACTTGACCAGTATTTTATAGATAGTGTTAGTAATTGAACAGTGCGAGCCAGTGACAGTAAGGAATAAATACTGGAAATGTAATTGCCGGTAATTGTATAATTTCCCCATGTGAGCAGGAACACCTTTACTACTGCACCCACTGTCTGCATTCAGACTTGGCAGTGTGGAAACAACCAAATCATTTCAACAGGTTAGATATGCAAGTTTCCAATATTAAGGTAATAAATAGGTCTTCCATCGACCAGCTTGCTATTATTCACTTCTAATGTTGACACTTCCGTTCCAGCGATGCTACCTACCTCTGTACTCTGGAATCTGGACTACTTAGCTGAATGAGACTTGTAGGTAAGTTTAGGATAGGCCTTTGAGGAGCTGCATAATGTGAAAGGCAAATTAAGACTAGGCCCGGGCCATGTTTCAATTACATTTTAATTTCTGCAATTTTGAGAATTTTGTTACTGTTGTGATGTGAAATTCAAAAAATTACCCTATAATGCATTATCGCCTAATTGTGCTGTGGTCGTGGCAAAATTGTTGCAAAGGAGCACAAGAACATCCCAAATAACTGGAACATGGGCAGAAGTCTTTTGCTGTACTTGTGTTTTTGATGCTGTTCAAAATGTTGTACGGATGCATTTTATGCTAAAACAGGCTTAAAAGCTATAATTTGCATTTTAACTAATTATGCACAATTTCTCATCATCTTCATGAAATTTTGGATAATTTCGCAAAATCAAATTACTTTAATTTCACACACTCCTAGAAAGGACTGGGAGGCCTCAGTGACCAGTGAGTGTAGATGAAGACTGTATCCTCCAAGCAAATAACATGTGTCATGTATCTGCTGCAGCTGAACTATTCCCATGGAGTGGGAAGCGGTCCTAGAGCTACGGAAGGTAACATGGATAATATGGCTTGATTTATGGATTGCCCAAGTCAACCTGCTAAGCTTGCATACATGCAAACACACCCGAGTCAGATATATTCCTTCCTTGGACAGTCTTCGTCACAGCAATCGGTATATGACAGGTATTTGTCTCAGACAAAAGCAAACCCTAGCGAGGTCAGATTGTTAATGAGAATTGTGTTTTTTGGGATTGTAATTGTATGTATTAGTTTGAAGATTTGAGAAATTAGAGGAAGGGCATGCATAAATTGCTCTGATTCGAAAACCCACACAACATTCCTCAGACCTTTCTTTTTAAAAACCTGGGTGCAGGTCTCAGACTTGCAACCAGTGCTGGGCCATTTGGGCTGATGTTACCTGGTTTTGATAGCAGAGAGCACACACAGCAGCTTTTTGGATTTTATTTTGCTGTGTAGTTGCCCGGTAACTACACACTCCTAAACCAGAGCGAATGGAGGAACAAACATATGCTCCGAGCTTTAATTAATTCATAAGGGGACAGATGTAGATACTTACAACAGTACTGCAGTCTGGACAACACAACAAGCAAGAGGACTCCAGCTACAGATGTAGGTGCCAAACCTAATTTCCTGCATGAAGCCAAAAAGTAAGAATTCAAACCAAGCAAGATCAGTATCCTTCACTCCACATTAGTCTAGTCTTTGAAGTAGTGAGGTGTGGTCAATAATTAGATGTCATGAAATAAGGACTACAGCTTTGCCACCATCACCCTTTATCTGAAAATCATCCGTAATTTCTGGTGACAGATTCAGTGTTGTGGAGCCCATGAAAGGCAGGTAGGTGTTCATCGCAAATTAGACTATCTTGTGCACTCTCCTTGTCCTAGATGTTTGGCCAGAAATGACAGGGCTCAACTAGGTTGTAGTTTGAGAGACCTGTTGAGTTGGCTAGTGAAGTAATCACTGGAATCTAGGTAAACATTCTGATAGGATAGCTCCAGTAGTAGTTTGTGAGGACCCAGGGAAGGAGGAAGTACCAGTTAAATCAGGAGAGAGCCACCACATGAAAACCATTGCATTTAAAATCAAGTCCAGCATATATTTTTGTTAAAGATTGACTAAATCAGCTATTTTCATTGCACACATTTTGTGAGGCTAGAATGGACAGGTTGCTAGCTTCAGAGCCCCAAATGAATTTATAATTGTCCCATATCTGGGTTTGGCTTATTTTTCAGTGAATCACCCTCTCTGAATTGGTCCACGGTTAAGTTACTGATTAGACTCAGAAATCTGGTTATCACGGCAAGATGATTTCCAGTGTAATGCATCCTTCATCTGCATTACAGGGGTTCCGGTTCCATTGCCATTTGATGGCACTACTCCAAGAATTTGACTATTGTTTCCTAATCTGCTTTTTTTTTTTTTTTTTAAAGAAGAAAACTGTTTAAAAGGGGATTAAGTGATAGGCTTACCAGGCAACAGGAAGAACAGAAGAAATTGCAAATGCTTTAGCCAGTGTGCAAGAAGGTAATCCAGAGGGTGACCAGCAATATGCTTCTATTCTTGTTGATTGACACAGAAAAAGTTCTTGCATCCTTTGTACAAAACGAGCCTTAGTATTTTAGGGCCAGATGTAGCAAAGGGTTTTACCCATTCTGTGTCTATGGGAAAATGTGTTAGTACATATGGCCCTTAATCCTCAATCACCAATAAATTGTACTCTTTCACAATGAGGAGGTTGTCTTAGACATATGTCAAAGAGGAAGCAATCTTGGAAACATTGTTGACGAACGGAAAGGTGTAAAAGGGAAATCACTATGGATTTCCTGTAACTGTAACAACTGATAAATTAACTGATGTCTGCCTGGAGTTTAAGCCTACGTCTCCTTTGGTCTGTTCTTCTCAGATATATTACTTTGGCATTAAGGCACACTTGTCTGGCGAGAGTGTGATGTTTAACACCCCTTTCAGAACTATGTGTAATTCTTGTATGGTAGACGACTCTGATAGGGAACAGAAGTTTCACTTTTACGTGGCTTTACTGAGTCATTTATGACTTTGTTGAAGAATGTGCTGAAACTGAAAATGACTTCATTGTTCTTGCTTTAAAATTCCTAATAAAATAGCAGTTGCTAAAAAGTCCACATACAGGTTTATCCAAACATTCCTCTGGCGCTTTCAGATCACTATTCTTATTATACAGTGCATCTCGAACTGTTGTGATTCACCAGAATACATTCTTATTGTCTCATTGCAACTTCACCAAAACACAGGTGCATGTTTACCTATGAGGGCAGTACTTGACCATATCAAGTTCAAGTTTCAAGTTTAAGTTTATTGACTCGGTTAATTAAAACCATCGCAATTACAAAATGCATAATAATAATAAAAATACTTTGCCTACTCATTATGTTAATAGAAACCCATAATAAAAACATAAAAGCTTATTTGAAACTAAAACATATCATGGTAAAGAGTTGTGCATCGCTAAAATGTTCTCCACTTAATTCCAACCTTAGTCTAGAACTTAACTTTAGGACTTTCTTACTCCCTTACAAACACTATAATAATAAATGAGTGAAGCTGAGGGCAGTACTTGACCATATCATATCATGCAGCTGTGAAGTACTGAGCCATCATGGTAAAGGTTGATTTGTAGTGCGGATCTTGAATGAGTACAAACTTCACAAGTGAGTGCCTGTATCTTGTGTCTTAGTAGACTGTTTACCAGGGGTACAAGCCTAAACAGCTGAACTGTTTATAGCCTAGGGCATAACACGAGCACACACATCGTGTGGGAAACTGGAGATGTCATCCAAAATGACTTAGATTTTATCTGGAGCTCAAATTAGAATGTAACTGCTGCAACTAATTAGATGTTGTGTACCCCAGGAAAATCAGTCAGAACAAGCCAGAATATATAGATTATTTGTGGTGTAGTGTGTTACAGTGTATGACTTGTGCCTTACCCTGCTGTATGTCAGCAGTGCCTTGCTTGTGGTTTCTGCTGTGGTATGGATAGAGCTTCTTAGAAAAGTGTCCTATGTGTTCAGGCAAACAGTAGAAATGTTTAGCGTGACCCCCTATTCTTGTAAACCAGTGAATTCATGTCACAATGCTCGGTGGTGTCTTCTCCTGACACTTTTAGGTTAGATTGCTCTCAGTTGACGCATGTTTGTGCATGTGCTAGCTCTCAGGAAGCTCCTGAAAACCCACCTGTACCTGATGTACTCAAAGTAATCCATGTACTTTTCACCTAATACACTCCCTGCCTTGTGTCTAGTTTCTTCATCCTTCATCTTGCTTTTATATCGCTAGTTATTTGTAAAGCATGCTTTACAGCTGGTACTTATGTCCTTTTGAAAATCGTAAATTAAATAGGTTGTTTTGTTAGGTGAACTGAGCTCATCGTTCTAGAAAGAGTAGCTTATATATATATATATATATATATATATATATATATATAATATGTTGTCTATTTCTCTATCTTGTTCCTTTAAAGCCATTCTTGTAATAATATTTGTTCTTGAATGCCATCATGTCAGCCAGTCATAACGTTTCAGCATAATCGTAATCCTGTTTTATGAGCTCCTAAATTTGGGTGCTACTCTTCATACAGGCTTTTTTAAGGAGATGTTATGTTAAGCCTTTCACTGTGATCAGAAAAATGTCGGAAACTTCAGTAGTGATTACTAATTGCACTGTTCATGCTGTCAAAATATGATTCCCTCGTAGAAGATGGCTCATCTGAGGCAGGATAAAAATCTCTCTGAAAAAAACTGTTTACTTGTCCTCTATCCATAGAACTCCTAGCGATGTCAAGTGCTTGCTGGCAAAAAAATGACTTCTAGTTCTTCAAGACATAGCGGATGTAAATATGGACCAAAGTACCTAATATCTTTTTGTGTGTCATGAAAGCTACTTCATCTCATCAGGTTACAGGGATGTGTTTTCTTTCTGAGATGAGCCTCTAACATTGCACACCCATGAAGAAGATGCACAGGTGGCTTTATGAAATATGGAATGACTATATACTGGCATGCTTGACTGTAAACATGGGACATTGTTATACTGGAATGTAGGAGAAAGCATTGTAGAGGTCTGCCATCGAAAGCAAACCCCTTCCGAATCATGGGAGTTATGTAATGCTAGGTCAGTATCCTGAACTTTTTTCATTATCAATTTGACTGACCATAATCAGTCTTCAGCCTTCAGTAGTGGGTTGTTTTCTGCAGTAGGCAGTACCTTTAATAATTCCACTTTTTGAAGGATTACTACTTTTACCACTACTTTGCTGCACATGGTAGGCATGCCCTACCCCAACAGAAGCAACAAACGAATTATAGTTTGACAGATGTGGAACGGCTTGTATAGTCTACATCCACCAAACTGCTAAATGATGCCATGGGGAATGGGTCTTCATTGAGATTTTAGGGGTTCTGCTGCTGTTTCTCCTAGAGTGGTAGCAAGAAGGGCATATCATTTTCCTCATCCTGCTCAGTATCCAGGCTTTAGAATTTTTATAATGCACACATCACCCTGATCAAGGTAGCCTGGCTCCTAGGTATTACTGGACTAACTGGAGAAGTGGAGAGGTATCAGCAAAAATTACATAAGCCAAGTTGTAAGTTTTTTTTTTTTTTTTACTCTTGAAAGGCGCTGGCTGATTGCAGGATTAGTCGAAGGACTTTGATATGATTAGCAAGGGCTGTTCTGTGGATGAGATAGCTAAGGGTGATGTGATAGGGCCCCGGATTTGATGAGTGATTGGCAAGCCTGCTGGCAGGTTTGTACAAGTCTGGCAGCAGGGTTTTGTACCACCTATAGTCGCTTAACCGGATAGCCTTGTATGCCCACACAGCAAGCTCTTCCTTAATCGAGTCTGCTGGTGTTAAGTGAGTAATAATCTTCCTGTTGTAAATGGGCAGCCAGGAAAAGGTTTTGCAAAGACGTTTCAGAATGCTGAAGCAGGGGATTGAGACAGTTGTAATATGATTTGCCATCAAGATGTGATTGTCAATTGTAATCCCAGGGTTCTTAGACTGAGTGCTGGGATGACAGTAGGTCCCATTTCTCTGAGCCACCAGTCTCTGGACCAGTGTGCAGTATTGTTCTGATCTGAATACATTATCAGAATTTGGTTTAAGTATTTACAGCTGTCCCAATGTTAGGGTGTCAGCCATTATTATTATTATTATTATTATTATTATTATTATGTTTTTTCTTGTGCTCCAAGCAGAGAGTTTCCAAACAAAGGAAAATCAGTTATTTCTGCTGCCTTTTCTACCTGTTACCTGTGACATAGAGGGAGAAGAACAATACAGAAAAATGCTGTGTTCTCTTTTCTCACTTGGTTAGCTAGATCTGCTGAAGCTCTGATTACTTTTGTGAGTACTGCTTAATCCTTGGCCAGCGGGACATCCTAATCTTATCTGAAGTGCTGGATCAGATGTCAAATAGACCTATGGTATCTTCTCAAGGGAGTTGTGCACATTGATACTTCATTTTCATAGCACAATTAGCACAAACATTCCCTACGCCTCCATCATTTGTAATCTTTATCCATAGATTGAGTGAATGATTTCCCTGAAGGATAGGTAAATTTCCTTTTTCCTTTGAAAATGTCCACTGAATCCAGAGGAGGCTGCACTCTAAAGAAGAAATAAATGTCCAGGGAAGGCTCAAACTTTCCCACATGTCTTGCAAGACATGATCTAAAGGAAGCTGTAGTTAAAGTGTGCCTTTTCAGGCTCCAAGAAGGATGTAATCAATAATGCATATGGAATAGGACTATTTGGTATTTCTCAGCCTGAATTAGACGTTTCAAGGCCTCCTGAGAGTAAATGACAGGTTCCTCTGACTTGACTAAATCAAGACTTACAGAACAGGTTGTTACAGCATTAAGGTCATTCAATTTGGAGTTCTGTGCTATGGAACAAGTTCTGTAGTTCTTGTGTTTGTTCGTATCTTGCCCAGGAGTGTCAAATAGTTTTGAGTGTGCACTTGAACTGGGGGAATGCTTGCTAGAAATGGAGTGCATGCTTTTCTCACCGAATGAGTCAGTATGGAGTACTGGCAATGAGGGCATTCATGATGATGAGGATTTTCTCTATCGTAGGTGCCTGTTAGGCATAGTTAATGTAAAGTTTGGTTTTGAAAGTGGTCTCATCATTGATAGCAGTCTCAACTTTGAATGTGAAGTAGAATGTACGAAAATAGTTGCCATCTTAATGACAACACTAGGTATCTGAGCGAATTCCAACAGAAAACAATGGCAGATCTGAGACATCTCTTGTTTATTTAACTAGCGACTGAGCTTTATTTCCCTCTCCATCTTCAAAGCTTCAGGACATGGTTTATCCCAGGAGAAAGTTGAAAGCCATAATATTGTAAATATTTTTTTTCTTGCATGTCCGTACATTTTCTTTGCCTTGAAGTTCTATGGGACATTTTTATGTAGTACTGGGCATGTTCATATCATGGTTTTCTGATTAAGTAGAAATTTGAGGTCTACCGTCTTGGTGGTCTTCCACCTATATATGGAAAATGCATTAAAAGGAGGAAACCTTTCAGTAAGCGTTGCTTTTCTGTTGTTCCAAAAGGATAAGCTGAAAACCTGAATTACATCCCAAAGGGGGGTTGAAAAGTACATTTGCAGGAAATACAGCTGAGTAAACTCTTATATTTTCAAATCCTCTTAAGTCAAACAAATGATAGACCTGAAGGCCGGTCCTGGAGCGGAGCAAATTGGATGTTGGACGGCTAATGGCATTACAGGATTGACATTTAACTCCCTGTGTAGTCATTACATGATGTGTTTTAATGAAAAAATAGAAAAAAACATTTTTATTTTTTAAATACAATACATAACCTGTATCGCACCTCTGAGAATATCATAGCAGTTATGATCAATGCTAAACAGCTAGCTTCACCTCATAGAAACCTATTTTTGTAGATGCTAAATAGCAACATTGGAGTTGAGGAGAACATTCAGTGCAGAGACTCGCCGTGGGGTTGAGAATGTGAAGTTAAAAAGGAAGTTTGCAAAATTCAAAAAGGACATATTAGTTGTGGATGTGGAGGGCCAAGAGAAATTAATTGAAGTAGTATATTGATATGCAAAGTTCACATTGTATTCTAGCTGTAAGGACATGTAATGGCAAGATGTGTTGTGTTGTATTTTTGTTTTTTACAATAATAGTATGTTTATAATTCAATGAACAGAAATTGTTTTGTGAGCCCTGAGTTTAGGATGATGGGCATCTTTTGGGAAATACGCAAAAAATATATATAAAAAGCTTTATGATGGTGATGATTCCACGATGGAGAATATATTGAGTCAAGTACAATGGTCATTTGTTGGGACAAGCCTATTAATTGATGTGTATTTTGTCAAATGTAGGACGTCTCTTGTGTGATGTGTTCATGATTCTCTCTACTGCAGGTGGCTGTGGTGAAGTCTAGTATTTCAGGGGAGATGCAGACAGGTGAAGATAATTCTTGTCCACAGGAGGAACAGCCTCTCAAATCAAGCCCTCAGCATCAGAAGGTGGTGACGCTACACATGAATGAACATGGACAGACTGTCTTGCAGGAGGAAGAATATGAGGAAATCACAATAGGAAACTGCAACCGGCAACCTATTACAATGAACCCTTTTGGTCCAGGGACGGAGTACAGCATCATCACTCCAAGAACTGAAGAGATCCAGACAACTGCACTTTACAGGTCACTGATCTGAAGTTCTTTTTTGATATTGATCCTATAGGTAGATGAATCTAGGCATTGTTTTAATTACTGCATGTGTGCTGATCGGGTTCTTATTGGGCCTGTATATAAATTTATATTCTAGGTTCTGATATTATACAGTGTGACTAATTCTTTAATGAGATGCCAATTTTTATATTATAAATATCTGGCATTTGTTCATATTATTATTCATAATTTAGATTCCTAGGGTAAACATGCAATCATATGTGTTCTTTCACAACGGTTTGAACTCCAATCCAAAATACAAGATACAATTTGCTATATAAGAATTAGGAGTACAATTTAATTGCTGCATTTGAGCCTTACAACCCCTCATTCAGAGGATGCAAGTGTGTGAGGCACAGATAAGAGGAGTATCTGTTTCAAATTCTACAAAACAAGTATGGGAAAAGAATTACAACTAGTGTGCTTAACTTAATGTGGAAAGACCAAGAAAACTATGTTGGGTTCACAGAGAAATATTTGAATGTGCATTCATTTATTGATTTATTGAATTAATAAAGTCATTTAAAAATGTGCGAAAACAAGGATCTGAACATTAGTGTGAAACTTAGACTAGAGAAATGACTTTATCCTTTTTGAAAACAGATTCAGATGTAGTCACATGAATAAGAGGTGGAAACTCATTCCATAGTTTAGGACCTATATTAGATAAGGACCCAAAACTTGATTTGGTGCAACTGATCCAAGGACTGTTAGAGGACTTTGAAAATAAATGTTACATGCTGGGGGCTTACAGACTGCGCAAACATTCAAGATATGGAGAAGTAACTTGATCAACTGAAATATGACGGTGATGCAATGAAATTGAAATAGATACAAACTATCCAGCCTAGGTAAACAAAGAAGACAAGTTGGAATAAGAAAAGAATTGTGAGGTCCCATTAAGATGTAAACAGGAGAGTAGAGATGAGATTGAAATGCCAGAAGAGTATAGTGGGGAAGAACAACACATGAAGATGACAATAGCCCAAACAAAGAAGAGCAAGTGATTGGATAAACATTTAGCCCCAGAGGTCAGTTCCAGTAAATGTTGGACATTAAAAATACATTTGAGAGTCATCTGGATAAAACTGTTCATGAAATTGAAAGGAGGAAAGAGGACAGTAAATAAAGTAATGACAAATGAGCAAGGTACAGACTTTGTGAGCTACGCTAGTCTGCACTGCAGTAGAGGAAGAAATATCCAGGACGCTGAAAATTAGTAACCATGAAGATAGGAACAGAAGCACAAACATTTTCAACCCAAAATACTAAAGGAGATGATCAGAGTGACCATCAGTATAAAATGCAACAGAAATATCCAAAAGTATCAAGACAGAAAAAGGTTTCTTGCAACACTAGTGAAGAGTAGAATAAGATACTGTAAACAGCAGTTTCAGTGGAGCACCCTGGATAAACACTGACTACCAAATGGGTGAAATAAAATATATAGTGACAGCTGTTCATGAACAATGTCTCTAAGGACTTGGGGACTTGGGCCAAATAGAGCAAGAAAGAAATAGGATAGGATAATAGAAGGAAGTGAAGGATCCAGCGATGATGGAATTACAGTAGCTGAGTTCGGTGAAGAAGGAAAGCTACTAGATGACAGGTGAAGATTCACCATGCTAAAAGGTATTGTGGAAATAAAGGTTAGGCAGTGTTAGTACGAGTTGCAGGTAGAGGATCAGATAGGCTGTGGAACTTGCTTGGTAGTACAATAGTCAATTTCAAAATCAAAAACCAAAGTAAAATTGGTGAATGAAGAACCAGGTAGAGAGTTAGATGAGGCATCATCCATTAAGTTCCACAGAGAGAGGTCTTGAGCAATAAGTGAAGACGCAGATGCTGAAGACGGGGACAGGGAGAATACAAATAAGATCAGGTTTAGTCTTGAAGTTCTTCATTATGAATGGCCCCAGAGTATGGCATGGCGGTGGCCTGTGGTGGTCAAAGAGCTTCTCCCTTTCAACTCCCATGTGGAGTGCCGCAGGGGTCTTCCATCAGTCCTACTCTTTTTAATTTGTATATGGCGCCTTTAGCTGACCTAGTACGCTCTTTCAGCTTCCAGATTGTATCCTATGCAGATGACACTCAGTTGATTATTCCTGTATCACACAACTGGGAAGAATCGAAAAAGAAATTTCAACTATGCATGGCTACAATCAATAAATGGATGGCCAGCAACTGGCTCAAACTTAATGGGGATAAGACTGTGATTATGTGCTTCGGCCGTAATAATATCCCCTGGGATAGTAGTTGGTGGCCAGAAGCCTGTGGGGGATGTCCCTCACCGTGTCTTTCTGCTAAAAACTTAGGCATTATATATGACACCTCCCTTTCAAGCCTCAAATAAATCAAATCATCAAAGTCTGTTTTTGGATTCTCAAAACTCTTAGGAAAATCATGCGTGTTTTAGAGGAAGATTTAAGAACGCCGGTCGTGCTGGCTCTAGTCACTTTTAGGCTAGATTACTGCAATGCCCTTCTGCTAGATGCCAATAAATCGTCCCTTGATAAATTACAGTCTATTCAGAACATCGCAGCACGTTTGATCCTTAATCTCCCACAGTCCTCCTCTGCCAGTAGGAGCCTGAAATTGCTACACTGGCTACCTATTAATAAGAGAATAATTTTTAAAACCCTCTGCCTTACTCACAGAGCCCTGCAATCCGAGGGCTGTGAATAATTGAAGTCCACTCTGTGTCTGTATCAACCTACCAGAAACTACCAAATATGTGATTGCGGTCCCCCGTTGCCATAGGTCAAGATGGGGGGATCGTGCTTTTACAGTGGAAGCCGCTAGACTGTGGAATGGCTTACCACTTGCTCTTCGGCAAATTACTATTCACGCAATTAGGTGTTTTTTTCTGCCTGTTGGGACCCCTCTGCTTCCCTTACTTGTTCAGATTAGCGCTTCGATGCGTCCTGCCGGAAGCGCTCTACAAATAGCTCAATACAATACAGTTTTGCATTTGCGGATCAACAATAATAGTCATTACCGGGCCATTGCAAGGTAGGTACTGGAATAAGGAATAACATGCCGGAATGTGTGTTATGCTCTGATTTCCCCATTCCCCATTTGAAGACAATTTTTTATTTGGACATTTTGCCTGCATTATGAAGGTGAGATATCTAGGTCAAAACTTGTATTCCTGTATCACTTGTAATTCTAACACAGTTGGTAACTCTTGTTAAGGCTGCATTTTGATTACCAGGTCATTCGGGTTGAAGGCCATAGTAAGAGCAAAAAGCATTAGCAGAAATGGTAGAGAAGATGACTGAGGATGCATCGGAGCCAAGAGATGATGTATAGTATAAAAGAGAGCTCAAGAGTTATAAATATTGAGAGTGATAAGTACATTAAAGTAATCTTCCTTGGCTGTTTTTAAAGCCGTGCATTAAGGGGTGTGAGATAAAAAAAGGCTGCAGTGAGCTGGGATTTAAGCTTATGAAATGTATGCTTATCTCCATGCAGTAACAGTCACAGAATAGCAAGTGGGGAGTAAGCCAAGGCTGGGGATACCTACATGTCCCTTTACATAAACAAGCAGGTTAATGAGTATCAAGGGTATAATGTACAGGACCCAACATGCTGCCAGTGTCAGAATACGCAAAATATGTGAGCAGGAAAAGGAAGTTGAGGCAATATTTCAAGGCATTAGCACTTGGAAATGCATCACATAGGTCACCGTGGCACACAAAAGAAGTCCTAGGACACACATGGAATAACAGACTGAGCAAAGAAAACAATGAATGGTGCAAACATATTCCCAGGATGGATAAAGTCTTCCAGATAACGGCCAGAAAGATGGACAGGTTATGAAAGTTAAATCTGCCAAGTAGAATGAGTGGAACTGTAAAGGATAGTTGAAAACAAACAATCAAGGTCACCATGAAGAGATTAAATGGATTCTACCTCCCAGAGATGACTAGAAGAGAAATATGATCATTTTACAAACAATGAGAACATGATGTTTAAAGGAAGTCATAGCTGAGAATGAAGAAGAATAAGGTCTGCAAACAATCTAGTGTGGTTGAAACCGAATACCAAAACCACCAATAGTGCCTGACTCCCGACCAGCTCTTAAAAGGAAAATTTAGAGGATGTAAGAGCTGCAGTAGAATGAAGACTGAAGTAAAATATGCCGTAGATAAGCAGAGTGGTCTTACTGGCCCGCTTAGTCTGAATAGGTTCAAACAGGTGATTGCCCTTGTCTTATTGTCTTGAGATGATAGGGTTAGGATGCTCCTGGGGATGGTGGGAGGGGGGAATAGAGATCAGAGTAAAAAGGAGGCTTCCCCAGAGAGCCTGACTCTGAAGTCCCCGTGCAGCTGCAGTGTCTGCCTACGTTGTCACTACCTGCAGACCATGAGGTTCACCAGCCTTCCTTTAACACAGCATGTTTGTACTATGGTATGCTGCACAGGCCGCTGACACTGTGTTGATCTGTAGGCTTGTGATCATGCATTGTCATTCTGGGGTTTGTACTCTGTGCGCACTAAGCCTGTTGTTATTTCTAGTATTTTGATATGTTTTCTCATCACTTTGGTGATCTTTGTTCTTATATCATGATGTAGTTGCTGATGTAAATCATTTGTCGGTTTGTGCCTTGATAGCTATCAGTGTGATGTATCCTTGTCCACGTGGGTATTTGCAGGATTTTGATGTGTGCTGATTTTAGAACTCATTTCTAGTACTTCGCTATGTTTGCTATTTTCACATGGTTACTCCTGTTGCCTGCTCTGTTTCTTCCCCGGTTGATTTGTTTTTTGTCTCACCTATGCTTTGTATCATGACATTGATAGTGTACTCCATATTTGTATTATTCTTTCATCACTTGTGGTATCTGGTTTTTGGGTCTTCTGTGAGATCTGAGACTCTTATGTGTGCTGTTGGTCTTGCTGATTTCTTTATTCAGTAGTGTAGTCATTTCTGGTACTGAGCTGGCCATGCTGTGCCAAATGGCAACTTTGTGTATTGTTCTGATTTGCAGTACTGCATTAGGTATTCTCTTCCTTATTGTGTTTAACTGATCCCCCAAGGGTGGTCCCATATATTGTTTCTGCAATATTGTGTGTTGCAACTTTTGTGTATGTATACATATATGCTTATATCTATTCCCCTCTTATACTGTTTGCAGTGAGGCAGAGTCCCAAGCAGTGACCTCTCACACAGTGATGGTGAATGACAACGTGATGACTGAATCTCTGAAGGATCATGGAAGTCAGTATGTCATGGTATCAAATATACAAGGAACTCCTGCCAATCACTTTGAGGTAGGCACTTAACCACGTTATATACCCTGTTAGTTGCTCTCAGCCCTGAAAATAATTTTAATACCAGTCCTATATTGCACTGAGCAAGAGCAATGGCAGTGAGTTTGGCCCTTTAAAATGGTTGCCATACGTTTAACAGATTGTTCTGAAAATAAACCCATGAACGTATACTTTTTTCGGGGACTGGCCTGGTATCCCAGAGAACTGAATCCCTGCAGAAAATTAAGTTTGTCCCTCTAAGAAAATTGTGTGCCTCTCTCTCATGGCTTCTTTCAAGAAATTTGGGGTGATGATTCCTCAGCCTACTCAGCCTTGACAGCAGGGTAGAAGCTTAGGGTTCATTCATCCTGTAAGGCCTCTTCTTTCAGAATTCCTCTGTGATGTATACATAGATGCACCTTTCTTAAATGGAATAAATCTTCAAATGGATTAAATTGGCAAACTGTGCCGTTTCTGCCAAAAAATGTCCAAGTCCCAGTCAATATTCCACGATTCCCATGAGATTTTTTAGAGATATTTCCCCATATAATTTGGTTTTAACTTTGGCCTCTCTTTAGTGTCAACAGCAGTACATTCTGCTGTTGCAACCTAGATGCCTTTGTTTGCAACAAGTCTTTCTTCATTAATGATTGGCTCAAGTGTAAGTGCTCTGGTGTTTAACCAATGGATTATCATCTCTTTGAAAACATCCACTTCAATTGCAAACATCCCTTTGACTGCAAAACCTCTGACCAGGCGATTAACAACAATGCCATCATTGATATAAACCAGTTATCTGTAGGGGTATGGGTGACTTCAGAATCCATATACCCAGTGATTCTTTTGCAGTACTCTACATCATTGGGGTTCAGGTTCAGGTTCAGGGACATAGAAATTATTTTACTCTCTTTTTTAAGGTGGGCAAAAAGGGAATGGAATACATTTTGAGGACAGGTATTATATGGCATCGGTAACATCCAGGAGACCCCTTTATTAAGGAAAAAAGAGTCTGTACCCAAGGCAGCAGATTGACCCTGTCTGCAGCTAGATCTACCTTTTCCAGGATGGTCACCTGTGTCCAGTTCATCACCATCCTGCTGTCTGACACACATGGAGTCATCTCTGATTAAACCAAAGCCTAGAGCACCCATTTCACTACGGCCTAAAAAAGTGAAGGTAGTAGTTCCAACTTCTTCACTGAAAGGATTCAAAATGGTAAGAGGCTTCGGTTTGGTGGAAGCTAAGAGTGAACCAATGGTAGGATTGACAGCGATAACATTAATTGGATGGACTGCCCACAAAGCAAGTGTAAGGAGCACAATAGGAAAGTGCCCCTTTTTGACATGGTCACACCCACTTTTTTGCCTGTTTTCTGATGCAAGTTTGAGCAATGTGCACTGGGTTCCTGCTATACTGGTCCTCAGTGCCAGATCTCTTCCCTAAAACTGTACCATTGTTCCCCATTTGGCAATACCTTTAGGACCCCTATAAATCCCTAGGAAATGGTACCCCAGGTACCTAGGGCCTGGAGTACTGCAGAAGGTCCCTAAGGGCTATTGCTTGTGTTGTGCAACCCTGAGGGGCACTTCAGAACACACTTGCAAACTGCCACTGCAGGCTGCGTGACATGGTGTAGAGAAAAGTAAAAACATGACATGGCATGCCTCCTGTGTACCATGCCCATGTTAGACCTGACATGCCTTAGGGTGGTCACCCTTAACTTTTTGCCTGCCTCCCTCCACTTTTTGGACCCTGTTTTGCTGGCTTTTAGACTCTGTGCACTTTACCACTGCTAACCAGTGCTAAAGTGCGTATGCTCTCTCTCCCTTTTTAAACATGGTAACCACCCACTTAAGTAGCCCCCTTAACCTTGTCTCAGGCTTGCCATTGCAAGGCCTGTGTGTGCAGTTTCACTGTCACCTCGACTTGGCATTTAAAAGAACTTGCCAAGCCTAGAACTCCCCTTTTTCTACATATAAGTCACCCTTAATGTGTGCCCTAGGTAACCCCTAGAGCAGGGTGCTGTGTAGGTAAAAGGCAGGACATGTACCTGGGTAGTTATATGTCCTGGTAGTGTAAAACTCCTAAATTCGTTTTTACACTACTGTGAGGCCTGCTCCCTTCATAGGCTAACATTGGGGCTGCCCTCATACACTGTTGAAGTGGCAGCTGCTGATCTGAAAGAAGCAGGAAGGTCATATTTAGTATGGCCAGAATGGTAATACAAAACCCTGCTGACTGGTGAAGTCGGATTTAATATTACTATTCTAGAAATGCCACTTTTAGAAAGTGAGCATTTCTTTGCACTTAAATCATTCTGTGCCTTACAATCCACGTCTGGCTGGGCTTGGTTGACAGCTCCCTGTGCATTCACTCAGACACACCCCAAACACAGGGTACTTAGCCTCACTTGCATACATCTGCATTTTGAATGGGTCTTCCTGGGCTGGGAGGGTGGAGGGCCTGCTCTCACACAAAGGACTGCCACACCCCCTACAGGGACCCTGGCAGACAGGATTGAACTGAAAGGGGACCTGGTGCACTTCTTAGCCACTCTTTGAAGTCTCCCCCACTTCAATGGCACATTTGGGTATAAAACAGGGCCTCTGCCCTACCTCATCAGACACTTGCTGGAGAAGAAACCTGGACCAGAAACTACATCCTGCCAAGAAGAACTGCCTGGCTGCTCAAAGGACTCACCTGTCTGCTTTTCTACAAAGGACTGCTGCCTTGCTGTTGGCCTGCTGCCTTGCTGAACTCTTGTCTGGCTGTGAAAGTGCTCTCCAAGGGCTTGGATAGAGCTTGCCTCCTGTTCCCTGAAGTCTCAGGACCAAAAAGACTTCTTTTTTTCACTTGGACGCTCCGCGCGCCGAAATTTTCGACGCACAGCTTGTTCCGCGGCGAGAAAAATGCTGCACACTGACACTGTTCGACGCGACGCCTTCGGGACGACCGAAACTTTGACGCACGGCCTCGCAAGGACAATGCCGCCCGACTTCTAAGGAGAAATTGACGCGACGCCTGCCATGAGATCGAAAGTTTGATGCACGGCCTCGCAAGGACAACGCTGCCCGACTTCCAAGGAGAAATCGACGCGACGCCTGCTGTGAGATCGAAACTTTGACGCACGGCCTCGCAAGGACAACGCCGCCCGACTTCCAGGGAGAAATCGACGCGACGCCTGCCGTGAGATCGAAACTTCGACGCGCAGCCCCGCAGAACAACACGCAGCCGGAAAACAAGCAAGAAAATCCACGCACAGACCCGGGACATCTGGTAATCCCCGCGGTCCACAGAAAGAGACTGTCCACGCACTGGAAAACGACGCACGACTTCCCCGCGTGAAAAATAACGACGCAAGTCCGTGTGTGCTGGGGAGAAATCGACGCACACACCAGTTTTCCACGTATCTCTTCTCCTGTGGCCCTCTGAGGAGATTTTCCACCAGGTACTTTGTGCTTGAAAGAGACTTTGTTTGCTTTTTAAAGACTTAAGACACTTTATATCACTTTTCAGTGATATCTTTACAAATTCATATTGCAACTTTGATCGTTTTGACCTACAATTGTCCTGATAAATATGTGTGGTGTATTTTTGTGGTGCTATATGGTGGTATTGTATGATTTATTGCACAAATACTTTACACATTGCCTTCTAAGTTAAGCCTGACTGCTCGTGCCAAGCTACCAGAGGGTGGGCACAGGATAATCTTGGATTGTGTGTGACTTACCCTGACTAGAGTGAGAGCTTTTGCTTGGACAGGGGGTAACCTGACTGCCAACCAAAAAACCCATTTCTAACATTGGTGATCAGCGGTGAGGATAGGACTTATATTTGTGCAGTGACATACAGTAGCTAAGTATTTCACTACCTACCCACAGTTGAAGGTCAACTTGGTTTTTATCTCTTTTTGCAAATCCGATTTTTTCCTGACAATTTTCAAAAACTAAATCCTCACTCAACATGTCTCTGACTGGGTCTCAGACAGGGGACTTTGACCTAGTCCAGTTGGATACATATACGGTCAAACAACTAAGAGGATTCTGCAGGGCATTGAGGGTACCCACCCAAGGGGCCTCCAGAAAGGAGGACTTTCAAGTGGCGCTGAGGGCCTGGGCAGAAGCCCATTTAGAGGATGATGAGGAAGAGGAGCCAGAACATGGCCCCTCAGAGGAATTTTCACTATCTGTGGATGGTGTTACCACTGCAATTGTGCCCCCTTCCAGACCAGGGAGCAGTGTCTCTGTGCAAAGCCTGATTGCAGAGGAAAGGAGAGAGGAAAGGGAGTTCCAATTGCAAATGGCGAAACTGAAAATTGAGGCTCAACAGGAGGAAAGAAGGGCAGAGAGAGAAGCCAAGCAAGCTGAGGCTGAAAGAGCAGCCAAACAGATTCAAGATGAAGCTGAAAGGGCAGCCAAACAGGTGGAAGCTGAATGAGCTTTGGCTGAAAAGAAACTATTATTGGCTCATGAACTGAGTCTCAAGGAGCTGGAGATCAAGGCAAGACAGTCTGAATCCAGCAATAATGGTGGCACCATACAGACAGGACCTGCTGGAGAGAAGAAGGTTCGTATACCCAAAAATGTGGTGCCCAGTTTTGTGGTGGGAGATGACATAGATAAATTGTTAGCTGCTTATGAAGTTGCACTAAGGGCTCATGAGGTTCCTGAAGGGCAATGGGGGGTAGCTATGTGGGGTTATGTACCGCCATTGGGGAGGGACACACTTCTCACATTGGATCAACCTGATCAAAACACATACCCACTTCAGAAAGCCACTTTACTTGCCAAGTTTGGGCTGACCCCTGAGGGATACCGTCAGAGGTTTAGGGACAGCACCAAACAAACCACACAAACATGGGTAGATTTCTTTGACTTTTCCAGTAAGGCACTGAATGGATGGGTGCGGGGCAACAAAGTAGATAATTATAAAGGGCTATATTCTGAGAGAGCATATACTCAATGTTACCTATACAGAGTTGCGCCAGCACTTGGTAGATAGTAAGCTGACTGATCCCAGGAAGCTTGCTGAGGAGGCAGACATCTGGGTTAGCACCAGAGTGTCCAAAAAGGTACCTGGGGGGACTCCCACAAAGGTGGTCAGGGTTCCCAACAGAAGAAAGAGGGGGGAGATAAACTTACAGATAAGGAACTCTCAAAAGGCCCCCAAAAGAATTCCCAGGGAGGGGATGGCAACCATTCCTTCTCCAAATTTGGGAAAAAGCCAGGGACATATGATAGGTCAGGGAAATCCAATCCCAAATGTATGGAGTGTTACCAGTATGGTCACTATAAAGGCGACCCCCAGTGCTCCAAAAGGACACCGTCCACTACCGGACAGACACCTGGGTTGACTAGTGTAGCGCTTGGGGGGGAGATGGACCCAGATAGCTTTGGGGAGCAGGTAGAGATTTCCCTAGTGTCCCTGGGAGAAAGAGAAATGGTGCCCAAAGCCCACATGCCCCGAAATACTTCCAAGTACAGGCAGTGGGTCACCATTAATGGGCAGAAGGTGGAGGCTCTGCGTGACACAGGAGCCAGTATGACTACTATCCAGAGTCGGCTGTTGTCAACAGAGCAGATAGTCCCTAATACATTCCACCAGGTAATAGTCACTGACAATCGTGAGAGTCACCTACCGGTGGCTCTGGCTCCCTTTGAGTGGCGGGGGGGTCTCTGGTACTCTGAAAGTAGCTGTGAGTCCTGCCATGCCTGTAGATTGTCTGTTAGGCAATGATCTTGAGGACACTGCTTGGAAAGAAGTAGAGCTCAGATCTCACCTGGAGATGTTAGGGTTACCTGAGTGGGTCTGCATGACCACAAGGTCCATGGCTGCCCGGGAAGGGAGTCAAGGGCATCTGGAGCCTGGAAAAATGGCCCAGACAGCCGCACAAGAGGGGGGCCAGGGGCGCGGGAAACCCGCCTCCAATGTTCCCACGGTGGTAGACGAGGTCCCTGAGGAAGAGGAGGCCCCCGAGCCACCGGGGAGGACATAGCTGCCCTGGGTAACCTACCTAAACTTGCTGACTGGCAAGTAGAGGGGGGGGGCAACCAGGGAAGCATTCTGCAAGGCGCAGAGAGAATGCCCCACCCTTGAGGGTCTGATGAAGCAGGCCACAGACCACGCAGCAGGTGACGCCTCTGGCGCTCACCATATTTACTGGGAGAATGATCTCCTTTACAGTGAGCGTAGAATTCCAGGTCCTGGGGCACACTGTGTGCTGGTGGTCCCCCAGTGTTACCGGAAATTCCTACTAGGCCTGGCTCACGACATTCCCCTGGCAGGACACCTGGGCCAAGACAAGACCTTTGACAGGCTTAACACCCACTTTCATTGGCCCAGAATGAGGAAAGCCTCAGATAACTTCTGCAGAGCTTGCCCCACCTGCCAGGCTAGTGGGAAGGCAGGGAAACGGCTTAAAGCTCCCCTGATCCCACTCCCAGTCGTTGGCACCCCCTTTGAAAGGGTGGGCATCGACATTGTTGGTCCCTTGGACCCCAAAACTGCCCTGGGCAACAGGTTTATCCTGGTTTTGGTGGACCATGCCACCCGCTATCCAGAGGCAATCCCTCGGAGAACAGTGACTGCAAAGGTGGTGACCAGAGCCCTGTTGGGAATATTTACCCGGGTGGGATTCCCTAAGGAGGTCGTGTCTGACAGGGGCACAAACTTCATGTCTGCATACATGAAGACCCTGTGGGATGAGTGTGGGGTGACCTACCGGTTTACCACCCCTTATCATCCTCAAACCAATGGGCTGGTTGAGAGATTCAACCAGACCCTGAAAGGCATTTGGTGGCCTGACTGAGGCCATGAGGCGTAAGTGGGACGTCCTCTTACCCTGCCTGTTGTTTGCTTATAGAGAGGTGCCCCAGAAAGGGGTGGGGTTCAGCCCCTTTGAGCTTCTCTATGGTCACCCTGTCAGGGGACCCCTAAGCATCATTAAGGAGAGCTGGGAGAGAGCTCCCCAGGCCCCTCCCCAGGATGTGGTCAGCTACATGCTGGCCCTCCGCAATCAAACCCAACGCTTCTGGAAGGAGGCCCAGAGTAACCTCGAGGCCAGTCAAGAGGTGATGAAGGAGTGGTACTACCAAAAGGCCACTCTAGTTGAGTTCTCACCTGGAGACAAAGTTTGGGTGATGGAGCCAGTAGAGCCCAGGGCTCTCCAGGACCGCTGGACTGGCCCCTTTGAGATCAAGGAGCGTAAAGGGGAGGCCACTTACCTAGTGGACCTCAAGCCCCCTAGGCATCCCCTAAGGGTCCTCCATCACAACCAGCTCAAACCTCACTTTGAGAGGTCTGAGGTCAGTATGCTCCTAGTCACCGATGAGGGCATGGAAGAGGAGAGTGAACCTCTCCCCGACCTCCTCGCTGTCAAAGAAGGGGATGGGTCAGTAGGTGGTGTCATTCTCTCTGACTCCCTGACTCCAACACAGAGAGGGGACTGCTATGAGCTGTTAGAGCAGTTCTCCCCCCTGTTCTCCCTTACACCTGGACTAACCCACCTCTGTGTGCATGACATTGACACAGGTGACAGTGCTCCTGTAAAGAACAAAATTTACAGGTTGTCAGATAAGGTGAAGGCCAGCATCAAGGAGGAGGTCTCCAAGATGTTGACTTTGGGGGTTATTGAGAAATCCAGTAGTCCCTGGGCCAGCCCTGTGGTATTGGTCCCCAAGGCTACTGCCCCAGGTGTGAAACCAGAACTCTGGTTCTGTGTGGACTACCGGGGTCTCAATTCAGTCACCCGGACTGATGCTCACCCCATCCCCTGAGCTGATGAGCTCGTTGACAGGCTAGGCGCTGCCAAGTTCCTGAGTATGTTCGATCTTACTTCCGGGTACTGGCAGATTGGCCTGACTGTGGGGGCTAAAGAAAGGTCTGCGTTTTCCACCCCTGATGGCCATTACCAATTCCGGGTGATGCCATTTGGGCTGAAAAATGCCCCCGCTACCTTCCAACGGTTGGTTAACGGGGTCCTAGCTGGTAAAGATGCCTTCTGTGCAGCTTACCTAGACGACATAGCTGTCTACAGTTCCAGCTGGGAGGAACACCTGCTCCACCTCAAGGAGGTGCTTCAGGTCCTGCAACAGGCAGGCCTGACTATCAAGGCTAGTAAGTGCCAGATTGGGCAGGGTTCCGTGGTGTACTTGGGACACCTCGTAGGTGGTGGAAGGGTGCAGCCGCTCCAGGCCAAGATTGAAACTATCAAGGCCTGGCAACCGCCTAGAACACAGACTGAGGTGAGAGCCTTTTTGGGCCTCACTGGATATTACCGCAGGTTTGTCAAGGGCTATGGTACCATTGTGTCCCCCTTGACAGAACTCACTTCCAAGAAACAACCTAGGTTGGTGAATTGGACAGAGGCTTGTCAGAAAGCCTTCGATTCTCTGAAGGAGGCCATGTGCACGGCCCCCGTACTCAAGGCCCCTGACTACTCCCAGGAATTTATTGTTCAGACAGAAGCTTCAGAGCATGGCATAGGGGCTGTTCTAGCACAGCTGAATGAGGAGGGCGCAGACCAACCAGTAGTCTTCATTAGCAGGAGACTATTACCACAGGAACAAAGGTGGAGTGCTATTGAGAGAGAAGCATTTGCTGTGGTCTGGGCACTGAAGAAGCTAAGACCCTACCTGTTTGGGACTCACTTCCGGGTTCAGACAGACCAGAGGCCCCTCAGATGGCTCATGCAGATGAGGGGTGAGAATCCAAAACTCTTGAGGTGGTCCATTTCCCTACAGGGGATGGACTTTACGGTGGAGCATCGGCCAGGGGTTGACCACACCAATGCTGATGGTCTCTCCAGATACTTCCACCTTAGCGATGAGTGCTCCCAGGAGGTCGGGTAGCTCTCCCCACTTTCAGCTGGGGGGGACACATGTTAGACCTGACATGCCTTAGGGTGGTCACCCTTAACTTTTTGCCTGCCTCCCTCCACTTTTTGGACCCTGTTTTGCTGGCTTTTAGACTCTGTGCACTTTACCACTGCTAACCAGTGCTAAAGTGCGTATGCTCTCTCCCTTTTTAAACATGGTAACTTTGGATCATACCTGATTGGACTATTTAATCTACTTATAAGTCCCTAGTAATGTGCACTACATGTGCCTAGGGCCTGTAGATTAAATGCTACTAGTGGACCTGCAGCACTGGTTGTGCCACCCACTTAAGTAGCCCCCTTAACCTTGTCTCAGGCTTGCCATTGCAAGGCCTGTGTGTGCAGTTTCACTGCCACCTCGACTTGGCATTTAAAAGTACTTGCCAAGCCTAGAACTCCCCTTTTTCTACATATAAGTCACCCTTAATGTGTGCCCTAGGTAACCCCTAGAGCAGGGTGCTGTGTAGGTAAAAGGCAGGACATGTACCTGGGTAGTTATATGTCCTGGTAGTGTAAAACTCCTAAATTCGTTTTTACACTACTGTGAGGCCTGCTCCCTTCATAGGCTAACATTGGGGCTGCCCTCATACACTGTTGAAGTGGCAGCTGCTGATCTGAAAGGAGCAGGAAGGTCATATTTAGTATGGCCAGAATGGTAATACAAAACCCTGCTGACTGGTGAAGTCGGATTTAATATTACTATTCAAGAAATGCCACTTTTAGAAAGTGAGCATTTCTTTGCACTTAAATCTTTCTGTGCCTTACAATCCACGTCTGGCTGGGCTTGGTTGACAGCTCCTTGTGCATTCACTCCGACACACCCCAAACACAGGGTACTCCGCCTCACTTGCATACATCTGCATTTTGAATGGGTCTTCCTAGGCAGGGAGGGTGGAGGGCCTGCTCTCACACAAAGGACTGCCACACCCCCTACTGGGACCCTGGCAGACAGGATTGAACTGAAAGGGGACCTGGTGCACTTCTTAGCCACTCTTTGAAGTCTCCCCCACTTCAATGGCACATTTGGGTATAAAACAGGGCCTCTGCCCTACCTCATCAGACACTTGCTGGAGAAGAAACCTGAACCAGAAACTACATCCTGCCAAGAAGAACTGCCTGGCTGCTCAAAGGACTCACCTGTCTGCTTTTCTACAAAGGACTGCTGCCTTGCTGTTGGCCTGCTGCCTTGCTGAACTCTTGTCTGGCTGTGAAAGTGCTCTCCAAGGGCTTGGATAGAGCTTGCCTCCTGTTCCCTGAAGTCTCAGGACCAAAAAGACTTCTCTTTTTTACTTGGACGCTCCGTGCCCCGAAATTTTCGACGCACAGCTTGTTCCGCGGCGAGAAAAAACGCCGCACACCGACGCTGTTCGACGCGACGCCTTCGGGACGACCGAAACTTTGACGCACGGCCTCGCAAGGACAACGCCGTCCGACTTCCAAGGAGAAATCGACGCGACGCCTGCCATGAGATCGAAACTTTGACGCACGGGCTCGCAAGGACAACGCCGCCTGACTTTCAAGGAGAAATCGACGCGACGCCTGCCGTGAGATCGAAACTTTGACGCACGGCCTCACAAGGACAACGCCGCCCGACTTCCAGGGAGAAATCGACGCGACGCCTGCCGTGAGATCGAAACTTCGACGCGCAGCCCCGCAGAACAACGCGCAGCCGGAAAACAAGCAGGAAAATCCACGCACAGACCCGGGACATCTGGTAATCCCCGCGATCCACAGAAAGAGACTGTCCGCGCGCTGGAAAACGACGCACGACTTCCCCGCGTGAAAAATAACGACGCAAGTCAGTGTGTGCTGGGGAGAAATTGACGCACACACCAGTTTTCCACGTATCTCTTCTCCTGTGGCCCTCTGAGGAGATTTTCCACCAGAAACCAGGTACTTGGTGCTTGAAAGAGACTTTGTTTGCTTTTTAAAGACTTATGACACTTTATATCTCTTATCAGTGACATCTTTACAAATTCATATTGCAACTTTGATCGTTTTGGCCTACAATTATCCTGATAAATATGTGTGGTGTATTTTTGTGGTGCTATATGGTGGTATTGTATGATTTATTGCACAAATACTTTACACATTGCCTTCTAAGTTAAGCCTGACTGCTCGTGCCAAGCTACCAGAGGGTGGGCACAGGATAATCTTGGATTGTGTGTGACTTACCCTGACTAGAGTGAGGGCTTTTGCTTGGACAGGGGGTAACCTGACTGCCAACCAAAAACCCCATTTCTAACACATGCCCACAGACATTGCATACAGTACAGGTAAGTCACCCCTACAGCAAGCCTTACAACCCTCAGGCAGGGTGCACTATACTACACATGTGGACATAACCGCATGAGCAGTTATGCCCCTATGATGGTCTAAGTCAATTCTTAGATAATGCAGGTGAACAGGGAAGCCATTTTACGTACATGTACTGGACACTGGTAATTACAAGTTCCCTAGCTACATGATGGCTTCACTGAAGCCAGACGTTTGGCATCAGACATCTCAAATTACCAAGCCCACACTGATTCCAGAGATGGTATTATTAATACTTGCACTCAAAGGGCACCTTAGAGGTGCCCCCTAAAAGCTGACAGCTACTATTATGCTGGCTGACCTGCCCTGACCAGCCTGCCACCACCTTCGTGTTTCTGACCCCCTGGAGGAGAGAGTCTATGCTCTCTCAGGTCAGAAACAATCCCGCTATGGGCGGAGGTGACTCCACCACCTCCAAGCAGGATAGCTAGCTATCAGCATGTCAAGGCAGGAGACTTCAAAGGCCTATGCTGCCTTTGTTATGCAACACCAGCTTCCCCAGACAGTGGAGATGCCCCCAACCCCTACCTCACCCCAGTCCATTTGGCACCAGGTCTGTCTGGATAATTTGCTATTCAGTAGGCGTGTTCCCTATCTGGGCAACCGGATGTGAACACAAAACTTTGAATTCCATCATCTTGGTTTTTGGTGGAATTAGACTCACTGGATCAGGATTAAGCCCACTTCCCAAAGGAAGTGGTCCATAGGGTGAGTAGTCACCCTACAGGCAGGCGGCCCATTGACTACTACCTGTCACTCCCTTAAATGCCCCTAAATTGAGTATATAGATGGCACTCCTGATTCCAGCAACTCTGATTCCACTGATCCAGAAGAAGTGGACAAATAAGAGCCAGAAGAAGGTGAAAACAGGATACTTGCTGTGGACATTTGACACCAACCCTGACAATCACAACAAAGTGATTCGTCATGCTGCTGAGCATCTACCAAAACCCCACTAGACTGACAGCCCTTTGCAAATTGCCAGCAATCTTCTTTGGAGTAGAGGAGCTACTCCCCTGAAGCCCACAGACACCGAAGCAGCCAAGTCCAGTCCAATATCTTGCAGCTCCCCAGTCAGCCTGACATCACAGCAGCCCAGGAAGAGGTATCTCTGCCCCAGGAGGTGATACATGTTGACCCACCAAGTTGGAAGGCACCAAGATCAACCGGAGCTACGCTGCACCAATATTTGGGGTACCAAACCCCCTGCACCCAGCCAAGTCCATGTGAGTCCAGTCGGGACTCCCACTACACCAAGACCAAGCAGCTATCAAGGGACATCAGCACCAAAGAGACCCATTCCCAGAATGGCCCAGCTGCCCTGCTTTTTGCGACCTCAACAGGCAAGACCGACAAACATGCGGGTCTTTGATGCACCCAGCCCAGCTGAACCATCTACTCTGCACCCGAGCGCCCCAGCCTGGGTACTGGAGAACTGGCTGTTCTTTCTTGCTCCCAGGACCCTTGTGACTTGAGCCCCCCATTGGGTGCTCCCGGACTTGTCCCCAAGTGCCCCTCTGCAGCATGTTTAGAGGTGCCACCCCCATCTTTCAACCAACGTAGTGTGCAAACCTACCAACCCAAACAGCATCTCTGCAACCAGACACCACAGGACAGGTAACAAGTAACCACTGTTGGTACTTCATACCTTGGCTTCCTACGACGCTAAGTCCCGAAGGAGAACCCAAGAAACCAGCCCTAAATAACTGTATGCAACATATGCCTTTTTACCTGTGGGAAAGCATTGCTGCGTAAAGACACCATTAAGTGAATATTTTACTTACTTGTACAATCAGTATTTTAAACAAGTACATACCTGATAACAAAGTTCATGGTATCAAATTTTACATAAACGGTTATTTTTCTAAATTGCTCTCTGATTTATTCTCGAGTGTGTGTCATGTATTTCCTCTGCGAGCATAAATGCTTAGCACAACCCTCTGATACGCCTAACGTGCTCGCCCACGCTACCACAACAGAGAGCATTTAGTGTTATAATTTGTGCCTGTGTAAACCAATAGGGTTTGCCTGGACTCTTTACACAATGCACCTCGTTTTGGTCTACTATATAAAGAACCAGCTTACTCCAAGGACGGATTGTAAAAATGGGATTGTAACCTCAAACCATGCAGTAGAAATATCTTGTTGACACAGATTTGTACCTTGTATCCCACCATAGTGTAGTCCTGCATAGAAAAGGCCACAATTTCACAATAGATATTCTATTACCTTTTGCCTTTTCGGTTTGCTTTGATAAATTGGTAAAGAACCTATTAAAGCACACTCTTGAAATAGCTAAGACCATGTACCTTCTAACTAAGAAGTAATCCTTGCAAAAGTTGTGGCTCTTCCAAGAGCAACGATAAACATGACGTTACCCGCTGTGTCAATTGTCCTTCTTTTTCATACCAGTACTAAGAGCAGAATTACCATTACAATACACCTGGAAATGACATGAGGGGGTCCGGTACCTGCATTCCCCACTCCTCACAACAAAATTGATAAGCATCATCTCAGACATTTCTCAACGTAGTAGGAGGAAGAAAAGTCTGGTTGTGGGAAAACTGGAACCAAATAACATCAACTATATTGGTTCTTATAATTTTACATAAAAGCCATGTCTTTGAGTTTTTCAAAATACCCCCTTCTATCAATTTATGCCAAACCCCTCATCTATAGTTTAAAAAACGTTAGATGTCTGCCAAGCATGGGTCTTGAATAATAGAATCTCTAGTGACTGTGCTAGGCTTCTAAGTCATATAATCATGCAATAGTTTTGAATTCACTATTGTCAGTGGTAGCTTTGGATGCTGAAAAACCTGTAATTAGGTCTCATTGCAATTCTTGCAGTCAACGTTAGTGAAAGCAAATCTCAGAATCGTCATATTTCTGAAGTCATGACTCTGTGCCAAAAGCCACAGGCAACTATTAAGCCCAATAGGTTAACTTAAGAATATCGGGAGTTAGAGCAAGGAAAATGTCTAGGGTGCCACATTCCCTTGTATTTATTATATCAGTGGTTGAATGAATTGGGCTTGGCCAATTTAGAAAGTACAGAGCTAAAAATTTAACAATATGGATTTAAAAACATAACGTTATCACAAATGGATATAACCTCAAATTGCACTGAAAGACATATTTCAAATGCCAGTCAAGCAGATGCAAACAGTGCCTCGTGAGCATCAGACGTTGGAGCCAAAATACATTGGAGCCAAAAGATTCAGAATCCATGTCAAACACAACAGCTTTAAAGTTAAGACCTGTGACTTCAGAAAAGCAAAGTCATTGGATCACGGATCGAAAGATAAAGACATTGATCTGAAGAAGATGCGTATGCTACCTAGCTTGATCTTAAACGAGGATCAACATAGGAGGAAGGATAAGGATAAGGACAAAGAGCCTGAAACATCACAACACAAAAAAGAGGGCAAAGGCTGCCAATAACTAAAGCCCAGTTGATGCAAAAAAAAAGCAAAACAGTAGGTTCCAAGATGAAGTGGCAGACCGTCTGCAGTAAAAGAAGGAATTTGATTCCTTAATAACCTCATTCACAACATGACAGACAGTAAGAGGGCACTCATTATTAAGTCATTTAAACTGAAACTTCACAGAGACATACCAATCCAGACATTTCCTCCAGATGACATTTCCATATGCCATGCTATTATTAAAAGAGCATTAGACACATATGGGATATAACATGAGAAGGTCCCTTGTTTCCTTTTAGAAACTCTCGATCTTCTCCAAAGACAAAACCATTACCTACCAATGCTACCCAGGACTCGGCAGCAGAGAAAGAATGTTTCAAGGAGGAAACCTCTTTTAAAGGTGTTACCCCAAGAGTAGAGTAAAAGTATAGACAATCTCCAGAAGAACCAACATATATTAAGGTCCGTCCTGTACATGGCTAATAATAGCAACAGCAGAGGAAAAAGGAAGTCTGCGACCTACACCAAACAGGGAGAGCAAAACATGTGATGCTTTACCCAAGAAATTGGAAGGCAGCAGCGAATTAATAGAGATTAGCAAGCTGTAAAATGCAGCTCTAAAAATGGCCAACAGAATGCATGGAAATTGAAGGGCTAATCCAGCACCTCCTACAATAGTTTGAAAAAAGTAATAGAATCCTAAAAAGCCTATATTCCTCTCTTGAAGCAGCAGATATGGTCAGCAGACAACTATGCATGGGCTGGTGTTGAACATATGTGCATGGCTACAGATTTCTGGATTCATGTCAAAGGTGCAGGCAGACCTTATTGTTAATCCTTTTAACAGATGAGACCTGTTCGTAAACAGTGTGGATGAATCTGTAAATGGTGGTGATGCATTGCATAATTTTGGGTTTATACTCAACCACTTACACTCTACCTGTGTTCGGCACCCAAAGAAAAACCTTTACCTACTCAGAATCTTTCTGGACCCAACTACTGAATAAGCTGAATAATACTAAGCAAGTGAATCTAGAAAAGTCTTGAATTTCAAGGTAACTTGCTACAGGTAACTAAGTGTTTTTTCATAGTTTATGCTTAGTCAAACTGGATGTTCAGAATGTTACATCTGGATTAAATAACATCGTTTATCAGAGTTTGTCCTTACTGCATATTCTTATATTACCTACACAATACAGGGTTCCAGTCTTCATTAGTTGAATTAAATAAACATAATTAATATTCAGCCTCTGGTTCTGCTTTGCAGTTTTTTTTCTTGCTAACTGTTTTTTTATTATTCTTTCCAAGGATGAAATTAGAGTAAAACTAGTTCTACTGTGTAAATGTTATGTAGAAGAACAGAGAAGTTCAAGAGCGTTCTTGATATTGTATAAGAAATGTGGATCTAAGGAAACACTTTTACTGTAGATGAACGTTCAACCCCCTGGTTCTGCCTGTTTCTTATGTTAATTTATAAAAAATTACAATAATTAGAATTGATTTACAAATGTGTGAAAAACTAAAAAATCCCTTCCTCTATTTCACTACCAATAAATCCAGCATTGACTTATTCACATGCATAAATTATTCAGTGGGAACACTGCATGCTGCAGGTTTTTGACTGTCAACCAACTCTTGGGATCTTTCTGGATCTTCTCTGCAAAACCACTTATTCTTTTCATACATCTTTTACTGGTTTGCCTAATTCCATGTGTAAAACATAAAGTCAAAGTTGAGCAATGAACCACAATATAAATGAAGAGCAGGGCTCATAATTTGCAGGCTTTCTTTTGGGAGATGAATGCATCACATTAAAATGCAAATGTGCCAACATAAACCATATCAATACATACATTTGGTTTAATAAATGATAAAACAAAATAAAACATTTTTGGGAAAATTGGTAGCTTATTAGTGGTAAATTGTGAACCAACAACTTCCTTTAGACACGAATTAGATTAGGCATATCTACAGTGTGTGAAACCAATTGAATGTCAGAGTGGCATTGTAAGGAGGACACACACATACGTGATTGAGCTAATCATTCATGATCATGATTTGTACATGTAAATTCAGTAAATATCCAGGTTCAAGACTGACAGAGCTCCCTATAGAACTGTGACGATTCTGATCTTTTTGCACAATTTCTCTGATTGCCCTTGTAGTATAGGTGCTTTGACCATGTCACAGCTGTTGGGCATCAGCATACCACACAAACTCGAATTCTGAATCATTAGATGTCTATTTTTGCAAACAATTTGCAGACCTGTAATCCATCTTTATTAATTTAAACACCTTCGAGATGTATTTACAAATGGCTTGAAGATATAGGAGGCTATATCCCACCTGGTATCTTTAGATATGGGAGTAAACCAGCTTAAAGTTGTTCAGTCTCTAGTCAAACATACTTCAAAAGTAGTATTTGTTTAGACTCACTCCATGAAAGTTGTGGGTCTGCACATGCCTGGTCTTTGACTACTGACTATAATACCACCACATGCATATTTTTCTTGTCACATGTATTCTGTACATTTTGACTGGTATCCTGTGCAGTGATGAAATGGCAGCTGCGGTAAAGGAGTCCTTCATGTCCTTTCATCACAGGACATTACACCAGGTTCTAGTATGCAATGGATGAAAAATGTTAAACAATACGGGTATCGTGTTTGGTTGAATACGGTTAGGACTGAAAGTAGCCAATCCATGTCCCCTGCCTGCTGCTGTGAGAAACCATAAAAATGACTACTAACAAGCTATGAGGTCTGCTCTGGGTGCTTTCTATCCTGCAAGGCCGTTCTTTCTCATTAAGAAAGCGTAGAGGAGTTGCATGAGATGACGAAAGGCAACAGAATTTCCTATGTGGCTGTAGAGATTCCATTGTACTCTGCGACTAGAAGAGTGATAGATACACTTATTAATACGTGTTCTGCACAATGTCCACACCTGTAAATAATATGTCTTTGATTAGAAGACTAGCACTGTGCTTGCAAACAGCCTTATTACTTATATAGGCTGCATTGCAGATCAATGATCTGCTTTTTCTTTCAATTACAAGCACAGATTTATGGCACGTTTAGAAGAGCACGGCACCTCTTGCACATTAAGTTTGTTTGGTAGACTGGTATGTTCCCTTTACAACCTACCCAGCATCCTAGATGTTATGCCTTTAAGTTGAGTCTCATTTCAGTTTACAATTTGGGATATTCTTTTTCTTTGCCAAAAACCCGTAATTACCCACAATAGTTTTTTCAGTGGTGAAACTCTTTGCATTAAGGTTTCGGCCACACCATCATTGTGGCCCTGAGAAATGAATAAGGACAGTTAACACCGTCTATTTACTGATGTGATTGGCTTGACCCATCAAAAAGCGTAGCATTCATGTACTGATTAGTTTTATCAGCTTCGTTATAAGTTCATAAATAGTGTGAATCAAACTGGGGATGGTAAGTGTGTTTAGCTGACTTTGATTGGGAGATGTGGGGGGCAGTGCCTGAAGTGCTTTCTGTCCACATCTTTTCACCTCATGTTATGCCTTCAATTGTTTTCCTTGGCCCCATGTTTGTATGTTGATCAATTAAAAGCGGTCACTTGCTTCGGTTGGGGGAATGACAGTACATGCTCTATACCTCTAACAGCATTAAAGCTCAGCATGCTTGTCTCTGTATAATGTTACGCCCTAGTCTCCTGGATCCTTTGCAATGTATGTTTTTTTGCCTTGCACCCATTCACCTTTCTTTTGACATTGTCACTTAGCGCATATCTTTTCTCCAGTAAAGTCTTTTTTCCGCCTTCTATTCCCTTCACCAGGTATCCCTCCTTCTTTTGTCTTTTATAGTTCACTCCTTTTTTTAGATTGACTTTTTAGTAATTGTCCCATTACAATCTTTGTCACTTCTCGCACATTTTCTTTTTTTTTTTTTTTTTTTGCTCACAGCAATCTACAGACCCACAGTTGTCTCCAGGAAACTCCACTCCTCAATCCGTGGCCAAGAAGTTCTCCTGTAAGATCTGTAGTGCTACTTTCACAGGACGAGCAGAGATGGAGAGCCATAAGAGAGCGCATGTTGGGCCTAGTACATTTAAGTGCTCAGACTGCGTGTTTACAGCTACATCTTGGCCAGACGTCAAGGTCAGTACAGGTTCTCTCTGGGTAACACAAGATATGTGCCTAGGTACTAGGTGAATTGGTTAGTGCTCAATGTGATCATGGCCACAGACAAGATTGTTAATTTCACAGACGATACAGACCGCCCACTGCCATGAAAACCAATTGCATGATATATTATTTAATTAAAAAAAAAATTCAATTCTAAATAGCCTTGGAGTTAGTCTTGTTGGGGCTTCTTTTATCTGGATTATTATCTTCCACTCTAAAGAAATTACCTTTCCTAATCTCCTTTTACATTCCATTTTTTATATATCTCCCATCCTCCATTTCTTACTCTGCCTATTCCTAAATCTGCTCTCCTATGACTTCCATTTCATACTGTCCTCCATCTTCCGCTTGCATGTGGATTCTTATTTCTGTCTCTGCTTATTTGAGGGTATCTCTTTTTCTGATGGCCCGAATCTGTCTCTGTATGTATTCTTACTCTCTCCTCTTTCAGCCGTCTTGTCTCACCTCTTACTGTTATTTTCTCTTCACTTATTTTTGCGTATTGTGGAATCCTTTCACTACTGACTTCTGTCTCTCTCCCTCAGGTTCACTTATCCCTGCATGCTGATCTTCGTCCTCATACATGTCCACATTGCAGTTTCGCATCCAAGAACAAGAAGGACCTAAGGAGACACATGCTGACCCACACAAATGAGAAACCCTTTGTGTGCCAGATCTGTGGACAGAGGTTGGTCTGTGCGGAATGGAATTGGCCGACCCTTGATTGTGGGAAAGGGTAGGACCGAAATAGATGGTGTGGTGTGGTGTGTAAGCATAGGTGAGTTTATAGGCAAAGGAAGGCTGAGATCGCAAGAGGCAAGAAAGGTTAGGTAAATAATTAGAAAATAGCAAGGCACAGAAGGTAGTTCATAGGTTGAGGTGAATGCATGACATTTGTGCTGATTAAGGTTAAGGGGAATTGGTGTTGTTTAGGAGAAGGACTTGAGTGCATATTTATTGGATTAGATGGCTGAGCTGAGTTTTGTTTTTAGGGACATTCTGGAGGGGGTTTATACGATATGGAGGATGTGGCCTGAGGTTGATTTACGGGTGGGGTTTAATGAATAAGTGATTTATTGTGGACGAGGGATGAACGTCTCTGAGCTCAGCGAAATAGGAGGGATGTGCAGTGGTCACTTTCTAAGGTAAAAATGAATCTGACGTTGTGTACTGTTTCTGTAAATAAAATCCAGTACTCCAATCACTTCTGGTTTCTCAGAGTGAGGCTCTGTACTTCTTTTAATGTATCTGAGTTAACCTTAAGTTGAGTATATTTTAGACTTCAATATGTTTCTTATTTTATAATGTATTGAATTTGGCTTATCTCTGCTAGAGTTTACTCAGTGTGTGTATCTCATCTGTTTGAGAATTGGGATTGAGCTTTATTTTTTTAACTGTGTGCATGTGACGTTGCCCTTATTTGTCTTCTGCTGTTATTAATAATGTGCGGCTTAGCCTGTATGCTGGTTCTCATTTGGCATTCTTGTTATGCAATGTTTTTGACATGTTTGGATTTTGTGAGTGAGGCTCTATGATGTTGTCGACCTGTTTACAAGAAAACTTAAATTTTGAGAATTGTATCCTGTTTTCTTTAGTGAGAAAAGTCCACCCAATTGTGTTTCACAGGGGTTAAGTTTTGCATTCAATCTGAGCTTGAGTGAAGAGAAATTGTTATTTTATGTCTTTGGCTGCTTAGTTTAGCAGCAGGCCTTGCTGCTTCTTTCTGCAATTAAAATCCTCTCCTGTCTTTAGATTTTACATGTAAGCAAGCATCTGTCCTTGTAATCCATTGTGAGAGCCAACCCTTCTCTTTCTTCTACACCATCTCAACAAATTAAACAAATATTTGAATATATCTCCTCCCAACCGGGTCAATGCCCAACCTGTTAAAATATGAAGTTGATTTCCTGGTACTGAAGACACCCATAGTAGACCTTAAGATGCAAGTAAATGACCACATGATGGACTTCCTCTTGTTCGCCAGCAAAATTCTGGAAAGTGAGTACCCAGTAGCTAGGAGGCAACAAGTACCACTCTATGCACAACTCACTTAAAAAATGCAAGGAACAGCCTTTGCCACTATCAAACAACACCTTCTTGGTACCCTTTATCATGCCCAGTAAGCTGTCTTGATACTCTTTGATCGTTCTGAAGTCTACAACATGGTAGACTATGCCATTCTACTCAAAATGTTTGGAGTGGTAAGGATATCGAATTTGCCCCTACTGGGGATTTGATCCTACTTTCAGAGCCACAAATTTGAGATTGTTAATTTCATCCTTCGATAGAGTGTAATGCAGAATATCGGAGGGGTCCACATCTCATCTTTATTGTTCAGTATTTACATTTGTCATTTTCACCTGAAAGACCCACCCTATCAAACTTTGCATTTTAATGTAGTTTAATTTTGATTACGGATTATGGTTAAATTACCATTAATATTTTAAAACAATAACAATGAGACTGATACACAAATCCAAAATACAATTTAGATAAACAAGCTAGGCATACAAGTTCCCTGTGGTTATCCATATGGTAGAGTACTTTGTGCTTTTGATGACCTCTGCAGTGGTCGGAGTCCTTCTCATCACCCTTATTTCCACCATTGGACACTGCACTGGTATTGTCCATCCCTCTACTGACAGTCACAGCTCCTGTGCAAGTCGAGCCTAACTCCATGTAGGTTGAAGAAGTTGAGGAGGTTGGAGAAAAATAGCTGGTAGAGTACACACCAGAGGATTAATGGTGTACCACATTGCTACGGCAGACGGCATAAAGGCTCTAAAAGATTCAACTTGCCATTCTTACCTAAGGAACAGAATGGTTCTTTTTTTGACATCTGTGTGACAATCACAAATCAGTCAAAGCAACCCCCAAAGTGGGAAGAATGGAAGAGGCTCATGCAAACTCCTGCAATCATTCCTTCTAGGGTTCCCTGCCTCTAAAAGAAATAAAATGCTCTGGAGAATACCGCTGTTTGGCTCACGGGGAACCGAAACGTGTACTCAGTCATGTCAGTGGCAGCTCAACAATACACGTGCAATTCAAACATGTCTCTATAATGCCACATTAAGTCATGATGCACAGAAGATGGACACATTCAGAAGGTGGGTCAGTAACATTGTCTCAACTTCTATTAAAGCAGTAAACCTTGGTGTTACTGAACGGCTATCATAGTCAGATGCATGGGTGTAGACTGCCCCCTAATTCAGCCTCATACTGGATGACAAACCAGAAAGCAGTGGCCATTCTGCAACAATTGAAGCTTAGTAACATGTTCCTGAATGTGGTGTGTAGTGACATTTGCCAGCTGCCAGGAGTGGCAATTTTGCTGCACCAGTTTTGACTACTGAGCACATTCATTAGTTGCTGAGGTGCAGAAGGAGCTACGGGATATGCCCATCAATGGGGAAGCACTTTTTGGTGGCCATGTTGATGACGCACTGCAGCATACCAAGACTTCAAACATAGCTAGGTCCATAGGTGTCCTTCAGTATCACTGCCAAGAGCACTTTTGTTGCAGAAAGGTTTGGAGTTATCAACTCTTTTACAAAGATTACCAACTCTATCAATACCAACACCCACAACAGTCCTTGTAACACACAACTCATGATTCTCAGAATAACTTCAGATCTCTGTAGAAATACTCCTATTCCAGACAGCCTTATAGACGTAGAAAAGGGGTCCCATTCCACCTTGCTATTCTAGATGAAGAGAGCCTGAATCCTTCCATGCTCCAGGCACCATTTCCCTGTCCGCCCCTTGCAGCACCATGTGTGGATACGGAGGATGGGTATTAAAGTAGAGGTATTTTAGGCTTGCGTACAAAAGTAGCAATTGATCTCCTGAGGCTGGAAGGTTGTAGATTTTAGGTTTGTTTAGGATTTGTTGAGAGACCTTCTTGGATGCTACTGCAGACAGAGAGCCATCAACAGCCCTGCCTCCTTCAGCTCTTAATCCTCTGTAGGCTGGGAAAAGAGCCGTAGGAATTTACCCTCAGATTACAACAAAACATGAAATTTGTTCCAAGGTTTTGTTTCTTGTCACGAAAAGGTAGCAAAAAAGGTGCTCATGCTAGATTTACATCAGAAAAATAAATGTCACCAAAAGTAGTTGGTTTGCAAAGTTACTCTTCTGAAAGACTTCCGTTTGCACCAAAAAGGGATGTTCATGACATGACTGAATTTATACTCAATGCCTAATCATAACCCTGACGATTCTAGGCACCTCATGTTATGACGTCTAAGGTGGCCAGCTGCCTTTACCAGTTCAGCGGTTTAACCTTTGGTCTGAAGCCTGCTTCAAGAATCTTTGTAAAGTTCCCAGCACTATAACAGCTTTTCTTTATATGCCTTTTCATCCATCACTGAATGAAATATCACTTCTTCAGTTTGAAAGCATCTAACACAAACGTCTTTATTCTGGTAGGAAGAGCAGATGATGCGGTTGTTTAACTGGCCCACAAGTCTGAGGGCTGCTTCTATTCCAATGCAGAAAACAGAGGGCCTGGAAGTCTTATTCCACACCAATCTCCTTTTTATATTTAACCTTCATGTGGTGGTCAAGGGTACCAGCTTTCAGCTGGCCATAATCCACCTCTAAGTATTTTCCAGCCCCTCTAATCCAGTCATTTAAGGGATTTACACTGATCCTTGGGACCACCTGCTCGGACACCAGTAACTGCAGTGTATGCCATCCAACCCAGAGAGTTCATCAACAGACTGCAGAGGGAACCATTGTGATCAATCTCTCACCTGATTCTGCACAGATGCTGCAAGATGGAAGCTCTGGTGGGCCCAATATGAACCCAGTCCTAAAGGCTGAATCCAGCTACCTCTGAATCGGGAAACTGCTGAAAACTGACCTTTTCAAATTGCCTTTCAACTCATCAATTTGTAGGCAAGTAGAGAAAATGTGGAGTGTCAGATGATGGGCACAGGCATTGCATTCAGCTGAATTCTAACCCCCCATGAGCACTTACTCTCACTTCTGTTGGTGCTGTATGGGGCTGTACAGACAATAAATAAATATATGTTTGTAAGAGCTGTTTAGTTCTTTTGTTTACTCCGTGTCTGTGAGTGCTCCATCCTTCCTTCCCACCTGCAGATGTCTGTAGGCGAGATTCAACTTTACTGTCCCTTTTCATATTTGTAAGTGAGGATCTGTTCTTGTCTCTTCTCCTGATTACTGAGACGCTAGGTAATGTGGTTTTGTGACATCTAACTCTTATCTCTTTCCTTCAGGTGTTTGTGAGCATTAATCATTTTGTCTCTTCTACTCAGTGGAGTTATTGGTGTGTATCTTTTCTTCAGTGCTTACTTTTTTGCCTGGGGCGGCAGACAATGGGCACCAGTACTCATTTTGGGGATTTGGACTTATTTTTCATCAATAGACCTTGACCCAGAGAAAGAGAAGTGAGACAAAGTAGGTAGAGAAAGATGAAAAACAGAGACAGAGAGAAAGCAAAAATGGAACAGAACCTGCAATAGTGAGATGAAGAGTCAAGAAGTGTAGAGTCATGGAAGAAGGTGGCACTAGGTGGAATCAAGACTATGTAGCCTCGGTATTGGGCAACCAGGCACTTAGCAGGATCCTTCACATGCTCTTAATGAAAGATCTGTCCCCTGCACTTGTATTACAAATAAAATAGCACTCTTCTCCCACATTTTAAATGTTTCTTCATCTTCTCCAGTTAGTTGTCAGACTCCGTTCTTCACTGTCATTTTCTGATGTCTGCAAGAAAGGCAGAACACTTCTTTTCTTTCTCCTGTCATCACATAAGACTCCTGTATTATTCTTGATATCCCAATGTTATGATGTGGGGCTCAGTGTTGTACTGTTTGTCCTTCAGATTTAACCGAAATGGGCACCTCAAGTTCCACATTGAACGGCTTCACAGCTTTGAAGGGAAAAAAACTTTGCGCCAATCTGAAACAACCCAGCAGCTCCCCCAGCACAGTGATGAGGAAGTACTCTCTGCTGCACAAAGTAAGAGGAATAGGCATGTCTTGCTTTTTGCTGACTAAGCATACTAGTTGATCCATGAATTATTCTAAGCAACAGCCTCTAGTTTTTTTTTTATAAAAGAAGGTGGAGAGAGGCGAGTGCTAAATGTCAGTAAGGCTGGGAAGGTGCTGCTTTTATATTGGGTATACTTCTATCTACTATGTTGTAAATGCTTTTGCGTGTCGTGGGATTTGTTTGGCACACTATTTTAACTGAACCATTTATAGGTGTCTGCGTACATAAATTGCTAGCTCAAAAAAATCAGACTAGAAAAAGATGTGTTAGAATATTGGATAGAAGTCTACCAGTTTGTTTCTTGAGTGTCCAATGGTAAGAGTTCTTCCACCAGAAGCATCTTTAAACTGTTTAGAGTATCTCATGGCATCAAGCACTAGATTCCTGTAACACTCTGTCAGATTTAGGTGCCCAGCTATTGCTTGGCCTGAATTAACATTTTCAGCCGGTATCCCCAGAACTCAATCCAACTATTATGCGATATTCTCCAGAGAATGAGGAATTGTTTGCAGTCCTGGCTTTACTGGGTCAGCACAGCATACACCTCCTTATTCTAGGCCAAATAACAGGCCCTTTTCCTCTCCAATTTACCACCTGCTCGTTTTAGGTGGTGGTTAATGAGAGTGGGGGATTACTGTGGTACAATGATACGAGATTGAGGAGGTAGTCTGAGTGAAGGAGAGACTCTTTCGCAGATATATTATACCCTATGTTTTAATAGAAGTCAGGCAGATAACCAGCTATGCAGCTTAGTACGTTTTGTTTCTTTCATTTTTGTTTCACCAGAGTATTTTTTTTAAAGATTTGACAGGTTGACTTGAAAAGACTGCGCTCCTAGCTTCTTAACTCTACAGACTTAAAATATAGCTGAGCTGTACTATGTTAAACGGGATTCCTTAGGTCACAACAGGAGAACTGCAGGAGTTCTTCCTCCAGTATAAGCAGCAAGAACAAGTCTTCTTTCTAGAGGAAGACAAACCCTCATCTGGGACATCATTCAGAGGCTTTGAGTTTGTAGCTCCTTCATCAAGAAGTGTGAAATCTGCCATGTCTCGGCAGCAATATTCTTGGTTGCAGGTTTTAGGCTTGAGTCAATCAAAAGTCACAAGCATGACATTTGATGGACCACTGTCTTTGGCAATGATCTTTACTCTGCTTTCTATGCCCGTATGATTAAATGGTGATATTTAAGGGTGAAAAACACAATGTAAAACCACCAGTTATGGAAAAAGGCCAGTTCTCAGTGCACAATATTAGTATAAGGACACAGAATAACAGATTATAAACGCTTCTGTGGCAGAACACTACAGGCACAACATCAAATCTGACTTTTGGAAGAATTAAAATTCTTCCAGAGGGGGCAACCTAGACAAATTACTCTTTGAGAGATCATTTTTGAAATACCACTTCAATACGCTACTTCCAAGAGACCTCAATGATGGGAATGATTTGCAGTGGTTTAAAATAAATTGTACTCATATTGCTTCCAGTGTTGAACTTTTGATTTGGATGCCTTTAAAGCGTGTTGATGCAATGTTACTGATTTACTTTACCTCTACCTATTACCATTGCCATTGTCATAATGGGATTTGGACATTATCTCGTTATGTGAATGTGTTATTAACCAATATATGCATTATTTGCATTTCCCCCCCTTTGACAGATTGCATATTGTTTAAGTGAAATTACTTGACTTCAAGACTCAGTTTGCTTTTAGTGGTGTGCAATTCATCTATGTCACTTTGTGAGTTACTTTAGGATCCAGAAGATGTGCATGTTCATTCCTTATTACATACACTTACATTTTCTCTCTTCCTATGTAATCACTTAACGTACAGTACACATTTTTCTTTAATTGTTTTGAGACCTTAACAAATTAATTTACTGTTTTCCCTGAAATCTTGGGTCTTAAAACAAAACACAGGTATTCCTCCTTTTGATCCATGTCCATTCAAGACTTTTTTTGAATTTCTGTATAGCAACATGGTTTTTAAGATTTAACTTCTAGTATGCAGTTTTCATACCATTTACTTTACAAAAATACAAGTATCCGCCACCAGTCCTTTATGATCTTCAGTAATGCTTGGAGAATGTGCCAGAGCTATTCAGTGCAGGCTGTTCTTACCAGGGGTAGCTCCTCCGTTAGGGCGGATGAGCGTTGCCCCGCCTCACGGCAGCAGATGCAAAACCTTTACAAGAAAATTATAATAAACTGTGTTTATTACCGTTTTCTTGTAAAGGGGGTGGGCCCACGGGGTTATGAGCAGCGAGAGGGAGTGAAAATACACATGCACTGTGTGCTCTCTCCAGCCTAGCCCGGATCTGTGTTGCATGGCTGGAAAGAGCAGTAAAAGCCTCCCAGTCTGCCTGGGAGCACCCTGGCCGGGCGCTCACAGCCAAACCTAATTCTGCTCTGAGCAGCGTCAGGATTGGCCGCAGGCAGGCTGGGAGCCTGTGCTTGCCTGCAGCAGAGGAGACAGAGGAGCAGACCACCGTGTAGGTAAGTGTTTTTTTTTTAAATTGTTATATTATTTTAATATTTATTAATTACCTGCGTGCCGCCCCGACTCCTTCCGCGAGCTGTGACTGTCCACACCCCATGTTCAAGACCGAGGCATAGCAAGAATTATTGAAATCAACATGTTAGGTACTTTGTTTTTTTGTTCTCTCGTCACACCTCTTGCATACTTTCTTCGTCACCAGTATGCCACGAAACATACTGTAAACGTTTAAGGTTATCCTAGATTCCACATTCTATGGAAAGTGGCAGTCACATGACCGCTGGAACTTTATGTGCAAGATGTCGAGAGATAAGTTTACTCTTTATTCTTAAATCATGCTCACATCCAAGTTTATCTTCATTCAAGACTTCACAATGTCGACAATTAAATACTTTTGACATCTACTAAGAATTATTTTGGTGACTTTTGCACAGTTTATAGCAGCGTGAGAAACTTGTCCGAGTTTATTAGAATTGAAATGAATTTTGAATTTGACTTTCAGCGCCAGGATACCCTCCCAAATGATAGTGCGTTCTACAAACCTCCATAACATAGCATAACAATTAAACTTTCGTTTTTGCTATTACCATTATATGCTGTTTGACTGGAACTGACAAATATGATAGAAGAATTTATCTTAATGTTTTTGAGTTTAACACTTCACTATATGTGTTGTTGTCCATGCTACTTTGATAAGCAGCTTGATTATAACAGGTTACGGTTCAGATTTTAATGTCCGTTTCAACAAGAGTTCATATATTAAGTAATGAAACATTGCCTTCTTTGTAATTATACAATTAAGAAGCTGTCATAACAACAAGAAATATACAGAACAACGAGAAACATGATGCACTTATTGTTGAATATGTGCCAGATGGGAGGAGAGCGTAGGGCATCTACTAGATAAAGCAACAGTGTCCTAATTCAAAGAGCTTGACTCTGCCATGCAAAAAACCAGACATACAGTCAGGTCAGTGGAGCCTAAAGTAGAATTGTTGTTGTTCATGACAGCCACATGAACATCAGGCATTATTTATGCTACTTTCAAACTCCCACCAACCTCTGGAAATAACTATACGAGGCCAAGGGGATCTGAAAATCCACATCACAGCATGAGAGCTGGAACCCTTCTTTGGTGAATGTAAAAGGGGAAGTTTAAAGTGTTTTCCTGGAATGGGAGGAAACATAATGGACCAGTTATAAATAATCAAACGTTAACACAGTAACAATTTCCAAAACACCCCTTGCAGTTACTCTAATGCTTCTAATCACCAAATGATATAATCTAAAAGTGTTAGAGCAGTATATGAAAGCCTTCTTTTCTAACTTTCTAACAGGTATTTCAAAAGTTAGCCTCCAAACTACTGGTTCTAAGTGGTTTACCTCTTTTATTTCCTCCTGACAAAAAGATGTATCCTATCTTGACTTTCACGAGAGATTCCACAAATAAATTTGAAACATTCAAGTGTCCTCGGTGCAAAAGGGGTTTCTGTCTTCTGTGATCCAACAAGATGTTTACATTCACATTCTATGTGTATCATTAAGCTCTGTTGTACTCAGCAAAAAAGAAGCTTCTTTATTGTTGGAGTCATATATCTCCAGTCAGCCGCTGATTTAAATCCAGGTTGCAAGAGCTGTACCTAGCGTAGTAATACACCTTTTATAGGTTGCGATCTTGTCCCAGAACTTCTCATGATACCAATATCATTAAAAATCACATCTGGAGCAGGACAGCCATTAAGACAGTCTGTGGGAAGTTCTACTGATGAAGTCTCCTGTTGAGACAACTCTAAATTGTGAACTTGTAATGGCTATAGATAAATATGTAGTAAGATTTCCTTTGTGTGAGCCCAGAGTTTATGGAAGTAACAACTATCTCAGCTCTGTGACCCATTGCACACGCAGACCACCAGCATCAAAAGCTAAATAATTGAACATAAGAAGATCTTGTGCACTAATCATGCAAAAAATAAGCTTTGTCTCACTCATCTTGACCTGGTTGCAAATGGTGATCATGAACAAGGTGTCAATAATAGCATACAAGCCCTCTGGAAGGTAATATGTACAAATCTTTCTGATATCGCAAAGGGCCTAATATGCAGATACTCTAAATTTGCAGAATTGCAGAAAAGCCATTTACGACTGTGAAAAAGCATTTTATAATGTAGAAATGCCAATTTGCGATTCAGTAACTTGATACTGAATCAAAATTTTGTTTTGCAGGCCGGTATTTGGGCGTCCATACAAATACTGAGTTCACAAGACCTCTGCCTGCTCTCAAAAAACATGAAACTTAAAAGTTTTTTTTTGTTTTTTTTTATGTATATAGTTTTCCTTCAAGGTGAACAGGCTGCGTTTTAGAAAAAAATTATATTTTAAACTAATCACAGACATGGTGGTCCACTGACCCCATCAGGTCACCATCTCTGGGACGGCTATCATTCCTAATGTGTCACAGCAGGCAACCTACCTCATTAATATTCATAAGGTAGGTCGATCTGCGACCCACAAAGAATCGCTATTTAATAGTACAAAGTTCTTATACATCAGACAATCTGGTAAGAATCACAATTTGGAAATAGCAAGCCCTAATTTTTGGACATCTAGCCCTGAGTCTGTAATATAGAAAGATTGGCGCTCTAGTTTAGCTACAGTGATGTTGCATGGTTCTCTGAGGAATCGCCTTGTTCACAAAGCACACTCCAGGAGGATAGACAAAAATAAACCTTGATGCCCTAAGCAGCTATCTTCAAAAAGTTACACAGTTCTACATATATTAGTATTTCCATCTGAGGGTAAGGCCTTTAACTTGTTTTGTTGCAAAGAAAGGCATATGACATTACTATCCAATAAAAATTCTGCATTGAGAGCAAAGCTCTATCTTAAAGAAATATTCACATGTGTCGCTACTTGGAATTGTCGCTCTTTTGGTGGTATGACTGCACATTTTTTCTATGCTCATGACTCTAGGAATCTAGAATGCTGGAGAGTGGAAAAGCTGTCCTCCTGTAGCATAAATACATATTACTTCTCCAGTAGAGTAGTGGTTGGAAGATTATAGGAACCTCAAAACCTCATTAGTACCCATACTGATGGGTGGTGATGGACATCTTCTAGGAGTCCATACAGTTTGTAGCTCAGAGAATCAGTGATCAGTCAGACTCAACTCACCATTGTGGAACTTCCAGCCCACTCAGATAAACATTACTTTCCACCCTTGCACTTGCATAATTACATACCCCATGACACGAGAGTGGGGGGAGGGGAGGGATCCACATTTTCACATGGCGTTTTCTATTTTTATGAATTATGAGCAATTAGAATTGTGAAGTTCAAGAATCTTTTGATTTCATCTAGCAGGAGAACCATTTTTTTTACAAGCAGTCAACTTGGCATATTTGTTTGAATTATATTCATTATTTACTGGGCTTACCCTTTACCTCGCAACAATGGGATAGCAAAAATATAGAGGTACTCTGCACACTCCGTATTGTTGATTTGATGAAGGTCACCTCTGGTGGAATAGTGGGAAAGTCCTTTTGAGAGAGCGTGTGTTCTGTCTGCTTTGGAAATAAGAGCCCCCTCTTAGAACTGGATTCATGTAGCATTTCTTGGCAGCCTGCAGTAAATATTGATTCTTTTTTTAGAGGAGTTGTCCTTTTTTGAGAGACCATGGCAGTCTTCTGTTTTGAAAACTGTAACCTATTTCGTTTTGCGCAGACAGACTATTTAGTTGTGCTTATTTAAGCTGCTGGTTTCCCACTGTGTGGCATTATATCATAGTGTTGACTATAGCAGGCCCCATGTCTGAAGAAGACTAAGTTCATATACTGTAACAGTTCTAAAGTATGTCCATTTTCTGCAACTTCATAACAGCCACTCCAACCTCCTTATCCTAGATTCAAACGTAAAATCAATGTGTGCCAAATACAATGAAGCCATTTTCAATACATGGGATATTTGGAGTTCGTCAACATTTTGACATACAGCTCATTTTAAATAGATAAACTACAAATATTCCAGAACTGTTCCAGGACTGGCAGTATTTTACTTATAGAATATACAACCCCCGAGAAAGAGTGCAGGTAAAAAATGTGTTCTTTGGTAGACGTTCGTACTCTAGGTCCAGAATTGTTTTCCTAGTAATATGTCCTCTTAGTGGTTGTCCATAGACTTTATTTTAGAAAGTAAGTTGTGCTACTTCTCTTTGTGAACTGTTTTATATTCTACAACAATTATTACCTCTTTATAATGCATTATTGGATATTCTCTGTTTTTCACACAAATCACTGGGTAATCTAACACACCAGCATCTTTACATGTGTAAAGTTTTAAAAACTAGTGAGCAGCCACTATATATAATTTTAGTATTGTATAATTATCCCTGCTAATTTACATTTCATTCCGCTTGCATTGCAAATTATTTCCATTTTTATTGTGACTCTTCTCTTTAACTTTTGCAGCAGGCCTACAGCCAGGTCAGCCAATGCTGTCGCCTGAGAGACAGCAACAAGCAATGGGGCACGATCATATTGTCCTGGCACAGGAACAGACAGTAGTCAGTCAGGTAAGATACGTAAAGAATGCAAGGAATTTGAGACCTACCCAGTGCGGCACCTCTAAAAAGGACACACTTAGTGTAACAGTTCTGCTCATCTCTTCAGTACACTAAGCTGTGTTTTAGAAATATGTTCCCGCTTTGTTTATCTTGCAAGTAGGGGTTTGACTTCCACCAAGAACAAAAATGGCCTTGTATGAGGGTAGACTCTTCATCATAGAAGCATTGCCATCTGTTCTTGAGGGAAGAAAGAAGCCTCCCACACACAGTCAGCATCGTCATGCCAAGTCAAGATCCATTTATTCCAAAAACATAATTCCATAAGCTGGACATTTATAAATAATGCATTTCATCGCCGTTAATAGCATACATAATTGTTACCATAGCATACAGAAAGAAATTTAAAAAAAAGAAAACTGATTAAGTACCCCAGAGTTTAGTGAGACCACACAGGACGTATTAAACAATTGACAATAAAGAACAGCTAACAGTCATCTTACAAATACACGTATTTGCATTTTTCTCGAACCTACATGCAGGTACTGGGAAATGAAGTAGGCTGTTTTATAAGATTCTCTCACATATTTGTTCTTCAAATGTATATACATTGCTTTACACGTTCTCATACTTTCTCTTAAAAACGGTGATGTTTGGAACTTTGTTCTATAATGTAATATACCAGGTAGTTGTCCCATGTATTATAAGGGTGCAAGAATCTTCTTTGTACAACTATAGCAGCTGTCTGGGCAGGTGTTCTTTACACACCAAACACCAGGCATGCTTTCAAAGGAGGCTTCCCATATACATAACACTAAATGCTACCTTTCATGCACATAACCCTGTGAACTCTTCTCTGACGAGTAGATGGGCCCTCCATCATACACACTAACTTCCCTTTCATATAGGATAGAAATCTTCAACACACAAGCACCAGCCTCCGATCTGGTGCACATAGGGGTGCCTTCCATCTTTCCTACGCATGAAAACATAGTCCATTTTTTACTTCCAAGCTCCCTTGTACTCATGTACTCAAAAAGCTGGCCTGTGTCCGGCCACGGATCCAAATTCAAGTGCCCTAAATTGGCATCTGCCTTCTAGATAAGTAGGTTAGCCAGTTCCTACTGGTCCTGTTAGAGCATGCCAGTGTAGTTGTACCGTTCCTAAATGCTCCGTAAGTGCAATGCAGTGCTCAGGGGTTGGGTGTGATAATCATACGAATGATGTCTGTACTGTTTGACCATCTTTGGTCATCCTGTGAGTAGCTGATTGTACTTCTGGACTGCCAAAGCTGTCTTTTCAATAAGCAAGTGTATAGTTGGACTGTCTTTAATTGTCCAGTAAGTGAGTGACTGTGCAGTTGGACTTTGAGTTACTAGGAGGGAAAAGCTGTCCTGTTGGCTAGTTCTAACCACACCATGAGTGACTGAGTGTTGTAAGACTTTCTCTCAATCTGGAGTGATCAGAGTGACTTTCGGTAGTGAAGCATGAAAAATCCTCATTAGTAACAACCTCCTTTCTGTACTACTGTCTCTGTCTTGTGGGTGGGTGTTTTTATCAGTGGTTTGAGATCTGTGTGACTGACTCACACAATTCTGTGACTACCTGCTATGCAGAGAGGTGGTCTCTGACCATCCTGCCAACATGACTTAAAGTTTTTGATTTGCTTTCAATTTAGGGCGAGGAGACAGCGTACATTCAGGAGTTCTTGACCTCAGATGGACAGACTGTACAGCGACTGGTGACAGCAGATAACCAGGTATATGGCAACTTTCTAACCAATTTGAGTATGTACCCATAAAAACTGTGCTCCCTCCGTTATCCCCACTTTAGGTGGAACCATTAAATTTCGACCTCACACACTACTAAGGCATTCCTAAACAAGAATTTTATCACCTCTTTTCAATAAGATAATGTCCTAACTTTATGTTCTTCTTTGACCAAGCCTAACTTCAAGAGCTGATGCATCTTCTTTATGCTTTCAAGGTGCAGTACATCATCTCCCAGGATGGAGCCCAGCATCTCATTCCACAGGAATATGTGGTAGTGCCTGAAGGACATCACATCCAGGTAAGAATAACCTCAGTGCTAAGCCCTCTTAACAGTGAAGCCTAGTCTTCCTGATGAACCCCTCAGGAAGAGCATGGACCTGCATCATTTTGCCTTGAAAGAACTTTGGATCCAAATTCAAGTTCCTTAAAGAACTCAGTTAAGAATACCCTTGGCCATATTATATAAATTAGAGCAGCTTCAGTCCTAGCTGCTCAAGTTGAGATTTGATAGAGATTATGGGCCAGATGTAGCAAAGGGTTTTGCCCACTCTGTTTCTATGGGAAAATGTGTTCGTACATATGGCCCTATACCCCTTAAATGAAAAAGAGCACTCTCTAGGCTTGCCTCCTAAATGTAAGGGTAGTTGTTGAAACAATGAAAGGCAAATGACAGTTGTACCCTAAATAATGAACATATACTTGTTTATTCAGTACACAGCATGACAGGACCCTTCTTCTTCAAAAAAGGAGTAGATACTTGACAACCATTCCAGTTCCATATCCTTGAAACTCTCACATTTAATGCGAGACATGCCTTGCATCAACTCTAAGTATTTACTTACCTCAGCATTTACCAAACTGTGGGCCAGGACACACTGGTGGGTCACAAGCCACTTTTTGGTGGGTTAAAGTCTTGGTCTACATGTAAGTAATATTTAAAATGCTTAGCCCTGTTTGCTCACTAGTGCAGAGGTGCTGATCAATGTCCCCAAATCCAGTTTTAAAGCAATCCCTTGCAAGCATTCCCAAGCAAATCTTCAGTTGAGCCTACCAAGAACACTGCCCTATACATTAGTGAAACGTAATCCAGGTAATGATAGCATGTGCACAGCGCAAGATGCACCAACTAATTCCCGGTTTGTTTTATTCTCTTCCACTCTCTTTTTCTTGGTTGCTGTCTTTCCTTCTCACTCTCACTCATTCACTTTCTCATAAATCCTCCAACCAACTGAAGTCCTGTAGCCAGACATTTGTATATATGGTGACCACCTGTACCCGGCATTAAACACCAGGAACATATAGGCAATTTATTTTCCTTTCATGGCTGGTCAGCATGCTAAACCTCCCAAAGGCTAATGACAACTCTACTTTTTAATTCTCCCCCTTTGAAGAGCCCTGGCACACCCCAGGGTTGTGCCCAGCATAGCGAGCCTCTCCTCCTGGAAAACAGGTTCTGCAACAGGTTTTCTCCCTCTAGAGGAGATGACAGCCTGCCTGCCTACACAAAGGAGCAGACAGGCAAAGGTGATTTGCTTTACTGAGGTAAAAGCCTCTTTGAAGCTGGGCCATCCGTGCTCAACACCTGGAAGTCATCCCACTGGAGGCGGTCACACCTCCTCCCTTCAGCAATTCTCTTTGTTCCCTGTTCTTGGGCACTCTCCACACTTCCTAGCAGGGGGACTGCCTGTTGTCTCTGGTGACATCTGCTGTAGACAGACAGAAAACACCACAGGATGTTTAAGCAACAAAGTAGTGACTTTCCAACACCACTTTCTAATAAACGTTACCCTAAATCCAATCTCAGCAATGCGTTAGGCTTAATGTAATGTTTAAGTACAAAAACCTGGGTTGAGTGATGATACAAAAGAGGTAATTTCCTACTTTTTTACTGTGTAGATTTTCCATACATGATGTCCAATTTAAGTTTTTATCCATTATGACTCCAAGATATGTATACTGATGTATGTGCTCAATCTTAGTTTACCCAACTAACCAGTTACATTTTTGTTTCTTGTTAAGGAATTACATTACCTTGGTTTTATTGTAATTGATCAAAATATTATTTTTTACAATGAATGCATGAGGCCATGAAAGTTGCAGTTTTAAGTTCATCTGAGTATTGGAAAGGTTAACGAGGTAATTTCCTTAAGCTAAATACGGACCCTAAACATTACCTAGATTAGTTGCGTCTCCATTTTTACAGTAATTACCGATGTTTAAAATGTAATTAAACATTATTTTTTACTGTTCTAATATATATGTTATTAGATTTATTTAGTTGAGCTGTGCATGTAGGTATTTGTGTTATAATGAGCAATGTAGTCATTCAGAAAAATAAGCTTTTGTTCCTTCTATTTTACGTGGACTGCAACTGGCCTCTTTTCAGAAAGACATTTGCTGTTGAGCTTAAATAACATTACTCTAATGTATTCTTCAAAGGCTGACACGGTATCTTGTGATCCAGCAAGAAATGAATGGAATTCACCTAATATTGATTCATTGTAGGGGAGGATTATCTGTTTGGAAGCAGAGCTCATCCAAAGACTAGTTCACAAAACAATAGACTGAAGAGAGTCTGGTTTGTCACAGACTATGGGTGTCATTACGAGTTGGCAGTCCCAATGCGGGACCGCCAAGCTCGCGGGGAGGACGTCACCACCATAGCGTTGGCCCTTCCCTGCCGGAACAGTTCTATAAGAGCACTCAGCACCCTTAAAGGAGTCGAGTGCGATCTCGTAGCACAGAGGAGGCCGACCAGCACCCTAAGAATGTGCACTGTCTCTGTTGCAGAATGTGCGCATTCCGACAGCTGGGGGGGGGGAGAGGGGTGCTGCACTGCCCACAACATGGTCATGGGCAGTGCAGGGATCCCTCTGTAGCCCCCTGCACTACTTTACCACCAGCCTTTTTATGGCTGGCTCCCGCCATGAAATGGTTGGCGGAGAGGAGGGTTGTAATCAGTATGGCGGTGCTGAGTTCAGAGCTGCCATGGCTGATTACAAGCCCGACCGACATCCTGCCATCGGGAACCATGTCCCCAGTGGGGATGACGGCCCTTTGGCGGTCCGACCATCAAAGTCATAATTAGGCGGTTGGACCATCAAAGCCGCAGTGGTCTGACGGCGAGTCTGACGGTCTGAAGACCGCCAGACTCGTCAAGAGGCCCTATGTCTTGTCTGAGAAAATTGGAAGGTCAGTTCCCTGGCTAAAAGCAGAGTTCTGACATCAGGCTTCATATTGCAGAAATTATTTTTAGCTTAACTGTATTGACAATTAATGAACTCTCAATACCAGCTCAATAGTGGTCAAATGCCCTTGCTGGTAAAGCATAGAGAAAATGATTTGAAGATACCAACAAATAAAAGGAAAGTAAAAAATAAATTTAGTTAAATTCCAAATATTTTGCAAAAGACCTATTAAAATTTCCTATCAGCATTCTTGGTGTTTAGACATAGTGACCGTAAAATACAATTTTTTTCCAAAGACCCACTCAAACAATGATTCATTATTTGCTTTCATGTGGGCACCGCTAAAGAAAATGAAATCCCTGACCTTGGGCACTTAATTTTTCCAGCTTATGAGCAAAAAGACCTTTTCAGGCAGCTCATCAAGTTATTAACGTAGGCTGCTTCTTCGGGCTTCTGGGCCAGTTTGTAACGCCTCATCGAATTTCCAGACCCTTGTGCTGGTATATGTCAGACTCCTATTGTGTCAGCAGATTTGTGGCATTGTAGCTTGGATGGTGTGTCCCTTGAGTTGCCCCATCTGGATTTCAAAAGTTTGGCTCGTTTCATCATATTCTGATAGCTGTAACTCTGGGCAGGCAAACTGTTTTTCACGATAGATCAGATCAATATCTAACTCCCTGAGTCCGCCATGCTGGGAGCTGAGCACAAGGGAAAGACCCCATGAGCCTGCATGCTAGAATATGACCTTGCGAGCCAGTTTGCTGAACTTTGGTGTTGGAAATTGGTGTTCTGTGCTCCAACTGTACAAGCAGTGCTTAATTTGTGCTTGTTGTTTCCAGTGCTGAGCACCGGCACCTATTTTTGAGGGCCAGGGCTTATTCTTCTGCCTCAAGCATTTGCTGCGAGCAAAAGACACATGAGAAAGACGGAGGAAAAGAAAAACGAAAAAGCGTCACAATGGGAGAAAGCAGAAAGCTGCAAGAGTGAGCTGAAGGGGCAGGGAGTGGCTTTATATGGATTAAAGAGGCCCGAGATGGCTTCAGGATTGCGCTGCATCAGTATTCAGTGCTCGTACATTTAATTGCAGCAGCCGCATGATTAAGAGAAGGGCTTTGGGCACCGGCACGTTTTTATTTACAAATTAAGCACTGTGTACAAGGCTGCTCTCTTGAGTCCTGACCCTTAGCTCTGTCTCTACTGGTTTGCATGGCTGCAACGTTAGATCCATGCCATTGTGATCTAATCAGAACCCTAAGGTACCTTGACGCTGTGCTGATTGTTCTAAAACTATATTCTCTTTCAGCTACAAGATGGACAGATTGCTCACATTCAGTATGAACAGGAAAGCCAGTACCTACAAGAACCACAGGTAAGTGACGTGTCTCTATAGAGAATACTACAGTTAATTGTTATTCCAAGACCAACATCAGCATATATGAACCACTCAATGCCCCCACATTTCTAATGCTTTGTGTATCGAATTTTCCTACACCAGCCTCCACAGCAATAATTCAAATTTTCACCAACCATTTCAATACTCGACATTACTTGAATTGCGTTTTCAGTGATTTATATTTTATGAAAATAAGTGAGCGATACTTTGTGTTGTTGTCACGTAATTTGCTTCTGTGTTCTGTAAAGGCGTACAGCAGGTTGAGGTTCAATTTAACATTTTTAAAACCTGCACAATCAATCTATTCACATTAGATAATTAGATAAGCATTTTAGATCCATCACATGTGAGTTCATGCGTTTCTAAATTCATAGATGTACCTTCAGAAGGAAACTGACACCAACAACTTCACAGAAAGATTAGTATGCAGTGTCCTACAACTTGGAACTTTTATGTTGTTGAAGCACAGGCCTGAAGCAGACTATTAGTGCTCCCCTGAAAGGCAGTTGAAAGTTTCTACTCTTTAGGAATTTGGTGCTGACATTTAATGGCCAAACTCCATCGGAAAACTACAATAGTGGATGAATATAGATTTGCTCACCTTATTTCTGTCAAAGGAAGGGTGAAAAATGCACTTCATTACAACCATTAATAACACTAAGGAATGACTATGCCTCTGAAAATGATTCTGTATTTATGTTGTCTGCGCTTTTTCTCTTCTCTTGCAGGTTCAGTACATGCCAGTTTCATCAGATCAACAAATTGTTACACAAGCTGAACTGGAGGCAGCAGCTCATTCTGTAGTTACAGGCAAGTTCCCCAGAACTTTATCCCTTAAATGCCACATTTCAATCTTTTAATAACACTTTTTCCTGAGTTCTCCATTACAGAATAATCCATAATGTTTTTTATGCTCAAACACTCAACATAATGATCCTGGAATAGTATACAGCCACTAACACCTGTACAAGAACCTTTTTGAGGAAGCCTCTGAAGAGCTTTCATTGCTTTCTTTTCTGAATACAAAATGTGAAAGATTGTGAACAAATAAGTAACACAGCTTAACCAAGAGAAAAACCTCAGTGCAACTTAAATTCAGCACAGTAAATATTCCAGGCTCTAAAATGTACTGCTGTCACATTGGGCATGAAGTAAATGTTTTCTACAGTACACGATTAGGTCCTTAAATAATTTATTACTACAAAGTCAGTCAGATTTTCGTACCAAATCACATCATTTGATTTGGTTCATGGTTACTTTAGAGATGTTGTGCCTACTGTGCTTTACTCCTCGGAAACAACATATCTGATAAAGGCTTCTATCCGCAGATTCCTTACCTTAGAATTATCCCCAGGCATCAGACTGAGTCCAGAAATTTTTTCATGAGCAGTACCCCTGCGTGCTGGTAGGTGGTATCGTTCAGCTCCACGTGGCCTCGTCCACGGCAGAAATGACCCCAACCTTTTCACGTCAGTTCTTTTCTTTCCGTGCCAATTAGTGCAGATCCGGAGAAGAGCTACCCCATGTCACTTTTTCACTGACTTTTTTTGGCCCATTTGTAGAAAGTTTTGAAACTTTGGGGTCATTATAACCCTGGCGGTGAGTGGAAATGTGGCGGTAGTACCGGCAACCGTCTGGCGGTACATACCGCCACATTATGAGAATGGCAGGTTGGCTGTAGCCAACGCGCCACTTCTCCACTCGGACCACCATTGCGGTATCAGCCGCCGGGCAGGAGATGTCAGTTTCATCGGCCAGCATACTACCACCGGCGGCATTATGAGCCTGCCAAACACCATGGTTTTCGTGGCGTTAGCAACACCATGAAAACCATAGCAGTAGGCCCTACCGGTGACAGGGAAATTCTTCCCTGTCACCGGTACGAGTCTCCCCTACCTCCCAACACACACCTGACACCCTTTACCCCCCTCCATCCAAAGTCCCCCCACCTCCTCTGATCCTCTAACTCACCCTCCCAATCACCATACATGCACATATCCGCAGACATGCAACATGCTTACACCCAATCACTCACACTGGCATACACGCAGTTTATGAATCTGCAAGTCATCTATACTGTTGGATATCGGAGTGCGGCAATAGCGTAGCCCCACTTAGAAAACCTGCAGGAAACTGACAAAGCAAAACACCTAAATGGTTCATGACAGACCTACAAGATTCCAGACGCTCCTGCAGGCACCTGGAACGGAAACAGAGGAGCAGGAAATCAACCAAAGACCGTATAGCCTACAAGTTCGCAGTCGCCACGCAACACCAGAACCTCAGAGCCACCAAAAAAGCTGCCATTCAATAATGCCTCAGCACCAGTGCTCACATCAGCAAGGAGCTCTTTGCCATCGTCAAAGAGATGACGAACCCCGGGACAAACACCTCATCCATCCCTCCCTCTCAAGACCTCTGCGACGACCTGGCCACCTTCTTCCACCAGAAAATCCAGGACATATACAAAGGTTTCAAGAACCAAACCCGCCCGCACCACCCACAAACAACACCATGCCGCACCACACCAGATCCTGAACTCTTGACCCCCATCACCACAGAGGATACTCAAAATCTCATGAACTCCATCCACTATGGAGCACCCTCGGATCCGTTCCCTTGTCACATCTTCAACCTGGCCAATGCCCCCATAGCACCTGAGCTCTGCCGGACTATCAACTGATCCTTAGAGACCACCACCTTCTCATCAGACTGCAAGCATGCAATATCAACCCACTAGTCAAGAAACCCACCACCGACCCCTGGGAGCTGAAAAATTACAGACCCATCTATCTGCTCCCTTTCCCAGCCAAAGTAACAAAAAAGGCCGTCAACGAGCAACTCACCGAATTCTTCGAGACTTACCAGATCCTGGACCCATCCCTATCTGGATTTAGGAGCAACCACAGCACCGAAAAACCACCGACGACATATGCGCCATACTAGACCGCAGAAACACAGCTGCATTCATCCTCCTTGACCTCTCTGCCGAATTCAACACCATCCCCCATTCCCCCCTTTGCATCAGACTCCCCGACGCTGGCATCTGCAGTGAAGCACTGGAATGGATTAGATCCTTCCTCCCTGGAAGGACACAGAGTGTCTGACTACCGCTGTTCACATCAGAACCCAAAGAAACATGCTGCAGAGTGCCCCAAGGATCATCACTCAGCCCGACGCTCAGCTACATCTGTATTGCCCCGCTTGCCAAGATCATCAAACAACATGGGCTAAACATCGTTTCCTACGCCAACAATACTCAACTGATCCTCTCCCTGTCTGACGACCCTGTAACGGCCAAGAGAAATTTCCACAATGGGATGAGAGCAGTCGCTGCCTGTATGGAAGCCAGCTGCCTCAAACTCAGCTCGGACAAGAGGGAGCTGCTAGTAATCGGCTTCACCACTCCACCTGGAATGACTCCTGGTGACCTACTGCACTGAAAAATGCTCCCACTGACCACGCTCGCAATCTGGGTATCATCCTGAACTCCTCTTTGTCCATGACCCACCAAGTCAAAGGCGTCTCGTTGTCATGTTTCCACACCCTTCAACTCCTTAGAAAGATTTTCAAGTGGATCCCGACTAGGATTCCTACTAGGAATCTCTGAATCACAATTAGGAAATCGGTATCCCTAAGGTATGAAACTCATTTAATTTCCTTTAGGGATTTCCTTGTGGATTGCAAATTGACCTACCTCACGAATGTTAATGAGGTAGGTCATTGTTTGTGACCCATCAGAAATTACAGCCATCACAGGGTTGGTGGCCTGCTGATGTCAGCAGACTCCCATGTCTGTGATTGCCTTTTAATAAAAGCAATCTTTTTTTTTATTAAGTGCAGCCTGTGTTCCTTAAAGGAAAATGGGAAGCTTTTAAAAAGAAAAAATGAACCTTTGAAGTTTCTATTTTTAATAGTAGGCAGTGGTCCTTGAGACCGCTGCTTGCTCTTAAAAAACATTGTTATTTACATTCTCAAAGAGAAGTGGGTCCCTTGGTATTTTTGTGTTTATTTGAAACCCCGCACGAGGACTGCTAAGCACTGACTATTAAAATGCACACGGACCGTATTTATCTGAAAGCAGTGCAGGGACTACACTCATGATGGGCATATGTGAGAACTGGCCAAGGCACTTTACCTTTGTGCAGCTTTCACTGTTACTGCACATTTTTAATCTTTGTGAAGGGGGGCAATGAGCACAGCTCAATATGTTTCCATCGTGTCTGTACAAGTGATTTTTCCAAAGGTCATGCCTTGAAGCTGCACCATAAGCTCCAAGCTTACTTTTGACAAAAGGCAGTAGGACACAGTCACATAACCACTCACTAGACCATAAAAATGGCATCCTTATTTACAGCACAAACTACATCCTCATTTCAAATGTGATAGCTATATCACCTGTCAAAAGCACATTGGGCCCATAACATAACATCTGTGTTTTATATATCCCACTGAGACTGGGGAGGACCTCGGACAGTCAGAAGCGAGCACTTACAGTCAAAGACTCTGGGGGTTATTACAACTTTGGAGGAGGTGTTAATCCATCCCAAAAGTGACAGATATACCACCAGCCGTATTACGAGTTCCATAGGATATAATGGACTCGTAATACGGCTGGTGCTATATCCGTCACTTTACCGTCACTTTTGGGACGGATTAACACCTCCTCCAAAGTTGTAATAACCCACTCTGTCTCAAATTTCCAAAACCAAGTGACCTGTCCAGCTCCCATGCTGTTCATTTAGAAGCCTCCAGAAGATCAAGGAAAATTGACCCATAGTTGAAGCAGCCCACTACTTACCCGGCTCTGGGAGCATCCTTGACAAAAGCATCAAGGCCAGTTCCAACCACAGCCGAGGACTCTTCAACATTGTCAGAGTTTGCCAACCCCTCAGTCGCCAAAAATACCATCACCCCTTCCTAGGAGCTCTGCAATATCCTGTTGGACGTCTTCCACCACAAGATCTCTACCATCTACAAAAACCTCATACCCCAACCCTCCACCTCTGACATCCTCAGCCTTCTCGCTCCCACAAATGAAAAAACCAACCACCTGCTCACCATCTGAGACCGGTTCACCACACAAGACACCACAACCATCATGAACTCCATCGACACAGAAGCACCCACGGACCCCTGCCCCTACCACATCTTCAATCTCAGGAGTAAAATGATCAGCATCAAGCTCACCACTATCTTTAATGCATGCCTCACTATGGCCACCTTCCCCAGAGAATGGTAACATGCAGAAGTCAACCCCCACTCAAGAAACCATCCACTGACCCCAATGAACTCAGGAATTACTGTCCCTGCTCTCTGCTCCCCTTTCCCGCCAAAGTCCTTGAAAAGGCCATCAACTGCCAACTCACAGATCACCTGGAGAACAACAATCTTCTTGACACCTATCAATCCAGATTCCGCACCAAACACAGACACCAAAAACACCCTGAGGCAGCCACAGATGACATCCGATCACTCCTTGACCATAGGAAATCAGCAGCCCTGATCCTCCTCCATCTCTCAGCAGCATTCAACATAGTATCACACCACACCCTTATCAAGATACATTGGCATTTAAGGAGACACTCTCAAATGGATTGCCTCTTTCTCACTGGAAGAAGCCAGAGAATATGCCTACCTCCCTTCACCTCGTAAACCAAGAATATCATCTGTGTTGTCCCTCAACATTCGTCATTCAGTATATTCTGTTCAACACCTACATGACCCCCTTGGCCAATGTCGTCAAAACACATGGACTAAACATCATATCCTATGCCACTGACACCCTCTTGCTATCAGAAGACCCCTCCACCACGCAGACCAACTTCTGCAGGTGCATGACGAACACCACCAACTGGATGAAAGACAACTGCCTAAAACTCAACACAGACAAGACACAAGTGCTGACCTTTTAAAAACAACACCTCCCCGTGGGCCACCTCCTGTTGACCTCCTGAACTAGGACCTTCACCCACTCTGACCGACCACACCCGCAACCTTGGCATCCTCCTTGGCAGTAAGCTCACCATGAAAAGACAGACAAGTATAGTCTTATCTGCCTACTTTCTCAATTATTGCATGCTGCGTAAGACCTTCAAATGTCTCTGCATCGACACCAGACAGACCGCCACTCAAGCCCTTGTAACCAGCCGACTGGACTCTGGCAATGTACTCTACGTAGAAATCACTGCATACCTCTTGAAGTGACTGCAGACCACACACAATTCAGTGACCAGACTCATCCTAGACCTTCCTAAGTTGACCCACATCACCCCCTACAAATCTCCACTGGCTCACCATTCGTAAGAGATGTCAGTTGATCCACACCTTCAAAGCTCTACACAACCAAGGACCAGCATACATCAGCCACCACCTGAATGTCCACCCACCCTCCTGACAATTGGGCTCTGCCTCCTCCTCCGTCGCTCACAGCCCCTGCATCTGCCACAGCAACGGTGGAGGACGCTCCTTTTCCTACCTTGCTGTAAAATCCCAGAACGACCTCCCACTTTACCTCTGGGACTCATCCTCTCTGCTGGAATTCAGGAAGGGACTCAAGACCTGGCTGTTAACTGAATACTGCCACTGCTGCTGTGTTCTCAGGACCTGGATACCCTCACATGTGATTAGCCATGCTCTACAAATGTTGTTTGATTGTTTGATTGATAGTCCGCAGTCTTTTCTATATTACACCTAGGCTTTCTGGTTTTCAGTATCTATTTGTTGTGAATTCCACTGTGAGTTTTCAGTGTGCTCCAAAGATTTCTAAAAAAAATAAAATAAAAAAAATTCAGAGGTTATCAGTGTTTATTCTTTTTTTGCTCCATAACAAATATGGGGGTATTTGTTAGTTCTTAGAAATAATTTGGCTTTTATTTCCTGCTTTCCCTCATCATTCCTGCTGTAAATGTTTCCTTTCTTCCTTCTCCTTATTCCGTTCGTTAAATTGGCTTTTACTAGTAACTTTTCATTATTTTCATTCCATCCATATCTGTCCCTTTTCCCATTTCTCAAACTCATCTTTCTGGCAGTCCTGTTCCACCCCGTGTGAATGATGTGTATGGATGGAGAAATGTTTGCACCTCATTAACATTTGCTTGTAGCAGATAGAACATTAGAGGTGGGCACTTAACACACATTCCAGCTGCTCAATCCTTCAGACAGTGACAAAGCTAAACTGAATTAAGCTTTTATACAAATGAAATGAAAAAAATATGGTGTGGCTCCTCAGTGTTCTGGTATTGCTAGCCAGGGTTAAATTGCTAAGTCTTTGTCTTGAGGTACCTTGAAAGGAATGGGCTATTAGATGTAATAATAGTGTTCTTTAATGACTGATGTGTCCCTTTTCCTGCTCGATCCGATCACAGTGGCAACGTCTGCTATAGAATACATGGGCATACTGTTAGCTATAGGGTCCTGCTGTATAAAGAAGGTGCTCACATAGCTTCAGAAATGGGTCTGTGCACCTATTTTGCTCAAATTGTGTGGTTTGCAGCACATAATAAGCAACAGAGTAGTGGTCGATCTTCCTCTTTCTGAGCTGCACTGTCAGAAGCTCGTAGAAGAATCATAGATTTTCAGGGCTAATGTATGTGCTCTAGGCAGCACATGGACTATTTCTGGGCCTGTACATGATTGCAGGAGCTATTCATGATATGGTCCTTGTTCTTCTCCTATAGACATGCTTCACAAACCATTACGATGTAAATCTGAGAACAGGAGTGTTGGATACAGTGCTTTATGGAAGAACAGTGATTTTGCAATGTCCATATGCACAGTAATCTTTGTTGCCGCCATCCTGATACCTGAATTTCCAGAACCCCTCAGTGAAGCATAAACGAATCGTGGTGCTGCATTTTGCCCTGGATATAGTTCAGTTCTTAGCCACTACACGGCAATGTGCAGTAGTCAGTAAGTTGAAGTCACATGAAGTGAGTGATGTCCATCACAAACATGATTGAAATCCCATCCACCTTGTTAAAAGTAACACAGGATATAATGCATGCTTAAGAAGATGGCTGGGATATCATGTGTGTAGTTTGTAACAGAGTAACCAGAGCAGCCAGTTAGGCTCTAAGTGCTGCAGCATGTGAGAACGACAAGTCCATAAAACTCTAAATAAGGCCTTTAGTGCTGCCCGACCTCATGCCACTGTAATAAGCAACTCACACCTTGGAGCTGCTTCTCACAGTTGCCCATCCTAGCAATCAGCAACACTGCTCTTGGGAGTGATTGTCACAGACAAGCAAAACTAGTTCCCCAGTGTTCTCACTCCATTTTTGGAGTGCTAAATTTGAGCAGGTGTTTGCCAGGACGCAGCACTATGACTCATTCTAATCCACTGGGGCCTGGTTAAAGAACTTGCATTTGTGTACTCTGCAGTAGCCAGTCAGCTGTAGATGTTGCATTATGAATATAGTTCTAGTAAGAAATTAGTTTTTAGCTTACCACAAAACCTGTCTATTGAGGCAGATGATTTATCTTCACCAGTTGGTGGCATGGCAATTCGATTGAACCTTTGCAGACTCGGAAACTTGTCCAAGTTTGTAGTGTGCTATACACCAGCAGAATACGGCCTGAACAATTGCATAGTAAATGGATTATTTAGCAGCAATATCAGCAAGAACCTTATCTCCCCAATAATGACCTTTATTCATACTGCCTCTAGTGGTGCTTTCTAAAGTGCCTACATAATTAATTTCTTCTGAAACCATTCATGTTGCCCTCATGGGAACTTAACAGTCTTCATGTTTTTGATGGGTTCCCCCTCTGACCCATGCACTTTTGCCACCTAAATGTGCTTTCCTGAAAGGTTCTCTTTTTGGTGGCTCACTTCAGCCCAAGTGGGTGAGCTTCAACCCCTTTGACTTGTAAAGACAGGGTCATTCTACAGTTTAAACCCTCAGTTTGGCCAGAGGTAGTAAGAGTTTCATGTCACCGGACATCACTTCACATGCCTTTCCTTCCTCTCACCCTCTGAAAGAAGAAGAGAGGCTACACTTCTTCGACCTTAGAAGGGCTTTTAGCTGCTATATCTACAGGACATGTCCTTCCAGAGTGCATGATGACCACTTTCCAGCTTTTAAACTGGTAGAGTAATCAGGAAACGGAACATTTAGAGGAGAATTTCTCTTTCAGTTAAACTCTGTTATGAGTAGGCAGGTACATCACATCCATAAGGTTTCAAAGCCCATTGCTCCGGCCATGGATGCTATTTTGGCTCACTTGTGGAAAGGCCCAGTACAATCCTCCTGCACTGTCACTACCTGCTCTTTGGTGCTTTCGTTCCCAAATCACTATTGCTTGGTGACAGGGGCTAGAAACGAGTTATAGTTGGGGAAAGCTGTTCTCCAGTAATCTCGCTGTAGATTTCTCAGCTTGTATTCTCGTTCCTCACCGCCCTGGGTGCTTCGAGTGATTCACATAAGGAGAAATATTCATGCACAAAACAAGTGACTTACTAAAGTAATAATATTCTAGTTGATGCATATGACCTAACCTGCAAACTTCTTAAAATGCTCCTGCCTCCTCTGACGAGGTGGTGTGAAATACTATTTTTATTTGTCATCTTTAGTCTGCAAGGGGGTGGGTTGGGTATGGACAGATCAAACGTCATGAGAATACGTAGCGCCCAACGCTATACAAATCTATTAAGATAACGTATTTGCAGAAAAAAGTGCCACTTTCACTGCTGTGCGTAACTACTACTGACGCCAGTCAATATCACCTGGCACCAATGAATTCATATTTCTAGAAAAGACTTTCCAGATCCTGGCTGGTACCCCTCACATCAGCAATCTGGGGGAGCTGACATCCATCAAAAAAACATTACAGTAAGTAAGGTGTTCTTTTCAAGAAATGTCTTAAAGTCTACCTTTTCTTGGTTTCCAAGTACGGCCACAGGTAGCTCACTCTAGTCTGGTCAACATGGGCTTCCTGTCCTAGCGCACTGAAGGTATATTCCTGTACGTAGAGTTAGCACATACATGTGTTAAACAGAATTGTCTTTAAGTCACTGGAAGCACCTTTGAAGCAATACTGCTTACACTGTGACATTCTTGAGATGCTTCAGTGGGAGGTGTGTGTTATTGCTGTGTGAAGATCCTGTGGAATTTCAATGACCTGATTTCTTTATCTGCTGTTTCTGTTTTCTCTACAGCTGCTACAGATCCTTCTGTGGGCCAGACTCAGACTGTATTTACCACAGAAGCCTCTAATCAGGTCCAGCAGCTATACCATCAGGGTATCCAGTATGATGTTGTTACGTTGGAGGAATAATAATGCAATTTGAGCCATGGGTTCTATGATGGATTACAGTTTTTTGTTGGGGATTGTGAACTTTGATAGGTATGACACAGAAATGTTACCCTACAGTTTAGCTGATAACTGATAAAGACAATCGTCCGCTTTGAGCTGAGCAAAACACATTATCTGCCTGTGACTATTAGGCTTCTGTTAAGAGGACCATATTTACATTAGTAGCCTGATGCCAAATGACTTCTGAATGCAGGTATAACAATCTACCAACCATGGGACTGCGTCTGCATGACATCATCACATGAGATAGAGTGGCTCCTTCCATCACGCTGCATCATACCTGTAACATTGCCTTCCTTAATGCCATTGTCTGTACTTTGTGTGCAGCAATTTCTGGGATTTTTGCTGTTGTTTGAAATAGAGGCAAGAGCACGACTACCTGCATTAGGTAGGGGTTCAAATCCAACAGGAAACCTTGTATGTAAATTAGATATGGGAATGTTCTGGGTGATGGAACCATCATGTCGAGTGTCAAAGAGGAATGACTTCTGGATCGGTGCATTAACATAGAGCACAATACAGGACGACTGCTACAGAACCCTGGAAATGGTTTCGAAAGCCTAGGAAAGAAAAGCCTAATGTAGGATTATTCATTGAATACTCAGGAAAATATTAAATTCACAAGGAAATATTAGGTGTGTGGGCAGTTGTTTGGTATTCCTGCAACTGTTCCAGGACACTAGACACAACATAAAGTGTTGTCTGTGGGCAGCCATATCTCGGAATTGGATGTTGATGGGATGAAAAGGATCTTCCAGCAAAATGTATAAAGAAGCACTAAGGCCTCCTGGAGCTGTTTGGGGCGTGAAGGCAATGTGAATTGTTGAACTATTGTTAGCACCTGCTGCTAATGCAGACAGTGGTGTGTCAGAGATACCATTAAGTATCAGTGTATCCTTGCAATGTTCTGAGAGGAAGGTGTATGACAGAGGAAGGACTGGACATAGTGAGGACAATGTTCACTAACAGATGTTGATTATCCTGGGTATACAAAGTTAAAGACGAAATATTTCAATGTCATGGATCAATAACAATGCTCCTTTAGGTAATGCACCACAAGCAACATCTAGTATTTAATAATGTTAATCACATTGTGTAGAAAGGTATATAACACAAGAGGTTGGCTGCTGAGACAGTCATGGAATCATCTAAGAACTGAATTGCATGTGGAATCTATGGGTGTTAGGAAAGGCCAGTACTTACGTTTTTGGATGGTGTTCGGTGTGGGGGGCAGGATAGACTAAGGCATAAATTGTTAGGTACTGATTGGGTCTTAGTAATGTTCTCATAGCAGTAACATAAACAGAGCATAGGTGGTAGTAAATTGCAGGATTTGTTGACCGCAACAGGAATTGTTGCGCCATGGATGCTTTCCTTGTGGTGAACTGACCTAGAAGGCACCAACTGCTGAGTGGATCCTGGAGAAGGTAATTCCAATTGAAGCATTGGTCACTGAGAGGTCGTCGGGGTTACCACCAGAAATGCTAGGTGCTGAGGGGTCCCAAGTACCATGGGTAGCTCTAATTGGTTAGAGGTTGGGGAAGACCAAACCAAGTATTCAGTTTTGCAAGATCCTGATACTATCATTTTAGCACAGCCAGAATAGTTGACTATAGTTTGCTTTTAAGATGCAAAGTCAAGGGCAGCCCAGTAATGGGCACCCAAATAAGGTTAAAAAGTACTCAACAAAGAGGAGTCCAATAGACATGTTACAGAGGGCAGTGAGGTACTGCACAAAGGATCACTGATCAGATTATAGATTCTAAGAATAAAATGTGACGTTTGTCATGTTAATGAGAAAAAGGAATCTGCTTATGTCGACATTGGAAAGAACATGCAAGAGTGACACCAACGCCAAGACAAGCATGTATTTATGACTAGTACAGTAATTGCATGAAGAGACTAACTGCAACGGTGTTCATTAAATGCATAGCCTAGAAGCTGCAATGAGGGATTGTTGAAGTCGGATGGAGCTGATGTAGTGGGTACACCAGTGCTGTCAGTGAATGTTTAGTGTAATCTCTAATTTCTGGTATCTTAATGCCACGCCTACTGTGAATGTATCCACGTACGTTTCAGCCTGGGTACAGATCAAAGACTTGCACTTTCATCGAAAACATGATAATTAAGGGACTGCAGTTCAAATGGAGTTTGTGATTGCAAACCCTGCAATTCCCCAAATCACTGGGTTTGCAACCGAAAAATGCCTTTAATGTACACAGTCCACTTTACGAATGGGAAGAGTTTTTCTTTCTTGTAAAAGGAGTTTTGCAATGCATACCGGATTGCAGTTTGGAAGGATGTAAAAAGGGCATTCTTTGCAAAGTGAAATTGGGCATGCAATGTTTCAGTGGTTTGCGAACACAGTTATGGTTGCAACCCATTGAACAGTTAGATACCTCTTAAGAGCCCTTCCTATTTTTATTTGGTTGTCAGTCTGTGGTCCAAGGGAGCAATGCCTACCCGCCATGTTTTTCCAAATAGAACACTTACTTTTTTTTAGAGCAGCACAGATGCCTTCTGAGATTACAAACTGCTTAAAACAAAAAAAGTTTCCATTTGGAAATTTAACCACAGGTACGGTGATCCGCTATTGGATTTTTTAAGGTTCTGGTTGAGATATGAAGAAAATTATGTTTTTTTTAGGATTTGCACGAGCCTAGTGTTACCTAACTTTGTTGCAGAGTCTGTTTGTTGATAATTTAATTTAAACACTCTGAATTCATTTTTTCTCATTCACATAATAGAAATATTTTTTATTTGATAATATGCAATGCAGTTAATCACTCTGATTCAGACACTTGCAGAACTGCGGTCATCCGTAATATGTCTACAGTTCCCCTTTAGTTGTATCGTAAAATGCATGGAGTGCTATGAAAAGAGCCAGTTGCTGAGGAATCCAGATGAGAGGCGCCCATTCAATATGCACAATTGCTTCTAGCACCTATTTTGCACCTTCCACGTTATCAAGGGCATCTCAGCTGGATACCTGTTGTGGTTCCTTAGCCTAAAATACATGAGGTGTAACCGAAACAACAATCAAGAAGATACTGAATTTTTTATATATGCAGTTGGATTCCAGATTGTATATTGAGATATTTTTTTATTACTATAGGAAGTCCAAAACCTGATTGTAACATATTTGTATGTATGTATATATTAAACCTTAATGATCTCGTGTCATTGAGCAGAGACATAATATATTTTGGGAAATTAAAAGTAAAGAAACCAATGAATGCATATTTATTTCAGAGGTTACATGTTTCTCTTAATGAATAAAAAATGAACATCTAGAGTCCAGGGGTGGTGCGGGACCTGTGGCAGATATGAGAGAGGATTACAATGTGAATGTCTCTGTCCCATACTTTAGGGAGAGTGTAACTCTCACCGGACTGTCAATGACATAACTTTCGCCGAGCCACATGCGTGATATAATGTTCGTCTGTGATTTGCCTTTTCTGTTTTTGTTCTTCATTGTACTCTAACAGCTGTTGTGGTCCAGCATCCTCCTATCACAAAGTCTACAAAAGCCTCAAGCCACTGGTGGTGATTTGTTTTCTTTTTTATTTGTTTACAAATTGCTTTCTTAGATGGTGCTAGTGACTGGGTGTGCTTTTTTGTCACCTGATGTTTTTTCCAGCAACCTCTATTGTTTTTCATGTTTCTGAAGTCTTCATAGCTATCACAGGGCCACTAATTTGCAAGGTGTGTTATACTTGTATCTTGTAAGTGGTGGTCTCAGACGTTTACATGAAGAGCAGAGGGACTGATGCCTTTAGTGTTAAGATTTTGAAGATTCCAGTGTTTCTTAATTTCATTTTGCTTATCTTCTTGTTCTATTAAATGGTTGATCTGAAAGAGACTTCTAGCTGCAGATGCCTTGCCTTTGAATTCTCCCCAGGTGTCAGACTGGATCTGGAAGATTTTTCGTGAGCAGTACCCCTAAACACTGGGAGGTGGCATCAATTTCAATCTGCGTCTGTCATCGACGTCATCCATGCTGGAAATGATGTGGTTCCTATATAGGTGCCATTCTGGTGCGCTGTCACTTCTTTTATGTACGCACCAGCCATCGCAGATACAAGAAAGAGCTACCCTTCAGTGAATTTTTAACTGGACTTTTGTGGACTTTTTGTCAAACTTTTTTGAGGTTTCTTCCTTCTGGTGTCTCCCATGTTGGCACCTTCAGCCTTAGCACCAGTGGACCTCCCCAGTGACGGTCTTGATGCCGTGGGCTCCCAGTGCCCACCGGCGACTCCATCCCCATTGTAATTTACGACTTCACCACGAAGCCGGATGGATATTGCCCAACGCAGATCCTGAGCCCTATTCTGCTGGGCTAGGCCTCATGGAAGACTTGGAGGGGTCGCTGGATCCTTTAGAATACCAGCCTTATTTGGAAGAAATGGACTGGCATGAGTACTTGGGTGAAGCCAGTGGACTGGACAAATCTGTAGGCACTGTATGCTTTCTCCCCCTACTGTGGCTACAGAGGAGGGAGCCTCTTATGCAATGGTAGTGAGGAGGGCAGATAATGTCCTGGACCTTCAGCTACCCTCGGTGGCAGTCAAAGCTAATCTCTTGACATAGGTGCTGCAACCAGGAGCTTCAAGAGCTGAACCTCTGCTGCTGTTCAGTGATGCCATCATGGCTGTCCTTTTGGGTACTTAGTCCAAACCCAGCCCAAGAGCTCCTGTGAATAGGAAGATTGCCTGCCGCCATTGCCCGGGGACCCAAGTTTTCTTAAGCAATGCCACACCCCTGAGAGCTTGATAGTCCAAGCCTCTACTTCCCATGGTGTGTTCCCTACCACTCCCCCAGATAGGGAATCCAAGAGGATTGATTCATTTGGGAAGATATTTTCTTCCCCAAGTCTGGCATTACGATCCATGAACACTGCATGCCTTTTGGACCGTTATTCCCACTCTGTGGGACACGGTTGTGCAAGTGCTGCCTCAGGTCCTCGAAGAGGTCCAGGCTGTACACTCACAGATGGTTGCAGATGGGAGAGAAAGTATCTGATCCATTGCGGACTGGACCCAACTGACTCGCTAGGCACAGTGGTTTCAACCACAGTTGACTGGAGGTGCCACATCTGGCTTTTCAGGGGATGTCCAAGCTTCCCTTATGGACATGTACTTTGATGGCACCTGTCTCTTCGGAAACAAAGCAGATTCGGAGCTTGAACGCTTGAAGGATTTGCGGGCTACAGACAAATTCTTGGGCTGCACAGCGGCCCCTTGTCTCCCCCTAATCTGTCTTTCATGGCTATGGAGGGACTTCCAACTGTGCCAATTCCCACCAACCAATCTTATTTCCACATCCTCATCCTGCCTGCCCACAGATGTTATCTTTGGTTTACGGTAGGCCATAAGTACTTTCAGTTCACTGTGCTTCCCTTTGGCCTTACCAGCTCCCCTCAGGTGTTCACCAATGTGATGGTGGTGGTTGCAGCTTGTCTGTAGAGATCAGGGGTGTCAGTCTTCCCCTATCTCATCAACTGGCTGATGAAGGTGGGCATGCCCTGTGCTGTCTTCTCCCTCCTCCATACTACGGTGAACCTCCAGCATTCCCTTGAGTTCACTGTAAATGTGACAAAATCACATCTGACTCCCTCTTAAAAGCTCCCTTTCATCAAGCTGTTCTGGACACAATGCTGTTTCGGGCTTATCCTCCAGAGCGGCAAGTCTAGGATATTCATCCTGGTTTTCTGTGAGACTGACTCTTAGTCTGTTTGGTCTCATGGCCTCCTGCATCATGCTGGTGACACATTCAAGATGGCATATGCAGGACCTACAGTGGGACCGCAACATCAGGGAAATCTCTCCAACCTGGTCCAGATCTCGGAGGGAACTATGACAGATCAGCAGTGGTGATTATCGAACTGTGATTGGGTCGGAGGCAGATCCCTTTTTCTTCCCCAACCAGATCTGAAAGTAGTGACAGATGTGTCACTCCTGGGATGGGACACCCATCTGGGAGAGGTGGAGATCAAAGGAATCTGGTGTCCGGCGGAACTCCACATCATCATGCTGGGGCTCTGTGCGATCCGACTGGCATTGAAAGCCTTTCTACCCTCAAGGAAAGATGGTGCAGGTTTTCACGGACAACACCACTGCCATGCAGTACTGCAACAAATAGGGCGGTGTGGTGATCATGGATCCTTTATCAAGTGGCTCTGTGCCTCTGGACATGGCTGGAACAGCAGGGTATATCCCTGGTGGTTCAACATCTGGCAGGCTTTCTGAATGTCAGGGCAGACAAATTCAGACCTAGCAGATCATTAATGGCTTCTCCATCCAGAGGTGGTGCAATGTCTTTTCAGGAGTGAGGAGACTCTTTTTGTCTCAAATGGAATTCAGGGCTCATGTACGTCTTTCCGCCCATACCACTCCAGCTCAGAGTTCTCAAGAAGTTCAGGATCAACTGGGTCCAAGTAATTCTTGAGGCTGCGGACGGGGCACTGAGAGTCTGGTATCCCGATCTGCTGAACATGTCCATCGATCCTACAATCAGATTGATGGTCAGGAAGATCTGTCGCAGCAGCAGGAGAAGGTTCTTCGCCCAAACCTGTTTACTCTGCCTTCTTGCATGGAGATTGAGCAGCAGCAGTTGCCAGCTTTTGATCTTCCTCCCGAAGTCTGCAACATCATCTTGGCAGCTAGGTGTACCTCCACCAAAACTGTACAAGCCTGTCATTGGAAGAAATGTGTGGCATGGTGCACAGGCAAGTCTGTTGATTTCCCCTTTCTGCCCTTCTTTCTGAGGTCCTACTGTTCATTCATTACCTTGTCCAACAGGATAGTGTTCTGAGCACTCTTAAGGGCTATTTATCTGCCATTTTTGCCTTCTTGCGGTTGCCTGATCAACCCTCTGTGTTTAAGTGTCCTATTGTACATAGGTTCCTTTAGAACTTTACTCAACTCTTCCCTCATTGCCCGTTGACTATGCCCCAATGGAATCTATATTCAGTTCTCACTTTTTTGATGTGTGCTTCTTTCAAGCCTCTTCACAACTGTCCACTCAGACTTTTCACATTGGAAACAGCCTTCCTTGTGGAAATTTCACCTACCTGCAGAGTGCGTGAGCTGCAGGTCTTATCATCTAAGCCATCCTACCTCTCTATCCTGAGAAAGTAGTATCTCGTACTAGGGCCTCTTTTCTGCCAAAAGTGGCCATGCCTTTTCATGTAGACAAATCATTCACCTTGCCTACTTTTTACACCCCCCCCCTACATCCTTCTGAGGAAGAGGAGAGACTCCACCACTTGGACCCAAAAAGAGCATTGGTGTTCTTCCCTGGTCTTACAAATGAGTTAGGGGGGACAACCAACTCTTCTTGGGGTTTGTGGGTGTGAAGAAAGGTCAGGTGGTGCAGAAGTGACCCATCTCTCATTGGGTCGTGCTCTCCATGAAGATCTGCTATGCATTAGCCAAAAAGCAAACCCCCAGGGCTTGTTAGCTCATTCTACCAGAGATAATGCTGCAACCACTCCGTTAGCACTCAGAGTTTTGGTCCTGCCAGCAACATGGAAGTCTTTGCACATGTTTACTGAACACTACTGCTTGGACAGTCAGGTCCGTAGGGATGGGCACTTTGCCCTTTCAGTCCTGCAGGCCTTTCTCATTTGAAATTGGTACGCAGACTCTCCTCAGGGGGTGGTTTTGTTTGGGAATCTATTCAAAGGCAAGGAATCTGCAGCTAAAAGTCTCTATCAGATGGACAAGTTACTTACCTTCGGTAACGCCTTACCTGGTAGAAACTATATCTCGCGGCAGATTCCCTAGCAACCCACTGGTCCCCTCCACTCTGCAAACGGATTTCTAGGGGCAAGGACTTCCTTTTTTAGGGCCCTAGTTTTGACACACCAGTGGTCAGTGAGTGTTATGACTCCGCACTTATGGCATGGAAAGACGTAAAAAAGAAACTGACGTTGGCATGCATTTGTGGCACCTACATAGAAACCGCAACGTCATTTTCCACGCAGACAACACTGACGTAGGAGGAGCCGATCAATGCCACCTACCGGCACGCAGCGGTACTGTTCATGAAAAATCTTCCAGATCCAGTCTGGTGCCTGGGGAGAATTCAAATGTAAGGAATCTGCAGCTAGAGATAGTCTCTACTCGATAAAGCTTCATCAAAGGCAAGTAACTTGTCCTTTGCTGTACACCATTAAATAAGCAATTCTCTGCTCTTGTTTATGTGGTCGTGCTACTATCGAAAATTAAAATAGCAGTGTTCAGTTTGGTACTGTAGATAAAGTCAGCCATCCTATACTGCAACCTATATAGAAAGAACCTTGGAGATCAACACTGTTTCAAGTGCCTTTTGAGGGTACAATCATAAAGTCTCCCCCCTATTAGTGCTTGCTTTATAAAGATGTTAATCCTCAGCCTCTCAGGAACTATCCACTAGTTTTTTGGCAGATACTCCCAACAGAGGTAACCTTGTTGGTCCTTTTACACTTCTTCTCATCTATTGCAGGAACCTGTAGACAGCGCTCTTAGCACCACTTTTTTTCCAGTCATACTACAAGGGCATTTCTTCAGTGCTAGAGTATGTGGCATATCATCATACCAATCCTGTCTAACAAAAAAAACAGTTTTATTCTTCCAGGTTTTTTGTACAGAAGGGACTACAACCATGCTTCAAACAAGGCCAACAGGGTATTCACCTTTAGGCTCTTAGACGTAGTTTTGAAATCCACTTAGGCATAAATTCTACACCTTTGGAGTGCAAAGAGCCATTTAAACGTTTTAGTTTCACACAAGAGACCTCTCAACTTAAATACTCAATATTTTAAATAATTGAATCATTTGACCTCAGTCATAAATAAATCCTGTTGTGAATGCCATTTAGAAAGGTTGTACAGCTGCGTAATTCATGCTGTCACCTTGTACCCTGTCTTTACCTGGCAGTCAGTTTGCTTTTCACTGATTAATCCATTTGGTGGATAAAATAATTCAAGCAAACGCTTCAAAATATAGAAGGTGAGAGGTTTGATTTTTGAGATATTTGAACTTCTTTCAGTTCCTGATGCGAGGCTTCCTTCCTTTACTACCTCGATGGAAACCACAAGCATATTTTCATTACATGTCTTCTGGACTCATTCCTGTCAGGTTATAAGTGTACAACACTGGCTTCACTGACTGCCTTCTTTATTTATCCTTCAGCATAATCAATAATAGTGTCCAAAATGAAGGCTGGAACATTGATTCCTCTAGGTCCTCTGCTCTCCGAGAAACCATCATGTAGTCTCTTCCCTTCTCCAAAGGCAATGCATATATGCAAATTCCCTTACAATGACGAAAGTTAGAGAGAAGTTGAGGTTGACTAGGTGTTCTCACTGGCTTCAACAGAAGACTCAAAAAAGGCACTAGTTTCAACAGTTAAAGCACTACCTGCGTTTGTGTGTGTAGTGGCGCTTCTTTTGGTTAATTTCTAATGTTAGAAAACATTTTTATATGTGTTTTTCCATATTATGTGTGCACAATTTTAGAAATTGATGGATTTTTAAAATTAGGTGTAAAAGTTGTTGCCAGGCTATTAAGGCCTGCATGTACCAAAAATGAATGACCCCTTGCCAACTCTTATCTGAATCGATGCTGTGGCTATAATCACAAGTACAACACTAGGGCAGCTGGCATCTTTTTAGGGCTTCCTTAGACAACAAAATGGTGCGGACGACGGAAGACTGGACCAACTTACATTTACCCTGGCACCGTGTGCGCTATTGGGAACAGCATGATGGGGGCAGCCATCACTTATCTCAGAGTCTTTTCACCCTCCTGCTTTTGAATGGAGGAATGCACGGGCTGGCTGTTCGATGTCCTGTTCGTAATTGCAAAAAGAGTGCCAGGGCAGCTGTGGCCTATCCTCTTTCACTGCCATTTTAAGTAAGTGAAGAAGACTATGGGCAGCCCTCAGCCTGGCCCTCTGCCTGTTCATAAGTGTCCTCGGCCTCCCTGGCGGACAAAATGTTGTGGACCAAAGAGGAAAAACGGACTGAAAAATAATTTTACTAGACGCAAGAGCAATCGGCAGCACATTGCGGCTTGCATGTTGTAAGAGTAAAGAAAAGTGCTTTAACAGTTCACAGCTGCCCTGGTGCTATGTTCGTAATACGCAAACACAGTACCGCACAGCTGTAGCCTGGCCAAGCCTACGGAGTCACAAGGCAGAGCAGGGTAATGAGGACCGAGGCAGCTGCCCCGCCTCGTGTTCGCTGTTGTGAACAAAAGGCCAGATGCAGCCTCCGGTCCTTATCTATAGATGGTGAAGAAGGCTTGAGATAGTTGACCCGGTGCCCTGTTCTCGATTGCCGGGGTAAGGTGTGGGTAATGGGGTTGAAAGGCCTATTGATATTTAGGTCACTCATCAGTCTGTATGACAAGGAATGGAGATACCTGCTCAAGTAGGCCAATCCAAGACCAACTCATTTTAGATTCTTGTAATGTTGGTGTGCCTGCCATGCTGCTTTTATAGTTCTCTAATGTAAAAATACATTCGTAGGTGCAGTGAGTTAAGGTGCACAGTCTTAATTGTGGATATATACAGCTGGAGAATAATCCTCCATTGTACGGTTGGTACAATTTCCCAAAGTAATGAACCCAGATATTTGATCAGAAGCTCTCATTGCAAGCTACTAATAAGTTATTCAACATATTCAAGGGTAATTGGGACATGTTGCACTATCTAGCTAAATATTATAGAATATTTCTTAAAAGCTGTGTGGTCTGAGAGCAAGATGTCATACTTTTTCTCTAGGGAATTTCGAGACAAACTCACAGAAGCCATAGCTGCAACTGGCCTATATTTAACTTTATGATTAGATCACAGACTACTAGCAAATTCTTCTGAAAAAAGAAGAGACATCTAAGAATGATTAGAGAAAAGTAGAAAAAAATTACGAAGGATAAGGACACCCTTGACAGAGGAGAAGATGAGGAGAATGACGAGCTGGCTGTATCCGTTGAGGCAAAGTGGGTCAATTTACAAACCTGTGAAGGCAACACAAAGCCCAGTACTCAATTGTGAACCGCGATTACTTTTTAAGAAGAACCACAAAACATGTTCCCGAGATGGTGCAAAATATGCAACACTTTCCTTGTCTCATTAGATCTTATTCACTGATGTGTCATGGGGTTGGGAAAAATCTATCTCAGAAGATGTCCTAGATTCAGGGGCTACATGCGACTTTATTGATATAGCATTTGTAAAGACTGTATAAGTTCTTTCTGTTCAATGATAAACCACCACCTGTTAAGGCTGTGGATGGGTCAGCATCAACCGCAGGATCCACCTGTTTCCTGTGGCACCCGATTAGGGTTAACAGATGCACCGTAATTTAAATTAACCAGAGGCATGCCTTGTATAATTATGCAAACCCTGTCCATCAGGTGGATGTGTGCCTGACACTTAGTTTTCAGTTCTTATATTGTGGTCGATGATATTCAAGGTAGGTTCCAGTATCCAGGAAAGAGTTCCTTTATAGTGAAAGTATTGTGCTTTGGTTAATTTCCTGGAGTAGTAATGCAAAGGTCAGTTTCCAGGATCTGACCGGTCTCCAGGTGTCTTAGGGAAAGGCTAGCACCAAAGCAAACATGATACATCTGCTTTAATGACAAAGGACTACTTTATAGCTGAATGGCACATTATCAGTGCCATGGAAAAACTCTGTCTCAGGAAATATTTTGGGCAAAGGACAAAGTGAGACACCAGCAACGGAACCTCATTAAACATTGAGTAGCAACTAAACAAGGAAAGCAGAAACCATGGAAAACTCTAAGACAAAATGATAAAAGGGCATCAAGTGGACAAACTGGAATGTCACATGAAGAAGCCTACCATCGTGCACAGTGATAGGCACAGTTATATTGCTCTCACGAGTTCTTATGCTGCTGCTGCCAACTAAAAAGCAGGAGTATGGCCCACCTGCCATTGTTGATAGGACAGAAATTTGACTCCATCTTGGAAGGGCAACAACACCCAGCTGCTTGAAATGTTCATGTGTATTTCATCAGTCTCTAGGTCTCTGTACATCATAAACTGTAGGAGGCCATCGCACGCTGCACTGACCCTTCAACTCCACAATGTGTAGCAAACACCACTGGAAGAGTAATGTAGCATCTGTGAACCTGCTGACGTACCCAAGCACCGATACCAAGATGGAGTCATTCCACCATAAATAAGTGCCCACATCTTCAACTTTGCTCCACTTTACATTAGTCCTGAAAACTACTTACTTCAACGGAAATGGAACTTCTATCAGTGTTGACAGGATGACGAAGACTGGAAATCGGGTAACTAGGTTGGAAGTTGTAGAAAAAGCGGAAAGGCAAGGGAAAAATAAAATGAGATTAATGGAAAAAAACTGCCTTACAGGAAAAAGAGATAAGGCTCAAGGCCAAGAAGGAGAGGTCATATGAGAAACATTCATCCTCTGCGGAAAGGACAAAAATAGTAACCAAGCATACACAACATAATATATATCTAAAGCAGATCCTCAAACAATAAAAGGAAACAAACTCCAGGTGGTCAGAGAACCAGGCTAAAGTCCAACCAGCCACATGCGAACAATAATTAGGAGGAATATCCTGGAAATCCCTTTGAGAAGGGCATAGGGATAAAAAAACATATATATATATATATATATATATATATATATAATCCCTTTTTCCACAATTCTTTATGATCTGGATGTGGGGGTCCATTATGACGACCTGCCTTATACGGTCATCCAAGACCTTTGGAGATGAACACCAGACATCACCGTCCGAGGGTGGTGCCTTATAATTTGCACTGATGGGCAGAGTATCATTCAAATTTGGTCTAATCTTGCCACCCAACGCCAAACATGTTTGCCTCTCTTTTGGAATGCTTTTGGAAACGGGGGAAACAATCATTAAAAACACAGGGGGTCATTACGACCCTGGCAGACAGCAGTATTTTGGGGACAGGTACTGTCAACAGGCTGGCAGTACCTTTCCCCAAAATATGACATTGGTGGTTTGGCTCAAGCCAAACCGCAAATGTACCACTCCGTCTGTCAGGGCGGTAACAGCCGCTGGGCTGGAGACTTCGGTCTCCAGCCAGGCGGCTGTCACAATCCCACCCATGGGTTTATTACCCCGCCTACCGCCATGGTTTTCGTGGCAACCTTACCACCACGAAACCATGGCGGTAGGCACTATCAGTGCCGGGGAACCTCCTTCCCTGGCACTGATAGGGATCTCCCCCGTCCCCCTCCCCCGAGTATTCCCCCACCTTCTCCCTCCCCCTCCGCCAGTGACATACACACACCAACACGCGCACACATACACACTCATACACACCCACATAGATACATACACACCGCAACACACACTAACATACATTGAAGCATACACGTAGACTCACAGCCATTCATTCACACACGCATTCCACACGACTCACTCCTGCATGCAAGCATACAAAAACAGACACACACACACAATGCCCACCACCCCCTCCGATGTTGGAGAACCCGACTTACCTGCTTGCAGGGGGTCCTCCTGCAGGAGATGGGATGCAGCGCTGCTGCCCTCAGTAGCGTCTGCCAGCGGAACACCGCCAGGCTGTATCATGGGTCATACTATGGTCGGCGGCATCCTCCTGGCGTGGCCACCTTACCGCTGTGCGCCACCATGACCATAGCCAGGATTCCACCAGCCTTCTGACGGAATTCCAGTTACTGTCATATTATGGTGGACGGTAGGTAGCCCAGCGACGGTCTTTTGGAGGCAGTCGTCGTGGCGGTATGTGGAATTTTCCGCCAATGTTAAAATGAGGGCCACAGTGTCATGGTAAACAGTGCACTCAGGGCAATACAAGATATACGGGGCGGTGGTCTCGGGCCTAATATGTCTGCATGCTGTATGTAAGCCAGTCTCAGTGGTAGCATTGGTTGCACTCTGGTGAGCGCTGGCCCTTCCCTCGGTTCTTTTTGTGACTATGGGTGAAAGAAAACAGAAAACTAGAAAGTATGCACAAGGCAGTATCAGGAGCAGTTTCTGTTGCTATAGGGGCAGCCACTGCAGCGGCACTGCTCTCAAGTTATGAGTGAGAAAAGATTACAAATCTGCTCTCATTCCTGTAGCATCTTTCCTAGCCTGAGGCCCTCCAATGAATGGGACACACATCAAACAATCATTAGTCGTCCTTATTTGTAACCGCAAACTCAACATTCTAAACCTGCATTTACTTCACATCACCACATTCTAACACTTATGTCACAGCTGAACAGAGTCCTTCAAGAGCCAAAAGGGTTTGGTCATTCATACTCACATGACACTACATCTTCCCCATCTGTTAAATAAAAAATTATATTTTTTTTACAAACATCTACACAATCATAGCTCTTTGATAAGGCTACTTGGCACATTGATTACTCGTCCCACTGGTGTCTTCGGAAACTGGGTATCAGCAACAGGAGTGTCCATGATCTGCACTGGCGATGTAGGCGCAACGGCAGTCTGGAGTTTTCCAATTGTCTTTTCTGAACAAGTCTCTACGTTGTCATCAGTATCTGACGAGTGATGAGCCACATGTCTGAAATATGAGGAATCTTGCGTAATAGATTTCCCAGGACTTTGGCCAGTCACCATGTGTCCTTTGCTGGTTATAACATGGAATGGCTCGGCATCCAATGGAGCATCAAACTTATGTTTCTTCTCTCAAGAGGAAGACTTATGTTGTCTTCCTCTCGTGAAGACAATGGACATGATTAAGGTCTTGACGGAGGGATTACTCCGTCACAAATGTGACGAATATCACGTTCACCTTATTACGATCTCCATACAATATTATGGGATCGTAATAAGGCGGATGGGATATCTGTAATGTTTGTGACGGAGTATTCCCCTCCGCCAAGACCTAAATCAGGCCCAATGTCTTTTGCATGTCATCTCTTGACTGCATACGCCTTCATTTTCTTTATATGATGCAAGTCTTTAGTACTGGTTTCTTCTTCAGTTTTCAATCTTCTTTTGGTCAATTGAGGTAACGTGGTCATTATTGCTCTCCCAAACATCAAGGCTGCAGGGTTTTCACCTCTGGTTGAGTGAGGAATCGAAAGGGAAGCTCGTAGGGTAGAATTCAAGCCAGCCTTGAGGTCGAGATTTTCTAATGCAGCACGCTGAACAGCCTGTGGCCAAAGAGGCGTGCTCTTCTGATGCTTCACATTAAACAGACTGAGAAAGTCTCTGAATTCTCGACTATTGAGAGGTGCGCCATTGTGTGATTTTAAAATTGCAGGAATGCCCCAAGTTGAAAAGATGCCATCTAACCTCTCAATGACCCTTTCCTGAGTGATAGATGAGAGATCGTTTACTAATGGAAAACAGGAGTAGTCATCCACAATCACCAATAGGTAATGTCCATTATCAAGTGGACTGAAAAAAATCAACAGCAGTTCTTTCCCATGCATGCATGGGCAACTCTGACATGGTTAAGGGGTGTTGAGTGGTTTTCAATGTCAGGCAGTTGCATAAGTGACAGACCTTTAATTCTCTTTGAACTCTTTCATCAAGATCAGGAAACAAAACTCAATCTCAGAGAGCTTGTTTCGTGGCAACAATTCCATAATGTCCTTCTTGGGCTACTTCAATTATCTGTTGTCTCAGATTTTTAGGAATGACAATTCTCAAGCCCTTCAGTATAATGCCTTCTTGTGTCACGGATAGTTAATCTTTGACATTTTTAAACTCAAGGCAGTGACAATTTGTTCCAACCAAATGGCAGCAGGCATGTTTGATGTCAAAATGAAGGGCTACCTTGATACTGTATGGGCACCCTGATGAAATAGTTGGCTGGGTTTTGATCCTTCCCTGGATGATGCACAATTGTGTAGTTGTATTCTTATAATGGTAGACCCCCAACTTTCAATGTATGGAGGCATCTTGGCGTTTGAATTACTAAAGAAGGTCAGAAATTATTGATGATCTGGCACAAGCATAAAAGGTTTTCCACAAAGGAATATTTTGAAATGTTTACAAGCCCACACTACTGATGAACTCTCTTTTTCAGGATGTGAATAAGCATGTGCAGTCTGGGACAAACTCTTGCTTGCTTATGCCACAATGTGTCGGCAAGCATGTGGGTGTCTGTTGTGCTGTGCAAGGATGACGCCTCATCTGACTGCACTATCTTTGACAACATCTGTATGTAGCTTTGGATCAAAATATGCCATTTCATTAACATTTTCAATAGCTTGGTTGATTCTCTTAAAACGTAGCTCACACTCATGTGACCTGTGAAATTAAACATTCTTTTTTGTCAACTCTCTCAAAGGAGCACTCACAGTGGCAAAGTCTTGATGTATCTGGAACAGTAACTAGCCCATGCCAAGGAATGAGCGTAACATGGAAACATCTTGTGGGGTACTGGCAGTTGACAGTGCTTGCACTTTAGATGGATCTGGTGTTATTCCACCATCAGAAAAGATATTGCCAAAGAATTTTAGCTGTGTCTTATTGAAATTCACATTTCTCAGCATTCAGTGTTAAACCGGCATGAACAAGTAAACAACACACTTGCCTGGGAGCGTTATTGTGTTTCTTCTGCGTAGCTCCGAAAACTAATATGCCTTCGCTATAGTTGAAAGCGTTCATGACAGGCTGTATGATACGTCTAAAGACATCTTGAAAAATGTCTGCAGCTGTTGCACACTAGGCTGAAACTGTTGTATCGAAACAGACCAGTATGTGTAGAAAAGGTTGTAATGTACCTGCAGTTCTCCTCGAGCTCCAACTAATTATATCCTTTGTTTAAATCAATAGGAGATGAAGTCTTTTGCACCATTCAGTTGTTTTATCTTGTCAGCAATGTGTGGACCTGGATGTTGTTCTCTTTCAAATTCCTTGTTCACTTGACTCATATATTCATGCAGATGCGTACATCTCCTGCGCTGTCCTTTTTGGGCACTGCCATGATGGGAGAAACCCATGGCGTCAGACTATTAGAGTGCTCAATGCTATCATGCATAAGTAATGATTTGAGTTCCTTTTCTACAGATTTTTGTAAATGAAATGCAATTCCTCTGTATCTCTGTGCAACAGGACAGTTATCATCATTATTATGCAATTGTACTTTTATAGTCTTAAGTTTTCCTAGCCCATGAAACAATGCAGGAAACTAATTTACTATTTTATGATGAGCATTCATGTTGTAGTTCACAGAGATCACTCCAGTGTCCGAAGCTATGCTGAAACTGAGTAAACAGGCACTTGACATTGTACCTTGAAGCAGGTGCAAGGGTGATTTCACATTTGTTTTCTTGTGTTTATTAGTGCCTACGAATTAACCTTTACTTTTCACGGGTGTTGATGCAGCTCATGTGTACACTTTAGTTTTCAAAGTGGTCTGTCATGGCAAAAGAGAGAGTTCATTATATTTCTCCTCAGGCATAATATATATCGATACACCACTGTCAATGATGAAAGGTATGGAAGACCCATTTATTTTCAGTGTATCTTCTGACAAGGTTTTAATGACTCTGGTGCTTTTTCATATTGACTTTTCTTTCACTCGTATTTTTCTGCACTCTCGGCTAGTCAAACATTTGCACAATTCTCAGAGGCAAACATCAACATTACTCAATCATCTTCTTCACCTTCACTCGATACTGATGAACTTTTTGATGGTTTAGATGGTGATCAACTTCGTTTGGTGTCAGTTTGTCTCAACTGATGTTGTCGTTTGGCCCTGTGAGCGTGCGTTGAATGTCGCTTCTGAAATCTACTGTTGGCCATTTTGTTGTCGCGCCATGACGCACTTACTTTTTCCTTCCCTTTGCAAATCAAATGGTTCTTCTTACCACAGCCTTTGCATTTACCTTTGTGTACAAATGACAATCTGCACCTGAAACACAAATTCTTTTTCTATGGAGACATCACCTTGTTTCCTTCAGCTTTGTGTTTCTCCTTGCTTTTTTGTGACGTGCTGGACCTTGGGTCATCTTGGACAGTCTGTGGAACTGTGACCTCTTTGTTGGTTTCCATTGGAGCCCTTCACTTTCGGAGACTCCTGGAGTTGTGCTAAGCCACCTCCCAGCACCTTTGGTGGTGTGCCTCTTCGGGTATTCAATAGCTCAGTAAGGACAACCGCCTGCTTTTTCATGGGTCTCCTCGCACGCCACTAAGGTGGTAGAGCTCTTCTGCCCGAGGCTCCGGTGAGTGTAACAACAGTATGCTTTGATATAATTTCTTCTGTCAGCTAGCGCTCTTTTCTCTATCTGTTTCTGACCGTCTTTAGTGTTAAAACTCCATTCACAGCATAGCTTTATATTGCGTAGTGGTGTGGTATCCCTCTGTATGGCCTTGCTAGCAGGTTCTTGGCCAACAACGCCAAGAGGTGTCTCAGTGAAGCTTTCCTTACCTTCAAATGCTTCACACTGGATGTAGTTGAACTTTGATTCCACATACGCCAACCATCGATTCTGCACTTCAACAAAGGCACATGTGGCACACATAAGCAGTTTGCTTGGATCTCTGAAAAACTCTTTGCGAGAGCACTGTCAATCTTCAGGTTACTTATCCCCTATCTTGTCGCCAGCTGTAGAATCCTCCCCAGCTTGGGTACCCGCCAATGAATACGCCACACACAGAGCTATGTAGTATACATATTTATTTGTCTGCATGTAGCCACAAACTCCACATTCTAAACTTGCATTCACTTCACTATCTTCTAAGGCTTACGTCACTGCCCAAAGAAGTCCTTCAGGAGCAAAAAGGGTGGCACCATTCATACTCGCACTACATAGCAATTCCCTCTGCACCACAAGCAGGAATAAATTACATTTATCTGGGCAGTGGAACAATTGCCCTTCGAGCGTACATTGAAGGTGTTTCTTGTACTCCAGGCAAGCTTCTAGCATAGATGCCACAGGCATGTCCAACTACCGACAAGAACTATTGGTCAGCCTGCAGGATATGTCTTCAGTGGCAAAACACTGTTTGGCAAGGTGATCAATAAAGCTTTGTAATCCATCAGGGAGTAAACTGACCGTGCAAAAGCAATAGGTGCCTGTCAGCTAATTGGTTATCTCATTTCATTTCATTTCAAGGACCAAGGGAGAGATCAGCTGCAGAATCTTTTACTACTGTAGTTTCAGCAATATCCCTGCTGTACTCCAACCTATGTCCACCAACAACAGGGCAACCAGCAGTGCTTCGGAGCCTTAGGAGATGGGGATCCCAAACCCATGGATCCTCTCTTTTGCAAATGTCGTGGGTCTAAGGTTGTAATTTTGGCGGCAAATGGCCAAGCAAGGACTACTTTCTACAAGATCTTGATGTGTCACATATTAACTTCAGATTGATGGATGACAGATATTTTGTAGTCTATCTAAGCACTAGCATTTATAAAAAAAAAAAATAACTGCCCCTCGACCTGCAAGCATCACACGGAAGACGTGAACACATCCGAGAGCTGAAAGCAAGGTTGGAGATGCTCCTCTGCAAGGGTCCAATCAAACTGATGCCCAAGGCACAAACCAACTGGGGTACTATTCCAGGTACTTCCCGGTGCTACAAGGAATTGGGAAAATAACTTGGACAGCTGTAGGGGGTGGTGCAGATCTTCCTTAACAAAGGCATAATAGAATCAGTGCCGATGTATGAACAAAACCAGCTGATATACTCCTGTTTCATCCTAGTTTAGAAAAACTACAAGTGCATCCACACATCATAGATTTTAACTTTTTTTCAACGAGTGCATCTGTAAGCAACTGTTCAAGTTGGTGATATTAGCAGATGTGATCCCTGTCTGCAACAGGAACAATAGATCTCAACACTGGACACAAAAATTGGAAGAGGGCCACATTTCTATTCACCAGAAAGATCAGACATTCCTCATTTTCAGAGAGGGCTTCAGACACTGGCAGTTCAGTGTTCTGACCTTCAAGTTGCAGTCAGTGCCCATAGTGTTCATGAAGTGCCTGTCTCCCTTAACACCTGATCTTCACCCGGGAAAGAGTCCATGCCCACACCTACTTGGATACTGACTGATAAAGACTTTATTAAAAATAGAAGTCCACAATGGTGGTCTACAGATGCAAACAGCTGTCTGTCAACTTCCAGAAATCCACCTTGGCACCATCCCATGGCGTCCATATCTCCAGCTGCTGCCTAATACAAATGGTGCAGACCTTTCTGGAAGAGTCATCTAAAGTGAGGCAGTCAGCGAGGCAGAAGAAATATAGTTTGTGACCCTCCTGGGTCTAGTGTTATGTAGCATCATTGTGGCATCACTATGAGGATCATGTTGCAAGTGTTTCGGAAAGAGCTACACTGATAATGAACACAGGTGGATGGAGATATGCAGGACTGGGTTCAGGTGACGAACATCATTGAACCTGGGACATATCCGTCATTCATATCTGTATGTTGGCATGCCTTTCTATCTTGCATCTCTGTCAGTGTCATTTGTTACTGATGGTTGACATGAAGGTTGCAGAATAGATGTGGGATCACTGTCAATCAAAGGACTGCGGTTAAATTCTGAAAAGACACTACATATCAATTTAATGGAGCTGCAGGCCATGGAATACACCACAGTAGTGCTCAGGTTCAGAAATGCCTGTGCTGATATTGACAAACAAGGGCACAATGATGTTCTACTTCCTGAATCAAAGCAGTAAATACAGGTTCTCTTGTAGGGGATTTCCACTGATAGTCATAAGCATCATCCCACCTAAGTGCGGGAACCCCGAAGCATTTCTTCACAATATATCTTCTTAAGTGTAATGTTCGCCTTTCTCCGGGAAAGCCTGCAAAGTCATTTGAGAGGGAAATATATTAGGCAACCTATAGCAGTAGGCTACAATGGCGCAATTTATCTTAGGTTAAAAAAGAGGCCAGGAGAATTATAAATGCATATAACGTCATGATGTTTTTGGTAACACAGCATAAATGCCTTTCACAAACACTTTTTTGATGGAGTAGAGAGATAAAATAAAGCAGGACAGTGTAGCCTCTTAGGATATCACTATATGAGTTAAAAATAGACACGTACCTTTAAGAGCCCAGAGACCACCAGTATCCCATCATGCTCAGTAGGTGGCAGTCGCTTCAATTCTTTTTTCCTGGTTCCTGCTGACAGGATCCTGAAGCACTGAGATTGGCCTTTTTAGGATTTTTCTCATCAAAACTGTCAAGTAGAATTTGGTGACAACACTTTTAATCGGCTCTGCCTTTTTCTGTTTTTTCGTGAAAGAAAAGTAAAATGTTTTGTCAAACAAAATGCCTTCTTTATTTGACAAGTGTCCAGCCTGTGAGAGGAAAAAGCCCAAAGCATATCCTCATGAAGTCTGCAGCATCTGCCTTCCAGCATCTCATGTTCCTGACTCATGTAATCACTGCAGGAACTTTTTGCGATGCGCCTCAAGAGAAAGAGAGGAGATTCGCCTCCTAGGGGCTGAGGAGAGACTGTGATAACAAACACAGGCTGGAGGTGGAACATCGAAGCGAGGGGGTGGAAGTTCACTCTTCCACCACGGCTCTGCCATCAACCTTTGAAGGACATAAAGAGGGTTCCTGCACAAAAATGACATTGGTCCTGGTAGTGGTCTAGAAGATCGACGTCGAGGCAAGTGATGGCTCCTACCTGTTAGCCATCAAGAGCTGGGCTACTGTTGAGAAAATTACATCAGTCGTCACCAAGGCATCATCAGTTGATGTCGAAGGCCTATACACTGTCGACCCCCAGATGGAGGTCGACGTTGTAGAGTGTCTCGTCGTCAAGGAGTGGATCATCATCGAGGCATCAATGACGGTCGATATCAAGGAGCAGATCAACGTTGAGGCATCGTAGTAGAATGTCGGCGTCAAGGATTTTTTTGACATCAAGGAGACACCAGGAGTCAAGGAAGAAGAGGAGAAGAATCTATTCATCTCCTGATTCTCAACAGTTGAGAATGTATTCACCTTCTCCCATTGTGAAACCATCTTTTTCTCCGTCTCCTCCACCTACACCACCTCCCCCTCCACCACCTTCATCACTGCCACCCACACCGACGTTGACTCCTGAACCGCCACAACCAACATCACCTCCTCCATCACTAACTCTACCCACAGCGCCCCTTCCAATGGTGCCAGTTCCACCTATAGAGACTCCTAATCCAAATAAACAGGTTGGGCTACCGAGCGTGCCAATGTTCTCACCATCACAAATGCAACCGTTGCAGGTGCTCATCAACATCTTTGTGCCATTCTCATCAGAGACGTAGGTCTTACACAAGGTGCCATCAGAGATCTAGAGATACTTCCTCCACGTCTCAAAGAGGATATTCTCCAACACTGTCTGACTCTCCTCAGCCTCGTGTCTCCCCAGCGGATGACATCAGAACTTTCCAAGAGGTCCTGGTACGGAGGAAGGCCAAATGTAATATACGGATGTCATTACCAATGCTCTCCACATCTGTAATTTTCAAGAACTTGCACCGACAACCTCAAGACCACTACTACCACTGGTCCCTGGCCTCCCAGAACCAGCCGTGGAGCTGTTTTTGACACCAGTCACAGTTAGTCCTGCTCCGTCAAGGCTACAAAGGAAATACTGGCTTCTGGATCAAGATCCTTTATTCCTCCAGTATGATTCGCCTACAGACTCTGTGGTAATCTTAGTTGCTAAAAAGCACCAGTCCATGTCTCCATCATCATCTGTTCCTCCTAATAAGGAGAGTAAGAAACTGGACTCGGGAGGCCCCAAAGTCTGCAGCACTGCCACAACAACGATGAAAGCAGCTAGTGCAACTACTCTGTCTGGCAGATATGACAGAGCCGTCTGAGACTCCACCCAGAATTTCACAGAACATCTTCCCAGAGACAAAAGGTAGGATTTCCTGGAGATAGTCAACATGGGTTCAATGGTCTTCAATTAGGTGATAAGTGCAGCAACGGATTCTTCCCTTTAAGCTGCACATGAATACTGTGCCTAAAGGAGACATTCTGGAGTCTCAGCACTGATTAGAACTTACCATTCTCAAGCTGCGCTCTCTTCAGAAGTCACATAAATGATGAGATGGCAAGAATGAAAAGTGAAATGGAAACCCTTAAAGCGGTGGGTCTAGAAAGACCTAAAGACCAGAGATAATCTATCAGACCATATCAATGCGGTAATTACCTTCAAAGGTCTCAGACCCTTCAGTGGTACCCAGGTCGATCTCAGCAACAACACTAAAGATCATTCCAACAGCTGCGAAAGTAGACAAGAGGATGGTCTACCCAAAAGACTGCTCAAGAGAGTAAACAGGCAAAACCATCCAGGCCAAGAGTCCTTCCCTCCCACCCACCGCCCTTCTGTGACCCATTCCAGTAGGGGAATGCATTTCTCATTATCTGACAGAGTGAAAAAAACATCACGCAGATTCTGAATATTGTGCAACATGGGAATTGTCTTAGGTTCACCAGCCCGCCACCTCCCATACCGCCAAAACTGTAAAATAATTCCATCTTCCAGCGCTACGGTCGTAAGTCAACATCCTCTTACAGAAGAAGGCAGTGAAAGCCATTCCTCACAGTCAACGGGGGCAGGCATTTACTCTAGGTACTTCCTGGAGAAAAAGAAAGACAAGAACGAATTCAGGCCAATAGTCGACCTCGAAGTATCCAACAAGTGGATTTTCGGGAGAAAAGTTCAGAAAGCTGGCATTACGTCAAATCTATCCCAAATTACATGACAGAGATTGGCTTTGCTCCATCGACCTTCAAGATGCATACTTTCACATTCCACTCACCACAAAACATTGAAAGTTGTTGAGGTTCATTGTGAGGGAAGGACCATACAAGAATACAGTACTTCCATTTAGCCTAAAGGTAGCACCTAGAACATCCTCGGGAGTGGCAGTACAAAATTTTCTAGTGTAGGGTTAAGAATTTTAGATTCTTTTAAGGACACGGAGGCGAGGATTATGCTTCCCAATTCTTTACTACTCAAAACAGCAGCCAATGAAAAAACAATAAACATTAAAGAGGCTTTGAACCTCGCCACCCATAAACACCAATAGCAGACCAACATAGTCTATAAACAGGGGAGGCACCAACTGACGTCCTCTTTCTTTGAAAAATCTGAAAAAACATATAGAGATCAAGTCCTATAAAAGTCTCTGGGACGAAGAACAATCCACCAAATATCCAGTTTGCCAAGCACGACCAAACGACGACTCGTCAAAACTTCATCCTTGTTTGGCATCCGTGTCTGAAAGAAAAATCCATGATAAGACTCGAGAATAATACAATCAATATTTGCAGAGTGGGAAACAAAAGACTATAATACAAATCATTGAATAATATCATTCAATTCAATTTATATACTGGGTGGGATAATCCTACCCTCCGTGTCCTTAATAGAATCTAAAATTCTTAACGCTACACTAGAAACTTTTGTATTCTATGTCAGGACCGGAGGCTCCGATTATGCTGGTTCAAAGTTGATCCACCAACAAATTCGATACATGTACTATTGGTTTCTAATAAAACATTTTAAACATAGAATCACTAGACCAATCTGCCGCTCTAAGAACATCCTCCAATCTAGAACCCAAAAGAAAGGTTTTTGATGCCATGCCCCCCGGTAGAATGGGCCCCATATAGAGACATATTAATACCTGCCTCTGACATCACCCAACGAACCCAGCATGCCAGAGTAGCCACTGAAACTGGTTTGAAGTGTTTCTGGGTGGAAATAAGAAGAGGACCCATTGGATCCACACTGTAACCTGCAGTGCGTTCTTCATAAACCTTTAAACATTTGACTACACACAAATTAGCATTATGTGGAAAAGCTGGGTAACCCACAGACAAAGACATACATTTTGTACGCCTAGAAATGATAAAGGAAATCCCAGACGGAGAAAATAACCTCACTCCTAAATCAAGGGCTTTCACATCTGACACCCTTGCGACAAGAAATGAAACAGAGTAACATTGTTAACTTTGTGGACAATTGTTTCATAGATAACAAATGATTCTCAGGCCAATTAGACAAAAAAGATAAAACAACATTCACATCCCAAAGTTGAGAATAGCATGGGTGTTGCCCAGCCGGTTTATTATTAATCCAAGAATGTCCAGCTGAAATAGCCGACCTAAAATTATTTACTGACCTGTAACATAGACCCGAGTCTGCACACTCAGACAGGAAATGTATAATGTCCTTGACTTCGGATCCCACAGGGTCCACATCTCCTCGAATAGACCAACCCACCCACTTCCATGCCAGGCAATATCGTTTGTGGGTGGAAGGAGCCCAAGCTTGTCGTATAAACGAAGATGCAGAAGCCGAAAGGCCCTGCACTTGTGAATGTGTCCCAATATCTTCCAGGCCATGAGACACAGCTGACCTGATAGAAGAAGAGGATGCGGAGAACCCAACGGATCCAGAAGGAGCTGCAGAAACACCGGGAGCTGAAGAGGAAGGGCAATTGGGAGTTCCAGAAGGGATGGAAACCAGGGTTACTAGGGAAACGGGGTTATGAGAACTGCAGACGTTGCTTGCCGTAGCAAGCATGTTGCAACTCGAGGAATCATTGCAAACGGAGGAAACGCAAAATTAATCTGAGATGACCAATCCTGCAGAAACGCATCCGTCAGATGCATGGCCAGAGGATCTGGCCGCCAACTGAAACATTTTGGGATCTGGAAATTGAGGCGAGACGCAAACAGATCCACTTGACATGGTCCCTATAACCCAATGACCTTCTGAAAAACTGAAGTTAGAAGTTTCCAGTGGCTGGAATCCCTCAGAAATCGAGAGTTCCAATCTGCAACTAAGTTGTCTTTGCCTGGAAGGAATTCCGCTATCACCATGATCTTCCGATCCAGACAAAAATGCCAGAACTCCCTGGCAATATTCGCCGAGAGACAAGACCTCGTTCCCCCCCATAAGGGTGATATACCGGACTGCGGACACATTGTCCATTTTCAGAAGAATACAACAATTGCTCTTGAGGAGAGACAGAGATCTAATGGCAAAAGAACCCGCTAAGAGTTCCAGACAATTGATGTGGAGATGCAATTCCTCTGAGGACCACCTCCCCCTTGTCAAAAAAGGACGGCATCTCGTTCCCCATCCCCAGCGACTGGCATCCGATTCTATCACCACCTCGGGATGTCCCCAAAAATGGCCTGCCGTTCCATGCCTCCATGTGAGAGAGCCACCACTGAAGCTCTTCCCGGCTTCGAGAGAGTGGAACCAGGTGTTTGTATGAGAAACCCTGTTGAAGGAAATGGATCTTCCACCTCTGTAAGGCTCTGTAATGGAGAGGACCCGGAAAAACCGCCTGAATCGAAGAGGCCAAAAGGCCCACAATCCGTGCTAGGGACCTCAAAGAAACCATCTGTTTCGATAACGCCATCCTCAACTTTTGATCGATTTCATTTTCTGAGGAGGAAGAAGCAACTGGGCTTGTACAGAATCTACCTGGAATCCCGGGAACTCCAAGCGCTGGGATGGAATCATGCAGGATTTCTTGTGATTGATCACAAACCCCAGATCCTGAAGAAGAGAGCCCACCCATAGCAGATGGGTCAACAATAGAGATTGATCTTGAGCCATGATAATCATGTCATTAGATAGATTATCAATCGATTGCCTCTCTTGAGAAGATTTTCCACTAGTGGTTTCAAGAGTTTGGTGAACACCCACAGAGCTGAGGACAGCCCAAAAGGGAGCGTCAGGTATTCGTACCAACTGTCCCTCCACTGAAATTGGAGATACCATCGATAGAAAGGCACTATGAGGACTGATAAGTAAGCGTCCTTCAGATGTAGACAAACCATCCAATCTCCCTTTTGAAGAAGATCTCGCAACAGATGGATGCCCTCCATCTTGAAGTGACGGTATACTACAAAGGGGTTGAAATGCCTGAAATTGAGTACTAGTCTCTGACCACCTCCCTTCTTTTGCACCAAGAAAATGTTGCTGCAGAAACCCGTTGGGTGACGGGAAGTTATAGAAATCGCCTTCTTTGTTAACAATTCCTGAATTTCACCATCTATAAAGGATTTGTCTAGTTGGGAAAAAAGGATAGGATGAGGTAAGTCGTGTTGATGAGGGACCGATACGAGCTCTATGGAATACCCCGAACAGTATCTAGAACCCAGGCGTCTGAGGAAATGGAAGCCCATTTTTGAATGAAAAATTTTAGTCTGCCTCCTAAGGGGATAGAAGAAAGAGGAAGATTTATTACCTGGGGGTGGTGTTATCAATGGCTCTGTAACCTCTATGTGCGCCTCGATTGTTGTGGTTGCAGGGTCCTCTATATCTGGAGGGGTAGAAACCTGCTTGGGAGGTACAACCCCTGTGTCTGTACCTCTGGCAGGACCTTGTTGAAAGCCCCGGCCGGTCAAGCATCCTCGAAATCGACCAGCCCATCCAAAAACTGGATTAAACATTCTTTTAAGGGAAGATTGTGATTTATCCAGAGAGGTGAAAGTGTTAACAAACTTTGCAATGTCTTTGAGAAACTTGTCCCAAAAAAGTTGTCCCTCAGCTCGAGGGCCTGCTTCAGCCGAAGCCAAATCTGCCAACTGAGGGTCAATATGCTGTGACACAGACATTCTACGTTCTGATGCTAATGCGCAATTCGCATTGCCAAGGAAACATATTGCACGTTGCGTCCACCCAGCCAGCACCTCCGGATGGATGGCTGCCCGGGTTTCCTGCGCCTGAAGAGCCAATTCAAGGACTTTTCCGAGCGGACTGGACATATTAAGCAATTTATCTTGACAAGCCTTGAGGGCCCTGTCTATTCCTTTCTTTGGGTCCTTGCTATATTTTTTAAGGAATGTCACGATAGTTTTGTCAATATCTGGAGTGAGCTTAGTTTTATGAGGTAAATCTGGTCGCGGATACTCCGATCTCAATCTGGATCTGACCTCCTTCTCAAACACTTTTCGAATATGCAAATGCATATAATCCTCAACAGCGGGGGCAGGAGCCAAAGGTGATGATTTAGGATGAATGATATCAGATGCCTCGAAAGAAAAAGGAGAGGGGGAGAAAGAAGAGGAAAGTTTATGCTTTTTCGTGCGTTTCTTAGGTGGAGCAGAATCCTGAGAGGAAACAGAATCCGAAACAAAGACAGTTGTAGGCAAAGTAATAGGCTTGGAAGGATCAGAAGCATAAGTGTGCTTAGAGGTAGAAGGAAAAGGGATATTGGCCAATTTGCTCTTGTGAGGCCACATTTGCTCAGTAGAAGGGACAGACGGAGATGAAGTATTCCCAGAAGGAAGAGGAGGAGAAGGGCCAGCCAGGTCATCAATCTTTTTGGATAAGGGTACAAGGGCTGCTGAAATTGCTTTATCCAAAGACTTCTCTCTGGAAGAGTCAATAAACTGTTCAAAACAGGGGTCAAAATAGTAATCTTCGTCTCCATAAAGGCCATACATCTCCAGGCCCTGACCATAATATTCTTCATCAGACATGGTATTGCCACTTGTCACAACTTCAGTGTTTGAAGTGCTCACAATTGCTGAAAAAAGCAAGTTTTTAAATTGTTCCAGCCCCAACCAGGGGTGTCAGAAATCCAAGAATAAAAATAAATAAGTAAAGCTAACTAAACTGCTAGATGTAGATCACCAGGAGACGAGTGCCTGCACAGAAAATCAATAGCCGCCACTATTGGAGAAAAAACGAGGCACAGCAGTATTACAATCATATAAATCACTGCCCCTGTTGAATCAGCTGAGTGCGAGAAACAACCTCGCGACCCGGAAGTCAGGCAAGCTGTGCCTGTCCTTCCGGTCGCTACCACCTATTGATGCGCCCACGCGCAATGAAAGAAAGAGCCTCGAGGCGGGATGCCTAAGTAACCGCTGCTATGCAGTTAAGGAGAGAAATAAGTAAATAAAGCCCAAGGGGCCGCTTCAAAAGAATCTGCCGCGAGCGTACGGGAATACAGCAAAAGCAGATAAAGCCGCCGACAGAGAAAAACTGAAGCAAGCGTACCAAGCGTGCGAGGCAGCAGAAAACAGAGATGAATTATGGGTGCATCACGCGCCCTAGCGCGCTTAGAATAGCAAAGCGCAAGAACAATACTACAGTAAAATCATTATTCAAATAATCATGAACAAATTAGGCACAAATGGGAAGGCACTTATCTGACTGTGGAGCAGCAAAGAGAGGACGTCAGTTGGTGCCTCCCCTGTTTATAGACTATGTTGGCCTGCTATTGGTGGTTATGGGAGGCGGTTCAAAGCATCTTTAATGTTTGTTTTTTCATTGGCTGCTGTTTTGAGTAGTAAAGAATTGAGAAGCATAATCGGAGTCTCCGGTCCTGACATAGAATCCATCTCCGGAAGCACCGAATCTTCGTCTACTCATAGATACATGGTTGGCTCATAAATGTGTCAACTTCTCAAAAAGCCTAACGTCATTTCAATTGGACCTGTGCTGTCCTTCAAAGATCGGGGGTTCATGCCACACCTACTCCGGTTTAGACTTTACATTACTTGGGAGAATCCATTGACACAATTCAGGCAAAATTGTGTCCTTTGGATGAGAGACATGTATTGATCCTACAGAAGTGTCACTCCCTCATAAAGGTATCTCATCCAACAGTGAGGGCAGTGTACTCTCTTCTCCGTTTGATGCCTTCTGCACCTTCCTCACTCCAAATGCTCGCACCCACATGCGGCCTCTCCAAGAATGTCTTGAGGACCAGTGGGACTAACGAACGGGCAACTGGGAGAACAGGATCAAGCTCTCCCTTCATGCAACACAGTCCCTGCAATGGGGGTGCTCTCCTGTCAATCTCCTGCAAGGAATGCATTTACACCAACAGGTTCCTCTCAAGCCATAGTGGTGGATGCATGACTACTGGGATGGAGAGCCCTCATGGATGACCTTCAAATTCAGGCAACATAGTCTCAGAGGGAGAGATTGCCTATCACATCAATTTCCTCGAGCTCCACACAATTCATCTAGCACTCAAAGTCTTTCACCCATTATTCATGACCCAGACCCTGCTTGTTCAAACGGACAATACAACCACCATGTACTGCCTCAACAAGTAGTGGGGAGCGAAGTCCAGGCCCTTGTCACACGAGGTCCAGGTGATTTGAAAATGACTCTTAGCCAGGAATCTGAGGATCACAGCAACTCACCTCCCAGGTGTACAAAATGTTCAGGTAGATGTTCTGAGCGGAGTTTTGGAAGAAAACCAAAAATGGGTTTTGCACGAGGATATCGTACAAAGCATCTTCTAACTGTGGGTCACTCCAGCCATCGACTTTATCACCACAGAAAATAAAAAAATTCTGCGCCTTCGCCTCGAGGTACTTCCAACTAGGGACACTGGGGAGTGCCCTATGGGTTGCCTGGTCTGGCAAATTTCTTTCCGCCTTTCCGCCAATTCCCCTGATCCCGGCAGTCCTTAGCAAGCTTTCCCACTTGAGAGCCAAGATGACCCTTATAGCTCCAGAGTGGCCACATCAATGGTGGTTCACGGACCTGCTTCACGGGTCACAGCATCCATATCTCAAGCTGCCATGCAGACCAGACCTGCTAACAAAATTTAGAGGCCAGATGGTTCACCCTATTCTCTCCTCCTTGAATTTGGCTGCATGGCTCCTGAGCTAGTGCAGTATGGACATTTGAACCTGCCACAAGACTGCATGGAGATCCTCAAGGAGGCTAAGCAGCCTTCCACCCATTCTGCATATACCTTTAAGTGGAAGAGATTTTGCATTTGGTGTTCCTTCAAGAACGTGGACCCTGTAACTTGCCAAAAAGTCATCCTTCCGTACCTGCAACACTTCGCAAAATCTGGCTTGCAATTCTCTTCTATAAAGCTTCGTCTGGCAGCCATTACTACCTACAGAAAATGTCCTTCACAAATCCCTTTTTTTGAAACCCTGTAATTAAGGATTTTCTAGAAGGGTTACAAAAGGTTTTCCCTGCCCTTAGACGTCCTTCACCTCCCCGGGAACTCAATAAAGTCCTTTCATGACTTGTGCAGGATCTTTTGGAGCCTATTCACAAGGCCTCCCTGCAATACCTTTCTTGTAAAACAGCTTTCCTTGTAGCAATAACATCATCCATCAAGGTTAGGGAGATCCAAGCAGTGTGTTCTCACAAACCATAAACAGTCTTCCACTTCAACAAAGTGGTCATGAGGACTCACCTGAAGTTCCTCGCTAAGGTTATTTCAGACTTCCATGTCAACCAGACCATCTTCTTACCGCCATTCTTTCAGAATCAATGTACTCCAGCTGAAAGAACTCTTCATTCCCTGGATGGGAGGAGAATTTTGAATTTTATCTTGATAAAACATGGGAGATCCGCAGATTGAACGAATTGTTTTATCAGCTATGGTTTGGTCCGTACAAGGTTAGCCACCTCTTAATAGTCCATTTCCCATTGGATAGTTTCCTGTATCCTCTTGTGCTATCCAGACGCTTACAAAACAGTCACAGCTAAACCAAGAGCTGACTCCACTAGTAGTAAAGCGGCTACTACTTCCTTAATGAGGAATAGCCCTACAGCGAATATTTGCAAGGCAGCCACGTGGAGATCTGTTCACACCTTTACCAAGAAGTACTGGCCAGACTCGGATGCTAGGGCAGATGCTCAAGTAGAAGAGGCCTTCCTCAGGAATTGCTTTACTAAAATGGCTAACTTATCACTTCTCTGTCTTCTCCACTGCTCTTACAAGAGATGGACTTGCTACTATATTCGGTACTTTTGACTAAAATAGAGACCCCTACGTGAGAAGGAACAGTTTCTTACCTGTGACTCCAGTTCTCTTCCAAGGGAATCTTCATTGAAGTCATAAGCAACCTTCCCTCCTCCCCGGTGGAGTGGACAGAGGTACATATGTTCCATACATACATTCAAGCATCACCTCAAAAAGAACTGAAGCAACTGCCACCTCCTGAGCGTGATGGGATACTGGGTCTCTGGGTTCTTAAAGTCTCCATTTTTAACTTGTATAATGACAGCCTTTGGGACTACACTGACACACTTTACTTCATCTCTCTACCCCATCAAAAAAAGGGTTTGTGAAAGCCATTTGTGCTGTTTTACCAAAACATCATGACATTACAAACATATCTAATTCTCCTTGCCTCTTTTTTTAATCTAAGGTGAAGAATTGGGCCATTGTAGCCTACTCCTATAAGGTGCATAGTAGGTTTCACTCTTACGTGACTCTGCAGGCCTTCCCGAAGATGTTGGGACCTGAGGTATTGATATAGCTCTCGCAACATTCTCTGTAGACTAACTTCTATGTTGCTCCTGCATGTTATTTTCTGTTTACCTGTGCAGTTTTTTCACACTTTTGCCATGTGTATTTACATAATTGCGTGTGGGTTCATAGTTTGATATATGTTTGTTACCATTTTTAAACTGTGTTTGAGAATGTTTTCCATATCCAGAAACCTTCCAGTGATAATTACCAACACATATGCAATTTGTGTGATTTTGAAAAGGTGTTGTGAGATATTTTTCAACCTTTTAATTGATTTATTTAAACGTATTACCTGCCATCTCGGATTTACTGGTCAGAGATAGCCTGCCTTAGGCAATATGAGCAGTCCAGCTCAAACGGCTAAGGCTGCTCTAGTGATTACCAGTGAGTGGTGCCACTGCGATAAAGCTACACCCGACCGAAGAGGTCCAATCAGGCCGAAACAGGTCTTAGGTTGCTTATGTTTCATTTCAGAGATGACCTACCTTGGTAGTTCAGGATGGACTGTTCCTACCGGAGAGGGACCAAGGCTGATTTGCATACGGCTGGCACCGGCAAGAGGCATTTGGCAATGTGTCTGTCTCGACCACACTCTGAATGATGTCAGAATAGTGTGTGATAAGATTTCAACATGTATATGCAGGAAGGTGACTTCTACCAGGCAAGCGGGCGTGTGTTTGTTTGACAGCATTGCGTTACTTACTCAGTTCATGATGTGCATGTGTGAGAGAGTAACAAGTCAATTAAACTTTGTGTTTTATGGAGTGGTTGACCCATTTACACTGTTATAATGGGCAGTAAGGCCCAAGTTAATTTCTTTGACTTTCGAGGCAGTGCTAATGAAAGCCGAGCTCGGTGATACTGACACCCAATCATGAATACATTTTCAATCCACGTGCAGGTTTAGAATGGTTCTATGCACAATTGTAACTGAAACCGTGCTGACTGCAGCACATACAAAAACATGGTAAAGGAATGAGAAAGAACATGAGCTAGACATAGCTCAGCTTGGAAGCACAGAGCAGTGTTGCCTATTTTCACATGCTGTGCTCTATACATCTCATACAATAGGACAGAGTTTTGAGTGAATGCAAGCAATGTAGACAATGGAATTCTGGTAAAACAAGCACATGGGTCTCTCTAGAGCCTGTGTATCAGAGTTGAAGGTGTTTATTATAAGGAAATGGGGTACATTATGTGGTGTGGTTCTGCAACCTCACTTTGTAATACATTTACCAACCCCTTTAGGACTCTCAGGTTCCATTTGTCAAACCTTCAGCACATCCCTGGGTAGCTGTGGCTTTGAGCAACAAGGCAGACACAAAGGAACAAATGTAAAGTGTTAAGCATTTAAGCAACACCGAAATGATTGAAGAGATTAACAGACAACACAAAATATGGCACCAATTTATAAAATATAGACTGTATTTTTATGTATTTTAGGTACCACAATGAAAAAGATCCACCAGAGGGTTCCAGAGATATAGAATTTTCAAGATATAGTAATTTAGGTTATTTCACTCAACTGCGAACAAGTATTGGCAAATTCAAGAAAACTGACACCTAGGAACATTTTGATCAAAACATTTGGGCTAGTTGGAATGTGGTCACTTAGAGTCACATTAGGTGACCCTCTCCAGTACCTCTCCAATGAAGCAGTCTTCAGGTGAGTTCCAAGCACTTTTATCCTATGCAGGAGTTTCCTATAGAAGTGGTCCTGATGCAAGAGATGAAGGAGGCTGAAGATGCATACCAACACAACAGAGAGGGATAATTAAACCTGCTCACTTTCCCCAAATGATAACAAGCAAAAGCGAGTACTCTATTACCAAACAATAGTAACAAAGTTACCGTCTTATTCAATCCCCAATACTATGAGGATTTGAGCAGGTATGTCGCTTCCCCGTCACCCACGCTACTGCCATCTGCCTTTTCTTTAGTTGGTTTCCTTTTGGACTCCTTGTGTTTTTCTTTTCCCCGTAGTCGCTTTGTCCCTGCGGCCCGCCCCCCTCCCTCCTCGAGTTCTTGGCTCCCCTGTGGTTTCCCGCCCGGAGCCCGGCTGCCCCGTCCCCCCTGCCCTCCAATTGGTCCATACACCCCCTCCTCCCAGCTGCCACTCCCTCCCACCTCCCCTCTTATGCCGGCCGCAGCGCGGTGAGGGCAGCGACCTCTGACCCTGCTTTGAGCGGGTAGGTCGCTTCCCCGTCACCCACGCTACTGCCAGCTGCCTTTTCTTTAGTTGGTTTCCTTTTCGACTCCCCGTGTTTTTCTTTTCCCCGTAGCCGCTGCATCCCCGCGGCCCCGCCACCCTCCCTCCTCAAGTTCTTGGCTCCCCCGTGCTTTCCCGCCCAGAGCCCAGCTGCCCCGCCCCCCCTGCCCTCCAATTGGTCCACACACCCCCTCCTCCCAGCTGCTACTCCCTCCCACCTCCCCTCTTATGCCGGCTGCAGCGCGGACGCGCGCCAAAGGCAAGCCCCTCTGCGCCAAGACCATGCCCAGCGGCATACCCCCTGGCCAACACGCCCCCCGCGCCACCATTTACCATTACACTGCCGACGAACTCCACGCCCTCAATCCAGGACGCTCCTCTATCTGCTTCCGGTCCACACCAACGCGCACCAGAGGACCCTTCTCCTGCAAAGCCTGCAACTTCATCTGCAACCTAACCCCCGATCACCATACCAAAACAACAGACAGCCGCCTAAGATGCATCCTGCTGAACACCCGCTCCGTCCACAAACATGCAATTGAACTCTGGGACTTACTGACCACACACTCACCCGACATCTCATTCCTCGCCGAAACCTGAATGAACCCTGCCTCAGAACCAGACATAGCCATAGCCATACCAGAAAACTACAAGATCACCAGAAGAGACCGCAGCAACAAACCAGGAGGAGGAATCGCCTTAGTCCACAAAAACACCATAAGAGTCTCCACCAACTCCGACGACACATCAAGTCCGCAGAGCACCTCCACTTCACAATCCACATCAACGCCAACAACACACTCAGAGGAACACTGGTCTACAGACCCCCTGGCCCTAGACCACAGTACTGCGACGACATCGCCGACACCATCAGCTCCCAAGCCCTCACCTCAACGGACTACATCCTCCTCGGCGACCTGAACTTCCACCTGGAGAATAACAACGATACCAACACCACCAACCTAATCGCCAACCTCGCCAACCTCGGCCTCAAGCAACTCGTCACTTCACCCACCCACTCCGCGGGCCACGCACTCGATCCCATCTTCTCAGCCAGCAACCACACCACCGAACTCTGCTGGACAGACCACCGATGCATCCACTTCTCCTACCAGAAACCAGTCACTCACCACCACCACACACAACCTCCCCTACGCAACTGGAGCAAAATATCAACGGATCAACTGATCTCCACCCTCGCCCGCCCCTCCCACCCGGGGACACCGGACCCCAACACAGCTGCCACGAACCTGCATCACTGGATAGAGGGCTGTGCCAACACCCTTGCACGGCTCAAAAAACACCCAAACACCCCCACACAGAATCAAGGCCAGCTGGTTCACCCCAGATCTACAGGAATCCAAACGGCTATGCCGCAGAAGGGAAAGAACCTGGCACCGTGCCCCTACCAACTCCAACCACATCGCCTTCAAGGATGCCCTACGCAAACATCACCAACTGATCTGCAACACCAAAAGGACCCACTTCAAAAACCGCATTGACACCAACGCTCACAACAGCAAAGAACTCTCCGGCATCATTAAAGAGCTTTCCACCCCGAGGGCCTGCTCCGACGAACCCCCGCAATCACAGGAGCTCTGCAACTCACTCGCAACCCACTTCCGTTGAAAGATAAAAGAAATCCATAACAGCTTCAACCCCCCAGACCCACCAGCTAGCTACAAACACCTACGAACGCAACGCTCCAAGCAATACCCACTTCCTCCACACCTGGACCCCTGTCAACATAGAAGATACCACCAGCGCCATGGCCTCCATCCACTCGGGATCAACATCGGACCCCTGCCCACACCATATCTTCAACAAAGCCAACACCATCATCGCTCCCCATCTCAGCAACACCATCAACAGCTCCTTCGAGTCAGCCACCTTCCCAGAGAGATGGAAGCACGCAGAAATCAACACCCTGCTAAAGAAACCAAAGGCAGACCTTGACCACCCCAAGAACTACCGACCGATCTCCCTCCTCCCCTTCCCAGCCAAGGTCATCGAAAAAATCGTGAACAATCAACTATCCCGGTTCTTGGAAGACAGCAAGACGCTCGACACCTCCCAATCCGGATTCCGCAAAAACCACAGCACCGAGACCGCACTCATTGCTGCCACAGACGACATCAGGACCATCCTTGACGAAAGAGAAACAGCAGCACTCATCCTCCTGGACCTCTCCGCAGCTTTCGACACGGTATGTCATCACACTCTCCGCACGCGCCTCCACAACGCTGGAATCCGCAACAAAGCACTGGACTGGATCTCGTCATTTCTCAGAAGCCTGCGGAATCACCCGTGGCGTCCCCCAAGGATCTTCGCTCAGCCCCACACTCTTCAACGTTTACGTGGCCCCCCTCGCCAACATCGCACGAACATACCACATCAACACAGTCTCCTACGCAGACGACACTCAGCTCATCATCTCCCTCACGAAAGACCCTACAACTGCAAAGGACAACCTCCACAACGGACTCCACCTCAAGTTAAACATAGACAAGACAGAAATACTAATCTTTGGCACCAACCCCTCTGCCTGGAACGACTCCTGGTGACCCACCTCCCTAGGTTCCGCACCCTCACCCACCATCCACACACGCAACCTGGGCTTCATCTTGGATTCCACACTCAGCAGGTCAATGCCATCTCCTCTTCCTGCTACAACACCCTCCGCTTGCTCCGCAAAATCTTCAAGTGGATTCCCGTCAAAACCTGGAAAACCGTCACCCACGCCTTGGTCAGTAGCCGATTGGACTACGGAAATGCCCTATATGCAGGAATAACAAATAAACTCCAAACAAAGCTGCAAAGAATCCAGAACGCATCCGCCCGCCTTATTCTTGACGTTCCACGCCGCGACCACATCTCACCCCACCTCAGAGACCTACTATGGCTACCGGTATCAAAGAGGATCACCTTAAAAATCCTCATCCACGCACACAAAGCCCTCCACAACACAGGTCCCGCCGACCTCAACGACAGACTCACCTTTCACACCCCCACCCGCAACCTTCGCTCCGCCAACCTCGCCCTCGCCTACCTCCCCCGCATCCGTTGCACCACCGCCGGACGAAGATCCTTCTCTCACCTAGCCGCCAAGACCTGGAACTCCCTACCGCTCCACCTCTGCCTGACCCAAGACCTCCTATCATTCAGGAAAGGCCTCAAGACTCTCCCCCCCACCCAAGCGCCTTGAGACCCTAATGGGTGAGTAATGCGCTCTAAAAATCCTTGATTGATTGATTGAGTACCTTTTACTTAGGTAAAGACCCCTCACTCAACAACCTAGTTGGTGGCATGCTTCATCATAGGGGTCTGACCCCTGGCGCCTTCGCCTCAGGGGTGTTCTTCAACGCCTGAAAACAGTGGAGTGGGTATTAGTATTGTGAAAAATCAGTATTGTGGCCCAGTATCGCAGACACAGGCAAATCCTTCCTTTTTTGATAACTCATCCTCTGCAGGTCCCAGCTCCACCTCGACGACACACCCTGACTCAGCAAACCCGGCTGCAACTTTTTAAGTGAGGTCTTGGAGCTGTACGGCGGCGGGTTGAAGACTTTCGGCTACCAACTTGCCCCAGAAAGCTTCTCATCTTTTTGTCCCTGTGCTGTGAATAGGAGAACAGGTCATTGACTCTTGGAGTCTCTTGGCTGGGCTCTGGAGATAGCTTCTCCTTGAGCAGGACACAGCAGGCACAGTCCCTCTCCTTTGTTAGTCACCAGGTTCAGCATGTGCAGTCCATGCCAGTACAGCCTCTCTTTGTAGGTTCCAGGGTGCAGCGGGGCAGTCCGTCTCCAGTTATCCTTTCAGTCCAGTCAAAATCAGAGTTCAGGGTGCCCTATTTATGCACACAAAATGCCTACAGAGCAGGATGTGATTAGTAGCCAATGGGCTACCAAGTTTCCAGCACCTACTGACCAGTTCCAGTGAAGTCTGGCATCTGGGCATCCTAGGATGTACCATTCGTCCCACTTCCAACATGGCAGGACCCCTCTCCTGGTGTCTGTGGAGCTACCTGACCCAAATCAGAGATGTGGCTATCAAGGGGCTACACGCCCCCAGGAAAACCGGTTTGGCAACTGGTTTCCCCCTCCTGCCCCAAGTATCAGCCTGTCTGCCTGGACAACAGAGCGGGCATTCTCCAAGGTGCTAACCATGTGCCCTTCAAAGGTAGCTTCTCCTTTGGAGCCAGCTGTTTGTTCCAACACCTGGGTGGCTTCCTGCAGGAGGAAGGTTTGAATTCTGAAGTGAGTCCCAAACAGGTAGGGTCTCAGATTCTTCAAGGACCAAACCACAGCAAAGGCTTGTCTCTCAATGGCACTCCAATGCTCCTTTCTTGGGATGAATTGCCTGCTAATGGAGACAACTGGCTTATCCTCTCCCAAATCATCACATTTAACAATACTGCTCCAATCACATGTCCAGAGGCATCGGTCTTAACAATTAATTCCTTACTGAAGTCATGTGCCCTCAGGACGGGTGCTAAGCACACAGCTTCCTTTAGGATGTGGAAAGCCTTCTGACAGTGCTACATCCAGATAACTTGTCTGGGCTGTTTCTTGAAGGTGTTGAAGGTGTTGAAGGTGATTTCAGTTAGTTGTGCCACTACAGTACCATAACCCTTCACAAATCTCCTGTAGTATCCCGTTCGGCAGAGAAGGGCTCTGACGTAGGTCTTGGATCTTAGGAGATTCCCTTGCCAGAATTGTCAAGATCTTGGGCTGGAGAGGTTGTACATGCCCCACACCAACTTGGTGGTCCAAGTTCACAACTGAGCCTTACTTTCCTTGACAGTCAGGCCTGCAGGTATTTAACTGCCCCCAGCTTATCAATGAGGTCATCGGCTCTTGGTATAAGGTGGGCATCAGTCTCAATGACTTCACTGAGGCCCCGGTAGTCCACAAAGAACCTCATCTCAGGCTACCCACCTTTGGGATTGGGCACCAGAACCGATGTGCTAGCCCATGAACTACTGGGCTCTATCACTGCCAACCCCAGCATCCAAGCAACCGCAGCTTTGATACTGACCTTTACCTGGTCAGACAACCCGCATATCTTGCTTTTGACAAGTAAACTGTCACTGGTGTCTACATCATGGGTACACCATGTTGTCAGACCAGGGGTCTGAGGGAACAGTCCTGCAAACTGCCTCACTAACTGATGGCAGTCCCTTTGCTGCTGTTCGATGGAGGAGAGTACTATGCCTTCCACACTTTCATCCTGGGCATTAGAGGAGAGGTCAGGCAGAGGTTCACTCCAGAGGGAACCAAAGCAATATAAGTACTGCAAACGTTTCTGTTTCCTGGTTTATAATGAAAAACAAATATTCACTTCAGTCGGATTTTATAGATTATAATTGGTTTTAACTGAAAACCAGAAACCCTGGTTAGATATGTATAGTGAGTACTGCTTCGCATATGCCTCTTCCTATGTACCCTATGTGTTTATACGCTGGGTATGAAACATTAATTGATTTATGTGCCTCCTGCCAATATCTGCGTGCACCTTCAGCTCTTAACAGATTCTTGTCAGCTTTTCATCCTCCCGCATTTGCTAAAATGAGTACACTTGAGTTAGGTTAATAAGAACACTATTTGTACCAGCTAAGAGCTGCTGAATTGCTGTTTCGGTAAACTATGTAGATACACTAGACTTTTTTATAGCGTTTTAATGACATAGTAAAATGGTTAACATAGTTGAAAGATGACCGGTTTAACCTTTGTTTAGTTGTCAGAACTTAGGTAGTTCTACAGCAGTGACTTGGGGGGAGGTGTAAAACAAACCCAACAGTTTGAAAGTGGAAAGAGGGGAACAATGATACTTACCTCAGTATCCTGACCAGTACAATACTGGACATTAAAATTATTTATTGCAAAAATGTAGTGGCTGTCTCTAAGAAAGTCAGATGAAGAGTGCAAGGAATTCATTTGCAGTTAGTATTTTAAAAAGTGTGATTGTCTTTACTGTGGAACGTCCTTTTCTACTACGTTGATTTACTCCGCCAGGGAAATTTCTTTCTGAGAAAACGAATTTTATATCCGGCAGAATATTTAACATACATCTTCGGAGTCTGCCAAATGACCTTCAGAGCAAGCTTCTAAGTTGAAGATACCTTTTAAAATGAACACAGCCCAATTCAGTAACAATTATTGATAAGGTCATATTGTACAAAGGACCAAAAAAAAGTCAAAGACAATATTAGGAATAATTCTGTTCCTTTGTATACTTGCTTTCTGTTAAATTCTATTATGATTAACAAAAGAAAATGTCATATTGTAAAATAAAAAAATGAACAAACCCAGAAAGAGATATTCTTATTGGATTATTCTAAAACAAAAGTATGAAGCTGACAAAATAGACAATCAGGGACAGTTGTGAACCTATATATGCTTTGAGACTGGGCAAGGCTGACACAGTCTTTTATCCTTACTAGATATACAAAATATTTTGGAAGGAAAGAGGAAGTAGGCACAGCGAAACTATTCTAACAACCACCTAACAATGGTGGAAAAACAAGGTAAGTGGGTATTATGTTATCTGTGGGGTGGGCCGCATAACTGGCAGCAGATTTGCATAGCAGGTGGGTAGCAGTACAGCGCTGCGCACTGCCGGGCATACAGAGGTAACTGAACAAGGACAGGGGTATGTGGAGGAAATGTGCATGGACCAAGCAGTTGTGGGAAGAAGAAAGGCACAGAGGACCCGGCAGAGGGAAGGGTGTGGGTACAGGCAGAAACCATGCTTGGTTTATAGGTACCCACAAAATATTTTTACTAGGGCCACACAACTCCCACTGATAATGTTTTTTGGAGAATGTCTTGGATACCACACATATACTTCCATAAGCCCTGTCATGAAGTAAGCCTGCACATGTACAACCCATCCCCATTTCCAAATATGTTGCCTAAAGGGATGTTGTCGAAATAATGGAGTACCAGGTATGCACTTAGAAGGTCAAATGAAGGAAACACAGCGACATGAAGATATGATTTGTTCATGATCAGACAATTTGCTCACATGAGTTAGCCAGGATTACTTCTGCCTCCAGAGACGACAATTCAATGACTGACCAACCTTGTGCTTATTACACCTTGCATTTTTTAAGCATTTTGGACGCTTCTAATTGATGCTACTCCGTTCAGGATAAAGTTGTAATCGTCTTAGTTGTATTTAGTGCTTAAGGACCAGATAGTGTTGTATGGGTGTGGTATGTGATGCTGCCACCAGTCACAGTGATCAATTCCCCTGGTACAATAAGCAGCCCTGAAACGGTTGAATAGAAGTATTAAAAACTGCCAAGTGGGCATATTATGCAACCTATTATTTTACTGAAATAAGGCACACGAAGTTTGATGAGCCAGTGCCTGGCACAGAATAATAATGGACATTATATCCTGCCAAAATATTAAAATTTGTATTATGTCATGTGGCATGGAGATTTTTACTGACATTTCTATCAAGTGGGACAGACAATCAGGAACGTCATCATCTCCTATGACAATAATGTCTGTCTGTGCTCCATTGGTTTTCATTAGGCATTCAACTGTGGCATAGGCACATATATATACTGCACTGGTATTGAGCAGTATTGCTCCTATGTTCTGTAGAGCAGATCACAAAATAATGTAATGTGTCTATCAATCAGTTGCTTACGTTTCAGAACTGTCAGAACTGCTATGATTTAAAAAATACATACATTTTAGAAAATGTGCAGTAGGAAAAGCCAATTGGTAGTATTTTCCCAAATTTTCACACTGGGCAAGAACCCCCCACCCCCACCCCTCCAAAAGAGTACAGAGAAGGTATCTAACAAATGCACAGTGCATTATACACGGTGCATTATTGGGCTCAGAAGGTACTGATCAATATATGGGATTTTTTTAGCTCAGTTCACAGATACAGGCTGCAGCTCTTTTGGTGCTCCATGTTGTGGGGCTGAAGGAAGCAGTTTGGGTTGGTTCACCTCGTTCCATAAGAACCAAAGTTAACATTTAAATCGTCCCACATTACTCTCTAACTCCTCGGCAATGCTACATTGTACTGCGGATGTTTCCGTTTGTTCCTCTGACTTGGATCGATCTTTACATGGAACTTCTTGCTGCCACCCAAAACCTCTCAAATAATGCATACCACTTTCATGCTGGTGACACCCAACTCTATCTGAAATGATCTCACCTAAAGACTTGGAAAGTGCTGTCCAAGTACTTTTGGAAAACAAGGCAGGCTTAGCTGATGATTCACCACCTCAAAATCAGGCCACTTAAAACAGAGCCCCTTCTTACTCACACAAACTACACGGATCCAGTCAACATGTCTCGACTGGTGTTCTGTAGTGAATTGCCACCCCATCCTTCTGGAACGTGAACTTGTAATCCATATCAATGCGTTGGCATGAGTAGTACAGCAGCAAATTGGGCTCCTTAAAGATATTAAACCTTTTCTCCCAGAAAGTGATTTTAAGAAATGGTTCAAGCCCAGGTGCTATTGAGGTTGGACTAGGGCATCTCGGATCTAGATACAACTTAAAATGCACCAGACACCCCTCAAAACAGTTTACACGCAGCCGCAAAACTGGCTAGTGGCACTAAGAAACTGGGCATATACTGCCATTCCTGCTCACACTGAACTTGCTCGCCCTTGAGCAAAAAGTATCCATAAGCTAGCCTGCGTTTCTGGTGACAGAAAGTTCTGGAATCTGAGAGGAGCCAGAAATGGTACCTCACTTGGGTGGGTAGGCCTTGTGCTTGCAACAGGAAATGCCCCAAAACACCATCTGGACACATCAAAATTATCAAATAGAAAACTACCTGTTTTTGAGGGGGGGCACCTGCGTTTTTGGTCCTGGGCTCAGCAGCCATCTAGGGAAACCTACCAAACCCAGACATTTCTGAAAACGAGACACCCGAGGGAGTCATGGGAGGTGTGACTTGCGTGGATCCCCCAATGTTTTCTTACTCAGAATCCTCAGCAAACCTCAAATTTAGCTAAAAAAAAAAAAAAATTCCCACATTTCTGTGTGGGACCACCCAACGTTCCCCTCAGTCTCCCGGTAAAAATGATACCTCACTTGTGTAGGTGGGCCAAGTGTTTGTGACAGGGAAGGGCAAAAAACACGTCGAAATTGAGGGGGAACCAAAGTGCATACAAAAGGGCAGTTGAAAAAAAAACATTTTTAGGCTGACAAGTGCAGCAGAAATGTTATCGGTATAGATGAGACAATGCTGGGTGGTAAGAATTTTGTGGATTCCTGCAGATTCCGGAAGGTTCCATCACAAAAATGTGGGAAAAATGTGTGCTTTCCAGCAAAGTTGCAGGTTTGAAGGGCATTGTGGGTAAGGAAATGGAGCGGTGTGCATGTGAAGCACACCACCCTGGAATCAACTAGATGTTTAGTTTTCAGATGTGTTTAGGTCTTGTGGATTTTTCTACATGGCAGCGTCCCAAAGTAAAAAAAAAGTGCAGCCCTCACCATTCCAAGTGGGACGATTTTGAGAGTTACCAAGCTCTCATGGCCCAAATGTAAAAAAAAAAAAAGAAAATGTCCTCTTGCCTGCCATGGGATAAGATGTTTTAGTGAGCGGGGGAGAGCTGAAAGACTGTTAGCCCCTTCAGTTCAGGTGGGGGTATAACCATGCCCTTAATGGTTGGTAGCCACCATCCCACTATTTTCTTTATTTTTTTTATTCCCTGGAATCTAGTAGACTTTCTATCCCCCCGGGGTGTGGATCGGGGATAATTGCCCAATCTGCCCACTGGTGGACAGAACAACTTTGGCCCCATTTATTTATGGTGGTGGTATGGCCATACCCTCAACCTGTTCTTTTGAAAATGGGCCTTCCAAAAATAGGCCAATCTGCCCCCAAGGGGGACGGTTATGGCCAACAGTAATGTGCCCCCATGGGGAGCGACCCTTGCCCAAGGGGCTGCCCCCCCTGGACAAAACACACATGTACACACACACACCAATCCATGGTCTCTAGAGGTTTCTGCCCCCTTGGGGCAGATTGGCCTAACAAAAATAGGCCGATCTGCCCCCCCCGGCTTAAATACAATTTGCCCCCCAGGGGAGCGACCCTTGTCTAAGGGGTTGCTCCCCACACATAAAAACATAAAATAAATAAAAAAAAATATTTATCCCTGGTGTCTAGAGGTTTCTGCCGCCCTGGGGGCAGATCCGCCTAATTATATTAGGCCGATCTGCCCCTGGGAGGGGCAGAAAAGGCCTAAAAATATTTTGCCCCCCCCCAGGGAGTGGCCCTTGCAAAAGGGGCCGCTCCCCTTATGCGTTACTATGAAAAAAAAAAAACATGTTGTCTAGTGGTTTCTCCCCCCCCTGGGGGCAGAAATGGCCTAAAAATAATTTGGCCCCACAGGAGCGACCCTTGCCTAAAGGGTCGCTCCCCAAACATAAACAAATAAAAGTAAACAAAAAATTATTATCCCTGGTGTCTTGTGGTATTGGGCAGATCGGCCTAGTAATTTTAAACCGATCTGCCCCCAGGGGGGGCAGAAATGGCCTACAAATCATTTGCCCCCCTGAGGAGAGGCCCTTGCCCAAGGGGCCACTCCCCTTATGCGCAGGTACGGAAAAAAATATAATCCCTGGTGTCTAGTGGTTTCTGCCCCCCCTGGGGGCAGATCGCAAGACCGATCTGCCCCCGGGGGGGCAGAAATGGCCTAATAATAATTTCCCCCCCCCCCGGGGGCGACCCTTGCCCAAGGGGTCACTCCCGAAACGTAAAAAAATTAAATCAATAAATACAATTATCCCTGGTGTCTAATGGATTTCTACCCCCGGGGGCAGATCGGCCTAATAATACTAGGCCGATCTGCCCCCAGGGGGCAGAAATGGCCTAGAAATAATTTGCCCCCCGAGGAGCGGCCCTTGCCCAAGGGGCCGCTCCACTTATTTGAAATAGCCCAAAAAAATAAATAATCCCTGGTGTCTAGTGGATTTCTCCCCCCCCCCCCGGGGCAGATCGGCCTAATAAAATTAGGTTCGATGGCCTAGAAATAATTTCCCCCCGAGGAGCGGCCGTTGCCCAAGGGGCCACTCCCCTTATTTGAAATAGCCCCAAAAAATAAAATAATCCCTGGTGTTTAGTGGTTTCTGCCCACCTCCCGGGGGCAGAACGCAAGGCCGATCTGCCCTCACGGGGCAGAAATGGCCTAATAATAATTTGCCCCACTCCGGGAGCGATCCTTGCCCAAGGGGTCGCTCCCCAAACATTAAAAAAAAAAAAAAAACAAGCAACAAAATTATCCCTGGTGTCTAGTGGATTTCTGCCCCCGGGGGGGCAGAAATGGCCTAGTAATAATTTGCCCCCGAGGAGAAGGTGAGCTTCCAGCGCCGAGGGGAAGGCCTCTGATGAGGTCAGCGCGCTAACATCATGAGACGCCACGGGGGCGGTGGTGGAAGGGGAAGTGATTCCCCTTCCATCTCTGCCCAGGGGAGGGGGGTGCTCTGCCATCTGGGGGAGCGCTAGCGCTCCCCCTGGGGCCCATAGCCGGACGAGCTGGTCTCGTTCTCGGTACCGCGCAACCGGTGCCGAGGGCGAGACCAGCTTGTTGGGGCACCCAAGCGGTTAACATGGATATAGGTTAAGGCATAGTTTTCATATGTTATTTGATTAGATGCTTTTGGGTCTCTGTTTTATTTATCTAGCACAATATGGAAATATTATCATAACTATCTTATCTCCAATTGCTTCGCTATTGAAATATTGAGGAAAATTTCAAAAAAAGTTATAAAAATACACAAATAAATTAGCTTCAAGTGTAGCAACACTTAAAAGTCTGAGTTAATGCAATACAAATTTATATCTCAATATGTTATCCTTCTTATACTTACATATCCCCTTTCTGTTTAGATATGTATCTATATAGTTATTAATTTATTCTTGATGTAGAAAAAAAACTTTGAGTCTCTCAAATGCACATCTTGTTCTTCTCTCAATATATCCTTTACCTCTACCGTCTGAGTCATCCAAAACCTCATTCTACTACTGTGGTCTCCAAAGTAACCCTTTCTAAGCTCTTCCCTTCTGTAGCCCATCTTGGCTCACCCCAAATTCCACTTAAATACTATGGTGGTCATTATGAACATGGCGGGAAACACCGCCGACCGCCGTGGCGGCGGAGAATAAAAGGACGCCCTTGGCGGTGAATGGAAACCCGCCATATAATGAACGAAAATCCCAATCCCGCCAAAAATCACCAGACCGCCTCTCCCCGCCATGACCTTGTCGGCGGGAATCCCAGTCCTGCCCACCCCGCCACCGCCAAGCACAACCACATCCCGCCCTCCAAATAATGATGCACAAATCACCTTGGCGGACAGTGGAGGGCGAACGACCATTGGCGGATCTGACCGCCACGGGCGGCAAGTGGACTAAACAGCAAGAAGTGCACACATTGGATAAGCGTGTAACCCCACACAACTGACACACATCCATAACCCCAAAAAACACCCCCAGACATACCACACAATCCTTTGCAACGAAACCAGGCCAAGAAGACAGAGAGCACCAGAGGCAGACATCGAATGCCAACATACAGGAGATGCACACCGACCCACAGAAGAGCACCCTCACTGCGTTACCAGCCCCAACACCATTCACCACACTCACCATGTCACCCCCCCCAAACATCCACGCTTCACCGAAAGGGAGTTAAGGACCACGGCGGACGAGATCCTGAAGGTGGAGCCACAAATATTCGGGGCCGAGGTGCAGCACACATCCATCGCAAGGAAGATGGAGCTATGGCACACCATTGTGAAAGGGTCAGTGCAGTGGGACACCATCCATGCACCAGGAACAACCTGCGGGGAAGGTCAGTGGCATGGCATCAAGGCACCACATCGCAGTACAGAAGACTGGGGGAGGACCGCCACCAACACCACCAGAATACACAGACAGGGATGAAAAGGTACTGGCCATCCTGCACCCTGGGGGACTCACTGGAGGAATTGACTCGGGTAAGTCATCAACATATACACCATACCTGTAATGCATGCACCTCCCCACCCCGCCCACAGCCACCAGGACCAACACCCCACCCAGGCATCAGCCACTAAATCCACCCCCCACATGACCACAAACCCACTAACAGGCCCACATCCCTCCCCTGTGCAGAGTCACCGACCCCTGCAAGTACCCACAATGGAACAACACCCCCCACCACAATGCAACCCCACAGTCGACACTAAATGCAGCGTCAACCTCACAAAGGCACCCTGTAAGGCCACTGAAAGTAACCCCACCACAAAATAGCCCAGTTCTGTTCACCTCAAACGTTCATGCAGCTGTAACAGTCATACCTATGTCCCCCAACAGCCACCACCACCCATGCAACCCTAACGGACAGGACAAGGATTGCCAGTGCCCCCCAGGGAGACAGAGGCACCTCACAGGACACTGGTGAAGGATCCCTGGACACTGATGAGCAGGCAGGCACCTCACACAGTCCTGGACTTTCACCATGCAGCAGGCCCACCCAGGAAACCACTGTCACCCCTACCACTCAGTCAAGACCAGCAGCCCAGACCAAGCATCCCCACACCAGTGTATCCAGGCCACAGACTGGTGGAACACAGTTACAGAGGCCACAGTCTCCCACTCCCAACACGCAGGAAGGCGAGGGCCCCAGTACAAGTGGTGCTACCAGACCTGTGCAGAGGACACAGGCACAGGGGGCTAGGTCAAGTGCAAGGGTGGCAGTGGGCCAGGGGGGAAGCCACTGGATGGATGCAGCAGCCTAGGACGTGATATCAGAGGTATTGGGGGCCTACCAGCATACCCATGACAGGTTGGCACAGATTGTGTCCACCCTGGAGCACAGTCAGAGGATGCAGCAGGAACACCACCAACAGGCTATGGAGTAGTGGACACAGCACAACGCCACAATGGCCACCATAGCAGGCACTGCTGCAGCTCGTCCAAAACCAGTCTGACACCCACACAGGACAAGAGGCCCCCACTACAGCACCGGACACCCACCATGAGAATCCACTATCAGCAGAAACATCCCAGGAACTACCCTCACAGGAAACCCAAGGGCCTACCATGTCATCCCCTGAAGATCAACAGCAGGCACCCAAACAGACCCTTAGGCCAAGATATGGCACTGGAACCCCAGCAAAGAACAAGGCTCCTATCAAGAAGTAAGTCAGCAACAATCTGCACAGCAACCATCCCACTCAATCAGCCACCACACATTGCTAAGAGGCAATATGAACTAATGTATGAAAAGATAGACCCATCATTAGCACCAACAAGGCTGCCACCATGTGGTTCTTGAGGACACCCACCCCTTACGACTTGCCATCACTGTAAATAGCACTATTCACTCACTTCAACCAATAAAACACATATCACATCTGTAACACTGTCCCATGTGTTAAATGTGAACAAGGTGAAATATGGATGCAACTGGCTGATAACTAATTTATTGTCAAATCTGTGCATGAAGGGAGTCCTGTGTGCCTAAATGTTGGCAATAAGTAAATGCAGAACACTTCAATCTGTACCATGCAGAAGTGGACCATGTTTCACATATCATTATTAACCCCCCCATATGGCTGAGCATACTGCCAGTATGTGTCACAAAACCCCAATGTCAGGCCCAAGTCCCACACAGTTACTGGAAGTAGAGTTGTATCAGTTGGGTCGTGGAATTGACAACTTCCCCTTCCTCATCATCACCATCACCATCACTTTCCTCACCTCTCTGAGGTAGCTGGTCAGGACATACAGCACCCTCCACCTCCAATAGGGGGATAGAATGTCTCACCGCCACATTGTGCAGCATGCAGCAGGCCACCACTATTCTACACACCTTTTCAGGCCCATGGGCCAGGGAACCCCCAGAGATATGTAGGCAACAAAATCTAGCCTTCAGGAGACCTATAGTTTGCTCTATCACCCTCCTAGTACGTCCATGGGCCTCATTGTAATTCCTCTCTGCATCCGTCCTGGGATTCCTCACTGTTGTTAGGAGCCAACGCAAGTTTGGATAGCCAGAATCACCTAGAAAAAGGTGCAATACAGAGTCGTCCTTGTTATGTCCCCTAGTCAGACAGCCGGGCTGTCTGCTGTGTGTCAGTTAGTGACAGGCACACTTACCTATGATCCACCCTCTGTCCTCTTGGAGTTGTTCCATCCTTTGAGGCACACTACTGTCCCTAAGCACAAAGGAATCATGCACTGAACCTGGGAACATGGCATTCACATGTGAGATGTACTGGTCTGCAGTACATACCAATTGGATGTTCATGGAGTGAAAGTTCTTTCTGTACACCTGTTCACTCTTGGGGGGATGATCGGTATGTGGGTGCCATCGATGGCACCTATAACATGGGGTATGTTGGCAAAGGCATAGAATTCCGACTTGATGGCAGGGAGGTCAGTACTTTGGGGAAAACTCACATAGGAGTGCTGGTGTCGTACAAATGCATTCAGAAATCTTGTCAGTACCATGCTGAACATTGGCTGTGAAAATCTAGCACCCATGCCCACTGTCACTTGAAGTGAGCCCGTGGCCAGGAAATGGAGTGCGGAGAGCACCTGCACTTCAGTAGGGATGGCATGCTGATTACGATTTCCCAGAGTTAGTGCAGGATCCAGTAAAGCACAAAGTTCCAGAACTGTTGCACGTGTGAGTCTGTAATTGATTATGATCTGACGCTCCACCATGGTCCTCATATCCACAAGTGGTCTGTACACCAATGGTGCCCTTCCTCGCCACAAGGGTCGGTACCTACGAGGAGTTTCAAAAAGGTGTGATGAACACACATACATCGGCACACATTTCATCATTTGTGCACTGCGTAGTTCATTGTAGTGACTCAACGTTAACTGCTTCCTGACAGATCTACATCTACAACACAATGAGGGAACAGAGTATTTCATGTGTGGTATATTACGGAATGGACACATGCTTAGGTGCTTCATGTGGCTAGTAGGGCCTGCATTGTGCAAAGCCTTATTTATAGATGCGTAGTTACTGCCAAAATGTCTGCCCACTGTAATCCAGCCCTTTCGTTGTGGAAGTGACCTCATACCGCTAGCGGTTGACGTCACAGCATAAGGCGGTGATTACCGCTGTTCGCACCGTCACTGGTTAACATGGATGCCAATGGGGAATCCTGGCGTATCATGATCGCCGCCGGCGGTGACGCTGCACACCGCCGTGGAACGTACGCGATTTCGTCGTCGATTATTCACTTGACTACCTGATCTTGTGCGCACAGGTACTCCACTGTGTGCACTGCTGTGGCCTGCCTCTGGCAATGGATGTGGCTCGTGTTGCAGGGGAAAGGGCCCCGGCCTTCACCCAGGAGGAACTGGAGAGGCTAGTGGACGGGGTCCTGCCCATGTACACAAAACTGTACGGACGGCCAGAGGTACAGGTGAGTCAGGGTTTGGGGGGCACTGTTTGGGTGTAATTGATGGTGTTGAATGGACATATGTGCACTTCTGAGCCTGCATGGGCCGTGGTGCATGGCATGCTGTGTGCGTATGGCCTGTAAGTCTGAGAGTACTGTCCGTCCCATAGTGGACAATTAGCCAGCTGTACCTATCTTGCAAGTGCCTGACCTCTGTGTTCCATATCTGTGTCACCCTTTTAGGTCAGAGCCCACCAGAAGAGGGGACTTTGGCATGCCATCGCCAAGGAGGTGTGGGCCATGGGGGTCTACAACCGGCGGAGCACCCACTGCAGAAAGAGGTGGGAGGACCTGCGGCGCTGGGCGCAAAAGATCTGTGAATCCCAGCTGGAGAAGTCCTCCCAACGTGGAAGGGATGCCCGTCAGGCATTGACCCCCCCCCTCATGCAACGTATCCTGGCGGTGGCGTACCCAGACTTGGATGGGCGCTTGAAGGCTGCACAGCATTCACAAGGGGGTGAGTACTCATTTCACAAACTTCAGTCTGGAAGGATGTCTGTGTGTGCATTAGGGTTCATGCTGCTTAGAGGCAGGGACTCTGACTGGTGTCCATCTACTTTATGGTCCCCAAAGGGTGTAGAGGTGTCTTTGTCAGGTCTTTCACATGTCGCCTCCTTAGGTAGTCCAGGGGATTGGTGTAGAGCAGTATTCTGGTCAGTAGTCAGGGACATGGCCATGGGCATACTGAACGGTGCTGCCTGTTGGGGTGTCTTCTGGGTGGGTGTATGTCTGGCCATTTTGTACCTCCATTCAGCTATTTACAAGCATCTCTCCTGTTTTGTCTCCCCATCCCTGTTCTCTAGTGTTGGTTTGGTACAGCAGCAACATCTGGTGAGGGAGCTGAGGCACCGGCAAGTGGGGAAGCAGCGACCCACGGATCCTCGGACGCAGAGACATCCGACACCCGGGGGACCAGTGGGTGGGAGGGTGAGGGATGTTCCATGGGGGAGGCAACTACCACAGGAGGTAGTGACTCCGAGACCTCCTCCGATGGGGGCTCCCCGGTGGTGGCGGACCCTAGGGGCCACACCACTACAGTGACATCTTCCACCACCCCCCATTCCATCACCACCCTTCCTTCTGCTCCCTACAGAGTTGCCTGTGCCCGCTCACCCAGAAAGGTGGGCGTCTCCTTCGCCCCAGGCAGCTCCTCCCCTGCCCCAGTCAGCCCTGCTGCCCTCACAGATGAGGCTATTGACCTCCTGAAAACCATCTCTGTAGGGCAGACAACCATTGTCAATGCCATCCAGGGGCTAGCATCAGAGATGCAGAAGACAAATGCCTATCTGGATGGCATTCACGGTGCCGTGTCTGCCCTACAGAGATCTTTTCAGGCTCTGGCCTCCTCTTGGACGGCAGTCAGTGTCCCTGGCCATTCCATCCCCCCTCCAACCTCCTCTATCCCTTTCAGCACCCCAATCCCTTCACCCGTCCATGGCACACATTCAGACATGCAGTCAAGCACATCAACACACAAGAAGCACACTTCTAAACACAAGCACCACACCTCCCACCACAAGCATTCACACAGCCAACAGTCACATGCACACACAACAACGTCCACTTCCCCCAGTGTGCCCACCTCTTCCGCCTCCGTGTCTGTCCCCTCTACATCCACACCCTCAGGCACTGCACCTTCAGTCACTGTTGCTGCTCCTCTTACTGCACTCACCACAATAGCAGACATCCATACATGCACCACACCTGCACTCACAACTACTGTAGTTGACACATGCAGCACACTCACCAGACTTGCAGACACCCACACAACATACATCCACACTAGCTGCCTGTCTTCTCCCACTGTGTCCACCCCCTCCTCCATAAACATACAAACGCACCAAGACACCCACCCATCACACATCCACCACAGCATACAGTCCTGTTACCTGCACCCACTTTTCCTCTCCCATGCTGACCTCTTCCAACCCACTGGCCCACCCCGTCTTGTACCCAAGCGTGCTCACCTCCTTGACCTTTCCACTCCTTCCACTTCGCAGCCCACCCCTGTCCGCCCTACACATTCCCGTGCCCCTACCCCAGAGAAAAAAAAGGCCCGGGCTGAGCCTAGTCCATCTGGCTCCACCCGCTCAAACCCCCCCTTCAAAGGAAAAGCCCACCCCCCTCCACCTTCCAAATGAAAGCCCAAGGCCCACCCCGTCGTAAATCCCCACTCCAACCACCCCTTGCCCCCATTGCGTGAGGTGCCTGGATGCCCCTTTGTTGCCCCATTAGGTGGAGTACCGTGCACTTGTGGGAGTCAGGTTGGGTCCGTTGTGGCCCATGGCAATTGTAGCCGTACGGACTGGCTATTGGCCCTGTTTGGACAATTTGGCTCTGTGAGCTTTCATTAAAGATTTCTGTGTGGCCTGGGTTTTGGCGGCACACTGTTGAACCCTGGTCTTTCGTTTCATTGTTCATGGGTGTGGTGCATTTGTATGTACTATGGTCAGGTTGGATTTGCCTTGTGTCTGGTAAGTACCTCTTGCTGTGGGGTGTATGACTTGTGCTGCTTTGAAGGGTTGGGGGCGTTGCAGGGTGGGTGGAGTGGGTGGGTATGTAACTGTGCCTTTTCTTCCCTTGTTCACTAGGTTGCGGTACTTATCGTCGTCATCTTCGTCGGCAGTCTCGGTCGTGGAGGTATATGGCAAGGAGCAGGGCTGGCAGGATCTGCAGCTCTCTATCCATGTCTGCTTCGGCGCGTTGTGTGGGCCTCCGGGGAGTGTTTCCTTATATTTGGTTAATTTCCGCCTGGCTTTGCGTGGCAGTGGTTCCCGCCCGGGACTGGCGGCGGACTGGTGCTTCATTATTTGATGGGTGGGTTGGGCCTTTCTGTCGGCAGACTCTGCCGTTGTCGTCGGCACTCCTCTGCTGGCGGTGGGTGGTTTTCGGGATGTCCGTCTTTCGTTTGGTTCATTATATGGCGGTCTGGCCCACTCCTCTGTTGGTGGTTTTTACCACCACCGCCGGCGGCGCGGAACGGACCGCTGTGTTCATAATGAGGGCCTATATCTATCAAACAACCCTTTCTAAATTCTTCCCTCATCCCAAACCTCATTTTCTAATGGTATCTCCCTAATCCCTTTCTAGATGCTCTTCCCTCCTTCGTTTCTCCTTTTGATCATCCCAACCTCATTTTAGCACTAGGATCGGCTAAATAACACTTTGTAGACTCTTCCCTCCTCTATCCCTCCATTATTGTATTCAATCCAACTAACAGATTTGCATGTTCACCTCTGAAATTAACTCGTATTTCCCTATAATAATCCAACACTAATCCTTTTTGGGTTCCAGAGTCCAGAGTAGCATGCTACTTGCTGAAAAGCGCTTTGATGCCTTATCAGGGGTAGTAAGTGCCTTATATATACAATTACAGTTCCAATTTTCAGTTGTGGTTTATTGGGTAGCTAAGGTAGTAGAGTTACAGCTCCCTTCCACTGATACTAAGATGAAGGTTTTAACAATGATTTTACTGTCTGGTCCAGCAACATTGGAGAACTTGCTTTCATTCAATAGTGTTTTGATAGATACCTTGATGATGAGCTGGTCAAAACCATGTTCTTGTCCATCCTTTAGCTGGGAGGTGGCCAGTCAACATAGGCTTGTGCCCGGTCAGTTTGATTTAGTCATCAAGCACCATACTCTGGAAAGTCTCATTGTGAAGGCTGCAACCAGTATGGGAATGCTAATTAAATTCTGACCAAATCCCCCAAATGGAGAATCCAAACGGATTGATGTTTTTGGCATGCAAATTTTGTTTTCTGCCAGCTTTGCATGATAGTCCATATAGGAAGTCCGTAGCTGACATACTCATGCCGTAGGACTACTGAAATCTTGGCAGCAGTCCCAGAGGACCTTACGATCTCCTTGGGTTAGACGATCCATGATTTGCATAATGCAGCAGAATTAGCCATTCCCCATGGCTTAGGTACCACGGATTGCATTGGCATGGCTGTAGGTGCTAGTGCTGTACTCCGCAGACTTGCCTGGATGAGGTGAACTGGACTTTCTGGCAATGAGCAGCCATCGCTGATTGACCTGCCCTTTGGTGGGTCCCATCTCTTTATTTAGAATACAGATCCCTACTGAAACTGGAGAAATGGGCTTTTGTGAAGCAATTTCCTGATCAGGTCTCCCAAATTTAGGGGCTACTCCAGGCAACTGCTACAATAGCAAACAAGCTGCTTTGGTTTGTCCTCACCCATTAACTCACATCTGACCAATGGGGGTGCAGGATTCTTCATTTCCTCCCAGGTTTGTGTTGTGTCATGATCAACAGACAGGCCTTGCAAATTGTTCAAAAAGCTACACCATACCTTTCATTTCACCCCCAATCTTCCTCTCATACGAGAACAAAATTTGGGAGAACATATGTCCATCCTGCTGCAGGAGGTACACCTCTTACTCTTAAAAGGTGCAATATATGGGTAAAGTATTAGGAAAAAGGTGAGGGTTGTTAATTGTGCTACTTCTTCGTTCTGAAAAATGACCGGGCCTATCCCAGACCTTCGACTCCTGAAAACCATCCTGCAGAAGGACAAATTCAAAATTCTCACATCTCCTCTAGATCTCAGAGATGGGATGGTATCCTTGAACTTGCAGAACACATTTTCATATTCCTGTCCTGCAGTGACACAGGTGTTACCTACAATTCAGGGTGAGCTAGAAACACTTTCAATTTGACATGCTTCTCTTTGACCTCAAGTCCACCACTTGCACTTGCCCTAGTGTGATGGCGATGGTCGCTGCACATCTTTGGAGTTCAGGATTTCCTCTATTCCTGTACCTCAACTACCTGCTGAAGGCAAGCTTGCTGTTATTAGCTGTAGGCTACCTCATGGCGATAGCAGAACTCCTAACATCATTGGGTTGCACAGCATATTAGTTGAAGCTCCTCCTGAAAGGAAACAGCTTCTATTAATTGGAGCGATCCTGGATATGGTGAGGTACAAGGCCTTTCCTCCACTGAATAAGTCCAGGACTTGTGGATTATGAGCCTGATTCAGGCTCAATCCCGGTGAGGCTTGCTTCGAAGCTTCTTGGCCTTTTAGCCTAGTCATCCTTCGTGTCACCATTGTAAATGGAAAATGTAGACCTTACAGTGGAATCTGAAATCCTAATGGGCCCAGCATCAAGGCCATCTTTCCAACACCATCCAGGTCTCGAAGAAAATAGCCAAAGATCAGCAGTGGTGGCTGGACAATCATACTTTATCCTGTGGCAGCCCACTCACTCTTCCCCAACCCACAACTGACAGTGGGGATGGCTGCATCACTGCTGGGTTGGGGATGTCTTCTATGGGATGTGAAGTTCATTAGCCTCTGGTCTCCAGCTGAGGGCTACATTGACATCAACCTACTAGAGCCAACTGTTGGACCATGAAGGTTTTCCTGCTGTCATTCGTGAAAAGTGCAGGTTCTTATGGGCAACATTACTGCCATGTGCTACTGCAACAAGCAGGGCAGAGTGGAGTCCTTGGGCCTGTAGCACAAGGCTTTGTGTCTCTGGAGGTGGCTCGAGCAGCAGAACATTTTGATGGTCACAAACCACCTGACTGTGTTCTTGAATGCCTGAATTGACAAACTGGGTCAAGACTGATTTGCATATGGCTGGGTCCAAACTGGAATGGCATGGCAAGCAAAAAAAACTGATGGATTAAACCCAGATCTGTAACTGGGGGTGAATGCTTGATTTGCTCTGCATTCCGTCCATCATCTGTTGTTTTTGAATTGACAAACTGAGCAGCCATCAAGAATGCCACTGCCAAGAAAATGCAGTGACAACCGTTTTGCACTTTGGAGTTACTGTGAGAGAATCAAAAGGCACATTTCCACATGGAATGGGAAAAGGCACTATTGTATGGGAAGCATACAGTAGCCAAGCAAGCATTACCATGTTTGCCTGAACCACACATGTGCCTGAACCACACAAATGCGTGGTTATGGCACCATGCATATGCATGGTTCAGGCACACAGCAGGAACAACCGAGAGAAGAACACAGCGGCTTGGTGATTGGGGCTGGGGAAGGTGGGGGGAATTTTTAAGACAGGGTAGGGAAGGTTTTAGAGTTCAAGGCAGGTGTGTCGAGGTACTTTTTAGGACAGGGTGGGGTAGGTGTTAGGGTTCAGGGCAGGGTGGAGGGTTGGGGTAGTTTTTAGGACAGGGTGGTGTAGGTTTTAGCGCTCAGGGCGGGGGCAGGAGGGCAAGTTAGTTTTTAGGACAGGGTTGGTAGGTTTTAGGGTTTAGGGTGGGGGTCAGGGTAGTTTTTAGGACAGGGTGGGTTTTAGGGTTTATGGAGGGGTCTTTGGTAGTTTTTAGGACAGGGTGGGTCCGGTTTTAGGATTTAGGGCAGGGGCGGGGGTCAGGGTAGTTTTTAGGACAGGGTAGAGTAGGTGTAGTGTTTGGGGCAGGGGGTCAGGGTAGTTTTAGGACAGGCTAGGGTTTAGGTCAGGATAGTTTTTAGGACAGGATGGGGTGGTTTTTAGGATAAGGTAGGGTTTAGGGCGTGGGTGGTGTAGTTTTTAGGACAGGCAGGGTAGGTTTTACGGTTTAGGGTGTGGGTAAGGGGTAGGTTTTAGGACAGGGTGGGGTAGTTTTTAGGACAGGGTAGGTTTTAGGGTTTAGGGTGGGGTTTGGCTAGTTTTTAGGACAAGGTGGGGTAGCTTTTAAGACAGTGTAGGTTTTAGGGTTCAGGGTGGGGGACGGAGTAGGTTTTAGGGTGCAGGGTGGGGGGGTCAGGGTAGTTTTTAGGACAGGGTAGGTTTTAGGGTTTAGCGCAGGGGGTCAGGTAGTTTTTAAGAAAGGGTTGAGTAGTGTTTAGGACAGGGTAGTTTTTAGGGTTTAAGGCGGGAGTCAGGGTAGTTTTTAGGACAGGGTGGGGTAGTTTTTTGGGACAGGGTAGGTTTTACGGTTTAGGGCAGGGAGTCGGGGTAGTTTTTAGGACAGGGCAGGGTAGGTTTTAGGGCTTAGGGCAGAGTCAGGGTAGTTTTGGGGGCAGGGTGGGGTAGTTTTAGAACAAGGTAGCTTTTAGGGATTATGGCAGGCCGGGTAGTTTTTTAGGACAGGGTGGGGTCATTTTTAGGACAGGATTGGATAGGTTTTAGGGCGGCCAGGGGTCGGGTAGTTCTTAGGACAGTGTAGGTTTTAGGGTTTAGGGTGGGTGGTCGGGGACGTTTTTAGGACAGGCCGGGGTAGGTTTTAGGACAGGACAGGGCATGGTAGCTTTTAGGGTTTAGGGCAGGGTCGTGTAGTTTTTAGGACAGGGCAGGGTCAGGGTAGTTTTTAGGACAGTAGGTTTCAGGATTTAGGGCAAAGGGGTATGGAGGATTGTATCACACAACCACGCATGGCGTAACACATATACCTTTACTAAACATGCTTTTACAACGAAATGTATTGTAAAGTCATGCGTGGTATAAAGATGCGGTAGTGGTTCTGACCGTATTGTTAGGCCATGCGTGGTTCTGTCATACAACCCTATTGTCCACCTTCTGCAGTTACCTCTATTGTCTCAAGTTCTGAAGAAGCTCATGAACAACTGGGCCCAAGTCACCATAATTGGCTTGGCCATTAGTGTGTGGTACTCAAAGCTTCGGAACATATCATCTGCCCTCTGATCAAGTCACCACTTTGGGAGGACATCCTGTGTCAGCAATAGGGCGGAATCCTTCACCCACACCTCTATAACCTACGCCTTCATGCATGGAGATTTAGCAAAGGCAATTAAATGCATTTGACTTACCATCTCAAGTGGATGTCCTACTCCCAGCCAGGCGCCCTTCCACAAAATCCATCTATGTCCATTAATCTGTTGGACATTCTTTTTTTTTTGTCTTTAGCCCAGCGAGGCCTTGTAGTGGGAACTGTAAAAGGTTATTTGTCGTTCATTTTAGCCTTTCTACATTTGCTGGACCATCCTTTCTTGTTCAAATCACCAATGGTGATGAGTTTTATTTATTTTTTAAACCCTGACATGAACGCTCCCTCTCACACCGTTAGTGATACTCCAGTGGAACCTTATCTTGGTTTTCACATTTCTCATGTATACACCCTTCAAACCACTGCATAATAGCTTGCTGTGTCATTTGACTCTGAGAACTGTTTTCCTCCCTACGATTAGGTCGGCTTGCTGCATAAATGAACTGTAGGCGCTTTCAATGCAGCTGCTCATGTCCGAGAAATGCTTGTCTACAGTTACCACTAACTGCCATGTTTTTGGCTCATGCTAACTTTCCCCAGTGGATGTGCCCATCTGAGGCAACAACTGAATCGACTTGCCACGGGAGGTGAAAATTTAGAAAACAGTTTCTTCACCCGAACCTGTATACCACGCTGTTACTTTTGAAGGCCGTTTAGTGTAATCTCTCGTGATCTCATCCCTACACCTTCCTATATTTGGTCAACAACATATATATATATATATATATATATATATATATACACACACACACACATACATACATACACACACTAAAATAACCGAAAATTGCTTATAACTGAAGAGGAAAAAGGACTTTGCACTGTAGGGGGTCACACATAGTCTAGTAATTATGTGCGGCACCTAATGTACGTATTGTAATCTAATGAAACGGATTTACTTACACAGTTATACTAAAAATGCGTAACGATTACAGTTACACAGGGATAGCACGTGAAATGCAAATAGCTGCATAGAAAGTACTGTCCCCCATGTATCAGCACTATAAACCCACAGAGCTCTGCCAATGCATCCCATTGCTGACAAAGAACATCTCCTGATATACCAATCAGGTGGGCCCACGAGAGACTTTGCCAATGTATGTCAATCTTTTGACTGCAGCCGACTGTTGATGTTCCATACTGATACTAAACAGATATCTGTCAGTATACCTCTCTCCTGTACTTCTGACTAATTCAATACACATTTACTCTTGAACGACGGCATCATCTGACGTGACAACGCGGGACAGAGAGCACATTTTTCCCTACCGCTTCTCAAAGTACCAGTACTGTCACCACTGACACTTTCAGTGTAACTTATATTTGACACGGTATACTCCCCCGTCCCAAAATGAAAACGCCAAAGAGCCGATATATATATATGGCATACAGGATTCGGGAAAGTCCCAAAACTGGAATCACGAGCCCTGTCAACACACATCACTCTGTTTGAAGCATCTCTTGAACTCCTGCTTCTGCCCCCACCTACCTCTTTCAATATACCTCCCTCTTGGACCGTACCATTACCTGATGCGTCAGTAAATGATCGAGGCTGCTCTGTCAATATACCTCACTTTTGGGAGAGCGGAATTCCCCGATGTCCCGGTACCAAGCCCCCCACAAAACTCTGTCAACGTACAACAAAGTAGTGGCCTGACAAACGAGCCCTCATTCATCCATGTGATTTCGAATATTGTGCCATGGTGTTTAAAGCGGCTGGCATTCCACTGGCCTGTGCCCGTGTCTGATCTAACAGCGCTGTAGGAGAAAAGGGGGTATCGAGCTTCTTCAGTGCCTGGGCGTGGCTCTAAAAAATCATGGGTCCCTCCCGCAGTCCCGAGTCTTTCCTGTTATAGTCACAACCGCATTCCTCCGTCCCAGGGATAAACACTGATCTGGCAAACAGGCTCGCGCCCGAGAGCTGGCACGGCCCGCGGAAACAGGGAACAGATGTTTCCCATCTTGGCGTGAGTGAGTGCACAAGAGAGAGGCGGGAGGGGCAGAACCACTCAAGGAGTGCAGATCGGAAGGGGCGGGTGGGAAAACAGAGTGGAGCAGAGGGCCGTGGCAATACATTCATCACTGCTGCCTAAAAGTTCCCTGTCTATTGAACCGTGCTGAGGACAAACTCCAGACAGTCGTTGTACTACATATTGCCTACGGCTAACGTACCCAACTTCTCCCTTTCATTCTCCAATTCCTTCTTCTCGTTTAGTTTATCACCCCCTCTTCGCAGGGACGTAGCTTCAGCTGGGTGGCGGGGAGGGGGTTACACTCCTCTTATAAATGGGTGTTGTGGTAATTAGGTGGGTACAGGCAGTGCTTTAAATGGAAAAATAGAAGTGCAGGTACTCTGTACCAGAGTACCTGCTTGTTTCTGAGAAGTGCCGGCACTCTCCAATTAAAAGTATTGCGGTTTTCTTGAGATGTGCCGGTACTCTCCCTCTCAAAATAAAAAAGTGCCGGTACTCAGTACCGGAGAGTACCGGCCCATTTAAAGCACTGGGTACAGGTGCTTCCAGTCGAGTATGGTGAGCTTTCTTTTGGATTCGCCAGGAATTTGTACATACACGGACAAAAATACACACATTCTCTAGCCCCCCTCCAAGCTACGTCCCTGCCTCTTCTTTCACTCACGGTAGTTGGTTCCTTTTTGTCTCTTACCGGCTCCTTGTCCGTTTCCAATCTGCCCCTCGAATCCGTTCCCTGTGATTCCCCTTCTATACGCCCTCTCTTACTAAAAATCTTCTGCTCTCCGCATCTTTTCAACCCTCTGTCCTTACGCCCCTCACCCTCCCTCTATTTCTTGTCATTCTTCTAGCCTTCCTCTGCTTCTTTTTTCCTTGGTCCACCCTTCGTCCGTTTTCCACCCTCTTTAACCACTTTCTTTGTATTATGTTCAGTTTCTACTGAAAATTCAATTTTCAACTTCCTTAACTTTTTCTCTTTTTCCTAACTCCGGTTTCTTCCCTCTCTCTCCTCTTCGTTCCAGACTGCTCCCTCTCTCTCCCTTCCAGTCCCGCAGGACCCGGTTGTCGGTCGGCGCGTGCGCACGCTGCCGGCGGCTCCTTTCTCGTGCGCATGCGCTCTCGCCTAGCACCCCAGATGTCGGCCCCGCTGCTGCAGCCTCAGATGTGATGCCTGCGCCCCGCGCGTGCACCCGAGTGATTCCCTGTGCCCGGTACGAGGGATTCGCCTGTAACTGAGGCGGGGGGTGGGCTGGGGCTTTTGTGCTGTCGATGCGGGACTTTGAGGTTTGTCCGAGAGAGGGGTTAGTCAGCCTGCCTTAAGGTCTTACCGCAGCGATAAGTTTGATAAACTCGTGGTAGGGGGTCAGCTGCCCGGTGGTTCTGACTGTCAGTGATTGACTGTCCTAGAGGTTGACTAGGCTGTACTCATAACCCACCGCGGGGAGCTGCTGTTAGGTTGTCCGTTATTTTTAACTGGCTGATGGCTGTGACTTTCGGGGGTTTGTTGCATTCATAGTAGTGATTTAATGCCCTTGATTCTGACCTTCGCCTCCGAGCTGACCCTTGGTTTTTGGCTGCCTCAGAGTTCTGGCCCAGATAACTTACCAGGCTGGCCCATAGTAGTCCATTAAGTGAATTGGGTAAACGTTGTAGGTACACCACACCCATGAAGTGACCATCCCACTGTTTTCCTATGCAGGGCCTATCAATCACAGGAGTCTTACCAACAGGCCTAGCTGCATGGTTCTGCCTCAAGGGGAAGTTGGTCTGTCATCTTCTTTGTCTGGGCCAGGGTATTGTCTTCATAGGAGTAATCTGCCTCATTAGGTCCTGAGCATTTGGTTTATCTGCTCAGTTCTTTTTAAGCACCAGGGTTATCTGGTATAAGGTTATGATTTACATGGTTTAACTAGTGTATGGCTACCGTATTTAGATTGGCTGCATTGTCTGGTCCATTAGTTTGACCCAAGGTTCTTAGCTAGTAAACTTTCTAAGTAAGGACTCTCACTTCGTTTATTCCAATGGATACACCGAGGAATTTGCACCAAACAGAAATTATTTTTGTACATAACAGATTCAGCAGTTTTGCGAAGCAAGTTTAGAGATCTGATAACTACATTTTTCTTTATGTTTGCAGGTACACTGGATTTACGTTTAGATTTGGAGCGTGCCCGTTGGCAACTTCTTTTTGGAACATGGCTTGGGAAATGGTAGGATTCCATTATTCATGGTGAAACCTATTGATGGTTGATTGGAGCTGGACACTATTTAAACCAATTCTTTATATTAGTATATTGCTGCTGGCACATGGTTGAAATAGAGCGGTTTCCTGGTGCCCCACTCCGACTGCTGGATCCTTGAACTCATGGTTGGGGTCTTACCCTTTGCTTCTGGAATGGATTGGTGAGCAGTAGATGCTTTTGGTGATCTGCCTGAGGTTTCTGTCTGTTGGTCATTGGTGGAGAACTTATTTGGCACCTGTTCCATTTAACCAGCCTGGTTGCCCTTTGGGATTGAAAACTGGCTCTGCAAGATCATTAACTCTGCATTGATCCTATGGAGCAGCTCAGTGAAGAAGAATTGCTCCACTTCTTATGTGCAGAAGGAGGGAAAGCCAAAAACTCTGAACTGCTTGCACGATACCAACCACTTATCAACCATGTAGACCCTCAGCTACGAGGTAATGTCTTTAAAACGGTGGGTGCTGCTAGGTTCCTCTCTCCTTATTCTTAAACTCTTTCAGTCTTTTTGCCTCATCCTTCCTATTCCTTTGGCAATCATCAGACTTCTGCTTTGCCTGTTAGTATCCTGTCTTGAGTGCTTCGGAGTGTGACGCCCATGCACTGAGCAACCAAGCAGCTGGTGTTATCGGTGAGTTGTTCAGCAATTTTAGGGAAAAGTTAATGTTTAATCAATATTTTGTTTTTTTTCTGTATCTTTTATGGGACCCCTGCACTAGATTTCTATCCAAGAGCCTGTGAAACAAATTTGAGTTAACAAGCTGTTTACTGTTTTTCCTAGGCCTAGACAATTAACTTAGGCAGTTTATCTGTAGTGTGACCCCAAGACTCCTTTTATTGGTCTGTTATTTTTGTCTTTTAAATCTGTGCTGTGTTTGAGTGAATCCTATGTAGGGTATTGTGGCAGTGTGCAATTGTCCCATTTCTAGGACCCTTTGATCTTGTGAAAATATTTATTTTTTCTCTCAAGAACTATTTGGTGGTGCCTTTTTAGAGCAGTTGGACAGTGTGTACGTTGGTGTCTGTTAAGGCCGAGGGTTGTTTGGCAGTGTTAGTTAATATAATGTATGACAATGCATAGGGCCCTTTCTGCATGAAATGTAGGCAGTGCAAATGATGGTCTCCCCTGTAGGCCCTTTCAACTATGAGAGTGGGTCTCTTTAGGACCCCCTCAGCATTTTCTGTGGGGCCTTCGAGTGGTGCACGAGCAGGTCTCTTCTATAGGACTTTTTGGCACAGTAATAAAAAAAATTCTTTAGGGGATTTCGACACTGTGTGTAAGGAAATGCCTCCTTGGCATGGTTGCCCCCTGACTTTTTGCCTTTGCTGATGCTATGTTTACAATTGAAAGTGTGCTGAGGCCTGCTAACCAGGCCCCAGCACCAGTGTTCTTTCCCTAACCTGTACTTTTGTATCCACAATTGGCAGACCCTGGCATCCAGATAAGTCCCTTGTAACTGGTACTTCTAGTACCAAGGGCCCTGATGCCAAGGAAGGTCTCTAAGGGCTGCAGCATGTCTTATGCCACCCTGGAGACCTCTCACTCAGCACAGACACACTGCTTGCCAGCTTGTGTGTGCTAGTGAGGACAAAACGAGTAAGTCGACATGGCACTCCCCTAAGGGTGCCATGCCAGCCTCTCACTGCCTATGCAGTATAGGTAAGACACCCCTCTAGCAGGCCTTACAGCCCTAAGGCAGGGTGCACTATACCATAGGTGAGGGTACCAGTGCATGAGCATGGTACCCCTACAGTGTCTAAACAAAACCTTAGACATTGTAAGTGCAGGGTAGCCATAAGAGTATATGGTCTGGGAGTCTGTCAAACACGAACTCCACAGCACCATAATGGCTACACTGAAAACTGGGAAGTTTGGTATCAAACTTCTCAGCACAATAAATGCACACTGATGCCAGTGTACATTTTATTGTAAAATACACCACAGAGGGCACCTTAGAGGTGCCCCCTGAAACTTAACCGACTGTCTGTGTAGGCTGACTAGTTCCAGCAGCCTGCCACACCAGAGACATGTTGCTGGCCCCATGGGGAGAGTGCCTTTGTCACTCTGAGGCCAGTAACAAAGCCTGCACTGGGTGGAGATGCTAACACCTCCCCCAGGCAGGAGCTGTAACACCTGGCGGTGAGCCTCAAAGGCTCACCCCTTTGTCACAGCCCAGCATGGCACTCCAGCTTAGTGGAGTTGCCCGCCCCCTCCGGCCACGGCCCCCACTTTTGGCGGCAAGGCTGGAGGGAACAAAGAAAGCAACAAGGAGGAGTCACTGGCCAGTCAGGACAGCCCCTAAGGTGTCCTGAGCTGAGGTGACTCTGACTTTTAGAAATCCTCCATCTTGCAGATGGAGGATTCCCCCAATAGGGTTAGGATTGTGACCCCCTCCCCTTGGGAGGAGGCACAAAGAGGGTGTACCCACCCTCAGGGCTAGTAGCCATTGGCTACTAACCCCCCAGACCTAAACACGCCCTTAAATTTAGTATTTAAGGGCTACCCTGAACCCTAGAAAATTAGATTCCTGCAACTACAAGAAGAAGGACTGCCTAGCTGAAAACCCCTGCAGAGGAAGATCAGAAGACGACAACTGCCTTGGCTCCAGAAACTCACCGGCCTGTCTCCTGCCTTCCAAAGATCCTGCTCCAGCGACGCCTTCCAAAGGGACCAGCGACCTCGACATCCTCTGAGGACTGCCCCTGCTTCGAAAAGACAAGAAACTCCCGAGGACAGCGGACCTGCTCCAAGAAAAGCTGCAACTTTGTTTCCAGCAGCTTTAAAGAACCCTGCAAGCTCCCCGCAAGAAGCGTGAGACTTGCAACACTGCACCCGGCGACCCCGACTCGGCTGGTGGCGATCCAACACCTCAGGAGGGACCCCAGGACTACTCTAAGACTGTGAGTACAAAAACCTGTCCCCCCTGAGCCCCCACAGCGCCGCCTGCAGAGGGAATCCCGAGGCTTCCCCTGACCGCGACTCTTTGAATCCTAAGTCCCGACACCTGGGAGAGACCCTGCACCCGCAGCCCCCAGGACCTGAAGGACCGGACTTTCACTGGAGGAGTGACCCCCAGGAGTCCCTCTCCCTTGACCAAGTGGAGGTTTCCCCGAGGAACCCCCCCCTTGCCTGCCTGCAGCGCTGAAGAGATCCCTAGATCTCCCATTGACTTCCATTACAAACCCGACGCTGGTTTCTACACTGCACCCGGCCGCCCCCGCGCTGCTGAGGGTGAAATTTCTGTGTGGGCTTGTGTCCCCCCCGGTGCCCTACAAAACCCCCCTGGTCTGCCCTCCGAAGACGCGGGTACTTACCTGCAAGCAGACCGGAACCGGGGCACCCCCTTCTCTCCATTCTAGCCTATGTGTTTTGGGCACCACTTTGAACTCTGCACCTGACCGGCCCTGAGCTGCTGGTGTGGTGACTTTGGGGTTGCTCTGAACCCCCAACGGTGGGCTACCTTGGACCAAGAACTAAGCCCTGTAAGTGTCTTACTTACCTGGTTAACCTAACAAATACTTACCTCCCCTAGGAACTGTGAAAATTGCACTAAGTGTCCACTTTTAAAACAGCTATTTGTGAATAACTTGAAAAGTATACATGCAATTTTGATGATTTGAAGTTCCTAAAGTACTTACCTGCAATACCTTTCGAATGAGATATTACATGTAGAATTTGAACCTGTGGTTCTTAAAATAAACTAAGAAAAGATATTTTTCTATATAAAAACCTATTGGCTGGATTTGTCTCTGTGTGTGTGTGTGTACCTCATTTATTGTCTATGTGTATGTACAACAAATGCTTAACACTACTCCTTGGATAAGCCTACTGCTCGACCACACTACCACAAAATAGAGCATTAGTATTATCTATTTTTACCACTATTTTACCTCTAAGGGGAACCCTTGGACTCTGTGCATGCTATTCCTTACTTTGAAATAGCACATACAGAGCCAACTTCCTACACTGTGTATGTATGTATCTGTATTTTTTGTATGGCTTCCAGCAGAAACACATTTGGGTTAGATTGAATTTAAGGGCACCCACAGCTACAGTTTTACCTTTAATGCAAGTGTGCTCTAGAAGGGTCAGTTACAACGTTGAGACACAAGAGGCAGCACTCCAATCCTACAAAACGCCTTTTTATCTACCAACCCATTCCTGTTTTTCGCCAGTTTCTCCCATCTGTTCCTGCTTAGGGATCCTAAATCGGTATTCTTTTTTTCACCGTACTTTGTGCTTCGTCTTCCTTTGCCCCCTGCATGTTCACCAATCTCAGTGCCGACATAGTGCATACATCTTCAGTTACTTTCGAAAACAGCAGCCAGACATCGATGCATAACTGTTTACGACCTGAGCTATTGAAGCAGATAATATTTGCAAAATGAACAGTGGCTTGGTGAGCGTGGGAGAAGTGAGTGTCTGCAGAAGAAGGGACATTTTTGGTGGCAAGATTTAGGAGAGAATATTGTATAGTGAAGAGTCAGGTGAAGAAGACTGGTTTGCAAAACTTTTATCATGCATATTCTGTGACCAGAAGCTGTTCACAATTTTTCTTTGGTGCTGTAGTAAATGGTGTTTTTTTTTTGGTGGTCCAGAGTGTTTGTCCTGCATGAAGGAATGCAAGATATCTTAGTTTATGGATCTCTTCTTTGCTCTATTCTTTGATAATTGTAGTACCGCTTGGTTACTTGAGGCTCTACGTGGCATGATAGATGTGCATATTAAATACCTGAAATACGTTGTCAGTACGTTGGCATCGTTGTTGTTAGTAAGTTGGGACCACATCTTAGTGTGTAAGACGATACTTGACTAACAGTGCTGGTGACTGGGCCTTGATGCCCCAATCGGTATTTATCGGTATCCAATCGGAGCCTGTGCAAGGGCAGCTCAGGATGCACCTGACATTTAATGGCTGTACTGGTATATCATAATGATTTGTAGGCAATCAAAGCTGCACCTAGGAGTTTGATGCTATCCCCGGGCACTTGAAGTTGTAGCTGGGTGTATGATTGCAGTCTCTAGCATAGGATGATGCACAGTATGTTGTTTCATGGCTTTTAAGGCCATATCATACATGGCTTACAAGACTGCAATGGGAATGGAGTCTTGACTTAAGTGTGTTGTACTACATCTTACGGGGGCTGTGCCCAGGATTGTGACTGAACCTTCTATATGGAGTTATATCTGGCTTGTTAAACACAACATTTATGAGGATGTGCCCAACTGTACGATATCAAAACCTCAGATGTAATCACTGTATCTTGGAATAGACGGCTGCAGCAGGCAGGTGATTCTTTGACCAGCATCTGGATCTGAACACCGTAAACCAAGCTGTACCTCGACGTCATAGTGGAAGCCAACATAAGATGACACTACCTGGGTGTGTAGGTGTCCTTGGCACGCAAGGGTATACCTTGCAGTCAGTCTGTATGTGTGCACACGACTGTAAGTTCGCCATAAAGTTCTTCCAGCCATACGAATTTATCTTGGCATGTCAAGCTGCAGTTGAGCTTGCAAAACTGTCATTACTTTCTACGTGATGCACCTGTGAATATGAGGATGTACCTGTAGATACGATGGCAGTATAGGGTATGAGATGACAGTATCCGGGCCTGTGGTGGCAGAAAGTGACATGATCTGATGTTCTTGGCATATGAGGCTCATTCTGGCATGCCAGGCTTTAGCTTAGTTGTAGTATAATGATAGTCCATGGGCCATTGAGGTTAAGCCACATGTATGGTGTTATCTGAAGGTTGTACTCACTGTTTAATGGCAAATTTATTATCCAGTGTCTGGTGTAACCTTTTCGTATTGCTGCTGTAAGCCTACAATTAAACACGACCAATCAATGCGTATAGAAAGCCAGACATTTACTAATGCTCTCCTCAATTCGTGATCATGTTAAAATTGACACAGTTTGCCTCCTCTCCATATTCATCACTCTCAGAGCATGTTAATAACACTATACTGATCATTCTCCCTTCATCAGACAAGCCAAAAATTCGTTTGATTATCTTTTTATAAATGCCAGAAAAGTTAAAAATGATGCAGTCTTCAGACCAGGACAGGGATCTGAACATCTGCGCCGATTTCGGGGTAAATACATGATTAGAATACTAAATGTTGGGAGCCCTGTTGAAGATATATGCATGGCAGAGTGCCAGTAATGGATTGTGGATTTTCTACTCCATAATTCCAATGCTTGCCTTTCTGTTTCCTCCTTTTTAATTGCTGATATTCTTTCCATCTGTGAATGGAACCTTATTTGAGCCCGTCAGCTTCTGGCTGTACAAGTCCCTCTTTAAGGACCCTCTCTTGGTGCTTGCACACATAGAGCGCCTGAATGACTATGAGAGCTTTCTTCAGAAGGCTGCGGTGTTGCACTAAAGGGATGCAAAGCACCATGTCGGTAATGGACAGTGCTTGCTACCTATTTTGCTTTCTCACTTTTGAATGGGCTTCGGCCTTCGCAGTGGCCATTTATCTGTGAACATTACCTGTCCCATTTAACCCCTTCCCCATGGACTGCCAACAATTAAAGTGTCTTTTCTCACACTTGTGCATTTTTGTCTCGTTGCAGCACTTCACCGCCAAACCTTCAAGGAGATCATTAACAAAGTGGCTGTGGTAAAGCAGGAACATGTAAGTATGCCTCATTACTGCTTCACCCCCTCCATTCCAGCTTTGAGTAGCAGTATCTCCCCTCCGCTTCTAGCATTGCAGATGTGATTATGAATAGAGCCCCTACACATGTAGTGTCCTTTCCATTCCAAACCACCCGAGCTTCTTTCAGTACCACAAACCCACACTCGTTCTGCCAGTGCAGCGGTGCATGCCAGACAGGTTACCTCATAGTACTGCTGGCTAAACATGCTTTTGGAGAGGGCAGGCCGAACTGAAGAGCTGAAGAAAGTGATTTTAAGAGCCAGCACATCTTGCAAAAACACACACACACGCCCATGCCTTTATTGTCTGTAGTAACTTCTCAGACTTACTTCCATCGAAGAGCGAGTCTTGCTTTGATGTTGTAACCATTGCCTTGAGTGGATCACAGCTTTTTTTCTGATATGTCCTCCTAGGATAGGGCAGGAAAGGTGGCGGAGTTAATCTCGCTTTAGTCGCTTTCAGGCATGATCAGTAGAGGGAACAAGTGAAGAAGCAGAAACTCTTGAAGTTGCCATTGGAAGATAATCCATCTGCTCTATTCTTATAGTTGAAATGTATGTAGCTGTGAATTCATTCCATCCCGACAAGCCTTCAACTCCCTCTACTGACAACTAGGGGCGAATGTTTGCTTGCAAAACCACTCTAATTCTAGTGCCTGAAGTAAGCTCTGGAACGGTCTGTTGAGTTTACTGACAATAGCTAATTTTAGTACCTTTAAATACTCCAGGAGTATAATGCAATATGCTTCGGGGGCTGTGTGCTTAGTTAAAAATAATAATAATAGGATTAGTGATTGGAGCTTTTCTGTAACTGGTTTTGCAATCTGGACGAGAGCTACCCTTGACGAGGGGCGTCTAGTTTGTGCACTGAGCTCTCAGTTGTAATGTGAATTTGTTACTTATTCTTGATGGTGCATTCATATTAATGAGAAACTCAACTAAAATGTTTAAAATCCGAGTGCCTAGAAACTCTCCACGGACACTCATTCTTTTGTAGAGAATGACAGGGTCGAGGCTGGAAGGGCTAAGACCGTTCAGTCGCATGTCTGGCAAGCACATGTGACCTGATTTTCCAAACCCTTCCATGGGGATCTGGCATGTCCAGAAAAATGTCCGTTTCCTCATGGGCTGTTTTTCGTGTGCTTGGGAGGAAAGAGGTGTGGGTTAATAACTTGCTGAATGGATTCACCTGGGTTCTAAACCTGTCTTCTTTCCTTGGCCACATTGTGGGAGCATGGGGGAAATAATCTTACCCTGCTGACTCCCCTTCGCTTCTGTGCTGAACTAGGAACACCTATAAATAGTTTCACGTCCAGTACGCGTGCATAATAAATACACAACAGCAGTTGCCAGAGCTGCTTCATGTGTGAACCTAAACCATTATATGTGAGTTGTGCATTTGGTGTTTGGACACAACCACCATAGTTTATAAATCCCAAGGAACATGTAAGTTGCACGTGTGCTAGGCAGTGTGCCACTGGCGCTCTTTTCCAAGCAGAGGTTTGCTAGCTTAAAACAAAATGATGTATATTTTAATACTAGTGTCATTAAATTTCTGTCAGGAAAATGTTGCACGTTGTTGTAGAACGGTTTTCTAGAAATGCCGAATTAGACTGCAAATGTACACAGGAAGTTGTTTGCATCTGCCTAGCGAATACCTGCCCACTCCTCCATTCGCACTGAATGTTCAAGCCTGAACGCGATAACGACCGAAAGTCCCATTCCTGGAATGTGTACAGTGAGGTGCAAGCATTCCTGCATAGCGGAAGGGGACTCCTAGTAAAAGGGCGAAATAAAAGATTGTGGAGGCCCGTTACGCTGTGCCATTAGAAAGTAATGCTTCACAAAAGTATTCACAAAAAGGATGGTGCAACAACCAGTCTCGCATAACAAAAGATCCGATTGAAAGCAATTACTGTAGTGAGAAAAATCTGTGACGGATACAGGAAGCACTACAAAGCACCTGCAGTGCAAGACATTAAAATGAGCTTTGACAAAGTGAATAGGTGTGGCTTCCATTTGAGTACTGACTAAAACAAAAACGGCCTTCTGCAGTGCAAATGCAAAAATAAATGATTGCTTCCAATATCCAATGCACCAATGAGGCAAAACATTTATATTGTAATGATTAGGAGTACTCTTGAGAGGTAAAATAGTCCCTAATGCATTACTTTGTAAGCACTACGTAGAGGGCGTAGTGACACACCGAACAGCCAATGGAGGAGGTGAGAGGGATTAATCGTTTGAGTGAAGGTAAAGCACACTCTACGTATTTTTTAAAGATTAGTAACAGTTGGTCATCCAGACAGCAGTGCCGTACAGCCAGACCTACAATGTAAAGTTAGAAAACATTTTAATATACGTATGAAGAGTAGAGAGGTTGCTGGTCAGCTATCACTTGGCACATTGTTCAGTCTTCGAAGGTGCGTCTTTAAACAAGATGCACTTCCAATTTTATGTATTTTTTTCCTGTGATTTTTTAAATATTTTTATTTTTTCCTGTCACTTTGCTTTCTTTCCATTTTTTTAGGGGGAAAAGTATGTGATCCTAAAGAAGCGGTTTCAACCGCCTGCAGCTGACACAGCCAGTACTGCTATACCAGCGGCCACAGTGCCCTCTTCCATGTGCTCCCGAGTGCAGCAGCCAGGATCTGGCCTGGTGCAATGGGAGGGCGAGAGTCGTGCAGCCAAGTCTCCTGACCAAGCTCCCAGTCCCCCAGCCGAGCGGGCTTCGCCAAAGGAGAAGCACCATGGTGCCGTTCCACGCATTCAGGTGAAAGACTTTTCTGCAGTACTCCAGTCACAACTCTCCTCCCAGGTGAGCATGCATGGAAAAGATGGCACATGTTCACAGAAATTATTTGTATAAACTTCGAGTTACATGTCTGTTTATAATGTGCACTATACAGACGGGCAGTGTTTAGCTATATTTAGGTTGAACGCGCAAGCGCTTTCATCTGTTGTAAGTATTGTGGGCTTTTAACTACGCCCACCTCACGTTCATCACTTTCATGCGCTCGTGGTCTTGCCTTTCAAAAACCACTTGATGTCACTGGTAATTGTTTTATGTTTATCCTGCCATGAAGCTGTTTTTGTCATTCCTTGCAGACTTCCCCTGTTACATGTATTATTGCACGTTTGCTGATATACTTCAGTGTTGGCAAACTTTTTATTTTGTCTCTCCCCTTCGTGCTGCATAGGCGACCATGACACTCACAGCGCGAACAGGCACAACAGTTTGAACTTGATTTGTGGTATTGAAGCGCTAGTCATATTGTTCACAGTTACCTAATCAGTCATTTTTTGTGACTCTCCCCTTAAATACTTGAAATTGGTAAATGCTTCACATGAAACAGCACAATAGGAGAGCCGATACTACAATATTCACTACACTCGGGCAAACGTGACCCATAATGCTTTGCAAGCATTCTTTTCACAACATTTTTTCCCGTAACTCAGCATGTTGTGGTACTAGGAAAACGGGACCACCACCAAAACGTTCAGCATGGCGTGCTTTTTTCGTGTAGGTCATCTCTGGGTCCCCACACAAGGTTAGTGGGGACTCAAAAATAATAACCCCTCCCACCATTCACTGTCTTTTTAAGCATTCTCATGGCTGGAACGTTTGTTTTCCAGCTGGGAATAACTTGTGTTTTAAGGGCCTTGTATATAATATCATTCTTTTTGCCTGGTTAAGCCCTTTAGGGGCTCACTATTTAGTTACATGACCATGTTTCTTACAAATGCTGTTTTCATTGTGGTGTCATATTTGAGACGTTCTAAGCATTAGTCATAATTAGTCATATCAACATATTCATGGCACGAACACATGCCCCATAATGCTTTGCAGCCATTACTTTTACAAAATAGTTTTGCTCATAACTCAGCCTGTGGCGGTTGTAGGACAATGGGACCATCTTCAAAACATTTACCACAATTTGCTCTTTCTGTCTGTCATCTCTGGGTCCCCACACTATGCTACTGGGGACTCCAAAATAATAACCTCTTCCACCATTCAATGTCTTTTAAGCTTTCTCATGGCTAGAATGTTTGTTTTATAGCTATGAGAAGTTTGTTGTAAAAGCCTTGCTTTTAATATCATTTCAGTAGGCCTGCTAGCCCTAAAAACGTCCTCTAGCTGCTAAGTATATGGTTACACTGCATTAATTTCTCCTGTTTTTGTTTTTCATGGGGTGATGCCCCCTAAGGTAGGAGTCTACAACCTTTTCTGTAGCAAGAGCCACTTCTGATCAGTGAAAATCATTGTGAGCTGCCGAAGGACAACTCGGACAACTCGCACATTATTACCAGACACCTTCCTTGACTTTAAGCCTAAAGTCCATAGAGCCAGATACTTTGGTTTGAAGAGAATACTTTGTCTAGGGGCACTATGACAGGGCTGCCATGTATGTGCATGGTCTCTGGGGACGTATGAACATGTGTGCAAATGAATGGGATATATGTGTATGGGTAACAGTCAGTGTTGTGTGTACTTGTAGATCAGGACATTCCTTTGGCCATACGTGGCACCATTACATGTTTAACACAAACATACAACCATTTTTTTTAAACAGGAGACATTTGAAGTGCAAAAATGTTTATAATATGGAACATTTTTTTGCACTTTATCTCCCATTTAAAAAAATGACTGTATTTTTCAGTTATAAATATGGCCACATGGAGCTAGAGGTATGCTGTTTGGAAATGTAATACTTAGGAAAAAAATAAGAACATTAAAATGAAAATGTAACTTAATTAGAAGGTAACTTTTCTTTTTAAGTTTCTCCAATTCAAAAGCATTAATTAATACACATTTTGTTCTCATCTCCAGCACTGAGTTGACAAGGACTTTAATTTGAGAGTTAAATATCTTACTGCTTCAATTCTTCACCTCTGTACCCAGGGTCATAAATCTGACTACAGCACCGATCCATATCAGGCCCTGCTATCTGGGTTCTGATTATAATAATGTCAAATAAACACAGCCTTCCATTAACTTTAAAAGACAAATGTGACATTTTGCTTACTTAAAATGAACTCCAAGCTGTGAGCTACTCTGAAGGGGTCTGGGAGCTACTGGTAGCTAGGATCGACTGAGTGGAGACACCTGCTCTAAGGGCTAACAATACGGTTAGATGACCATGTTTCTTACAAATGATATGCTTGTTCTGGTGCCCTCCAGGGGCTTTTTGAGCATTACTAATTTATTTCTGGTCAAGGTTCAAATGATAATTGTATACATTTTAATAATCTCTCCTTATTACAATTATGACCATAATTGAGGCCAACCTAACATCCTTATTACACTATGACATGATATGGTTGGGTAACCCTTCTAGTTTATTTCTCCTTCGTGGCTGTCTTTTGTATTTTTCTTTTTTTTTTATTGTATTAGCCAGCCAACAACTCTGATGGTGGGGTGGTGAAAGTGATATTCTATTGTAATTAGCATGGCAGATTTAAATTAGGATGCTAAATGGCAACATTTTCATTTTTTGGTGCAGATAGAGGAAGAAGGTAAACCGAAGGGCTTCAGTTATATGCAGGGCCACTGGAATTTTTTGGCAGGAAAAGATGAAATTATGAGGCATGATTGACCCAATTTATGTGTCAAGAAAAGTCCAGTTATTAATTTACAATGTCAATAGCTCTTACTCAAACAAATGCGATAACTATTGCATTGCAAAAGCTTATTTTGTGTAGCAGTTGTGTGTAGTGTCACACATCAACTTGACTGTCTGGTAATTGAAAACAGAAACCAGGATAGTGGAGTCCAATCAAATGCGATGTGTTGGACCCTATCCGATAATCTTTATTCATTATTGTTGTCTTCCTGAAAATTTCTGATTCCACAAGTTTCCTTGGCCGTAGACTAAACAAAATAAAATTATGGACAGAGTGTTGAAACTTTTCAAACATTCACCCCCAGTCACACATTTGGGTACAATTCATTGTTATTTTGTTTGCCACGTCACCCCAGTTTAGACCCAGCCATATGCAAATCAGTCTTGACCCTGTTCCCCATGAGAACAGTGCAGCCCAAACTGTTGGGCCAGGTCCTCCCTGGACAGGAAGCAAGCATCCTGGGACTGATTTCAGGGTATCACCCTTTATCAGCTAGGCTACCTTGAATCCAGTGGCGCAGCGAGCTAGGTACACATGTCTGGGCATACCCTAGCCACTTAGGGCGCACAAGGCAACATCGCAGAACAAAATAAAATGATGGACGGAGTATTGAAACCTTTCAAACACTCACCCCCACTCACAGATCTGAGTATAATTCGTTATTTTGCTCGCCACATTTTGCATAGATGGTTGTAGTCTTCCCTCAAGTAGTGGTTGAAGAAATTCCAGGTGGCCTAGATGCTGACTGGTCTTATTTCTTATTTGTGCCACCAGGAGATTATTTGATGAGTCACAAGTAAGTTGTCTGATTGTAGTGTCCAGCCCGGGGTACAGCAAGTGGCAGAGATTTGCAGTTAGGCAGGGCCTCTCATCCAGTGAGCTTTGTGTGTGGTGCAAACAGTTTTGAATTTAATTCTGGATACCTTGGGAACCATTTGAGTGTTTGCATGCCCAGTTTTGTGTGATCTCTTTTTCAAAGACATAGTTTGGCCACCTGGGAGTGTATAATCAAAAGTGCCTCAGGGCTGCAACGGGAGTTTGTGCCTGTTTTTTGCACCTTAGGGCACTTTGGTATTATTGAAGGTGTCAAGAGGCTTGCTCAGATCTCTCTGTAATACATATAGCTCTGTGCAACCTCAAGGGGGACATGGCAAGTATGGGCACAAAGAATATAATAGGGTGCATGAACTATGCATCACAAAGAGGTGGCTCACACTCGGTGCATCCACTGGGAACACCTGCTGGAAGGAGGGTTAAGGAGTCCCAGGGATCACCTTCCAGCTCCACCAGTAACTCCCTTCACCCAGCTGCATGATAATTTGTTCCTTACTTTGACTTTGCAGGCCGCTTTGCTGCCTCTAAAGTGAAAGAGAACAGGGTGGTTACAAACAGCTGCCTTTCGCTAATGCACAGCCCCTAGGTCAGGTGCGATTTCATGGCTACTGTCAAGCACATTCATTGTGATGAGGTGGTGTGACCGCCCTGCTTGAGCAGTAAAAAGGTGTTCAGCAGCGAAGCCCAGGTTAGTGCACGCAGTCTTATCTATTCAGTTTGTTTGTAAGCTTTTGTGAGAGTGTTGCAAGCATTGTTATAATAGTAGTCTGGCGGATGCAGCTCTAGATCATGTCATCTCGATCCAGTGGCCAGATCGTTAGGATGAGGGTGATTTTACTGCTTATGCACAGTGGGAAGTTGACCCTCCTGGCTCTACTAATTTGGCATTTGAATGAGGGGTTTTCCTCCCTTTCTCCGAAGGGCTCCGTAGAATACCCAGGCCTGTAAAACAGCAAAAAGGCAGTAGATGATCCAGTCCCCCACTACCTAGTTACATGTGTTTGCACTATTCAGGCAGAGACAGTATTCCTTGGCTGTATTTGGAGGGACAGATTAATTGTTGATTTGATTGTCAATGGTGAATATCAAATCATTGATTTAGGTGGAAACGTGAAGAAGATGATGCCCAAGTACACTGTCGGCGGGTACAAACTGATAATGAAAAGCGGTTGTGAGAGAGCAACTCTGCAGATCACCTTTAGCATTGGTTGCTGTGTCATGGACTTTGGTCATGAAGAATTTGTGCATGTTGTTACAGACATCATGGTCAGGGTTTGTGAGGAAGCGATGTAAGCAAGTTGAAGGAAAGTCTGTATTATCTTGGGTAGTTCTTTGGTTTAGTTAATTGAGAAAGGATCTTGTTTGGCACATATTTTTCTTTTTGGCTGAGATGAGTGCTGTATGATCTGTGTGATTCAGTTGGAAGGCTGTTGCTTGTTTTGATTTTTGTGAATTGACCTGTAGATTGTGAACATTTGATTAAATATGGTGAGGGTCTAGCGGTCCCATACACATTTGTGAGCTTTTGAGTGGGATGATTAGAGAGTGGGAGCTATGTCAGCATTACCAGTGATAGTTTTGTTGAGTCTCAAGCAGGGCGGTGCTTACTTTAAGTGAGTGGACTCCCCCTCCATGCTTTATGTGCTATCCACATTGGTAATTAATTAATTACATTACACACTGTGTTTTGTGATAATTTAAGTATCGGTCAGGATAGCACATGAAGCAGGAAAACTTAACCTGGCAGACACCCAATACCATATTATCATTGCCTGCCCTCAGTGCTGGTGTCATACTCTGATCCTCCTATTATGCAAGAGTGTGGCAGGCAGGCACGCACTTTTACCGATACACGCACTAGTGCACATGTGCCAGACATTGTGGATGTCCAAGGGCTTATTTCATTGCAGCCCTGGCCTGCCATTATTTCGGTTCTTAGGGGGTACATCTCCAGATGACACTCAATAGTGTCACTTTCTGCAGCAGCCCTGGGTCACATGACCATCAGCCCATGGCTGCTCATCAATTATTAATACTTTCCTACCCACCCGTTCCAATGTCATCATAGGGTGGGGTCAGTAAGCTTCACGGACCCTACTCCACCTTATGACGAGTTGGAAAAGGTTGAGTTTACCTTCACAGTGTCCAAAAGACATTGTGGCCACTCCAGAAGCAGGAACTTTCAAAGTCCACCTCTCAGCCACCATCTCCCACCACTGCTGGGTGCCTCACTTTGCTTGACGCTGCTCTGCAGCCAAGGACCATTAAAGGGTCATTTTGGCAGTGGTCCAGTTATGTCACATGGGAAAGCACTGTGAAGCCACTGTTATGCAGGTACGTGGGAGGCAGGGTCCTGTTGGCGCCACACCCTAGATGTATTGTTTGTGAACAGTTAATGTGTGCTGCTTTATGGGTGCTTGCGTGTGTTTTTTTGAATGCTTTAAAATGATAAATTTGTCTCTGAAGAGCATGATGTTCAAGTGCAGAGAGGCCAGCTGGTGTAGAGATATTACTGAGGTCAAGAAAAGTTTGTTTGCTGGCATGTGGATTTGCATATTTCAGGCTACGGGGATTTATGATAGTGAGTGATTAATGAAGATGTGTGTAGTAAACGGACCCTGAAATCCATGAACTATAGATTGTTTGCCACCACTGTGGTCCTGGTTAGCTTTTTGAAAAACAAAAATGTATTATAAAAAAATATATTGTCAAAGCTACCTCAAGATATGAGGGCCTGCTTTGGCTCTAATATGCCAAATTAGCTAGCTGAGAGACGGTGATATTTCAGATGGATCTCTCTGAGAGCACGTCACTAGGATGGCATGTGTATTTGTAAAGTACCACATCCACCCTTTAGGAATCATAATCTGGTCTGTGATGGGGTTAAAGTGTCTCCGTTCTACACACAGTAAACGTCTTATTGCCCCATATTTCACCGAGTATGTCCACTGCCATACTTCAGGGATTGACACACTACCAAAATTCATTCTAAACAAAACTGTAGGCTGTTCTCAAGGGAGACTTTCAGGAATGAGAGTCCCTTAGCCAAAACACCAATGAAACAGTCTACTGTACCCTACCAATGGTATCTCCATACATGTCCTATAGGGCCAGTCTGGCCTCCTTGAAATGTCCTGTCCTCACCTTGCACCCTCACTTAACTCTGTAGAGCCTTTTGAATATCCAAGATGTCTGCTAAATCTACTCACAATTAAGAAACTATTAAGGCATATGTAAAGGAATAGGCAAACATCGCCATATGAGCTGATAAAGATTGCACTTTAAGTATCTGAAAGCTTTTTACAATATCCTCTTTTTCGTCACTGGACAACTCTGATAATATTTACTTTTTGAACATGTATTTTTTCCCTTATTTATCATCATTCTTATTATTGTTACCCACTGGCATTGACCTTTGTGTTAGCTTGGCTGTATCACCTTTATCGAGTAGTGCACAAGCTTCATTTTTGCTAATTGATACTTTTATGTTAACACTTCCTTTTTCATTTGTTGTCTTTTATTGTAGTGGACCGGTCTTCATAGCGTTGGCTGGGCTCATCCTGTAGAACGCCCATCTAGTAGGCCAGACTCTCCGGAGGGCCGAGGTGCCAAAAGTCAGTCAGCAGCATCACAGGAGGATGAAGACGCAGAGAACAGTCCCAAGGTATGTAGCATTGATTTGACAACTAATTACCTTACTGGGTGGTCCATGTAAACAATTTTTATTTTATACAGCCGTGGTTGAAATTTATTGCCATTCTATCTCAGAGACCTGTGCAACAGCCTCTTCTTTGAGGCATTCTCATGTATTATGTTCTTGCTTTGGTGATAATAAAGTTTTGGTGTTAAAATTGGAAGTGAGATTGGATTGAGTGTGCTTGTTGAGTTTATACTCATGTTCTGGCGATACACTTGCTTTTGGGATTTTAAGTTCTCCTCTCGATGCGCTCATGTCGCAGCTAAATTCAGGCTGCACACTTGTAGTTTGGGATGTAGCCATACTAGAGTGTTCACAATTTTGGTTCGGCCCAGTTTTGGTTCATAACTTTCTAGACTTATTGGTTCTACCTCTGCTTTCCCCATTTTCGGTTCCTTCCTTTCTTATTACGCTCATATGTTGGGTTCCCACCTTCAGCTCGATATAGTCTGTCATCCAGTCCTACTTCTATGAGGTCAACATGAAGAATGTTTAAATGTGGGCATTTCACAAGTGACTGTTACCTATGTGTGAGGTGGTTGTGGTCATTAAGTGTACTCTAAAGTTAATCAATAAATTACACTTCCCGCCAACTTCTGAGGTGCATCACTGCTTATCACTTGTAAAAAGGATAGGGAAACAATGCTACGTCGACCACCCGCTTTCCACTATGCAGGTAGTGGGTTGTAGATCTTGCAGCAGATGGTCTACAGGGAAGAACCATAAAAACTGAGGGTTGCTCTTTGTGGATTTTGGAGAATCGTAAAGAACTGTACATGGCTTGGAGCTGAAGTCTGAGGCGTTTGCAGGGATCAGCTAGGTTGTGCCTACTGAGCTGCACTAAATGACACAAAGGTCAGGCGGCTCATGTATACTGACATACCTGTGTCATGTGACACGGACTGGACTACGGCAACACCCTCTACGCTGGGACCACCGCCAAACTCCAAAATCGCCTGCAACGCATTCAAAACGCCTCAGCCCGCCTCATCCTCGACGTACCCCGCAACAGCCACATCTCCGCACACCTGAGACACCTGCATTGGCTCCCAGTCAGCAAAAGGATCACCTTCCGACTTCTCACCCACGCACACAAAGCCCTCCACGACAAGGGACCGGAATACCTCAACAGACGGCTCAACTTCTACGTCCCCACCCGCCCCCTCCGCTCCTCTGGCCTCGCACTCGCCGCCGTCCCTCGCATCCGACGCTCCACGGCGGGTGGGAGATCTTTCTCCTTCCTGGCGGCCAAGACCTGGAACTCCCTCCCCACCAGCCTCAGGACCACCCAGGACCACTCCGCTTTCCGGAGACTCCTAAAGACCTGGCTGTTCGAGCAGCGATAACCACCCCCTTTGTCCCTAGCGCCTTGAGACCCGCACGGGTGAGTAGCGCGCTTTATAAATGCTAATGATTTGATTTGATTTGATGTGACGTGTCTGCGTGACTCGTGATGTCACATGCACCATACATCACCTTTTTAGATTGGGACAAATGCTGTTAGTCCTGTTGTTACTCCTGTTGTGAAATAAACGCTTGCAAAGAAAAAAGCAATTTATTTGGCCAATGCAGTTTAGTGGCAAAGTTGGCAGGCACATTTGGAAATTTGTGTGTACGTTCCCTCCGCTGGAGGAATTAATTATATACTCGCTCTTTATTTAACCTGTTATTCTGAGACTGCTATTGATGGCATCTTGGCCACTCCACCATTTTGACTGTACCAGGTACAACCTCCCTCCCCCCCCCAAGTAAATTGGTCATGGTGGAAAGATGCTTTTAGAGCTTACCTAAATGCCATTAATGACAATACTTTCACCCATAAAAAGAGAAAAGTTTTCCACATTTACTATTTCGGTCCTGAAGGAGATCTGTTTAAATGATACAAGAAGTGAAAACAGAGTATATTTAGATAACAGTTCCATTCTATTCGGTACTATCCAGATGTAGTCCCAGCTGGCCGAATCAAGGGCCAGAGCTTATTGTCAATTTGCTATAGATGGGTCATGCATCACATGAGCCAGTTGGCGATGGTTGCAGAGCGTGTTCCGATGCAGTATTACCCCAACTGATGGTATTAATCAATAAACTGGACTTCTTACCAACTTCAAGGTGCTTCACTACTTCTTATCACTCTTGCATTGTTCCTTTAACTTTGCTTCTGGCTCTATCTATTGTGAGATGCTCTGGTTGTGTGTTCTTGCCTTTTTAATTTAGGTTATAGCAAGCTTTAATTTCTTAGGTATTTTGTTTTGGCACTGTACATCGTGCATTCTTGACACCATTAGTACGCCAAACTATTTCATTTGTAGTTCTTTTAGGACACCTGCGTCATAGGTGACAGACAGGCTCATTTTTTTGCGTTGTGGAAATTCTTGAATTTTCTCCTCTGGCAGTATATTTTTGTATTAGTTCCTCCCTCTGTGACATCAGCAGGCAAAAATATACCTATGGAGCATTCTACAAGTGAGGGTTACATGTGGGTTGGAGGGTGGTGGTTAAGTGTCCTCCTAGTGTGAATCAATAAAGATCACTTCTTGCCAACTTCTGGGGCCCTTTACTGTGTCTTATTACTCTAACATTGTTCCTTTAAGTTTGCTTCTGGCTCCAACGATATCTTTAGAGGCCTTGTTTGTTAGTTCATGCCTTTTCATTTTAGTATATGACGCTGTACATTGTGCATCCTTAACACTGTAAGTATGCTAAAGTATTTCATTTTCAGTTCTGTTGGGACACCGGAGTCATTGGTGGCAAAAAGGCTCACTTCTTTTGTTCTGGTTTCTGATGGTGCTTTACAGCTGGAAGTTTCTTCGCTGGCAGTACAATTTTGTACCCTTTCTTGGCTATGCTATTGCATATGAGTATTTTGTTATGGCATCATTCATGGGCTCGGATCTTATGTTGTGTTCTAGCAGTGCGTTCAGGTTTTGGGGTTTTAGTGTGCTCATGTTCATTGTTGTAAATTACTTTTTGGGTCCTGCATTCTGGCAAAAGCTCCAGTTTATGGGCACTGGGCTCAGGTTGGCATGCAACCTATGGTTTCTGGGGGTCTGGCAGTATTGTTCGGGACTTGAAGTCTAGGGTTTAGTGATGTATACACAGCTCTTTGGTTTTGAACTTCAGTACTTACAATCACATTTTGGGTTATTTTCTTCTCTTGGGCACTTGTGTATTGGTACCTGTCTCTTGGAAAGCCCTTGTCTAGGATTGAGAGCTTTGATTAAGTTCACAGTTGACCACTGGCCTTTTCCAGGTCCTCCTGTTTATGCGCTCCGGTGGTGGTTTCTGGCCTTTCACCTTGTGAACACATTCTAGCTTTGGATTCTGTTGGTGCACTCACATTTTAGTTTGTGGCTTCTGGTGCATTGCTGTGTCAGGGTTTTGGAGTCTTATTAGTACGTGCATGATTGGCTTTCATGACTCTAAAATAACCTTTTTTTCTCTTTGTGCTGGCAGAAGGTTCAAGTATTGCTATCTGTCTTAGATTATATGCTGTCCTGTACTCTGGCTGTATGATATTAGTCTAGGTGCACAGGTTTGCGTGTTTTGGACTCGTGACAGTGCACATTAATCTTGGGTTCCTAGCTATGGTGCCTAGATTTGCTGGGTGAGCACTTGTTTGACAATAGGCTCTCATATTGGATTTGTAGTGCTTCTTCCTTTTTAGGTCGGAAGTGCACATGCAGTTAGATCTTCTTAACCCAAGGAGAACAGTGCTTGTCGCCCTGCCTTCGTAGAAAAGGAGAACTGACCGTGATGTTCACTCTTCTCCATGACAAGTTAGGCTCGTCAAGATTCAGAGTGTAATGGGTTAGACAATCCTGCCAGGAAATTCTTACATGCAGGAGATTGATACATGCACAGATGTCACCTCAATTCCCTTAAACAGTAGACACATGGTTGTTGGTATTTTACAATAGTGGATTATTGATTGTGTACTCTTAAAGCATAATACATCTTTTGTATCGGATAGATGGTGGTTGTTTTGGTAATCTGAGCAGTCACTCTATAAAACAATTGACTATTAGGAAAACCCTAAATCATTTTACATTATACATCCCTATTCCCTCTATTAGTTGAATCTCTACCTAATATTTAATTAACAGCCTCATGGTTATTCTATAGGCTAAGTAATCTTCCTACTTATTTTATGGCTAGACATGTAACTATCACCGTATACCTCAGAAAGCTGTTGGGCTTGCAGTTGTATAATGGCACTTTGGCTAGTCCCCTCTGACAATCCGTCTTTGTGTCTGCTACTCCCAATTTCCCGGGTCTATTTATACCCATGCCTCCAATGATTCTCACTGGCGAGGGAAGGGAGACGTTTTGGTGCATCCACCTAACCTGCACAAACAATGCCTCCGTGCTAATCGCTACATGGAGACCTCGGTGCACGGAAAATTCATTTGTGCCATGTTTGTTTTCATTACTCCGAATAATGTAAATCTGCAGCTAAAATGTGGTCACTTTGCACACATCATTTGTGTCTGTGTTGTGACCCAAAATATTAATTTGCCAGGCTCATAGCCTTTTACAGAAGCACTCTAGAGAGGTAGTCAGCTCCATGTCACATAAAATAAGGGCCGGTTTGCATTTCCGCATTACCAGGATAGCTCTGCCACACACAACAGATTCTTGTCTCTTGTGATGTACTCACATTTTGGGTTCTAGTCTATAGAGTTCAGTTTGTGTTTTCAGTTTTTGATGCTGCTGATTCACTCAAGCTTGTTTTATGGCTCTAGTGGTTTGATCGCATATTTGGATGATGGGCCCTGGCACTGCACATATGTTTTGACTTCTGGAGTCTTGCCATATTCTCAAGCCTTCTTTTTAGAAACAGTGGTGTGTGCTTGTTTTGTGATTTTTGCTCTTCTGGCATTCAGGTCGCTTAGGTGCTACATTCTGTAAGGTCTGGTCTGATGTTCCTGTTGCTGTCTTCCATTTTTACTACTGTCAATGCGTTTAGGTCTTGAGCATCAGTCCTCTGATGTTGTGTTTATATGATGGGTTCATTACAAAGTTGATCTAGTTGTCCCTTGGATTTCAAGTGATTACATATTTGGTTTCTTAGCTCTGACGGTGCCCTTTTTTTGTAAGGTCTCTGCTCTGGTTCACAAATCACTTGGTTTCTAACAGAATATTTGTAGCGTTACTAGAGTTTTTCAACTTCTTTACTTAAAAAAACTTTTTTTGTTATTTTACTTTTGTTTTCTTGGTTAAGCTCGAAGCTTGCCATGTTTCGCATCTGGGTGGCTTTAATGTAATAAATCATGCAAATTAGCAATCAATGAGCCACTCAGTATATAATTTATTAATAAATTCGATACAATTAAATCAGAGTACCAGATTAAAAAGCAAACAACCTCAAAAGACAAGAGTAAATAAATCCATGATTCAAAGTTCTAATTCCAGATTTGGATTTAACATATGTGTTGTGTAAGGCTAAGTATCAATTGTATCCTATAAAATATAATAACAAAATAATTAATAAAATATTAGTTCCAGTCAGCATGCTTCTTCCTAACACAGAGGGCCTGCAGCAGATGTTGATAAACGGTGTACACAGTAAATCTGTTCTGTGACAATCTTTAGTGCCGATCTCACTTCAGATGTAGTTTTTAGTATGTACGGATTACTTAAAAAAAAAAAAAATTGTTGATGTCCACAAATTTAGTTCCAGGGTGGAGCAATTTTAATCCTGTACACAGCTGCCTGCTAGTGGGAACAAACCCAGATTAAAGTATGTGAGAAACTTCACTATGTAGGCATTATCTGCCATACTCAAGTAAATCTCTGATCCTCCAGATGACCATTTCATTGGCAGATGTAGTCGTACTGTAATCTTCTTAAGTGCTATAGCTTCTCCATCGTCTGCCAGCATCACAGCCGTTTGATTGTTAATATAAGTTCCATTTTTACATTTATTGGATTTGTGAAATTTGAAGCGGCACTCAGAGAAATTAAATTAACTTTCAGAAATGCAAACTAATAAGTATGTAATTCGTGAAGTGATGGACAACATTAATAACGGCCCAAGACAAACACTGGAATGAATCCAAACTGCAGACCAGAATAATAAAGAAGGCAGTGACATGTATGCTTCCATTATAGGCTAGGCTAGTACGTGGCATTTACTATGCCTGAAAACTATACTTGTATCATCCTTTAAGGAAACCTATATAGATTGTACCAGAAAGAGTCTCAGTCAAATGCATTATTTAGCAGATACAAGTGTTTTTGTATTTTATGTTTTTATCAAAGGGCCTACTAGCTTACCTTTGCATTTTTTTACCGTAGTGAAAAACAACTCCTCTGGTAACAACAGTAAATAAATGAGATTTGGTCCCTTGGGTGTTTGCAACAGTTTTACTCAAATTGATCCCAATGTAATAAAATTATTCTACTTATTCTGCGTGGCTAGACATATACAATATTGATTTAGATTTCTTAAAACCCATACACAATATTTAGATTTGTAAAAATAAGTTGAGCAATTTCGTTCATCTGTGTAGCAGGCATAGGCAGAAACCATGCACTAAGGATCATTCATTGTTCAGGAAAGGAGAACTGCATTGTCTTCTTGGAGGAGCTTCCATGGAATTGAAATGTGGATCCAGATGGGACACATCTCATTTAGGAAAACAGTTTTTTTTTGTTCCATTTTTGCTCTCTGGTGCATATCTTACTTAGGCTGAACAATGATCACACAGAACTGTAATTATTTTAAAAGACAGTTCTCCCAAGGTGGGCGTATCTTCGGCCTTATGCAGTTAGAGGGTCCATAAATACCACAGAGAAGGAGACCCTGCCTTTTGTCCTACTAGACTTTTGCCTCTGGGTTTGTTGTGACTTCGGTGCCTGCCTCAAACTGGACTTTAGTGTTAATGTGGTAGGAAACTGGGTTTACTATAGTACACACACTGCATACAAGCCCTCAAAGCAAAAGTTTAGCATAGCCTTAGGCTTTCAACATCAGGAACCACTCCACCACTCCCATTGTCGCCTTTTTCAAGTCTTATTTGATCAGGTCCAGCTATTTGTAATACTTACTCATCCCTTCTGGCAAGTTGACACTGAACAGGTGTTTTATTCAGTGGAAAAGTGGAGGGGCAATAAAAGATGCCTTTAAATCTTGTTCTTATGTCACATTTTCTCTGTGTTCACAGACAGAGGTCAAAAGTTAGTTTTTCTTGCAATTAATTCTCCTTCTGACAGAAGAGTTCCAGGACTTTGTAAGGTGAACTGTGAGACCTGCTGCTTAGAATGTAAAATAAAAGGATATAGGGTGTCAGGTTTTTCCTAACACACAACATTTAAATGACTAAGTCCACTGTGCAAACATTTCAAAATGTATTTCAGTAGCTGTGAAAGCCGTTTTTCAATATTTGTGTGATGAAAAAATATTTTAATAGGATTAAAACAAATCAGAATACTTTACATGTTGATGTGCAAAAGATATGTTTTCTGAAACTCAGTTTTCACAGATTAATACACTATATAGTTTTATTAGTAAAGCTGCAAGTTAGTGGAGAGGTTTTTGGCATTTCTTGGAAAGTTACAGTGTCTAGATAGCAATATGTTACCACATCATGGTTTAGTAATATATTTATTAAAATTGAGTGTTTAACCTCTTAGCTGCTGGGCCTTTCCCCCCCCCAGTGCTGAGCCCTTTTTGGCTATTTGGGGTAGTTCGCGCTTAGGCCTTCATAACTTTTTGTCCACATAAGCTATCCACGCCAAATTTGCGTCCTTTTTTTCCAACATCCTAGGGATTCTAAAGGTACCCAGAGTTTGTGGGTTCCCCGGGAGGAGACCAAGAAATTAGACAAAATACAGCTAAAATGTCGTTGTTTTTTTTTAAATGTGAAAAAAGGGCTGCCAAAGAAGGCTTGTGTTTTTTCCCTAGAAATGGCACCAACAAAAGGTTTGCAGTGCTAAAATCACCATCTTCCCACCTTTCTGGAACAGGCAGACTTGATTCAGAAAACCACATTTTTCAACACAATTTTGGCAATTTACCGGGACATACTTCATTTTTACTATTTTTGGTGCTTTCAGCCTCCTTTCAGTTAGTGACAGGAATGGATGTGAAGCCAATACTGGATCCCGGAAAGATAAGCATTTCTGAAAAGTAGACAAAATGCTGAATTTACCAAGGGGTCATTTGTGTAGATCCTGCAAGGTTTTCTTACAGAACAGCTGAAATAAAAAAATATTGAAATTGAGCTGAAAAAAACAGCCATTTTTCTCTACATTTTACTCTAACTTTTTCCTGCAATGTCAGATTTTTTTAGGAAATATACCGTTACGTGTGCTGGACTCTTCTGGTTGCAGGGATATATAGGGCTTGTAGGTTCATCAAGATCCCTAGGCATACAGAGCCAAGAAGTGAACTGCACCTTGCAGTGGGTTTTCATTCTATACTGGGTATACAGCAATTCATGTGCTGAAATATAAAGAGTAAAAAATAGATATCAGGAAAACCTTTGTATTTCCAAAATGGGCATAAGATAAGGTATTGAGAAGCAGTGGTTATTTGCACATGAATTCTGGGGTGCCCATGCTAGCATGTGAATTACAGGCCATTTCTCAAATAGACGTCTGTTTTACCCACTGTCTTACATTTGGAAGGAAAAAATGTAGAGAAAGACAAGGGGCAATAACACTTGTTTTGCTATTCTGCGTTCCCCCAAGTCTCCCGATAAAAATGGTACTTCACTTGTGTGGGTAGGCCTAGCGCCCGCTACAGGAAATGCCCCAAAACACAACGTGGACACATCACATTTTCCCAAAGAAAACAGAGGTGTTTTTTGCAAAGTGCCTACCTGTGGATTTTGGCCTCTAGCTCAGCCGGCACCTAGGGAAACCAACCAAATCTGTGCATTTTTGAAAACTAGACACCATATGGAATACAAGATGGGGTGACTTGTGGGGCTCTGATCAGGTTCTGTTACCCAGAATCCTTTGCAAACCTCAAAATGTGGCCAAAAAACACTTTTTCCTCACATTTAGGTGAAAACTAGAGACCTAGGGGAAGTTAAGATGGGGTGACTTGTGGGGCTCTCACCAGGTTCTGTTACCCAGAATCCTTTGCAAACCTCAAAATGGGACCAAAAAAACACCTTTTCCTCAAATTTCGGTGACATAAAGTTCTGGAATCTGACAGGAGCCACAAATTTCCTTCCACCCAGTGTTCCCCCAAGTCTCCCGATAAAAATGGTACCTCGGTTGTACGAGGACACATCACATTTTCACAAAGAAAACAGAGCTGTTTTTTGCAAAGTACCTGGCTGTGGATTTTGGCCTCCAGCTCAGCCGGCACCTAGGGAAACCTACCAAACCTGCACATTTTTGAAAACTAGACACCTAGGGGAATCCTAAATGCGGTGACTTGTGGGACTCTGATCAAGTTCTGTTACCCAGAATCCTTTGCAAACCTCAAAATGTGGCCAAAAAACACCTTTTCGTCACATTTAGGTGATAGAAAGTTTTGGAATCTGAGAGGAGCCACAAATTTCCTTCCACCCAGCATTCCTCCAAGTCTCCTGATTACAAATGGTACCTTTCTTGTGCGGGTAGGCCTAGTGCCCGCGACAGGAATAGATCACACAACGGCCAATGTTGGTCCTTACATGAGGCAACTGTTGACCCTGAGGTGATCCATTCCTGACGCAGGCACTAGGTATAGGCACTCAAGTGGGGGTAGTGTTTTTATCAGGACAGGTGAGGAATCACTGGGTGGTAGGAATTTTGTGGATCGCAGCATATTACTGTAGTTTGTGTGACAAAAATGCAAGAAAAATAGAGTTTTTATTCAACATTTCAGCTTTGCAGGGTATTCTGGGTAAGAAAACTTTGGGGAATCCACACAAGTCACACCTCTGTGGAATCCCCCGGATGTCTAGTTTCCAGAAATGTTTGGGTTTAGTATGTTTCCTTATATGGCCGCTGAACCCAGGACTAAAAACAAAACCAGTTTGTTTTGTGATAGATAATTTTGATGTCTCCACAATACGATTTGGGTGGTGGAATTTGGGGCTGAACTAAATTGGGGAGCTTCTAAGAGAGCACCCTCTCTGTGCTTGCCGCCGTATTTACCTGCTCTCATGGTAGGGCAAACCCTCTATTGCCCCGTTGCACAGACTGTGCTTGCGAAGGGACAGCAGGACGGCCCTCATCACCTCCCTCATAATTTACTGGAAGAGGAGTTATCAAATGGGACTCCTCCGAATGAAAAAATCACTCACAGAGTCTGTGCCATTGTCCTATCCCTTAAATGCTGTCTCAGTATCTGCTGTCTCTCAGTCTCTGATCCTATGTCAGAACTGTCCTCTATAACCGGAGTGACAGCGTCAGCAGTAGTCACCCATCAAGATGCCATCTCTGCTATTGGCTAAACTGTTGCTCTAAAACACTAGCCTACGTAGACACTCACAAAATTACTGGTGTGTGTGTGTGTGTGATACATGCAACAGTAGAGGACACCTTACCTGCGCTTCTTCCCTCAATCAGCACGTTCTTTCAAGACACTCAAAAAACACCTTGTCACATACCATTCGTCACAGTCTTTAGCACCTCCTGCGCCCAGTCCAACAATCATTATTGGTGATCTTTTAAATTAGCCCCTGGGGGTGGCGCGGTCAAGTGTGATAGCGCCACCCCTGGGGGCACCTACCTTCAAATAAAATAAATAAAAAAATATGTCCGGTGGATTGGGGGGGGGGCATTTTTCCGAGGGGGCTAACCCCCCCCCCCTCCCAAGTGAAATCCCTGGTGTCTAGTGGTGTTTCCGGGCCAGGAAACACCTTCAGGAAGGCCACGTATGAAAGGGGAGAGTCTCCCCTTTCATACGAGTCCTTCCCGAACGTAGGGAAGGCCATTTGGGTCAGTTTTCCCCCATCGGAGCATGAAGCGGCCTTAATGGCCGCTTCCTGCTCCAATGGGGAAAACAACAATGTGACCTCACAAAGGGGTGGGTGGAGACACGGAAGAGCTTCCATGTCTCCCGGGGGTTTAAAAAAAAAAAAATAATCCTTGGGTGCATCGCACACGAGGATTTTCTAATCCCCCCCCTGGTGTCGGCCACTGGTCATGAACCGCACCACGGAGGTAGTGTGGGTGTCGGGCACCAAAGGGGTTAAACAAACTGAGAAACACTCCTGCCCTGATGGCAATGTTGTTAGTAAACTAAAAGAAGTCCTAGGTTATGTGGGCTAGACCTCATGGGTATGTGGGCTAGATTCTTGTGATGCATGCAGCAAACTGTAGTCTACTTAATCAAACGAAATAGTTTTTTTTGTACTGCAGAAATGCTGGGCCCACGTATTTGAAGGTGCAATCATATGTGAGAATTAAGAAAAAGGTGACTCTGTAAACTATTTGCCTAGGATCACTCAATTTGAGACCCGTTTACGGGTCAAGTACATTACAGTTAGATCAAGTAGATTTAAGTTACTTGACCTGCAGGTCTAGTAACATTTTTATGATTTTTCGAGCCCTGACCATCTTGTAAATGCTCTGGCATATGGTGTTTTGGACCAGTTTGAAGTAAGGCAAACCGAAGCTAAACGAAGGTCCGTCTATATTTAAATCAAGCAGGCAAATCCTCCTGCTGGAAGTATGTGTATACACTTTGCCAATATATTAATCGGGCCCTAAGTCAGTAGGTAAAATCTTTGACCAGGACAAAACTGATAGTGTATCCAACCTGTACTCCATTGCTGCCAACCTGAAATGGCGCCCAGGTCCCAGTCTGCTGCAGTCATAAACTATCATTGATGTTTTGTGTTTTCTTGTGCTATATCTTTAAAAAAAACTATATCTCTGATTCTCCTTACTGTATTTTTGTCATTGTTGTGTCCCTTTGTTTGTTACATTTTACTCTAGTTTTCTGTATCAGTTTTTTTTTTGCTTTTTGACTTTATCAATGTTTAGGTATATGTATTTATTTTACACTTTTACCCAAATTAAGCTTGTGCCAAAGATACAAGGGAGTTGAGCTCAAGCTATTTTACTGACTTGGAAGGTTCATCCTGACAAGGTGTGTGATTATTCCTTGAAGTGGGCAGTCACCCACTCCAAATAATAATACGATTTCTCACAGGTATTATCTGATAAATTAGTTGTTTTTGAAGCTCAGTGGGAACTTACTGTAAGATAAGATACGACACGCTCAGCTTTTCAGGAAGAAAACCTTTTTTGAGCTTAATCATCAAACAAAAGTTGTCAAGCCAATCTGGATCTCACAACTTCATTCAGCAGAGCCCTCAATGCAGACACTTGACATGAAGAGTACATACTGATTATCAGAGAAGGGACCTTACAGATAGGATTCGAAGGGCAGTAGAAAAAATGCATATGCACTAGCAGGTGCAAAATTTTAACATGTTTGGTTTTATCTTCAATTGTTACCACTTTTAAAAAATAAGTTCAACAATTTTTTCACTCTTTATGGCCATCATCGCATGATCAGGATGCCTTATTACGAATTTTTATTTCCTGTTCAGCGTGGGCAAATTGCATAATAGGAGGCTCTCACAGATGTGTTCATAGACTGATAAACTATCACAGATAAATTCACTTGAAGTTATTGCTGTTAAATGAAGGTACAGAAGTTACTGAATCGGGCAGCACACTTACACTTTCCACAAAAGGCTATTGATTGTTGGCCAGTTTGTTTTAAATAATTGACCTGAACTCTGGGTTATTTGCCTCTCTGGTGTGGATGCCCAGTGTGTCCTGCTGCTTTTAGGGGCTCTGTAGTTTCCTTCTTGGGTTCTGGTATACCTCTTGCTGTAGGCACTCTCCTTGCCCGAGTCCAGATTTGTTAAATGCCACTTTTTCCTTTGTCCCACTTCCTTGTACCTCTGTATCGATTGTACCATTTGTGGTCTCACCACTTTCCACTTATTATACTAGCCCTTCCTTCTTTGTCTTTCGCCCCCTCCCCCACATAGCAACAACACTTTGCAGTGTAATATAGCCCTATCTCCCATTACCATCTTTTTGCATACGCTCATGCGCCCCACTCCTTTTGTTGTTGCTCCATTTGTTCATCACTATGGGAGGGTTTCTTCTTTACTACCAAAAGATTATACTGTCAGTTGTGTTGTATCTCACATGTTATTTGATCATATGTGTTGTACCCTTTTGTAGTCTTTTGAACAAAAACTGGTATATAAAAAGAATTAGGTTACATAGATTTGCTGTCCAAAGAGTCTAAAATATGTTGTGAACAGCATTGTATAGCTATCAAATTGGTGAGAATCTAAAGCTGTTTCACGTATGCTTTGTATTGTTTTCTTATTCACCACATAAGAGCATTCTCGGATAATCCATAATTCAAAGACCCGCTTAACTGCTAAGCCTTAACGGGGAAGCATGGAAACCTTACATCCTTCATTTCTCTGATGACCCTTTGTACATGCTTTTGTTTAGGGTGTGAAAAGAAAGTATCCCCCTTGTTAGCTACTTCCCAGTCTTTGGGCCGTGGTTCACACTTCATAAATTTAAGGGCCATCTGATTTTTTTCTTTTTTTTTAACCAGTGCAAAGAACTAATAAATTTCTGTCTTCAAAAGTAGCCATAGAATCAGCTTGTAATTTGCAAGAATTGTCCATCAGTAACCATTCACTTTTCCCAAAAGCAGTAGTTATAGAATACACACATTTGTTTACCTAGTTTCTTATTTTCAGAGCAAGAATTGGGGTATTAAGAGTTCGGGATAAAATATCTCAACTTTACAGTGCCTTGGAAACCTGGATAAAAAATAATGTTTTCTGATTTTAACATCCCTCAGCTGTTTCTGCAAGTCCAGGAGCACACTTAACTTACAAGGCAGCAACTGCTGCACTTCTGATGAAGCTATACTGGCTGACATCTTTAGATCTTAAAATAGTACTCTTTTGTTTTTTTTGGCGGGGGCAAGAAGGGGGTTGTACATTTTGCCATGTTGCTTATGAAAGCCCAATTAATACTTAGATATGTGTTTTTGTGGTTTATTTTTGCCTTTGTCCACCTCCTTGCTATGCATTGAGTAGATCGCAAATTTATGAAAGCTCCTTGAAAGAAGTTACTTGCCTTTAGCAACGTTTTCGTAGCCTGCGATCTTTCATAAATTCACATAAAACTTACCAGCATGATTACAAACCGAAAGTAAGTGATACCTTTTCTGTTATTTTTGTACTTGCGATCAATTTGGCTGTGTGATCGTAATGCATAATCTGTAGATGTAGTAAGGAAAATATGGTACCATGCATGAATAGTAGTATCTCATCTTTTTTCACAAAGGATATGGAACAGGAAGTCTTTGAAGATGGAGGGAGCAGTGTGGGATCAGCTTCAGTGGCAGTGAGTATTATAAACATTTTTGGTGTTTGTAGTGTGTTAATGCCCCCTTGCTTCACTGATAATATCCTTGCTTGGGTTGCCTTGTTACCCATTTGTTTTTTAAACTTGGGTGCAATATTTCACTTGATACCCCTTGTTTTCCGCCTGTAGCTGGATCCAGTGGAGAAGGAATGGTTGCAAGGAGCAGCCAGTGGTAACTGTCCTGCCCTCAGTCAGCTTCTCAAGCAAGAGCCTGCTTTAGCGTGGAAAAAGGTAATTCTGCCTGTGACGTGACCGAGGGACCAAGTGTCTACTGCTTGGGTACTCCATAAACTTTATGCAACAATCGTTCTCATTAGCGTCATTTGATACACCGTATTAAATTAGGAGCCTAAATAACCCTATTCAATGATTGCTGTAGTATTGATAATTTGATCATCAACGAAGCCCACCACAGTCGTAAGTAAAGCAAAAAATAACTGTCTCTTCCAATATCACATACATACAGTATATCCATACAGGCACAAACAACACAGTGCATTGTTTCCCCAGTGCAACAACCAAAGCAAAACCAAATACAGCAGTAGCAGTATACCAAAAGGCTGATGTGTTTGTGCCAATCAACCACTTGGAATTCTTAAATCATTAATTTGACATAATTATGTTCCTTTGTTTGTTGGTTACTCAACTGTATTGATGATGTTTCGACCCTTTGTTAGGTTACAAGATTCTTACCAAGACTAAAGGAATATCAATAATGATTAATAGAACAGAATTAGGAAGAAGTAGTGGGCTTTATTGTGTGAGACATGATCAGTACGTGATAACAATAGGGTATCATCTGCAAACAGAAGACGGGGAATCTTCTGCCCGCCCAGGCTAGGGGCATCACTTTGACAGTCTAAGAAATATGGCAAACAGGCATTCATAAACAAGAGAAATAAAGTGGGCGCCAATACACAACCTTGCCTCACACCCCGTGTAGTTGGAAAAGCAGGAGTCAGATCGCCAATAGCACCCAACGGACTTTGGCACAATTATCAGAATAAAGATCCTTGATAATATTAATCATGGAACCCGGAACACCGGTGGTACTAAGAACCTCCCAAAGCTTGGCACGCTGGACCAGGTCAAACGCAGACTTCAAATCAACAAAGGCCACAAATAAGTGGCCTTTGTCTGCATCTACGGTCTTCCATTTGATGGTGGTAAATCGGAAGATCTGATCGATAGTGCTGATCTTGTCCCTAAATCCTGCCTGGAGATGGCTCAAGACCTGATTTTCCGTTATCCATTGTTTTAGTCTAATTAGCAACTGGTACGAAAAAAATATCTGCAAGTTGTCTAATAGACTAATAGGCCTATAATTCCCGGGGGAGCTCTTGTCTCCTTTTTTATGAACGGGGACAATAATCGCCATCTTCCACGAAAGCGGATAGGATCGAGATGCCATGGCAGTGTTTGATACTCTGTTGATATATCGGGTCCACACAGATAGGTCTGATTTGTACAGATACGAGGGAATACCATCTTGGCCAGGGGCCCTAACAGATCTTTGAGCGCAAATGGCCATCTCTGTTTCTTTTAGGGTGAAGGGCGGCATTTCGGGCTGGCATAGTGCATAATCTGTGGAAGTATCATAAAACTCCAGCCGAGAGCCATACAGTTCACGAAAATAAGAAAACCAGTTTCCTGGGTCGATATGACATTCAGTAGTGGATGACAGGCCTGGGTCGCTGCGCGCAACCAAAGTCCAAAAAAGCTTGGCGTCACGAGAGCTAGCAGCCTCCGCCAGACACTCCCATAAATGCTCCTCATGTTTAAGTTTTGATAGAGTGAGAGTAGACACATAGTTCTTTCTTGCATATATAATGTCATCCCGGTTCTTTACCTTTAAGGCTTCAGATAAAAGATGCTTGGCCACCCGGCACTCTTTGTCAAACCATTTGCACCTAGGAGCAGAAGATTTTGTTTGGGATTTGGAAGGTTTAGTGAAAAGCTCCCTAAGTTCCGCAAAAAAACCCACATGGGCGGACAAAATTTCTGAAGGAGATAACGCGATGGAGTCCTCCAAAAGTTGGTGACGGGACATTATAATGCCAAGCTTATGGTTCAGTAAGTTAGATTTTAAAAATGAAGGCCACTTTACCGCAAGCATATTAGTGGAAAGTTTCGGCAGATCACTTCGACCAACCAAACCAGCGGATAGATCAAACAGGGCTACGTTATATGCAATTTGCAGGGGGGCATGGTCGCTAGTGCGGGGAAGACCCACCTCTACATTAGTTATGAGATGCCAAACTCACAAATCCAAGATGACATAATCCAAACAGCTACTATAATTACCTCTGAAAAAAGTGGGCCTAGCAGGGTTATCATTTGGAAATCGGCCATTTCCAAAACGGAGGCCATAGATAAGTGCAAGGTCTATTATCTGAGACACCCTAGGGGAAGGAATAAGTGGCGTAGGATGAAATTGAAGTGGGGGAATATTCCATACTACGTCCTCATCCTGAGTGGACTCAGCAAAGGCTGAGCCAAGTTCAATTTGGGCGTTAAGATCACCAGCGATAATGACTCGGTATTTAGAATGGAATTCTGAAAGAACATTATGCAAGCGATGAATGATATCAGACTGTTGGTTAAGGGAGCCTGGACGGTTATAGATATTAATGCACAGCACAGGGGTACTAGACCTAGGCTGTATTACTATGGCTAAAATATCACAAGAATCAACAGCAATCTCCTTAACCCTAACCAACTCAGACATCTTGACCCAGATACATAGACCCCAACCGCCCTTCCCCTAGGGGATTGAATTGCCTTTTTTATAAAAGAACGATAACCTTGCCTATACACACCACCCATTGCCCAAGTTTCCTGGAACATGCAGATAGAGTAAGATTCCACAAAAGCCCCCCACTCCGGATCAGGCAGTTTGCTCTTAATACCTGCCACATTCCAGGACAGCAAATACCCTTCAGAAGTTGGAGTGTTACAAGTGAGTGTACCAGAATCAGTATCCGTAACTAATTTAGAATTTACTATTGGGATGCAAAGAGAAGCACTTGAAATGGGACCACCTAGGCTGATTTAAGGTCTTTGAGACAATACAAGTGGACCACAGGGCATGCAATGATTAGAGAAGCGTAGTCAGTCCACATCAGATGTATCCACTATAGTAATGGGGTCTTGAGTACCAATGTGTTTAGGATTGTGAACCAAGGCAGCCCCATCAGCAGGGAAAGGCAACAAGCCAGACTTGGGAACAAGAACTGGAGCACTGCAGGGGATTCCCTTGGGCCTAAAAAGATGGGCGGGCAAGGGTTCCTGGAGTTTTGCACTGACCATGGGTTATCAATTAATTCAGCAAAAACAAAATACATGGTTTTTGGAGATATTAGGCAAAAACTGAAGAGGCCCGTATACTTAGATGGTGTCCCCTTGGAAAGGGTGGGTACCTTTGATTATCTAGGTATTAAAGTGGAAGATTCACATCTTCGGCATGCCCAGCGCCATAAATCTTTATTATGCCTGAAGCAGAGGGCGGGTGGAATTGTCAGATTTGCCTCTAGTTCCCCGAAATTTGCAATATCTCCTGCACTGGAAATATACAAAGCTCAAGCTAGAGGGGCCGCCTTATATGGAGCTGAACTTTGGGGCCATTGTAATTTGGCGAATCTGGCTACGGTGGAAAATCAGTTTCTAAAAATGATGCTAAAGGTTCCATCGAGTACCCCATCCTTGCCCATTCACCTGGACCTAAATCTTTTCTCAATATCACAGATTGCTGCCCTAAGGCCTCTGCTGTTTTGGATTTGGCTGTGGACAACAGATGCCCTAACTCCTTTTCGGTGTGGCCTTCTCAATGTGGTGGGCCGTGACTCTAGTATTAAATCTAAATAGTGTGTTTTTGTTGAACAATCCTTTTCTCGGCGTGGCTTAGGTTCCTATTGGCATGATCCTATTTCTATTCCTAAAAATGCTGCACAGCTGCTAAAGGATGCTTACTGGCATAATGTTCAGGTTGGACAATTTGCTAGTTCCATTCCATTGTCTATGTCCGACAATTTTTTACTTGTTAAATGTCATTACGAATTTGAGCCCTTTTTGGATGCAAAGTTATCTCCATTTGCTCGTGCCCTTTTTATCAGGTTTAGGATCGGGTCTCTCCCTCTGTGCTGCTTTACGTACAAATGGTCCAGTTCAACTAATAGATCTAAATGTTGCCCGATGGGTTGTAAAAGTGAAGAAACTGTTCCACACGTTTTCTTCCATTGTCAAGCATATCACAAACAAAGAGCACTTTGGCTCATCCCGCTTTGCAAACAATTAGGGGTTAGATCCTGTCTCCACGCTGAGAGAATTTTAAAATGTGACCGGTCCGTCCAGATAGCTCTACCTGTGGCAAGATTTCTCGAGTCTATCTGGCGGTTGAGACTAGCAAGGTTAAGGGACAAAACTGTGTAGTCATTGTTTAGTTTTATTTATGTATATTAACTGAACTTGGATGTATGATTGCAGTTTTTGTTGCACAGGAAATAGACCTTGGTTTGGTTTATTATGGATTATTTATAGTCCTATGGAACTGATCCCTCATTTTATGTCGTGAGAATTTTAAAACGAAACTCATCCACCCAGACAGTTTTATTAATGGGGGGAAAAAATAAAATAAAAAAATCTGTATTATTCTGACATCTGAGGTTAGCAATTTTAAGGAGCAAGAGTGGGGAATTAATTTTTAGACTTATTTATGTATATTTGTCAATTTGGATGTGTGATTGCTCCATTGGATATAGATATTGGTGTATTATATTTTTAACCATTGCTGATTCAGGTAACTATTCTCATTATTGAGCACAGCCTTTTTTTATATTAAGTGATGTTTATCTGGCTGCTTATTTCTTGTTTGTTTTTTAAACTTGTCTTGTCCCTTTTAACTGTGCTTTTACCTTATTTTTTTAGTACCCCCCTGCTTTTAAGAAGCCCTTTTTCTCTTTGTTGTGTATTGTACTTTAATGGTTTGTTTTTTACTTACCGAAATAAAGTTAAATGATGATGAGACATGATCATATGTGAGGAGTTTACCTGAACATCCCTTGTTAATAGGGGATAGAAATTGCTAACAACTGTTTTGGATGTGTCTCAATAAAATAGCAAGTACACCTTAGTGAAATATGTTCTCACTCAGAGGAGCATAGCCCGTAATTGTAAGAATCATGAGAAAAAGTATGCATTCCATAAAAGTAAAGAAAAAGGGCAATTCCTGATTAAAATCATTAACTGAGGAAAAAACTCACCCCCGAGTGACCAAGAGCTACCGCTAGCAATGGGTGCAAAGTTACACAACTGTATTAGGCCCCAACCAAATGACAGTCTGCTGCCGTGAGTCAGTGCGCTGATAAAGCAGCTGACAGTACAGGAAGGAGCGTAAAAGACTGCCCCAAAACGAGGCCTGAAAAGCATCATGCTGTTCAATCCTCTGTGTGAGCAGGGGCATTGACACTGCTCATCACAGTGGAGGAGGCACAACCCTGCGCAAGCCAGTCAGTGCCAGGGTGTAAAACAAGTTAACCATTTAGTAGCTGCCATTGTGTTGCAAGTGAAAAATCTAAGCAAAGGATATGTAAATAGTATTCCGTGGACTGCCTCTTTCAGGCAATCTGCCCCGTAATGTATAAGCTTCCTTAAAATAATCAGTTTTGTGGGTACAGTCTTAGCCTTGAAAACTGGCCATAGGGAAGACCATCCCTAAGGGACCGCGGATAAGACCTATGTTATAGAAAAAGAGTAATTCTTTTGGTGGGCCTCATGTACAGAGATGTTATTCATTTCCCTTCATCGTTTTTGATTAGAAGATCTTGATAAGTAATATTAGCACTGTGATTATCACAGTGGCAAGTGAAGTGTAAGTTAGCCTGGGTCTGATTAAGGTATGTCACAAGCTCCTCTAGCTTTGCAGCTGAGTTTTCCCATATCATAAAAACTTCGAGTATACAGTTTCCAACATTTTAGGGAAGACCTGCAAGGATTAAGATCTGATGAGACAAATTGACGCCCAACAGCATCTACAAAAATATTTGCTAGATGTTGGGCAAAGACGACTCCCATCAAAGTACTGCCACCCTCTAGTATTACTGATTATCACATTTCAAATAATTAGTAGTGAGAACAATTGTCAAAAGATCAATATGTGCTCTGTGGGTGCCTTATGGGGTCTGGGACGTGCATTGAGGACCTGTTCAATGGTTTATGTGCTCTCTTGCTGTAGTATGCGGGTATAGAGGGAGTTAATATCCATAGTTACTCACCTCTCCTTCTGCGAGTCAAAGGGCAAGCCTTTCAGATTAATTATCTACATACTGTCCCGTGTATAGGTTTCCAGTGTGGAGACATCATCTTTAACAAAGGCGTTTATATATTCACCCAAAAGCTCCAAAACTGAGCCAGATAAGATTGGTCTACTAGGTGGGTGTTCTAAACTATTATTTACTTTTGGGAGCATATAAAGTATAGGTACCCTGAGGTGCTTTAATCATTTGGGGGCTAAGAAAGTCATTTTCTTTTGCCCTCGTTGTCACCTCTCAGAATTCTAGCTTTAATTGATTCAATGGAATTTTGTGTTAACCTCAAATAATGGTTTGGTTTGGACAGTTGTTTTGTATTTCAGCATCATAGTCCTCAACATCTTGTACTATTTCTGCCCCAAAGGTACCTGTGCTTTAAAAACTTTTTAAGTGTTTATAACCCCTACTGGCACACCAGTCTTAACTGGTTGTGGGTCGGTTTTAGAGCCTTTGTTTAAATATAGACATATCTTAATTAAGGAAATGTTGACGTTTTCCAGAAAGTTAACTTCTTTTTCAAATTTTCAAGCAGCTCCTTTCTGTTTTACACGACTCTTTTCAAGTAGTATAGTAGAACAAATTTGCAAACCAGATTTCAAATTCTACATAGCAAAGCACACATTTGATTCAAACCAAATTAATATTTAAGTAGTATGTTGGGTGCATAAATAAGATTCAAAATTGTGGTTTTCTCTCCCATCCTCTGGCTGTCACCAGTCATACCTCCATCTTAGCTGCAACATTCTTGGGGATTTATTTTACAGGTTACAGTGTTACCCTCTCCCACAGGTTTATATATGTGTTTATATATGTGAGACTCTTGCAAAGGAAAGCTCCATGGAATCCTTGGAGATTTCTGCATCTGGTTTTAACAGTAGGATTGTGATTTCCTGAAATGTTTAATATGGATTCTTCCAGTTACACATTATAATTGTATGCTTACACCTGTGTGAGTTGGATTACGTGGCAGGACTCTGTATTCCTATGTTCCCCATTCTCTGGCAGTCCAGCACAACAGTTTTCTTGTATTCTGCTCACCAACAAGGGCTTATGTGGAACAATACTATTGCTTTATGATAGTTGAGAGACTCTAGATTTTTTTAAAGGCAATCAATATACATAGTCAGTAGGCTGCATGTAATAAAAACTAAATTTCCTTTTAGAGTTTTCAAAATCACCTAAACAAATACTATGTGTATCACATTGCTTGTGACAATCGCTACTTTGCATCCCACAACAGAGGGCTCTGTAGCAGATAGTCTAGGGTAGGGCTGAATAAACGTCTCAAAGACAAACATGCAGTTTGTTTTTTTTGTAGCATGTCTAGACTTTTTTTATTTCTCATTGAACTCCCTAATATGTTCTTTTCTACTCCTTTCTTTATCTCCGTGCAGGACTTCACCTCGGTGAGTACTCTTTTTGGTGTTTTACATGAGAAATCCAGAGTCGCCTCGAAATTTCCTGAAACCTTATGTTTGAATTCATGTGCTATTGCTTGAGGGACTGGGGCTGAAGAGTCATATTTGTGTAAGCATCCGTTATTAGTTCCAGTACTACACAAGTCCCTACTGAGTTTATGATATTGTTGGTCCGTTCCATATTTATTTTTTTAATGGTGTTAGTTGTGATATTTTTTTATGTGGATTATACACTCTTAATTGTGTGTCTGAAGTGTGTATATTTGTGTCATGCGTATATATCATGCCCTAGTACAGTTTGTATTAGAAGAAATTAGCTGCATGTCACTCTCTCTCAGGTGCAACAAATAGTTTATGTGCGATAAAGCGCCTCTCACTATGCACAGGGATCTTATCTGCGATACTCTGAGACACCACATAGTGTGTTTGACCAAAGGTATCTCTGTTTCTACCATTCCAGTGTACTTGTGCACTAGGATCTTGTTTGCAGCATGCTGGAACTTGAAGCCTGAGTTTCTTATAAGCTGTGACTCTTCGTGGGGTCTACTATTAATTGTGATTCTGGCAGGTATCGCCATGGGAGTTACTTAACATTCAAAGTACTGGGCGCAGAATGCAGATTAGCATGCTGGAAACAGAATTACTGTGCCAATTCATGTTTTTTCCTAACCCAGGTCTGTTTCAATGCACGTTTCCTTCTGCTTTTAACAGCAGGAAAGTATGCAAAGAAACGTTTTCCGTTTTATTGGGTCTCGCGATGTGACCGAAAAACTTGGAAAGTAGGGAGGCCATTAGTCTTCCTCCTTACCCAGGATTTTTTAGCCAAACTCAGAATGGGCCTTTAAAGTAATTGTTTTTTGATTATTGTGCTACCTTTTATCTAAAACTCTGTGCTTGTGGAATGATGTAGGTATTCACATGTCAGCACATGCTTTCCCTGGATTCTTGTGCTATCATTGTGCATTTGATACAGTGCGGGTAAAGGCACTGGTATAGCTTGATATATGTTCTTTGCCAGCTCTAGGCTGTGTATTACATAGAGACATTCTAGCTCCTCAGCTTTGCATTGCATCATTTACCACAGGTGGCTGGTGTTTATTTGAGGAAAAACTAGATAATGGAGGTTTGAGGAAAGTGTTCATGTTTAGGGATCACCTGCTGAGTATATATGCTGTCTCTTGCACAATTTATTGTTCGCTTTCAGTGGGCATCCAGCCCACCCCTTTGCATTTTTATTAGTTGGCTTCATTTTCACTCTGATTTGTTTACTTCTTTTTTGTTCGCGTGTGTGGTCTTTTCTTCCTCTACGTGTACCCCCCCCCGACAATCCGGAGCATGAATGCATTTCTGTATCCTTATATTGCTTGCTTTTTCAGGTGCTACTTTCTCCATTTTTATGTAAGCACTCCATCAGAGTGCATGTGTTTTCCAGCTGTCTCTGTAATGTGCTTTTCTTCTGTCTTCCATGCTGCTCTCTCTCACTTGTATGGTTTTTCCCAATCTCTCTTTGATGTGCTCACCCTCAAGTGCTTCATCTGCCTGCACTGCTTTCTTGCCCAGAGGCTTCTCCCAGCTCCATGTTGCCCTCTCTTTCTCACCCATTTGCTTTTCTCCCATGCCCTCCGCACTCCATGTTGCTCTTCCACTCTACCGTTTGCTTCTCCCCCCCTCCCCCAGCTCACCCACACACACCTTTCATGTTGCTTCTGGCGCCTATGTTGCTTTAGCCTCCACTAGCCCCTCTATGTTGCTTCCTCACACTCCACCCATGTTGCTTCCTCCAACCAGCTCTTCCAAAAAAAAAAAAGTTGGATCTTCTATCTCCCATCTTAAGCACAATCTTTCTAAAGATTAAAAATGCATCAGCATAGAAAATAAAGCATTATTTTAGCCTTGTGATGGTACATAAATGTATACACCTAAGTATTATGGAATTAGGACAATTGGAAGAACTAGTATCTCAGCGTCCATGTGTAGCAGGTTTTTTTTATCAATAGCTAGCTGCGAATCATTTCACTTTCCACCATATCCATCTTCCAGTGCAGTACACCAGAGGTTTCCTGTAAGAGATGCAACAAAGCAGTCCATCTCTTAGCTAGTGGGTGTGCCAGTTATGGGAATTTTCAAATGGTTGCCACCTTTCTCTTTATAAATATAAGACCCACTACTTGCTGTAGATTAGAGATTTCTAGCCTATGATTGGCGAAATCTTATAGATGCAAACATTTCCCTTCCAGAATTGTTTCTGCATAGGCAGCCCAATATCAGTTGAAGAAACATACCAATCAACAACTACACATCTGGCCTATCCCCTGATTGCTGTCGGTCAAACTGTTCCTTGACCATTAGGGTCTGGTAAGTAGTGGGCTGGTATTAAAAACTGCATTACTGTACACTTTCCTAGGCAGAACAAAGCCTTGAGTCCACTATGCTTCCCTCAAGTCCTGTCCTTGGCCTTAATTCTGTCTTTGCTGGCTACCATTTGATATACCACTTTGACACGGTTTCTGCTTTCACACTCCCATAACAGTACATCCAGAAATCTATTATCTGGTGGCTTCTGTTTGGATAGCATTTGTGATAAGCTGTTTGAATTTGGCATACCACGATGAATGCCTGGAACCACTTAGTTTCAATCCACTCTTCCAGGATCACATAATTATAAGTTCCCCAGTTGGTGGTGGATACACAGAAATTCAGCTTATCCCATTCTAAATACGGGTTCTGTGCAATTCAGCCAGCTCTCGATTTAAGGCCAGGTTCTAACCACCATCACTTTTGTGGCTAATAATTTGTTTTTAAAGTTCAGGCTCTTTAAATTGTGACATTTAAAAAGCCACACATGAGGAGCAATTTTCAGATGATAATACAGACTTTTTCCCTTTACAAATCGTAAGCATGTGTGAGCCATTTAGCTATATGCAGCTTCTGGGACCACTAAGAAGAATTTAGCATATCCAATGACAGACAGCTCGCATGAATCACAGATATGTTACATCCAAACCCTTCTAACCATCTCATAATGATCTGTCCGAACTGCATCCGTGTGTCTGAATGCTAACTACTAAAGCAGAAGGAAACATTTGGATATCCATGCAATATCTTTGGAAGAACTGACATCTAAATCGCTGCCATCCATTTCATGGTGGAGAGATAACCAATGTCTTGTTTCTTCCATTAATTGCCAAGATCACATTGTTTTAAAGAAAAATCTAGATTACCTTTCATAAAGATGCTGAGATGTGAAACTTCATCCAGAACGCACCATAGTTACATAAGCCCATCCTAATCTCAGAGTTGTTTTGCCAAATAGTAAATTTTGAACTTCATTCAGTTCCACTTCATACCAGATGGCAGAAACTATTCAGTTGTGCGAAGGACCATAAAGGAATGCTGCTGAGGCTGGACCCCTGGTAATAACATTTGAGCTACATGTAACATGTAAATGTGACTCATTTAGTTTGATTTACTTATTCAACATCTGTGTTAAAAAAAAATGTTGCTCTTTCACCAGTGCAGAGAGCTGATCCATTCCTAAATCTAAAGGATAGAAGACAATCAACAATTTTGCGTTGTATCCCTGAGTAAAGCAAAATCATTTGATGTCCTGGAATTGTTTAATTTTCATCACAGATAGAAGTGATGACAGCCCTGATTAAGGTACTATATGATTTGCCTCTAACCCGATAATAAGTTGTCGGATACTTTTTCATGCAAATTGAAGCATTATCTTCCCTTGTCTTGTCTCGCATTACTTCAGCTATAGCCTAATGGAGACTAAGACTACTGTGGGTGTTATTACAGCCCAAAGCCAACACAGTCTAGTCCAGTGTTGCAGGGACTGGATGGTTTCTGCCAACTGCAGAACCTTTGCTAAGATTTTAGTGCGACAAGTAGGAGGGGTCTTCAGGAGTTAATGAAAATGTATAAAGTTTTGGATGCACCGTTATGAAAGCCAATATGACTGTGGCTTGGATATCCACATTGCACAGAACCACCTTGTCCTGATTATTTCTAGGTCATTGAAGCAGTGGGGACAACTTCAAGTATTGTGGTGATGACGGCATGCTGTGCCTATGCTGGGTACTTGCTCTGAGACCATTGGCTAGTCCAGCTGATACCTTTGATCAAATGGTAGGACCTCAGTATCCCCTGTCCAGGCCATCACATTACCTGTTCAAACTACCCAAATTTGTATCTCTCCTCTGAGCTTGTTTCTGCCCAGACTTCCACCTCTGGGTTTGGAATAATCCCATCAAGCAGCAGTTTGAGTTACCTGAGTTAACCTTCTCTTGCAGAGCTTCATCAGATAATCAACTCACTCACCTCACGTGTTGGATTACATCTCTGTAGTTCTCTTTCACAGACTGTTCTGTTTGTGAGCTCTCTCTGTTCTTTCCTGTCACTGCCGGCGGTTGAGCTCTTTTGGTGCCCCTCTGCGCTTCCCAGACCTGCTGTCCAAATGTCACCCCCTTTGGTCGAGGCATGCGATTTGCCTGGCCACAAGCAATAACTTTACCTTTGTGCTACCACCCGTTCCATTCAATAGTGACACCCCAGCTGTTGTGTACACCAAAATGTGAACTATTTTCAGTTACAGGTTTGAATTTTGTTCTTCTCTGCAGAGCGACACTTCACCAGATCTAAGTACAGTGTATCTGATACTAATATCCTCAAAAAAATGAATAATATTCATTCCATTATTCCTGCCAGAATGTCCTTCTTCGCCTCAATACAGTGGACTGTCCTTAAGATATTTGGTGGCCCACGGCATCTGTCGCTGTGTGCTGTCATGGTGCATTGGTGCATCTTCGTGAGCACCCACAATTTCAAAGAAACGTTCCTGTACATAGGTCTTAACACTTGGAGCTCGTGCTATTTATTCATGACCTGTTACCCAGATGTATTCCTCTCTTCAACATTACTATTTCGCTCTCCCAGAGTAGATAATCTGGACCACATCCACGCCTGTTCTGTAGATCTAATATCCACTGTTGCTCCCTAGTTCTGAAACCTGAACTCTGATTGATTTCTAGAAGATCTTTCTTCAGATTGTTTTTGACGGAGCTTATTCCACCTTTAACACCCCTGGAAATGGTTTCCATTAAAGACTCAGTCATTTATAACACATATCTGTGGTCGCAGCATTTTTTGTTGTCTGTGATATTTATAGCCGAGCTTTGGTCTTTTGGTTTAGCACCGCGTAGGTAAAAATCTTTTATCAAGGAATTTTGTAATTTGTCTAGCCTCGTGTTACTGTGGGGTAACCATGGCACTGCATGCATCCACTTTGCCCGTTTAAGCACTCTCTTGTGCGTCTTTCTTCTATCTGATGCACACATTTCATTTCCCTCGGTGCAGATGCCAGAATACTTCCACTGCTTGTTGCTGCGAGGGCCAGGTTTGAGAGAAAAGAGTTACCCGCCTACTTCTGCCCTGGTGATGATGGCGGTACCCACACTTGCTTCTTTGGCCCTCTCACTTCTTTCCTTATCCCATCAGGTCTCCGTGCTGGCCTTCTCCTCACTTCGGTTCTCTCTCAGAAAGTGGGTACTATAGCTCGCAGATCAAGGTACCTTTTGATGTGCCTCAATCACAAGTCTGTTGTTGGTATATTAAGTTTGATTAAATGGAGATTGGCCACAGGTCCTCGCGCGCAGCCATGCATGCCCAGCGCCCAGCTAACCTGTAGGGAGCCTGTGTCGTGCATTGCCTGTAAGTGGGCCCGTGGAAACGATAAAACTGTCCACGCTGAAGCGCAGTTGGGCCCTGCAGCCATGGCAGCTACAACATCTGCGTTGCACTTTTATTTTACTGCTTGCTTGCTCATCTTGCGGAAATCACGTTCAGTTGGTTCGCCTAGGGTTATCACTGTTGTTGAAATAATTGTCTGTCTTCAACTGTTAGCCAACAGTGTCTAAAGATTACTATTTGGAATTTCTGTTTGTGATTCCATGTATTTTTAGGTCCAGCGCGCAAACGTTTTTCGAAATGTTAACTATCTGTGGGCTTTTAATCATGCCCCCCGCCCACCCATCACTTTCATTCATTCGTGGGCTTTCCTTAAAAAAATCCCTTGATGTCATTGGTAAATGCTTTACATTTATCCCGCCTTGAGGCCTGCTTTATTACGCCTTGGAGACTGACCCTGTTACACGGATTGCCGATATAGTTCAGCCTGGGGAACTACTTTTTAGGGGTGAGTGCTAAGCCTCCATCCCTCTTCTAATCTCTCTTTAGGGGGATTCTAACCACGCCCATGTTACGTCACTCACTTTCATTGGTTCGCTTGTTTTCATTCCTGAATGGCATGCATACCTCATGCCTTTTCCTGTGTTAAGCCCTACTCGAGAGCACCGGGGAACTACTAGAAACTTACGAGGCTCCATGTTCTCCCTAGGGTTTCTGGACTACTTTTTCTCTCTAATTCGCAGTACAATGGCGCTCGTTTATTTTTCCCTCATTTAATGTGGCAAGAAAAGTCCGGTTAGGAGTTTACAACGCTAATACCTCTAGCTGGCGTAACGCTAGACCCGCTGCATTGCAAATGCTTGTTTTTTGTTTTTTTTGTTTTTTCTCTCCGTCTCTCTCTCCCCCTCTCCCTCCCTGCTCATGCCGGCCGTGCCTCTTTGAAGTTTCATAGAGCGCCAACTTGTTTCTTTCCGACTTGAGTAACAGCATGTAAATCAGAATGCAGGCGTGGTTAGCTGCCCGTGCCAGACATGGGACAGGTCTGTTCTCTGATGTTTGCACTAGGTGCTTGCTGTCTCACGAACAGATCTTTACTTCCAGTCCGTCTACGGAATTATCATTTCCCATCTGCAAATAACCGAGCCCCCATTCGAGGCAGGGCGGGCGTCGGGCTGAATCAAGCTGTTGTAGTTTTGCTACGATAAAAGGTAATCCTTTTCCAGTTCGAGTGGGCACGCTGACCTGCGAAAATACAGACACCATTATTGCTAATTAACGGACAGCTTAATTCAAGGACTTTCTCGGAGCACTCTCATTTCTTCTAATGTAACACCGTTTTCAAAAGTTAGCGCCTAGTGTGTGAATCTGTTGTTCACTCATGACCGTTTCATGCAGCCCGTGTCAAGCCACAGAGGGCTTCATCTGTCTTTTATTTTTTCGATATGGTGGCAAAAAAACAACCCCAGGACTTTTATCATATAACAAGCTGAGAAGCGTCCGTATAATGAAAGCTGACAGAACCTGAGATGTTTTGCTTCGCTGCCAGAGAGATTTTTCTATGGAGCACAAATAACCGCGCGTGTACTTTGTGAGAGACACCCATGTCCATTCGTTTTATTTAAAAATCCATTTAGCAGAAATCCTTAAATCGCGTAATTTGAGATGTAGTGTCATTGTTTTGCTGACCTCCCCTCAAACAAAACTAGACACTTGCAATGTTATGCTGCTAATTTGATATTCGGAGTAAACGTTTCTGGGGAGGGATACACAGTTTATTGCTACAGTAAGCGCTGCACGATAACTGTGTAGTGTTGTATTAAAGTACTTTGCAAATAAATGAAGTGACATTATTTCTTAAAAACGTTAAGTACTGCATTAGATATTTACATGTTTGTCAGAGTTTAATTTTATGGGTACTGGTGAACTTATTCTGATACTGAGCACTGCCCAAGAAGGTGGGGTGTGCAATTGGCCGCATAAGCCACAAGCAAAGGTGGGTGTTGTTTCAAGCATTAAAGCCATTTTGACTTGACCAAAGAAAATGCAGTTCTTATGTTTAAAAATAGCATGTGCTCAGAATCCCTTGTGGTTATTGTGTGCAGTAGGGGATGTTTAGTTTAATGGTGCACACTGTGAAGTGTTCTAAGTACACACTTATGAACTGTATGCTAACCGCATTGGTTCCCAACCTGTGGTCCAGGAACCCCTGGGGGCCGCAAAGCCTCCTCAGGGGGTCCGCAACTTCTTAGAAAATTAATTAATATTAACAGATTAGGTCCCAACTTTCAGTAATGACTCAGTGGGGGGGTCCCCAGATTCAATTAATGATTCAGTGGGGGTTCCCTGGGTTCGAGTAATGATAAAGTGGGGGTCCACAGAAGTCGAAAGGTTGGGAACCACAGTGCTAACGTATAGCACAATGCTTGGATTTTTATGTCGCCTTAATTTTAGATTTGCATGTCGATTTTAGTCTTGTCTAGGAGTCAATCAGATGGTTCTAGCACAGCTCCACTAATTCCCCCCCCCCCCCCACGCCAAGCCCCTCCTTCAGGTTTAGTCGGTTAGAATGGTGGACAATCAGATTTCTGGTGGTCAGGAAGAAAAGCTATAGAACACAATGCCTGCAGCTTGTGTGCCTGTCAATAACCTTGTGAATACTGCAGGATACTGCCTGCTGTTATTTTTTTTTTTTTAGGTGGAGCGCGCAAGCTCTTTTCGACTTGTTGCTGTTCATGTTTTTTTCTAGTCTGTGGTAAGCAGAAGCAGATTTTGTGAAAAGATGGTTCGAGGCCCACATTTGTTTCAAATTTGGATGGAAAACATGATCACCCATACCAACAAAATAATACACAAAGAAAAAAACTACCAGCTTTTACTCTAACCTCCTATCCAGAGCTGGCCTTTCGAGAGTGCCCTGGGCGAAACCAAATTATGTACCTTCATCCACTCCTCCTCTTTAACTATCTATGTATTGAACATTTGGGAGGACTAAGAGGAAGGTGAGGGGAGCAAAATTAGGGAGGCACCATTAAAAGAAAGACGGGCAAAAGCAGGAAAAAGGCACGAGCAGCCTTTAGAAAGTGTTTAAACACACTTTTATTTGGCAGCGCCACTCTGGAGGCCGTTACCCCTGGGCGTGGGTCCAGCCGGCACATATTAAAAGCTGAAAAAAAATTAGAGCATCACCACAGTTTCAATGATATGCTGGTGCTTTCAAAGTTTGTTTACTTTTCGAACACAACTGTAGCCCCACCCGAAACTACAAGCATTGGGAATTAAAAATATACACACTACATCACAGGTATATAACACTGGCTGTAAAAATAAAATATTTATTTTTTCCACCAAATATACAAGAGGCTGTCTTGTAGCAAAAATTGAGATCCACGTTTTCTTTTTAAAGACTATATTGAATCTGTACCATTGGTTCATTACTGCAAGTATGAAATAAGCCTCACTTAGAAACTAGAAATAAACAGCCATATTTACTTGTGGTTACAGAAAAAACTGTAGGATGCAGGAAAAATAATAAATCAGGAAAAATCGACTTGCAGTTAAACATAATGACCCTGTTACATGGATTATAGCATAATCGGCCATATACCTTAGTGTGGTGCATTACTTTTTTCTTTTGCCTGGCGGTGTGTTGTTTCTTCACCGTCCTTGTTTTGGACATGCCACTGTTTCTTTGTTTGTCTGCACACAAAGGCTGCAAGCTTGAGGAGGATTCTTTTTAATTTAATGTAAATGTTTTTTTTTTTTTAAAGGTTCATATAGCGCAAACTCCATCTGAGTTACATGAAGTTTCATATAGCGTGACCGAGATCTGAGGAGCGCTTTACATGAGTACCACTTAACAAGTTTAGCAGTTGAAAAATATACAAACTGGAGCATTTAACACCGAAAAAACCTCAGAAATCCTCAAAGCATCTCTCAGCGTAACAGGAGAGCCGATTACAAAATTTACTGCACTCAGGAAAGTTGCTTCATAATGCTTTGCGGGGCACTTATTTTTCAAAACATTTAATCATGCTGCTACAGTTCACTCGTAGTGAAACCTATTGGAAAAAAGTGCATTTATCTAGTAACAGGGTCGATGTCATGCAAAGCACTCGACTTCTGCCAAGTGAGATCGCGCTGCGAAAAAAGATAAAAAGTAGTCCACAAACCGGTTGGAAAACAGCGAGCCTTGTAGGTTTTGAGTACTTTGTCGCTGCGCTTGAGGAGGGCTAACCACTGGAAAAGGCATGACGTATGCATGCCTTCCACTAATGAAAGTAAGCAGATTTTAAAAAGCAAGCCCACGAACCAATGAAAGACACTGATGTGACATGGACGGGGCTTCGAGCCCTCTTCTAACTACTAAAGCGTCTCGCAAGCGATACGCATGCGCAAGCGCATGCTAGCGCAGGCTCGACCCTTAAAATATAATAATTATTGGCAATATCTTCATTCTTTTGCTGCAGATAGAGGAAGAAGGTAAGTGGAAGTGCTTTAGTTATATGCAGGGCCACTGGAATTATGTGGCAGAGAGGACCAAACTTTGTGGCAGGGTTGGCCTATTTATGTGGCAAGAAGAGTCCAGGTATGCGTTTACAACGCCAGTAGCTCTAACTCAAGCAAATGCGAGACGTATTGCATTGCAAATGCTTATTGTTCGTTACAGTGACTGGCTTCTGGGGATTGTTTGATATTATTCTTCATGTTTGACTGATGTTCATTGCAATTCAGATTTGGTATACTGTTGGGTTTGCTACATAAAAAATCCACTCGCACATCACACTTTGTCTATTGCTTATATACTGTTGCTTGTGTAATAACAGAGCAAGGCTTCACTTTTATGCCGTTTAAGTATGAAAATGCCCAAGTGTTCTTCTTGAGCTACGATATCTTGCTTTTTGTGTTTTAGGTTCTTTTCCTAGTATACACAGATGATGTTTTTGGAAAAACAGTTGCTTCAATTTCTCTTTCTTTTCAATCCTATCCCAATGTTTAAATAAAACTTGTTAATTTGTAGTGGCACTGATGAGTATTTTAAGATAAATGTTGTACTTGACTAGTACTTCCATGTGTCATCGACATTGTTTTTTATTTTGCAACTTGCAGTGTTTGCCAGTTATATCCTTTGTCAGAAATTGTCAGGTAGATTCCCTTGTTCTATCTTTCATACTCATAAAGGTTAGTGATAATCGTTTGAGAGTATAGAACCTGGTAGTATGTAGTTCTCATGATTCCTCGCGGGAGGAAGCTTGTCAGTTCCATGTATGTCTTTTTTTAGGTGGGTTTCCTTTAGATGACTGTCTTGATGGTTATTTGAAGCATTTGTAGTTTCACATCCAAAAAGTGTAACCTAGATTTACCAGATGTTGGTTACAATTATTTACCACCTTGCCAAATGCCTATGATGTTGTCTGTAGTCCTTCAAAAATGTATATATTTACTTAACTTTGTTTCCTTCAAAATATTTTCTTCACAAATAATTACATAGTAACATCGTCTATTAAGGGTGTACTCGAGCTGTACCTGATGTTGAACACTAATATTCTTCTTACATCTAAAGTAATTATAGTAACGCAGTATATGTAGCAATTGTACAGAAATACTTTGTTTCTGACAAGATTTTCCCTTTTTAAGTAGAATTCCATCTGCTGCCACCATACCTACCTTACCTTCTTGATGGGTTATTGCCAAGTAAATGTTCACACCATCTAATGTAACTGGCTGTGTTCAGTCTAAACTCTTGCCCACTATCTAAACAAATCACCATCATTTTATAAGTGACTCAGATTCTTTTACCAAAGTATTCAGAAATTCTTCCATATACAAAGGTGGAGGTTAAGGCACTTGGTCTATTACTGTTTTAAGTGGCCTTCCCGGTGGCTTTCATATGTCCTGGTTGATGTTTGTCAGCAAAGATTTTATATGAGTATAAGACTAACCTCTTGCTGGCTATTTAATTGTGTTTACATGTCAAATTGGAATTGAATATTCTTTGACACTGCCTTGAATGATGTTCATTGCGACCCTTCTCTACAAAATTGTCACTCTCTCCCTCTGGGTCCAGGAATGGGAAGCTTAGGATGGGCTTCCAGTTGGAAGAAATGAAAGTGGAATTCTTCAGTGCATGATTTTGGGAGGAAATGGTTGTCGCTCCTGTAACTTGAGAAGCCGAAGAGCTCTGAGTATAATAGTTTAAACTGCAGCCCATTCTGCAGAGAACAGGACATATGGCTAAATTCAAAAGGAAGTCTAATTTTAGAACAAGGGAATACTGTGGAAGTGGGTTTCGGAAATACTAACGGTACTGGATTCAGGACATGTTTAGATCTCTCTGACTTCCAATTGGACAAATTACCATTCCTAGTCATATTTTGTATCCAATGTTTCACCTACTTCCTTTTTAAGTGCTAGTGTGTTTTTTGAACGTCACGCCTTCAGAGGACGTTCAAGATAAAACATTCACAGTAAAAATTCAAGTTACTATAACACACCATAATTAAAAAAGGGGCACTCGGGATTGCTGCAATTCATCCAGTGAGGCATAATGTCTGCCTCCTCGCTAGAAGTGGTCAGAGAGAGACATACTCATTCTGATGGGAAACGCCTTTGTCGGGCCCATTGGCCACTGCTGCCAGAAGGACATGGATGATAAGTAGTGTGACTGGCATTACAGCGCAGTGTGTTTCTGACTTGCTGAGTCCCACGCCTGTTGTGCGTCTCTGTTACACTCAAGTTCACCCCAGAGAGAGAAAGAGAATGTGTGTGAGTGACTGCGAGAGAGATGCTGAGAGTCTCTCACAGCTTGTGAATATTTTATAAATGTATGTTACCTAGTCTTTGAGTTTTAACTGATGACATGCAGAAATCCTTCATACTTTATTTTGTGTGTTAATGTGATTATTAATCACAGTGATAGTAATAAGTGGTAGTCTCCTTCACTGTGATAATCTGGTACATAGTGAGGTCAGCTTTGTAACCCTGCAGACTTTATTATGCCATGATCTGTACCCTTTTTAGGTCGAGCGCACAAGCGCTTTGACCACTTGTAAGTATTGTGGGCTTTTAACCACGCCCATCACTTTCACTCGTCATGGGCTTGCCTTTCAAAAATCGTTTGTTATCATTGGTAAATGCTTTACGCTTGTCCCTCCTTAGGGAGGCTTTGTTACTGCCTTGCAGGCTGACCCTGTTACATGGATAATTACATGGTTGCCGACATGTTTGACTGTGAGGGAACTTCTTTTTCCTTTTGTGTCTCTCCTTTGCGCTCATGCTCATGGCGGCCTTGGCGCTTTGAATTGGCGTGCTTTTGTTAACTGTTATTTTTACTTTTCATTTTCAATTTATGTGGCAAGAAAAGTCCAGTTAGGAATTTACAATACCAATTGCTCTAACTGGAGCAAATGCGAGACCTATTGCATTGCTAATGCTTGTTGTCTTTGTTAGGATATCATTAGTACAAAATGTGTTTTAAATGTCTAAACACGCTGTTTGTTGTGCCTTTGAGACATTGACTGTTTGGTGCAGTACTGTTGATTGAAATGCTACAACACACACTGAGTGTTTTTGAAGGACGTTTGTTCATATTCAGTTCATAGTCTAATTGTGTTTTGACTTGTGCAACATTATGTTACTATTATCTTAAACAGCTTGTTGAAGTTTGTGTTGTGACTTTTACACCAAGTTTCTGTTAAATGTTCTTTGGTGGTTGGTTAACAATTCATTATCTCTCTCCTTTGCTCTTCCTTTGCATTCTTTCTGGGTTGATACAACTGCTGTTCTGTCCTGTCTGGTGATGGTGCTGTTGCTGATACAGGGGGTAAGTATTATTTGTTCTATCTAACACAAAATGTTTGTGTATTATCTTGCCAAAGAAGACTGAGTGAACATACATGAATGGGACAGCTTTTATAGAGCTGGCTATATACATATTGGTATGTCACTTCTCCAAAGACTGCAAGGATACCTTTGTTTCAGGCTATCTGTGATCAAGGTGGCCTTCCATTGGGAGGACCTGGTAAGATCTCCTCTTGGATGGACTTGGGCAGTTCATTTCTGTGGTAGTCTGGGGCTCAGTCCATTGGAAAGTTAGAATGTTTTGGACACTTCTGTCCTTGGAAGTCTCGGTTTAAATCTGATCTTTAGGGGGATGGCTACTCTAGCAACCATGGGCTCCTGAAGCTTGTATTCTAAGCTCTGCCTCCCTCTGGGTATGTGGTGCACTGACTCTTGGTTTAGGGCTCTGGGGAGGAATGGCAACAATGGCTATGCTGCGTGCTGTCCTGGACTGCTCCACAATCTGGCAAGGACGCTGTGAAGATCCTAGTCTCTCAAGATGATTTGGGGTCAGGGATGCTGAGATTGACCAAGTCTGTTTGTGGGGACTCGCTGGCCACATCCTGGACTCTTGAGAACGAGGTTGATCCAGTTATTTTTTTCTGAGCCGGATGTGAAATAACTTAATAGGTGAAGAGCAGGCACCAAGGAATAGTGAAAAGGCTGCACTCATCAAAGTGTTTTTTTGGGAATTGTGACGAAACTCAACTCAACACGTGCCTATACCTCTGAAACTGAATCCTTCTGTAAATAATTCACATCATGTGTCCGAGTGAACACCCCCACCTTTCACGCACCACCTCTTCTTCTTGTTGCATTTTAATGGGGTTCTGCATTGCTGGATTCTTTAGTTTTTGACATTTACATTTCTGTTTCTTCAACACCCGAATTGCCGCTTCTAATTGAAACTCCTTGATGTCTTTTTTTTTTTTTGTCGGCTGAAACTGGACATTTGCATGACCTGGAACCTTAACCTCTGATTCGCTGTGATCTGCATACAGTTTGTAAGTGACTAAAATGGCATTCTACTACTACTATAACTTGTACTGTACATCCTCCTGACTGCACACACATCTTTACCATCAAATTGTAGAATTTCATAACAGTGGCCTGCTTTCATATGGGTGTTTAGCTTTGGTGCTGTCATAGCACTCCTGCTATTCCATTTTCCCTAATCCCATGCCTTTTCATTGCCAGTTATACTTTCAAGCATCCATTCTTCAATTGTGTCGAGGCCTCACTTGTATCCCTTCAGGGAAAACTCCCAAACCCCTGGCTGGTCTAAGCGTTCTTTTGTTTCTAGTTCTGTAACATCTACCATATCTCGATCTCGTCGATCAAACACCACCCTCGTCTATGTACTGCTGTTGTACAGATAATCCCTTTCACAATCTCTCCACTGTCCTGCCTTCTTTTTCGAACACATCATATCTCATGTCCTCTCCTCTTATTCTTCACAACACCTCTGTGTCCTCAGTCAGGTATCTCTATTTTAGTGCCATTTATTCTTTACTTATCACACAAACCCTGTCCTACCATTCCAAATGTCTACCCCAAACCTGTTCAACTATCCCCAGTTCCTCCCACATTCCCAGTGTTGTCTTTTTTATCTTTAATTCTACCCACCTTTCTTTTATCTGGACTGGGCTAAACTCTCTCAATTCCCCTGTGCTGTGCATGCATCTCCAGTTGCTCCTTTCCTTAACAAAACTCTCTTACGTTTGAGGTTTTGATGTAGTCTCGCCTTGGCTTCCATTGTTACAGACTGCACTCCACTGGGCTGCCAAGCATGGGAAGTCCGAGATGGTCACGATGTTGGTGAATGCTGGTGCTGAAATCAACTCAAGAGACGTAAGTGATGTACTTGTAATGACAACATGTAAAGGGGAGGGCACATCATGCAAATGTGGTTGAGAAGGACCATTGGAAGACACCATTTAGAGGGTAGGCTGGGACAACTCATATAAACTCAGCATTGAGTGGTGTTGGAGCAAGTGATATCAGTATAGAAGTAGGCAATACCACTCTGTGTCACCCTAGGTGAGTGAAGATGCAGTTCTATCATTATGGCGAGAGCGTACAATGTGTGTGTGAATGGGCCTAGTAATCATGCCACATTACCATTGAAGGGAGAAAAAAGTTGTGCTGCCTGTATGACATCATAGTGTTGCTGTGATCAATAAATGAGAGAAGCACGCACAAGCAGCAGAGTATTATTTTCCAGCATGAACTATGGCAGTGAGCGTGTAATACCAAATTGGAAGGGAAAGAGCCTGCATAGCCCTCGTAATAAACTGTGATAAGGTTTGTAGATCTGTTACTTATATAATGTGTTTGTACCAGAACTCGGCCTTAACTAGGAAAGATGGGGCGGTGGTGCATTGCTGAATACTTACCCTGTCAGAGCTCCTGAAGCCCCCCTCTCGTTCAAAGAGCGAGAGGCTACTGGAGTGGTGAGCCCAATGGAGAAAAGTGAGCAGTTGCTATAACGTACTATGACTTTACTGGGATCCTCCCACATCAGTGGAAGAGGAAAGGTATTTTCCAGTTATCTAGGCTTCTTCTGTAAAGAAGAGTTCTGAATGGGGAAATCTAGTTCTGCATCTCAGCTTCTGTAACTTACTCCCAACTAAAAGTCTCCCTGCTCCAGCCCTAATCCTAATGACATTGCCTGGCTGGAGTAAGGGGAAAGCTGCCTTTCTCTCACACAGCTGTGGTCTCTAGAGGGATAGTCATTTTCGACTAAGGCGAGCGTGGACTAGAGGTGTATGCAGAGAAACTACAAAAAAACAACTTTCTTCTCTGTTTAGATTGCAAAGGTACTCCTTCATACTAAAATAGAAATAAGCAGACAAAAGAGGGCCTTGGGGAGCTACACAAAATAATACTAAGGACTGTGGGAGTGATCATGCAAAAACAGCATGGAATGTGACGAGAGTGCATGAAGCCAGCTTGGGACATGTTAGCAAGATTGCAATAGTAGTAAGGAAATGGATGAGCACATTCAGTGCAGCAGGCAAAGATAAGACCATGTTTGATAATGAAATACGAAGGGAAGAGGGAAAGGAGATGGTGAAGGGGAGAGAACCTTTGACGTAGCATGGAAGAAAATAGACGGCCCGTGATTGCATTATGAAAGGAAGGAAACATGCATGATGATTAGAGATTGAAAAAAACTGTGGTGCGGAAGAGGAGATAAGTCTTTGTATACCTGAACGGAGAGCACAGAACATTCATGTAGACCGGAGAAAGTGTTTGATGACAACGTGAAAAATTATTAAAACCTGTAAAGACAGCCTAGAGGTAAGAGAAAATGATTTAACCCAGAGGGAAGAAGCAAGCCTAATGCCACCCTCGAGAGACCAATGCCAGTATACCGGTAAGAGAGAGGAGGAAGTACATGCCTGGATGAGAATGCACTATCTACCAGCCTACAATATGATGAGAGCTTAGAAGTGCAGGGCAGCTTGCAGTGAGGTTATTGAGGGTGATACCACCTTGCATGATTCAAAGTATTACCTTTTAGAAAGAAAGGAATGTCTTCAGGTGAGAGACTTATGGCAGACTGGTGATAGGACAGTGTGGGAGATGCCAGCGTGTAAGAGAAGACAGCAGGCAATGCAACTTTTGGGAAATGGGAGTAGAAAGCATGTAATGGTGGTTTACCACAGTATATAGTCCTTTGACCACACATAGCCCAATTAAGCATGTCTATTAACTTTCTTCCCGTCTTTCTCTCTCTCTGGTTTGTCTTTTTTATGGCTGTGACTTTTATCATACTGTTTGCGATGCCTGAACACAGCACGTGAGTATATATCTGATGGAACATAAAAGTCCACTACAGTTGTACCCTTTCTAATGTGAAATGTTTGATGGTAGTGGAAGGGGTGAAGGGATAAAAATGTGTTGATCTTCATCTTTTTTTTAGATATGTTTGTACTTCATTATATTGTATTGAGCATGTTTGTTCTTTAACCTGTTCCGTATGGGTATAGTAGGTTGCATGATTTTTGCACTGAAAGGTTTTTTGCGTTATTTTGTTTTTCCCACTGTTATGGCACTATACTATGTTCCTTATTTCATTGCATGTGTATGCAGTAAAATTTGGATTGGTATCTTGGGTGTAGATGGTGTAGGACAGTAGTTAGCATGTTGTATACTGGGTTGTGCTGGATTGATATACACAAAGTGTGTGTGTGTGTGTGTGTCTGTAATGTTGATTGTGGTCCACCTTGTTGGGTTGTGTTCTCAGTTGTCCTTTGGGTGGTATGTACCTTCTATGAATTGTCTTGATCCAGTACTTTATATTGCAAGAGAGAGAGGCAGGCAGCTTGTCTGTTCTGTTGAAGAGTTTTATTTTGAAAGTGAATTCTGTGTTATGGTATTGTACCATTATAGTGTAGCTTTTTGAGTAGTTTTGTGGATGTTTTTTTATTGGGTCTTGTGCCCACCTGTTCTCAGGTGTTTTTAGTTGCAATAAGACACTGGATTTGAATGTACTTAAGGTCTAAATTCTTCATATATGGAAATGGACCTAGCCATCGGACGAGATCCTGATACAGTCATCTACATCACTTAGAAACAAATTTATTTTTTAGAGAACCTTTGGCCAAATATGCCTTTTACTTTCCTCTCAGAATACCAGTGAAAGATGGATTTTTTTTAGGCATGTTAGGTTCACTCTTTTAAAGATATTCTGCACTCGAAGCAGTCGGTGCGGCAGCTGGAGGGTCAAGCAGAGTTCATCGCCCTCCTCAAGAAACCGTCAGCCAACTTGAACCAACTGAGCAACTTTCGACCTATCTCCCTGCTCCCCTTCCCAGCCACATTAATTGAGAAGGCAACTACCAAGCAACTCAAAGCCCACTTTAAGCTACACCACCTGCTGGACAACACCCAGTCAGGATTCAGACAGAACAGAAACAGCACTCATTGCGGCCACCAACGACTTCAGACCATCCGGGACCGAGGAGAAACAACGACCCTCATCCTGCTCGATCTTTCTGCGGCCTTCGACGTGGTCTCCCACAACACACTCATCACAAGACTCCATGATATTAGCATCCAAGGATTCACACTCAGCTGGTTTGACTTCTTCCTCACTAGAAGAATGCAAATAGTCAGACTGCCACCCTTCACATCGTAGACCAAGAACTTGACCTGCAGAGTCCTTCAGGGACTAATTCCCACCCTTTTCAACGTCTACATGACACCACTCGCCAACATCATCCAATCCCAAGACATCACCTCCTAGATCAACAGCACCCAACATATCCTCTCACTGACGGACAAGACAACCACTACCAAAACCAGCTTCAACAACTCCTGTGACCACTGTAGCCGATTGGATGAGAACCAACTGCTTGAAGCTCAACTCTGACAAGACACAAGTACTGCCTTTTGGGAACAAAACTTCCCCGTAGGACAACACTTAGTGGCCTTCGGAGCTAGAACAAATGCCCACCGACCACACAAGAAATCTAGGGATCATCCTACACAGCAAGCATAATATGAAGACACAGGTCAACATGGTGGGCACTTCCTACTTCTACATCCTACAAAACATCTTCAAGTGCCTGCCACTGAACACCAGATGTACTGTCACGGAAGCACTCATCATAAGCAGGCCTTACTATGGCAACCTACTCTAGCCCGGAAGCTCCACACAACTCCTACACAGACTTCCGACCATCCACAATACCTCAGCAGGACTCTTTCTCGACCTTCTATGTTACACATTGCACCCCACCTCATGTAGTTCCACTGGCTCTCCAAACACAAGTGCAGCCAATTCAAGCTCCACAAACACACACATGCAAAGCCTTACATAACACTGGGCCAGCGTATGCGAACAGCTGCATACACTGTCACTCGCCTGCAAGACACTCACTTGCGCTCGCACATACCCCCTCATTCACAAAAGCAGAGCAGGAGGTCGCTCATTCTCCTACATTGCTCCTAAAACATGGAACAACTTCCCACAACACATCAGAGCCTCCTCACTACTTGAGTCCCACACATGGCTGAAGACCTAGCTCCTCGAACACCTCTCCAGGGACTACAAGCCTGCTCAAGCTCCTTGATACCCTCATGGGTTAGTAGTGCGCTATACAAATTGACATAATGTCAATATGTTGCTGGGGAGGGGCCTAGCCGCAGGCAGGATTGCACTCTCCTTTTTGCCTTTAAAAGAAGTAGAGAATGCTTGTGCAGAGATGATCTGTGCCTCTCGCATGAATAAAATGTATTCTGGAGAAGTGTGAACGTCAATCTCCAAAGAAGAATATAGTTTCATCCTTCTTTTGTGGCCCACTCTCTCCTGGTCTCTCGGTGCCTTCACAGCTTCTTCACCGATGCATTTCTAACATATTGTATACTGCCTTTCTTTCAGATAGTTGGCAGCCATTCCTCCAGACCTGTTAAGACAAAACAACTTTAAAATTGACACAAATCCAGTACCCATATTTGCATTCTTAGCAGAAATGCATATTGTATATGTCCATCTTGCCCACAAACTTGATGCACTCCGGTACACCAAGTATGGTGCTCACAGTGCTGTTGTAGTCTACAGTATCTAAGTCTTTTAGTGTAGCGCCATTCTTTAGATGCAGATATAATAGGTTCACGCATGTGATCACAGATAGAGCACTTCACAGTGTGCACTGTAAATAGACCTCAGTCTTTGATCTATTGTTCTTGCCTGGTGCATGTCTTTAGTGTTGAATATGTTTTGATGTTATAATGTAGCCTGTTGTGTTGTGGTGGTCAGCACCCTTGATCTAAGCAGGGATATTTAGCGCTGTTTGGGTTCCTTATTTATGTGCCAATTTGTTGACTTCACTTGTTTGTGTGATGCACATTGTGGTGTGATGTGTATTCTACCTCCAGTGTTTTTGAAGCAGAATTCCATGTCTTTCAGTGCTTCTTGTGAGTTATAATGGTCTGCCATATATTGTTGAATGTGCAAGTTGAATATGTGATATTGTGCACCATTTGTTTTCTAGTATTCTTATTGTTTTGGGTTGTTCATTGCCTTTTCAACTTAACCGTTGTGACTTAGTATATATTATGATTGTTTCTCAATGTTTTTTCTCCCCCCTCGGATTCTTCTTGTGGCGTTTGCTGACAAGGGAGTAAGTATTACTCATCTCTCACACCCATCAATCTAGTTTACCTCAATTTGCCATTAGCCAGGCCTCTAACTAATTTATTTCTTCCTTGCTTGCTTTCCTCCTTTCCGCCTAGTTTATCCTCGTATCTCCAAAACAAAGTACACAGTTACAGGGATAGGCTATTGCCAGCCTATGCTGCATGCAACTACTCCTTGAGAAACGTTGCAAGGACACAACCTAATTGATTGCAAAATCTACATTGTCCTGTGCTGCACTTCAAATTATTGTTCTCCTGATTTCCCCCCATGATGACTCTGATGCCTCATTCAGACTACCACTTTTCTCACTCAAGCCCACAAACACTTTCTGCACACCCGTGCACAAACCTTGGGGTTATTTGAATCTGGATTGCAAATAACAGATAAGTGTGCCTTCATCCCTAGAGTGGTCCTTTCCTTCCATACTCAAACACTGTAAAACCCATGTATAGTTTAATTTGCCTATGTTACCCAGAGAATGTGTTAAATGTTTCAACTTAGTTTTTTGACTAAATACAGAAAGTCTAGGCTGATATCTTCACACATTTTCATTGTTGAACGCCACAGTTTAATAATGTATACCACATCTCTATGGGTAACATCTCTTCAAAAAGACTTCCCAAAATCTGATTTTCATCATAGAAGCACGTCTCATGCTGATAATACCGTTTGAGCTAAAGTGATCAAAGATTGTACAGACTCAGTAAAATATAGTTCCTTCTCAAAATATCAAGACTTCCTTTACTTGCAGACTCAAAAATTAGATCCGGCCCGCAACGCAAGAAACCCAGCCCCTCTAGCTTGAACAGTTTAAGACCAACTATGAAACCTCTTTCCTTGGAAAACTGATTAAGAAGACTGAAACTAATCAAGCACTTGAGACATTGCTGGGTAGGTTTTGGGTCTCATTATGTGTTGCATATTCTTAATAAGAGTTAGTTTTGTCTATTGCTTCTACTCAACCTCTTGGTCCGATTCAACATTATCAGCCATGAGACTTTACTAGCCGCTCAGCTTGAATAGACATCCATGGTTAATTTTGCCTTACAACTCTTCTTATATCCCAGTTTGTGATAATTGAACCTTCCAGGTTTCCCCTTTTCGTTACTGGGAGGATTACAAGACGTAGTTGGCCAGTTGGACCCGGCATGTGGTGCACTGATCCTGTCGTTTAGTGGAGGCCTTGCAGCAGACTGCATGCCATATTCGGGGTGAAGTGCTAAAGAGGAGGTTTACTTCTGATAACTGCTGATGTGGTGGAAATACTTTTATCAAAAATGAATTTTAAGTGAGCTGCCTAGTCAGTAGGGCCCACTCGGCATTCTTTGTAACCTTTCAGGAGGAAAAAACAAAAGTTGGAGATTGTTTCTGAAAGAAAACAGACTTCACGTGGAGGGAGTTTTCTACCTGCGCATGAGAACGATAGTCATGTTTTTTCCCTGCTTGTGTCTGCCTTATATGGAAGAACATGGCAGTGAAAGTATTCACCAGAAAAACTGTACTTTCCTCATTTGTCGTGTAATCTGCATGACTACCCTATTCTTAAAATACGCAATCTCTCCAATACTATTTCTCTTTCCATCTTCTGGGACTTGCCCTCATACTGTGCAGTCTGAGCCAGTGTATCAGTATGCTAAGTGGCATCCCTACTCTGTTGCCCTCTGTCTGATCCTTAGTTCTCCACTATTGACACACGTCTGTTTTGGCAACTTGATTTAGTCATTCTTCTGCATATTGCCAAAAACACCAGCTCAAAATCAAGCATTGTCTCAAGCCTTATAACCTTCTGATTTGATGGTGTGTTCCAGTCCACAGCATTCCTCACTGGAGGGTTAAAAAGTCAAACCTCATTACACTTCTCATCTACATCATTTACTTTCACATGTCACTTACAGGTTTGGTTTCATCACCATCAGTGCCCCACATCTCTGCCCGTCAGTTTGTCTAGGTTACACTGTCTCTGTGGACTTCCACACTCCTGGTGTCAAACATTTTCTTTTGGGCACACCCCTGGCATGGAAACCTACTTAAGTAATTTTTATCTGACGTGTCCTCTCTTATTTTTCAATTCGCCTCCTATGCAGACTAGGTACATTATCTCACTCTTCTGTATGAATGTCACTTTGTACTTCTGTTATCTAGTTCTCAACTTATTGATATCTATGTTTGGCGATGTGCACAGCACTCTGTTGCCCCTGTGGAACGAGGTCTGCGACTTGAACCACCTATGTTATTAGATAATGTAATGGGCACGATTACCAGCAGGGATTTTTTTTAGCAGGTTGTCAAGTAATGAAGATTTATTGTTAACCCCCTCAAGAGCACTCCGTGTATCAAGGTGTAAGGCTGAGTCTACCTATCCGCATTTTAACTCTGTGGCCGTGGGATCAAACACAGTTCCAAGTACCTAGTGGGAAGCACCGGCTGCATCGGTTGACAGAGCCAGCAGATCGGGGAAGCAGCTCCTCTCCCAGATCTTCCCACCCCAACACCCACCACTGCCACTCTGCACCCCAGCCACTCACGTGATGGGATCACTCTTGTGTAGCAGTCAATTCATTTACCAAATAATCAAGATTTATTGTTAACCAACTCAATGGCACTCCTTTTATGAACTTCGCAATGGTTTAAGGCTGAGTAGACATACCCGCATTTTAACACGTAGTCGGGAGATTAAACACTACTGCCACCATTTCCTCACAAAACATTGACTCTTACAGTTTCCTTTGAGTTTTTCCTTTTTTCTGTATTTTCCTTTTCACTTTGGTTGTTTGCCTTCTGTCATTTCTCATCTTCTTCATTGTTTAGATACCTGTGGTGCCTCTCATTTCCGTAGCTGTCCCCTTTTCTGTTGCTTCCTCTAGCCTTGTCCTTCTGCATTCAGTCTTTCTACCTTCTCTTTGGTTTTTCTCCTCTCTGTTTTCTCCCGGCCCAAATGAAAGAGGGTAACAAAAAAAAGGCTAAGAATCACACACCTCTCCAAGAGTACTCTTAAGGACAATCACTAACATCCCAGCTACTTTCAAAATCATTTATGGGACTATTCATTTATTTTGTCCTTGCTTAGGAATCATAGAAGCACGAGGCTAGAGCAGCAATTGAAGGTGGCGTGGGTTGGATTCCATTGTTGTATTCATTGTTGCACTTATGGGTTCCATGTTGCTGATTTTTTTTTTTTTAACATAACCCTTCTGTGTCTAGCACTGTGTTGTCGAAGGGCTGTGTAACTGGGGAAATAAGGTGTCTGTCATTGTGGAGTAATTAAGATGTCTCTATCCTCAGTTCCCCTTAATCCCTCACTTGCATCAAATTGCAGAGAGAACACATCACATATTACTGACATGTTGTATTCCCTTCTCTCCTCAGGGTTACACCCCCTTGCATATTGCTGCACTACATGGCCACCAGCAGATAATGAATTTGCTGATTTCAAACTACGGTACTTTTTTATTTTAAAACTGTTTTTGTGGATCACTTGCGTTGGTTGATTTTGAGTTTGTGCTCTGTGCTCAAGTGATGTTACTGATGAGGCACTAAATTCTTTACGTTAGCTAGAAGAGTCAAAGTTGGGTGTAATTAGTTTGATTGTGGCACGCTTCCGATTGTTGCTTGTCGTAAATTTCTGCTATGTTTGAGTTGTGATCTGCAGGCTGAGATCTGATCATGTTTTTTTTTTTTTTTAAAGGTGTTTGCACTTGATGGGATTAGATTTGAACCATTTACTGTTGTGTTTGGAATTGTGGGTTAGTGCTGTTGAAGTTGACACGTCAGCTGCTACTGAAGAGGTGTGCCTCCTTAGCTGTACTGGTTTGGCACAATAATGGACTAATCTTGGGGCAAGTAAATCATGTGTTTCTGGAGGATCAGGACATGAGTTGGTGGTATAGTTAAGTCATAGTTCATAGGTTGCTGTTGCTGAGTCTGATCAGAAGCATGGTAAGGGCGAACTTTGGGTTGATGTTCCTACGGTTTGATGAGAAAGTGGGCATAATGTTTTGCAATTGTGGGTTGATGGTTGCTTGATGGATAGGGGTGGGTAATGGAGACATGGTCTACCTGTTTCATCTGTTTTACCGTGGTTTGTAGTGATTGGTTCAAGTTGTGAGCATGCTATTGGCCACCTTTTGTAATACTTTATTATTTTATTTTTCAAGATGGCCTGCTGATATTTTTGAACAGTAAATTAAGAAATAAAGCATGTGCCACACCAAAGCAAGCAAGGACCAAAACCATATTCTGTACCTGTGTAATACAGGCAAGACGCGTTGGCAGTGCTTGTTTGTGAAGGCTGTCTCTCAGGACATTTGTTAGATCTACATGTAATCTGTATGGTGCATGTGTTGTCAGAAGGCCATGATTCACGTCCATTTGTATTGTTCTCGCTCTATAGAGCTTACCAGCTAAATTCTACAAACTTTTTGTTTGAAGCGTCATTTGGTTCTTGGGCTCTGGGCTTTGCTTCAGTTTGGTGAAACTGAATAAGAACTGTGTTACAATCTTGCCTTTCTTAATGACCAGGATGAAAAAAGTGCTAAACGTCACAGACACCTGGGCTCAGAGGAGTGTTCTGGAGAATGTGTATGGTTGTACATGGGTGATTTTATGTTAGCTGTGGAGTCGAAGGCTGCTGCAGGCACTCGTCCTTTGTGGGGTGCTGTGTGGATCACTTCACTATTGCGCCATTGTTTCTGAGCAGTATGACGCTGTAGTTGCATAAGGTCTGCTGTTTGTGTTCAAACATACCAAGCCACAGGAAAGCCTAAAAGAATTTCTGTATCAATACCTTTTTGACCTTTTTCAGTGCATTGTAAGCATGGTCCTGTTTCAGCATGGTACAATTTTGTATCTGAAAAAATTCCAAGTTGTGCCCGCAGCAAATCTAAGCTGTCGATTGGATAGTCTTGAGAGTGTGGACGTTGGCGCAAGTGCTAAAATTTGACTTTCTCCAATGTTATGGACCTTTCTTTTTCACATTAAAAAAAGAAGAGATGTTTCTACAGCAGATATGATTTTCCTTCCATCTCAGTTCAAAAGTAGAGTTTTTGGGGGGGTACACAAACGTACATTTTCGTAATGCAGTTTATTTGAATGTAGAAGGTGTTTTTTCATATGTTTTGCAATGACACCTAATGTATTTTGTTAGGCTCTCAAGGGTAGCTTGGCCAACTGTTGTCTTTTGCTTGGTGTTCTTACCTAATTCGTTCTGGAAGAGGTGAATACATTTTTTTCGCAATGTTTTTTGTGAACATGAATTGTTGTGATTGGAAGATGCATAGTTGACCAGGTGGATGCCTCATTGTTTGCAGATGGGGTTATTCCCCACTTGTATGTACGCAAGCTGTGTCAAGGTAGGTAAACCTATTCAGCAAAAATTAGGGTCGAAGATGTTGACTTGCGTGCTATCAACGGTAGGAGTTTTGCTGTGAGTGGTGTGTAGTTGCAAATTTATGATGACCGTTTGCCGTTAGGTGGTGTTGAAGGAGTGGGGGAAATCATAGTACTGGTGTGTGTTAGTATTTGCCACGATTGTGGTTTAAGATTTGTGTATATACTTGACGCACAGTGTTATTTAGGTTGAGTTAGTGTTTGGCTTCAGTAAATGGTGTTTATTATATGGCAAGGAGGAAATTGTGCACTATCTTTTACTTAGTGTGCTTGTCCTCATGTCTGTCTTAGTAACTGTAGTCTGTGTCGAGTGCCGTGATTCCTATGTGTTTGGGTGTTTTGCGATCTGGAGTGTCAGTTGAAGGAGGCAGAGGCTAAGCAGTTAGCATATGCTGCTTCTGGTGTGGTGTCAGTGTGTCTGCTTCTATCTCCTCAGCTGCCAAGAACTAATAAAACCAGCTTTGAGAAGCATTTTAGATCCTCTCTCTAGCAGACTGGTTCGAGGTCAGGTCCACAGTTACTGCTAATTAAAGTGGATCATGTGTTAATTGGAATGGTAAGTTATGTTATGGGTTACTGCCATGAGTTAGAACATAGTTCCCTACTGGGAGGTAAGGTCAACGTTTGGTGCCTGTGAAGCCAGTCATTAGGCTGATCAAAGGAATTAGGATCTTAGGCTGTTGTCAGTGGCATTTGATCATGAGTTGTACTCATTGAGAGATTTCACAGGTTTGTTTTTCTGAGGTAGGTCCAGAGTTATAATTTATGATGCTGTGTCTTGAGGTGGTGTTGGATTAAAAGTTGTGGGTTGCTAAATGTTAACACTGATGGCGTCTGGCCATGGTAGTCTGTTGGAGAGCTTGGTTCATTTTATGTGCCTATAGGATCCAAAAGTGGTATGATTGTTGGTTTGGCACATAATTTGTCAGTCTGTCTTGAAACTATTATTTTGTATGTTCACTTTGGTGTGATATTTCATGTGCCAATGTTGGTTTCATGGTTAGAAGTGATGGCAGTGTGTTAGGTTGCTCAAGATGTGCTTTTGATGTATGCCATAGCATGCTGCATGAGGTCCAGTCATAGTGGGCATAGGTGGCTTAGTATTTGTAGCCACTGGATTGTGGTTTGGTGTGGCTGGTCTGGTGGTTGTAACAGGGTTTATTTTGCGATTTGCTAATAGTCCATTATTTTTACTGAGTTAGTTTGTTGCCTTCTGCTGAGGGCAGGGTTGTTGTGTAATATTATTTGCTGATATGCCACGGGCAGTTACTGCTGGGGATCAGTTCTTAGTTGCTGTTTGTTAAGAATGTTTGGTCATAGATAGCTGATGTGATTGGTCATAGATAGCTGATGTGATTGGACACTTGCTTGTGATTATTGGTGGCTCAGGTTTGCATGTTATGAACAGCGTTCTCTTGCGAGCTACTGATAGACTCCTTTGCTAATGGCTCTTAGTGAGGAAATTGTGTGTATTAGTGAGTGTGCAAGACAGTTTATACATTAGACAAATTTGTATGTTCCTACAGGTGCCAAAGAGGCTGTGCGAGATTACAGTGGCCACTTACCAGCACAGTATCTAAAACCAGATGGATCAAGAGATGCAGCCACCACAAATCCACGTAAGTAATCGTGCAGAAAAGAGATGGAGATACAGTCTTATTGGCTTATTGGCTGGATGAACCACAACATTTAGGTGGTGGGAGTGCTGGGGATTTCTCGGTGGACAAATATGGTTCATTCTAAGCAACTGATCCTATTATTCCACTCTGCCTGTAAAATAAATGTTGTTCCTACAACCCAGCTTGTTTCGTTGCTTGCCTCGGTTACGTGCTTTGGTTTTTCTTATGCAGCTGTTTTTTGCTCTTCCTTCAATGTGTACATGTGTGTGCCTTAGTCATCATTGACTGAACACCTATTGTATTGTAACATTTGCTCTGCCCCTGACAGCTATGAGTCTTAACTGTGATATATAAGATTTGTGAGCGTGTATGAGCATCTGGGTCAAGCTCTTGCGTATGCTTGCGAGAGAGATGTTACAAAATAAATAGAATTGCGTTGGTGGCTTAAATAACTGTGTGTAGCGAACTACATGTTTGCTAGAGATGAATGGCTGCTACTGCATTGTATCTCTCTGCATGCCACAGTGTTAATCCTGCTCTTCTGATTTTTCTTCATTTTTCATACCATATTCTCCTTATTAATTTGGACTTTCTTCCCTGCTGTCTCAATTTCTTGTTGGTGTTACTCTTTTCCCTCAACGGCCTTCCTCTTTTATGACCAACTCCATTCCCTCTTTGCCCCTTTCTCTCCTTACTCTCTCGTCCTCACTTGTGATTTCTCCCCACTCACCCATTCCCTTACCCATTACCCCTCTCTCCCTCCGCTTTTCATTCTGCCCCACCCCTTACCCCTCTTCCTTTTTGACTTCTTGGCTTGCTGTTGCGTCTTCACGTCTCCTTTGTGACATCCTTACATCCCTTTCTCTGCATTCCTTGCCCCTTACCTTTCTCGTACCTTTCCTCATGTGCCCATTTTGTCTCCATCGACCCATTTGTCCCCTTTCCATTGCCCCGCTATTTTCTATGTCCTTTCCATCCTCCACATTTTACCCTCATCCCCTCCTGCTCTCATCTTCTACCGCCTTGCCTTGTGTCCCTGTCCTGGATGCTCTTTTCATCCTGTTTTCCGCTGCATTCCTTCCTTTACTCCCGTCCTGCTCGTCTCCCTCGCATCCCGAGACAGGCTCCGAGCTGCGGACGCTGCTGGGTAACTGATCTTGGTCTTTAGAAATAAACGCAGTATGTGGCCTTTATACCCACAGCTAAGTTCCCTGTGTATTTCCCTCGTCTGCATCCTTCTGTGCGCGCGCACTATTTCGGTGTCACTTCGTGCCTGTGTTTATTCACCCTTCCCCAGTGCCCGTCTAGCACTGCTCCTTCCATATTCCAGTGTGGCTTGTCTTTGTAGTGCTTCGTTGCACTAGCATATGGTTTTACCGCTACAAGCGCTTGGACGCAACAAACACAATGAGAGCTGTCCCTTTTCATCTACAAATGGCGCTGTTGTGATAAAAAAAGAAACTGGGTCTCACGGTCTTGGTTTTTGCAAAATTACGTCGACCGGAGTCCTTATTTAAATTGTAACTGTGGGAATCCGGTGCAAAGCATGTAATGCCCTGGAGTATGTTGGTTCCAGTCGTTTGAATGGAATCCACACATTCCTTTACCATAATACCATCCATATGCCGAATGGCGGAGCTGCTTTGTCACTTTGAATAGACACTTCACAGTGTCACCATCTTAGTCACTTATATGAAGCGCTGGCCTCACTATTCAGTTGTGCAAACTGTTCTCTTGTTTAGTAAAAGAAACAATGTACAAAACAACTTCGTTGTACGTTCTAGAGGCTTCTGACTGACATAGAGCAGTTCAATGGGACTGTAGACCCATTACTTGTATTTCTACTTCACGAAGAGTGATGCTCTGTGACAAGCATCCTCCACTGAGAATAAGTGAGACCTCTTTGTTGAATGAGAACATTGAGTATTTGAAAAATAATCCTTTTAAGCTCCATCTTAACTCTAGGACAGCGTTACTTTCAGACAGTTTATGTCCCCTCCACGTCATGTGGTGCTAGTGGGATGAGGCTTTTCAAGAAACGTTCAAGGTCCATTCATTCTCTCGTTCCTTTCTGTCATTCTGCTCTCTGGGTCATTACATATTCTATTAATGCTGCTTAAATCTGGATTTTGAAATCACACTCCCACCTCAGAGTGCTATTTTACCGAAAGGGTTTATTTAGCTCGACTGAAACACTTATGTTTATTTAGGATCCTGGGACCCCCCCCACCGATACGAAGTAATGAGAGGGGTCCATTGGAGGTTGCTAAATCGAAACTTCTACCTTGGGGACCGCATTGAATGAAAGTTCCTCAGCTTATCTGGTTCTCAACTGTTTGTGACTTTGACAGATAGTTTTTGTTCACCTTCATCCTCGACTTTCCAGGTTAAGATTATGGATTCTCAGCAGCTTTGGGAACCACAAGAATGTTATCCTGGGTGAAAGCACATATGGCATTCTCACAGTCAAACCCCAGTCTGTATGTCATCTATAAAGCATGACAATTGGATGTCTGTTTTGAAGACCTCCTTGAACTAAAGTCAAACAACCCCCGGCTGGACACGTGTAACGGTCACTTCTGTCAAGCAGTTTTTTGACCTTTATAATCTATCTATACTCCTTCTATGCATTCGACTGACTAACCTATGCCAACCTGTGCCTGCGTGGGCCTTCATGGTTGTGTTGTCACCCCATGTCTGTGTGTTCTAATACTACCTTTCTATCCACGTATCCCTTGGTTGTCTATATGTATCCTCCCTGTCTCATCTGAGGTTATACCAGTGTAGGTCCATGTGCTCAGGTCAGTGCGTACTCACCAACTGCTCTCACTCCATCATTGGTGTGTCCTACCTTCACGTCAGTGCATGCTCACCCCATGCTTGTGTTTGTACATCCTTCTGATTTCTTGTTTCTTTGTCTCACAAATTATTTCCTTATACCTGTCTCTGTGTCACTTCTCTAAACCTGGTCTTTGTATCCTTGTGTGTTTCTTATCTAGATTTCCAGCAAGCGAGGGGAGAACGCAGGAACCGGAAACTTGCCAGTTTATTCCTGGCCAAAGGCAGCGCCCATTCCAAGAAGCGATGGGGTTCAGCTGAAGATTTGGTGGAAGAGGAGGAGGAGGAAGAAGAAAAAGGGAATTCACACCATCTAGCACTCCCCACCTCGTACCGCCCTGTGCGCAAGTTTTCCCGATAACCACCAATCTAGGGGAGAAGATGCAATTGTGGATCTTACAAGCGAATCAGCTACCCTTCTAACGCAGGCTGTTCTCATCTTAAAAAAAAAAAAAAAAAAAAAAAAGGCCTAGATTAATCTTGGATCAATTTGGCCTTATCTGGCCACTCAAACTATGGAACTCTTCATAGACTGCCCTGAAGCCCTCTAATTTGGCATTTGTTACTACAGCCCCTTTACTTGATGCAGCCCCTTTACTTGATGCAGCCCAGTATCCTCCCCCTATGATTCACATCCATCCTTCAGGAGCCAGTATTCCTTGCTCTTTGGATCCATCCCCATATCTTATACTTGTAAATTCATCCTGGCTTAGACTTCCACATTTTAGTTTTATTGTCCACATGTCTCGTACCATTGTGCCTTATACACCCTGCCAGTGTTACTCCCAAACATCATTGTGCTATGGCACAATAATTCTGAGATCTACGTGTCCTGCCAGTGTAGGTCTTTCCTTATCTACTGCATCCTGCTCTAACCCTGCTATCCGCACCTATGCTGCCAGTGGTGGTCTTTACTTGCCCTCACTGCGCACGTTATCTGCCTGCGTCTCAGTCCTGGATTTCAGCAGTCAATGGTTCTATTAATGTGCATTCTCCACCCGGTCTTTCTGTGTGTCTGGAACCCCCAGTGATTTATTCCCTTATTTTAACACACACACTATACACACATCTCTTGCCATTGAGAGAGAGAATATCTTTCATCTGTTTATCAGGCTCAGGCATGTTGCTAGGGTGATCCGAGTGGGTCAGTGATGAGGGTGGCACAGTGACTTGTGCTATCTCTTACAATGCAGTTTCGCATAATTTATGTTGTTCTTGACACAGTCACATGCAGACAGATACATCCTGCCACGTATACCCATATAGATTCTAAAAGATACACAGGCAGTACCACACGTTTGCACTGATGTGCAAAACTAATTTTGCCACCCAGTCCGAGAGGCTCATTTACAGACAGCTTTGGGTACTAACTCCACATAAGCATACTTACGCACGACAGCTACTCACCTACTAAAGTGCACACAGTTTGCTCTTCAAAAGCCATACATTTAAAGTACACCTGCAAAGAACTACGGCTTCTCATTTTATGCATGTAGCTCATAAGCAGCAGCGCTGTGGTCTGCAAAAGCAAGAACGTGCCCTGTAGTATTTTCACAATAGAAAGTACTAGCAATTTCCACTGTTCCCTGATGCCTTAAATCTTACATCAGATCACTGCAGATTGAAGTCTTCTCTCTGGTATCAAGTTTTATCTGCAGTGCAAGCATCAGAACACCTCGATCGTTCTGGTGTTTCATTGCAGGTTTGCAATGCCTGCCTTATCCTATAAAATATGAGAAGGGCTCCAAGTTGGACCCAGTTAATGTGCCCTAAAATATATCTGATCTTAGCCAGGGTACCATAACCTTGAACTTCAGAACCAGATAATGCTCCTAGTCTGATTCATACGTGTTGCCCAAGTGTGCTGCAGTCCTGACTGCAATCCCTAGATTTCCCAGGTTTTTTTTAAATTAACTCTTCCTTTCCCCTCTGCCACAGCCCTGAGTCCCAGACCTGCAGATTACAGCACTTTGGTGCTTATTAAACTGCGGTCTATGCCCTTCGGTATCTGCTGTTGGTCTGTTTTTGGTTCTACACTCCTTCTATCAGCGCATATCAGTGCAGTGTCGGTACCTCTGCCGTTTCGTGCATCGCCCACCCTGCCTCCTGTACCCGCCAGTGCAACTCTGCTGTAGCATGCTCAAATAATCCGAACCTTCCTGGCCTCAGAATCGGCCTTTTGGTTGGCCACAGACAGACGGTCACCATTCACCAAATCCTAAGGTAGTTCTCACTGTTCCTCCCCCACCTAGACCGACGAGCCAGGCCCTTCTCATTCATATCACTTGGCCCTGCATGAAGTCGTGAGATCTCGCGCTGGTGCTCTGTCTCGGGCATTCTTGTACAGTTTCAATGCACTGCACTCTTGGGTGTACCACTCTTTGCCATTGCAGAGCTGGGAAAGCTTCACACTCTTCCTTTCGATCACTAATGCTTCCTTCTTTCACCACTAAGTCGGGATGTATCTGCTTTATTTTAATATATATATATATTTATTATGAAGGCACTATGATGTATTTTAAGGAAACATTGTATTTTGTTATGCGTTTTATACTCTAATATATAAATATGACTATTCCACGTTTCCCTGTCCAAAGGTTTAAGCTAAACTGTGTTCTCTAGATTGAAGAGGTTTCTGTGAGTGATTTGTAACGGTGCTACCAAGTCTGCAGGAGAAGGCAAGTGTGCAAGGCCCGGAAGTAAAGAAAGACATACAGTGTAGTACAACTCTGACATCCGGTATACGGTTAGGGGTTATCCCATGTATGTTTTGCTAATAGTAACTATCTCTCCCAAGGCGCTGGCTCTCCTTGATGCGAAGGACCGGCGCTGCGGAGACTTCCAGACACCAGGCTGTCTTCAACCAGCATAGCTGCTTCCAGGCAGGGGGCCAAAGAAGGATGCTAACTACTGGGGATGGGCTGTTGCCGGTCTTTCAGAGGGAAGCTTAGGCGACAGGCCCAGGGCATCTGACTGGAGTACAGGAATTCTGACCTGCGACAAAAATGAAATCTGAGACACGGGTGGGGGAAATTAAACGGGTCACAGAATGTTATCTTAGAGGTAAGGGGGAAAGAAAATCAGAAACACTGGACGAGGGACTCAAACATCCTTATTCACCAACAGCGAACTGTGGTGCTGCCTCAACAATTTCTTTTTATTCGAAGGAACAGGGGGAAATGTACACCACCACATAAGCAGTGTTTTGTGGTCCTGTTAGGCAGCCGAACGGTTCCGGCAGTGTTTTGGCTGCAGTCCCACTGCAGGTGTAGTGATGCCGTATTGGCCCAGGAGACACTGCAATTGTGACCCACAGTTTGTGTATCAAGACGACATCATCATCTATGTACATCCACCTACACATCCCAATATCCCACCCAACCCTTTCTGCAACAAACATTGTCAAACACAATAGTTCTCGTCTTTAATTGACTTTCCCAGAAGACAAAAACGCCGGTTTACCAGTGCGAAACGGCCTTGGCAAAAAAAACAGTGCCTTGAAGCATACACACACACACGTCATCACACATATGCATTATTATGCAACTTGGTAGGTACCCATCTTGAAGCAGTAAATTAAATAAGTATAAAAGTGCATCAAAGTGCAAAATTGCAGTTGCAAAGTCCTCCAGATATATAAAAAAAAAAATCAAATTAAAAAAATCCGACAGGGCAAGGGGGAAACAATGATAGAGCTTTATTGTAAGTGCTGACAAACGGCAGTAGCTGGGGGGATGTAAAGGTACAGTTGAGTTATATGTTGGATGTGAAAAGTTTTTTTTTTTTAAAGACAAAACCAGGAAGGGTGGGAGAAGCAATAGACTAGCATCGGTGCATGGGTGGACAATATGGAAAATACGGGGTATGGATTAGAATGGTGGAACCAGCACAAGAGGAAGATAGCAGGGAAATATATGCATTCACCGGGAGTGCTAAATAAAAAAAAAAGTCGTTGCCAGAACTTAAGCAGTGAAAGGATACAAGTCATACATCTAAAAGTATTCTTAACAAAGATGGTAATGCACAAGCTCAGGAAGGAAAGCCATCCAATAATTGAGGTTGCAAGCAAGCAAATGAGGTTGATGAAGAAGCAGAAAAATAGTAAATAGTGGGGTAACCCAAAACTCTCTGTAAGTATGGGTTTGTCCATAAGAAGTCTTTAAAAACAGATAGCTACAAGCTGTGTCTGTGACCTAGAAATACGATATAATATAGTGTAAATTGTTGATGACATTTCAACTAGGAGCATGGACATTTTTTGTTTGATGGCATCTGTGGCTGAAGGTACACATGCTCTGCACACTTCTGCCTTCTAGTGTTGGGTTTGAGTCACAAGGTAAAGTGACATCTCCTTCTCGGTGATACTGCGCATGTACTTTAACTCTATTGTTAGATTGTTTTCATCTGCCGTCGTGTCCAGTTGTGTTTCACAGATATCCTGGTCGAGACAGTCTTTTCTGACTTTTTCTGTTTGGGATACATCCCCCACTGTTCGTATTGTTTTCAAATGTGCATATTCCATTCCTTGCGCTTCGGGACAAGAAGAAATTACCCATCGGATTGATGCGCTCCGATAGAGGCCACACCCTTTGGGCCACCTTTTTCTCGATTTCACCAACTTTAGTATAAACTCCTGTTGGAATGGACTGCCTTCCATTCCTGTCCTAAGAACCACACGAAGTTCCTGTGGACTGACCAGCACCAAGACTGCAACATCTGTCTGTCCCCGGATCATATAGAGGAGGACTACAAGGCTTGTCAGTCTTTTCAATCCAAGATAACTTTATGGGATCAAAGGGCCCACCTCTGTGAGATGCAGCGTCAGGAGACCGAAGAGGCAACGGACATCTTCAGAGAGCAAGATGTTGAGTTAGAGCCGGAGCAAGAAATACAAGATTACCCTCGGCTGAGGAGGATGCCTTTTCGGTCTAGGACTCAAATTTGGATGTGTACACGGTACTTTGAGATGCAAGATCTCCCTCCGGTGCAATGTACAGTGAGTACTGGCTCCCTCTGTCCTGTCCATTCCTGCCCAAAAAAACGGAATTTTCCACTGAAGTAAACGCTACTAGGCCACCACTGCCGTCAGGCCATTGTCAGCACCAAAATACTAATTCGAATACCCTGCCATTGAGCTCGGCACCGAAACCAAGGCCTAAGCATACCATCTCAGCTCCAAGCTTACCAACTGCCGATCCGGCATTGACAGTCGGCAGTGACTGTCCCGGCATGGAAAAGACAAGCGCAACCTGCCTTGGCCCAACTGTTTCGGCTTCAAAACATCAGAGCTCTTTGGCACTGAAAAAATCCAGAATTATCCCATCTTCAGAACCAAGCACCTCTATTGAGCCCATCCTAGAGAAAATAAAGCAGCATCTCGACACCAAGCAGACACAGCTTCATATAAAGACACAGACTGGCCCTGTCCTAGTTAAAGCTTTTGGTACTGAGGGGCAGAGTCAGGGCGGGCTGCACGATGGCCGCTTCTTGAGAGGGCTCTATTGGCCGGATCTACAATCCTTGCACGATCCTCCCCTAAGCGAGCTCGCTATGGCCACCCTTTGCTGCAGCGGCCTCCGCCAGGATTGACGCTTCCCCATGCAATCTTCAGGAGTCCAGGATGGGAGCTACTCCTTTGCCGTTTGTGTAGTGCTCTTTATGCGGCTTCCCTATGCCTCACTTGGCTGGGTCAGGGTCTGCTCGGGCCTTCGACCCACTGGCCGTTGCTGTTGGTCCTGGATTGCTGGATGTGGGGTGTCGGAGAGTGCACAAGACCTGCGCCGGGCCTCACCATTGACTTACCCTGGTGCCAGCGCCCCGTTCTAAGTTGGCCAGGGCTGCGTGACCCTTGGGCTGGACGTGGCTGTTGCTGCAATGGTTGTGAGTTCTGCCTTGTGGCTGAGATGCGCTGCCATGGCCTGCTACCACCTACCGGATCCTGAAGGGCAGATCTTTATGGAGATGCATACTGAACCTGCTGCAACCTGCTCTGGGCCCAAGCTACTGCTCGACTCCTACCTGACCCCAGTTAATCTGGAACTTCGCTGCCTGGTGAGTGCTGATAGCCCGCGTTCTTGACTTGAGAACTGTTTGCTTGCCCTGCAGCACTAGTCACCCTTGCTGCTCACCACAGCATCTCCTAACCAGGGGGGCTCTGTCTATTTGACCAATAAATTGCCTGCAGGAAGTTCCCCCCCCCCTCCACTCCACCTGGAGGGCTACCCATGACCCTGCTTCAGGTGACTCTATGTTGTGTATGGCCCGGGGCACCTCACCTCGGCTAACTCGCTGACTTGGTGCAGACAGATGGTGCTAGGACTTCCTCTCCTCCTCTGGGATGCCACCCAGAGCACTCGGGCCTGCTCTTGCCTCCTGTGATCGGCGCCTACTAGAGGTGCAGCAAGCCCAAGGGAGGGTGCCTGGACATTGGGAACTTCTGGCTGTGCCACCCTTTCCACTACTAGCCTTTTGCTACTGTGCCCCCCACCCTCCATGCGACCTGCAACAGATCCGTCCATTGCAATTGATATTTGGCAAAGCTATTAGCTCTCTTAAGGCGACATGGGGAAGCAGGCAGTATAGCGAGGAGGCAGGGAGTGTGAGCGAGAGATGAGGGAGTAGTAGCAGTATGAGGAATCGAGGGGCAGTGGGTGTGTTGGGGGAGTTGACAGGGTTGCTGGAAATCCAAGGGATAGATGTTGGTTTGGAATTGTGTGGTGTGAAGTGTAGTGGAAATATGTGGCATGGTGTGCTATGGAATTATGTGGATAGTAATTAAATGGTATTAAGGGCCAGATGTAGCAGTTTTTACCCATTCTGTGTCTATGGGAAAAAGTGTTCGTACATATGGCCCTAAGTGTACTGGAATTATGTAGAGTGATGTGTGTTATGGAGTTAATTAGGTGGAATGGTATTGTATTTTGTGAAGTGGCATGTGGAGTTGATTTATGTGGTGTACTGTTAAATTTAGTTACATGATGTGGACATCTGTGGTCTTTATTTGGAGAGATGTAGTGTGTTCGGAATTGTGTTTATTTGAAATATGTGGTTTGGTGTGGAATTATGTGGTGTGTATTGGAAACGTGTGGAGTTGAATTGTGTAGCTTGAAACTGGCGTTGAACGATATTATGCTTATTTGCATTGTGTAATGGTGTGAGGTGAATTTATCTGGATTGTTAATGTGCTTAATTAAAAGGAGATAAGTGTAGTTATACTTTTACTTCTCTTCCTGTGCAATGGTAATTTGCCTGAATACGAAATAAAAGTTTTTTTTTTTTTACTCCAAAGTGACTGAGAGCTTGCGAAGAGTGCGGTTGCAGCCCAGTTACATTTTTCGTAAATCCAGGGAGTAGAAATTTATGTGAGCACTTTCGAAGTTTTTTTTTAACAGCTTTAGTTTTTTTGGTTTATTTTTGTGGTTGAGAGCGCCATTTAAATGACTAGTTATTCCCCAGGAAAGCAGTCTCTTTCTGGCCAGGCATCCTGTTTCTGGCCATGCGTGTGCCGTTTGTATGTTTTGTTTTCAAAGCGCATGGGCTAACCTCATGAAAAAACTTAGTAAATCTGTAGGCGGGGCTGACTCATAGGAAAGCCTAGCACCTAAACTGGTAAAGTTGGCTTGTATGCATCTGTGCAATACATCCACGTCCCCTAAGTGATTCGCCATCAGCAACAAATCGTGCAGGACATTACTGGGTGGCGGCCAAGACCAGCTGCCCCACAATAAGTTGTCTCCTCCCATTTCTTTAATTACATTCTATCAAACATGATCACAGAGTGTACTTTAAATTAATGTGGCAAAAGTAACGTAGTGGCGAGTAATATTAAAAACAGGATGACAAGGAAGATTTATTTAAGTATACATTTACACTCTTGTAACACGGCCCGATACTCCAAAACTGCAGCTGCATATTTATTTACAAAATGCTTGTCACCGTGGCCTGTAAGAGCGTTTAATGAGAGTGAGAGTGGGCGCTGTGCAGGTGCTTGATATACTGAAATAGGGAGTCAGCAAACTGGCAAGGTGCTGGCAAGCATGTTTGTGGGAAAATTAACAAGATGCCTCAGCCTGTTTTGTCATTTTTTTTTTTTTTTGGTCTCTTTTTCACCGTTTTGTTAATATTCAAGGCACACATGCATCGAAGAGGGTGGAGGACTTTCAAGTGCTCATCTGTAAAAAAAAATTTAAAAAAATCTTCTTTACAATTCTCACATGCTGCACGTTCACACATGTACCTGCATGTGGAATGTGTCAGTGTATTGCGGTAGCAGGCCGCTGGTGCGATAGGCCCATTGGTCTCGGTATCAAGGGCCTTTTGAGGTCACCAATCTTCCACAGTGTGAATCATGCATTACACCAAAGTAACAGAAGCCACAGAATTATAGTCAGGCCTGGTGTGATTGGACACAGACCCACCTTAGCACCGTGCGCTGAAAAAGAAAACCAATGCCTGACAGAACCCTAAACGTGTGGTCGGGCGAACGGTGGCAGAGATGCACTCGCCAGCCACCGATGAGTCCAGTCAGAAGGCAGAGCAGTACGTCCGTGCACTGGGAGCACAAGCAGTGTTGTAGGAAGATGGCTCTGTATACTTGATATCAAAATGAGATCTGGTGTGCACAGAGTCCAGGGATTCGACAGAGGCTGAAGTAGATAATACTAATGCTCTCTTTTGTGGTCGTGTGGTTGAGCAGTTAGGCTTATCAGAGGGTAGGGCAAAGCATTTGTTGACACACAGCCATTAGATGAACGCATACTCTGACTAACTCCAGGCCAATGGTTTTTATATTTCACAAATCTATTTTGTTACTTTATTTCTAGAACCACAAGATTCAAGTTGCATGTAAGTACATTTGCAAGTAAGTATCTAACATATGTATCAATACCACCTTGTTTCAAATTGGCAAGTTATACGGTTTTCGCATAAATATCAATAATCTTCATAAGTTTACAGTGCAATTTTGAAAGACAGTTCTGGGGGGGGAAGAAACGTTAGCACAGTTTCAAGGTAAGTACAAGACTTACAGTTCCAGTGTCCGGGAGTTAGGATGTCCACACGTTGGGGTTCAAGTTAACCTCAAACACCCACCACCAGCAACACAGGGCCGGCCGGGAGTGAGGTCAAAGTTGAGGTTGATTTAACATGGGATCCTATATAGACTAGGGGCACTCGGATTAAGGCGCTTGGAGGTAAGTACCTGCATCTTCGGAGGGCAGACCTGGGGGCAGGGGGTGTTTGTGGGAGCACTGGGGGGGTGGCACAGGGGTCAGTACCAAATACATACCCTTACAGGCGCAGGGGCAGCCAGGTGCAAACACAGCATTGGGCTCCCAATGCTTTCCTATAGGGGGACCCCAGGATCACAAAGATGCTGCAGGTGAAGTCCAGGGGGTCGGTTCCGGGAAACCAAAGGCTGGACAAGGAGGAGGGCTGCCTGCTGGACGTGGCTGCACCGGAGGTCAGATTCCCCAAGGCCCGGGGGCTGCGGGTGCATGGGGTCCCTTTGGCGTTGGGAATCTTCTTCCTGTTCTGTCACGGTGAGGGTGGTCCTCCCGGATTCAGGCATCATCGTGTTGGACAGGAGGGGTCAGCCCAGGGTGGACACTAGATCGGAATCACCTGGGGACCAGCTGTAGTTGGTTGCGCCACCTGGACACGGGCCGTGGGCGTCAGGTGCAGAGTGGGCAGGACTTACAGATCTGGGGCGGTTTTGCAGTCCTTTGATAGTTTCTTTCTGGACAGGGCCGCTGTCCATGGGAGTTCTTGGTCCTCTGAAGTGCAGGCAGTCCTCTTGAGGCTTTTCAGAGGTCGCTGGTCCTGCAGTATTTGTCACCTTTTGTTTGCAGGGCTTTAGAAGCTGGAGACAGGCCTATAGGGCTTGGGCCAAGTCAGTTGGTGTCTTCAGTCTTCTCTGCTGAGGGTCAGCTTAGCAGTCCTTCTTTTCTTCGTTCTTCTTGAGGTCGCCAGGAATCTGATGAGCTAGGTTCAGAGGAGCCCTTAAATCCTGGATTTAGAGACATTACAGTGGTCAGAGGGCAGTAGCCAATGGCTACTGTGCCTGAGGGTGACTACACCCTTCCGGGGTCCACTCCCTTTGGGAGGGGGGCACAGACCTAATCCTATTGGTCCCTGTCCTCCAAACCAAGATGGAGGATTTTGCAAGAAGGGGGAGGGGGGTCACTTCAGCTCTTAGGGGTGGTCCCAACTGAAGTGGTCACTCCTCCTTGTTTTCCCTAATTTTCCCCACCGGTCTTGCTGCCTAAAGTAGGGCTTTGTCCAGGGGGCGGGCATCTCCACTAGCTGGAGTGCCCTGGGGCACTGTACCAGAACACCTGAGCCTTTGAGGCTCACCGCCAAGTGTTACAGTTCCTGCATGGGGTAGGTTTGAAGTGCAGACTTTGTTTCTGGCCACAGAGAGCACAAAGGTTCTCACCCCATGTGGTCAGAAACTCGTCTCGAAGTGGCAGGCTGGCACAAATTGGTCAGTATTGCACTAGAAGTTTGGCTAAAATACAGGGGCCATCTCTAAGATGCCCTCTGTGTGCATTTTTTATTTATTGTGCTGGGAAGCTTGATACCTAACTTCCCGGACTTTAATGAAGCCATTATAGACCTGTGGAATTTGTAATGACAAATCCCCATCCCAAATACTTTATATCGCCACATTGCACTTACAGTGTCTAAGAATGGACTTAGACACTATAGGGGCATGTTCCTCACCCGTGGTATAGTGCACCCTGCCTTAAGGCTATAAGGCCTTCTAATGTGGTGATTTACCTATGCCGTAGGCAGTGGTTTGTGGGCATGGCACCCTAAGGGGGGTGGCATGTCGACTTTGTCTGTTTCTCACTACCAGCACACACAAGGTGCAAAGGCAGTGTGCCTTGGTTTGGTAGGTTTCCCCCAGGGTGGCATAATACATGCTGCAGCTCTTGGGTACATTCCCTGGGCACAGGGCCCTTGGTACCATGGGTACCTTTTTAAAAGGGACTTATCTGTTTGCCAGCGTTGTGCCAGTCGTGGGAACAATGGTACAGTTTGTGGGAAAGAACACAGGTCCTGGGGCCTGGTTAGCAGGATCCCAGAAAACTCTGTCAAGTCAGCATCAATATCAGGCAAAAAGTAGGGGTGGGGGGATACCCATGCCAAAAGGGGCCCTTTCCTACATCTGTGTATAAAGGTTCGAGATGAAACTGCTCCCAATGCAGCACAACTTGATACTTTCAATATTGAATGTGTTTTATTGTCATTAGCTATTTTTGGAAAGGGCAGACTTACCCAAAACAAACTTTTCTCCTCTCTAGTTGAAGGGCTTGAGATAGGAGGGTACCATGACATGTACCAGACAAAAGGTAATGACTGGCAGACACCCCAGTTTTTGAGCAGACTCAGTGTTATGTCTGGCTACTACATGCTTTCAGAAAAATTCTGGTGTCTGTGAACTGTCCCTGGGAACCCAAGGTCCACCTCTCTCCGACCAGCGCTGCTGAAGGGGCTGCTCCAGGACTGCAGAGTCAGGATGGGTTGTAGGTGGGTCTCGGGTTGAGGAGCCGTTGAGTGGAAATGCGCAATAAAAGCAGCATGGGCTGTCAGCTGGACACACAGGGAGGCAATGTATTATCAGGGTGGGCGGGACTGTTCTACTGACACGCTGCACATTCAAATTATTAAACAGCATAACCTTGACCAGAGCCAGCTGCATCCTCTCATGGAGCTGGCAGTATGTTTGTGAGGCCTCGTTTTAAGATTGCTGGGCTGCTGTCTCAGAGTGCAAGACTTCCGTAGATCTCAGTGCGCCAGCTACATCTAATAGCATTCAGGGAAGGTACACCTCATATTGTGGATAAACCTACCAGGATAAGCAGGTAAACAGCAGCTGCCACAGCTCGGGGAAACAGGTGCCATGGAAGAACAGCCTCTAACATTTGACCTCGGTTTGTAAATGCACAACAAATTTGACAAAACAAGAACAGCCTTGTTTACAGAAACAGACCTTGGAGCACTTAAAACATTGAGTGCTCTGGTAAATGCTCTTAGAGAAAGGGCAAAGTAGTCCCTTAACAGATGTTACATTGGGACAAGTGGAAACCTAAAAGTCCTGGGGCGATACTTCAGAGGAGTGAACAGCTTGGACAAAGAAGGGACCAGGAAGCCAAATTACCCACAAGCAAGCAAGGATTTTTACAAGACAACCGACTAGACAAATCACAAGCCATGGAAGGAGTTAAAGTCCACAAAGTACTTACAACGGATCATCCTGACACCCAAAGTGCTGTCTAGGCTCGACCTAAAAAGGTTACTGAGTTGGCTAAATCGATGGGTGCCCTGTAAACTCCTGTTTCATGTGGGTCCTTTTGCTGACATTCATTCAAATTGGCCTCCAAAACACAAGCCACAGACAACTTTTCTTCCTATCACAAAGGCCAAAGGAAAACATTCTCCCATAGAGACTTCTATAGGGGCTAGTAAGGGGAAATAATAATGAAGGAAATGGCAAAGCATCCTCCACACGTGGCTTCTCAACTGCCACAAAGCAGTGACTCCCTTTGCCTTCCTCTGACTACTCAACACCTGTTTGTGGACGGCCCGCAACAATTCCTCCTTGCCACCAACAGTTCCTTTCTCCCTGGCAAAATATGACATCAGATCAATGGGTGTTGGATACCTCCAAACATTATCTCTTGCACTCACAAACTGTCTCCAGAACTCATCACTGTGCTTAAACAGGAAGTTCAGACTCTCTAAACAGAGCAACCATAGAACCCTTCCCTACACACCATAAAGAAACAGGGGTTATCTCCCTGTACTTTCTGATCCCAAAAAAAGAAGAGTCGTTAAGGCCTATTCTAGATCTCAGGCCCTAAAATTATTTCATCCTGTCAGAGTATTTTCACATGGTAACACTTCAGGACGTGATCCCACTCCTTCAACAAGGTGATTTCCTCTCCGCACTAGACTTGAAGGGCACCTACTGTCACTCTCTGTACACTTGGCACATCACAAACACCTCAGGTTAGTGATAGGCAACCACTACCGGTTCAAGGTACTTTCTTTCAGGGTAACTACTGCACCTCAGATGTTCACAAAATGTCTTGCAGTGGTAGCAGCTCACTTGCACAGACAAAATATTAACATTTTCCCATATATAGACGACTGACTTATCAAACCCAGCGTTCTAAAACTATGTCTACATCACATCCATGTCACCATATACTTGCTTCATCAACTAGGCTTCACCATTAATTTCCAGGAATCTCATCTTCAGCCTCTTCGGATCCAACTCTGTCTCGGTGCTGTTCTGAACACGCAGCTGGGATTAGCATATTTCCAACGCAGCAAGGATACAAAACTTTAAACACAGCTTTTGTGTTTTTGCCCCAGTTATCAAGTCACAGTCAAATATGGTATGAGACTTCTAGGCCTCTTGCATTGCCGTAGTGCCAAATTCCCACCTGCGTATGCTTCAGTTGCAGGAATGCCTGTCAGTGATCTCAGTCACATGTTATCTGGAGGAGCTAGTGTTTGCAGACAGTCCCAGTCATCGCTCTCTGCAGTGATGGAACAAAAACAACTTGTTAAGGGAGTGGCCGCTCCTAGACCCCGATTCTCAGGTCATTCTGACAACGGACGCCTCACAGACAGGCTTGGGTGCTCATCTTCAGGACCTCACAGTCCAAGGTCTCCGGAATTCCAACACTGCTGTATGCACATCAATTCCCTATTACTGCTTGGTGTTCAGCTGGCACTAAACGCTTTTACAACTCTCTTAATCAACAAAATTGTCCTCATCCGCACAGACAACATGACAACCATGTATTGTGTGCAGAACATCGGGGACCCATTCTCTACAGTTGTCTCACCTATCGCAAACCATCTGGTGTTGGGCCATTCGCCACAACATCCACCTATTAGCAGAACACCTCCCAGGGACACAGCTTTGCCGACCTCCTCCACAGGATGCAGCAACAAGTCCACGAGTGGAAACTCACCCCCCAAAAGTCTTGCTACCCTACTTTCAAAAGTGGGGGTTCCCATAGCCTCATTCGTGACAAAATAAAACACAAAATGCTCAAACTTTGCCTCCAGGTTCTCTCACCCTCAATCCAATGGTAATTATATATTGATGAGCTTTTCTGAGATATGTCTACACATTTCCACCTCTCCCTCTCCTTTCGTTTCTGGTTCAGAAACTCAGGCGAACGTCCGTCACATTGATCTTGATGGGCCACACATGGATCCAGCAGTCATGATTTACCACCCATCTAGAATTGCCAGTAGTTCCTTATGAAAAGCTTCTCCTCATCCCAGACCTTCTCACTCAGAACTATGGTCAAATGAGGCACCCAAATCTCAAAGAATTAAACTTTATGAGATGGCTCCTTAGATTATAGAATTTGGCATTAACCTGCCTCAAGAATGCATGGATATTTTTAACGAAGCACGCAGACCCACTACTAGAGCATGTGATGCAGGAAAATGAAAATGTTTTTGTCTGCTACTGTCTATCCAAACAATTGAACCTCTTCACAGTCTTTATGCAGGGTTTCTTTCCTACCTTCTACATTTGCAAAAACACACCCAGCGTACACTTCCATAAGGTGGCATCTGACAGCTATAGCTATTTACCTTCAGAACAGACAGCTTTCTTCCCTTTTCAAGGTTCCAGGCATTACAGCTTTTATGGAAGATCTCAAAAGAGTGATTCCTCCAAGGAAACCTCTGGTGCCTTCTTGGAATCTTAATTTTGTACTCACTAGACCTAGGGGTCCTCCTTTACATTCTCTCCCCTTCCAGTGTTTGTTGTGGAAGGTGGCATTTTGAGTTGCTGTCACTTCACTTAGGCATGTAAGTGAGCTCCAAACTTTAACCCAAATAGACAAGGATAAAGTAGTTCTTCGCATCAACCCTAAATTCCTACCAAAGGCAGTATCTCAATTCCACCTTAATCAATAATCATTCTACTGAATTGCCAGGCTTCTTTCCGCAACCAGATTTTGTTGCTGAGAGAGCTCTACACTATAGGGGCCAGATGTATGAAAGGTTTATACCCATTCTATATCAATGGAAAAATGTGTTCGGACATATGGCCCTAGATGTTTAAAGGGTGCTTATGTTCTACATTGATAGAACTTAAATCTTTAGTAAAACCAAACAGCTTTTTGTTGCTTTCTCACCACCACGCAAAGGGAGCCCTATATCTCAATCCGGCATAGCCAGGTGGATTGTTGGATGTATCCAGACTTGCTATGCTAAAGCCAAAAGACCATTACCTGTTCTTCTTAGAGTGCACCCCACGCATAAGAAAAAAAAAAAGCAGCAACCATGGCCTTTTAAGGAAATATTCCCATAGCTGACATCAGTAAGGGAATTACATGGTCCACACCTCACACTTTCACCAAGCGCTATTGTGTGGATGTTTTAGCATGCCAGCAAGCTAATGTAGGTCAGGCAGTCTAACTACACTTTTTCAGACCATGCACACTCACAGGTTAGCCACCACTTTTAGAGGGCACTGCTTTACATTCTATGCAGAGCATGTGTATCTACAGTCACACGTGCCATCAAACGGAAAATGTAACTTACCCAGTGAGCATCTGTTAGTGGCATGTAGTGCTGTAGATTCACATGCACCCGCACTCCTCCCCAGACACCTGTGGCTGTTGCAGTATCTTCACCGTTATTCATACACTCATTTGCATGGATATCTGTCTGTTCAATTACACTACACTCCACTCTCACCCGCCTGGGGGAAAACAATCTACTCATGGAGTTGATGCCCATGCGCAGTATCACTGAGAAGAAGTCACTTTACCTCGTGACTCTAAAGACTTTTCAAAGAAAAACAACTTACATCCTTCCGGATCCAGCACGAGACGGCAGAAGTATGCAGAGCCTGTGAATCTACAGCACAACATGCCACAAACAGATGCTGACTGGGTAAAAAACATTCTCCTTATTTGCAACATTGTCTATAGTAAAAACGTAACTTTGTGATAGTGGCTAAGTGTTTCGCTTTGCCTCTTTCATGTGAAAATCATGACATTTATAATAATTTCATACAGCCACGTTATTTAATACTCACAAAATTATTCACCAAACATACGCTAGAGTTGGTGTTCTGCAGTGCAAAGAGATTTTGCAGTGAGAAGTTGTGTGAAAGACAAAACTTCTGCATATATTTTCTTGCGAGCTAAACTAGAAAACGTCATGAAAGATGAAAATTGGGAGCATCACAATGTTGTTGATGAAAGAAAACCTTCCTCACACCTAATTCTCTTGGAGGCAAGAGCATCATTCCTCAGGGGTCACTGAGGCTAGTATTGCCCATTAATTATTTAAGAGGTTCTTTACTTGCTAGCTCTTTACATTTTTAACCCATTAAATATGCTTTATGTTCACCTCCTAGTCTTTTCCTTTTGTTTCTTTGTTTGTCTGCATTGGCAGCCCCAGGGATAAGACTACATAAATGGTAATAATGGAAAGTTTATTAATGAATTATGCTACTTTGCTAAAGTTTTTATTTAAATATGTAATTTCAAATTAACTTTAAACTTTTCATGGCAGTGGATTCGATTCACACAGACCACATGGGACCACCAGCCAGAGGTTGTCTGCCACCTTCCACCACACCCTTTCAACCACAGCCTACAAACCCATTTAGATTGCCCTCATATCATCATAAACACTGAGTGGGAGGCACGATTTGCCATCACCTGCCATACTGGCAGTCGATAACATTGGACAAGTGGGTTCTTCAGATCATCCAGAGGGGCTAATCCATCCCCTTTCTTCAACCCCGACAACCCACCTTCTCACAACCAACTGATGGAGGACCATCTCTCCTTGCTCAGTCAGAATGTACTGGCTGTTTTGGTCAAAGGAGCTATTGAGGGGGCGCAGGCATCAGAAGCAGGTTGTAGTTTCTATTTCCCTGTGCTTTCTGATTCTCACAAAAGACGGAGGCCTCTATCCTAATATACACCTGCAACTCCTCAACTTCTTCCTGAAGAAGAAGTTCAAGATGCTCACATTAGCTCAGGTCCTCTCTGCCCTCCAACTGGGAGACTTGATGGTAGGGTTGAGCTTGCAGGACGCCTATTTTCACATCTCAATTGTGCACATCCACAGGCGTTACCAGCACCAATCGGGTTTTCACAAAGGTGATGGCAGTGGTTGCAGCACATCTGCGGAGCTTAGGGGTTCCAGTCATCCCGTTCCTTGGCGATTGGCTATTAAAGGCCAGCTCTTCCCAGGCAGCCGACTCTCTCCTCCAAACTACGGCACACCTCCTGCACTCACCTGGGTTCACTACCAATGTGCCAAAGTCACCCATGACTCCTTCTCAGCTGCTCCCTTTCATCACAGCTGTTCTGAACACAGTGCGGTTTCGGGCCTATTCTGAATGGCGAGTCCAGGTTATTCAGGCAACATTCCGATGTTCAGCCTGTAACCTGGAATATGGTGAGACTGACTCTCAGGCTGTTGAGTCCTTATGAACTTCTGCATCCTGCTGGACATGCCAGTTGGTATATATGGGCTTTGAATTGGCCTCTGAACACATCAGGGGAATCTCTACAACATGGTCCAGATCTTGGAGGGAACTGCTAAAAACCTGCATTGGTGGCTGATGAACCGCAGTTGGGTCAGTGGCAGACGTCTTGCTGTTGCAACCAAACTGGTGCTTTCTCTGCCTTCATACATGGAGATCGATCAGCGGCAGTTGACAGCTTTCAACCTACCCCTCACCCGTAATCTGTGACGTTATTTTGTCTGCAAGGCATCCTTCTACCAAGATAGCATACACCTGGTGTTGGGACAAATTTGTGACGTGGTGTGGATTAAAAAAACATTGATCTTCTTTCTGCATTCTTATCCCAAGTTTTATTTGTTCTTGTTCCAGCCCATCAGACCTGTGGTCTGGGCACTGTTAAAGGTTACTTGTGAGCCATATCGGCTTTCTTGCAGTTGCCAGACCAACCTTTTTATATTCAACTCACCTGTTGTGATTCCTTTCTTCAAGGGACTACAACACTTGTTTCTTCCCAGGCCGTTTAGTATGCCCATATGAGAATTCACCCTGGTTTTACCATTTCACGTGTGCACGCCCTTCAACCCAATGCACTACTGTTCACAACAGTTAAAGACCATAAAAACTGCTTTTTCTGGTAGCCATAACATTGGCCAATGGGGTCTGTGAACTCCAAGCATTCTTTGCAGCCTCCCTACACAACATTCTATCCAGACAAACTGGTTCTAAGAACCCATGCTTCCTTCCTTCCGAAAGTAGTGACACCTTTTCAGATAGGCCAAAATATCACCTTGTCTACTTTGTTTGTACTGCTTCAGCCTTTTAAAGAATAAGAGACTTCACCCCTGGATCCAAAAAGAGCCTACATTGTCATTATACACTGATCGTACTAGAGAGTTCCAAGTGGGCGATCAACTGTTAGTTGGGTATGTTAGGGCAAAGAAAGGAATCTGCGGCTAGATGGATCTCTACCAGATAAAATGTTACAGAAGGCAAGTAACTTGTTCTACTAGTTATGTACTCGTTTTCTTCCCTTGATAAAATGCAGATCATCTTCTGAGACTCTTTTCCAACATCGAAAGGCCTTGCTGTTACCGAATCTGATACACTTTAGGATTTCTCAGATCAAGTGACGGTGCCACTACCATGGGTGGTATCACTCAACATGGAAAGGCTCACCATGATGAGACGTTTGATATCCAAGGCATGTTCAGCATCAACGACAAACAATCTTGTTCCTGACAATACTTCACAGGAAGAATGCATTCTACCTGACAATGCTGTCGCTTAAACACGGCAAACACACACAGGAACAGAACACCTCGACTCAGATACTCTTTATTTACAGAGCATCTGATTTTGTCATTGTTGCTAAGGAAAAAGCCATACCACATGTTTGATGGTAGAAAGATGTCCGAATAAAAATCTGTATTGCATTGGCTACTTCTATGAGACTACAAGGGAGGGGAGCCTCGCAGCTATCAAACTCTAAATGCTATAGGGGTTTCCAAATCACTGGTTTCAATATATACCAACGTGGAAAGTGATCTGCACTCAGGTAAAACAGTGCGACCCTTGCATCATATGGATATATTAGTAGGATGCTCATTATTGCAAGACACTCACCAGAACTCCCGGTGGTTCAGAGGAGGGGGACAATAATCCCTGAATCCCACCGAGACCTGACAGAGCAGCAATGAAGAACACACTGCAACCCTAGAAGTTTCCAAGTGGCAGCGGGCTTGGGATGACAGAGAAAGAGAGGCATATCAGGACTTCTGTATATTCGGATTTCTCTATTCTGGTCACTGCTGGGCTCAAGGATATCTCAATTCTGGTTCTGGATTCAGGATACTGGCAACCAGGGTTATTCAGATACAAGGGTCTGGACTCTGATTTCCCTGTAATGAAACCACACTATAAAACAGGAAAAATGAAACTGATCTTTGCCATTAACTAACGTAAAGTCAACATAACAATAATTCACACTAGAAATATTCCCCAGTGTGATTCAAGAATTATGTAGGAATTATCATGAACTGGATTTATCATGTAAAAGAATTTCGCCGGGAGAAAGTAACTGGGTAAATCACAACAAAACTACTTCAAATTCTTCCGTAGTTCAAGGTTCATATGCAAATATGCAGTGGCAATCCGATTAATCAGTCTTGATCAAGATCCCAAATTATTCAGAAAAACTTTTGTATCCTTATTTGGGATTGTGTCTTGTGTTTTTTTGCCAGCGCAAGAAAGCGCGAGGCAAGAGATAAATTGCAAGCTGCCAGACTTGTACAGGTACTGTGGTAACTGCAGAGATAATCCGAAATACTAGGTCGGAACTCAGGAAGCACGTTGCTGTGAGGAGAAGCCTCTCGCTGTAAAGGTATGGATGACGCTGCGGAGAGAGAACTGCCGATGTGAAGGGAAGGCTACCGAAGGCTGGAGGTAGGTAAGCATTGCTTCCAAGTTAAACGAAGCTGAGCAGCATTTAATCTGAAATGCCAGCTTTTATAGCCAGCCTGAACCAGGTGCAAGGAAACACAGAGTACTTGTTAGCCATTATTGGAATTGCACATGTTTCTCAACTGCCTATTTTCCATTAGGAGGATCAATTAAAGAACTGGCTGTTGTCGACAGTTGACTTGTGCTTTCTGGATTGTCTGGAAGAGGCCCAGGTGTTCAGAAGTGGAGAAGTGTGGCACAATGGTTAGAGCGGCAGACCCTGATGCAGCGATCTGGCCCGGGACCAGGGTTCAATTCCCACCTCTACGGCTCTTAGGCTCAATTCCCTTGGACCAGATAATTCTAGCCTCAGTGCGTAATCGAATTAATGGGTCCCACTCTGTAACTCTGGGCAATAGTTTGCTTAATCTCCACAACGGCCCTCACAGCGCTTGGATGCCTGGCTTCACCCTGGGGCTGTCCAGGAGTGGGCGCCTCACAGGGAAAAGCCAGGAGGGGTTCCAAAGCGGTATGCGTACAGCGCCTTGAGACCCTAACGGGTGAGTAGTGCGCTATACAAGTGCAAAGTTTATAGTTTTTTTTTTTAAAGTTATCTTGACAACAAGCATTGGTCTAGATATACTTCAAATATTGCCATTATGTTAGAGTTGCCAAGTTACACAAGGTTTCAAAGGCATAACATGATTCAAACTGGTACGGTGATGAAAAGAAAATAACACCTCTGATATCGCTCAAAAGGAGGAAATAAGTCATGACTAAGGCATGACCAACCCTGCTCACAGCTCGGACCATGACACCCACTAGTACCACCAGTGACATGCTTCCTCATTGGATCCTCGCCCACTGCACCTCGTGTGAGTGGGTGGACTCAACGCACATTATAAAAACTAAGTGCTAGTTAAAGCCTTCAGGATCCTTCTTGTTTATTAATAAGGTTCTTCAGCTGGGATAAAAAGAGTGTGAAGGGTGCAATGACCCCCTTACATCTATAATTCAATAACGTTGACATGTTTCAGCCTATCTTAAGTGCCTCTCAGGGTCATCAGGCTTTCTTCATGACTGACTACATCCGTACAAATTCTACAGATTATAAAATGTACTAGTTCTAATGATGAAGCATGCCACTAGTGGTACTAGTGGGAGAGGATCCTACTATTATAACCATGTGAATCAAGGGTCACACTTTTTCACGGGAGTGCAGATCCCTTTCCACATTGGTATATATTGAGACCAGTGATTTGGAACTAATATAACATTTAGAGTTTGCTAGCGCAAGGTTCCCCTCTCTTGTGTAAAGGACAGTAATACTAAAGGGAAGCTGAGGGTGGCCCCTTTTTTATTGCTTCTCTCTAACTCCTATATTCTTGTACTTTTATGAGGCTACACACTAGCATTCTTAGACAGGTTGTAGAGGAAAGAAGTTGCTCACTCCAGGTAAATAAGAGATGTATTTATTGACCCCGCAGGTGGGAAGTGCACTGGCCAACTAAAATGTACAAAGCTCTCCAGCTTCAGAAACGGCCGGGAATACAAACACTTAACAATTGTATACAATTTGACCAGACTAGGACACAATGCAGGCGGAATGGGCCACAAAGCAAGAGCGGACACAAGACATAAGGAAATAAAAAGTGTTTCCTAGGGAATATTAAAAATGATGCCAGGAGAAATACTGTGAACACATATTACCAAGGAACAATTATAGAATATTAAATGGGCACTTATTGAGTACAATGCATCCCATTCCTTTGAAACTAAAAATAAGCGTAGACACAAAGATCATAAATGTGTGCAGACAGAATATCTTGCCAACATACATCTCAAAAATAATCTTTCAAATAGGTCTTGTAATGGTCCTATAGCTCTTGCCTCTAATACTTTCATTGGGTACTGATTTGTCTGTCTTCACTGAGTTGGGAACAGTAATTAATCCTTGTAGAATCGGGTACATCTCACTTATGTCATGATGATTAGCTGAATTGGTGGTTGATGATGAAGATGAGGCAGAAACAAGAGAATTGGAGTAATGGAAAATAACTTCATCTGCTGCATCATGCAGAAAACTTTATTTTGGACAAAGCTGACAATGATCAGCTCAGCTACTTACAATCCTCCAAAAACACTGAGGATTTAGTTCCACATTAAAGCGAATTTCAGAAGAGCACTTATCCATTCTGCTGCAACAGTTGTGAGTGTTACTCGCCAAGGGTGCTTTTGAGAAGCTATTTCTTTGTGCTCGAGAAAGGCGGGTTGGCTCATTTGCATTTTGTGCCTTTGGCACCTAAATGCCTTCCTGTGGAAGGACAATTTCAAAATGCTTGTGCTGGCCCAGAATCTGTCTGGCGTAGACCCAGGCAACTGGATGCTTTCACTGGAGCTGCATGATGCATATTTCATAAATCCTTGCTGCAGTCGCCCAGTAATGACCTGTGGTTCTAGGTAGGCCAGAAGTATTTTCATTTTGCTGTGCTCACTTTGGGCTTCACCAGAACCCCTTTGGTGTTAACAAAAGTCATGGTGGGGGCCGCTGTCCACTTTCCAAGGTCTGGATTTGCCCCTACCTTGACAACTAGTTGGTAAAGTTGGGCTAACCACAGTCAATCCTGTACCACTGCCATTGTTGCAGTTCACTGTCAATAATCCAAAGTTGCACTGACTTCTTCACAGATACTTCCATGCATTTAATACATCATGGGCACAGTACAGTTCTGGGCATTGTTCTGCTGCATCAAGTCCAGGACATTCATGCTATCATCCCAATGTTTTAGCCTCAGTCTCTGATCTTGATGAGAGCTGCTCTGAAGCCTCTTGGCCCCTGAGCCTCCTGCATCTGCCTTGTCAGAATTTGAATATTTAACATACCATGCGTCAAGGAAGTTTGACTAATGTTATCCAGATGTCAGAGGAGACGGCTTACCATCTGGATTGGTAGCCGCATATACACAATCGGTCCAGTGGTAGGCCCTCCTCCCTTTTCCCCATCCTGACAGTGGTGTTCAGCATGCATCTTTCTCATGCTGGCGAGGTCACTTGGGAGAGGGAGTTCAGAGGACTGTACTTTGATGGAACTCCAGCTTCATATTTGTCTGCTCGATTGACAGACCATTCATCTAGCTCTGAAGGCCTTCCTGCTAGGGGAAGCTGGTGCAAGCTCTCATGGACAACTTCACCACCATGTGCAACAAGTAGACCCTCTGCACCTCTTGAGTTGGTTGGAGTGCCAGGGCACTTCTTTGATAACAAACTCCCTGTAAGGTTCCAGAATGCCAAAGCTAACAATTTGAGCAGGTGAGATCTGGCCGATCAGGTGTGGCGTTTAAATCCTGCAGTGGTGCAAGACACTTTCGGACAATAGGGAAGACCTTCTGTAGTACATAAGCAATGTTGAAGGTTTTTGCTTTGAAACTTCTGCAAGAACACTTGTTCTCGTCATGAGATGTATTCCAACTGGAATAGAACACGGAACTCTTGTATATCCTACCCCCACCCCTCGAAAGAGAAGGAGAGGCTTTATCTTTTGAACTCCAAAAAGGCCTTAGGCTTTTACATTGATCGTACCCAGCAACACCATGTAGAACATCAGTTTCTTGTAGGGTTCTCCGTGGTGAAGAAAAGGAAGGCTGTACAGACATAGGGAGGTAGATGGTCTCCCCATGAAAGTCTGCCACCCACTGGCCAAGAAGCTGTCCCAGAACATTCGAGAGCCCTTTTCTCGTGGCAAGATCTGTTCTACTGTGTTGGTTCAGGGAATGCCTGTCCTCAACATCTGGCAGGTTACAACATCGGTGTCAGTATATTAACGAAGTAGTAATGCCTTGACAGCTAGAGGCAGTAACTTATTTTTGTTAAAACAAGAACTTTTTGGTAACTAGAAGGAGTACCTATAGTGCGCGCATTTGCACCGGAAATAGCAAATATTTACATGTCATATTTTGAAGAGGTATTGCTCTATGGTAAAGGCAACAGATACAAAGAACACATTAGATCTTGGCATTGGTATATTGATGACATCTTTATTTGGCAAAGTCCTCTTCATATATTGACTGAGTTTTATCGTTGGTTGAATAAAAGATCAACTGACCTACACTTTACAGTGTCCAGTAGCAGAGACAAACTTAACCTTTTGGGTCTGTGGATAATGGTAGAGAAAAACAAACTCATGGGAAATCTGTATACAAAGCCAACCAATAGGAATACCCTGCTCCACTTTCAAAGTAGTCATCCCTGATCTCTCAAAGGAAACGTATCTTATGGACAGTTTTTAAGAATCCTTAGAAATTATTCACACAACTAAGACTACTTTCAGAATGAAGAAATTGTGTGCAAAAAACCTAATACAGAGGCTACCCCCAAAAAACTGGTTAAAAATGCTCTGAAGACAGCAAGGCTTACTCCCACAGAGAATCTGTTAACCTCAAAAGAAAAGTCACATGAAAAAAATCACTGATGTGTATTGACTTTTTCCCCAATAGCAAATAAAATCAAAATAATTCTCAATTCAAACCTTAGTACTAATAAGTACCCTCAAGGTACATAAACCTTGTTTGCATCTAAATAGAACAAAAGCCTTCAACAGTGTCTAGTTTGATCCACTAACAAAATTGAGGAAATATCTCTGCCACAAAGGTTAGGATTACCTCCAATAAGCGGACACTATAAATATACTAATTGTACAGCTTGCAACTTTACGAAAAATAGGAAAGAGGTGTTGATCAATGGACACACAGAAAATTATATGAATGGACAGTGCTGCATGTAGTAGACAGGACTTAGGAAAAAACGCACATTAAAAACAACCTACGAAGAGTAGAAGCTTGCTTAATTATCCAAATTTAATGACCATAATGAAATATAGGCACTATAATGTGTAAGAGCCCCCTTGATTAGGAATATGCAGAAACTTTAATTGTTTATGTAATTGCTATGGTCATTTATGTGACGTGTTTCTTGAAATAATGCAAGATAATTTATGACAGTTGTTAGACTTTTCATCCTTGGCGTGGTCTCCCTTAACTTTTTGCCTCTGTTTCCCAGATTGTTGATGTGTGCTAGACTCTGTTTTTGCTGTTTGTGTTACTCTGGGCACTTTACCACTGCTAACCAGTGCTAAAGTGCAAGTGCTCCTATACAAAATGTGTATGTAATTGGTTCATCCATGATTGGCATATTTGATTTACTGGTAAGTCCCCAGTACAGTGCACTAGAGGTGCCCTAGGCCTGTAATTCAAATGCTACTAGTGGGCCTGCAGCACTGGTTGTGCCACCCACAATAGTAGCTCTATAAACATGGCTCAGACTTGCCACTGCTGTGTCTGTGTGTGCAGTTTGAAACTACAAATTCGACTTGGCAAGTATACCCACTTGCCAGGCCTAAACCTTACCTTTTCTTACATGTAAGGCACCCCTAAGGTAGGCCCTAGATAGCCCCATGGGCAGGGTGCAGCGTATGTTTAAGGTAGGACATCTACTAATGTGTTTTATATGTCCTAACAGTGAAATACTGCTAAATTCGGTTTTCACCGTTGCAAGGCCTATCCCTCTCATAGGTTAACATGGGGGCTGCCTTTAAAAATAATTAAAGTGTAGATTCCCTTTGGGAGCGGATATACATATGGAGTTTGGGGTCTCTGAGCTCACAATTTACAAATACATATTTTAGTAAAGTTGATTTTAAAATTGTGTGTTAGAAAATGCCACTTTTAGAAAGTGAGCATTTTCTTGCTTAAACCATTCTGTGACTCTGCCTTTTTGTGGATTCCCTGTCTGTGTCAGTTTGACAGTTGGGCTGTTTGCACCTCTCTCTAGACAGTGACACAAAGGGAGCTGGGGTGTAGCCTGCATATCCTGATGAAACAGCTGTGCTAGGAGGGAGGGGAGGAGTGGTCACTCACACCTGAAAGGGCTGTGCCTGCCCTCACACAATGCAGTCTCCAACCACTTGGTGTGTGTCTGGGGCCTGGCCTGGGCAAGGCATGATTTCACAAACAAGAGAGACTTCTCTCTGAAGTCAGCCTACTTTAAAGGGCAAAATGGGTATAAGAAGGGCACCCAAAACCACAGACTTCAGATCACTTCTGGAAACCAAGAGGAACCTCTGCCTGGAGAAGAGCTGAGGAAGAAGAACTGCTCTGCCTGTGACTGTGCTTTGTGGAGCTATCCTGCAGTTGCTGCTTCTGCCTGTGCAAGAGGACAAAGAATGGACTTTGTGTGCCTTCCTGCTTGTGAAGAACTCTCCAAGGGCTTGAACTAGAGCTTGGCTCCTGTTGTTGAAGTCTCAGGGACAGCAAAGACTTCTTTCTCGCAGCACCTGGAGCCTCTGCTGAGACTCCTACCCTTTCAAATGGTGCCCATCCAGTTCCTGGGACCCTGAAAGGAGAAGCTGGCAGAACAAGAGTAAGATATCCACTCACAGACTGCCATGCAGGGAAAAGATCAACTTAACTCTGAAACGTGGTGGAAAAATCAACGCTTGCAGCTGGGGAAACAACGCGCAGCATCGCTGAGGGAGGCTGGCGAGATCGCAACCCACGCTGCGTGGTTTTCGAATCATCGTGCGGCAGGATTTCCGACGGAAACATCACTGGGTGTGTAAAAACAACACAAAGCCTGCCCAGACCTGAGAGTGCTGTTCGGATCGACGTATCGCTCGCCTGCAGAGAGAAGAAATGACGCACGCCGACCTGACCAAAGGAGAAACGACGCATGTCTCACTCGTGAGTGATACTAACGCACCGCAAGCCCCTTTTGACGCACACTCACCCGTGCAGGGTTTGTTTTGACGCACCCAGGTACATTTCCACGCTAACAGCATTAGTGTTGTGTTTAAAATCACATGAAGACTCTTTTTGGTTTTTAATTGATCACTTGTGTATGGTGGATTTTTGTCGTTTTGGTCTTGTTTTCTTTAGATAAATATTTTCCATTTTTCTAAGCCTGTGTTGTGTCATTTTGTAGTGTTTTCATTATGTTACTGTGTGTGTTGGTACAGATACTTTACACCTAATACTCTGAAGTTAAGCCTGGCTGCTCCTGCCAAGCTACCAAAGGGCTGAGTGGGGGTTAGCTTAGGGTGATTCTCTTTTACCCTGACTAGAGTGAAGGTCCTTGCTAGGACAGTGGGTAACCTGACTGCTAACCAAAGACCCCATTTCTAACATTAGTCATTTGTTGTAAATATTTGTTAACCAAGCAAGTGAGGTGCAGTGTCCAGCCTCTATGTGACTGCTTTTAAATAATGTTAAATGATTTGTGAGAGTCATATGCTGCAGATATGTGATACTTCGATTATGAGTGTGGTGTCCAGTCTTTATGTTGTCTGCCCTACAATAGACTATGCCCCCTGCCTTTTTTGCACTACCCAGACACATTTTGATCCTGTGGGAGTTGCGTATTGACTGGGAGTGTACTGCAAGAATGCGGTAGAGGGAATACCGGCACTTTTATTTCTAAAGACCTGTTTTTTTTACTTCCTGAAACAAATTCTTTGGGAAGATTTACATATTTGCATCTAAATAAATAAGTAGCAGATATGCATTAAAATGTGACACGCTTTGTGCCCTAGATGCCCTCAGAGGCATATGATCTAGCAGGCTGAGCCCCCCCAGATGCAGTCCTGTTATGCCATTTCCTGTTGTCGGACTGCCTATCGTGAGCCCAGCACGCTCCTGTAATACAACCATGCTCGAGAGGGAGATACCGCCGTCTTTAATTAGTACAAGCAACAAACTTATTCCACCAGTAGGCCCCTTCTTCTAGTAACTGGGCTCATTCTTCCCCTCTACCCGTACTATGCGGCTTGCACTTAACAAAACTTTGAAAGTTTTCGAGGCATGTTAGCCTTGCTCTAATTAATATATGGTGAAACCGCACACACAACACAATGCTCAAACAAAATTAACAAGGGTAAAAGGCAGCCTTAATAGAACAGCTCAGGCAAAACAATAAACCTTGGCATTAAGCCTTACAAAACTAACCCAGAATTCCCTAATACAATGGCACATCCTAAACCCACCCTCTAATAACACTTACCAGCCAGCAATCCCCACCTTGAACTGACAAATCCAGTACCCATCTGCCCTGCTGTCCACCTTATGTAGTTACCCCTGCCCTTCTATCCCTTTGGTCCTTCTAAAACAAATCCCTGACCTCTCATAGTTGTGCATCCATACCTCCTCTCCCAAGAAATGTCTATAAATTCCGCCATCCAGGAAAATCCATCCTGCCCCACCCAACCTGGAAAAGGTAACTACTATTGCCCTTCTTGTCAATGATCCCAATGTTTCTCTCCCAAAAGGTCAGCGATCTTCAGCCCGAGTTCCACCAAGTAATGTTCATTACCAATGAAAGATGAATGGATACCATCCTGTCTAAACAAGGACCCATCATCATGCACTGTCTCAATGTGTCTCAAAACAGAAATCTCATGCACCTTAGAAAACCCGTCATCTATCTATTATTAACCTCTTATGTTGTTTCTAAACCCCATGAAGCTTCTTGAACTTCTCCAAAGCCTTCTTGGCACCAATTCAGTCCACAATATATGCATCCCTGACCACCTCTCTTTAATTCTAAGCAAATCAAGCTTCATTACCTTCAGCAAACCTACACCCGATAGAGGCACTAGATCGTTCTCCCCCAGATGTAACAAGAAGAAGTCTGGGCAAAAACCTTTAGCCAATCTCTTAGAAAGCACAATCAACAACTCGCCCCATCTCATCCTGCTCTTCCCACCCCACCATAATTTGACTCAAGCCCGGTCAGTCCCCAGTTGGCGACCAAAATGTTGAGAATCAGCATGCTTCTCAGCCTAACGAATAAAGGAATGCCCTACTATCCACACTGAAGAGCAAGAGCTGTCCGGGTCTGCAACACAACCTGAAAAGTTAAAAACAAAATTAACTCCAGAAACTAACAATCAACAACATATAGGGGGTCATTCTGACCCTGGCGGCCGGTGACCGCCAGGGTCACTGACCACAGGAGCACCGCCAACAGGCTGGCGGTGCTCCCAAGGGCATTCTGACCGCGGCGGTACAGCCGCGGTCAGAAAGGGTAAACCGGCGGTCTCCCGCCGGTTTACCGCCCCGCCCTTGAATCCTCCATGGCGGCGGAGCGCGCTCCGCCGCCATGGGGATTCAGACACCCCCTACCGCCATCCTGTTCATGGCGGGAAACCCGCCATGAACAGGATGGCGGTAGGGGGTGCCGCGGGGCCCCTGGGGGCCCCTGCAGTGCCCATGCCAATGGCATGGGCACTGCAGGGGCCCCCGTAAGAGGGCCCCACAAAGTATTTCAGTGTCTGCTTTGCAGACACTGAAATACGCGACGGGTGCAACTGCACCCGTCGCACCCCTGCAACTACGCCGGCTCAATTCTGAGCCGGCGTCCTCGTTGCAGGGGCATTTCCGCTGGGCCGGCGGGCGCTCTTGTGGAGAGCGCCCGCCGGCCCAGCGGAAATGTTTGAATGGCCGCCGCGGTCTTTTGACCGCGGTGCGGTCATTTGTCGGCGGGACCTTGGCGGACGGCCTCCGCCGTCCGCCAAGGTCTGAATCAGGCCCATAGTATGCTAACAAAGCTTAGGAAGACTTGCCCTAATATAACATTTAAAGCAATTTGATCTCCATCTACCCATGTTCATGATGACTTTATCAGAGTTCCCCAACCTTTTGGCTTCTGTTGCAGCCCCAATCCGAAAATAATCTGCCTCATAAAATTGGGGGGATGTACCCAATTAACCAAGGGCCTTCCTTAGAACAGAGATTAACTGGAATGAAATCAAGTGTGAACCATCCTGATGTATAAATACAAACTGCAAGTCGGTAGGTAAAGGTTGAACGAATGAAGCCCAACAACATAATGGACAAACTGGGGGAACTAATTCTCTTAAAATCAGCTGCTGCCCCCTACCTAACTGATCATTTTTTGATGTGGTTAGCCACAATTTAATAACCTCAGACAAACATTAGAACCTAGGAGTCCAGCCTTATCTTTAGCACCCAACAATTCAGAAACCCTAAAAGCCCGATGATTCAGCCATGACATGTATAATGAAATTAGTGCACCGTCCCAAGATGAAAAACAAACTCCTGGTAAAACTAATATGAGATCCCGTAATGACTGAACAGTAACTGGATGCCTTCGATCAATCCTCCTTGCTCCACCGTCCCTAGCCCAACTGGCAAGAATTCTTCTACAGATCTCTTCTTCCATTGGGTCATATCCCCAAAAATACTTACCATAAAAGGAGATACCCGACATCTTGCCTGATATAGTTACAGCGGAAAGTGTTGCATCAATCTGTTTCATAATGAAATGAACTGCATCTTCGTGCCTGTCTGACAAGACCAATAGGCCATCTACCCACCTAATTGCACTGGACTTCACAAATTCTGACCAGGCCGAATCATAACTCATGCGGGTAGACGGAGCTATAGACTGTTGAATCACCACGTTGGGACTGTCATTTTATCAAGCTTTCTGCAGTTGTGTAAAATATGGAAAATAGGCAAATTCTTGACTTCTGAAGCTTTTATTCATGTAAACATTGCATTAGTGATTTCCAGATTAGCTTATGCAAATTCCCTATACTTTAGCCTCTCAGAGGGCCTTAACTACAGACTACAGTTGATTCAAAATGAAGTTCCTGTCGTCTCACCTCAAGGAACTTGCGCACTGTCCCGATTCTTCTCCTCTTCTCTGCCATCTTCAAAATCTCCTTCTGCAAAACACCAATGCTCCTTTTGCCGTTAGGCATATACCCGCTCCCTACCTTGTCCACATTATTGTCAACCACATGTACAATTTCTCCTTCCTTAACTTCTCTCCCTTCATCGTTGTCTAAAACCTTCTCATCCAAACCATGAAGATGGAAAAAACTCTCAGCACTCTGCTAGTAGATGGCCCTTCCAATAAATTCCTCTTTTGTAAAACATCTGCTGATTTTCCATCTTGCGACCTCATTGTCAAGCGAGTTGCTTCTGATCTCGCCATCACTTCTGGCAGGTGTACCTGGGATGCCCTGACCCCCACCGGAATCTTCACATTCTCTGTAGCCTGCCCAAGCTGCACGGATGAAGACTTCTCTTCAGCCACACTCAGTGCTGAAAAGCTCTCACATGCAGCCTGATAACCAGCCATCCTGGGTTGCTACAAATCTACCCTCCTGCACTAAACCTGCTGCACTACCTAAATCAGGCTCACCATACTCCCTACACCACAAACCCAAACCTCCCTCATCCATAAAACTTAATTGTTGACCTGCCTGAAACAAAACCTGATTTTTAACATCCCACTTCTGTAATTTATTTATCATAGGATTAACAGTCCTTGGTATAAATTGTACTAATCTGCCATTATGTATCATCAAAGGCAAAAACATCCAAATTACTTTCATACCTGGAAAAAGCCCTTTGGGGATCCTCTTCATCATCAGAATCCAAAATGATCGGCTGTTGCCCGATTTCCATGGGCACTGCCATCTTTTTATGCAACCCTAATGTGCTTTCCTCTAAAGCATCATGCTATAAGTTGACACACTCCAACTTATTCTTTACAGGGAGTTGGGCTTGATCAGCCATCTGCCTAGCAATGCCTAAAACCATCGCAGACTTATCCCCCTAGCGGTGCACATGAGTCACTGCAGTCACAGTCTCAACGCCTCTGCAGCCCACTAGCTGCCGCATCGGCGCACCCGATCTGCGTGCCAGCTTGGAACTGCCTTGATTAACCTGAGCAGGCTGATAAGGTAATGAGCCAGCTAACTCACCCGATGAGACCTGCACTAAATCGTGGTCAGGTGAAGCATGCATTCTCTTCCCGCTACACTCTTTTGTCTAAACTTTTTGTATTTAGTTACCGGTGATGTGTATGCCATCACTGCCACTGCAGTACCTTCGGCAGATGCCGTTTTTGGATGTTTAAGACCCACCCATGCTTGCTCCAATACCCACTTCTGCAACAAATCCTCTCTTCCTTCGTCATCTAATATTTTAAGTGCTTGTACAACACGACTTTCTTTCTCCATCACTATCGACACAATATGAATTACCACCAAAAATGAAAGCACAAAGTAATGACCTTGGCCTACCTCACAATCAACCTCAAAAACTAACCACGCCCTTACCCCCGGGTGTAACAGTGGCCAAAGAGGCCGCCCACACGCTGCCCGCTACTTATAACCCCACCGCTAATCCCTCCCTTTACAAACCCTTCACCAATATATTTGACCCGCTTCGTGGGTTGAACCACAAATGCCCGAGCAACCCGGGGGGAGATAAGGCAAGCCCTTACTTCCACCAATCACCCATTGTGTGATACTGCTTCTATTTAGGAACCTTGGAAAGCGCAATGGCTGAGAACCAGTTGGTCTCACTGTGAGGTCATTTGGAGTACAGTAGAGTTCCAATACATACAGTGAGAGGTAAGAGCATATTCATATTTATGTATGGCTTGGTTTATGTCAATTTCGGTTGCAACCTTTTTGGATCTGTTGTCTGCAGCATTTGCAGGCACCTTTTTACTTTTGTAAGCAACTTGCTTAGCCTCATATAAGGCAAACACACGTCCCTGGGCATGGGTAAAGAGCTGCAGTCTTAAGCAGCATAGACTGGACACTGTCACTGTGAACACCTTGTTCCCCTCTTTGTAGAAAGAGCAAAACACAAGCATGAGAAGATGGTTTTGTCCTTAGTTGTTCGCACTTAATTAATTTTCTACATTTGTTCTCTGTATCACAAGCTTTCACGTATTGGACTTATATTATAAAAAAAAGAGCACAAGGTAAAATGGGAGCTTTTTATTTCTAATTTAGTCCTATAATGACAATGGGTTATTTTATGTTTTCTCTTCAAGTAAAGGACACACACGCCTTACATAGTCCTGAAGAGGCTAAAAATATATAGGCCGAAATGCATCAACATTTCTCTAGAAGGAGTCCGCAGCAAAATAACACTACTTGTATGCATGAAGACCAACAGCCTTATCCATATCACGTGTGAGATAATTGGGACATTAGCTAATTGGTCTCTTAAGTACCGACTACCTGCTTGATGGACCTAATGAATATTAGTTGGCTGCCACCTAAAATTGTGGATAGAACGATAGTGTGCAGTGGATTTATTATTTTAATCATATGTTTATATAATGATGGTGATTTATGTTTTCACATTTCTTTAATTTTGCTCACATAATCTTGCTGAACGAATGATATATATTGATTATATGCCCTACTAATGTTTGATATAACGCAAATTGATCAAATGAAATATGGTACATTAAAAAAACACTGGTCCAATAAAAATTGGTATATTATTGTTGACTAAGTTTTCACATTAAACCCGGCAAGAGTAATTTTTTGTTGCCTTGCATTGACAGCCAGAGCTGGTAGGAAAGGCATTTAGCCATCTTGGACCTGCAGGAGTTCTTGTTCTCAGTTCATTCCACAAAACCTCCAACTGGAGAGGTCCTACTATGGTCTCTAGTCTGTGGTGACCAATCTTCAGTTAGCAGTATACATCAGAACAACAAGTTACTTACCTTCATTAACGCTCTTTCTTGTGGACACTCTAACTGCAGATCGCTCATTTCCCTCCCACCTCCCCATACTTTTGAGTGACCTCCTTTTAACGTCTAAAAAGGTTTCCAAGTTATTACTCAGCACCCTAGTGCCAACAATGTTCAGGCTTTGTAGCTGAGGATGTGAATATGGAAAATAAGAAATTTACCTCAGCATGCAGAGGGTGGTGCTTATATGCAGCTGTGCTCCATCATTCCCATGGCACTACAGAACCAACATGAAGCTGCAGGGCTCTACTGAGCAAGGTGAGGGAGACCTGCTGAAGTGTTTCCGAATCCAGTCTGGCACCTGGGGGATATTCTTCAAAGAGGAATCGGTGGTTAGGTAGAGTATCCACCAGGAAAAGTGTTACCAAAGGTAAGTAACTTGTTTAGCAGGCAGAACATTAGAAAAGGAAATCTTGGGGCAAATCAGAAGGGCATTGCAGGCATGGAAAACAGGTTGGTCCCCAGATCTTTTAAAGAGGCAATAGTAGCCCCACTATTAAAGAAATAGTGGGGATGACCCAAGTATCCTGACAAACTATTGTGCTATATTCCTGCTACCATACTTAGAAAGCACATGTGGCAAGATGTCTGTGCTCATTCCTAGAGTACATCCGGTTCCTCAATCCATTCGCACCAGGCAGGCTTCTGTCCTACTCATTCCACTGAAGGGTTCATTCTTTTGGTTGTGGATGACATGAGGGTAGAGGCAGATAGGGGCAACCCTTAGGCAATGGTACTTCTGGATCTCTTGACATGGTTGATCATGAGCTTTTGATCGACCATATCAGAGCTGTGAGCCTGCAGGCAACATTAGACTGGATTGCATCCTTTCTGGAAGACCACTGCCAATCGGTCTGCCTACCCCTTTTCAGCTCACCTTAGATCCAACTTTCCTGTGGCATGCCTCAGGGATCTTCCCTGTCCCCTCATCTCTTCAATCTTTATATTCGCCTTCCAGTTCATACCTTAGTTAAGATGAAAATCAAGATCTACAACTATGCAGATGATATGATGATATAAAACTGACCTTTGCTAGTGACAACTCACCAGAATCTAAAACTGCCTTTCAAAATACGTTATTGTTCATCCACGATGGATGAACAGTAACCAGCTGAAATTAAGTTCCAATAAAGCAGAAATTGTCATCACTCGTACCTCATCTATGTTGTGGAATCCCAGATTCTGGCCTGTAGTGATGGGTCCCCTCTACCCCCACCCCCGGCCCCCCAAACCCCCGTCCCCGCTGAAAAATGCTGCAAAGTGCCTCAGGCCCTCATCGATGATAAATTATCCGTGAAGCCCCACATTGGGACTGTCATTTTATCAAGCTTTCTGCAGTTTTGTAAAATATGGAAAATACGCAAATTCTTGACTTCTGAAGCTTTTATTCATGTAATCATTGTATTAGTGATTTCCAGATTAGTTTATGCAAATTCCCTATACTTTGGACTCTCAGAGGGCCTTAACTACAGACTACAGTTGGTACAAATTGAAGCGGCCTAGTTGATTCTTCATAAACCCAGGCAATGCCATAGGATCTCTTTGCTGAGGAAACAGCATTGGCTACCAGTGAAACAGTGCACAGCGCTTGACTGGCTGCCTTATTTTTAAAGTCCTATACGGTGACAGTCCTGCATTCTTTTGGCCTGTTTTCAAAAATACTTAACAAGTCGCAACTTAAGATCTTTTCGCTTGAACCTTCTTGCCATTACCCTCTTTAAAAACCAGAGACTTGGTGGTACCAGGTTTTACATTTTGGCACCTAGCATACGGAATTCCTTGCCACTAGAAATCAGATTGACCCAGCTGATTCAGAGAGCTCCTGAAATCATGGCTGTTTAAACAGGCATGACTAGCTTGAAGACGTACTGGTGGGTTCTGTTTTCCCAGCCCCCCATGTCAACTTCTGGTTGACGCCCACTTTTACAAAAATCATTAACAAAACATAACATGGTTGCCCCTGTTAAACAATGAGCATGTGCCTGGAGTCTAGAGAACTTTTGGAGAACGCAATAAGTTCCAGCTAATTCACAAAGCGTGAGTGTCGTCCCAGTCTTCCTTGATAGCACAACATGCAAATCGGGTTTTACCATCCCTTTGATGTGGCTCAGAATGAGATGATATGAGAAAAAACTAGTGACGCTAAACAAATTAAGGCTAAATTTCTTCACAGCAGCAGGCCGAGCTTCTTCAGGTGGAACAGCAAAGAAACAAGTCATGCAATTACTTGCTCACCACATGCCTCCAACAAAAACACCCTAGACTTCATGTCAGCTTCCAAAAAACAAGCATTTTCAATGCAACGGGGCTTGCGTTTGCTCGAGTTAGAGATATTTGCGTTGTAAACAAATTAAGGCTAAACTTCTTAACAGCAGCAGGCCGAGCTTCTTCAGGTGGAACAGCAAAGAAACAAGTCATGCAATTACTTGCTCACCACGTGCCTCCAACAAAAACACCCTAGACTCCATGTCAGCTTCCAAAAAACAAGCATTTTCAATGCAACGGGGCTTGCGTTTGCTCGAGTTAGAGATATTTGCGCTATTTGCGTTGTAAACCGGACTTTTCTTGACACAAATTAAAAGAAAAAAACAGCGCGATCGCGCTGAAATTGAAAGCGTAAAAACAGAGCGGGATCGTGCTATGTAAACCCTGGCGCGATCGCGCTTCGGGGAAAATAAACAGATAAAGTAGTCCAGAAACCCGGGCTGAAAACATTGAGCCTCGAACGGTTTCAGTACTTTACCGGTGCTGTGTAGGTGGGCTAAACACCGGAAAAGGCATGACATATGCATGCCTTTAACAAATTAAAGCAAGCAGATTTTAAAGAGCAAGCCAAGGAACCAATGAAAGTGACTGATGTGACCTGGGCGTGGTTTGAAGCCCAAAGAGAGATTATATCATGGACAGAGCGCTTTGCGCTCGCCCATAATGAATGAGGGAGTAGGCTAGAGATCATATAAACCACCACTGTCTGAGGACTCGAACTCTCTTCCCAAGATGTCACCTTGAGATGATGCCACAATGCCAAAGAGAGGAGGCTCTTGCAGGTCATGGTGGGAAGTTAATACATCTTTCAAGCATATGGAGAACCTATTGGTCGCTTCTTTAGTAAAGTGCCTCCACTCATAACCTTGTGATGATGTCTTGGTTTGACAGCGTGTGTACTGTGTGGGAAGCCGTGAAAATATCAAAATCAGAATGCTGGCTTTGTGAACTTGGTATCCGGCAGCCATGTTGAAACGGTAGATGGAGAATGGAGCCCTGTGAGGGATCTGGACCAATGATGCTGTACCTCCAAGTGTAGTAGGCATTGGCACCAGAGCATGTCTGAGCACCCTTCTTCCTCACATGTATCCTCTCACACATTCCATGCCTCCATGAGCATTGAAACACCCCCACCATGGCACATGAGGCATTCCCTTGTCCGCTGTTGGTAGGTGAGGTAAATGTTCTTGATCCCTTACGCTCAGCAGCTAACTGATGAGCATGAAGCTTCATCCAGTAAATACCTGGGCAGATCTCAGCACACAAAGCTGTGTAAAGAGGATCATCCACTTAAAACAACACCTTTCTGGCTGCAGTCCTCAGAGTGCTCTGCTTTCAGCAGCACCTGACCTACTGTCCTGACAGGGGGTCGACTTCATCGCTGATGGGCTTTGCAGCGTTTGGATAATCCTTCAAAAGACCATGATGAGGGAGTGTTCAGCCTTGGCGGTCGCAAGTCCTTTACTCTGTCTAGCCGCAGCTGCCTCGCAGGCTCGTGCGATAGAGATGTTTCACTGCCACCTGTACGGTCACAGTCCTCTGCTTTGGGCCCGACAAGCATTCAGGCATATTCCAGTGGAGTGCACACTAGGTGGCTGGTGCAGGTTCTGATGGCTACCTGGATGGTTTGCCATGATCCAGCCCTGAAAGTAACCACATCACTTTTGTTGGACTCAATTGGTATATGCACTATGATGGGCAATATATCTTGCCACATAATGTTAAACTCATGCCAATCTTTACATTGAAATATAGAGGAGCAATTAATCAGTGGGGCTCCTTGTTTCAGACAGGTACAACCCCTGCCTTGCATTCATGTTTTCTTCCATCTGCCCCACAATTTCTATAGGGGTTTATAGATAATTTTCTGCTTTGGCGAAATATTGCCCTAGGATATTTTGACCGACCTCAAACTAATTGAATATTTATTAAACTCTTCTTCAGGACTACCAGTAATTTCCTCAAATATTAGACGATGCACTTGACAAATTGTGTAATGATCGGCTGTTTGGGTGTTTTTTCTCAATTTCATTTGAGGGAGAATCTTCCCCAGGGCTTGTTTGAAAATGTTTGCCGAGGTTTATTCTAGTCCTCAATCTAGCCATGCTCCATCAAGCCATGTCTTTATCAGCCCTGGCGATTTTTTTCTGAAACTGATGCTTATACTAGGAAAACAAGACTACTGTGAATTGTCCTGTTGCAGCTCATTTAGAGTAGAGCTGCACGTGTGATGTTCTGTTCGTGTTTCAGTTATGCAGTAACTCTTAAAACAGGGAACACAAAATCGGTGTCCAATTCAGATCGGCTCATCAAGGGAGAGCGGAAGTTGTGTAATCCTGTTGCCACAGACTGCTCCTAATTTTTACTAAAACCTGGACTGTACCACAAGATAATGTTATATCTGCCTTATTACTATCAGATTTGCAGCTTCAGCCCAAATCTGCATGTGGAAATCTTGCTGTATCTGTCCTCGTTCAAGGCATCCTAAACAGTGCAATATCTTCCTCATTTTGTTTCTTTCTCCCTAGTCTTTCACACTTCATATTTTTCAATTTTCATTCCTCGCCGCCTTTATCTCCGTTTATTTCAGCTTTAGTTATTGTATTTCCCCTACTCTACTCCTCCCAGACTCGGTTTGTTCCTCTACACTTCTTTCCTCCAATCACTGTACCTCTTCCACTCTCCCCTTCCTTGGTTACTTCTTGAATCTGCGCATCTCCTCTTCCCTCCAGAGCAGAACTGTCCATCAATCCATCCTCGGACTTGCTCCATCTTCCTTGAAGCTCCCACTCACCAATTACTGTTAGTATTGTTACTACTGTTACCATTCCTCTGTCCTCTTACCACACTCTATTTTGTGTCCTTTCCTTGTGCCTAACCACTCTCGTATACCCTCACCTCTGCTGGACGCGCTCCTATGCTTTCCCCACAAGCCTCCCATCCGTCTTTAGTCCCTCTGTGCTAACTCACCATTTATACCCTCCCCCGCCTCCACATCTGCTGTGGTACTTCTTTCATTTTCATTCTTTCTAATTACCTTGAAGTCTTCTCCCGCTTGTAACGACCCACCCAGCTCTTGAGATATTACCCCCTTGTCATTCCTTTTCACCCGGATGCACACCGAAGACATCCCCTTGCTGGAGGCTGTAAATAAACGGGGGAAAGACCGCGCGGGGTCGTCCCCCGACACTATACCGCTGGGTGCATCGCACATCATTGACTGCGCTGCGCGCGGGGCCTGGCGCGCGATAACTCAGCAGTGGCCTGTTCCAGGCCAGGTCACAATACCGGTGAAGACATTTCCCTCTCCTCCTCCCTCCATTCCCACGTTTGCTACCTCACTTCATGTCTCCCGAGTTTATACTCGAAAACCATGCTTTCCAGGTGCATTATTATTCATACTGGGCCAACGAATGCAAACAGTAACAACAGCTCCCACGATCCTCTTCGTGGTCAAGGAAGGCCCAGGGCTGTAACCATGATGTCATGACACGGGGAGCTACGCATCAACCCCGCTTCATAAGCCTTCCCCCTCCATCCTTGTGGCGCAAAGATTACGCATACATTCAGTTTTGATAACATGACAGATTAATCCCTAGATGCGCGCGCTCACGCTTTAAACCGCATAACCCCATTAAGGGATTGAAAGGGACCGGCTCTTCGTGTATTTCTAGTGGGCAGCGGGCGCCCCTGTGACTCTCCAGTTATATGGTTTGGAGTCTACGGGGGGTTGCATAATTTTCATGGGGGCCGCGGCCGACCTAGTGCAGGCAGTATGAAACTACTGCGGCCATAGTGTTACGCTGCACTGTGAGCCTGCACACCAGGCTGTACCTAAGTCCAGGGTATTGGGGAAGGGGAGGCAAGCGCCCCCATTGCCTCCTGCCGATGCTCATAAAGAGGTTATTTATTAGGCGTTGTGCAGACACTTGAGTGGTGCTGTGCTGTTTTGCTGTAGGCCCACAAGCTTTTTTAAGTATAAGTAATTGGATACCATGCTTTTCACCAAGCACAACCTTCGCAAACAACCTCAAGTGTCAAGCGCACTCCATACCCGTAAACTCACCCGCATTTGGTGGGTATAGCCCTATTTATTAGGGTCTGGCCTGCGAGTGCATGCGCTGGCACATGCGTCTTGCTTTCAAGACTGTCCTGTAAAGTAAAGGGCTTGTAGCCCGCCTGTGTCACTCACCATTTGTTGGTTTGAGTGGCACTCTTCTTTACAGCTTAGTTATTCACCAGGGCAAGCTTGGCATCATTTCCGTTCCTCTGTATGGAGCAAGTACCAAGCACTGATTGATTCAACTTAATTAGTACCTGTCTGCTGCTCCTGACATGACTGAGGTACTATTGTTTTTTGTTTTTTAACTTCTAGTGCCCTTCAAACAGAAGGCTTGTGACTGGCAAAAACGTCCAGTAGAACAAACAAAATTGCAAAGTTTTTTAAACCTAACTTTCTTTATAATTCGTTTTTTTTTCTTTTTTTTAAAGCTAACTTTCTTTTATTTTTTGCCAAATCGTCTTTTCTCCCTTTCCACTCATGTTTTCTTTTGTGTTTATCTGCGGGCATTCTCCTCAAAAGATGACAATTAACTTGTTTGAAATATTGCAAAGTGACATGGTTTCTTTATTCTGTGTAATTTGTTTGGATAATCTGCCTCACTCCAGCCAGCCCACTCCAGTCACCACACTCCAATTCACCCAACTAAAATACATCCCACTCCAATCTGCCCCATTCCAATCCAAATCAATCTGCCCCACTCCAATTCAAAACATTCTGCCCCACTCCAATCTGCCACACTCCAGTCCTAAACAATCTACTCCTCTACAATCTGCACCACCCCAATCCAAAATAATCTGATGAACTTCAAACCAAAACAACCTGCTTCACTCCAATTCATTTCAACCTGCCCCACTCCAATCTGCCCCACTTCAATCAAAAACATCCTGCCCCACTCCAGTCCCAAACAACCCACTTTAATCCAAAACAAGCTGCCCCACTCCAATCAATCCACCTCCCCTCCCCTCACCCCAATCCAATCCACCCCACCCCACTCCATCCCATTTTACCCCAGTCCAATCTACCCCACTCCAATCCAGTACACCTCATCACAATCCACTCCAGTCCAATCATGATCCAACCCACTCTAGTCTGATCCTGATCCACCCCACTCCTGTCCGATCCACCCCACTCAGTTGAATCCACCCCACTCCAGTTCGATCCACCACATTCAAAATCCAACCCACCCAATCCAATCCACCTCACTCCAATCCAGTCCACTTTACTCCAATACAATCCACTTTAATCCACCCCAATCCAGTCCACTGCAAACCACGTTAATCTATCCCAGTTCTATCCAGTACACCCCTCACCAATCCACTACAGTCCATACCACCCCACTCAATTCCAATCCACCACATCCACTCCAGTCTAATTCACCACAATCCACTCCACTTCATTCCCCACTCCAATCCACCCCACCCCACCCCCACTCTAATCCAATCCACCAAACTCCAATCCACTCCACCCCTACCGATACACTCAAATCCGATCCACCCCACTCTAATACAATTCACGTCACTCCAGTCCATCCCAACCCACCCACTCCAGTTCATCCCACCCCATTTCAATCCACTGCACCCTACTCCAATCCACTCCATCCCAGTTCAGTCCACCGAACTCCAATCCATCCTGCCTACCCCACTCCAATTCACCCCACCCAGTCCAATCCACCCCACTCAATCCAATTCACCTTACTCAGTCCACTTCTCCCCAGTCTGATACACCCCAGTCTGATACACCCCAGTCTGATACCCCCCACTCTGATATACCCCACTCTGATATATCCCACTCTGATATACCCCACTCCGATATACCCCAATCCGATACACCCCACTCTGGTCCAATTCACCCCACACCAATCCAGTCCACCTCACCACAGTGCAATCCATCCCAGTCCACCCCACTCCAATCCAATCCACCCCACCCCGTTGCAATCCACCCCTCTCTACCCCGGGCCACCCCACCCTATCCCAGGTCAGTCCACTGCAATCCAATGCATCCAGCCTACCCCACTCTAATTCACCCTACTCCAATCCACCCCACTCCACTCCAGACTGCCCCACCCCAATTCATCCACCCACAGCATCTTGATCCACCCCACCTCAATGCAATCTACCCCATTCCAATCCAATCCAACACATCCCACCCCAATCCAACTCACCGCACCCAAATCCTATCCACCCCACCAGAGCCCACCACACCACAATCCAATCCACCCCACCATATTTCAATCCAAGCCACCCACTCACTCCAAACCACCCACTCACTCCAATCCACCGCACTCACTCCAGTCCACCGCACTCACTCCAATCAACCACTCTCTAATCCAGTCCACTCACCCTATTTCAATCTAAGCCAACATATCCCAGTTCAGTCCTCCCCACCCCACACCAATCCATCCAGTCCACCCCACTCCAATCTGATCCACCCACTCCGGTCCAATCTAATCAACCTCACATTAATCCAGGCCGCCCCACCCCATCACTCCACTCCTAACCATCCAATACTATCTAATTCACCCCAATCACATCTACCTCACCCCATTTCAATCCAATCTACCCATTCTAATCCACTCCACTCAATCCACCCCACCCCACTACCTCAATCTAGTCCAACCCACTCCACCCTATAACACCCCACTGCACTTTGAAACTCTAAGCCACTGAACTCTACTCCCCTCAACTCAACTCTGTGACTCTCTACCCCTACTACTCCGCTCTACGACATTCCAGCATATCCACTGTACTCCCCCACTCCACTGTGTCACTCCACAACTCTAACTTTTAGCCATGCTGAGCAGCAGCCACACTGGTGTACCTCATGACAAAACACATTGAGAAAACCAATAGCTCTTGTATAGGTGAGACTTATTGGCTTTGCTAATGCTTCTTTACTTTAGTCATCTGCCTAATAAACAAAATACCTCTACAGAATTTAATGAGGTCACCCGCTTTTTCAGGCTATTTCACCCTTCAAAAAAGTAGGGGTGGGTGAAAAATTATGCTCTGCCTGCAGAGTTTGTGGACTTTTGCCCACTCAATACGCTTGGAGTGCGGCGTTCTGGCAAAACTCGCCAACCGCCTGTGAATGAGTTGTTTTCTCTTGTTGGGCCCTCTGATGTTAAATTGGGGGAGCGCAAGTGAGTATTTGTGTCCTATCAAGAGATTTTCGGATGCTAGAACACCTCCCGATAACATTTCTCCACATCGGCGGTCGCGGTAGGTTGTGACCATTCGTGTTGCGAAAGCGGTTGCTCAAGTTGAAAATTCACTGTGTGGCAGAAATAAGTAGTGCTCTCTGGCGCACCATGTGGTACGTTTGTACTGATTTTACAGCGCAGAAGAAGCTCCCAATGCTAAAATTCAGCGCAAGCAGCGTGACTGGCCCAGATTCCGCCCACTTGCTTAACTCCGTGGAATCTGGCAGTTTTTATGTAACTGTGGTATTCAGGAGAATGAAACTTGATGAGTTCCACCCACCCTTACAAACAAGTCGTTCTTCCTCACTGACCTAACGGAATTACCCCCTTAAACACCTAACTTCACTGGCATTTCTGATGCAAAAGTTTGACAAATGTGTACTATTAGCATAATGCTTCGTACTAAGCCTTTGGAACAAATGAACCTCTCAATGAAAAACTTCCAAATGCAGGAGATCATCTCCTCTACTGACCTTTTTGGTCACAACACAAAAACTATTACTTAGGGTTGTTGCAAGCCATAGCGTAAGTTTAGGCAGTGCTTAATTTGAGTTGGTGGTTTCTGCTATGGGCCATTGGGACTTATTTTCTGAATCAGATATTTACAAGAACAAGAGAGGGAAAATGTACACATTGGAAAGATGGAGGAAGAGAATGTCATAAAAACTGTCTCAAAGCTAGAAAGCAGGTACCTGCAAGATGGAGTACAATTACTAGAAATAGGTCTCACCTAAGCAAGAGCTATAGGCTTTGCCAATGTCTTTTTGCCATGTTGGCTGAGGTTCAGCGTGGCTAAAAGATAGTTGCGTAGAGTGACATGGAGTGGTGAAGAGAAGAGTGGAGTGTCATGGGATAGAGTGGCGTAGAGTTAAATGGAATGCCATAGAGTAGAGTGGCATAGATAGAGTGGAACAATGTAAAGTGGCAGTGTGAATTGGCGTGGAATGGAGTAAAGTGGCATAGAATAGAGTGCAGTAGATTTGCATGGAGTGGAGTGGAGTGGAATGGAGTGGTGTGAAGTGCAGAGACTAAAGCGGCTTAGAATGGAGGCGAGTGGCATTGAGTATAGTGGAGTGTTGTGGAGTGGTATTTTGTGGTGTTGAATGGAGTGGCATATGGAGTGGAGTGCCACTATGTAGCTTGAAGCGCAGTGGAGTGACATTGTGAGGAGTGGAGTGCCATTGTTTGGCATGGTGTGGAGTGGCACTGTGTGCTATGCTAAGCTGCCAGAGTGAATTGCCCTATAGCACTTCAAAGCCTGCCTGGGCTAGTAGTAAGTGCTATATAAATGAAATTATAATACAGTTGTTTGCCAATTATCTCGATCTACATAAACATCTGATGTCTTTGATCTTATGAAGGAGCTTGTTAGTATGTACAACAGTTCTGCAAGAACTGGTTTGTTTACAAATAAATGCCTTTTAGAAAGGGAGGCACTAATGGGCAATGAAGCAACATATATTGCTCCAGTTTGGGGATAAAGGAGAAGGAGCCACATAGTGGCAATAAAATAAATAATATCTGAATCAGAGCACAATCGGTGGGCAGACACTACTTAAGCTGAATCAAACTGAGCTTGGTCCTTGCTCCGCAGAAAGAAAAGCAAGAGACGCCCGACAGCCAGATTGTGATCAATGGATGAGCACTAATAAGGTTCAATCAATCTGTTCTTGCTCCATTCTCCGCAGAAAGAACAGGAAGTAGTGACTGGAGTCCGCTAGCCAATTAGGAAGCAACATTGGAGTGACAGTGAAGCCAATGAATGATAAGCAAGGAATGGTAAGCAATGTGCAGGCTCCAAGCCCTTTATTATAATCAATAATTTGCAAGTGCAGCAGGTGCGTTGTGCAGGCAAGACCTAAAAAAGGGGCAGAGAGTATCTGATAGTGGGTGAAAGAGGGATTAGATGAATTAAAAATTTCCAGCCTTGGGATTTGGTGTGCTGATGTTTATACCGGCTTCTGACTCCTGAGCAGAGGTTCGGGCACCATCACTCATTCTTTTTCAAATTAAGCACTGTGTACAGGGAGTGGCTCTCAAAGAGCCCACATGAATTTGGAACATAATTCTGTATCAAAAAGTGTCCCTTCTAGAGACCTAGTGATATATATATACATTTGCTAAGGGTGAAATAGCCATTAGGTCATCCATTTTTTATGTTTATTAGATTTACAGATATTTTGATTGAGACGACTCTCCCACTTTGCACAGGTCTTTTCGATGCATTTTTCTGCAGACAACTTCTTAATTTTATATGCTATATGCAGGTGTCACCTAGGACAAAAATTGAAACAAATGGGATAATTTTGCAAACGTGGAGCATTTTCCAAAAAGCAGCAGATGGCCCGTCCTCCAAACTTCTGGTTTGTCTGCCCGATTTAGTGATGCATAAAGCTTTGGGTTTCCACTAGTTGTGCCACAGCAAGCTCTGCTATTTAAAACGTGTGAAAAAAAGCCAATCCACTACAAAGCTGTTGGTCATTTTACTAAGGGAATTAACCATTTTTAGGGTGGTTGTGCCATACTTTTTTAGGTCTGGTGTTAGTCAAAACCTTTTGATTTTAGAAAGTAATATGTATGATATACTTAAAGGAGCTTTCAGTCACCTTTTTTATTTATTGGTTTGTTGTGTCAATAACATGTTGCTTCCACCCTCTAACTACATGGGGCCGTGGGTTAACCTACTTAAATCATTTGATCTCAGAAGAAAACAAAACTTTATCATGTTTAATTTGCAACTCACCTGTAACAACTATATTTAAACATAGGTGGGGTGTCATTTGGGTTTTAGTATCCAATATTTGATACTGTGAACCCTATTTCATCCCTTCTTTCAATCTCCTTTCTCCCTTTCTTTCCTTCAATCTTCTTTCAGTTTTTTTTTCTTTCCTTTCTTTAATTTTTGACTTCCATATTTCATTCTTTCCTTTTTATTTTTGCCTTTCCTTTTTATATCCTTTTTTCTTCATTGTTTCTTTTTTGCCTCCTCTCATTTTTTCTTTTTTCTTTTTTGTTCTTTTTGTCTTCTTTCTATCTTTCTTTCTTTTTACATTTTTTCATTCTTTCCTTTTTTACTTCTTTATTGCATTGTTTCCTTCTTTCTATCTTTTTCCTTTCTTTCTTTCCTTCGTTCATTCTTTTTGCCTTCTTTCCTTTCCCTTCCTTCTTTCTTTTTATGCTTTCTTTTATCCTTCTTTTTGCATTCTTTCCTTTTACTTCCATCTTTCTTTTTATGCTTCCTTTTATTTTTCTTTCTTTCCTTCTTTCTTTTGCCTTCTTTCCTACTTTTTGTCTTCTTTTTATTTTTGGCCTTATTTTTTCATCTTTTCTTTTTTCTTTTTTTCTTTCCTACTTTTCTTCTCTTTTCTTTCAATTTTGACTTCTTTCCTTCTTTTTTGCCTTCTTTCTTTCATTCGTTTTTCTTTCTTTCCTTTTTTGCCTTCTATCCATCTCACCTTCTTTCCTTTTTCACTTTCCTTCCTTTTTTGCCTTTAATTCTTCCCTTCTGTCTTGCCTTTTTTCTTGCTTAACCTTCTTTCGCAAAAGCAAGAGGCTTCCAGACCAATTGGGTTTTTAGGTCTGTGTATTTCCCAGATCGTCTGAATAAAGTGTATATATATATATATATATATATATATATATGTATATATATATATATGCAAAAAAACAAAGGAGAACTCTGGGAAGTTCCCAATTTTAGGTGGAGAGCTGCTCTAGTAAGGAGCACCCTTCTTTAAGCAAAATCTTTAAGCATAGGATTGACATAGTGTCATCCTTGCCGAGCTGTAAAATGACAAAGCTATACTCCTCTGAAGAGCTCTAATGAGAGCGAAACACGTGTCAGGGGTTGCTTTACTCATTCCAGGTTGGCTTGGATGGTATTTGACCAGTCCAAAGCTGTAATACTGTGCCTGGAGTGGTAAATGGCTTTTGTCATTTTACAGCTCGGCAAGGATGACACTATGTCAATCCTATGCTTAAAGATTTTGCTGTACAAATGGCAAAAGACTTTGTCACTATCTAGCTCGGTGAGGATAGCACTGTGCTAATCCTATGCTTAAAGACTTTGCTAGATAAGCAGACATTTGAGGTGAGCAAATCTAGAGTGTCGCTGGTGTTGCAGGGTGCTCCTTACTAGAGCAGCTCTCCACCTAAAATTGGGAACTTCCCAGAGTTCTCCTTTGTTTTTTGCATAATTTATGCGTCGCTCTATCCCTGAAAGGGTTTTGGTTTGATATATATATATATATATATATAACATAGCTACTTAAAGTTTTCAGAAATACTTCATCCAGTAGTCTGTGATTGTGTCATTCACATTTTTCTTCTACTCACTCCAGCGTGCCATGTGTCAGCCCACTTCAGCTATTGACTGACTTCACTATGAGTTATGGCATGCTGCCCTTTCACAAGGAGCACATCCACACTTTATGTAGTTTCCTTTATTGCCAGGGAATACTAGCGTAATGTGTGCCTTTTGAGAACATTTTTGTCTTCAGCCAATGTCTTTTTTTTGCATTTAGTAAGGGCCCAGCTTCTTCACAAAAAATGAAGGTTTTCAAAATGTAAAAAGCATGACAAAGCAAAACAAGAATTTTAGACACTTTTTCCTAGTTCACTTTATTTGTTTGTTTTGGCAATCACTTGTGGTACATTTGCGAAATGTTGAACATTTGAGAAGAGCATTTTGACAGGGACATCTTTTGTAGCACATGTTTTGCAAGTACATGTACATGTAAGTTCTGTGTGTTGAGGCTTTAGAAAATTTTGTAGGTTTTAGCACGGAATCAATGTCTTCTCAACCAAATACAGAGATCCGTCTCTACATGTGCATGTTCCAAAACATTAACACATCTTCGGATTAAGTCGAATGCTCTTTTAATGTGTCCACGTACAGAATATGATGTCAGTGGAAGGTCACTTAGCGGGACTTGAACTCACTATACTGAAGATCGTCAAATGTGTGACAGTCAGAGCTCGTTTGCCTCACACACACTAGATATTTTTTTACGTCTTTAAAGTCACATTCTACCTCTGTCTCAGCAGATCCTTTTAGAAACTTCACAGGTTCAGCAGTTAAAGTTCCAAGCTATGTTCCAATTTTGCTCATAGTGTCATCACCGTTAAGAATATGTGCCCTGATAAGAACACTGGGCATCTCTGGGTCAAGTTTCTTATACAAAATATGAAGCAGGATTCAGGGGGTCATTATGACCCTGGCGGTCACTAGACTGCCAGGGTTGCGGTCCGACTGCCGCCAAAGTGGAGGTCCGGCCGTGACATTATGACTGTGGTGGAGACACCATGGTCAAATCACCGACACAACCAGGCTGCCGCCAGCCTGCAGCCTAGCAGTCATAATCTGCCAGGGCAATGCTGTAAGCAGCGCTGCCCTGCGGATTACGAGTCCCCATCAGCCAGCCTGTCCATGGCGGAAAACTCTGCCATGGAAAGGCTGGCGGAATGTGTGACGGGGGGGGCTCCTGGGGGACCCTACACTGACCATGGACTTGGCATGGGCAGTGCAGGGGCCCTACGCACAGCCCCATCGCGCATTCCACTGCACGAATTACGGGCAGTGGAATGCGTTACAGGTGTTGCTGCACCCGCTGCACTGCCACATTGCCGCCGGCTCCATTAGGAGCAGGCTGCAGTGTTAAGGCCCTGTTCCCCGCTGGTCTGGTGGGTGGGAAATCTGTTTCTGCACACAGCCAAGCGGGGAAGCCATAATAGGGCCGGCGGGGTTCAGGCCGCACAGGCGGCCTGATGGTGGGATGGCAATGGCCGGCGGACTCCTCCGCCCGCCAATATCAAAATTAGGGCTTAAGTGTCTTTTCTCGCCTGTTCATATTGTATCCATAAGCCTGACAATCCTTGACTTACGAACATCGTAACAAATCTAAGTAGCACACTAATAATATTTGTGTCATTTGACAATACAATGACTTGATTGGAACCATTTTGAACAGTCCACTCAACATGTGGCTCAACACGAAGGTCAGCTTCCTTCTTTTTGCTGTTAAGTTCTTGAACAATATGGCCTGTACCTTTTGAATATCTCTCTGCAGGCACCAACTCCTCATTGACAATTATTCCACTTGCAAAAATTGGACATTCAGAGTTCACCTAAGCATCAGCAATGTTTTGGTGGGTTAACATCTCCAAGTTCATTTTGTTCAATGTTGATGACTAGAATTTACCAAAATGCACAGGGTTAGGTGTTGACTTTTTGATGCAGGCAAGGTCAGTTGTTCCACTCGTAGACATTTGTTTGATTCTCTCACATTCTTTGACAGATAGTTCAAGATAACTGTCAAAGGAAATGTGCAATTGTTTCAAGGTGCACACTTACTTTGATATCTTTAGGACAGTCTGAACGACCTCTCCGAAGTTTTGCATGGATGAAATCTTGACCATTCGCAATTGTGACATATAGTCCACAACAACAGCAGTTTTCAATGAGTACACCTTTTCACATTCAAATTCTTCATGTGAAAGGTATTTTCGAGCTTTTGTACAAGTTTGTGCTTACTGGTTTGGTTGCAGTATCTCCATCAAATAATGAGTTTATTGGAAGATCATGCGACAAAATGTCCTTGATAAATTCACCCCTTTCTTTTGCTACATCCATCTCTCTATGTGCTTGTGTGAAAGTTGTTTTTTGTAACATGTTTTGTAGTGGCTGGTTGAACAAAACTCTTACTATGGCAATTAAAGTGTGGAAGTTTAGCTTTAGTTATTATATCAAACAGCTTTTTCTCTTTCAATACAAATCTCTCCTGCTACAGTTCTGCGTATAGTTTCGATCCATGTTCCAGGACATGTAGACGTAGACATGTCCTTATCTCGTTATCCACATATTGTTTGGTCATGCAGTTGTGTAGTCGCACAGGCCCAGTCATTTCATAGGGGTTTCCTTGCTGCTGCATGAAATGAAGAAGGCTGTCAACATGTTTATTAAAATGTTCCCCCTCTCTTCCCCACAAGTTTGTGATGAGGAACAGTTTCATGATGGTCCATTGATCTTGAATTTGTCATCTCTTTGAAAACATTGCAAATAGAAAGGACTTCAGGGTAAACTAGCTGCCATTGAGCAACGTGTTCCTTTCTACGTGTCTGACCAACAATTCCTTTGGAGCTTTTCTGTGATCTCTGGATCTCCTGTTCCAGTTTCATATCTGAAGCTATAGCACTGAACCTTCCCTCTCTGTCTTTCACCACAAAACGTCTTTGGATGAATTTTCTGTAGAGGTATGGTTTTTCCTCCTATAGCTTTCTTCACTCTTTTCAAATACCGGGACCCATATCTCAGGTAGTTTATGCAATCGAATTTTCGAAACACAGTAATCAGTGATTCCACGGTCTTCACATGCAGCTCCCAATCACTACCAGCAGGTACCAAGATTTTCACTAGAGTTTTCATGTGCAAAACATTTCCCCAGTACTTGCAATGTTTTGATTTTTCTTCACATTCTTTGACAAACCCTGAGAACTTGGGGGCATATTTATACTCTGTTTGCACCGGATTTGCATCATTTTGTTTACGCAAATCCAGCGCCCACCTAACACCATATTTATATTTTGATGCTAGACCCATCTAGCGTCAAAACAATGGTGTTAACGTCATTTTTCGGATGCGTGAAACCTCCTTGCATCAATGAGCTGCAGGGTAGGCGTTCCTGTCCAAAAAATGACTCAAACACCCTAGCGCCATATTTATCCACCCAGGCAAGAAAGATGCACGGGTGGGAGGCGGACCTAAAAAATGACATTAACACTGATTTGCGTCAATATTTAATGCCTGGGTCAGGACAGGCATTAAAATGAGGCGAACACCCCACTACTTATGGAAAACACACAGAAGCAACATTACAACCCACAGGTCAAGATGGAGGTGATACTGATACAGCTTGCTAGACAGCTTAGAGGACAGCAACAAGACAGCAATCACGCCACTACAACGCAGCCCACAAAGGCAACGCAGAAGGCAGGAGAGGCTCTTTAGAACCAGGACAACCCTCCTTGGCATCAGGGACCTGGACATAATTAGGACTTATAGACTGAACCGGCAAGCCATACTACACCTAGTGCACCACAGTGAGCCGCAAATTGCAGGCAACCTGCAGACCCCACACAACATACCACCTATAACAAAGCTGCTCGCTGTCCTGCACATTCTGGCAAGTGGCTCATTCCAAACAACGGGTGCACTGGTTGCTGGTGTCTCACAGCCGTCATTCTCCTCATTCCTGCCAAAGGTCTTAGATTCCATCATCTCCCTGACACCCGACCACATCAGATTCCCCAACACCCAGCAAAAGCAGCAGGATAACAAACAGGGGTTCTATCAAATCCATGGCTTCCCGCATGTGCTCGGTGCAATGGACTGCACCCATGACCGGTTCTTACCACCTGCAGCAACCAAGCACTTATACCGGAATCGCAAGCACACGCATTCCATTAATGTGCGAGGCATAGTGGACCACCGCTGATTATTCATAAACATTTTGGCCAAGTATCCTGGGAGGGTCCATGACACCTACATATTCTGGCACAGTACGATCAATGAACAGTTCCAGGATGGACAATTTGGAAATGGCCTACTTGTGGGTAAGTCTACAAATCTAATAATGTACTCACAACACCCCAACCCTGTCGGACACACAAGACATACTCCACTACTGTAACATATGGCCAGGGTTACACAAGTGCGGTGATAACACATATGCAACATGCTTCAGTACAGCACAATCAGTGCACAACACCAATGAACACACCCACATGTACGTAACACACCCACAACTTGACAGGCACACCACAGGAGGGACAGATGCAGACATGTACCCTTTGAAAACAGCAGAACTACACCGACTACTACAAGTGGCCTCAGTTTGCCCACTATGCACACACACTACACCAAACAATAGCACAGACATATCAAAGGCATACACCATGCCCATGTCATATAACCTCCAAATAGGCACAGATGTCTCAAGTCATGTTGTGCTAATCACTGCCAGATGAAATATCAAACACCACACAACTTGCGCCAATACCTACTGCACCACATCAACACATACCTAACTTACCTGTAGTGTGCAGAGACATCTGCCTGACGCAGTGGCTCACACACATAGGAATACGAGATCAATCACCAACACATACCATGTGCCAGATGTGTTAGAAGTGGAACCACAGTCACTGTAGTGCAGCCTCACATGCAACACTCACTGATTCACAACACCATCATGCAAGAAATGGCCTAACAGGGGGCAGAGACACAGTCAGACAGTGAAGAACATGGATGTCATAGTGGGACCCAGTAGGAGACAACAGGACATCACTGACCTCACATGCAATGTGCCAAGGGACACCATTTGGTAAATAGCTGAGCTACATCCCGTATCATGCACTGTGCATGTGTCGACAATAGAAATGCACATTATTGTTTTGGGAGATAGGAGAGACACTGATAGTTATGTTGATCATCCAGTGACAATGGGATACACATCAAGGGAACAATGTAATAGCCCACAGTTCCATAGTCATGGCCTGCACTATATGTACATATTGGCAGATGACCATCTCTACATTACTTTAAGCCACATTCTAAATTGGCCACCCTCCCATGCTGCATGTAGCGCGGAAGGGGTGTGCAATGTTCCTTGCTGCAGTTCTGTCACTACAATATACATAGCATGAAGGTGCAGACTTGCATGTTGCTCTCCACTAAGAGCTGAGGAAGTGCCAGCAAAATAATACCACCCCACGGTTGCAGTATGCAGTTTGCAAATAGGAGGTAAACGGTGCTATGAACTCAGATGAATGTGGCAAAAATGCATGCTGCACATGGCTGCACACACAGAAAGAGCCAATTGGCCATCAAAAAAGCATATGTCCAGGGCGCTGTACCGTACAGCACAGATACATCTACCCCCACATGGCAGATAGCCAAGTACCCTGGTGTAGGGTAGGTAGCGTTGGTGCACTGCTACACATGTGCAATTGGCTCAGGGAACAACAAAGGGTTGCCAAGTAACGTGTCACACATGAGGCATCCTTGCATTGTTGAAATGTTGCAGGACACAGCAGCCAATTTAGGAGACATGCTGTGCATTCACACTAACCAGTTTCACAGGCCTTAAGTGTCTCACCTCATCTGCAATGACACATGTCAAAAGGGATGGGATGTCCAGGCACTGTAGTGCTACCATGTTGCCACAATATCTGACCCATTGTGTTGTCAGGATGTGTCATGTCCGCTCTACTGATAGCACACTGATTCAAAAGTGCACTACAAAACGCATGGTACATACATAATGACTATCTGCGTGGAATCCAAATCAAGTGTTCTAGGTCCTTGACCCATACAGAAGATTGTCATGTCCAACAACCTAGTGCTGAGGAAAGATCGCACAAGGTTAGGAACTCACACCAAAACACAAATACATATGAGCCACAACCAGATCCTAATATCAACTGCCATGCTACATGATGTACATCTGTCAAGCCCTCAGAATGATTTACTCCTGTAATCTTTTGCAGCAGATATGGGTTATGGCATACAGCTATGGATAATGACCCCATTTCACAACCCAAGCACAGCAGCAGAGTGTGCATATAATGAGGGACATCGGAGGACACAGATCATTGTAGAGAGGACATTTGGCATCCCGAATTCCAGATTCAGGTGCCTGGACATCACAGGAGGCAGCCTCCTATATGCCCCAGAAAAGGTCTGCAAGATCATATTGACTTGTGCCATCCTGCACAGCATGTGTGTACGGGTGAACGTACCATTATATGAGCAGGTTGATGACCTGCCTGAGGAGGAGGAGAATGATGGTGGAGAAGTAATTGAGGGGGGAGACCACAACACAGCATTTACACATAATCATCATGTAACTCACCTTGTACATTTTGTCAATAAACATATCACTCATCCACAGAATCTGGCTTTGGTGTCTTGAATCTCTCCAACACATACCTTAGGATTATGAGTCTAACCTCAGGGAGCATGTCACAAATACAGATCTGAAGAGGACTGTAGCAACATCACATGTGCAGCGTAAGAGTGAACTGCTACCATCACACACATCACAATTAGCCCCATCACTTGAATGTGACAACTGAAGGACCGTTTATGGACCACAACATATGATTTATTTCAACGTTGCCAACTTGTATAACAATAACACATCACACATAACAACATGTCTAAAAAATAACCTAAATAAGGGGTCCACACATGAGGAAGTGGACGTCAAAATATGGTGAGACTGTGATGTTTGAACAGACCACTAACAAAACTGAGCGTGAGATTTGCAATGGCTACATGGAGCATGTGTGACAAGGTGGGGACATCATTTGTGCTAATGCCCATCATGATTCAGCCCAGGTATGACAAGCAATGGGAGAAATAGAGCATGCGCTGCACATCCATGGAAATCACACCTGCCATGGTGCCCAGTCCTGTCACAGGGTACACATGACCTCACACTTTGCCCGGACATGTCTATGGAATGCACATCCGAATGGATAAGAACATATGCAGCTTTGGCTACAGGTCCACCACAAAGTAATTGTAAATTCAAAGCAAAATGTTATGATTTTCAACTAGCTACTGTGTTCAATTCATGAAATGGTAGGAATGTAGGCAGAGTGTGTCAATCACAGTATGTAGCAAAGATGTACACGTCAGACATATGTGTAGTCCACACACAAGTCATTCATATACTCAAGATCAACATATTGGAGACATTTATCGCATAACATTTGTAACTTTGCAAGCATCAGCCATCATCAACAATCCCTGAGCTGTGAATGTTGCATGAAATGTGATGCTCTGTAAGACAACTACACACAGCACATAAGTGAACACAAATCACAATCATATACCATGACGCTTGCGTAGTACTGACTGCCATACATGTGGATACACATACAGACATATGCATGACATGTATACATTTGCATGCAGTTGATTCTGTAACACACACATTGGTGTAACACAACAATCATACACAAATCACATTGTACAATGGGCTACCACATGTGGCCATACATAAAATGCCATACTGCAGCCCAGCACATACAATTATTATGTTGATACAGAGTGCATACATCAACAAATCTCAAAATCACGTAATCAGGATTAGAGTAAAACAATATGACGCAAATGCGTCGAAAATATCCGCAAAAGCAAACTACATGACCCATGGGCCCTTAGCGTAATTTCCACCTTCGCACTCCTCACAATGCTGACTTACTGTGAAATCGACACATAAGGGTAATGCGTCTATGTAAATTGACACACAAAAGTAATGCGTCAGAAATACTCATGCAAATATCAGATGCATCAAAAAAATACACACAAAACAGAAATCGTGTCGTAAGGACACAGGAAGTGATGTAACAGAATATCCCGTTTACAGGCACGGTAAAGTGGGTGTACTTTCACTTTCTCTTTACAGACTGTGCCTCTTTTGACTGTGTAGTTGTGTTTTGGAGTTGGTGGTGTCTTCTTGCGATTTAGTCTATCTTGTGCTGTCCCTCCTGTCATGTATACTGTTGTATTTTATTGTCATTTGTCCCAGTGTCTGTGAATTTGTTGTGTTTCGTGTATTTTACTTTGTACTTGTGCTGTCGGGTGTCTGTCTGGGTTAGTACTATAGGTGGGTTAGTTGGGTTATTGAATTTTTGGGTGTTAAGTTTTCTTTCATTATTTCCGTTTCTCCTTTGTACTGTATAACATTTTTTTCCACCTGTACCCCAGTGCAATGTCTGGCAGGGGAAAGCTGACCAGCATGGGGGAGGAAGAGCTGGGAGGCTTTATTTGGCTGGTAGCCCACTACCTCCCATTGATGCTAGAGATGGGTGGCCGTGTGATCCAGGGCTACCATAATGAGGCAAGGTGGCTGCATTGGGGAAAAGTGCTCTGCCACCCGAAGAGGGTGTACCACACCAGTTGCAATGACCATCAGCTGAAGCATCGCTGGGCTGACATTGTGGACAGGGGGCAGGATTGGATAGTCATGCATATCCATCACTAAGTCACACATTTCATGGGCCATGGCAATATCTGTGCCCCAGCATTGTTTCATGTATGATAAGGTTAAACACTGCCAGCATACCATTTGTGAGTGGATTGTGATAACTAACTATGAGAATCCATATATGATGCAATAATGTCAGAGTTTCACATACATCAGCCCTGCCATTATGTTTACAAAGGGGGAATACCCACCTTAGGGGGCACTGGCAATGGGCCATTTGATGCCAGAAGCCAACTGTGATACATCAGTCATGGATTACTCAATGCATGTAAATTGCAGACTAACTATTTAGCCGCGTGTCCTCCACAAAGTGCTTCTGTGTGCCTCGCTGGACAAACCAGAGTACCTGAATCAGTGGCCTTGCAGAGCACAAGGGTCGTGTCATTTATCTGTCACCCAACTCCCCCCTATACCATGGAGTTCCATCTTCTACAGATTGGCCACACATGGTTGTTGCTGGGTGTAGCACTACATGAGTCTCAGGCCCAGTGTAAGAGTGCAGATGTATGGCTCTCATACACCAGAGTGACAGTCTCATTGTGAGTATGCAGTGGTGTGTCTGTTGCACTGTCCACAACCTGGATGAATACCACACTCTTCTGAAATAGTACATACTGCCATATGTTGTCCACTAATAGTGACAGTGATGTGGTATTAACTATGGTTTTCCATCCATATATTTCAGGTGGACCTTGCCCCTACATCATAGGTGAAGTGGCAAGATTTGAGGACCCAGATGTATCCAGCAAGTCTGATTTTGTCTGTCCTATGTAGTGTAGAAGTGTTTAGCGTGAGTGAGTCATGAGTTCAGCACTCAATGCTAGGAGAGATGAGCTGTAAAATGACCAGAAAGCAGAGTAGGATGGATGGTGACAATGTGTCACATTTAAGTGGTTCCCCATGCACGAGCATATCTTGTGAGGCTTCTGGCACTCAATGGCCAGCATTGTGTAAACAAGGTGATGACAAGCTACATGTAGCTCCTTATGTGACTTAGATATGCACTGTTGTGTATGTAACGGCACTGGAACACACGTCATTCACACAACACAGCAATGCACCATTTTCTTGACAAATTGGGGCATCCCTGTATTGTGATGTACATGTAGGAATGTGTGGGCATTTGTGCACCAGCATTGTGCCAATAATCTTGTAGTCCACCTACGTGACAACTAGATGGAATGTGATAGGCATGCATGCAGGTCAAGTACAATCGTGTGCTGGTATGGTTATGGGTGTGTGAGGAATGGTATTGGTTGATCAGATATTGATGGGTGTCTACACCTGGACACATGAATGTAGAAGTGAGAGACCTATGGATACCAGCTTCATATTTTGTCATCACCTAAATTAAGGTCCACTTCCTGACTCCATGTATGAGTGGGCATGCATTGATGGGTGACCTGTACAGTTGAGATGCTGATTTGCATGGCCATACCCCCTGGGGCACAGGGGGTGGGGTCAACAAATTTGTAGGTAGATTTAATGCTCACTGTGTAAATGACAGTCCTTTTGATCAGGCTTGCATGTGTACCTATCCACACTGAACCCTTATGGTAAACAACATCATCCCATACTCACAATAACAGTATCAAGTTTCAGGTGATGTATGTTTGAAAATCTGACACTTAAGAAGAGGAATAATGGCCCTGATCAATGTGAATTTGATGCTTCCTTAGCATTGTCAAACATGGTGCAAAGTCTAAGCACATCTGATTTTGTTTGTTCCTAATCTTGTTGTGGATGGCTATGGTGTAAGGGAAATGGTGCTAAGGCAGTGTTGTCATTTCATCCATCAGGGCCATTGTATCATCCGGATTTTGAGTTGGAGTGCATGTGCTATTCGATGTTGATAGTAGCTGATTTACTCCACATACTCCACACAATGCTAATATTGATGGTTGCCTGTCTCTACTTTAAAGCTGCCTAAATGAACAACGGCCAACTCCGTGCATTTCAGAAGAGGGCAGTGTGCTATAGGTGCATTTTGGCACTGGAATCTCAGTTCAGGAGGATGGCATGCCGCTATTGCTCGGAGCGATCTACTGGTGAGTGGCGGGCATCCAGTCAAAGGGGTCCCACACTGCCCACACAGGCCAGACTAAGCACAACTGCTGTGCAGGGGCCCACAGCTGCCAACATTACCATTGCTCCAGCTGCTGCACCCACAAGTACCATGACATGGCCAACCACATCAGCTGCCATCGACATGAGTGCCATAAAAGATCTTCAGAGGGATGTACAACTGATGCTCCCATTGTTGGATTCCATTGAGCAGGAGGTGGCCAAGAATAGCAAGGCTCTCAATAATATAAAAAAAAGACTCAAAAGGGCCAACCTCTGAATGACATTATGCCACTCCTCCCAACTTGACTCCCCTCCCTCCTCTTTTTCTACTTTTTTGTGTGGATATTAGGTGTTTAGTTGTAGGTTAGAATACGCTAGTGGGTTAGTTAGGATAAGTAGGTTTGGCGGGTGGGTTTACTACTTTTTATATTTTACTATGTGGGTGGGTGGTGATGTTGGGGCTTTTATATGTTTAAAAAAAATGTTAAAAAATACAAAAAAATCTATATTTGTTTAGTCATAGTTAGTAAATGTGTAGTTTATTTTATTTTGTCCTGCATGTGTCCTGTGATATAAGGGGGTGGGGCAAATGTTTAGAGTGTGTAGTTAAATGTGTAAGGTAAGTGTAGCATAGCGTAGTTAGGGTCTGTTGTGGGTTAGCGATAGTCAGGATAGGTTATTTTAGGATAGGTGTTAATTACTATTGTTTAATTGATTTATTTATCATGATAAATGGTATTGGGTACTCCCTTACTTCATGTGTCATATGCTTTGGTCTCGGGGTCTTCCCATGGGTGTACAGTGCAAATTGTGTGTTGTCCTGGGGACTCCGTCCTGCATCCAAATCCCTCTCTTGACATTTTCAACACCTCCTTATGACTGAGCTGTCCCATTGGCAGCTACAACACATCTACTTACCTGTGCACCTGCCAGTCAGTGTTCCCACCACTCAAGCTGACTATGTTGACCATGTATAGGACAGGATAGGTGTGGAAATTCACCTAACATTGTATGTGTTTTGTTTTGGGATGTTGGACACTGTGGGACATGCTACAACTGCCTATCCTGCTAAACTGACCAGTGGCAATAATGGATGCGTTTGTGTCCCTTTGTTTCACACCAATGTGTTCTAGTGGTACTCCCAGCTGATTAAATTGCCCAATTTCTGTTTCACACCCATTCTTGCAGTATGTAGTGGGTGTAGCATACATGTTTTCAAAATATATCACATATTCAGTGATTTGATTGTAGGGGATGAGGCCAACATCAACATAAAACATGTAGGTACAAGGTGCATAGATATGTGCTCATATATTTATGCACTCTTGTACTGACCCTCTGTGACTTGAGACACGTTACACACATCACAAACACTAGGCATAGGAGGAGTGTCACAACACACATAAACATGCTGGTTGTGAAGGTGGTGTTTATTTACAAGTGTAACTGTGCAACGTATATACACTGTCCAGGTTTGTGACCCCATTTGTGGAATCCATCCAGTTGGTACACAACACAAGTCCAGGGCTGAGGGACATGTCATTGGACATGTTTGGGTAAAGTGTCTTTCAGTGCAGGAGCACATAAATTGCCAAATGGAAAGTTAGGGACAATAGCAGTCCATAGCAGAGAGATCCACAGTGTGTTGAGGTGCAGTGCATATCTGTCAGGGTGCCAGCACTGGAATGACGCCAAGCACAGGACTAAGGAAAACACTGCCCATGTAGCATGGGCTGGTGCTACCGGGAACTCCTACGGGTGAATATGATCTGTTCTACATCTTCACCCTCCGATGTGTGTGGTGCCTCCTCTAACCTTGATGCTGGTAGTGGGGAGGTAGAGGGGGCCAAACACACCTCAGTGGTTGCAGATGTGGTCTCCCAATTCCCGGCAGCTGCCATTTGTTGCACTTCATATGACATCACTGCAGCAAGGAGGAGCTGCTGGTTTTTAAGTATAGCTGCAACATCCCTGCGGTAGGCAGCCATGTCTGCCCTGAGGGAGACCAATTCCCGGTGCATGGAGTCCTTATTGTCCTCAGGCACACCGCTGCCAGTTTGGGAGGGCAGTTGTTGTGGCCTCTCCCCCATGGCAGCAGCTATGTCCTTCAGACACTCCTGGACTCCACGCATTGGGGAGTGTGCGCGTCGGTTGGCTGCAGTCTGTTCTGTTACGTTGACCATGCACGTCCACATCCCCTCAAGGCTGGGTGCCATTGTTTGCATCCCCACCCGCACCTTCTTGGCCAGCTCCCTCTAGGCTCCCACCACTGTTCTTTTGAAGCTGGTGCCTGTGTCCTCGGAGTCCTCTGCTGTGTCGGTGCTGGCAGGTCGTACTCTTGGGGTGCTAAGTGGGGCCTGTGGGATGTCTGCTAATTCAATACTTCTCCTTGCGACTGGAGGTGGAGTCCGCATGTTCACAATGACCTCTTGGAGGGTCTCTTGGCTGATAGTTGCCAGCTGGTCATTTAGGTTATCAGGGTGCTCCAGGACAGGCAGATCCACAGGAGAGCCATCACCCTCTGTAATGAGATGGTGTAAAATCAGTCTATCTGTGTTATGGCAGTTGACAAGTCACGTCACCAACTTGATATTTGAGGCTCATTGTCATAATAGGCCCATGCTGATGTAGAAGTGGTGCAGCACGGTGCTGTGCAATAATAATCTGCGCCGAACTGCTTCACTTTGGTGACACAAGATTGCACTGTATGCAAGTGATTATGGGGCACCTCTGTGTTGTCCCCCATACTGGTGCAAGATTCTAATGCCAACGTAATTGTAGGCATCCTTGCACCATCGTGCAAGGATGTATGCACTGAGGGGTGTGACTGTTAATGTGTGTGAAAGTGTCCCTCCATGCACATTAACAATCAACAATGGCATTTTGGCACTTCTGTGTGAGCTGTAGAATGCAGCACACTGGGAAGATCCAAATCGTTATTTACACATGATTGTTTATGTGCATTGAGTCACACCTTCACAGTCTTAAACAATAGTTTCTGGCATTTTGCTCTTCCTTTGCATGCTGCAGATTGCAGCAGACATAGGAATTCAGAAATGAAGGAGGTAAAAATGTATTCCTCCTCGTGGCACCCTGATAATGCCACCACAGGGGCTGGCGTAATAGGTTTGGCCCTACCTCAAGTGTACAATACTCAATTTATCTGATGCAGCATTGAAATATATTTTGTGTTGCTGTGGCACGCCCCCAGCAACACCCATTGCACTACCTTCCACACAATGTCATGATCAGGTGTCTACGTATTTACAAGGTGACATAATGCCATAAGAAGTGTCTTAACGCTACCTTGTCAATACAGCGCAGTGCTTAGCGCCAATGGAGCATCACTAAAAGTGATGCTCCAGTGGCGCCAAGGGTCTATGATGCGCCTATTAGTTCTAATGGATTGTTCCAGTACACCATAGCTGCAGTCTACAGCCCTTTGCCCAACCTGCATGTCACATGAATGGAAGCCCAGTTGCCACAATTGTCTGCGTCATATCTTCTAAGTGTGTTATCCATCCTTATTGTGTCTTGACGGCCTCTTATCTTGTTTTACCCTCCCTTTGCATCCATTTCATGGTGTTGCCTTCCAATGTGTGTTGCTGTGCTCATGGCACAGCATCACGCATGGCAAATTTCACCTGTCCCAGTCCTACATGTTTCATATACCCCCATGCTGTGCTGAGACCTTGCACCACCCCAGGGATGGCATAGTTGCTACACTGTGCTCTTGTTGCCATTGCTGTCTCCTCATGTTGTGATTTGTGTTTGTGTGCTACTTTGCATAGCACTCATGGACCTGGCAGTGTACTGTTTTTACTCCTATCGGAGGAGGTTGTTTACCTTACTGAACACCTGTGTCCTCCCCCTCAATGCAGCCCTCCTTGCACTATGATACATGAGTGCAGCATTGTGACAGTACAGCTCATGTGACAAAAGCACAGGTTTGAACCCAGGGGTGGCCAATATGGGTATAGAATTTCTGCTGTGTACATCATTCTGTTTGTGACAGTGTCTGATGGTAAATGTGTCTATGGACATTGTCAATTCTGAGGAGTTGTACTCAGGTAAGGGCCTGAGGTAGGTTAATATTTCATGTGTAACAGTCCAAGGGGCACCTGACTGCCACTGTGTAATTGTTCACCCCCTACAGCACAGGTGGTGGTGGCAACTGTTGTCAATGTATAATAGCCCATGGGCAAATGGCCTGGACATGGCAGGTTACCAGCAGCCTAGAGATTGGCTATGGCATCAGTCCTTTGACACCAGACCAGTGATACGCTCAACACTACCCTCCAGGTTTAGTTCCAAATTTCCTCCAGCCTTTGCATGGCGGTGTAACCCCATGAAATGGTTGTTGGTGAAGTTGTGTGGTGTGCCCCTGGATGGCCCTGTACAGCCCATGTACTTGGCATGGGCAGGTCAGGGTGCCCCATACCTTGGCCCTTTGACCTTTCCGCTGCCTGATTTGCAGGGCTGGGTGACAGCTGCAACCATCTCATCCATGTCCTCTTGCGGTGCTGGACTCCCTCCTCCAGTTTGCAGTGCTGCCTTCCTGTTCGGTGCCATTTTTTCCTTGGTTCTTCTCTTGCAGTCATGCCAGTGTTTCTAATACTGTTCTCCTAACCTCTGCCACACTGTTGTCCTTATCCACAATATGCTGCCAGATTGCTTCTCTCCTTCCAATTTGCAATTTGGAGGTGACGAAGAGTTGATTTTGATGCTCCTTCACCTCTCACCAGTATTTTATGTTCCTCTGCGCTGAAACTACACTTCCTCTTTTTCTTCTCCCTCCCCTGGGTCTTGTCTGTGTTATCCTGGCTGGTTCCTGGTTGATTGGGGTCTCCCTGGGGGGCCTCACCTGGCCTCTGGGATCCATTTTGGGGCTCCTTTGCACTGTTTGCTCCATTAGCGTCTGTTTTTGACGCTATCGCGGGCAAAAATGGTGCATTTCCACTTTGCGACGTGTTTCCATGTTGTAAATTGGATTAGAGTCATTTTTCCTCCATTAACGTTATTTTGCCTTACAACAAGGGCCAATGGTTAATGTGGGAAAAAAATTCTCTAAACATTTATTAGCGCCACCCAGCTTCAAAGTATAAATTTGATGCCCGAGTGGCGTTAAAAAATGCAGCTAGTCAGCGCTAACCTTTTTGACGCAAAACTGTGTTAGTGCAGTTTTGCGTCAAAAAGTATAAATCAGAGCCTTGGTTTTCAGGTTTTCTGATTTTGAACTGAGTGTATTGAACATTGCCTGGCTTTGCATTATGTCTTTTGAATGAAGTGCACCCTGTGTCTTGTTCACTTCTGAGATGAGATATGCAAAACCTAATTTGTCATTCTTGTTCCAGAAAGCATTCCAACGCTTGGTTTCTATAGCCTCAGATGTGATGAGCATACCTTGCAATGAAGGAACAAAATAAGTTCCGCTCAATACTGACTGGACAGATTTGCTTCCAAAGATTTCAGCCTCAATAAGTGTATTGTCTATGCTACACCCACTGAGATAACTTCCTGCACACCGCAATGCAACTTTTGTCATGTGGAAAATGTCCATCATGGGATAAAAACACAAACTTCTATTGGATTGCTCATAAAAATGTCAGCTACAATAAGGAAAACACCTTCATCGCAGAAAATTGGCAAAATAGGCTGGTCTTCAAGCTGAGCACGCACATTTGGGAAACTTTTTAGAGGTGTGTATACTGTTGCGTAGATTGTGACTGACGATGGCATTACTGGTAAAAACTCAACCTTCTTCAGTGGGACGGTATTCTGGGAGATCAGAGCATGAATTCCAGCCCACGGGGGAATTGACTTTTCTTCATCCTTTGGTTTGCACCGAATAAGCAATATGATAAATTCAGTTAAATCAGCTTTGCGGACTGCAGCATCAGGTAGAAGATCCATGTCATCAGCCAGCAGTTGGGTTATAAGTTTGCAGACTTATTTGTTTATGCCTCCAACTGACACAGCTTGTTTTCCAGCAGCTACTTCATTGGTACAGCCTTGAAAAAGCACCATGGCAGTATCATGTGTGTGAATGTTCCAGACAAAGACGAGCTGTCTTCAAAATTAAAATAATCAAGAACAGCAATTGTAAATCCTTTCCTAGTAAAGTGACTTGGAATTGGTGTGCCGTCGGATTCACAAGGTTTTACAGCTTGAGCTTCTAACAAGTTCCTGCTCTGTACTGTCATACCTTGTCGATACACAAATCCTATTCATTGAAGTGATTAGCTCTCTACTTTTGCATTCTTGTAGATTGCTTGGGCAGTCATTATGTGTAGCAGAGTTTTCTTTTTGCCGTGACGTAATTAATAAAACATGATTTGGAAAAAACAGTACATTTGCACAGCATATGGCTGTCAGTTCATGGGATTGTCTTCCATTTCTTCGCTTATATCTTCAGAGCTAACATCAATGTTGTTGGCTTCTGTTCTGGACAATTTTCCTTTGCTGACATTATAAAAATGAAATAAAAATGTTAAGACAAAATCAGGCATTCTTGTTGACTTTCATGATTTGCGGCACTCTGGGCATCACAGAATTTGTCTGTAAGTCCAAAATCTAAATATTTCGGGATGTTTCTTAAAATGGATCCTGCTGATTTCACTGCATCCTGTGATTTTATTTTACTAGCACGAACTTCTGGAGTCAAATCAGCTGAGAACACCATCAATGGTTAAATCTTTTTGTTAGACTGACAAAAACACTTTTTGGGGGTTATTACAACTTTGGAGGAGGTGTTAATCCGTCCCAAAAGTGACGGTAAAGTGACGGATATACCACCAGCTGTATTCCGAGTTCCATAGGATATAATGGACTCGTAATACGGCTGGTGGTATATCCGTCACTTTACCGTCACTTTTGGGACGGATTAACACCTCCTCGAAAGTTGTAATAACCCCCATTGTCATTATACATTCTCACCAGAAAAATGTTACTTTCATTATTGTGGATCATAGTTTCCTCAATGTTTATTTGTTTCTTCATTATTATGGATCACATTTTCATCAATGTTGACTACTATTTCTCTGATCTCACGGAGTGTGAACCCTTAGCTGGCACCCGTAGCCAGCACTCAAGAGTGGCTTTAAAACTTAATTTGCTTTTTCAAATAGTGCAAACTTAACTGAAGGATGGTTATTACGTTGCTGCCAGGAGCTCACTGTACATTCATATTTTCAAATATGTGCATGCATGCAGTTCGGGTGGGCATACAAATCTGCTGCAAATACATTCACCTTGCTGTTTTCATCAGCTACTCTGCTGAAAATTTCATCTTGGAAGAAACTAGCTGCAGATAAAAACATGTTTGCCCTTTGAGACTCACATACTCTGTACTTTGTTCTTTTGTCTATCACTTCTGGCTAAACCACAGATAACACAATGAAGATCTTCTGATTCCTGATCGGTTTTTGGAGGTCGACAAGGTGTAGCCATTGATCTTCTAAGAGTGTGGACATTGGGTTTGGTTGTCGTCGCTGGCTCAGAATCTTGTGATTTACTGGTTTCTGATATTTGTTGACAAATCTTTCCAGGCTTTTTTCCATTGTATTGTACCACTTGTTGTTACAATGATAAAATATTTGATCATCTTCACCCATCAGTTTCAATCTTTTGTGAACTTCGTCTTGACGTATTTCTGCAGTATCTCTAACTTTCTTCTGTTGAGCTGCAGTTGATGTTTGCTTTTCTTTTGGATTAGTTTGGCATATGACACATTTTTCTTTGTTGAAGGAGTGCTCAGATTTTGTAGTTAGCAACACTGTCAGGAGGTAGCGATCCTCTGCTACCACCTGCTTTGCTCATGTTTGCAAATTTTTATCAACAGAAAGCCTGAAACAAAAACAATATTAAGATAAATTACCAATATGATGGCTAAAACACATCATTATAGTCACCATTTTGGAAAATGCTGGCAGGGTAGTTCTGAGGAGTTATTTTCTTTCTTTATAAGACTACTCGAACCCCAAAACCTATGTTTTGACACCAAAATGAAGTATATAGATCTCATGATTCCTGAAATATTACATCATCACTGCAACACATCTGCCATTTTAAAAAATGTTGTCCAGACAAAATCGACCCGAGTAGCAACATCTACCCAAGCTAAATTACTTCTCTAATGATCCAAAAACACAAATCAAAAATGGAAATCCCTGAACAACAATTTTTACAGAGGTATATCAAGGTGCCACGACTATTAGTAAGAGTAGTAGCTTCATTTCCTAAGAAGCTGAACTGACCAGTGGAGTTCTGCAATGTTCGATCCACACCTCTTCAACCTTTATTTGGAACAGCTAAACATGATCCTTAGCCATATAATTCCACTAGTATGCAAATTACATGCAAATATCTTTAAAATCCTACACTATCAAGGGCATTAGTCTACTTAAAACTTGCATTACCACAACACCAGGCTGGGCATTGCCTACATTCCTGGTAAATCAGAACAAATCTGAATTTTATACTAATTTTCCCCTTACAAAAGATACTTTTCCCATCTTTTGGAAAAGCTAAAAATCAAAGTATTCACTCTACCCTCAAGCCAACTGTGAAATTTCTCAGTTTCACTCCAGGTCATTCTCACATCTTTAATATCCACATCAGCAATATAGCCAAATGGTTCAGCTTCTTTTGTAACCTCAAAAATGGAAGGGACGTCCTCCCCAACAACCAATTCCAAAGTCATTCATGGCCTAGTGATCTCTTGTATTGACATTGGCAGCTGTTTTGCAGCAAAGCCAGCCCCAGTAAAAATCATACTCCATTTTGTGGCCAGATTAGGGACTTTTGTTTAGAAAAATTGACCATATTTCGTCCAACCCATGTGAGTGTCAACAGCTGCCAGTTAAAGCCAGGTTATGATTAAAACCTAGGCTGTGCTGCCTCACATTTAAAGTCTTGCATCCTAGCAACCTCTTCTCTTCTACCGCTCACATGGGGTTAAAGGAATCTTTAAAGTAGGAATTGCTCTAGAGCAGTGTTACTTGATTCAAGACCACCTTTGCCCAGAACTGATCCTTCGCTGGAGCTGCAATAGCTGCTTTGACGTCTTTGCTATCGAATGTCAGAACTCAAACCACCCTCCTCAATCTGGAAACACCTAAGAAGGAATCTAGTCAACATTTCTTGACTGAGACCCCTGATTGCCAGATCTGTCCCCAGATCTGGAATAACAGTCTTTATCTATTTATTACACTGCTCCCTACAAATTGTTATATCTTCTCCCATAACAGCCTCTCACAACTTTTTTCTCCCTTCCCCCTCTTCTAATCTGTCATCCACACCTATCATTTGCAGTGAATATTTAGTCATTATCATGCAGTTGTCTAATTTTGGGTTGCTGCTAACCTGTTCAATCTATGCATCTGTATTTTCTGCAAAATGCAGACTGGTGCTATAAAAGCACTATAGAAGAATACTAAATAAAATAACTAGGCTCTGCTGATGTGGCTGGGTGGCAAAAGCTCGAAGTTTTTGTTTTTTACATTCAAGACGAAATCAGGCTACTGCTTGAGACACTGCTTATAATATTGCAAGAACTAAACGTCATTGAAATGTAAACATGTTTACTGATCAACTGTCCACAGTCTAATACCACTATATTCCTCAAAACGTGGCAATCTCAAGCAAATTCCTGGACTAATTCATAATCTTTTTTGGTTGTTTTCACCCGAAAGACCAAGGAACTGAGCCCATCCTCCGGACTAATATCTGTCTTTGAAGGTGTATTCGAAGAATTGCTACTCTCTACTTGTACTGAGGACCAAGGGGAGGATACATTCTCAAAAGTGCCACCTCCACACACTCCAAGCAAGTAACTCTTGCCTTTTACTGGTTGTCCCGAGAACCACTCCAATGGAGACAATGGGCTAAAACAAAATGAAATAAGCGTTGGCATAGCCAATTGGTCTCGCACTTTCGGGCCTTGTAAATGTATAGCCATGCAGCAGAAAATGTTAATTGGTTTGTTGCTGCACGCCCTGATAATGCGACACAATTTTTACATGAATTGTCATGGTAACTAGGAAAAATGCTTCCCCCAACTCTGCATTAGCAGCATAGATTGCCATGCTGATAACCTGGTGCCATTTGAATTATGGATGCGTCACTTGTGAAGACATGACAGAAGGTAAGGCCTGTCAGTGTTTATTCGTGTCAAAGGGACACATTCGTGAGCTGTTAGTGGTAGTGCTTAATTTGTAAATAAATACGTGTTGGTGCCCAACGCCCTCCTCTTAAACACACGGCTGCTGCATTTAACTGTGAGCGCACAGAATACCGAAGCAGCAGAAGCAGCGTGATCCTGAATCCATCTGAGGCCTCTTTAATCAATTTACAGTAACTCCCTGCCCCGTCAGCTCACTCTGGCAGCTTTATGCTTTCTACCTTTGTGACGCTTTTTCGTTTTTCCCTTCCTCTGTCTTTCCCATGTCTGTCTTTTGCTCACAGTAAATGCTTGAGGCAGAAGATTAAGCGCCGGCCCTCAAAAATAAGTGCCGGTGCTCAGCACTGGAAACAATAAGCACAAATTAAGCACTGGTTAGTGTCCTTTCTGCAGTCAAATTAAGGAAATGCTTCTGTCACAAGCCCAGTGCCTTCTAAGCGGATCTATCATTCAGTTACTTGGAGAAGAGAGACATCCTTGTGAAACTGCCATAGAAATTGTGTAACTGAAAGTGACCAGAGGAGTAATTCCACAAATCACCCCTGAACTCAACCTAATGTCTGTAGTACGCTCTCGATGTTTCAATGGATGGCATTTGTCCATAGATTCTGTACTTCTGGGACACACAGGAGCTTTTGTAGCCATTCCAATGGCTGAACGGATGCTAGTAGTTAGAGGAGAACAGGACGGACTTGTAATGTGTTCAGTGGTTTAGGATTGGAGCACTGGGGTCACCACAGCCAAGCAATGTGCGCTGCACAGGATTGTGATGTGCCTATTAGCTGCTAAATCCGCATGTGGTGTATAAACACTGAAAGCTAGACAAGTTAGTACCCTGAGAGGTTGTGGCATTTCAAGCAGAGCTGCTGACTTTAGGACTGGGGAACTGAGTTCAAACCTCAGCGTTGGCTCTCCCTAGGCCTACAAAAACCATTCAGTTTGAAACAAATAAAATGAAAACAAAAAACATGCTGATCGAACAAATAGTATGGAAACAAAAAAAATGCTGATCACAACAAATAAAATTAAACATTGGCAAATCAAAAAAACATGCGGAACAGAAACAAAATTACAAATGTCTATCTGTTCTGACAATGGTTGAACTCCCTTCAGGTGAGTACCTACAGGATCGGGTAAACGCATACTTTTGACGGCTGGGACCAATTCAAAGAAATAAAGAGCGTGCCAAACAAACACAAGAGTAGGGGGACATGTAATAGGAGCATTGGGCATGAAAGTGAAAAACAAACCCAAAGACGGGACAGATTGTAACATTTCACCAAAGAAAATAAAGGCATTTAGAAAGGCACAGAAAGGAACAAATGAAAAGTGATGTGCTTGATGAAAGCCCACAGAGTAGATACAGCAAGTCTCGAAGAGACAGAGCATGCACTGCAAAGGGAAGACCTAAAAAACTGCGTAGACTGGCCTTGTTAAAAACTGTACAATCACTTTCTCAAAGTGGATTTGCCCTAAGTGCACACATTGCAACCTTTGCTCCAGCACTTTAAGTCCCCACTGTAAACTGGTTCAACATGTGTAAGGCAGTGGCCTTTCTACAGTGGAATCCTAGAATCCAGGATCCACAATTTAGAAGCTGAACTAATAATGTGTTGGGTAAGCTGATGCCTTTCACTTATGGAACTGAAATGATAGAGCAAATGGTGGTGAACTTATATAATCGACTGAAATCCTTAAAATGTTTTCAATATTTATTTATTTATCTGAGGCTGCAATTCCCTCACCTTCAATGAGGCTTACTTCAAGTACCAAAGTTGCAGAATGTAATCAACGTAGGGATTCTCCGAACTTGGGTTCTAAGTCTGTAGTTTCCAGTGACATTCTCTGCTCCAATAGATTTCAACTCCTATCTACTTCTAGTGTGAGCCCAGGCTGCTCTCAGCCCTTAATTTCTGCGGAAACTGATACAGAGGAACTGGTCCGGCAGGCTCAACGCAAGATGTCACTCGAACTGGAGAACGTCTCCCAGAAGTTGGACAATTTAAAATCCTTGGTAATGGTTATTTTGGGTAAAATTTCAGGACTATCCGAGACGAAGGTATTGTGTAATTGTAATTCATTTAGCATGAATGACCACCCTCCTGAGTCTATTGGAGGGCCTATTGTGTTAGCCTCATTAGATACTGGGGACAACTTAGCCTCTCACCCTAAATATTTTAAGCAGGGGGCCAAGCCTACGAATATGACAACAAACAAAAAGGGGAGTCGCCTCTTTCTATCCAATAACAACTCCATCGACTCCGGTCGTATGCCTATTTCCACCCCAACCAACTACGATTTATGTCCTCCCTGCACAAATTCTGTGTCCTTGGGAGCTCTGGTTGGGAAGGATGTACGAGTGCCCGTAAGCCCACCCAGAATCTCACGTCAAGGTCAATCCAAATTCTTTCAGGCGACAGTTCCCAAGGGGAGAAATGATCAGAGTAGGAGGGATGCACACATCTACATGACAAGGGTCCCTAGGTTATCTGCTGGGCAGAGAGAGTCTCATGATTCTCTCATTAATAAAGTTGTCTACTGGTTTCGTATTCAGAGGAAATGTTTGTCTGTTATTCGTTCTGATATATGGGAGGCACATACACATGCTCAACCAGACTCAGACTTTGATTATATTTCAATCCTCTTTTTTGACATCTCTATGGTAGATAACCTTATGGCTTTCAACCTCCGGACCCTTCCTCTGATATCTGGTAGAAACATCGGAATTGGCCTCTGCATGTTTTCTCCGGGGGGGGAGCCACGAAGGACCGATAGACATTTCAATACTCATGAGGGAACGGCTCTGGGTCCACTAAATAGCAACCGACCAGTCTTGACCCAGACCCGCTCCCCCCGGTTATCTGATTTAGATTGACTAAACATCATCTCTCCCCCAATACTCCCCACCTCAGATGCTATGGTTTATAGAGACAAACGACCCAGGGTTCTGAACCCAATCATATCCCCGAGAGCTAGTCCTACACCTATGTCCTCTGCACTTAATATTGTATCTTGGAATGTAGCCGGAATAAGGAAAAAGTTGGGAGATCCTGGGTGGGTAAATTTTATCTCTAAGCAAGACTTATGCCTTTTCCAGGAAACCTGGGCGGAAGAACCAATACATGTTGAGGGGTTTACAACTCATTTTGTCACAGCCAAGCCTGCCTTGGGAGGATTTGGTAGGCCTATGGGTGGGCTCATGATCCTAGTGAACAAGAAACTACAATGTGATCACCTCGTCCTACCCCTTAACTCATTAGATCTATTGGGTGTGAGACTTATATTTCATCTTGGTTTCACAATGACCCTGGTCAACGTGTATGCGAGGTTCGTCCCCCCCAATATGGAATCTAGAACACTCGCCCAGCTAGTTGAGCACATGGAATCCTTGCATCCTTCTAACCATCTGGTGATAGGGGGCGATATAAGTTGTTCCTTTGTATTCAAGAACATTGTGGGTAATCTAACATCTGAAGAGGATGACTCCCGGGGAATTCCCAAAGTGAAGGATGATTCTCTTAGTATTGGTTCTTGTGCGGCTACGCAGATGGCCTCCCATTGCCTACGCCATGGACTCCGGGAATGTAATGGTCGGACCAGATCTGATCTTAATCGTGCCCCCACTTTCAAGCGGGATGTTCGTACAGCACTATTGATTATTTCTTTGTTGACATCAGGCTTTGGTCACATGTTCTGGACATGAAGGTTGAACTCCGATATGACAGCGATCACTATCCTCTATGTCTTACTCTTTTTAACAAAGCATTTGGGAGAACTCAACATCTAGAGACCACTGATGTTCCGTTCCCTTCCCTAAACTCCAGGCAAACTCGTGAAAGTTGGCCAAAAGTTTCTTCTAACCCACTTTTGGTTAAACAAATGTATTCTTCCTTTCTACAGTTGTTCTCCGGTATTGAAAAGCAAGAGGTCGATAGTCTACCAATCATGGAACTACATGCTGAATTGATAAAATCTCTACAGAAGGTTTTTTATAAAGAAACCCCTGTGAGACACACTCCAGATGTTATTCGATCCAGGGAATGGTTCAACAATAACTGCGACCTTGCTAGGCTAAATCTTAAATTGGCCCTCCGCATGCATTCACAGGAGGAGATCAGGACCGCTAGAGTCAGTTACACTAAGGCCCTGAATCTAGCGAAGAAAAACTGGGAATTTGAGATCTGGCAGAAGCTGCTGGAGGCAGTAGAAAATCGCGACGAGAGTTCCTTTTGGAGGTTGCTGACTCACAGGTAACGAGAGGGTAATGTTATTCCTAATTTTCACATCCAGCCTGAAAGATGGGTGTCTAATTTTTCCGAGATATATGCCTCTTTTGAGCAATTACATCATGAGACCTATGCGGGTGGTAAATGTAGATCCCTAATTGAGGGTCCCCTGGAGGACATTGTTTTTACAATTGCTGAACCCACGGCAGCTATTAATTCCCTGAAACCTGCTAAGGCCCCCGGACCGGACAAGATACCGGGGGACCTGTTTAAGTCTGAACCCGTCATTTGGGCGTGGTACATTAATACTTTATCAAATGCCATCGCAGCACGTCGCCCCATTCCGGACTCGTGGCTCGGAGCCGAAATTATCCCTATTCACAAAAAAGGAGATGTGGGTCTGCCAGCCAAATGTCGCCCAATTAGCCTCATTGACAATCTTCAAAAGATTTTCTCTAAGCAAGTTCTTGATAGGCTAATGGACTGGGTCCAAGCTAACCAGGTTCTTTCCCCCCCTTCAGGCTGGGTTTCATTTAAAAATTAGCACTATGGACCAAGTCTTTAGATTCTTTTTGTTACTTTGGAAATACGCTACCCTGGCCAAACAAAATTTGTATGTTGCTTTTGTTGACCTTAAGTCCGCGTTTGATCTTGTTCCAAGGCAGAAATTGTGGGAAGTCCTAAAGAAAACTGGCGTCCCGCTGAACCTGGTGCATCTAATCCAAAGATTACACAAGAACACCTATGCTCGAGTAAGATGGGGCAGCCAGGGGGAACTCACTGATCGTATTAACATCAGGCGGGGAGTACGCCAGGGCTGTAACCTGGCTCCTACCCTCTTCTCATTGTTTATTAATGAAGTAGTGCAAGTTGTAACTGACTGTCGAAACGACGCCCCTACTTTGAATAATACAAAAGTTCCAATCCTTTTATTTGCAGATGACTCCCTCCTGATCTCTAAAACACCTATGGGCCTCCAGGCCCTCCTGGATAGGTTTAGTGTGTTTTGTGCAGATTATGGATTGGAACCTAACTCCAGCAAAACAAAACTTATGATTTTTTGTCCTGGTAGCTCAAAGCGATGCAACATTTTGTATAATAAGGTTCCCTTGAGTAAGGTATGCTCTATCGATTACTTAGGGGTAAGAATCAGTAATGATATGAACTGGCAGGCCCAGGTAGGGAAAAGCTCAGCTCTCTTAGCACATAGGGCAGGGGCAATTTTGCGTTTTCAAATGTCTAATATTGAGAAAGTTGTTTCCCCTGCTATTAAAATGTATTTAGCTAAGGCTCAGAGTGCCGCGGTCTATGGTGCTAAGGTCTGGGGTTGCTCTAAATCCAGCAAGTTATCCGTGGGGGAAAATAATTTTGCAAGATCACTCTTGGCATGTCCTCGTAGTACGCCCCTGGTCCCAGTGTTTTTGGATCTAGGGTTTCCTCGCATTTCCGATGTAATAGCCTTAAGGCCTTTAATTTTTTGGGTTCGTATTTGGACTACCCCTGAACTAGACACTTACAAGGAATCCTTTTAAGACTTATTGGATAGACCAAATGTACTCTCTATCCCCTGGTTCAAGCACATTTCAGAATGGTTCCATACTTTGGGACTCAGTCACTTTTGGAGCCAGCCCAATAAGTTAAGGAGGGCTCACAAGGACCACCTGAAATCTGCTTACTGGTCCCATGTTAGGGAAAAATATCTGCTTTGCACTTCACATGGTAGGCTGACATCGCTCTTCCTCGATTATAAGTGGTTTCCCCAGTTCGAACCCTTTCTGGACCTAATTACTGATCAACTAAGCAAAAGTTTGTTTGTTCGACTTAGGTATGGATGTCTCCCTCTGAAGTCTTTTTCCAGTTCATGGAGCTCCACCCTGCTATCCGACAAATGTCCGTGTTGTAATGACTCTGTTTAAACAGTAGTGCACTTTTTGTTCATTTGTCCTGCCTATGGAATTGCCCGGCGGAAATGGCTTCGTCCCGTTTGTAGAAACATGGGGTTGAGAACATGTAGAGATGCCCTTAGGCTGATGTTGAGAGATTGCTCCTCTCCTTTAATTTGTGCGGTCAGCAAGTTCCTTGCGTCCGCTTGGTATATACGTACATACTTTTTAAAATAAAATAGGACTATAAGTAATTTGTTAATAATTGTTTTCTGATTTTACCTTATTTTACTTATTTGTTTTATAAATGTACTTTTTATAAATTACCGTTGTGGAAGCTAAAAGCAGTCAATCAAAGGATCTTTTATATTTCCCTTTTATCTACAGGCCGGGGCATATATGTGAAGATATATCTGACTTCTTTTTCTCTTTGTACACTCGCAGATTCCTCATTTTTCATTATTCTTATCTCTCTTTTATCACCTATTTTTTATCTTTGGTGTTATATATTTATTATGTATAGATCTTGATTTTATTGTTGTAACTTATTGCTTTGATGGTTATTTAGACCGAATGAAGCTTGTTTGAACTGAACTGAACTGATAGAGCAAATGGTGGTGAACTTATATAATCGACTGAAATCCTTAAAATGTTTTCAATATTGATTCCTTTTATTGATGTGGCCATTGAACGTATGTAAGCCCATATGTAAGCCCATGATAGCACGCCTTTATCTTGTCTTTTAGCAAAGTATGGTAGTTCAGTGCACCTGCTACTACTGTTTTAAGCATTTTTGAAAGCAACTAAGGGATTACAGACTAAGCAGGACCCCTGAGATTTATGTTTATATTTTCAGATTCCTCTGGTTACGATTCCACTAACATCTGAGCAGCAAATATGAGGTTGCTGACGACCTAAAGCTAGTACAAAAGGTCAACTCTGTGATGTCATCAGTGGAAATGGTGCATGATCTCACTTCAACTACTCCTCTCAGTTTGATGAATTGTAGCCCATGGACATGACAATAGGCAACCTTTTAATGTCTTCAAAAATAATGTTTATTCAGTTGATCTTATATAGTACCAGCGCCATGTAGGTGGTGAATGCAGTGGCCCTGCACATGCAGGTGATCATGATGGGGTCTGTTCAGTTTTGATGCATACCTTGGTACGATTGATATCATGCTTTTAGTGGGGATATTGGCCTGTTTAGGTGGTGTGGAAGAAAGGGCTAATGGAACGTGGTCCATGGGGAGATGATTAGGAAACACAGTCCGAGACAGGTAGCTTAATTGATTCCTGTCAGGAATAAGGCGTAGTAGAAGGGGTAGATTCCTGAAGGGCAGTGAGTTGCTTGCACACTAAATTATTGAAGTAGTGTGTTCCAGAAGTGGGGATTTTGAATGATGGCTGATTTGCAGAGCAACCTTACGATCTACACAAACAGTAACTGTCTGGCATAATTGTCATCTTCGTATGCTGCCACCCATTTGATGCTCTTCACGTGAGGAAATTTGCTCCTTTTAGGAAGAGCCATATATAACCGAGAACGCACAACTTCATGAGCCAGGATTTCAGTTGAGGGAGAGTGTTTATTCCTGGTGTTCATAAAATCGGAAGAGGCTTGGGGAAGGATGTCATCTGCATTTGACGGTCAGTATGGTTATTTGTTTGTCTAATTAAACAATACTGTGGAGCAGAAATTAATGGGCAGAGTGTCAGACATGAAGTAGAGTAGATCAGAAATTTGAGCACATGGGGAGGCCTTGGTGGAGCCACGGCAGAGAGTATGATACACCTGAGGGAGGCTGGGATCATACCTATAGTTGTGGGAGCCTGTGGCCCTATGAATGGATGATGAAATGGAAAATATAGACACTTGGTAAGTCAAGCGGCCTGGAGGTTCAGGTATGTGCATAAAATTAAAAGTTCAGTCTCACTGGGCGGTGATTAGGCACGCAGCTGTGAGAAAGTGAGGCAATGGTTTTAAATAGTACATGGATGTACCCAGCGCAACCTAAAAATGTCCATATAAAACAGGGGGTAAATGCATTGCCTTTATGGAAGTCAGCCTGCATTAAGCATTATCCTTGAGCCCACAATGTACAACACTCTAATACCAAGTCTTTGGATGTGTTCCAAGTCTACACAGGGTCCACCTAAATTCCATAGGACATAGTTCATGTACTCTAGTGAACCAAACTCACCAGACTTGGTGGGCCATGGGCCAACGGGGGGTGGACACAGATAGATGCAGAAGGATTTGGACTGACACACATAGCAGAAGAGCTAGAGCAGTAAATGTGTATGGACACCATGTACCATAAAGGAAAGCCTGCTCAGTGGTCTGTGGTCAATGGAAGGGACTAGCCAGCAGAGCCTTAAATAGTAGGATCGGTGGACCATAGGGACCAGAGGCATGATAAAGGATGCATGTTGATAATTTCAGGGTGAAACTAATGCACCAGGGCTAGAGAGGGGCTAATCTATGTGGAAAGTAGTAGGAGAGGAGAACAACAGGAAAGAACGTGTTTCTAGCTGGATCTTGGGTTTGTTAGAAAAATGCAACTTGACCCTTCTACTGTGTAATGGTGCTGATCAATAGCTTTAATATGGACAGGGTGGTCAGTGACATCACTGAAAACTTAGTTGGCAAGAGTCTTGCACAACTATTAATTCTATCTAGCCAGGTGAAGTGTGTAAACTACTAGATTTTTATACCTTGTCCTGAAACGTTGACCCACAAGACTACACTCCTGTCTATCAACCCTCTGTTGATTTTGCAACTGAATGTCGAATCCTAGAATATCCTGATACAATAATATTGAGAACAGAATATCGAGGGCCAAAATTTTGAAAAGATGAGTGTGTGTAGGAAAATATAGTTCTACTAGTCCTAACTCCACATCTACTTCCCTCCCTGTGATGGTACATATGACAGGGGAAAGGTTACATCATGTACATTCCAGAATCAGCACATCGCTTAGTGCCCCTGTGGCTGCAGAAGCTGTGTCCCAGGGTTGGCCCATATTCGTCCCACTCAGATGCCCTTCGGAAACCTAGGTGGCTGTACCAATGCTGTACATTGGGTTCCACCCGGATCTGCAGCATTGCTGCAGTCAGCTTCAAATCATTGCCAACCACCTATTTTAGACCAAAAACAAACATGAAGAAAATGGTTCAGATCAATTAAACCCCTAGAACTTTTTTGGATAAGTTTAAATTTATTTAATATTCCCACCAAAGGAAACCAACCTGGAGAAAACCAACCTTGAAGAAACATTTATCTTTAAATGTTTTTCTTTGGTGTCCCTTTTTAAGATTAACTTTTTATAAAGGGGGTACCCCTACATCTCCTTTCCCCCTCTCCTCCTCCTCCTCATTGTCTTTTAGACTACTTCCCTATATAGCCTTGGTGTTGCCCCCTCCTGCCAAGACCATTGTGACATTTCCTTTTTTCAAATAGAGGTATACCTTCTCCATAAACCCATGCCATTGTTGTGGAAAAGGTACTTTGTCATTTCTCTATAATGGAGTTTCGTTATCTTAATTTCGTAAGGGTGACTTTCTTCACGTTATATAAACGTGCTAAAATTAATGAATTCCAATATCGAAATGTTAAATTCTTCGAGCGTTATGAAGCTGCTTCTCACATCTTTCCTGCGCCTGCTCATGATTGAAATTTCATCAACCATGTCAATAGAAACAAAGCGATAATCATCTTTTTGAATTACAAATTGCACTGAAGGTCAATGAGGTGTAAAAATCCACAACTTGACGTACCAAGCATTACCTGCAAAATAAAAAGGCAATGTAAAGTCAGAAGAATTTGACAGGTTTTGGGAATGGAGGGTTGCAGTGGAGGTGAAGTGTTTGCTGTGCCAAATGAGGGGAGGACATGAAATGGAAAGCAAACAGAGCGATGAGAATGGAATTGAAAAGTAGAAAAAAAGGCCTGTGCTAACGATATATATTTAAGTGTGTCTTCAAGCAATATTCGGTCAATTCATATAATTTTCCGGGTGCGACTTAAATCTTTTATCTTGGAAGAAGAAAACTAAAAAAGTGAGCTTTTTTTGTATTTTACACAAAATCACAAATTCGGAGCACCTCAACAATGTCCCCTACACCTTCGGGATCTTCTTAATTTATTTGAATCTGGGATTGGAAGAATATGCTCAATGATTCGGGACAACAAGGCAAAGTCCTCATTCACTGCAATCAGTCCACTGAGGGTCTAGGCAGATCATGACCCTTTCACCATGGAGCCACCTGAAAAACCTTCCATTAGAAGATAGAAAAAAGCCTTCAATTGTCGGCCAACCCCTGCTCCTTAGAATTAATCAAAAGCTGCATTGGCATCCCAGCACCGGATATGTCAGCGTTTCTTAAGGAATTCTCTAGGAAGTCATAAACCCAAAAGTCCGGTGGCATGCTACAAAAACACTTTTTTTATTAAAAACATCAGCAGGTCCCAATGATCCAGCGAATTATCCCTCTAACTCTACTTTCTGGCTCCCAACAAGGTTATGGAGTTTGAGGTCACCCAAGAACTTTGTAGCTGTGTGGATCCCCACATCCACCACAATTGCAGGTCAGCTTTGGACCTTACAGAGCACAGAGACTATGTGGGCTGACGGTACTGAAGTCTTCCTACCATTGCTGGATGGTCAGCATCTTTATCCTGGTTCATTCGTCAGCTGCTTTAGACACTGTCAAGGACAAGCTCTTATTGGATCACAAAGGAAACCGGACAGGAATCACAGGGTCAGTCCTTCATAAAATAACCCCCCTGGATAATAGGACAAAGTCAACACATTGGAATTCACAGGGCCACTTCCTCCATCAATATCATCTCAGTAGAAGCACCTCAAGGGCCATTTCTCTTGCTGTTGCTAATCAGCTTTTTACGCACAGTTCTTGGCAGGTGTGATTGATCAGCATCTGTAATAATTCCAGATGTACATCAACAACATATATACCCACATTCATCTACAGACTAACGATTAACTAAGGTATATTTATCTAGTGATAAAGGAGGATTGCTTAAGCCTGAATGGGTTGAACTCTGAGTGATAATAACTGGATAAATGACCAAGCTTGCCTTGGAGTTCAACTGGCCAACAGAGGTGGCGGCAATTCTTATATCTGTGCCTGTCGTAAACATCATTGATATGCCTTGACTCAGATCTCACTTTAATTCAGTAGATCACACAGTGTAACAGAACACCTAACTCCAGTGCATGATGGTCAGAAAGATCCAACTATTACTGGAGATAATCAGCAGATTTGAATTCACAATAGCACTAGATTACTGTGATATCATCAGACGCAGTGGAATTTCAGCAACAAGTGACTGATTTATTTACAGCTATTTATAGATTTCCACACTTTCCACATAAACTGAAATCTGTCGCATAATTTTCAGATTTCAACAAAAAAAACTATTTATAGCCCAGATGGTTCTAAGGATTTTCAATAAAAACAGAACCACGCATGGTGCCATGCAATGGCAGACAATTTGCAGGGGTTAACCTATCAAAAGGTTAACCTTTTAGAAGCTGATGCTACATTCAGGTGTTAAGCAGGTAAGCTGGTACTTATGATTTCAAATGTTTGCCCAGACTTTATTGGAGTGTGTTAGGACAAAATGTTGAAATAATACTGCCACACAATGTGCTACTTTAAAAGTATTTAGCATTGTCAACAAAGCCAGAAAAAAACTCCAGAGTGCCTGTTAGACCTGTAAGCTCTCGACATGGTTTCCCCAGTTTTTGTTGGCTTCTAACCTCTTATTTTGATCCTGTGCTGAACTTTTTGCTGGCTTTAGGACTATGAGCACTTTGCCAGTTTTAAAGTGCAAGTGCTCTTAGCCTAATTTGTATTGGTAATTGGTTTATCTATGATTGGCATATTGGATGTACAAGTATTCCTAGTAAAGTGCACAGTGTGTGGCCAGGGCCTGTAAATCAAATGCTACTGGTGGGCCTGCAGCACTGAGTGTGCCACCCACGTGAGTAGCCATGTAAATATGTCTCAAACCTGCATTGCAGTGTCTGTGTAGGCAGTTTGGAACTGCCAGTTTGACCTGGTAAGTTCACCCACTGGCCAGGTCCAAACCTTTACTTTTTCTACATGTAAGTCCCCCTAAGGTAGAATCAAGGGAGCCCCATGGGTAGGATGCAGTGTATTTAAAAGCTAGGACATGTACTGATGTGTTTTACATGTCCTGATAGTGAAATACTGCCCTGCAAGGCCTATCTCTCTCAAAGGGACTTTAAATATATTTTAAGTGTAATTTCCTATTGGAAGCAGATAGCGATATGGAGTTTGGGGACTCTGAACTCGCAATGTAAAAATACATCTTTTGGAGAAGTTGGTTTTTGAATTGTATGTTTAGAAATGTCTCTTGTGGAAAGTGGGTATTTTCTTGCTTAAATATTCTGTCCCTCGGCCGGGTAATGGAATACACGTCTGGGTCAGGATGGCAATTTTGTTGTTTGTGAATTCACTCTAGACAGTTGTACAAAGGGAGCTGAGGTGTGCCCTGCATTTCCTGATGGGTCTTCCTGGACTAGAGTGGAGGGGAGGGTGTAGCTGACACTTGCACATGAATGGGGCTATGCCTGTCCTTACACAAAGCAGTCTCCAACCCCCTGGAATGTGTGTGGGGCCAGAGCAGGAAAGGCAGGGTCTTGTATAATACAAAAACTTTCCTTTGAAGTTTTCCTACTTCAAAAGCAGAAATGAGTGTAAGTATTTGGCCTCTGAGACCACAACTTCAGGACACTTCTGGATTGAGGACATTCTGCCAGGAAGAAGAGCTAGATGCCATAGGAGGGGCTGCCACTCTGCCTATTGCTTTGCTGTGCCAGCCTGTTGCTTCTGTCGTGGGAGTGAAAGGACTGGACTTTGCTTTATACAGCCTGCTTTTCAAGGTTTTCCAAGGGCTTGAACATGGCTTGCCTCTGGTTAGAAGTCTCAAGGACATCAAATACTTCATCTGCCAGCACCTGGGCTTTCTTGCTGAGAGTCCTGACATACCAAGTGGTGCCAAATCAAGTCACTAGGCCCTTGGAAGTGAGTTCTGGTGAAACCAAGAAGAAAGCAAGTGACTCCAGAGTAACTTCAGAACCGGCCCTGCTGTCCAATGCCGTGCCACTGCCTGCACCGGAGCCACGGTCGCTGCTGAGAGCAACGACAGTAACTGATGCCACAGGCCGGACGCTGCTGCAGCGCCTCTGAAGTCCCACCACAGCATGAGTCCTGAGCGCTGTGTTCCCAACATCCAACTGCGCCGCAGCATCTGTGACCCTGGGGTGCGATTGCAACACTGCAAAGTTGACATCAGACGTATTGACCTGCTAGATTCATCGACTCCGCTGGATTGTAAGGAATCAACGCCTCATCACACCTGCTTCACAGTAAGGAACCGATGCTTCACCTCCTTGGTAGTAATAAGGAACCAACGCTGCACCGGCTCCAGCGACACCTCACCTCCCTAACTCCATGCAACTTCTTTGCTTCCTCGTCGTTTTCCAAGGTACTGTACCTGGGGATCTGTGTGACTCCGTGACCTGCCTGTATTCCCTTGCAAGTGGGGTCAAACTGTTGGAAAGGTCTCCATCATCGAGGTAATGTTAGCCCCAGTTGGAGCTATTGTTTTTCTAAGCACTTTACTGAGAGTTAATCATTAGGAATTCATATCTTTGCTTGCGTATGTTGGATTTTTGTTGTTTTGGTCTTGTTTTGTCAGATATATATTGGCTATTTTTCTAAACTTGTCTGGAGTTTTCTTGTAGTGTTTTCACTGTTACTGTGTGTATGTGTGTGTGTGTGTATGTACATATACTTTACACATTGCCTCTGAGATAAGCTTGACTGCTTGTGCCAAGGTTCAAAGGGGTGGGCAGGGGTTATCTTAGCTATGTGGCTTCCTACCTTAACTAGATTGATGGTCCCTACTTTGACAAGGTGCAAACTACTGCCAACTAGAAACCCCAGTTCTAACAGTACTTTAGTGGCACACCCGTTTTTAGAATGTCTGATCTGTCAGTGCAAGATTGATCAGTAAACAAAATTAATAAGAACTGAAAATAGGTGCTGATACCATCAGAGTACAGGCCACACAGTAACTGGGCTCCCTGAACCCAAAACTGAGGGCTTTTGCCAACCTGAAGCTTCCAAAAGAGGAGTGAAAATCAAGAAACCATTCAACCTGTAGGCAAATCTGTCCAAAACAAACAGCCCTCCTTTTATCCCATTCCTAGGTTAAATCATCCAGCCTCAGAAATCAGCACAGATCCCAGCTGGAGAGGATTGACCGGGATCTCTAGCCTCCTGGTTTGATTGAATGTATGATAGAACTACTAATGCGAAAACCATGCATGCCTGAACAACACGGTTGGAAAAATGACCGGGTTGTTTCCACGCTTGCCTTTACCATGCATGCCTTTATAACGATTTTTCATTGTAAAAGCATGCCTAGTAAAGGCATGTGTGGAATGGCATGCGTGGTTCTAGCATGCTACCCCCACCTGCCCTAAAAATATAACTACCCCACCCCCTGCCCTAAAAATACAACTACCCAGACCCCCCCACCCACTGTGAAAACACAAGTACCCCACCCTAAAAACACAAGTACCCTGATCCCACCACCCTAACAACATAACTACCCCGACCTCCCACCTTAAAAACACAAGTACCCCGACCACCTCCACTCACCCTAAAAACAGAACTACCCTGACCCTCCACCCACCATAAAAAACATAACTATCACAACCCCCACCCCTTAAAAAACAATGTCACCACCTTCCCTAAAAACATAACTACCCGACCCCCCACCTGCCCTAAAAACATAACTACCCAATCCCTGCCCTAAAAACATAACTGACCCACCCCCCACCCGCCCTAAAAACACTACTACCCTGCCCTCACTCCCACCCTAAAAACACAACTAACCCGCCCCCTCCACCCACAGTAAAAACACTACTACCCTGCACCCAACCTGCTCTAAAAACACTACTACCCCGACCCCCCAGCCACAGTAAAAACACTACTACTCTGCACCCCCACCTGCTCTAAAAACACTACTACCCCAACCCCCACCACTCGCCCTAAAAAACATAACTACTCTGACGCCCCACCACCCAACCTAAAAAACATAACTACCTGACCGCCCACCACTCACCCTAAAAACATAACCGCCCGACCCCCCACCACCTGCCCTAAAAACATAACTACCCCGCACCTCCACCCCTTTAAAAATAAATTACACCATCTGCCCTAAAAACACAACTACCCAGAACCCCCACCACCCGCCCTAAAAGCATACCTACCCTGATCCACCACCCCTTAAAAAAATAGCACCACCCACCCTAAAAACATAACTACCCCGCCCCCCACCAACAATAAAAACACAACTACACCGCACCCCACCCACCCTAAAAACACTACTACCCCGACTCCCCACTCGCCCTAAAAATAAAACTATCCAACCCCAGCCCTAAAAACACAACTAGCCAGACCCCACACCACCGGCCTAAAAAACATAACTACCCGACCCCCCACCACCCAACCTAAAAAACATAACTAACCCGCCCCCACCACCGGCCCTAAAATCATAAATACCCCAACCTCCCACCATCCGCCCTAAAAACGTAACTACCCCGACCACCTACCACCCACCCTAAAAACATAACTACCCCTTCCCCCACCCCTGCCCCTTAAAAAAAATGACACCACCGCCCTAAAAACATAACTATCCGACCCCCACCAGCCACCCTAAAAACATAACTACCCGACCCCGCCTTAAAAACACTACTACCCGCCCCCCACCCACCATAAAAACACTACTACCTGACCCCCCACTCGCCATAAAAACATAACTACCTGACCCCTGCCCTAAAGACACAACTAGTCAGACCCTCCACCATTCGCCCTAAAAACACAAATACTCTGACCTGTCCTAAAAACATAACTACCCCACCACCCATCCAAAAAACCTAACTACCGTGCCCTAAAAACACAAGTAACCTGACCCCCACCACCCGCCCTAAAAACACTCTTACCCGACCCCCCCAACCACCCTAAAAAAATAACTACCCCGACCACCACACCTCTGGTCCTAAAAACACAAGTACCGGAAACATTATTACCCTGGCTCCTCCCACTAGCCCTAAAAACATAACTACCCCAACCGATCCACCAGCCCTAAAAAACATAACTACCCGACCCTCCACCCCCACCCCTGAAGAAAAAATGGCCCAACTCCCCCAACTCTGCCCCAGTCCCACTTACCAGTCCAAGTCCTCTCCAGATGCACTCTCCCTTTTTCTCTGCCTTAACCATGCATGTGCGTTGTTCAGCACGCGCGAGGTTGAGGAAGAGAAAGAGCCCCGCGTTGTTTCTGCAAGCATTGTTCCTCTTGCGATGTTAACAACATCGTTGCTCCAGACTCGTTGCTCCGGATGTTTCCCCAGTCTGACACATTAGAATATGTTGCAACCGAGTGGATCTTGTCGCTCTGTCAAAAATATACATTAGCCACAGTGTTTAGAAAATGTTAAGATTGCGGATCTTACACCTGGCAAAGGCCTTGGTACCGCCAGCCTCGGGGATCATAGGGGCAGCATCAGGCTGAAAAAGTGAGCACGGTTTTTAATGTCATATTTATTTTGTTTAGTTTCAACTTCTTACCCTTCCCAGCAACGTATTGGAGACAGGCGAGATGGCTTCGCTGTGCTGGCATAGGCTATTATGGGGCCAAGTGAAGAAGATCTTGGTGGGGCGTTATAACTCAGGAAAACTGTCATCCTTAGAAGAATGAAAGGCTTTTGGATCTTCAGACAGGGTGTGCGGTCCCATGTGTAATTTACAGATTGGACACAGATATTTACATCAGGCCCATTGACCTTGCAACCTATACCATATGTACAATCAAATAAATATATATTGACTGAAAAAAACAAAGGTTACAGGGACATTATAGTTAGGTTCTGAATTTACTCGCACAAAACCATTAAAATTCAGCAGTTATGGTTAAGGTTAACTCAAGAAACTATAGCTTGTGCCCTAAGGTAACTATAACACGTGCCTATATGCAGAGCTGTTTTGATTCTGGTCTGAGTGTTATTCAAACACTCTAACCATGGACATACTTAGACTGCAATGCCAAGGTTAGTGTACAACAAGTTATTTACCTTGGTAATGCACTTTCTGGTAAACACTCGGCCCCCTCCTCCTGCTGCCCCGAGGACCAGCACCTCCTCGGGGCTCATGAGTTGTATGCAGGGGTGGTGGCTGTGGCCCACCCACTACCCTGGGGACTGTCACCTCCCCAGGGCTTTGTTTTGATGTGCGGGGTGGGGCCCGCTCAGCCCCCTCCTGCTTTCCCGGGGACCACCACCTTCCTGGGGCGTTTATGTAATATAATGGTGGGGAGCCTGTGGCCCAACCACGCCCCAGAGACTCCCACCCCAAGGGGCAAAATGTATTTTATTGGCTGCCTGGGGACCTCCACCCCCACGGCAACACTGTATTCATAGCAGGTGCCGCGTGCCCCCCGCTGCCTTGGGACCACCACCTCTCTGGGGCTAAGTCTTCATTGGAGGGGATTCACCCATCCCCCCTCTTGAAGCTACAGATGGCCCTGGCGACCGCCAGGGCCGGCTCCTGCTATGTCCCGGGGTGCCTACCCCCGGGACATAGCTGCTTACTGTGGCTTGAGATGAAATGCTTCAGCAGGCACGGAGCTGGTGTCAAAGCAGCTCCGTGCTTGTTAAAGTGCATGCGCGCTTAGAGTGCCAAGTAGCCCGTAAGGGCTTTTCACCACTTAAAAAAAAAAAAAGAGGAAATATAAAAATAAATGAATAAATAGGGCTCCTCAAAGGCTAGCCCATTAAAAAAACACAGCCCCCATAGCGCAATGTCAAAGTCGCAGACCTTCACAGTGAGCTTTAGGGGTTCGAGTCCAGCTGGACACATTTCCCTTTTTTTATCTTTTTTTATAATGAAATATTTAAAAAAAAAAAAAAAAAGTTTTTTATTTAAATTGAACACAAGTATCTCATTCTAACTATATGAGATATTAAAGCCTAAAAAACTATATCTCTTTTCTATCACATTCTTTCTCTCAATTTCTCACAGTCTGACACTTACGCACCCACTCACAGACCCACTCAGGCACTCTTGCACCCACTCACAGACCTACCCAGACATTAACACACCCACTCACTCACAGACCTACTCAGACACTGGCAAACCCACTTGCAGACCCACTGACACCCTCATGCAGCCACTCACAAACCTGTGCACACACGGACGCACCCAGTAAAACACTGATGTAGGCACTCTCAAAAGCAGACAGACAATCTGACAACCACTCTCACCCCCAGATACATCCTCTCATACCTATGCTCCCACCCAGAGAAGCCATGGCCAACACCCTCTGCGCACGGCCAAATCACTGTGCCATTGTGGTTTTGGGTGGTTAGGGTGGTTGGCCACAGGGTCTGGCTGCAGGCCAAGTCTTGCGGGCTACCTCCTCTGCGCACCGGTGAAGGGCTGTACACGGCGCAAGGTTGGGTGCTTCTAGCGGATTGGTCTCTGCTAAGCCCTGAGGCCAACCTCTGTGGCACATGGCCGAAGGCTGTGAGCGGTGGTGGTTGGATTAACGTATAGTAAATAAAATTACTATACACTAAAAAAAATATTATAGGAATTCACTAAAAAAAAACAAAGGTTACAGCGACATTATAGTTACAAAGTAGAATTTAAAAAAACAAGGACATTTACTTTAAGAAAAACAAAGGTTACAGGGATGTTATAGTTAGGCTCACATTTTAACCGTACCAGACCATAGAAATTCACCAGTTATAGTTGAAGTTACCTCAAGTAACTATATATAATTTGTACTCTAAAGTAACTATAACTCATGCCCTCGAGGTAACTATAACTGGTGAATTTCTATGGTCTGGTACGGTTAAATGTGAGCCTAACTATAACGTTCATGTAACCTTTGGTTTTTTAAGTGAATATATATATATATACATATATATATATATATATATAATCTCCAATCTGTGTTGCTGGCATTGGCATTAAACCGGAGTCAGACTACTCTGTATAAATGTAATCACTCCTTTCCACCATCATGAAAAGGCTGCTGAACTGTATTACAGGATGCCTTTCTTATAATAGTATTAAGCTTCTGTCATGACTCATTTTGGCTCGTGCAGCCTTCCTCACATAGCTTTGTGAAAGAGTAGACAGTGTGTAGTTATTGTTCACTGCAATTTCTATTGACAAGATTGAGTTTTTGATTTGCCTTTAACTATTGACCACGGATCGGATTTGCATGAAACTTAACAATTGAATAACTCATTCAGCTAAGTTTTGATGTGGCACGTTTCCTGAAAAACCGTTCACAGGGAAAAAAAGGGGGAATGAAAAACTGGATCAATTTCTATTTTAGTTTCCAAGAAAAATGTTCTCGAAAGAGAGAACAACAGACACTAAAAGGATTTGACACCACAGGTGGCACGAAAGTAGAACTTTGCTCCGTAATCTTGTTTTTTGTCTTTTCTTTGCTTCGGTGTAAATCTGTTCAATTGTTTTTTAGATATTTGTCTTTGAAAAGGGTGGTGCGTGAGTTAACATTTTTGTTTTAAAGGGTTAACATTTTTTTATCTCTGTAGTTTAAGCTCGCCAATCACAACTTGCAAATTATGTCAATCGCAATTTGATTTTTTTTTATATAATATGTTTGACTGGATTAGGACTGAAAAACATTTTTTGGGCCATCTTGAAACTCAAGAGTCAGAGCTGACCAGATGTTTCCGCAGCCAAGAGGGACTAACTCCCAAAGGTGACCGACTCCACGTAGGGGTACCTAGATTCCTATAAAATATTTTTCATAGTAAAAAGTGCCATAGTCAGCGTGCAACTTGCAAGTTGAAGACGATTCGTAAACTTGCAGTCGCCGCTTCAAATGCTGGATTTGACCACTGCTTTGCCCCTGATTCTCGAGCTGGAATTGGCTTGTGACTTTCACGCAGAGCTAAAAAAAAGAAAATCACAAGCAAAGCTGAACACTAAAGTGAGTGTCTGGCTTTGCCCTGGACCTGCCTCTGCTGCAAAAAACCCTCTGTGCAGGTTAGGCAGAGTGTGTGACAGAATGTGTGTGGGATGGGTAACCAATGTACCATGAGTTTTGTTATGTGCTGTTTACGTTCATAACCATAAGTGTCACAATTCAGTTGTTTTGCCATTAAGACAGAACTTCATAACTGAATGGTTGGGTTTGAGGGATTCTCGCAAGAGTTTTTATATATATATATATATATATATATATAATATCACCACAGTCAGTAGTAGACCGCCTGCAGATGACGGCTGAACTCCTAACATTGTTAGGTTTCTCCATCAAGGTTCCAAAATCCCACCTGAGCCTCACAAAAAGAATTGTTGGATATGATCCCCATGTTTCTGGATCATTCCTGAGATTTGGTGGAGATGATTCTGGGGCTTGGGTATCCTCCTTATTCTGAATGCCAGGCAGCAAGTGCCTTTCAGTGAAACCTCAGATGACAGTGGGCTCCATTCACATCTCCAGGGAGATGGCACAGTATCTGCAGTGATCGGTGGAAGATGCCAAGATGACCAGCGGCAGACCTTTCTCCGGACCCTCCTCAGAGTGGTGACAAATATATCACTGGTGGGTTGGGGGGCTGTTTGGGAAAAGTGAAGGTGAAAGGCCCCTGATCTCCAGCAGAAAGTCAGCTCTATATCAGTTTTCTTGGGCTTTGCATGATTTGTCTAGCTGTAAAAGTCTTCCTGCCATTCATCAATGGGATGCTGGAGTGGGTCCCCATGCACATTACGACCTCCATGTTGTATTGCAACAATGAGGGCAGGGTGGGGTCCTGGATAGTGTGTCAGGAGGTACTATGCTTCTGAAGGTGGCTGGACCTGAAGGACATCTTCATGGTAGCCACCACCTAGTGGGTTCAGTGAATGCCAGAGCAGATGAACTGAGTAGATATTGTCTGGTGGACTAAAACTGCCATCTTCTTCTCTAGGTGGCACAAGGCAGCTTCAATGGATTCTGGCTGGATTTAGTCACCACCGTTGAATGTGCAGGGGCAGCAATTCTGCACATTGGTATTTCCTCCAAGGCACTCGTTAGGAGACATACTGAGGCTGGAGAAGAAGTAAGGACATCCATAGGCATTTCTATTACTATCTTCCCCTGCTTCTGTTCTGAGGAAGAACAAGACAGTCTGGGACCAAGTCATTCTTATCACCTCCCACTGGGCCTGGAGAGTGTGGTACACAGAACCCCAGAGCTCACTTGAGCATTTGTTCATTGATCAGGTTTTTACTTCAGGATGACCTTTTGTCTCTGTACCAACGCAGGGTCCTGGATCCAAGTCCATGCATGGAGATTGACCAGCAACACTAATTGGGTTTGCCTGCCTTTAAGCATTTCTCCATTTTATAAACTTAATATAAACATAGCAAATTTAGGCCCTTGTTTTTGAAGTCTGCATGAGAACACCTTTGGGTATTTTTATGCACTCTAACCTTTATATAAGGGTAATATAATTGTCGATGTCGTGGCTGATGTCATCCATGCAGCCAGATGCCCTTCCACAACATCAATCTACACTGGCACTGGGACTAATTTGTTGTTTGTTGTGGTTCACGAATCACTGACCTCTTGTAAACCAAAGTTACTGATGTTCCTTTGTCTGTTCTTTTGTTTGCTCAGTATAGTGCATTTGCTTAGATTATCAGCTTAGTGGGATTTTCTGTTATAACAAAAAGGCAGTGCAGAAGAAAACCCCATCAAGCTTCACAGTTCTCTACATTAACATTTCCTGTGCAATGGCCAATAAGCAGCCCATGGTAGGCATGTGAGCCATTTCCACCAGAGTCAAGGCTGCTAAGATTGGTTTGGCACAAAGGTCACCTGTTATAGACATTTTTCAGGCTGCAATGTAGGCATTGATACACAAATTCACAAGACAGGAAGGCCAGTTCTCCTGCTCAGTTCTGCAGGACTTTTGGGTCTAAATCCAGTCTGCAGACCCTTCACCTTTGAGTTGTACTGCTGTGGTATCTATTCCAAAAGTGAGGAATCTGCAGTTAAAAGTATCCATCAGAAGAACACATTACTTTCCCTAGGCAACTCTCTTTCTAATGGAGGCCCTATCTCACTACTTATTCTTCACTGTCCTCCCACCTCCCCATTCTAGGAAAGGTCTCTTTTTAACATCTAAAAAAGGTCCTAGTTTAGAAGATCAGTACACTGTCTCAACCAGTTTGTTCTGTGATCCATGTTTGAGGGCACACAAGGAGAAAGATAGAAGAAATTGATGTTGCGTGCACAGATGGAACTAATATGCATATCCCCTCTTCCACTTCTGGGGCATTACAGAGTGAGCACAGAACCACAAAGAACCACCTACTGGTGTGTGAGCATTGCTGGAAGAATTCTCCAGATCCATCTTAAACTGGGGGTATTCTAATGATGAGTAATCTGTGCTTACATAGAATAGTTACCAGAAAGTGCATTACCAGGGTAAATAACTTATTGTACACTACCCTTGGCATTTCGGTCTAAGTATGTCCATGGTTAGTGTTTGAATGACACTCACACCAGAATCAAAACAGCTCTGTATATCCATTTCTCACTGAAGTGCTTTGAGGTCATTGGTTTTGGGACGTTTCATAGATAGAGAGTCACCATTTGGCAGCCATCACCACTCAACATCTTTCTGTGAATTACATAAAAAATGTGAAAGGACGTTGTGAAAGCATGCGACAAAAACAAAGACAAATGTTTGTCGTCAGACAATTTCTATCCTCAGGTTGTCATTATCTGCTTCTTTGGAAGACTTGCTAACTGGTTATTTTTCCCTTCAGATCTAACCTATACATAACATCTTCAACTGTGGTATGCAAGGCATTGATGCCTCAAGCCTGACTCGAGCCAGAGTGCTGGATCTAACTCAACCCGCTGCCCCTATGGATCCCCAAGGCAAAAAGGGATCCAGGTTTTTATGCACATCCTGCCTCATGTCTGGGGTCTGACCTCATTCTCAAAGCTCCATTCTCTTCCTCCCAAAGAAATACGGGAGGTGTTGGGAGAGGAAGGGGTGTTTTCATTGTGATTGTGAAGAAATCATGGAATAAGGTGAATGTTCCTGAGAAGAATTTTATGCAGATGGTTTTCTAGCAGTGTTTTGTGTGATCTGACAATGTAGTATTGTGTCCCTCTCCGAGCGCTTTCACCGGAGGAACAGCCTTTACAACACGCCCGGATCCACACAATGACGTTACCACGCATCCATTACACCGCATATGTCATTATCATGCTTGTCTCCGTACTACACAAGATTTTACAATGCCTATGCCTTTACCAAGCATGCCTTAACAAAGAAAATGTAAGGAATTTGTAGGTAAGAATAATACCCAAATCTATCTATATATAGATATATAACTTAGGGCAGGGGCATTTTTAGGGTGTAGGGGTGGGTGAGGGTGTTTTGGGTGGCTAGAATGTTTTTAAGGTTTCGGGTGGGTAGTGGCATTTGAGTGGCAAGGGTAATTTTAGGATTTAGGGTGGGTAAGGGTATTTGGGTGGCAAGGGTATTTTCAGGGTTTATGGTAGGGAAGGGTTCCCATCCAGTAGTTGAACTGCACTATGGGGGTCATTCTGACCCCGGCGGGCGGCGGTCGCCACCTGCCTGGCGGGAACCGCCATTTGACCGCTCCGCTGTCAAAAGACCGCTGGCGGCATTCCGACCTTCCCACTGGTCCAGCGGGCGCTAACAATGTTAGCGCCCGCCGGCCCAGCGGGAAGGGGGCCTGCAACATTGAAGCCAGCTCCGAATGGAGCCGGCGGTGTTGCAGGTGTGCGACGGGTGCAGTTGCTGGGGCCCTGTTAGGGGGCCCCTGCACTGTCCATGCCAGTGGCATGGGCAGTGCAGGGGCCCCCAGGACACCCGTTCCCGCCAGCCTCTTCCTGGCGGTGTAAACCGCCAGAAACAGGCTGGCGGGAAGGTGGCGGATTTGCCCAGCCGGGGGAAATCTGGCGGGAAAACCGCCGGACCCGGTTTTCTGACCGCGGCTTTACCGCCGCGGTCAGAATGGGCAGGGAAGCACCGCCAGCCTGTTGGCGGTGCTTCCTCCATTCGCGGCGGGTCGGAATGACCCCCTATATGTAACCAGGAAACCTGGGTTCAAATCCGACTTCCAACTTGACGAAATTGTATGCTTCTAGGCAATTAGTTTTCCTCACTGCCCCTCTTTTTGTCACATTTAAATCACCTTAAAATAAATAACTCAGTTCAGGATGCACATAGTATAAAAACCTCTTGTGTATATGGTGAAATAGACTCCAATAATGTATCATATTAACTATAGAGGCCATTTGTGGGTGTCAGAAGACACCTGGCCTGCATCTTGGTCCTTTTGAAGAAACTTTGTCGTATTTATATGTTTCATTTGTTTGACGATTTACATGCATAATGTTGGGGTGCTCGGCCTATACGCTGACCAAGCCAGAACTTTAGGCGGGCTCTGGCTGGGCTCTCGCTAGTAGTTTGTTGTTTTTCCCACAGCCCGTGTCTAAACGTCGATCCCTCTGTGTAACGGGCTGATGTTTGGTTAACACTGTTTGTTCGGAAGTGTTTCCTGGTAGTTTGTTTCATTTCGTCAGTTCTTTTTCACACCCTTCCTGCTGACTGATCATTCAGGTGATGAGGTGGCCGGATTTGCATAAAGTAATGCGGCAGAGTGAGAAGTGTGACTCAGCAGCTGTGAAAGGATTTCTGGTGTGACTGCCCATGTTTATTTTGGGTGTGTATTTCAGTGTTATAAAATGACTACGGGACATTTTTCAAGGTCTCAAACACAACTTGTGTTTACCTGTTCTTTATCAGTTTATCTGCACAATTTCTCTATACGCGTTCTGACTCCTAATTTATGTGTGTTCTTAGCTGCTCATCCGTGAATGTTTGTTTCTACGTTTATTAGCGTCAATCTATCTTTTGTTTTTTATGGGACTGTTTGCATAAACTGTATATTTCTATTATGTTTATTTTCTGTGTGTCTATATCTTCTCGGTGCTATGTAACTTCTAAAATAAATATGAACCAAACAGCAAAAAATGTGACTTCCCCTTTTATAAAGGTCACTGTTAGGATATTTTAAAAGCAAACGTTTTTGAGAATCCTCTCACAGGCGCCACATGCAGCCTCTGATCTATTATTGTACCTCCACTGTAATGTGATTATCATAGCCGTGTTACTTAATCCTACTGTTAACAAAAGTAGACCCAGAAAAAATCTATGGGGTCCAGCTGCCACCTTGTGGTGGAAACAGAAACTGCAGCCATCAGCAAATGGCTAACAAGTTAATTTTGTGAGAATCTTCAGTGAATTATTAAATGAGATAAAATTATAGTCAGCTGTACGGGTGAAAGTTCCTGATGGATAGTCAGCTGTAAAGTCCTACTGCCTTTGTGCATTCTGTGCGTTTTCTGACTAGCTGTCTTACAGTGTGTTTACTTAAAAAAAAGTAAGCGCCAGGGGCCATCTCAGGAGCCAATGAAACTTTCATCACCCATTGTTCCTGCCAGCGCACCCAATGCCAATCCAACCTAAGTACTAACCATCACACTCCTACAAGTGTCACAATTCAGACTAATCCATGGCACCTAAAGCTATAAGAAAGGACAGGGCTGCAAGTGTTACTTTTTAATGTATTTTGAACAATGAAACACTCGGTTGCAGCGCTCACCTCAAAATGAGGCCACCAGCACCACCATGTGGTACACTATCATAATTGCCAGTGTTAAAGAATATGTGCTGTGCCGAGGACCAGCAAACATCAGCTCAAATTAAGCACCACCTATGAGATGTTCCCAGAGATGTGCTTCACGTTTGTTTTGAATCACTCCCCCAGTAGATGGCCAAAATTGTCCAAATTCAGATGTAGTACACCCAAAGTGCACAGCCACTAACAAATAGCGGAAACTACTGTCTCCTTGCCTTGCTGTGGAGAGATGTAGATGCTCCCTGTTCCACTATTCTACTGCCCAACATTAGAAAAATGCAATTTTGGGAGGAAGAATGCAGGCTGAGAAGTATGAAGGGGCTTGCAAAGAGGTACTCTAGTATTACAATAAATACACAAACACACATTGAGATATAGTGACTGCTTTTTTTGGTGCTCTGATACCCTCACCGTCCACCCCTTCCTAAAAAAAGGAAGGGCTGAAGAATAAGGGGACTCTGATATTTTCTTTACTCTCTTTTGGAGACTATGCATGTGAGTCTTCAAATACTTCCTCAAAAAAATAATCAAGTAGTCTTTGTTCAACATCACCGAAACTACATAAGACAATTAAATCTCAATGCTGGTAACTCGATTCCTTTCATTTTCCTATCCCGTGGTTGTGGAAATGGTAAAAAGAGGTTGGGCTAGACAAATACTTGAACGGTTTACATGAATTCATGCACGTGCAAGTCCTGTTAATCCAGGGAGATCTGACAAAAACTTCCACATCTGACATGAAGTTGGTGAACCAGACACTCACCCCGAGGATGCATTGATTAAAGGGTGTAATGCCCTACTCAAAATCCTGAGAGACAGCAAAAGCATCATCTATTCTTTAGGAACTAAAGGTCCTAATAAGCACTTTCCCTTGCTGAGCCCTATGTCCACAAGCAACTGATGCAATTGCATGTTTGTGTATGTTTCACTTGGGATGTGAAATGCCGAAGCTCACAGAAGAGGAGAATGCAGCTCTAGTGAGCTGTTAATTCATGTTGCAGTATGTTTCAAATGGCATCTTAGATGCTGAAGCTCATAGAAGAGGCGAAAATAGCTTTAGTGAGCTGTAATTTCAGGTAGGCATATGTTTTAATTGGCATGTGAGGTGCCAAGGCTCACAGAGGATGGGAAGGGAGCTACAGGCAGCTAAAATTGCATGTTGGTGTATCCTTCAATTGGCATGTGAGATGGCGAGGCTCACAGAAGAGAGGGTGATAGCTTTAGTGAGCTCTGATTGCCTGTTGGTGAATGTTTTAAATGGCATGTGTAGCGTCCTCCCCAGCCTCGGTACATGTAAATGATTACACCACACTCGGAGCTTCGTATTACATGTTTTTACTCCTCAGCGTGTAACCGCTAACTCAACATTCGAAAACATGAATTCTGTTAACCATACCGAACTCTTATGCCCCAGATCTATGGAGGCCGTCAGAAACCAAAATGGTCCTGTCATCTTTAACTTACAAGACACTACATCCCCCCCCTTGTTAAATAAAAAGTGCAAATATTATAAATATATGTCACAACTCTTCAATAAATCATTGTGGAGCTTGAATCAAATGTCCAGAATGTGTCTAATGCAGCTGTGAAGAGATAGGAGGGGTGTCCGTGACTGGCACCGGTGATACAGAGACAGGTGCAGACAGTGGGCTATCAGAAGTTTAAATTGAAACAGGCTCATTTTTTACATCTGGAATTGGTCAATGATGAGGCAGATGTCCCACATTTGAGACTCTTGCATAATGGATTTTCCATGATGATGAGCAGTTATCATTGTCCTTTACTGGCCACAACTTTAAATGGTTCAGCATCTAAGGGAGCATCAGACTTGTTTCATCTCCTTTGTTTTACTAGGACTCAAACTATTTCTGTAAACACAGGGTTCTCAGCACACCAGCACTTCTCTGCATAGATTTATATCTTGTGCTTGTGAAACCAATCTGTGTGATGAAGTTTACCATCAACTGTTGATCTTTTATTGGTCCATTGTGGCAACTCAGTCATCATAGCTCTTCCAAATATTGGGATGGCAGGACATTCACCTGTCATTGGATGGGGTGTCAACCGGTAGGCACGAAGAGAAGAATGAAGATCTGATTTGAGAGTATGCTTCTCCAGTGAGGCACACACTTCTCATAAAACACTTGACAACGTCATTTGATTTGTGGCCAAAGAGGAGCGTTTTTCTGATGCTTAACATTGATATGATTAAGAAAGCCTCTGAATTCTCGACTGTTGAAAGGTGGGACCATTGTCAGGCTTTAGAATTAAAGGAACATCCCTTGTTGCAAAAATGCCATCTTACCTCTCAGTAACTTTTTCCTTAGTGATTGATGAGAGGACTTCTACCAAAGGAAAATGAAAGTGCTCATTAATAACTACCATAAGGTGTTGTCCATTGTCAAGTGGTCCAAAGATGTAACCAGAAATTCTCTCCCACACATGGTTCGGAAGATCAGACATGTTCAACAGATGCTGGGTTGTTTTTGGAGATAACCAGTTGCACAAATGATAGGCCTTAAACTTAAATTCCCTTTTCAACTCTTTTGTCAAGATGAGGAAACCAGACTCTGTCTCTGAGAGCTCATTTAGTGGCGACAATTCCACAATGTCCTTCATGTGCTACTTCAATTTCTTGTTTTAGACTCTCTGGTATGACAATTCTCAAACCTCGCAAGACAATGCCTTCATGAGTAATGGACAGTTCATCTTCCACATTTTTTTATTTTGGATATTCACTTTAATATGTAAGAGGCTGTGGGGGTCATTACAACATTGGCGGTAAAAGGCGCTTACCGCCGTGCAGAAGACCGCCAATACACCGCCGCTGCGGCGGTATTCCGCCACAGCTATTATGACACACATCCCGGAATCTGCCGAAATTCAGACACCCACACAACACCGCCACACCAAAGGTCAGTGATAAACTGGCGGAAACAAATCCTCCACCTCCACGCCAACAGAAACACGCCCATGCTATTACGACCCACGAATCCACGCGGCGGTCTTTCAACCGCGGTATTCCATTGGCGGTACACACCGCCGCGCTCAAAATACACACACATCTCCAAAACACCGCCACATTGGACAATTACAAATACACACACCTGATACACATACACACACCACTCCCACACATCCAACACAATATAAAACACACACCCACATCACCCACAAACCCCTACGACCAAAAAATCACGAACGAAGGCCAGAGAGAGAGCACAGAATAGACAACCCCATCACACAGAGGCACACAACACCATCACCCACACAACATCCACGCACAAAACACCACACACCACTACACTCACCACACTCATCACCACATACACCACCCCACACATCACACACACCACCCCATGTCACGCCAAAGACACCCCCGCTTCTCCGAGGAGGAGCTCAGGGTCATGGTGGAGGAAATCGTCCGGGAAGAGCCACAGCTATTTGGCTCACAGGTACAGCACACATCAATAGCCAAGAAGATGGAGTTATGGCACAGAATAGTGGACAGGGTGAACGCCGTGGGACAGCACCCAAGAAATAGGGAGGACATCAGGAAGAGGTGAAACGACCTACGGGGAAGGTGCGTTCAACGGTCTCCAGGCACAACATCGCGGTACAGTGGACTGGCGGTGGACCCCCGCCTCCTCCCCCACAACTAACAACATGGGAGGAGCAAGTCTTGACCATCATGCTTCCAGAGGGCCTCGGAGGAGTCGTGGAGGATGGGACACTGGTAAGTCAAATATTAACTATCATATCCCCCACCCTACCTGCATGATATCACACACCCCCACCCTCACCCCCTCCCCTATCACTCCAAATCCTCATTAATCTACCCATAACACAAACCACCCATCCCAACACCAAGCCCTGCATGACACAACTAAGCATGGACACCCCTCACTAAAGCATGCCCACTGCACATACCCAGAACACACCTTCAACCATCATCACACAAACCCACACACAGGAATGCTTGCACTGGGGTACACAAACACCCACCCATTGCACACCATTACACACACACATGCAATAATCATGCTCTTATGCCCCTGCAGGAACCCGAAGGACCGTCACCACACCAGAGGGTCCAGACAACACCACTCCACCCCCAGAAGAGGCCCACAGTGAGGAGAGCAGCTCTGCCCTACTGGATCCTGATGACCAGCCCGGACCATCGTGGGCCTCGGGACAGTCGGTTCCCCTTGCACAGGCACAGCCCAACACCGACCTTCCACCCTCTGGTAACACCAGCACAGCACCCACCCAGTGGGCCCAAACCTCCCTACCCAGGACAGGTCAATCAGCGGTGTGTCCACCACTACAGGGAACCCAGGATAACCCGCCACCCCAACAACAACAGGGACCTGGGGGCAGTGGTATTGGGCACACGGTCCAGGGGACAGAGGCACTGGAACACAGGGGAACTGGGAGGGCTGCTGTGCGACAGGGGGCGGGCAGGCCAAGGGAACCCACTCTCCACGAGGCCCTATCCTCCATCATGGGAGCATACCACCACTCCCAGGAGACGATAGCCACGGTCCTGGAAAAGTTGCAGGAGACCCTGCGCCTGCAGGACGAACTGTATTTGGGGTTCAGGGAGGAGCTCAGGACCATCAGCTCCGCCCTGGCCACCGTCGTAGGGGTGCTGAAGGACATACAGCAGACCTTGAGGGACACCGTGGCACTCCAAGGGGCCCCTGAAACTAGCCAGGACGATGAACTGCCCACCACCTCCGCCGGCGCTAGTGGACAGGACGCCACGCCACAGGACCAACACACCAGCACCCCACCCCCTGCAGACGGATAACCACCACGCAAGCGGGCCCTGAGATCCTGGAACAGGACAGAGCAAGATGGCAAGACCCCTGCCAGGAAATGAGACCACCCTGATTGTCACCCCACTGTCCCACTTTGTTACCCTGTCCATACTTAAACTGCACCAGCTCCACTTCCTATGCCCAGATGGGCAGTGCACCTGTGAGACTAATAGACTGGACTATGCCATGGACATTCCTCCGCCATCACCCATCCTCATTTTACAAACCCCTCACATTTCAGAGCACTTCAATAAACACCCTTGAAACACAAAACAATCTGGAGTCAGTCTGTGATTTACTAAATATGTATTATCAATGACAGTGTCATAATGGGTTTACCATTGTAAGGCTAACATACCTATGTCACACATCACAAGCACTTGAAGGATGCAAGCAGTTGACACGTAGGTAACCACACCCGTGAAACCGTGATGGAAGGGTACAACTCAGTTTCCAAATAGTGATTGAAATCGAGAAACAGGATAGAGGTAGACGTGTGAAAGTTAATGTAATGGTAAAAATGAAAATGTTCTCACCTGTGTCTCACTGGAAATATTGCTGTATGACTGACTCCCTGTTGTCGTTGTCTTCTTCCTCAGCATCATCCTCATCACTGTCCACAGGCTCCACAGACTCCACAGCTGCTACAACACCGTCATCTGGATCATCCTCCTGCAGAAAAGGCACCTGGCGTCACAATGCCAAATTATGGAGCATGGAGCAGGCGATGATGATGTCGCACACCTTCTTCAGTGAGTAGAATAGGGAACCACCTGTCATATGGAGGCACCTGAACCTGGCCTTCAGGAGGCCGAAGGTGCGTTTGATCACCCTCCTAGTCCGCCCATGGGCCTCATTGTACCGTTCCTCTGCCCTGGTCCTGGGATTCCTCACTGGGGTCAATAGCCAGGACAGGTTGGGATGACCAGAGTCCCCCAATAGCCATACACGGTGCCTGTGGAGTTGACCCATCATATCAGGGATGCTGCTATTCCGCAGGATGTAGGCGTCATGCACTGAGCCAGGGAACATATCATTTACCTGCGAGATGTACTGGTCTGCCAAACAGACCATCTGGACAATCATGGAATGATAACTCTTCCTGTTCCTGTACACCTGTTCACTCCTGTGGGGGGGGACCAGAGCTACATGGGTCCCATCAAAGGCACCGATGACGTTGGGGATATGTCCAAGGGCATAGAAATCACCTTTCACTGTAGGCAAATCCTCCACCTGAGGGAAAATGATGTATCTCCTTACGTGTTTCAGCAGGGCAGACAACACTCTGGACAACACGTTGGAAAACATAGGCTGGGACATCCCTGATGCCATGGCCACTGTTGTCTGAAAAGACCCACTTGCAAGGAAATGGAGCACTGACAGCACCTGCACGTCAGGGGGGATTCCAGTCGGATGGCGGATTGGTGACATCAGGTCTGGCTCCAACTGGGTACATAGTTCCTGGATTGTGGCACGGTCAAACCGGTAGGTGACGATGACATGTCTCTCTTCCATTGTCAACAGGTCCACAGCGGTCGGTACACCGGAGGATTCCGCCATCTTCTCATATGTCCCAGCTGACGGTGCCTACGAAGGACAACAGCGACGAATCAGTCATTATTCCTCCAGGTATGTACAAGACTACACCACTCACAAAACCCTTCCTGTATGTGTGTTGAGTGTAGGCCTAGCTATGTGTGACGCACAGGTAAATGAAGCCATGTAGGCCCCTGAAATGGCGGCTGCCTGACCTCTAAACTGGGACAATTGGATTGTGGGGTAACAGCACTGGCGTTGCACACCGTCGCGGTAGGCGGTCGTAGACCGCGGTGCAATGCTGCATTGGTTAACATTGGACCCTATGGGTCCCAGGAGCCAATGAACAGGTGCGCCGGCGGTGATGATGCGCCCCGCCGCGGAGATCACCGCCGCGGATGTCACCGCCATTTTCTATCTGTTCAATCACTAGATACCTGACCTTCGACAGGAGAGGACCTACACTGCAAGTGCTGCTGTGACCTCGGTCTGGAAGCGACGATGGCTGCTGCGTCTGGGGAAAGGGCCCCTGCCTTCATAGGAGTTGGAGAAACTGGTAGACGGGGTCCTCCCCCAGTACACGCTACTCTACGGTCCTCCAGACCAACAGGTTAGTACACAGGGAGCACGTTGTATGGGCTAGGCCTGGGTGGAGAGGGCTGGTTGGAAGAGGGAAGGGGGCAGAGTTCAGGGAACATTAATGCATGTGCCAAATGGCAAGGGTAGGGAGGGGGGACACTTACATCTACGGTGCAGTTGGTAATGGCTTCTCTTCTTCCCTTGTGCATGTCATGTAGGTCAGCGCCCTCCAGAAGAGGGACATTTGGCGTGCCATCGCCAAGGAGGTCCGGACCCTGGGGGCCCACCAGAGACGGGGCACCCACTGCCATAAGAGATGGGAGGACATTCGCCGCTGCAGCAAGAAGACGGCGGAGGCTCAGCTGGGGATGGCCTCCCAACGTGGGAGGGGTGCCCGTCGCACCATGACCCCCCTGATGTTCCGGATCCTGGCGTTGGCCTACCCGGAGTTGGATGGGCGCTTGAGGGCATCACAGCAGACACAAGGGGGTGAGTACAACCTCATTCTGCTGACTTTGCGCGTAGTGGAGGGGTCTGGGTGGGAGAGGTGGGCTGTGGGTGTCCCTAGGCCAGGGCGAGTTAGGTAGGCAAGGCCCCTCCGTAATGTAGGCCATGTGGCACTCTTCCCCACCTCAGCAGAGTGCCAAGTCGAGGTACAGTTGTCCCTGTGGCATACATGTGCGCAGATGTCCACCATTGCCATGTAGGCCACATCCCAGAAATTGCATGTGCAGAGGGCAGAAGCACGGCGTAATTCAGGGGGCTGCTGCGTCTGTCTTGTCCGCCAACGGTAGCGGTAATCCATGCACTAAAACTCTCTTTCTTCTGTCTCCCCACCTTTTTCTGCTCTCCCTGTCCTTTTGTACATCAGCATCAACAGGCGGAGGTACAGTGGCACCGGAGCATGAGGGAGCTGCATCCCACATGGCCATGGAGGGCCACACCACAGACTCTGAATGCACCAGTGGGACGGAGGGCGAGGGGAGCTTCACGTCGGCCACTGGATCACCAAGCAGCGACACGGACTCGTCCGCCGATGGGGGCTCCCTTGTAGTGGCGGCACTATCTGTGCCCCCCACCTCTACAGGTACAGCCGCCACCTCCCCTACCAGCCCCGCCCTCCCAGCAGCCCCTCAGCGTTCGCCCCGTGCCCGCTCACCCAGGAGGGTGGGCATCACCTTCGCCCAAGGCACCTCAGGCCCTGCCCCAGTCACCCCTGCTGCCCTCAGTGAGGAGGCCATTGACCTCCTCAGGTCACTCACTGTTGGGCAGTCTACCATTGTGAATGCCATCCAGGGTGTAGAACGAGAGTTGCAACACGGTAATGTATTCCTGGAGGGCATTCATTCTGGTCAGGCTGTCCTTCAGCGAACCCTGCAATCTCTGGCCTCAGCACTGATGGCAGCCATTGTCCCTGTCTCTAGCCTCCCCCCTCCAACTTCCTCCACCCAGACCCAATCTCCTGTACCCCAGCCCATCCCAAGCACACCTACAGACCAGCATGCACACAAGTCAACACACCCAAGTAGCTCAAGCAAACATAGGCACCACACACACCACAGGCACTCACGCAAGCCTCACCCACGTACAGACACAGCAACATCCACTGCCTCCACTGTGTCCCCTTCCTCCTCTTCTCCCTCCTCCCTCCCAGTCGCATCTACACACACACCTGCATGCACCACATCTACAGGCACCATGAATCGCACAAGGACACCCAGCACCACAAGCCGCTCACCTGCACTCACCACCTCCACTGCCATTTACACGTCCCCTGTGTCCTCTCCCAGTGTGTCTGTGACGCCCCCTCCCAAAGTACACAAACGCCGGCAATCACTCACCCAACATCCATCCACCTCACAACAGCCTCCAGTACCTGCACCAAAAACACCTAAAGTGACACCTCCGACAACCACCTCCTCTTCCTCCACTCCCAGACCCCCTCCAACTACCCATCCCAGTGTTCGTCAGAAACTGTCCCTCTGTAAAGTTGACCTTTTTGCCCCCACCCCACCCCCTCCAATTCATCAGTCCCGTCGTAGCGCCTCAGCCAAAAAGCCTCCAATACCAGTGGTGCCTGTTCAAGGTTTGTGGAGTGCACCGGCCACCAGGGCAGGCAGTATGACCCGGAGCCAAGGCACTGGCAGCCCACCCTCTGTAAAGGCTCTAAAATTGGAGAGTGGACGACGGGACCGTGTTAAGACTCCTGGTGGGAAAACAACTGACATGGGTTCCAAGGGGATTGGAGAGTCAGCTGTGACTCCACCAAATGTGGGGAAGGGCCAGAGGAAGTCTGCCCAGCCTGTTGTGAGTGTCACGGCGGAGAAGTGCGCCATCATTTCCGGTGGTCGACACACAACCGCCAGCACCGTCGTCACTGGTCAGGAGACCACCGCCAGAGTCACAGCCCAGGAAGGCCCAAGTATCGTCACTGGTCCAGAGACCACCGCCAGAGTCACAGCCCAGGAGGACCCAAGTATCATCACTGGTCAGGAGACCACTGCCGGAGTCACAGCCCAGGAGGGCACAAGTATCGTCACTGGTCCAGAGACCACCGCCAGAGTCACAGCCCAGGAGGGCCCAAGTATCGTCACTGGTCAGGAGACCACCGCCGGAGTCACAGCCCAGGAGGGCCCAAGTATCGTCACTGGTCAGGAGACCACCGCCTGAGTCACTGCCCAGGAGGGCACAAGTATCGTCACTGGTCAGGAGACCACCGCCGGAGTCAGTGCCCTGGAGGGCACAAGTATCGTCACTGGTCAGGAGACCACCGCCGGAGTCAGTGCCCTGGAGGACCTCGGCTGCCACAGCCCCGCTGGGCAATGATGGAACGTCATGCCACACACCAATGCCCAGTGTAGAGAACGTCATGCCACACACCAATGTCCGTAGCAGAACCGCCATGGCAAAGCACTGCTGAACAGGGCAAAGACCGCCATGTCAAAGCACCGCTGAACAGGGCAAAGACCGCCATGGCAAAGCACCGCTGAACAGGGCAAAGACCGCCATGTCAAAGCACCGCTGAACAGGGCAAAGACCGCCATGGCAAAGCACCGCTGAACAGGGCAAAGACCGCCATGGCAAAGCACCGTTGAACAGGGCAAAGACCGCCATGTCAAAGCACCGCTGAACAGGGCAAAGATCGCCATGGCAAAGCACCGCTGAACAGGGCAAAGACCGCCATGGCAAAGCACCGTTGAACAGGGCAAAGACCGCCATGTCAAAGCACCGCTGAACAGGGCAAGCACTGGGTAGGAATGAATGGCCCGCCATATCAGGCATCCTTATCCCATGTGCAGCTGGGACAGTGACAGCACAGGAACTTTCACGGGGAGACTCATCCAGTCTGGGCACCAGTCCCCCACAGTACCACTAGAGACCTGCATCTACTTGAGTGACTGTGGCTTTGCACTCCCCAGGATGGCACAGTGGGCACCCCACCCACTGTAGAGACTTGAGAGACTGTGGCTTTGCACTCCCCAGGATGGCACAGTGGGCACCCCACCCACTGTAGAGACTTGAGAGACTGTGGCTTTGCACTCCCCAGGATGGCACAGTGGGCACCCCACCCACTGTAGAGACTTGAGAGACTGTGGCTTGGCACTCCCCAGGATGCCACAGTGGGCACCCCACCCACTGTAGAAACTTGAGAGACTGTGGCTTTGCACTCCCCAGGATACATCAATGGGCATGGAGCCCCGTCGTGGATCTGGCTTTGCAGTCATCTGGCTGAGGTGCCCCCCCTTCCCTTCCCCCTGAGGTGCCTGTAGTATTTCTATCTGATGCCCCGGCAGTGTTCTCTCCGATTGTGGTCAGGTATCCTTTGTGGGCCTCTCCCATGCATTTTTGGAATGTTGGTGCACGGACATTGTTGTGTACATATCTGCACTACTTCTCGTATTGTATATAATTATGACCGATTTTCAAATATATATCTGTATATTTTTGTATGACATGTATATTGCCACATTACAATGTTTGACCAAATTTCGCATTGTCTTTTCATTCTTCCAGGGGGATTGTGGGTTGTTACTGTGATTTTTGTGAATGCATTGGTGTGTATGTTTTAATATGCGAGGGTGGGGGTGTTTGGTGGGTGTCCCCCTAATTTTTGCTTCCCCCACCCATGTCGTAGGTGCAGGACTCACCGTTGTCTTTGGTGCCTACGTAGCTGTTGGTCGTAGAGGAGCAGAAACACAAGGGCAGGTAGTATTTGTAGTTCCGGCTCCATGGAGTCCTCGTTCCCCGTGGGATGTGTTCAGGTGAGCGTTTTCCCATAGCAAAAGCTGTTGCCGCCGTGTTTTTATCCACGGAGAATCCGCCCCGGAAAAGGTGGCGGATTGGCGGGTTGTAATACTGTGGGCGGTACATTGTCTACCGCCTGTCTGTTGGCGGTGACCGCCGCGCTGCTTGTTTGCACCGCTGTGGCGGGCGGTGTGTTAAAGTGGCTGTCTTTGTTGGCGGTTTCCGCCAGGGTCATAATTCCCTTTTTTGGTCCGCCGGCCTGTTTGCGGTATTTCCGCAGCTTTAACACCGTCCGCCAGGGTTGTAATGACCACCTACGTGTGCAGTTTCCAGGATTGATGTGCAATAATGTCTTTAAGTATCAATGTGTCACTATCTGTGCTCATGGCAATAATTATTTTTTCCAGTGAAATAGCGGCAGGTGTACTGGACTTTATGATGAAGTTAATGTATGCTTCAGCCTCTTTGGAAGTCACACTAGGACACTGTATTGGCACTTGTGAAAAATAGTCAGCAGGGTTTTGATCTTTCCCTGGTCGATCCACAATAGTGTAATCATATTCCTGTGGTTGCAAACAACAATGTTCAATACAAGGAGACATATTGGCTTTAGGATTGCCAAAGATGGTAAGCAATGCTTGATGATCTGTAATAAGAGTGAAATGCTTTACATATAAAAAACATGGAAATGTTCACAAGCCCACACCACTGCTAAACTTTCTTTTTCAGGTTGTGAATAGGCATTTTCAGTCTGTAACAAACCTTTGTAAGCATATGCCACAATATGTCTTTGAGCTTTTGGGTGTCCACTGTGTTGGGCAAGGATTGCGCCCAATCGACAAGGCTTGCATCAACAACAACCTCTGCATGAAGCTTCTGGTCAGATTGGCCATTTCAGTGGTATTCTCAATTTCATGTTTGATTTTCTTGAAACTCTGTTCACACTCATGTGATGAGTGAAATGAAACATTGTGTTTTGTTAAGTCTCTTAAGGGAGCACTTATGTATGTACCTAGAACAATAACAGGCCATACCAAGAAAAGAATGGAAATGGTAACATATGTGGGGAGGTGGGGAACAGGTGGCTGACAATGCCTGTATTGTAGCAGGATCTGGAGTCATTCCTCCTTCAGAGAAAATATGAGCAAATAATCTGAGTTTTCCTTTGTGGAACTCACGCTGCTCTGTATTCAAGGTTAGACCTGCATCAGCAAGTAATTGGCAAACTTGTATAAGACCTTTTTCATGTTCATTTCGTGTGGCTCCAATGACCAATATGACATCACTGTAATTGAAAGCATTCGTCATGGGCTATATTATAAGGCAAATGGCATCTTGAAAATGTTCTGCAGCTGATGACACATCGAAAAGTAGTCTTTTGTATCTGAACAAAGCAATGTGAGAAGTAAAGATAGTAATGTACCAACAATTTATTTTGAGTTCCAATTGATGATATCCTTTGTTCAAATTGAGGAAAGAGAAGACTTTGGCCCCATTTAACTGTGTGATAATGTTGGCAAAGTGTGGACCTGGATGCCTTTCTCTTTCAATTTCTTTGTTAGCTTGATACATATCAACACAGTTGCGTACAGCTCCTTCACTGTCCTTGTTGGGCACTAGATCGCTCAATGATATCATTCTTTACTGAGGTCGGGAGTTGTTTTTCAAGAGCTTCCTGTAAATGAAATTCATTTTGATGATGTCTTTGAGCAACAGGACAAACGTACTCATTAGTATGCAGTTGCACTTTCATGGTTTTAAGTTTTCCTAATCCATGAAACAAGGTTTGGAAATGACTATTTCATGATGAGCATTTATGTTATAGTTTAAACATTTCAGTCCCGTTTAAGCAGCCCTACTAAATCTGATTAAACGGGCATTTGACACAGTACCTTGAAGCACGTAAAAGGGTGTGTGTACTTTTATGTTTCATGCTTGCTACGAATGAACCATGCCTTTTTAATGGTGCTGGTTCAACCAATGCATACACTTTAATCTTCTCCGGTGTGAGACAGGTTATTGGAGACAGTTCGTAGTACTTCTGCTCAGGCATGTTTATCAGTGTACCACTGTCTATAATAAAAGGTATAGAACAACCATTCACCTTTAGTGTAATTTTAGAACAATGTGTGAATGACTTTTGTGATTTGACTTGTCCAGTTTTCTTTGACTTGTAGTCTTCCTTGCATGCAGTCAATCTGACATGCGCATGTTTCTGTGAGGTGAACATCAACATCGCAGATCCATCTTCTTCACTGTTGTTTGATCAATGACGCAAAAGAACTCTTGGACGAAGATTTAGATGATGATCAACTTAGTTTAGTGTCAATTTGCCTCAGCGATGTTGACGCTTGGCCTTGTGGGTGTGAGTAGAATGTCACTATTGAAACGTTTGGGCACCATTTTGTTTTCTCAGCATGATACACTTCGCCTTTTTTTTTCGCTGTGAAAACCATTACAAAATGGTTCTCTTTCCCACCGGCCCTTGCATACTTGTCCATAGGCGGGGTATTAACTTTCATGTGGAAATGTAAGCCCACATCTGAAGCACAGTTTCCATTTCTTTGGAGACATCACTTTGTGTCCTTCAGCCTTGTATTTCTGCTTACTTTCATGTTCATGACTGACATGCTTTGAATACCTCCGGCTGCCATGTCAGCAGCTTGTCGATCTACACTTTCCTCAGCTCTGTCAGCCATGAGTACTCGCTCCAGACTAAGAGCCTGATTTGGATGTTAGCTGTAATGGTCCCACCATCAGTTTTCCATTGGAAAACCTGCCTGCTGCCTTGGCGGTCCAGCCGCCCTATTTAGATGTTGGCAGAAATATAGTTGAAATGCCGCCGAGTACCGCTGACTCTGCCAGGAATCGCCAAGAATCTCCATCTGCATCAACGGCGCCATTGGAAATATTGACTGGCGACGGGACTCTACACACTGTTCCCTCCAAGCCAATCACAATGTGCCTTCCCACCAAGCCAACTGTGGCAGTCTTACTTCCACACTTGAGTTGGCGGATTGGAAGGGAAATGAGGTAAAAACATTCCTTTTTCCCCATTTCCACTTCCGTTTTCGACTAGACACGACTGGACAAGACCTGCAATTGCTGCTGCCACTGGACCATGGAGGAAACATGACCCCGTCATCACCAGACTCTAAGGGAAGTATTCTGCATTACTTATGTATGTTGTTTGGTCGCTTCACATTAGATCAGATTCACAATTCTTATTTTGGTGTAAGTATACATTACCAAATGAATGACTGCACCAAAATAATAATAACATCACAATTGTAAACTATGTCCATGTGTGCACTTTGCAATGGGACTTATAAGTGTAATATACTGCTTACAGTTGTTATATGAGTCAGTACATGTGTGTGTGTGTGTGTGAATGGATTGACTTTTTGAAGTAGAGGGAGCTGGAGTGGGTGACTTGGGTGTGCCTGTATTTGTGCCACTTGCATGTGGTACTGATGTTTGTTGTGTATGTTTGCTTGTGTGTTGTCACTTCATGCAACATTCAGATGAGTGTTGTTTGATTGTGGTCGTTGTGATGTGTGTTGTGCTTTTATGTGGATGAGTGTGTCATTGTGATGGTAGCTGTGGTTGTGTTGTATGTGGGTGTAGCATCAATAGTGTGTGTATTTTGTGTTTTGGGACGTGTTTTCTCCATGTACCTGTGTGCTGTGGTGGAATGGCAAAGGATCATGGTGTGTGTATGTAGTGTGTTGTGTAGTGTGTAATGCATGTGGAGTGGTACTTGCCTTATTACCCTAGCCACTGCCATTGTATAATGTACTTTGGCTCCCGCAATAGTCTCCCTTCATCAGCAATCCACCTCCAGTACAACGCCTGCAGAACTGTAACGTCTAAATAGGGTTAGCAGGACCCCACCAGCCTGACGGCATGGAGGACGAGGTGGTTGGCTGCCCAGCCATAGTATATCTAAATACAGTGGTCAGAACTCCATTGACTTAACGGAGTCCATCGCCGCAGTGCGATGTCGTAATTTTGTCAAGGTCTAAATTAGTCCCTAAGTGTTTCTCTCAGCATTCAACATCTGAATGAATCTGGCAAACAGCCCTTTTTATCTCCAGATGTATGGCTCCTTGATCATTTAGTTCATTGAACTTACAATGTTTGCTAAGCGTATCAAGTCTTTCAACAAATTAATCCACCTTTTCACCAGCTCTCAGTCTTTCCTGGTTGAAAATAAATCTTTCATAATCAACAATCGGCATTGGATTGAACTTGATATTTATGCCCATATTTATACTTTTTTAGTGCCGCACTTGCGCTGCTTTTTGACGCAAAAACGGCGCAAACTTACAAAATACGACTGTATTTCGCTCTGCGTTTGCATAAAAAAAAGGACGCAAATGTGGCGCTAAAAAAGTATAAATATGGGCCTTCTTTGATTTGACAGTATGAGACCTCATCAGCATGTGGTATTTTCTTTATTACTTCCTTTACTGCTTCACCTGTAAGATTCTCAAGATATTTGAAAATTATTTTGTCAACTGCTTCTTCTAGTGCATCGATGAAATCATAAAATGTTTCTATCCAAACAGTCCACCTGGCGCCAATATTCTGCCTCTTGGTGGTATCGAATGGAAGTGGTGGTTTCAAGAAGGAAACAGCTTTATAACCATTTGTGGAACCTACTGACGTTGAATGGGGGGTTCTCTCCAGCACCGTCAGCTGTCCGCTGGGCCTGCTTCATCTATGACATCTCTGAGACCCTCTAACTTACTAGAATAACAGTCCTCGTGGACAATTTGAGCTTGTGTGGCCTCTTTCTTCGCAGCCATTGGAACCCTTACACTTCTCAGAGACTTTTTGAGTTGTTCTGACCCCAACCCGACAGCTTCGGTAGTGTGCCACTTCAAGGAAAGACCACTCTGTAAACTTGACCTCTGTGCTTTGGCTTGGGTCACTTAGCCAAATGCTATAGTCTGATGACTCGCTTGACTCAGGCTTCCGTAAGTACAATTATATATTTTATGTTTGAATACTCTCTCTGTTAGCATTTCCTTGTACTCGTTTATTGCTCCCATTATTACTTTTCTGTACCTGGCTGTTGCCGCCTTTAGCATTACCATTCCGTACATTTGTAGCTATTTATTGCAATGTGGCACCTCTTTCACGGCCTCACCAGCAGGTTCCCGGCCAACAATGCATGAATTTCTCTGTAAGGCCTTCGTCTTTTTCAAAAGATTGGCACTGGCTGGAGTGGCACTTTGACTCCACATACGCCAAGCATCAATCTTCCCTTTGACTGAGGCACGTGTGGCACACACAAGCAGTTTGCTATAGCACGGCAAACTATCTGGGAAGGTATTGCCTGTTCTTCAGGTCACATTTCCCCTATCTTTTCACCAGCTGTAGTATCCTCCCCAGCCTCTGTATATGTAAATGATTACCCCACACACAGAGCCTGGTATTACATGTCTTTATTCGTTAGCGTGTAATCGCTAACACAACAATCTGAATCATAAATTCTGTTAACCACACCTGATCACTTACGTCACAGTTCTATGGAGTCCGTCAGGAATCAAAAGGGTCCAGTCATCTCTAAGTCACAAGGCACTACAGCATGTAAAATGCTGAAGCTCACAGAAGAGGAGGAGGCAGCTCTAGTGAGCCGCGATTGTGTGTTGGTGTATGTTTCAGTTGGCATGTGAGATGTCGAAGCTCACAAAATGGGAGAAGGCACCTCTAATGAGCTGTGATTGCGTATTGGTATATGTTTCGATTGGCATGTGAAATGCCGAAGCTCACAGAAGAGATGGCAACAGATCTAATGAACTGTGATTGTGTGTTGGTGTGAAAGCATTTTTTAGGCTTATATTTTTGTGTAACAAATTATAATGAATAATATTTTTAAGTTGGATCCTATACGTATAAATGAGTGAGTATGATTACTTTTGAAACAAATTTAATATGGTGTATAGAAGTGTGTTTATTACTGAAATTTAGTTACGTCTCATTTATGTGAAAACACCATCTTGGTCATTCACTCACTCCGGTTTCGTCCCCCTCCCATCATGACCCCCTACAAATCTTCGCTTCTAAAAAGCTCTGCAGAGTGAAGTCAAGCTGGTATAATAGTTTATTTTCACTGTTATAAATACATACATTTTAATGGAGTCTGATTTCTCACTTGTTGTGTAGTTCCATTCAGGGGAGTGCACCTTACCAGCTATAGCGAGGGTGGGGTTCTATATGGGCCTCTTATCTGCAACGTGGCCGACAGATGCCTACAATTACCACTCATAAGAAAAAAGAAAGATAGGCTCCTAGAAAAAGGAGAGGATGAGTGGGTGAAAGGATGGATGGAAGACTGGGTAAACAGATGAGTGTGGGAATGGGTGGGTGGTTGAACGGTTGGATGGATGAGTGAATAAAAGGATGAATGGATTGGTGGGTTAAATGATGGATGGTGAAAGGATGGATAAGTAGGTGAAAGGGTGGGTAGATGAGATGATGGCTAGATAGGTGGATGGAAGGAAGCTGGAATAAACTGAAATCTGAGCAGATGGATGGATGAATGTATGGATGGATGGCAGAATAAATGGAAATATGTGAATGGTTGGGTGGGTGAATTGGAAACATGGCAAAGTAAATGGGGATCTGAGAGGATGGATGGAAGAGTAAATTGAAGTGATGTATGGGTGGGTGGAGAGAACATTGAAATTTAGGAGGAATGGCATGGAAACCTTCCACCCCGACCCCCCCCGTGACCCGCCCAGTGACGTCTGATGACGTCAGTGCGCATTTGGCGCTGACCTCATCAGAGGCCACTTCCCCATCGCGCTGGAAGCTCATCATGTGATGGGGCCCTGAGAGGCTTCAAAGGGAAGGAAAGGAATTCCCTTCCTTTTGAAGTCTCTCAGAGTATTTCAAGAGCCGGATCGTAAAGCGATCCGGCTTTTGAAATGCCCACTAGACACCAGGTATCTATTTTTTCTAAAGAAAGTGGCATAAGGGGAGCGACCCCTTGGGAAAGGGTTGCTCCACAGGGGGGCAATTTGTTTCTAGGCCTTTTCTGCCCCCCCAGGAGCAGACTGGCCTATTGTTGTTAGGACGATCTGCCCCCGGGGGGGCAGAAACCACTAGGCGCCAGGGATCATTTTTTTTCCTTTTTTTTTGAGTTGGGGAGCGACCCCTTAGGCAAGGGTTGCTCCCTAGGGGGCAAATTATATTTAGCCGATTTCTGCCCCCCTTGGGGGCTGATTGACCTATTTTTATGAGGCCAATCTGCCCCCAAGGGGGATAGAAACCACTAGGCGCCAGGGATAATTTTGTTTGTTTTTTTTAGAGTTGGGGAGCGGCCCCTTAGGCAAGGGTCACTCCCCAGGGTGCAAACCACTAGGCACCGGGTATTTTATTTTTGTGCCAATTTCACGCAAGGGGAGCAACCCCTTAGGCAAGGGTAGCTCCTCTGGGGAGGGTCAAATTTATTTTAGGCCATTTCTGCCCCCCTGGGGGCAGATTGGCCTATTGTTATTAGGCCAATCTGCCCCCCGGGGACAGAAACCACTAGGCGCCAGGGATCTTTTTTTTGTTGTTGTTTTTTTTGTGTGTTTTTTTTTGTTTGTTTTTTTAAGAGTTGGGGAGCGACCCCTTAGGCAAGGGTCGCTCCCTAGGGGGCAAATTATATTTAGGCCATTTCTCCCCCCCTTGGGGGGAGATCGGCCGAATTTTGTTAGGCCAATCTGCCCCCAAGGGGGGCAGAAAACACATTGCGCCGGGGATCTTTTTTTTGTGCCAATATCACGCAAGGAGAGCGACCCCTTAGGCAACGGTCGCTCCCCGGGGGTCAAATTTATTTTAGGCCATTTCTGCCCCCCGGGGGCAGATCAGCCTTTTGTTATTAGGACGATCTGTCTCTGGGGGGGGGGGGACAGAAACCTCTAGGCACCAGGGATCATTTTTTGGGGGTTTTGGGGTTTTGTTTTGTTTTTTAGAGGTGGGGAGCGACCCCTTAGGCAAGGCGAGGCGGGGGGAATTCCTTTTTGGCCATTTCTGTTCCCCTTGGGGGTAGATCAGCATATTTCTATTAGGCCAATCTGCCGCTGGGGGGGGGGGGGAGAAACCACATAGGCACCAGGGATTGGTTTGTGTGTGTTTTTTTTAGGGGGGCAGCCCCTTGGGTAAGGGTCACTCCCCATGGGGGCACAATACTGTTGGCCATATCTGCCCCCCTTCGTGGCAGATGGGCCTATTTTTGGAAGGCCCATCTGCCCCCAAGGGGGGGCAGAAAGCCCACCAGAGACCAGGGAAGTTTTTTTTTTCTCCAAAATAATAGGGTGGGGGTATGGCCATACCCCACCCCAAATAAATGGGACCAAAGTTGTTCTGCCCATGGGGCACTTACCTCTGATCCACACCCCGGGGGGGGCAGAAAGTCTACTAGATGCCAGGGAATTAAAAAATATATATATTGGGGTGGTGGCTACCAACCAGTATGGGCCTGGTTATGCCCCCACCCCAACTGAAGGGGGTAACAGTCTTTCAGCTCTCCCCGCACTCTAAAACATCTTATACCACAGCAAGCAAGAAAACATTTGATTATTTTGGGTTTTGGTTTTACATTTGGCCCATGAGAGCTTGGCTAACTCTCAAAATCATCCCACTTGGAATGATGAGGGCTGCACTTTATGGACTTTGGGACGCTGCCATGTAGAAAAATCCACAAGACCTAGACACATCTAAAAACGAAACATCTGGGTGATTCCAGGGTGGTGTGTTTCACATGCACCCGCACCATTTTCGTACCCACAATGCCCTGCAAACCTTCAACTTGGCTGGAAATCACACATTTTTCCCACGTTTTTGTGATGCAACCTTCTGGAATCTGCAGGAATCCACAAAATTCCTACCACCCAGCATTGTCTCATCTATACCGATAAAAATTCTGCTACACTTGTCAGCCTATAAATGTTTTTTTGCAAACTGCCCTTTTGGACCCCCTTCGGTTCCCCCTCAATATCGACATGTTTTTGGCTGTTCCCTTTCACAAGCACTTGGCCCACCTACACAAATGAGGTATCACTTTTACCGGGAGACTGAGGGGAACATTGAGTGGTATGAAATTTGTCCCAGTGCAGTAATCGCACACAGAAATGTTTGAAAATTTTGATTTTTTTTGCTAAATTTGAGGTTTGCTGAGGATTCTGGGTAAGAAAACATTGGGCGATCCATGCAAGTCACACCTCCCTGGACTCCCTCAGGTGTCTAGTTTTCAGAAATGTCTGGGTTTGGTAGGTTTCCCTAGATGGCTGCTGAACCCAGGACCAAAACCGCAGGTGCCCCCGCAAAAACAGGTAGTTTTGTTTTTGATAATTTTGATGTGTCCAGATAGTGTTTTGGGGCATTTCCTTTCACGGGCAGAAGGCCTACCCACAAAAGTGAGGTACCATTTTTATCGGGAGACTTGGGGGAATGCTGGGTGGGTGGAAATTTGTGACTCCTCCCTGATTCCAGAACTTTCTGTCACCGAATTGAGAGGAAAAAGTGTTTTTTGGCCAAATTCGGAGGTTTGCAAAGGATTCTGGGTAACAGAACCTGGTCAGAGTCCCACAACTCACCCCATCTTGGATTCCCCTAGGTATCTAGTTTTCAAAAAATGCACCGGTTTGCTAGGTTTCCCAGGTGCCGGCTGAGCTAGAGGCCAAAATCCACAGATAGGCACTTTGTAAAAAACACCTGTTTTCTGTGGAAAAATGTGATGTGTCCACGTTGTGTTTTGGGGCTTTTCCTTTTGCGGGTGCTAGGCCTATCCACGCAACTGAGGTACCATTTTTATCGGGAGACATAGGGGAACACAGAATAGCAAAACAAGTGTTTTTGCCCCTTGTCTTTCTCCACATTTTTTCCTTCCAAATGTAAGACAGTGTGTAAAAAAGACGTCTAATTAAGAAATGCCCTGTAATTCACATGCTAGGATGGGCACCCCGAAATTCAGAGATGTGCAAATAACCACTGCTTCTCAACACCTTATCTTGTGGTCATTTTGGAAATACAATGGTTTTCTTGATACCTATTTTTCACTTTTTATATTTCAGCAAATGAATTGCTGTATACCCGGTATAGAATGAAAACCCATTGCAAGGTTCAGCTCATTTATTGGCTCTGGGTACCTAGGGTTCTTGATGAACCTACAAGCCCTATATATCCCCGCAACCAGAAGAGTCCAGCTGACGTAACGGTATATTGCTTTCTAAAATCTGGCATCGCAGTAAAAAAGGTACAGAGTAAAACGTGGAGATAAATGGCTGTCTTTTTCACCTCAATTTCAATATTTTTTTATTTCAGATGTTATTTTCTGTAGGAAACACTTGTAGGATCTACACAAATGACTCTGTGTTGAATTCAGAATTTTGTCTGCTTTTCAGAAATGTTTAGCTTTCTGGGATCCAGCATTGGTTTCTCACCCATTTTGGTCACTAGATGGAAGGAGGCTGAAAACACAAAAAATAGTAAAAATGGGGTATGTCCCAGTAAAATGTCAAAATTGTGTTAAAAAAATGTGGTTTTCTAATTCAAGTCTGCCTGTTCCTGAAAGCTGGGAAGATGGTGATCTTACCACCGCAAACCCTTTGTTGATGCCATTATCAGGGAAAAAACCATAAGCCCCCTTCTGCAGCCCTTTTTTCCCATATGTTTTTAAAAAACGAAATTTTCGCTGTATTTTGGCTAATTTCTTGGTCTCCTTCAGGGGAACCCACAAAGTCTGGGTACCTCTAGAATCCCTGGGATGTTGGAAAAAAGGACGCAAATTTGGCGTGGGTAGCTTTTGTGAATAAAAAGTTATGAGCCCCAAAAAGCAAGAACTGCCCCAAATAGCCAAAAAATGGCCTGGCACAGGAGAGGAAAAGGCCTGGCAGCGAAGGGGTTAAATTGATGTCAGGAAGCGTGTCTTTTCATGCATTTTCTTTCAGTAGGAGAACTGTCTGAGGTTAAAATGTTGGGAATTCTGAATTTTGGGGGTTTCTGAATATTGGGGTATGATATTTGCTCCCACATTGGTGTAAGTGTCAAGTGGCATTTGAGATGCTGAAGCTCACGGAAGAGTACATGGCAGCTCGAGTGAGCTGTGATTGCGTTTTCGTATATGTTTTAATTGGCATGTGAGATGCCGAGACTCACAGAAGAGAGGCAGCCACTCTAGTGAGCTGTGATTGCATTGCGGGGTATGTTTCAAGTAGCATGTGAAATGATAAGGCTAACTGAAGAGAAGGCAGTTCTAGTGAGCTGTGATTGCATGGAGGTGAATGTTTCAATTGGCATGATGCCAAAGCTCTCAAAGAAGAGGGCGACGGCTGTATTGAGCAGCCTCCCTCTCAGTGGAAACCAGAAAATTATGGAACTGGCTGCGATGCATCCGTGCATAAAATAGGCAGTAATTTGCCTTTTAGGGGAAGTCTCCTGTGGTTGTACCTCAAAGATTTTAGGAGCGCACAGAATGTGCAGAACACTTCATGGAAACCTAGATACATCTAAATAATTAGAGTTAGAATGGTTAATTCAAGGAGAAGAAGGGAATGAGTTTGAAGGGTTGCTAGAAAAAGGTACTTGCAGTTTGCAACATCATTGTAAGTTGATGGCAACAAGACACCAGCTGCAACCGCCCAAGATAAGTGAAAAGGGTTTCATTTTGTCATTAAGGAAAGCCCAGAAGATTTTTTTATGTAATATGTTTTTGAAGCGGTGTTTTTTTCTGGTAAGGCATCCTCATTCTTTAAAAAGTCCTTATTTTCTTCTTTTAAAGGGGATGTAAACGTATTTGTGTTTAAGGGGATTATTATACATGTCCCAATTTCTTGAAATGGAGCTGGTGGCAGAAAAAGTCACCCATGCGCATTTCCTTAGGCAGATGAAGATATAAGGAATATAGGCCCTCTTTACAACCCTGGCGGTCGGTGTTAAAGCGGCGGCAACACCGCCAACAGGCCGGCGGTAACAAAAGGAGATCACGACCACGGCAGAAACCGCCAACATTGGCAGCCACTTTAACATTCTGACCGCCACGGCGGTAGCAATAAACACCGCGGCAGTCACCGCCAACAGACAGGTGGAAGACAATGTACCGCCCACACTATTATGAGAGGCCAATCCACCAGCTTTTCCAGGGCGGTGCCAAGGACATCAAAAGCACAGCGGAAACAGCACAACAAAGGGGAACCGCTCACCTTTCGACACTCCACAAAGAACCAGGACGCCATGGAGTCCGAATTGCAGATCCTCCCCATGTTGGTGTATCTACTAATACACCACGAAGTGGAAAGAAGGTGGCGGCGACGACGACGGTGAGTACTGCACCTAGCACACAGGGGAGGGGAGGAGGGAAAAGAGAGTGACACACACACACGGCACGCAACACCCCCACCCCTCACCCTCACCCAGAACTACATACACACAAACACATACAACAACCATACAGATACACCCCGCACTCCCTGGAAGAACGTAAGGACAAAAGGAAATGAGTCTAACCAGTGTTATACTGGAACATTCAGATATAGCAAGAGAAAATCAAATAATCAGTATATACAAAAGTTCACATCATATACACAAGGCCGTACACTGTCCCTTGTAAATGTCCGTGGACCAGTGGTCACAAAAAGCTTGGGCGAAGCCCACACATGACACCTGCCTCAAAATGGAGAGAACACTGCAGGGGCATCCGGTTGAAAAAAACACAGGCACCTCAGGGGGAAGGGGAAGGGGAGCACCTCAGCCAGATGATGGTACAACGCCACTGCCCCTCGAGGGGGCTGCATGCCCACTGCTTGGTCCTGGGGATTGCAAAGCCACAGTCTCTCCAGTGGGTGGTTTGCCCACTGCTTGGTCCTGGGGAGTGCAAAGCCACAGTCTCTCAAGTCTCTCAAGTGGGTGGGTTGCCCACTGCTTGGTCCTGGGGAGTGCAAAGCCACAGTCTCTCTAGCGGGTGGTTTGCCCACTGCTTGCTCCTCTGGAGTGCAAAGCCACAGTCTCTCAAGTGGGTGGGTTGCCCACTGCTTGGTCTTGGGAAGTGCAAAGCCACAGTCTCTCAAGTCTCTCAAGTGGGTGAGTTGCCCACTGCTTGGTTCTGGGGAGTGCAAAGCCACAGTCTTTCAAGTCTCTCAAGTGGGTGGGTTGCCCACTGCTTGGTCCTGGGGAGTGCAAAGCCACAGTCTCTCTAGTGGGAGGTTTGCCCACTGCTTGGTCCTGGGGAGTGCAAAGCCACAGTCTCTGAAGTCTCCCAAGTGGGTGCTTTTCCCACTGCTTGGTCCTGAGGAGTGCAAAGCCACAGTCTCTCTAGTGGGTGTTTGTCCACTGCTTGCTCCTGGAGAGTGCAAAGCCACAGTCTCTCTAGTGGGTGCCTTTCACCACTGGTTCTGGAGGGGGCTTTGTGCCCAGTGTGCTTCATCCTGCCAAGGATTGGGTGAGTGGATGCCTTTCTCCACTGGTTCTGGAGGGGGCTTTGTGGCCAGAGTGCTTCATCCTGCCAAGGATTGGGTGAGTGGATGCCTTTCTCCACTGGTTCTGGAGGGGGATTTGTGCCCATTGTGCTTCATCCTGCCAAGGATTGGGTGAGCGGATGCCTTTCTTCACTGGTTCTGGAGGGGCCTTTGTGCCCAGTGATGCTGTACCTGGGGTGTGGCAGTTAACATCCTCTCACCTGGGTGTCTGAGCCACGAGATGTACATGGAACAGGTAGCTTGATACTCCATGGAGGCAGAGCCACACTCCATTCTGCAGCAACTTAGGCTGCCAACTGCTGGTCGTGCCAGTGCTGGTGCCTCAAGTGGCGTGTCCAGGGTCCAGGACGTCACCAGCAGCCTCGGACGGCTGCTGACTGGTGATGCTGCTGACGTCCGATATAGTGGTACTGGCTGGGCACGTGGTGGTGCAGATGGTGGTGCAGGTAGCGGTGGCTGCGTCAGAGATTCTGCCGGTGCTGGCTGTGGTGCAGGTGTCTGTTGTGGTGGAGGGAGACACCATACCGTCTCTGGCAACCTTGGATGGCTGATCCTTGGGGAGGATGCTGCAGACTGATGTTGTGGCAGCGACGGTGCAGGTGGCGGTGCAGGTGGTGGTCGTTGCGGCGGTGGTGACTGTGGTACAGGTCGCTGGCATCCCTGAGGAAATGGTGGTCACCAGCCCCTCACCAGGAGGCATCGTGCCCTGAGGTGACTTGCCCTTTCTCTTCTGTCCCTTCCCCACCTTGGCAGTCTCTGCTGGGACCTTGGCACTGTCCTCTCTGTGTTTGGGTGAGGCCTTGCTGGGTGGGTGGTGCGACCTTCCCCTGCTGGAAGCTGGGCCCTTTTTTACCTTGGCAGGTGGCGGAATTGGGTGGTCCTTCACATCTGTAGGTGGCACACTGGCAGCTCTGACGGGTGCCCTCTTTGATCCACCCCGACTTGCACGGATCACAGCAGACGCAGATGTGGTGGCTGAGGTGCTGGGCTCGGATCTAGACATCCTGGCCCTAGGGGATGGATGGGGGGTGTAGGGAAGAGGTTCAAGTTAGCTAGGAAACGTTTTTTAGACACACTGGGACTGGAAGATGGAGGGGGTGTGGGAGTGGAGGAGGAGGTAGTGGTTGTAGGAGGTGTACGTCTGCTGAGTGTGAAGGTGCATGGGCTGGAGGCTGTTGTGAGGTGGATGGCTTTTGAGTGGGTGTGTGCCTGCGTTTGTGTACTTTGGGAGGAGGGCTCACAGACACACTGGGAGAGGGCACAGGGGGCGTGTGAATGGTAGTGGGGGTTTTGATTGCACGTAAGCGGTGTGTTGTGATGGGCGTGCTGGTGATGGAGGCAGTGGCTGATGGTGTAGTGCATGCAGGTGTGAGTGGAGACGAGACTGGGAGGGAGGTGGAAGACATGGAGGAGGGGGACACAGTGGAGGAAGTGGATGTTGGTATGTGTGCATGAGTATGGTGCTTGTGTGAGTGTCTGTGTGATGTGTGGTGCTTATGTTTTCCTGAGCCACTTATGTGTGTTGATGTGTGTGCATGCTGGTCTGAAGGTGTGTTTGGGATAAGCTGAATTAGAGGGGATTGGGTCTGTGTAGTGGAAGTTGGAGGGGGGGAGGCTGGACACAGAGACAATGGCTGCCATCAGTGCTGAGGCCAGAGCCTGAAATGCTCTCTGTTGGCCGCCACAACAGAATGAATGCCCTCCAGGTATGCATTTGTTTGCTGCAAATGCCTCTCGACACCCTGGATGGCATTCAGAATGGTTGACTGCCCAACAGTGAGGGATCTCAGGAGGTCAATAGCCTTCTCACTGAGGGCAGCAGGGCTGACTGGGGCAGGGCCTGAGGTGCCTGGAGCGAAGGAGATGCCCACCCTCCTGGGTGAGCAGGCACGGGAAATAGGCTGAGGGGCTGCCGGGAGGGTGGTGCTGGTAGGGGGGGTGGTGGCTGTACCTGTAGTTGGATGGGCAAAGAGGTGTCCACCACCACCAGGGAGCTTCCATCAGAGGAGGAGTCGCTGTCGCTGGTATCCCCTCCTGTCCCGTCATGGAGCTCCCCTCGCCCTCCGTAGCACTGGTGCCTTCACCCTCCGTGGATTAACCCTCATGGACCATGTGGGATGCAGCTCCCTCCGTCGCCGGTGCCTCTGCTCCTCCACCAGATGATGCTAATGCACACAAGGACAGGGTGACAAAACTAGAATGGGGGGGAGACAGAGGACACACATGGTCAATGCCAGCAACACCACTACTGTTGGCAGACACAACACACATTGAGCTGCTCTGTACACTAGGCCTTGCCCAACCAGTCACTATGGTAGTCACCACCCCATGGGGTACAATGCCTAACGCCAACACATGCACACCTGACACCCACAGGACCCTGCACACTAGTAGCTGCCCAATTGTACCATTGGGGTAGGGGTGCTTCTGAGCCTGCAAACAAGGGACCTACTCTGGCATGACCGCCCTGGCCTAGGGGCATCCACAGCCCACACCCTCCACCCAGATCCGTCCTGAACTACGCAGAGTCAGCTTTATGACACTGTACTCACCCCCTTGTGGCTGCTGTGATGCCCTCAAGCACCCATCCAACACCGGATAGGCCACCGCCAGGATACTGAACATCAGGTGGGTTATGGTGCGACGAGCACCCCTTCCACGTTGGGAGGCCAGCCCCAGCTGGGCCTCCGCCGTCTTCTTGCTCCAGCGGCGCAGGTCCTCCCATCTCTTGCGGCAGTGGGTGCTCCGTCTGTGACTGACCCCCAGGTTCCGCATTTCCTTGGCGATGGCTCGCCAAATACCCTTCTTCTGGTGGCCGCTGACCTAGAGGGAAAGTACAGGAGGAAAGGAAATTACTCACCCATCCAGACCGTTATACTCATTGCCCACCAGTTCCCACCCATGCCCTGATGTACATACACTGACCTTCCTCACATGCAGCACTCAGCACACCCCCAACATGTGGCTTCCATCCACACCACTCCAAACAGGCATTGCCCACTCATCATGCTCACAGTGTACTCACCTGTTTGTCTGGAGGACCGTAGAGTAGCGTGTACTGGGGAAGGACCCCATCCACCAGTTTGTCCACCTCCTTCGCAGTGAAGGCAGGGGCCCTTTCCCCAGACACTGTAGCTATTGTCGCTTCCAGACTCAGGTCACAGCAGCACTTGCAGTATAGGTCCTCTCCTGTTGATGGTCAGGTATCAAGTGAGTGAACAGATAGAAAATGGCGGTCACGTCCGCGGCGGTGCGTACTGTCACTGCCAGTGTACATGGCCATTGGCTCCTGGAACCCGTAGGCCCTAATGATAACCATTGCTGAGTGGCACTGCGTCTTTGACCGCCTACCGCGACGTTGCACAATGCCAGCGCAGTTACCTCATTTCCCCTTGTCCATCCTCACAAGTCAGGCAGCCGCCATTTCAGGGGTGCACATGGCATGGCACCTAACTGCGTCACAGCACATTTTGGCACATATACGGACTAACTATTTAACACACGGATTCACTAACATTACTGCAGACACACTTGTGCTACCTATATGGTAAATTACACTCTGCTCACCGTTCTCCTCCATAGGCTACAACCGCTGGGGCAGATGATGAGATGGTGGCATCCTCTGGTTACAGACCCCTGGTGGACTTGTGGACAATGGAAGACAGACACATCATAATCACATACAGACTTGATCGTGCCACAATCCCAGAACTGTGTGCCCAATTGGAGCCAGACCTGATGTGAGCTATCCGCCAGCCCACAAGTATACCCCCTCTAGTGCAGGTCCTATCAGTGCTCCATTTCCTGGCAAGTGGCTCCTTTCAAACTACAGTGGCCATCACATCTGGGATGTCTCAGACAATGTTTTCTAATGTGTTGACCAGAGTTTTGTCTGCCATGATGAAACACATGCACAGCTACATCGTGTTCCCCCAGGTGGAGGATTTGGCCACAGTGAAAGCTGACTTTTATGCCCTGGGACATATCCCAAACATCATTGGTGCCATTGATGGTACACATGTGGCATTTGTCCCCCCCCCGCAGAAATGAACAAGTGTACAGAAATAGAAAAAACTACCATTCGATGAACGTGCAAATGGTGTCTTTGGAGGACCAGTACATCTCCCATGTGAATGCCAAGTATCCTGGCTCTGTGCATGACGCCTATATCTTGCGGAATAGCAGTATCCCTTATAAGATGGGTCAACTCCAGAGGCACTGGGTGTGGCTAATTGGTGAGCCCAAGGTCCCCACACAGTATGAGAAGGTGCCTGGGTATGGGGTAGTCCCTAAGGGTTAGTGTGTGTCTAACAGGTATCCCTCAAAATTTGCAGGTGACTCTGGTCAACCTCTACTGACCCCAGTGAGGAATGCCAGGGCAAGGGCAGAGGACTGCTACAATGAGGCACATGGCCGAACTAGGCGCATTATTGAGAGGACGTTCGGCCTCCTGAAGGCCAGATTCCGGTGCCTCCATCTAACAGGTGGCTCCCTATACTACTCACCGAAGAAGGTGTGCCAGATAATCGTGGCATGCTGTATGTTGCACATCCTGGCATTGAGACGCCAGGTGCCTTTTCTGCTGGAGAATGAGCCTGGTGATAGTCTTGTGGCAGCGGTGGAGCCTGTGGACAGTGAGGAAGAGGAGGCAGAGGATGAAGATATTGACAAGAACGAACATCATTATGCAGTACTTTCAGTGACACACAGGTAAGAGACTGTAACTCCTCCTCACATTTCTGAATACTGTGGGACACTGTACATGTCAGCCTCTTAACCTCTGTCTATGGACACTGACTGTTCCCTTTGGATTTCCTTTTTGCAGATCTGGGTACCCCATTCTGCCTTCTGCTATATGTACTGATGCCCAACAACTGTCATGCATTGGTATGAGTAAATGAACATTTACATTGCTATTTGTAGCTAATATTGTAATAATATATTTGTGAAAGATCAGACTGACTCCAGATTGGTTTTTGATTAAAGGGTGTTTATTTAGGCGCTAATGGGTATAGGGGTATGTGCAAGGGGCTGGGGTGATGGTGGAGGAAGGTCCATGGTAGAGTCCAGTCTATTTGTATCACAGGTGCATTGTCCAAAGGGGCATAGGAAGCGGAGTAATGGTAATTCAAGTTGGACAGGGTGACATAGTGGGACAGAAGGGTGACAATCAGGAGAGTCTTATTTCCTGGCGGGGTCTTGGCAATGTTCTCTGGCTTCTGCCTGGATCGCAGGGACCATTTGCGGTGTGGTTCTCCTTCTGCAGGGGGTGGGGTGCTGGTGGCCTGTTGGTCCTGTGGCGGGGCCTCCTGTCCACTAGCGACGGCAGAGGTGGAAGGCTGTTCCTCAGTTTGGCTAGTGTCAGGGGCCCTTTGTTGAGCCACTTCCTCCCTCATGGTCTTGCCCATATCAACCAGCACGCCTGCTATGGTGACCAGGATGGTGTAGATTTTGGTGAGGTCATCCCTGATCCCCATGTAGTGTCCCTCCTGCAGCCGCTCGGTCTCCTGAAACTTGGCCAGTACCGTGCCCATAGTCTTCTGGGAATGGTGGTATGCTCCTATGATGTTGGAGAGTGCCTCGTGGAGAGTGGGTTCCCTGGGCCTGCCCTCCCCCTGTCGCACAGCAGTCCTCCCAGCTTCCCTGTAGTCCTGTGCCTCTGTCCCCCGAACTGTGTGCCCACTGCCACTGACCCCAGGTGTTGCCTGGGGTCCCTGTAGTGGTGGACCCACTGCTGATTGACGTGTCCAGGGGACAGTGGCATGGGCCCGCTGGGTGGGTGCTGTGGTGCTGTTTCCTGAGGGGGGAGGTTCTGTGGTGGTTTGGGACTGTGGTAGGGGAATCAACTGTCCAGAGGTCCCAGACGGGCCAAGCTGGTCATCCTGATCCAGGCGTGCAGAGCAGCTGTCATCACTGTGGGCCTCTTCTGTGTGGGGACTGGATATGGCTGGCACCTCCTGTCTGGTGACATTGGGTAGGGGTCCTGTTGGGATGCAAATGCATTGTTATTGTATCTGTGTGTGCCATCTTGTGCAATGGGTGTGTTTCCCTGTATAAATGTGCTTGACTGTCATCTTGGCCTTGTGTGATTGGTGATTATGTGGGCTGGGTGAGTCTATCAAGTGTGCATGGTGTGGTGATGTGTGTCCATGCAGGTCTGCGATGGGTGTCCATGCATTGTTGTTGCATGCAAGGCTTGGTATTGGGATGGGTGGGTTGTGATAGTGGGGTATATGTGAGGTGTTGGAGTGATGGGGGTGAGGGTAGGGGTGGGAGTTTGTGATGGCATGCAGGTACGGTGGGGGATAAAGTAGTAAAGATTTGCCTGACCAGAGTCCAGTCCTCCTACTACTCCTGCGAGGCCCTCAGGATGCATGATCGCCAAGACTTGCTCCTCCCATGTTGTTAGTTGTGGGGGAGGAGGTGGGGGTCCACCGCCACTCCTCTGTATAGCAATCTGGTGTCTTAAAACCACGGAATGTACCTTCGCCCATAGGTCGTTCCACCTCTTCCTGATGTCATCCCTGTCCCACGGTGTTTACCCTGTCCATGATCCTCCGCCATAGCTCCATCTTCCTTGCAATGGAGGTCTGCTGCACCTGTGATCCGAAGAGCTGTGGCTCTACCCGGATGATTTCCTCCACCATGACCCTTAGCTCCTCCTCAGAAAACCTGGGGTGTCTTTGAGGTGCCATGATGTGGTGTGAGTGATGTGTGAGGTGATGTGTGGGGTGCTGTGTTGTGATGTATTAAGTGATGTGTGTGGATGGTGTATGTGTGATGGTGTTCTGTGCCTCTGGGTGATGGTGTGGTCTTTGCTTTTCTCTCTCTCTGCTTGTTCTAATTTGTTCATTGAAAGAGTTGTGGGTAATGTGGGTGGGTGTTTTATAGTGGTGTGAGTGTGTGGATGTGGTGTGTCAATATGTGTCAGGTGTGTGTAGTTTGAATTGTCCAATGTGGTGGTGTTTTGTAAATGTGTGTGTATTTTGAGCGCGGCGGTGTGTACCGCCAATGGTTTACTGCGGTTGTGAGACCGCCGCAGTGATTTGTGGGTCATGATACTGTGGGGGTATTCTTGTTGGCGTAACGGTGTGGGTTTTGCTATCGCCAGTTTATCACTGACCTTTGGTGTGGCGGACTTGTGTGGGTGTCTGTATAGTGGCGGATTTCTCTATGTTGGTCATAATACCCGTAGTGGAATTCCGCCGCGGTCACAGTATGTTGGCGGCCGTCGGCACGGCAGTTAGCAGGGTTTACCGCCAGGGTTGTAATGAGGGCCATAATCTCAACGAATAAGTCTGGAAACAGGTTCATCCCTGTTTGAAGGGAGGTTATTGCCCTCCTAGGCATAAGGAAAGGCTTTGCATATGTCGTAAGTAGGTTGATCGCACTCTGATTCATCTTACCCTTTTTTGCTCCATGCTCACAACTCTGAGGCTGAATATTTATACATTACCAAGATAAAAAGTCCATTCCATTGGCATGAGCCATAAAATAAATTATTTTTAAATGTTATGAATATTTGAAGAGTCATAGAGGCATAACTGATTATATCCATATTTAATCAGTTAATGCTTGATTTGAGCTGGTGTTTGGTGGCGCTCTGCACCTTCACTTAAACTTCAATACCGACAGTTATGACAGCCCTCCACATGCTGGTGCTATTTGTCTAATTTTGAGGTGAGCACAATAGCAGAGTGTTCAATGTATGGGCTAAAGTATCCCAGACTGACGTTATAAGTAAGGCTCCCGGTTTTATGGTATTTATTTTTTAAATATTTCCCTCTGTATTTATCCATATTTTTTTTTGGCCATCTTTTTCATATTTATCCAAATTTATTTTGAATTTTGAGAATAAATGAGTCGTAAAATTGTATATTTCTATATCTATTTAAATGGTAAACATGCTCTCGGCTTTTATTAATGTCACATTGTAGCAAATTAGCATAAAAATATAACAAAACACTACACCTGTAGGTAAATATTAGCATTATATACAAATATAGGTTAACATATGCCTGTCTTTTTAAATTTCCCTTATATAGCTGCTTATATATTGGCCTGAAATTCACTCACAAGAAGAATAATGTTTTTTTTTTTTCCACTTTTAAAAATAAATATAGACAGGAAACACATCGATTTCTGTTTGTATTTATCTGTAAAGGTCAGTAAAAACGAAAAATTGGGAGCCTTAGTTATAAGGACATTGTAAGTCACAGAGCAGCTCCATGACCATATAGAGGAACAAGGCCTAAGATTGCTTTAATAATGCTTCGTGACCTGATTTGCCTTTCTCTCTGCTGCTGGCTCTGGCAGCAGGCATTATGACACCATAACACAATTATAATAAGTTATTACAGTTGAATTTTGGCATCATTCCTTTATAATAGAAAACTGGTTGTGTCACAAGTTCCCTATTATAAGGAAATTGGAGACATGTTTTCATACAGCAATTGTGGAATCCCACGTATGATAATGCAACATACATTAAAAACTAAAACTACCTGACACCCAGTCCATCCTTTTTTATTTCAGTGTCCTAGAATAGCCAATAGTATCATATTTCTAGGAGTGTGATCATTGTTACTAGTTGTGCTGGTATTGCAGGGGCAATGGGTGATGCAAGCGGAAAAAGGCACTGGCACATATTTTTTTAAAACAAATTAAGCACCCAATGGGCTGTGTATTTGATATTGTATAGTTCTGTAAAAGCATGACTTATGAAAGGCTGATAAATCAGTTAGGTTAGAGGAGTAACCTTTGGGTGCTTGTCTTGAAGACCTGTTACATCACTAGGAGTCTGGCACAATAAATTTGCAGTGGCTTCTGACAAAGGGTATCTCAAGTTGTCAAGAAAGAAGGAGTCGGATTCTTAGCAGGTGAAGCATAATGGCATCCAAAGCCACCTACAAAAGATCGAGAGCAAACTGGATGGCAGCAGCAGTTCACAAGTATCCCACCAGGAAGAGGATCTAAGGAGGTTGGGCCTTCCTTTAAAACCAATGTCAGGAAGAAGGCTCAGGAGACAAGCCTATTGTTGGTAGCTATATCTGTGGCCAGGATTCGGCTGTCCCATGGTTGGTAGCTATACCTGCCTCGCCTGACTCTGGTGACCGGTCTCCTTTATGACGTCGGAATGGAATTAACAAGCATTTTCTCTGAGGTGGATCCCTGGGAGGTGAACCACAGCCTAGTACCAAGAGTTCTGCCAAACACTGATGACGTCCTCCATAAAAACAGTAGGGACTGCTTGCATATCACTGCCATCAGAGATTTGGGGTCACAATGACCAAGGTGGACTGTGGAGCTGTGGCTTCATTGGGCATCGTGCCATTGGGAACAGGTGCAGCCGATTTTGGGCACTTGGCTGGAAAGTGGGTGAGTTACAGGTGTTCACCGGATCTGAGTGGCCCAGTGAGGTACGGGCAACCTTGGTCTAATACATATAGGAAAAATTGTGTTGATAATTGATATTGGGTATTTCATACAGGGTATACCACCATGGCGATATACGCTTGTGAGTTGAGTGTGTCTCGCCCTCTCTGGGGCCATAGGGACTGGGCATCCACAACATTAGAACATCAGAACATTAGAACTGATAGCAATGTTAGCAATACATAATACCATAAAAGTAATACTGAGGTGTATCAAAAATACCATGCAGGGTAAAACCAAACAAAATTATACTTACTGATCTTGGGAGGTAAGCAAAGGTCCAAACCCCAATAAATATAGCCTTCTCGTAAGTGTACTTGCATCTAAAAGTGCATATTTGATAACACACAGCTGGGGCTTTTGAAGGAGGTTGTGTCTTGGGAAGCTGAGGGAGGTACCAAGGCCTGAGGCTGATGTAGACATTATGCGGAATGCACAGCTGGTGCAAGAAATGTTAGACTGCGTGGGCCCCATGACAGTGACGTGGCTTCCTGGAGATGTGGGGTGGGAGGGGGTAGAGATGCAAGTATGGGTAGAACAGCAATCTCAAGGCAGGGTAAAGCACTAACTTGCTGGAGTCCTACCTAAAGCCTGAGATCACTGAGGCAGAAATGAGAGTCTAGAGTAAAGCAAAGTGGTCTGCATGGCAGCCATCCTCCAAATAATGCTCTTGGTAAAAACAGTCTCTGGAGATGTCTTCTAGCATGGACATCCTGTCCTCCATCTCAGAGAAGGTAATGGGGTTCCCTCAGGGCTTTTACTGGTGAAGGAGAAAGAAAATATAGGCCTCCTACAGTCATGGGACATTCTGCACCTGGATGGAAGAAGAATTTGACAGGAAGCATACAGAATGGTTCAATCCCAATGGGCAAAGTGTTAAGCTTTGCCCCTCCCGCTTGAAGGCGTCACATTGGCTGAAGGGAAGGAATACGGGAAAAACTGCAAAGGTGTAGAAACCAATATGGGAACAAACTAGATACCAGCAGGAACTATACAGTTAAGAAAGTTGTAAAGCAACATGGTTCTCCTACTGACACTTTATTTTCTGTGATCCATGCCCACACTGGTGCTGCGGGGCACTGGGTGTTTCAGCGAGGGCTGGCAGGTGGGGACTGGTTTCTTTGCTGGTGTGGGCCGATTTTGTTGCTGGGGCTGAGGCCGGGTGCATTTCCTGCCCACAGCTCTTCAGAGTTTTAAAAATAAACAGTGCAAAACCTATGTTTTTAAAGTGTGCCTAGCCAGTTTTGCTTCACAACCATTTTTAGGTCGAGCGTAAGCATACCACCTCTTGTATACTTTTAGGTATACTTCTTCTGTGGGCTATCAGCTACTTCATTTGTTAGTTTCAGTGTCATTTACAAATCCTTGGTTGGTATTGGTCAGTCATGCTTCTTTGTCCCTTCTTCTGTGTGAGAGCAGGGACCAACTACTGTATAATTTTGTCTGGTCTGTGGGGGACTTTTGTTTTTGCTTTGTTTCCTCCTCCTGTCCAGGGAAGCTTCCCTTTTCATTTGCAGAGCACTCTTGCTCTGAGCTTAACTGTAAATAAGGCTATAAATCAGGCTGTTATCTTGATCACATTTGGTCTTTATGGGTTCTCTGCACCCTTTCTCAGCTGCCTGGCTCCCGCCTTTCTTTAACTTGGATTTTCTTTGCCAAGTATACCTGCCTGGAGGATCACTTGTAATTGCTTATAGCCTAGGCACCCAGCTTGACCAGGGCTCCGCAATCCTCAGAGACGGTGCCCATTTCTGCTCCATAATGGGATCCCACTCACAGCTCCATCAGTGCACCTCAGTTCACACACTCGAAGCCCTCAACAGTGCCAGTACCCCAGGCACGCTGTCTGCCAGAGCACCTCAGTTCTTCCAGTCAGTGAACACTGCTGTTCCAGTACTGGTACCTCGCGCGTGGCTTCATCAGTCCACCTCAGTTCACACGCTCCAAGCCCTCATCCATGCCAGTGCCTGGAACCCCACACACGCTGTCTGCCAGAGCACCTCAGTTCCTCCAGTCAGCACACTCTTACTCCAATACTGCTACCGCGGGTGCAGCTCCATCAGTGCACCTTTGTTCACACTCTCCTAGCCGATATCAGTGCCAGTGGCAGGAACCCCACACACGATGTCTGCCAGAGCACCTCAGTTCTTACAGTCAGTACACTCTGCTGCTCCAGTACTGAGACCTCGGGTGCAGCTCCATCAGTGCACCTCAGTCCACACACTTCAAGCTCTCAGCCATGCCAGTGCCAGGAACCACAGGCATACTGTCTGCCGGAGCACCCAAGTTCTTGCAGTCAGTGCACTCTGCTACTCCAGTACTGGGACCCCAGGCACAGCTCCATCAGTGCAACTCCATTCACATGCTCCAAGGTCTCATCCGTGCCACTGCCAGAACCCCACACATGCTGTCTGCCAGAGCACATGAGTTCTTGCCTTCAGTACACTCTGCTGCTCCAGTATTGGGACCTTGGACGCAGCTCCATGAGTGCACCTCTGTTCACACGCTCCAAGTCCTCAGACGTGCCAGTACCAGGAACCCCACACATGCTGGCTGCCAGAGAACCTCAGTTCTTGCAGTCAGTGCACTCTGCTGCTGCAGTACAGCGACCCCTGGTGCAGCTCCATCAGTGCACCTCTGTTCACATCTCCAAGACCTTAGCCGTGCCAGGAACCCCATGCACGCGGTCTGCCAGAGCACCTCAGTTCTTGTAGTCAGTGCACTCTGCTGCTCCAGTACTGGGACCTTCGGCGCAGCGCCATCAGGGCACCTCCGTTCATATGCTCCAAGCCCTAAGCTGTGCCGATGACAGGAACCCCACGCGCACTGTCTGCGAGATCACCTCAGTTCTTGCAGTCAGTACACTCTGCTGCTCTAGTACAGGGACCTCAGGCACAGCTCCATCAGTGCACCTCAGTTCACATGCTCCAAGCCCTCAGCCGTGCCAGTGGCATGAACCCACGCATGCTGTCTGCCAGAGCACCTCAGTTCTTGAAGTCAGTACACTCTGCTGCTCCAGTACTGGGACCTCAGGTGCAGCTCCATCAGTGCAACTTCGTTTACATGCTCCAAGCGCTCAGCCATGCTAGTGCCAGGAAACCCCATGCACGCTGCCTGACAGAGCACCTCAGTTCTTGCAGTCAGTACACTTTGCTGCTCCAGTACAGGGACCTCAGACACAGCTCCATCAGTGCACCTCCGTTCACATGCTTCAAGCCCTCACCCATGCCATTGGCAGGAACCCCATGCACGCTGTGTGCCACAGCACCACAGTTCTTTCAGTCAGTGAACACTGCTGTTCCAGTACTGGTACCTCACGCGTGGCTTCATCAGTCCACCTCAGTTCACACGCTCCAAGCCCTCATCCATGCCAGTGCCTGGAACCCCACACACGCTGTCTGCCAGAGCACCTCAGTTCCTCCAGTCAGCACACTCTTGCTCCAATACTGCTACCACGGGTGCAGCTCCATCAGTGCACCTTTGTTCACACTCTCCAAGCCGATATCAGTGCCAGTGGCAGGAACCCCACACACGCTGTCTGCCAGAGCACCTCAGTTCTTACAGTCAGTACACTCTGCTGCTCCAGTACTGAGACCTCGGGTGCAGCTCCATCAGTGCACCTCAGTTCACACACTTCAAGCTCTCAGCCATGCCAGTGCCAGGAACCACAGGCATACTGTCTGCCGGAGCACCCAAGTTCTTGCAGTCAGTGCACTCTGCTACTCCAGTACTGGGACCCCAGGCACAGCTCCATCAGTGCAACTCCATTCACATGCTCCAAGGTCTCATCCGTGCCACTGCCAGAACCCCACGCATGCTGTCTGCCAGAGCACATGAGTTCTTGCCTTCAGTACACTCTGCTACTCCAGTATTGGGACCTTGGACGCAGCTCCATGAGTTCACCTCTGTTCACACGCTCCAAGTCCTCAGCCGTGCCAGTACCAGGAACCCCACACATGCTGTCTGCCAGAGAACCTCAGTTCTTGCCGTCAGTGCACTCTGCTGCTGCAGTACTGCGACCCCTGGTGCAGCTCAATTAGTGCACCTCTGTTCACATCTCCAAGACCTTAGCCGTGCCAGGAACCCCATGCTCGCGGCCTGGCATAGCACCTCAGTTCTTGTAGTCAGTGCACTCTGCTGCTCCAGTACTGGGACCTTCGGCGCAGCGCCATCAGGGCACCTCCGTTCATATGCTCCAAGCCCTAAGCTGTGCCAATGACAGGAACCCCACGCGCACTGTCTGCGAGATCACCTCAGTTCTTGCAGTCAGTACACTCTGCTGCTCTAGTACAGGGACCTCAGGCACAGCTCCATCAGTGCACCTCAGTTCACATGCTCCAAGCCCTCAGCCGTGCCAGTGGCATGAACCCACGCATGCTGTCTGCCAGAGCACCTCAGTTCTTGAAGTCAGTACACTCTGCTGCTCCAGTACTGGGACCTCAGGTGCAGCTCCATCAGTGCAACTTCATTTACATGCTCCAAGCGCTCAGCCATGCCAGTGCTAGGAAACCCCATGCACGCTGCCTGACAGAGCACCTCAGTTCCTGCAGTCAGTACACTTTGCTGCTCCAGTACAGGGACCTCAGACACAGCTCCATCAGTGCACCTCCGTTCACATGCTCCAAGCCCTCACCCATGCCATTGGCAGGAACCCCATGCACGCTGTGTGCCACAGCACCTCAGTTCTTTCAGTCAGTGAATACTGCTGTTCCAGTACTGGTACCTCGCGCGTGGCTTCATCAGTCCACCTCAGTTCACACGCTCCAAGCCCTCATCCATGCCAGTGCCTGGAACCCCACACACGCTGTCTGCCAGAGCACCTCAGTTCCTCCAGTCAGCACACTCTTGCTCCAATACTGCTACCACGGGTGCAGCTCCATCAGTGCACCTTTGTTCACACTCTCCAAGCCGATATCAGTGCCAGTGGCAGGAACCCCACACACGCTGTCTGCCAGAGCACCTCAGTTCTTACAGTCAGTACACTCTGCTGCTCCAGTACTGAGACCTCGGGTGCAGCTCCATCAGTGCACCTCAGTTCACACACTTCAAGCTCTCAGCCATGCCAGTGCCAGGAACCACAGGCATACTGTCTGCCGGAGCACCCAAGTTCTTGCAGTCAGTGCACTCTGCTACTCCAGTACTGGGACCCCAGGCACAGCTCCATCAGTGCAACTCCATTCACATGCTCCAAGATCTCATCCGTGCCACTGCCAGAACCCCACGCATGCTGTCTGCCAGAGCACATGAGTTCTTGCCTTCAGTACACTCTGCTACTCCAGTATTGGGACCTTGGACGCATCTCCATGAGTTCACCTCTGTTCACACGCTCCAAGTCCTCAGCCGTGCCAGTACCAGGAACCCCACACATGCTGTCTGCCAGAGAACCTCAGTTCTTGCCGTCAGTGCACTCTGCTGCTGCAGTACTGCGACCCCTGGTGCAGCTCAATTAGTGCACCTCTGTTCACATCTCCAAGACCTTAGCCGTGCCAGGAAGCCCATGCACGCGGCCTGGCAGAGCACCTCAGTTCTTTAGTCAGTGCACTCTGCTGCTCCAGTACTGGGACCTTCGGCGCAGCGCCATCAGGGCACCTCCGTTCATATGCTCCAAGCCCTAAGCTGTGCCAATGACAGGAACCCCACGCGCACTGTCTGCGAGATCACCTCAGTTCTTGCAGTCAGTACACTCTGCTGCTCTAGTACAGGGACCTCAGGCACAGCTCCATCAGTGCACCTCAGTTCACATGCTCCAAGCCCTCAGCCGTGCCAGTGGCATGAACCCACGCATGCTGTCTGCCAGAGCACCTCAGTTCTTGAAGTCAGTACACTCTGCTGCTCCAGTACTGGGACCTCAGGTGCAGCTCCATCAGTGCAACTTCGTTTACATGCTCCAAGCGCTCAGCCATGCCAGTGCCAGGAAACCCCATGCACGCTGCCTGACAGAGCACCTCAGTTCTTGCAGTCAGTACACTTTGCTGCTCCAGTACAGGGACCTCAGACACAGCTCCATCAGTGCACCTCCGTTCACATGCTCCAATCCCTCACCCATGCCATTGGCAGGAACCCCATGCACGCTGTGTGCCACAGCACCTCAGTTCTTTTAGTCAGTACACTCTGCTGCTCCAGTACTGGGTCCTCAGGTGCAGCTCCATCAGTCCACCTCCGTCCACACGCTCCAAGTCCTCAGCCATGCCAGTGCCCGGAACCCCTCATATGCTGTCTACCAGAGCACTTCAGTTCTTGCAGTCAGTACACTCAGCTGCTCCAGAACAGGGACATCGGGTGCAGCTCCATCAGTGCACACCTGTTCACACACTCCAAGCCCTCAGCCTTGCCCATGCCAGCCTTGCCCATGCCAGAACCCCACACAAGCTGTCTGCCAGAGCAGTTCAGTTCTTACAGTCAGTACACTCTGCTGTTCCAGTACTGGGATGTCGGGCACACCTCAATCAGTGCACCTCAGTTCTACCCTGTTGAGGTCACTTTCTTTCCTATACTGGGACCCCACTCACATACAGTTCCATTGCAGCTGTTCAATTCTAATATTCAGTCCCACTGCCAAGCCAATACTGAACCAAAACCAGTAAAACACATCTCAGCCAGTGCACCGCAAGTCTAACATTCAGCGCCACTATTTATGGGAACTACCACAGCTCTGCCAGAATCCATCAATTGTAACATTCCGTGTACATTTCTTCTCAGTACTAAGGCTCACACACACGCCCTTCAGGGCTCCTCGCTTCTGTGGTTGAGAGGCAATGTCACTTCCATGCTGGGCCCCAATCCCAGCTTCACCAGGGCACCTCTGCGCTAACACTTGGCAACACTGGCACGCCAATAGTAGGTTCCACACATAGCTCCATTAACACACCTCTCTTCTGGCTTTGTGTGCCATTACTATTCAAGTACTGCAGCCCACATACAACTCTGTCAGTGGATCTCAACTCTAACCTGCATTGCCCAAGTATTCCAATACCAGGAATTACACGGCGCTCCATTTCTCATTCCTCACTCACCTGCTGCCTTTCTGTTATTCCAGCACTGGGCCGGGACACAGCTCTGTCTAAACCCCAATCCTGATCTGAAGCGCCCCACTATTGCTGTATTGGGGTTCACATGCAACTCTGATAATGCACCTCCTGCTGTCCTGCAGTGTCCCCTGCTGATCCACTCTCTGTCTTCTGTTTGAGGATGAGGGGGAGCCAATTAAATCTATTCTTAGCTGCCTTCTTTATGTGGGAGGGACTGTTTCACCTATCTCACTCCGTTCTTTCCTTTACTCTGTTTACTCTCAATGTTTTCTTTCTCCCCCACTTTTCTCTTTCCAGCTCCTAAAACCCAAACGTTAACAGCTAAGCTCTTTCTTTCAACTGTTTATTTCTACTCCTCTTCCTCTTGTTACCTCCTCTTTCAAACTTGCAAAAACAAGATTATTTCTTCCTTGTTTCGTTCCTCTCTTTTTTCTTTATCAGGTGTTCATTCTTTCACAGTTTTTTTCTCTTACCTTCATTCTTTCTTTGTCTTTTTTATTTGCTCTTTCCTTTGACTCGGTATGCGTCCTTTCACTGTTTTTTTTTTATCTTTCTTCCTTCCTCTTGTGTTTTTCTTATCTTTATCTTTCAATTCACGTTTTACTATAAATCCCTTTTTTCCCCTTCTGTATGTGGAAGCCACAAGTTACTTGTTGGGACATGAAATGTCAAAGTGGTTTTCCCATTCTGTGTCTGTGTCTGCGAAAGAACCAGGGTATTTATATACTATAAATACCCTGGTTTTTTCGCTGCTTGTTTCTCTCACATCTCTCTTTTTTTCTCTAATGTTCATTTTTCTCTTATGCACTCCTTTTATTATTTTTTCTTCTTTATCTTTCGTTCAATAGCTTCCTTCCCTTTTTTCTTTTGTCTCACACTTTTGCTACATTTCTTCTCTTAGCTGTGTTTTTATTTTCTCATTCTTTCTTTTCCTTCTTCCATTTCTATGCGGCCTCTTCTCTTTCTTCCTTTTGTCTGTCGTATTACTTTCGCTTCTCTTTTTCTGCCCCATCCATTTTCTCTCCTGAGGCCTAGTTATCAATGGAGCAACAGGTGCAGTGGCACCTGGGCCCAGAGACCTACGGACCTCACTCAACTCTAATTACTGCTGCATTTTCCTACCACAGGCAGCGCTGACCTTCAGGGCTTTAGGCGATGGGGAGTGAAGTCTCTTCATTGCGTTGCTCAGAGAGTACTGTACGTGTTTTAAAAAGTCTCTTCAAAATTCAAACCAGTGTATTTATAATATAATCTTAACAATGCATTTCAGTTTAGCATTTTAAATTATACCTTTGCATTGACTGTCAGTAGTTAAAAGTGACTGAAATAAATAGTGCAAAAGCTTTACGGTTGGAAAAGCAGTTGAAATGAAAAAATTCTATCCATGAAGGCGTTTGGAATCGCTTCGAAAAAAGGTAAAGAGTTGTGCCAGGCTCTTGAGCCTCTGCAGGGTTGACCAGTCCCAACCCAGATTTAAAAACATGGGTAGCTCTTGCAACACGAGGTTTTCTCTATGTCATACTTCGAAAAGTAGAGCATGAAGGACAACAGAAAATTAAAATCCCCTCCTATTATCATTAATTTAGGGAAAACAATTAATTCTGCCATTACCTGTATAAAGGGTCACAATTAGAGCTACTGTCAAGCTTAATTGGTTGATTCCAAGTGCAGCTGCTGGCCATTTAATAGCATTATTTTGGGCAGTTCTTAAGATAGCAAAAGATAACTTATTAAATATTAAAATTGCCACCACTCTGTGTGCATCCGAGGCTGATGAAGCAGCTGATAGCGGAAAAGGAGATCAGGATTGCTTTTCCCTTGAAGTTGATTTTGTAAAATTTGCCTCCTGTAATAAATCTATAGAATGATTCTGATACTGGCCCACGACATTATAGCTTTCTTTTTCGGAAATTATTCAATCTATTAACATTTAATGACAACATTTTAAGCTTATTCATGGGGACCAAAACAAAAACCACCTCCAAGTGACTGGTGTGAGAACCATTTTGAAATACTTTTGAGACCTAGATGTTGTAAACTTTTTTCCACCTCCCTACAGCCCTCCCCCTTTCTATTATTCTGATAGTACCACCCTCCTATGCTACCAGTGAAATGTCACCCATCTTCACTGGAAATCCCACCCTGACTACTTATGGCATGGTGCCTAGCACCTGTTTTTCAGGGATGTGCACATGGTAGAAATCAGTGAGTTTATGTAATCAGCTGGGTTCAACATTACCATATAGCAAACCTATATATTGAACCATACTATATCCCATGATTATTTTAGAAAAAAAGCTCTAACATGCGTCACAAATGTGAATCCATAGCAAACTTTGAAACTTTCATTTCATGGTTTTGCCTTCTTTTGCACTTCATTCAAACATTTTTGAATGACACTATATCTGAGAAGATTACAAATGACCCATCTACTAAGACCTGGACCTTGGGTTTGGCTGGTTGAATAAGCATAGCTTGAAAAAAGGGATATTTTGCTTAAATTCCCTTCTAAGTCTGGAAGTTTCAAATGACATCTTTGTATAAATTTGGAAATTAACTGTATTAATCGTTTTAAATTCATTTGTTTGATCGCCGTAGACAGAATTCTCTCCTTGATACCATAGTCTACAAAATTCACCAGCATTGTTCTTGGATAGCCATTATTTGGGCAAGCTGAAAGAGAACTCATTGTTCTCTTGAGATTGAGAAATTTTCTTTATCCCTGGTGAAACAATTCGAATCAGATCCTCAACAAGTTCTATGGCTGAAGAATTCTGTTCTTTCTGTTCAGGGGTTCCTACAATACTCTAATTAGACCTCCTCATTTTCTTTTCCTGATCCTCTACCTGGATTTTTAGAGTGAAAAAGGTATTTAATAAATTATAACAATTGTTTTTGTAGCAAGGATTGAGAGTCCTCTCAGTATGAGACACTTTGTTGGAGCTCCCCTGTCTGTGTAGAAAATCAGCGTTGTTTTTTTCAGTCTCTTTTTTCCAGATGTGAAGAGATTATGCCTTCGATTCTTAATTCGTTTTTTTACTTATTTTACTTCTGTTACGATTTGTTGATGTAAACATTCAATAGTATTTGAGATATCTAAAGAAGATATTTGAGCTGCCCCAAAGCATGATAATTGCTCAGTCAACTTTTTAAAGTGTATCTGTTTTAGGTTCAACTGTGGACCACTTCTTGGGATAATGTGTTGATCTTTAAACAATGTGAGCTTTGGATAAATTGAAAAAGAAGCTAGTTCTGGGTTAGCCACTTCAGGTAAACCCATGTTTCCTGTTACAAGGTCTGAACTAGTGTCATCGGTCTTTTGTTTGGGTTGCACCGTAGTCAGTTGAGAAGGAGAACAGATTGAGGACATAGAATTAAGTTTGTTTCGGAAGTAAAGGCTTTGTCTATGGTTAAATCTGCTTGCTCACAAGCCAGAGTGTTGTCTGGTCACCCTTTTGAGGAGTTTTCCCTCCACATACAAGTAGAGGGCCTTTTCTCTATAATAGGTTAATCCCTCAAGGTAGCCTGCAAAGGGATACCATTAGTTTCAGTGATTGTTTCTGACTGGGTTATGAGAGAGGAGGTTTCTAAAGGTTTGGAATTCATAGTGGTTACTTATTGAGAATTAGCGGTATTAACCAGTTGTTGGTGCTGTATTAAAGTAGAACCCAAGTCTTGGGAGCCTGTGGCATGTGAGCATGGATCTACTTAGCGTGCATCGTAGGCTGTGTCATGTTCCTCTTCAACAGGGCATCAATGTTGAAGTAATGTGGGGAGCTGGACTATGTCTCCATCTACCTCCTGCTAACTCTCTACCTGAACCAGGTGCTTCCATGCTTGACCACCTCACCTTGTGAAGACATTTCCAGTGGGGTTCCCTGAAGTGGGAAACTAGCAAGCTGTAGCACAACATTACACGAACTGGGCCATAGAGTGTGGTCACCAACGCTATCCGTGGCCCTCTAGGCAAGGGCTTGCAAAATCAACAACACAAGAAAACATACACTACAAAGATTGCTGGTCCACCATTGTAGTGTTGGTAGTTGATGCATTTTCGTGAGACGATTTTAGAAGATAAGAATTTCCCCACAAGCCAGCAACAAATTTCCTCACACTGCTGGGCTGAAGTGTGTCGGCAGGAGAAATAACAGGCTGGAATGACTCAAACCTCCTCCCCCCAAAAACATCTGTCATACGGAGGACATCCCCCCACCCTCGAACCTGGAAGGACATCAACGTGAGTGCCTCAGGGAGTTGTGAAATTGTAAGGTCGCATTGGAAGGTCTCAGGTAGACGGTGCAGGGTCTGAGAGGAGGTTTTAGGAATGAATAGTCTTTAAATTCTGGCAGAAACAAGTAGTCGAGTCTCTCTAAAACCTTCCGCTGTTTTCAATAGTGTAGTCTTTCGATGGCGCACATTAAACACGTTATAATGTTTTCATTGCCCATTATGTGTAAGTGAGTTCTAGCTCTACTTTGACTTCAGTTAAATTGAGGGCACTATATTTTTAAGAAATGACTCATTGCCTGAGAAGTATATTTGTAGTCTAATATGTTTCCAATCAGCAAATTATCCGGCTATCCAATGAAAAGTAGATGTTCCAAAAACTCAGCGTCATCAAAACGAGAATTAGCTCATACCTCTCTCTTCTGCTAAAGTAATACTGGGGAAAAACTCGAATCCAAAAACCGCTGGCATCGCACCTCATAGCCGGCATTCAAATTTATTGAGGTGCAAATCTTTTGATGCTTTGTTTGATTGTTGTGTGCAGAGCAACAACATATGGTTCTGCTGTTGTGTCAAGGTGTCATATGTGAATGGGGTCGTGGAAGAAAGGCAGTACCCAGAAACAGTCTGTTCTTGCACCTTCTCTTCACTAGAGCTAAGGTATTTGGACCTCACCTGGAGGAACTGGTTAAAACAGCGTATGAAGTACAAAAACTAATTGTTTGAGTATATCCAGCCCTTAGTGGTTACGCTACAGGGTACAAGGGTGTTTTTGGTCCAGGGCATTGACTAGAAGACCTTGCCAGCTCTTTTCCAGAAGGGGTCGCAGCCATGAGACCCCTTCAGGTGAAACACCCTGTCTCCAGTTCACAACTACTATGATCCATCACCCCTCAAAAGTGTGGGATCTACTATTTGAGGGTCATCTAAAGACTTTTTCAAGAGTCTGGGTAAGGGTACTGGATATAGTGAATGAGGGTTGCAGAGTTCGGTTCGAGTCACAACCTCCCAGATTGTTTGACAAATTCCCCTTTCCGCCTGCATTTTTTGGAGACTTGCTCTTCTCTAGTGAGAAGAGAAATTGCGTTCAAAATAAGTAATTGCACCATTGCCACAAGGAGAAGAGGAACTGGAATGTTATCGATCCTCATAAGAATTCACAACAGTTTCAGTCGCAAAACTGCAAACATCTTTGTTCTATAACAGATTTCAAGCTGCTCTTCAGCTGCCCAAATAATACAGCTGAAGATGGGTGGGAGGTAATACCTGGTTACTCACCAGTACTCATTACTCTGAGCCCTGGTCTTCCTCCCAACTCTCCATTAGTCCCTGCCTCTCACTGAAGCGGCCACTATATTCCTGAAGAAGCATGTTAACTACAGGAAGTGTGTAGAGTGGTTGATTCTGTTTTAGGGCAATGAGGTGTTTAACCCATTCAAAGGGTCGAGGGAGAAGGAGAGGCTAGATACATTTCTAATTTTTCATTTAGGTAGGATAAATAAATCTTGCACTCGAGGTGACTGCCTCAAACAGGAAGGCCCCTGAGAGAATGACCAGGGTTACTATTAGATATCTGGGTCATTTCTTTGAGCATTGTTTTAAATGTTAAAAGTGAAAAGTAGTGTATGTTTTTTTTCTCCTGTTTATGTGCATAGTATGGCTGAATGAGATGGAGACAGAAATATAACCCATACAAAGAAACATCTCGTGCACTAGGTCAGTGGTCTTAACCTGCGCTCTGGGGACCACTGGGGTTCCGGGAGGCCCAATCAAGAGGTCTACAACTGTTTTGCAAAATTAAATAATATTGTAATTAATACATTGAAAATAATAAAGTATATAAAGATAGAGAAGCAGCAATGAAAACATTAACATTTTCTATATTTGGTTTTGAATCAAACAAGATATTTTAATATTTGAGCATTTGTTTGGCATATACTTGTTTTTGTATTATGTGTATATTGTTTTAAAGTTCAAATCATCGAAATTGCTTAGTCAGGGGATCCCCAGCTTCCAGTGATGGCTCAGTGGAGGTCCCCAGATCACAGTATTTATTCAGTGTGGGACAACACAAGTCAAAAGATTGAAACTTGCTGCACTAGGGGGCATATTTATACTCCGTTTGCGCCGAATTTGCGTCGTTTTTTTCGACGCAAATTCGGCGCAAAACTAACGCCATATTTATACTTTGGCGTTAGATGCGTCTAGCGCCAAAGTATGAGGAAAGAGCGTCATTTTTTTGCGTGAACGCCTACCTTGCGTTAATGAGATGCAAGGTAGGCGTTCCCGTCTAAAAAAATGACTGCGACGCAAATGCGTCGTATTTATACTCCCGGGCAAAAATCACGCCCGGGAGTGGGCGGGGCAAAAAACCCCGCATTTGCGCCTCTTTTTAACGCCTGGGTCAGGGCAGGCGTTAAGGGACCTGTGGGCTCAAAATGAGCCCACAGCTGCCCTCCCATGCCCCCAGGGACCCCCCCTGCCACCCTTGCCCACCCCAGGAGGACACCCAAGGATGGAGGGACCCATCCCAGGGACATTCAGGTAAGTTCAGGTAAGTATAATTATTTTTTTTTTAATATTTTGTTTTGGCATAGGGGGGCCTGATATGTGCCCCCCTACATGCCACAATGCCCAATGACCATGCCCAGGGGACATAAGTCCCCTGGGCATGGCCATTGGGCAAGGGGGCATGACTCCTGTCTTTACTAAGACAGGAGTCATGTAAATGGCGTCTGGGCGTCGTTAAAAATGGCGCAAATCGGGTGGAGGCGATTTTTTTGCCTCAACCTGACTTGCCCTATTTTAAGACGCCCTAACGCCATTTTCCCCAACGCCTGCGCTGCCTGGTGTACGTGTTTTTTTTCCACGCACACCAGGCAGCGCCGGTCTGCTAGCGCCGGCTAACGCCATTCAATAAATACGGCGCCCGCATGGCGCTTCAGAATGGCGTTAGCCGGCGCTAATCTTTTTGGCGCAAAACTGCGATAGCGCAGTTTTGCGTCAAAAAGTATAAATATGGCCCTAGGTTTCTCCGAGCTACTTCCATCAAACCAGATCATACAACGTTGCATGAAAATATTGACAAGTCTTGCGTATCTAGGAGCAGATTAATGTAAAATAATATTATTTATTACAAATAGTAGACCTATTTGGGCCTTGGAGTCGTGTTTATAGTCAATGGATAATTGGCAGACCAAGACCGATCATTGACAGACCAAAATGTTGGTTCTGGATGACATGATTCTGGTCGGTTTAGAGCTGTGCTTCCCAAGCTGTGGTTCGCGGTTCACAGGTGAGTCACTGTTTTTTGGTGGGTTGTGAAAGTCCAAGCAATAAATAAGGATGCCTTCAAATTCTGCATTTACCTTGTCACATCTGCTGCTTCAAAGACAAATGTCAGGCTATGCTGTCTGACAAATTGCTGCTTATTTTTTCAACATGGGAGTAGGTGTTTACAAACTCCTCTTACTTTGCAGTCACAGGAATAAAAGTAAAGTGATATATGTGACAATCTTGCTGGAGTACAGTGTGAAGCGAAAGTCTGTAGAGTGTCATTTGTTGTACCACACAACAAAATGTAAATTCCTGCAAATGAACTGAACAAAATCAGCAGTCAGGAAAGCACAAACGAAGCAAACTTTTTTGTAATTTTGACGTGTGATGGAAGCAAAGATTTTAATAGGATCAAAACAAATCAAGAAACTTTATTAGGTGATGCACAATTGATAAATATTCACTGAAACCCAGTTTCCACACATTATCATTTGTGTGCATTATAGTTTTAGCAGTAAAATTGTATGTCTGTAGATTTAGAGGCCATTTCATTGGAAAATGTGCTGTCAGTAAATTACAGTGCACTAACCCTTTTACAATGATGATGCTATAGTTCGAGCTTCCCCAGCTACTGGCAGCTCTCCACCTACCTGTGAGTAGCTCTCCTATGTGCATCTCAGCCTATTAAATTAGACATTTTTAATTGACTGACTTATAATATGTATACTAAGCCTGAGAGTGTGTATTTGAAGTGAAAATATGTGTATTTTTAGAACTCAGACGATGTTTTCAGAAAAATTGCTCATTTTTCAAAACATATTTAAAGCTGATACTTGAGTGATAAATCATGTGCCATTAGGCAGGCCTATCACTAATATCATTGTCTTGGAGCTGGGGACATTGCAGGTATCTCTGCTATGTAATATTCATGTAGTGGCATTTGACATCGATAAAGCCTTCTTGCATTACTGTTGGTAATCCTGCCTGATGTACTCTGGTGATTTCTGGTAGTAATCTTGCATATGGTGGCTTCTAATGTAATTCTAATGTAATTATATCTGCTGTGATCACTATTACAACACTAATAATATTAGTAACTCCGGATTATTTACATTGAATATAAGTAGCTCTTGTTACAGAAAAGGTTAGATACCCCTACTTCAGTTACATTAAAATTTCAACCACCTCATGTCCCTTAAAACAAAATGGGTAGCAAAGGTTTGTCAGTTTAAAACGTTGGTTGTGGTTCTAAAAGGTTTTGGAAGCACTGGCTTGAGAGAAGTTTCATCAACTCAGTTTTGGCTCTGAAGCCCCAATCCTGGGAGGGACTAGGGGCCACATGTACGAAGATCCGGTTTTGCAACTCGGAAAACTCACCATAAAGGAAAACGTAATGCATTTCGAAAATAAAAATGAAAAGTTTCCTTTTCATTTTTTCAGAGCAGGCAGTGCAAAAATGTTTTTGCATGCATTCACAAAGGGGAAGGGGTCCCCTGGGTATCGCTTCCCTTTTGCGAATGGGTTAGCACCAATTTTAAATTGGCGCTAACTGCAATTGTTTTGCAATCGCATTCGCGGTCACAAAACAAGCATACATACCATTGAGATTCGGTATTAGGAAGGGATGCCCTTGACACGCCCCTTCCTAATACCGAATCGCGCAACCCAAACTGAGATTCGGTAACATGTTACTGAATCGCAGTTTGGGCTTTGTACAGCCCAAAAAGCATTTTTCTAGTCGCAAATGGGCTGATTCTGCAAATCGGCCCCTTTGCGACTAGAAGAATCCTTCGTACATCAAGCCCTGGATGACATACATGTGTACACCACCACTAGGCACCAAGAGGGCAGCAGGACATGCACAATGGATTTAAGTACCTTCAGCCTAAGGGGAAGAAATTAAGTATGCGATAGAAGGTTGTCAGGGGGGACAAAACACTAGAAAAAGTGTAGGGGGCAGGCATTAGATTTTACCATGTTTACCGTCATGAGGATGTTACTGCAGTGACAGTCTGATGGGGGTAGAAGTTCTCTCTGTGGCTGTGATGTGATTGCGCTAAGGCATGGGATTAAAAAAAATTATTAACTGGACTGACACATTGATCCAATAATTTCTCATTTGCTGTGATTACCCATGAACACCGAAGAGGAATAACACTTGTAGACAGCTTGGCACGAGACATGACACCACACAATGAGTACCGTTCTGTTTTTACTTTAATAGCATTTTAATAGTTGGTTCAATGACACTATACAGACAAGGAATTGGTGCTTCTCCCTATCCCAACACCTATCCCATGCCTTCTGGGTGCCCACCTCAGGAGATAAAGATTACATATTCGTCCTTTGCAGAAAGGCTTGGTTTGTGCTAACGCTGTTCTTTATTATGAACCCTTGTTGTGCAAGAGTCTCAAACAAGCCAACACAGTTCTGCTCCTGGGGCCCCCTTCCAAAGTTATCTTCACAGTGGTTCTGGCTGGGGCATGGTGAATGCAAAAATACAATGGAAACATGGCTTCATGGTAAAGAAGAGGAAGTTCCAGGTCTTGAGCTCTGTGGATCAGTGAGACTCCCTGGAAATGATGCTATCTGCATAGTCTCCCATAGATTTTCCCAAGTAAGTGGATTCTTAAAGTGCATAAGTCCTAGAAGCGCAATAACAATAAAATAGATGTACCCTCATTTCCAAAGTAAAAGTTGTGGCACTAGTCTAGCCCTACCCTAACTTCAGACCATTCCCCAACCAAGGTTGGACCATAACATTGTTCCCTTGAATCTTTGTTTGCCTTTAGAATATTAATCTGAACATGCCTTAACTTCTTCACCTGTCCATTAATTGGATCATTCTTTAAACTTCAGAAATATGATGGTTAAGCACTCCCCACCAGGTCCTAGCCAACACTAGAACCCTGACTCTTAATCTGACTTTACCGAGTCCTGAGCAAGAATTAAACCAAGGTTTCACAGAGCTTTGAGCCATGCCCATACTAATCCTTTTACAATGACCTGACTGACACTTGGAATGTCCAGGCAGTTATTGGACTAAGCCTTGATCTGCCCTTGCACCCTTAGCAACTGACATCTGGACCATTTTATGACCATCTTCGTACCATAATATAACTGACCCATTTACCACGTCTACAGTGACATACAGACCAAACCTGAAATTACTCTAACAGTTCTCTGACTTTTTAATGATGAGTTAGTTAAAGGCAAGTGTCTTGGCATTCAAATCCCCATGCAACAAAAATTCTGTGTCCCAAGGTTGACTTTCAAACTTAGCATGCCTCCAATCAACCTAATTCATGGCTCAAATGATGTTAGGCAATTTTTCTGAATACTATTTTCTCATAAAACATGGGCTCTGCATGGTGTTGACATTATCTGGACTTCACAGGTGACCACCTTAAAGCTTACATGACAATGTGGTAAAATAAGCCATTCGTAGAAGTTCTCTTTTATTCCACTCAATGGTTGACAGTGTATGGGCCTGACTTAGATCTCGGCTGAAGGGTTCTCCATCCCAACAGTGAGGGATATCCTGTCTGGCGAAATCTAAATATCATAGAAAACCACAGTATTTAGATTTCGGCAGACGGGATATCCATCACCATTGAGGCGGAGTAACCCCTCCACCGAGAGCTAAATCAGGCCCTGTGTCCTTATTTTTCAGTCTGTCCATGTGGAGGGCAGTATAATCACAGGGAAGTAAATCTCATGCAGATTTAGTCAAACCTATGTGTACTGTACACTCTGGAGCACAAGGTGACTTTTCTAGAGATATAACAAATCTGCCAGTAATGCCCAAGACCTTAATAGCTTCAAACAGGTAAGGAGTCTTTGCATTAGCTCCCGCTGCAGAGAGACCATTTCACAAAAATGAACATTCGAATTGCTCCTAAAGCATTTAGATCTTCACATCTGAACAAAACATAAGATGCTTAATTTCACCATCCGAAAAACCTTTTGGCCATTCGTGAGGTCTAATACTTGGTGGGAGATTGCTTCATCTAGAAGGCATAACTGTCTGGAATCTTTTTGGACTCCACCTTTAGCAATAAGATGACTATTTACGGGACCAATTGTTTCATGTCAGCCTAAAGCCCGGTTTCATACTAGATCAACAAATGACGAGGGATCCATACATTCACCATGTACTATGGTTCCTATCTGTCACTTACTTCACTTTGAAACTGCAGTGAAGTGGTTAGAGATCTATACAAGAACCCCAAAATACAATTAATAAATAAATAAGCTCTTGCTTGATGTGACTATCACCAGCAGGGGAAATTGAGCCAAAACTTGTCTCATCCCCATAGAATGGTTGGTGTTGCACTGGAAAGGTCTCTTCCTAGATATTGTCTGCTATATACCCCCCCCCCAGGGTGATACCAAGACTTCCCCCTGTTGAGTCTTGCTGTGCAGAATAATCTATTTATCTCTTGTAGGTTGTGGCGGTGACACAAAGAAGACCTCTGGAGAGTAGATAAGATTTCACCCCAACTTGCTAGGCAGTTGGCCTAAACCCAACCTGATGCACTAAAACTCTGCAGACTAAGGCCCATATTTATACTTTTTTAGCGCTGTATTTGCACCGCTTTATGACGCAAAGGCAGTGCAAACTTACAAAATACACTTGTATTTTGTAAGTTTGCACCGCTTTTGCATAGAAAAATGATGCAAATGTGGCGCTAAAAAATGTATAAATATGGGCCTAAGTTGTGTTAGACAGTGTGGACTTTGACCTGAATTCGGTAAACAAAGAAGGGGATGGTCACACTAGATAGTTCTCACTATAAATTGCAGGGCATCATTGTTTATAAAACTCTCTATTGCATGGAGTTGTATCCTTCTGCTGTCTGAGATGGGACCGGGATGGGCATTAGTGAAGTACTCTTTTTTTGGGGATACTCTTTGGATGTTGGGCTGAATGTAGTCCTCAGTATCTCTCAACACTTTGGCACTGCTTGCAACCACATGGTAGACTACTTTTGAAAGAGACACGTTTTCGCTAACTGGTAAGGTGAGGCAGGTAAAGCAAGTTTTAGCCCCAACAGTGGGTGCTGTAATATTCAAGGCTTCTCTTAGCCTTACTACTCTTTTCACTTGACCCCTTAAAAGACAGGCAGGCATTGCTTGCTTTTTACTAAACTGATGAAAAAGATGCCTTTAATGTAGACTGAGCTAAGACAGGATATCAGACTAAAGAATATGTTGCTCATGCTGAAGTACCTCTCAGATTTCAGAAAAAGCAAGTGCCTTGATCTGTGGATGCACCTTCCTGCAGCAGGGGTATGACAGAAAGTGGCACCTTGCCCTTGCTGGATCCTATAAGAAAGGCATAATCTCAATCTTTTTTGGTATTTCTCTGACCAGTGTATCTTCTGGCCACCGTCCATGCCTTGCTTGGCCAAGTTAAAGAAAGCTAGGAAAGTTATTTTCAGGCTAAGGTGAGAATTGAGAAGAGAATTACTCTGTCTCGAGGTGGAGCAAGGCAGGCAAAAAATAATTTCCCCACTCTTACCAAGACCATTACACTACAGAGATTCACTAAGACGTTCTCCTGCTGCTTAGGTAGAGTCAGGTAGAATGGATGGTTTAGGTAGAAAGTCTGCTGCTTTGGTTTCTCGTTGGCCTGATTAACTTTTTCCTACAGTGCAGCATAACTAAGGCATTAATGCTACAATAATTGCCTGCCCTGCAGTAAAGTATATGCTGAGGAGAGGTGGGCTTACTTTGGGCCCTCATGTCCAGTGGAGGTTACTCCATTAGGCCAGAGAAGCATTCCCCCACCTCCTCCCGTGGTGCAAGCACAGCAAATGTGAAAAATAAAATAGTAATATAATGATTTCATTACCATTCTAATTTTTTACTGTTCCCAGCCTGAGCCGTGTAAGAGGGCAGGGCAAGACCTTTGCTACTGACTGGCAGTAGGGGAGGAGTGGTGCTCACTCCAGTTTAAAGTGCGCATGTCGGTTTGACCACCTGTCTTGTGACAACCAGTATGAAATGCGCACTTTTAGCCTTTCCAACCCAAGCTGTGCTAGACAGCTGGGTAGAGAGCAGGCACAAGCCCTGCAGTGAGTGAATGAGCACAGAGCAAGCGTGCTCCAAACAACCTTAATGTTTCTCTCATGCTGGTTAATATTATCAGTACCATGGGAGCAGAATCTGACTTGGTTAGGGGAGTTGGTTCTGGACCCAAGGAGCCACTGACTGGAGAATAACATCAAGGACTGGGTAAGTAAACATTTGATTTTAACATAACACCTTTTTGAATGTGACCCACTTGAAAGGCACTGTGAGATACTCACACTGCCTTCAGCCTCTACCAGAGCTCTCAGTCCTGGCCGATTATAAACACTGCTTATAACAAGGCATGGTTGAGAGATTGGGTGTTTACCCTTGAAGAGTTTGCTGGTTTCTCAAAATGCTAGTCAGTGGATCAAAATATTTGCTTTGCTTGCCTCACTTCTTTTAAATTTCATTAGCCACCATTGAAGATGTCCCTCTCCTGCTAAGGCATTGCTAAGGTGAAGCAGTCGAGTTCTGGCCTTGGTGCCCTTTCCGTTCCTATTTAGATGTCTCTGTCTTAGAAGGTTCAGCTCTGACTCAAGGTCTCTCTCTCTCCAGTGGGATGTGTTGAGCCACATTAGTAAGGTTTCAGTGTTGCCTAGATGACTACCTCCTTCAAGGCAGGGAGACCTTGGTATGGGAAGGACTAGCTGCAGGAATCATTCACATAGCTGAGCCTATTCTAGGCCCAGGTCCTACCCTCTTCATAATGTAATATCTAACAGAAAAAAAGGTCTAGCTCTAGCATATTTGCTCCCTCCTTTGCAGGATCGGGAATCATGTAAAGGTGGCTTCGCTCTGGGCCACTGGGCCCATCTTATACAGTGGGGGTCACATAGGGAAAGTCTCACTGTGCCCCATTTGTGATATGCCTCTCCTACAGTGTTGGGTAAGTCATATAATTAAGATCCCAATCTGGCACAAGGTGTCTTTTTCATGCTTGGTTGGGTAATGACATAGAAACAGTATCACTCTTGTGTACTCTATCCTCCTGATGGGTAGCTTTGTAACATAGTGAGGGTTAGACTCTAAACCACAGTGTTACTTGCTTGCAGGATGAGGAGAGTATCCAAGGAAAGGTTTCACCCTGATCCTTGGTGCCTCTCCTCTGCAGAATTGAAGAGTCACATAAAGGCAGTTTCCCTCTGGCCAATGGTGATCCTGCACTGAAGGAAAGGATGAGTCAGACATGGAAAGTCTCACTCAGCTACACATTTTCCCTCCACTGAAGGATGGGGGAGTAGTATTGGGAAGGTTTCACTCTGGGTCATAGCATTTCTCTACTGCCAGCCATATTCAATCAGGTAGGGAAGGCTTCCATGATCTCATGACAAAGACACTGGCAAAAACCATAGAATATACACAGGAGGAGGGTGGATGGCACTAGGCTGACAAGCACAATACCCATTGTGAGCTGCTTGATCATGAGAAGGTAGATACCCAGTGGCAGTGAACTGAAGTAGATGAGGCAGAGAATACCAATGACAAAACGTGGAAAAGTCCTCCAGGTGCAGGAGCGGCATTTCTGGGCTGGGCAGTGGCATGGCAACGAGTCTAGACTCGGAGCACGGTACATGCGCATGATGTCAAGCACACCCAGGCTCTCAACTGAAGTGCCACCTTCTGGCACCTCCATGATGGTAATCACAAGGCAGTCTGATGAGCTGTGTGACTGCTCATTGAAAGGCTCCAAATCCTCAGGGCTTAGGATCACTTCTGGTGACACTGACGCTCCCCGTTTCCGCACACGGTCATGGTACGAGAGTACGGTGAGGATTTTGCTGTCGTCTTGCAGAAATTGGACATCCTCATCCGGGACGCAGGTCTCCTGGCGGCAGAAGGGGCAGCTGACGATGTTGGGGGATGACTCCCCAATGTCGGCCATCTTCTTGAGGCATTTTGCACAGACCCGGTGCTGGCAATTGAGAAGCTTCGGCTTGCGGTGCCGTGTGTCGTAGCGGTGGTAGCAAATCTTGCATTCTAGCTCCTGAGGATTATAGACCAGCAGGTGAGAGCTTTCGGGCTCCACAGACATTTGGCTCATGGCTTCTTCTCAAAACTGAGGTATAAAATTGTCCCACAAAGATGCTCAGATAACAGGATCTTCCTAAAGGAGATGAGGGAGGTGGAGATTTGGAAAATGAGTGAAGAGCAAAATAGAGGGAAAGAGAATAAAAAAGAGACACACAGTGTGAGAGTGAAAGAGAGAGTTCGGTGAAGCAGTTGTGAAGAATGAAAAGTAACCAGATAACCAGAAGGAAAAAGGGAAGGAAGGGAGAAGAAAGCAAAGGTTCCGGAAGTAGAAAAGCGGATGAGGATAGGAGAAGAGCCGGAATAGTGGAAAGGAGACAAATGTTTCGTGAAGAAAGGAATGGTGATGGAATTGTAGGATATGGGAAGGGAAGGGAGAGAGCAAGTGAGAGGATGTTATAGAGAGATAGAGAAAATGACAAGGGGTGAGAACAATAGATAGGCGGTGAAAAAAGAGGGATACCGAGATAGAGAAAAGGAAGCAAGTGCAGGAATGCAAATGTTGGAATGAAACAGAAGAGTGAGAGAAAATAGCAGATGGAGTCAGAGATAAAGAGGGCAAGGTGGAAAGGAAAAGGAGAAGCATAGTTTTGAGTGAAACAGAAAAAGGCAGCAGGGGATTGAGGAAACAATGTTTGAGGTAAGGGCAAACAGCAGACAAAGCAATGAAGGAACGAATTGCAAAGGGAGGAAAGATCAGCAGAAATGGGAAAATAGGAAATAGTTAGTTGAATTGATGTAGGAAAAATAAAGAGGATTCAATAGGGAAAGAACAAGAATTGAGGCCCATAAGAGGAAAATGATGAGTAATCCCCATTAAGATGAGAAAAGGAGATATGAGAGACAGTAAGAGAAAGAAAGGGAAGATAGATTGAGAGAATCAGAATAGAAAGTCGCCATGGGTGAGACAGGATAGGACAAGACAAAGACAGGTAAAACTAATGTTTATTACAACATAACACACTTAAACACATTCATTGCTTGAATATGGTTTCTATTAGAAAACAAGTCAAAAACATAGATTCTGGTGTTACCAGCTCTGCTATATACAAGAGTTATATTAGACATTATGAAGAACGGCTTTCTAACTCCAGAATAAAAATTAGACTTGCCACATTTCATCACTACTGCAAAAGTATTCACTATTATCTAATTGTTCTTACACTGTGACCACAAAATGATTTTGTGATGTTAGTTTATCTGATGTAGAACTTTTGGCATCCCATATTTACTCATAAAACCCTTTACTTCAAGACACAGGAGGGCAGACTAACTAAAGCAATAAGGAGCAGAGCAACTAGTACTACAGGAGTACGCGTTTATGTACTCCTACATGCCTTTGTCAATCAGCTCAAAATGTCCAACTCCCTATTCGTAAAAAGCAAAGAGGGCACCATACTTTCTACTTGTACTAACTGTATAAGAATATTCCCATTTTATGTTTTGTACAAATTCACAAAGGTAGGTATGTAACAGTGTGTAAAAGAGTACTACATGAGTAGTACTTTACGTACTCCAAAATGCCTTTGAGAATAGGCTCCAAAGATTTCTAAATCACAACTATGCTAAGAAGACATTGTCAAGCTGATCTGTTTTTTGATTTAGAAGTGTTTCAGCACTGTCAAATCATCAAAGGGTGTTGTCACAAGTTTTTAGGATACCTTGATTCACCCTCCATTGTACGAACAATGTGCTTTTCAGTTGCTTTCTGGAACAGATCTTCAAAATGCCAGTCCATTAATTAATTGTAATATATACATTTTCTTCTTGCTGAGAATTTGATTATTTCTAAATAAATTAATTTGGAATCGCTAGAACCTTGGAGTGGCCTGCCTTCTTTCGTGTTATTGGGAAAAGAAAATTTCAAATTGAAGTGGGCAGCCAGAAAAACTGACAGACTCCGTCCTCACAATACAAGCTTGGTTCTGTTTGCATATGTGTGTGTGTGTGTGTATATATATATATATATATATATATATATATATATATATATATATATATTTGAAACAAAGAGCGCCAAGGAGAAACAATGCGCACAGCAGCTGGTGCGAGGCAGGGGGATGGCCGAGCCCTCAATCAACTATGTAAACAAAAAGTAAATGCCGCGCACTCCGTTCAGCTCCACAAAGTTTATCAGGTTTATTCGATGCAAAAAAAAAGGAGAAAACAAGGCGTTTCGACTTAACAGTCTTCTTCCTGGTTTAGCAGTCCTTCCTCTATTATCTCTATTTATAGTGCTTAGTTCCCGAGATCGTTACAATGCATTGTGGTCTAAGTAGTTTTTTAGATATGACATAAGATTTACAATAAACCTGAGAGGTTGAGAGAAACTTTCTTAAAAATTAATGAATGCATTGAAATCAATAACATAAATATCCAGACAAAGTATATTAGAGGAGGGTATTATCAATCATTAATATTAAATTAATAACCATCACCTTTATCATTTGAAAACTTGGCAGAAAGTATATATACTCATTATACCTATGATTATGATTACTTCTAAGGATTCACCGCAATAGTTATAACACAAAATATGTATTACCCACATTATGTACAAAAAGATGTCAATTCGTCATTTTGAATTTATATTAAATTAAACTTCATAAAGACATCATTGGAGTTCTTATTACAAATATTCAAGACTTTAAGATGGACATGAAGCTCCTCATCATTATTCAATCCCAAAGGGCTCTTTGTCCTCATTAAAATAATGTATTTTGATTCAAGTTGTCTAAGTTTTTTTTACTCTATCTCCACCTCTTTCATGTTCAGGAATATGGTCTATTCCATAATATCATAACATTTTCCAACTATTCACTTCATGTTGTTGGAAATGTTTGGCTATGGCATATGTAAAATCCTTATGCAAAACCACTCTAATATGTTCTAAAATTATTTTCTTTAGCATGCAAATGTTGTATAACTCTTGTAAGAAGGGCCAAGGAAGAAGACCGTGAAGGTTGAAACGCGTTGCCCTATGTTCTGTTTTATGGATTTTTGAAATAAATGAAGGCCATTGTTTTGCAAGGAGTGCCAGATTTTGATTTGTTTTTGGCGTGGATATATATATATATATATATATATATATATATATATATATATATAGTTGGAAAAGGCCCTTTTTGCTGGATTATCTCCAAACGTTTTGCCTTCTTCCTACTATTTTTTCTGATCTGTTTTTGCTGATTTATTGTTTCTGTGCACTTTACCACTGCCGATGAGTGCTAAAGTGCAAGTGCTCCCTATGTAAATTGTATGGGTGAGTTGTTTACCATGACTGGTATATTTGAATTACTAACTAGTCCGTAGTAAAATGCACTATGTGTGCCCAAGGCCTGTAAATCAAATGCTACTAATGGGCCTGTAGCATTGATTTGCCACCCACGAGTAGCTCAATAAACATGTCTCAGACCTGCCACTGCAGTGTCTGTGTGTGGAGTCTTGCATTGCCAATTCGACCTGGAAAGTGAACCCACTTGAAAGGGCTGTGCCTGTCCTCACACAATGCAGTCTCCAACCCCCTGGGGTGTGTATGGAGCCAGGTCTGGGCAAGGCAGGATCTTGTGAACAACAGAGACTTTTCTTTGAAGTTGGCCTACTCCAAAGGCAGACAGGGGTATAAGTAGTGGACCCAAAACCCCCGACTTTTAGAGTACTTCTGGAGCAAGAGGAACCTCTGCCAAGGAGAAGAGCTGAAGAGCTGGAGGAGCAGTACTGCTCCTTTGCTGTTTGTGCTTTGCTGGGTTGGCCTGTAGTTGCTGCTTCTGCCTTAAAGAGGGCAAAGACTGCTGTGTATCCTCCCTGTGAAGTTTCTCCAAGGGCTTGGAGTAGAGATTACCTCCTGTTGGAAGTCTCAGGGATATCAAAGACTTCAGCTTCATCTGCTTACGGCAATGGGAACTGTGCGTTTTGTGCTGCAACAAAAGAAAAACCACTGTGACGCCATCAACGACGACGCTGACTGCACTGTGACCTGATGCTGCCACACGGAGCTGTGCCACATGTCGCACCGTTACTGGTCTCACCGCCGCCACCTGACCTCGTCATCGAGCCTCTGCTTGCACCGTGACCTTGGGCCCCGCACTCCGCATCGCCTTGCTCACACTGCAGCCATGGCATCCCCGATGACGACGCTCCACGCTGACACCGATGCCTGCACTATGGCCTGTGTACACTGCTCGTGAGGTACACGAAGCAGAGTCCTGTCTCACACCGCAGCCCCAGTCCACCTGCGCCAGCGCCATCAGCTCCTGTGTCATCAACAGACGCCCCTGTCTGCACCGTGACCCATAAGCACCGCACAGAACCAGCCCCACACCACTGCCTTGGGTCTACCAATGATATTGCTTCAGCCACAAGGATGCCACTGCCTGCACCTTGCCCTGGAGACACCGTACCACTTCACAACGCAGCTCTGGTCTCACCGACGCTGCAGGACGCCGTCACCCAGCCTCTGCCTGCACCATGTCCTGTGGGCACTGCACGTCGCATCGTCCCGCTTCGCACCGCAGCCCCAACACCATCAACGCCAGCACTCCTGACTTCGTCATCAGCCTGGAGTTTGATATGCAACCTGTGCGACTTCAAGGTCCTAAAGACCTACGGTTCTCATCGCAAGGATTGCCCTACATTTCCAAGGTACTGTTTGCGGATCTTCCTGACACTGTAGCTGGCCGCAACATCACGAACTGCATGAAATGTTGGATTTGTTGCTCACCATGCTGTGTAGCCCTAGACGGAGCTATAAACTTCAAGGCGTTATATTTTTAAGTTAATTCTTGCAAAATTCATATCTTTATCACTGTATGTGGATTGTTATTGTTTTGATCTGTTTTAAACAGATAAATATTGGCTATTTTTCTAAAACTTGTGTGGTGTTCTTTTGTAGTATTTTCACTGTATTACTGTGTGTTATGTGCAAATGCTTCAGACATTGTTTCTGAGATCAGCCTGACTGCTCGTGGCAAGCTACCAAGGGGGTGAGCAGGGGTAATCTGAGCTGGGTATCTCCCTTATCCTGACTAGATTGAGGGTCCCTACTTGGACAGGGTGCACATCCAATGCCAACTAGAGACCCCAATCATCAGTTACTGAATTACCTGTAACTATAACTTGTTCCATGAAGTAACTATGACACTCACCCCTACTACACTATGCACAATGTGGCAGTGTGGTCATAAATTATGTAATTTCAAATGTCATTAGAGATGTGATCAATACTATCATTCAACATTGCATGAGTGATGCAATAAGGTTATGAATAAGCAGTGCATGGCAAAGGCGTGAGTTATGTTATAAGTGACATTTTCACTTGACAATAAAATCACTTTAACCTTTTGTTTTTTTCAGTGAATTTCTATGTGCTTTTTCAATATAAAGTAAGCTATTATTACCATACCTAAATATAACGTCAGTTTAGTTTTTGTACTGTCAAGTAACGGATTATGACCATATCTTACAATATCAACCATACACAGCCTTTGGCTATATAATCTATCTATCTTATATATATATGTATCTTGGATGAGGAATATATTTGAGAACTCATAGAAAATGTGTCCTGATTTTAGCTTTCTGAAGCACTAATCATAATTTCTATGACAAAAAAAAAAACCTCAGTTTGACATTTCTAAAGGAAATCTTGTAGTTTAATATCTTTCACTTGATCAAGCTGGAGCTCCGTCGTCGTGACACACTTTTGTCATGCATACAGAATGTTATCGCTCTACTTGTTCATTAGAGCACCGCGTTGAAGCTGATTTAGAACACATCAACACCTGTTGCAGTGCGTTGGAAGGTCTTTTGGAAAGGTTCACAGGTCAACTTTCTGTTGCGGACGCCGTACTCATGAGGTGAAACCAGTGCCCAGACAATGTGACCAATATAAAAAAAATGACAAAATAATGCAATAATAGTTTCTCAAAATGTGCTACATTATGCAGCATAATTTGCCTTTTCTGGCAGATAATTTACTCACCCCGCCACGTAATTACAGTCACCCTCCTTTTAATAAATACTTATCAATGTAGTGATATAATTTGATGTGCTAAGGTGTAACACTTTGAATGTTAAAAGTACCTTTTTTTAATTGTGAAAATACATCATCATATTCTAACATGATCTTGTCTCATGATTTACATGCCAAATATTTTCATTGCTCGGCTGAGTCACAAGCTTTTAGAGCCAGAGCCAATGTTTGATTCAACTCTGGCGAGGCACCCCCAGTTCATTTGTAGGCTTGACTACCTCTCTTGTATTGTATGTAGATCGCTCAGTGGGTTACTGCTTTTGTAACAGACAATTTTTTGTTATTTGCAGTTAATAAGTCACAATCTTTCTAGTATAACACGGTGAGGTATGAACCAGCAACAAGGAGCTGCGTGTGTACAGAAAGACATGGCTTACAACTGTGTTTTTATGCTCAATTTTTCCTTGTTCCAAGGGTGTTAAAAAGGTTCCTTTGGATAGTAATGAAGTCTATTAGCAAAGGCAACCACTGCAAAACATTTTAAATCTTGACTTTGTTTTTCACCACAGCAAGTTCACTTAACACATAAATCCTACCAGTTTGAATGATATGTGACTGCCACACATTGTTCCCCTCACTGTCTTTTGTAACTTTTCCGGTACCTTGATTTACATGCTTCTATGATTCGTTATCTCTGTATAATAAGTTTTTGTGATGTAAAGCGCTCTGAGATCCTACATTAGGATGAATAGCGCTAAAACTAAAAGAAAAAGAAATAGCGCTATAAAAGAACATTTAAAAAAATAAGTGCTATTTACATGAAAACGTGCAATTAGTCATACAAATAGATCTGACCTTCTTACAAAACATGCATATCTCTTACACATAGGGGTTGGATACAGTCTAAAACCTGGCTACAACTCATACTGAAGTATGTGTTAAGTGATAACACGCTGGGTGTTTTCGATTTCCACTATCTAGGAGTTACGAACGAGCTAGCACTAAGCCACGATGAGATTCTAACCAAAATAAGGCTGATGGATCTTGAAGTGAAGCCTTGGAAACAGCTGGAAGTGAAAATAAAAACAAAAACGTATTTTCCTAAAGGTTGTTGCTCTGAAAACAGTCAGTTTGCTGTTGATACTGGATGATTCCCAGTGTCAGCAAATTACACTGAGGCAAATGCAGCATATTTCACTGATTGTGATCCAATCCCAAATCACACCCAACAATAGTTGCCTGGTCCAACTGGATCCTCCTCGTTTTCTGCACTGTTAAACGGAAAGACATACAAAATGAGAGGTTGAGAGGAAACTTGTGATGGGAGATATCCAGCTAGAGTATTTCATAAAGATGTGGGGGAAAAAGAGACCCTGCAGCCCTGGTCTACTCCTACCTCATCCAGTTGACACTTTTTTTCACATTTACATGTGTCCTGCATGAAAACTGCTCTTCAAGTTGTCTGCCTCAATGTTTACTTTTACTGTTGCCCCATACTGTCATTATCAATTGCATACTCCTGTTTTTGGAGTTTCTTCAGACAAGTAGCTAGAATGTAGCCTTGCCAAACAAGATGTGTTGGAATTAATTTAAACAAATGTTTGTTTCTTAATATGTATCATTGTGTGGTAATCTGCAAGATCTGTTTAATATTCTGTTTTGGAGCCAAACTGCTGAAATAGCGTTGACGTTTCGCTTCTTAGACTTCATTAAGGTTGATTATGATGTGCTCTTGTAGAGTTAATTCACAAATGGCAGGTTCGATTTGGAACTGTGGTGACAAAGGTGCAATTTAAAAGTTCACTATGAGACTCGTCTTGGAAAGGAGTAGTTATTAATAGAATTTGGGCAGAGGAGCACAATAATCTCTTCCTGTTATCTATATATTGAACATAATTTAGAAGTATCCTTAAAATGTTTTCCGAAGGATATTTTTGCATAATTTCAGAGTTGCAATTTTGAGCTGGATTGAGGCTGATACTGGTCTGCATTGGGCTGAATCTGGGCTTATATTTAAGCATCACGAGTGGAACTCTGCTTAAAGAAGTGACAGTGTGCTTTTAATTATGTTTTACCCAAAATATAAGACCTTATTCTCACGTGACTAAGGAAGATAGTGTGAATTTATAGAAAATGTGTTTTCATTTTAGCTTCTGGAGCATATCCTATAACTTTTGAAAACGATTTTGAGACATAAACTTTTTTTAAACATGGTTTATCAAATCATAGTAAAGGAACGGCATTTTTAGAGAGTAAAATTATCTTAGAACACACTGCAATTCCTAAAATTAGTATGGTCCACCAACACTTGATTTACATTGTAACTAAAATGTGTTAATAGCCTTCATATGTGTTCCTGTTTTTTATCCCCATAAAGAGGCTTTCGTTACAATGCATTTAAACTGGGACTATGTCTTGGAGTCATCTAATGCCTGTCATTACATGTTGTCCATGTTGTGGCCAGTCACTCAAGGGTTTCCCTTTTGGATCACCCCCCCATCCCCACCACATGGCCCTGGAGGTCAGCAAGTGCTTACCTTGCCCCTTATATGTTCAAATTTGTTTTCAGGGCCCAGACTATGAACAGACTTACACCAAATGATGAAAAGTATGCTTTGTGAGTAAAGTTCTACTTTTCTGCTTAATTTGGAGTAATTCCATTCAGTCGTTTTTCTATATCAGGTAAACACACTTTCTTATGTGAATTAAAATAGGAAATCAAAGTGTTGCGACCCCTGCTTTTTCTTGACCCTTGCCTGACGGATCTATGTGAAACTGTCATGAAGGACCTAAAGTGGACAAACTTTTTTTTGGCGTGTGTTGTGCAGATTTGTCCAATGGTGTTGAAGGAAATATATTTATATATGTAAGCATATACATATATTTTCACACACACAAATGTACATATTCACTAATAAAACTGAAGGTTAAAGTAATACAATTGTTAGATATTTAAATGAGTTAAAATCTAACATCTAACATTTAAAAACAAAAACTACTGAACTTTGCCAGTTTTAGTTCAGTGTGCTAACTATAACCCATGCAGTATTTATGACCTCACATATTACATCACTTATAACATGTTAGATGACATCATTAGTGACAACACTGATTACATCTCAAATTACATCTCTGAAGACACCACTGGTGATATCACTGATTACATCATCCAATGAATGTGAAAAGGTTTATATGCTTTTATTACTGGAAGGTATTCCACCAGCTACACCTAGACACAATTTTCTATTACCTTTTTAGTGATTATGGGCATAATGGTTTGCAGAATGGAGGCATCTATTTATTAGATTGTATGATCTGTTTTAGTGGTATTTGGGTGCATATAATGGTTCTGTAGACATTCATGCGATTAGCAATTTAGTAAACATCGAATACCATTCAAAGTGTCATTATTTAGCTTAACTAGATGAGCCTGGTAAATACCTTACCTAGTATAAAGATTTTAGTGGATGGCTTCACATCTATACATTATCCAATGAAAAGACATGTACAACCAGACCATATGGACAACCCTCAGTAGTTTGTTAAAGTACCCTACAGATTTACGTTCATTGAACAGAATAGCGTAGGAAAAAGTCTGGAACAACAACTCCAGAACAACGATTACACGAGCAACACAAGCGTAACCACGCTTGCTGGAACAACTACTGCTTTTTTCTCTGCCTAAACCACGCATGTGCTGAACAACCAAAATGAACAGAGAAAAAGGCTGAGTGGATCGGGAGAGGATGCGGTCAGGTAAGTGGGTTTGGGGCAGGGTTGGGATAGTTTTTAGGGATGGGGTGGTTTAAGGGCTTGGGGCGGGGTTGGGGTCAGTTGGGGTAGTTTGGTTTTTTAGGGGTGGGGTAGTTTGGTTTATCGGGATGGGGGATCAGGGTAATTCTGTTTTTAGGGGTGGGGTAGGGGGTCGGGTAGTTTTGTTTAGAGATGGGGTTGGGGTAGTTTGGTTTTTGTGGGTGAGGTCAGGGGTCAGGGTAGTTTTGTTCTTGGGGGTGGGGCTGATTGGGTAGTTTGGTTTTTAGGGGGTGGGGGACCAGGGTAGTTTGTTTTTTGGGGGTGGGGTAGTTTTATTTTTGGGGGTGGGGTGATCGTCGTAGTTTGGTTTTTAGCAGTTGGCGGATGAGGGTATCATTGCTTTTGGGGTTGGGGTAGTTTTGTTTTTGGGGGTGGGGTGGGGTATCGGGGTAGTTTGGTTTTTGGGGGTGAGGGTATTTTGGTTTTTAGGGGTGGGGGTATCAGGGTAGTTGTACTTTTGGGGTGGGGGATCAGGGTAGTTTTTTTGGGGGGTAGGGTAAGGGTAGTTTGTTTTTTGTGGGTGGGGGTTATGGGTAGTTTGTTTTTTGTGGGTGGGGGATCGTGGTACTTTTGTTTTTAAGGGCAGGGGTGGGGGCGGGTAGTTTGATTTTCGGGTTTGGGGGCCTGGTAGTTAGGTTTTTAGGGGCAGGGTGGGGGGATCTGGGCACTTATTTTTGGGGTTACGGGGTCAGGGTAGTTTTGTTTTTAGTGGCGGGTGGTGGATTGGTTGTTTTTAGGGTGGTTGGGGGAGATCGGGGAAGGGTTTAGGACTCAGGGTGGGTGTTCTACACCCAAAAACTCGAATTACGATATGAAGACAATGATAAGTTGCAAAATATGATAGGATATGATGGTCTGAAACAGTATTTGTTATTTTAGTTGATCCAGTTCAATATTATCATAGTATTGAGATTAATCACAGAAATGTCTTATATTTGTATAAATGGATGTATTGAAAATAATAAGGTATAATTACTGTAAATATTCCAACATCGTCATCTACATAGAAAGAGGACTGGACTGTTTTTCAAATAATGCAGTGAGATAGTATGTAACTCATGTGTTGGGAGTGTTTGCATATAATCCGATTCTCATTTAGGAAAATGTCCATAAAGACTTTAGTAGTCCTACTGAAATGCCAACAGACTTTCATTTGACTCAGTTATTAAATAGCTGCTTGTGTGTTTATTTGAAAAATGTAATATAAAACATTTTTTTTTAAACTTTAAACCACAGCACAGACCAGTGTCTGATGACTAACTGCTGTAATTGATATATGGTGAATATGGGGTGCTCATGCTTGTTTTGTATGTTTTCTGAATCAACGGAATCGCTTTGGGGTGCACAGTGAGCAGAGTTACTACCAATTACCTTACCCAGTGTACATTTTTTCAATATCTTTCGCCATTTTATGATATGTGGGTCCAATGGTTCGTCATATCAATTGTTTTTGATTTCTCTGTAGATATTTTTGACACAGAAATACATCTGAGTTTTTCTACCTAGTCCAATAGTATATTAAAAAAGTGATTATTATTATGTGAACTAAAAAGGACTTTGGTAGTCATCTCATGTATTGAGTTTTGTTTATGCATCCCACTCAGCACTCAGTTATATTTACATGTTTTCATTGAGTACCACAAAATGGATGCATTAAAATGTCCAGATTCTAAATTACTATAGTATTCTTGTCTCCATCACAATTCTTAACAATTTACCTCAGAACTGATGGAATCATTCCACGTATCTGTTCATACCTGATTAGTAAATTCCAGATACAAACGATAGAGCTTCTTAATACTGTGATGAATAAAGATTATCAAATGGCCACCCGCCATTTGAAGTAATATTAAAACAAAATAAAATGTAAAATGACATGTGGAATACTGTCAGAATAATAAAACAAGAGTACAATATACAGTTAAGTTATGATGCATGAAATATCAGACTAGTCAATTACAGATGTGCATGAAGTTCTTTATCATAATTCATGCCTAAGCGTACAAGGCAGTTTGCTTCTATTGTGTTCCTGGAGTCTAAGCGTTTCATTGTGAGAGTTCTTTCTCCTCCTTGCCTTTTTGGCAATATGATCATTTCCAAAATAACTCATTAGTTGCCAGTCACTGTTGTGGTTTTCTTTGAAGTGTTTAGCAGTATTAGAAATCCTATCTTCACTAGTGATGTCTCTATAATGTTTCAATATCCTGTTTTTCACTGTGAAGAAGTGTTCTCTATGTATAGTTTCTTACAGGGGCACTCATTAGCATACACTACATATTCAGTCTTGCATGTAATTTTTTTCATAATCTTTAATTTCTGGCCAGTGTTGCGTACATCATTTTCAAAGTCATCTTTGTTAAATTTAGAGGCTGTGCAATGTGACGCAGTGCAGAAATCAAACTCTCTGTGCTGCGTTAGATGAAAGGGAGAGAGCAGAGCACCTACATATGTACTTATGTAGGCCGCTGTTTCTCTATACTGCACTGGCGCACTTTTGCCTTGCACCACGCACATCCTTTGCACCATAATTCAATGCTGTGTGCCTAATAACTATCATAGGTTTTGTACTGGAAATGCACTTTTCCAGGGCAAAATACTAAGCTTGGACATAACTTAATATGTTTCCAAGTTTGTGTGTATCCAGGACAGTACAACACAGAGTTAAAGTTGGAAAATTTTGAGAAAATAAAACTTATCTCAAATGTTAAGCCTACATCAAGGACGTGTAATTTTTTTAATGCAAATCCCTGTCAACCAATGTTAGTAGATACAGGTCTGCATCACAAACCAGAGGTGGTTGCACAGAATTTCCTACTCACCATCTATGGAATGCCTCCTTGATACAAAGTAGCACAGACAACTACTTTGTGTTTCTTGAGGACTACTTTCCAGGACAAAACAAGCAATGCAAGAGCTACTTTGTGATACGTTACAGCTACTTTTCAGCACAAAACAAATTTTGTGCCGCTGCAACATGTTAGTAAAGCTGGGACTCGTTGCTTCCCCGATAATATCTGATGCAGGAGAACCGCAAGTTTCCTCTGCATCCCTTGTGGTCTCAGTTGAGTGAACCTGTTGTTAACTAAAGACAGCGCATTTAAAGTTCTGCAGGTGCAAGAGAAAAGAAAGATCTACAAACAGTTTCACTTCTGCCCATGTGTATAAAAGTATACATTTCCCTTACTGTTTATCTTTCTACTACTTGATTGCAGTGCAATGTGCAAACAATAGAGGCAACTGCTCAGCGGCGGCTCCTCCGTTATGGTGGAGGAGCGTCACCCTCTCCCTCCAGAAGCAGCTGCAAAATTTGAAAAATAAAATGATGATGAACCATGGCACAGGTTTATGTTTTTTGCCGCAAAACTGTGCAAATGCAGTTTTGCAGCAAAAACTATAGTGCCAGCTTGCGCCATTCCACAGCACCAGCGGGGATCCATATTAAAGGAATGCGCAAGCAGGCGCTAAACTTGGGCTAGCGGTTATAAAAAAGATGCTAACCAGGTGGTGGTGGCGGTAGGGAAGGAGGGGGCTGTGCGTCAAAAAATGGAGCTAGCCTGGTTAGAGGCAAAAAAATGCCTCTAACCAGACTAGCGCCATTTCCTGGTGCACAAACACCAAAAACACGACTCCTGTCTTAGGACGGACAGGAGTCATGCCCACCACCGCAATGGCCAGCGCAGGGGACTAGTGTCCCCTGGGCATGGCCATTGCACCCTGTGCCATGCAGGGGTCCCAAGTTAGGGCCCCAGAGGGCACTTAAAAATAATTTAAAACCATCCTTACCATTACTTACCCTACTTACCTGGGATGGGATCCCCCATCCTCTGGTGTCTCTCTGGCGTGGGTGGGGGTGCTCCCATGGCTTGGGGAGGTCCCCTAATGCCTGGTCTGACCCAGGCATCAAATAATGGTGCAAAGCAAGCTTTGTACCATTATTTAGCCCCTCCTTCCTTTAGCATGGGGGAATAAATATGGGGCTATGTGAATAACACAATTTTTTAAGAAGGGAACACCTACCTTGCATCTCACTGACGCAAGGTAGGTGCACGCATGCAAAAAAGGTGCATACTCCTATATTTTGATGTTAGATGTGTCTAACGTTAAAATATAAATATGGAATTAAGTTTGCACCGAATTTGCGTAAAAACAATGATGCAAATTCAATGCAAACAGGGCATAAATATGCCCCTAGGTTTATAATAATATTATTTTTCAAGGGGATGGGCCATGAGGGATGACAGCCATGGAGGGGAGTGGTGTGCACTCCCCTAAGTGTGCATGTGAGTTTGACCGGACGTCTTAGGATGGCCAAACACACATGCACATTAAGCTCCCTCCAACCTCGCACTGTGTTTCAGGGTTGGGGACAGCAGGCACATGCTCCCAGTCTGCCTGGGAGCGCAAAGCTAGGGTGCTCAGGCCAATCCTGACGCTGCTCTCATGCTACTAGCAACATGAGAGCAGCACTAGGATTGACCGCAACCTGTGCCTTCAGTGGAGTGGCGATTCGGATGTGGTGATGCAACAGATACATTTTTTCTTTCCGTGTGTGCGTCCCTGCTCCACACACAGCGCCCACCCCACCACCAGCCGCGACTGCCTGCAGTTGGTTAAGATTTTAGGTTTGAGATGTACAGTTATTTTACTTCAACCCAAACCATGTTACTAAACAATTAATGTTTTTACTAAATTAGTGAGATTAAAATCAATAAGCTGAATTTAAAAATAAAAAGAGCTTGGCTAAAACAGTGAGTACTATGCTCTTATGGAGCATTGCTTTCACTTATTGGCTCTGCCTGCCAATGCTTGTTTTCACTGCTGTTGACATCTTTCCCTTCCTCTCTCACATACATTGCATATTCCTTGGTCTAGCACTCCTCGGTGGACCTGCTGAATCTAAAAATAGCGGCCTGCGCCTAGAAGGAAACCAGATCGCTGTATGTGGAGCAGCAACCAGTGCAGTCCTGGACACCAGAGAAATGCTTTTAGGATGACTAGAACATAAGCGGCTCCGGGGAAAGACTAATGCCTGAATCGCCCATCCAGTTGGTACACCTGTTATGGATCGGCCAATCACAATTCTCACAATGAGATCTCTAATTGCTAATATAGGTCTGCTTTATACTACCCTAAAGGTTTTGATGTAGTTCTGCTCAGCAGCCATACCCAATCGACAAACCATACTGTGACTCTCGCAGATCTTTCCGGTGATCTCAGAACTCCGTGGTGGCCTGCAACATTCTTGTAATGTACAGTCTGTGTCCATTATCCTATATATTGCATACAACTAACACTGCTTTCAAGGAACACCTCATCTTTCAAGAAGCATGTTAACTACGTTACCTACGTACTAGCTAAGTGTACTTATGGATATATTTATATATAACTTTATGTACAGCCCTGTTCCTCGTTCATCTCCCCTCTCTACCCATGGGCATGTACCCACCAAAACTGCACTGACTGACTATGTACTGTGTTCTGTTGCTATTCGCAGCAGATCTTGTTGAAATGCTCTGTTCTAGGCCAAATACGTCTTTAAAAAAATATCACCTCCATTTTGCCCGATAATTATAAAGTAACTTGTTACTCAGCATTGCTCCCCTACATTTAAAAAAACGTCTGAGTGTCTTGAGGCACCCCTTTAAAGAGCTTCGGTGAATGATGTCACAATGGGAGTCAAACCCTGGCCGGCATCATCAAACACACGACCCTCTGGCACGCGCATTGTCGGTGCCTCTCAGCGATGCTGGACGCGGGATGGAGAGCTGTGTAACTCTGTACTATAAAATAAGTGAAATGCCCCTGTTGGTAACTCACTCAGACCATCTGCACTCCCTTCGCTATTCGGTTGCTAGAGTAGTAATAAAATATGAAGCAAACTCGTTTTAATTTTGTGTTCGGTCTGTTTAGTTCACAATATCACTCAGAGTAAAGTTAAAGCACAACCAGGAGCCCATTGCTAAAAGACTCATTAAAATGTTGAAACGTTGGGTGCACTGTAGCGCTTTACTTGGCCACAATACAACTGTGAATTAAGGAAATGTTCGTTGGCGTGTTTCCACACACTGGCGAACATGGGGCTGTGTTGCGCGAATCCTCGGGGAGCTGGGATCCTCTCGCCGTCAGTCGAGGCACACACGCTAGAGACCCCGGGTGGGAGCTCGAGGGTTTAATAATAGCAGGCCCCGGGGGCTACAGCGTGCACGGATTCAATCAATACGGCTATTTGCGGCCCAGACCACAGCGGTCTCTTCAGAGCGCGCTCCGGTTACGGCCGCTCCAAGCGCTGGGCAGGGGCCTGATGGAGCCGGCGGCCCTGGCGCTGCTAACCCGGCCGATGCGGCCACCCGGAATTAAATAGGTGGCAGGGGAGGGCTGGCAGCGAGAGACTGGGTGACAGAGGGGGCGGGGGCAGCCAGGGGTCAATTTTAAAGAGAGAGGAAGTGGCTAACCAAGGGTGCCGTGCCCACTCATGCAAGAAGTTAAAATTGCCCCTCCCCTCACTTGATAGTAAAAGATCGTCCTAATTGGCAAGCCTTTGGGTGGGGTAGAAATACCAACAGACATAACGCCTATTACAGCGCATAGAGACAATAGTGTGGTAAGAAGCGCTTTATCAAAACAAGTGAAGTAAAAACATCTGTGCAGTAGAGGTGTGTGTGTGGGGGGGGGGGGGGGTAGTCAGAAAAAGTAAGCAGTGGACGTGCTGGCGCCATGCGCCTCGTCATACTCTGAACAGGCTTGCATCACGAATGTGCATTCACACCAGGCAGGGGTGGCTACCTGCACTCTCCTAATTGGTAAACAACTTCCTCCTTGCTGTTGTTTTATACACACACAATATAATGTAACGTAAATTATTTTACATAAAATATAACACACGACTAGATAACATGATTTCCTTTTATCCTGTGCTTTAAAGTGGATTTAGGAATGTTTATAATAGTAAATATTTGTATTTTTAGTTCTTTAGGGGAAAATGCTCTCTGCGACCCTCGGGCAAATCCCACCCCACTCCAATATCCTTTCACCTCCTTCTTTCACCGTACCAACTCTGTGATCATCCTCTCAGTGACACCCACCTTCCCTGAAGTGCTTTAGTGTCATGCACACCTCACACCGTCAATCAAACCACCTCTAAGCGCTACTAAGGTGTCTTTCGGGCTCAAAGTTAAGGGGGCTGAGGGCACTTTATTAATAAACAAGTGTGGGGCAGTTCATCACCTGGGAAATGAGGGATCTCATCCAGGGCCCTGACCAGTCTGCTTGGTGGACTTGGGGATTTTACAAAGATTTGTGCTCACTGCTACACCGTGGGGTAGGCTTTGACTAACTGGCTCATCCTCGTTCAAGCCAGGTCCTGTACTGGGCTGAGAGGCGGGGGCTGACCCGGGACCACGGTACAGGAGGGTGCAACCGAAGGCCCTGTTAGATTCACTGCTGAGGGATGGTAAAGGGTTGATCCGGGCGGTGCCCTGCCTGCAGGGGAACACCAAGGTGCAGACCAGAGGCCTGTTGCATTCATTGCAGAGGCACATTTCGGGGCTGACATAGGGCCCTGTAATTATGCATGATGAGGGGATGGTAGGGCTGGCTCAGGGCCTCTTGCACTCACTGCTAAGGGATGGGGAGGTTCATGCGTTACCGTTGAGGGGGCTCGTGCAGGCCCTGTTTTCACTACTGAAGGACAGAAGGGGGTCTCATCCATTCCAGCTGAAGGTCGGTGGGGCATGAGGGTGACTGACAATGCAATGCAGCTACTGCTATGGCGAAAAGCACCCACTCACTAACGTAGACCCCGTTCGAGCGGTACCCGAGTGCTACTGACCTGCCTCCACAGGTGCCCTGGAGCTGGGCCGCCAGGCGAGCCGTGGGCGCTGTCGCTCGTCCCTCCAGTGAGACCCATGTAGGCTGCTCCAGGACAGCTTATCCAGCCTAGTGCAGCAGGAAGCCGAGGACCAACCCCAGCAGATAGACCAGGGAGGGGGAGACAGCAGCAAACAGGCATCCGCCTCAGCGTTACCATGGCAACAGGGAGATGGAGAGCGGAGGGGACATGAATGCAGCGAGCTGTGCTGGGCCTGTCCCCCTCACCCTCCTCTCGATGCCGTCACTCCGGCTCCACACTGCACCAGAGGAGCCTCTAGGAAAAGTAGAACCGGCAGAAGGGGCTGGTTCTTGTGGGTGCCCCTTATGCCATCACCAGTTTTGGGGGTGATGGTAGAGGACAGCCGGTGCGCGGAGGTCGGGCTGGGGGGAGGGGGTAAGTCATCTGTGGAACAGTGACGGAACTTTGTCGTCTGTAGACAGGAGATGAGGGCAATTATGCAGGAGCTACGCGGGTGCCGTGTGGAGAGGTGTGGTGGTGCTGGGTGGCCCCGTGGTGTAGGACATGGCGCAGTAGTGCTGGCTGGGAGTGCGGTTGCAAGGGATGGAGTAGGAGCAGAGGCCGTGAGGAAGCTGTAGGTAATTGCTTAGGAGCACAGACAGAGGAGGCTGCATTGAAAGTCGCAGGAGCAGTGTGACTCCTCTGGTATGAGAAGTGGCCGTAGGAATACAGGAGTGCAGGGTGGGCCTGGCGCAGCACTGATTAAATGTCCGCCTCCCTCTACCTCCCTCGTGTGCTTTGAATAAATATCTGCCTTGTCCCTTCCCGCAAGGCCTGTTGCCACGTCCACTGCTGGGAGTACTCGGCGCATTTCATTATAGGAGAGGTTTAATTGAACGCGTGTCCTTGCCCGGGAGATAAGCAGCCTGGTGCTGAGCCAACCCCCTCGCCTCCGCCCGGGCTCCGGTTGTGGTTGGAGTGATGGATTGTCGTCTTGTTCTCTGCAGTCGCTGCTCGCGCTCACAATGACGCGAGGACAGCCAGCCGCTCTCCCTCCGGTGTGGGTCCTTTTATATGCCTCAGGTAGCGACTTGTGTGTGTATCATTGTGTCGCACTTTCTTCCGGGACCACATCTCAGCTTTCAGTCCAGAGCAAGAGTATGCTCCTGGGCCTTTCTCTAGCCATGGTTTGCTTTGTGCCAAAACACTTCAGTGCCAGTTTATCCCTGTTTCCCCATTGCCCCTCCCACTACCTCTATTTGGGGGCACGTTGGGCTACCTTGTACTGGAGTGGCCTCACATCCTGCTTCGGTGTACACGTTATCATAGAAGAATACCACAAATGCCCATAACTTAAGTTGGAAAAAATAAGTGCATGGGCTGAAAGTTGTTCTCAGGAGCCCGCTGCTGAATCCCAAGGTGGCTAAATACCAAGGCTGCTGCCTAGTGGTGATTCCACCTCATGCCTCTTCCTTCCACCACCTTCCACTTCCTCCCTCTCTCTTACCGCCTCATTTTTAACCCTGCTTTCTTCATTAATCATTGTTTTCTCATCTTTCGCGTCCTCATTCTGTCGCCTTTATCCGCTTTTCTCTCTCTTGCTTGAGGTCAAGGTCTGATGTTTAAAATTAAGCCTGGTCCCTAAAAACGACCGCAAGGCATGCCAGATGCAGCCACTGCTACAAATTCACATCTCAAACACTGAAGCCGATGCAGTTACACATTCTGTTGTGGTAACATCTATGGCAAGGCCTTAACGCCATATACAATAATGTGGGAACTTCATGAATGCTTTGAAATTGCCTACCTGGGTTTGGCAGCCCCCAATGACGATTTCACTTAGTGTCACCCAGTTATGACCTATCAAAGGAATCAGCAGGTCTACTTGTACCATGTCCTATAGGTCATCTGCCCACCTCGTGTGGCCAGGCTTCTTAATGGGAATGATCTAAGTACTACACGAGGGCCCCTGAATAAAAAATATGCCCCCTCCAGGGAAATATAGTAATATAAACACACCATGGGCCACCCTGTAGATAGCTTATTACATTTAATATAAATGTAGTGGTATGATGTAAATACAATTATGAATATCTCTCAAGCCCTATAAACAAATATCCAACATTAACTTTATTGTGATCCCAACACATATAGAGATTCAATCATTATTTAATACTTTCACAAAATTATAAAAACATGTTTGGAAAAATTAATAGTAAAAACCCCAAATAACCCTCATGGATCTAAACAAGAAAATCCTCCAATTAGTAAATATAACACTCAAACAACCCACAGGCACTACTACTTACCCTCTAATAAAAATATCCATATAAAACAAAATACCAATAGATAGACAATGCCACATTCCAATACATTAAATTATTAATAACCTTCAATCTGTGATTAACCCGCCATAGTCAATTTCATCATGATTGTAATATTTGCTAATTGGACGATTTTCTTGTTTAGATCTCTGAGGGTTATTTTGGTGTTTTCTATTCATTTTCCAAACTTGTTTTTATAATTTTGTGAAAGTATAAAATAATGATTGAATCTTTGTTTATAGGGCTTGAGAGATATGCATAATTGTATCTAAATCATACTACTACATTTATATTATATGTAATAAGTTGTCTACACAGTGGTGTGTTTATATTACTATTCTTACTGGGAAAGCCTTGAGGAATCTATCTGCTGCACGACCAGATCTAAAACATTGTCTTCCGGCCTGTCCAGGAGCCGGACCTTCCTCCAGAGTGGGACCTCACTTCTTCTCTGGTGTCCTCTAAAGCGATGATGCCTGATCCCTTCCACCCATGCAGTGCTTAATTTAGGCCAGTGGATTCCGGTGCTGGGCACTGGCACTTAATTTTCAACACTGGCACTTATGACTGTCTGCCACATGGTGGCGCTGTTTGTCTGATTTAGAGATGAGCTCAACAATAGTTATTTACTAATTCACTATACCTTAACATGACCAACACCTGCCACCCAAGCTATTCTTTTAGATATGGGGGCCTGAAATAATCTTGATTGTCATACTTGTAGGAGTGTGATGGTTAGTAGTTGTGTTGGTACTGTCATTGGAGGACTTTGCAGGGGCAATTAGTGGTGCAAGCTGCACTGGCCTCCTGACAAGGGCTGTGGCACTAAGGGGCATATTTATACTCCGTCTGCGCCGAATGTGCGTCAAAAATGTTGACGCACATTCAGCGCAAACGTTGCCCTGTATTTAAAATTTAACGTCCGAGTCCGGGGATGACAAAAGTTTGCCGTGTGCGTCATTTTTTGGATGCGGCAACCCGCTTTGCGTTAATGATATGCAAGGTAGGCGTTCCAGTCCAAAACATGACTTACACGGCTGTGCGTCGTATTTATGCTTTTGGGCAAAAATGACGCACGGCCGGGAGGCGGACCAGGAAAATGACACACAGCCTGATTTGTGTCAAAAATTAATGCCTGGGTCAGGGCAGGCGTTAAAATGGGGCAAACACACCTGTATTTAATCAGAACACACATAAGCAACAGCAGAGCAGCAGAGCAGCAAAAGGGAGACATGGAGGTGCTTCTCATCCAGTGTGCACGCAGACGCAGAGCCCAGCAGCTACAACAGCAGCTACCACAACACCAGCAGGGACCCCAAAGGCAGCGCAGAAGGCAGGACAGGATATTCCACCCCAGAACAACCCTTCATGGCCTCAGGGAACACAACATCATCCAGAGGTACAGGTTGAACTGGCAGGCCATTCACCAGCTGCTGCGAAACATTGAACCGCAGTTGGCACCCACTTTGCTGACACCCCGCACCATCTCAACAGAAACCAGGCTGCTTGCCGTACTTCACATGCTGGCAAGTGGCTCTTTTCAAACAACTGGTGCCCTGGTTGCCAGAATATCACAACCATCATTCTCTGCCTTTTTGCCCAAAGTACTGGATGCCATCATTGGACTTACACCCCGCCACATCTGCTTCCCTAACACACTGCAGAAGCAGCAAGAAACAAAACAGGGGTTCTACCTCAGTGGCTTCCCACACGTCCTTGGTGCAATCGACTGCACACATGTACGCCTTGTGCCACCTGCTGCAACTGAACACCTCTACCTCAACAGGAAGCACACACACACTCTATCAATGTGCAAGCCATAGTCGATCACCAAGGATTGATCACCAACATCGTGGCTAACTATCCTGGGAGTGTCCATGATTCATTCATCTTCTGGCCCTGCACCATCAATGTACACTTCCAGGATGGACGGTATGGCAATGGACTACTTGTTGGTAAGTACAAAAACCTACTTATATACACACTGCACAGCAACCCTCTAGGACACACAACACATACACCACAACAGCAACATGTGGACAGGAACACAGTGAGGTTGTCACACCACTAGCCATGTTTCTTAAGTCACCATTGAACCTGTCACACATCTGAAATTACTGTACAGCCTAATGTTAAGACATCAATGATCACAACGTGTTTAGTGGGTTGCCTAAATGTCACCTTGCAAATTGTAAGTGTCTCAATGACGTTTACATTAATCCATTGCATAAGTCTAAAGGTATGGGATGTCCAGGGTACATTGATATGAACATGTTAACAACACTGTCAAAATGATTCTGTGTATGGAACTATCATCTCACCCCCAGTGAAGACACACGGACACCTGTATCACAAGTCACAATGCTAGGGAGGGCACACTGTACTGTAAATCCCAAAACATACTGCTGACAAACGGTCAGCAGCCAAACACTCATTCAGCCAAGGAAACAACACGATGCAGATGGTACATCCTACAAGCCCAGGATGCAACATTATAACACAAAAGAGTCACAGATAACACAAGACAACTTCTGCCATGAAAGTTGATTTCAATGGGGCTAGCTACATCAACATGACCCCATTCATTTTCTCTTGCAGCTTATTAGGGGTATGGCATCCAGCCATGGATAATGACACCTATTGGCAACCCGAGTACTGCAACAGGGCGTGCCTACAATGACGCACATAGGAGGACACGCACCATAGTCGAGAGGACCTTCGGCATCCTCAAGTCAAGGTTCCGGTGCCTCAACATCACTGGTGGTAGCCTCCTATATTCCCCGGAGATGGTCTTAACATGTGCTATTCTGCACAACATTTGCATCAAAAGGAACATTCCCCTCCTGGAACCAGAGCCACACATGCCTGAAGAGGAGGAAGAGGAGGATGCTGGCCTGCAACATGAGGGGGAACTACAGAACACGGCCGCTGGTATACGCAGGCAGCAACATATCGTGAACAATTTTTTAAAAATATAATCACCATCACCACTTTAATGAACTAATTTAAATAAACACCTATAATAATCACCATATCATGGTCTGGCTAATCATTTTTGCACACCTTCATCTCTAACTATCAGAATAAGAGTGTTGCCTCATAGAGCATTGCTGATATACCGATTAGGACACTGAAAATCCCAGAGCTAATGTGATGCGTACCATACAATGGTCACATACACACACACACTGTAAATTACATATATCATGTACATTTCTCCTTTGAAGGGCAATAGCACAGGAACATACCTATTTCACACATACATGTTGAAATCAAGGTCCAATGAAGCATATGGCACACAACTAAGACACCATCACTCAAGAAGGGTAAATCAAGCCTCATACATGAGGCAGTTGATGTGCTCTTGCATCAGTAACAGGAATGTCTGACCAGACCCTTGACAGCAGTAAGTCCAACTGCATCCAATATTTTCAAGGACTATTTGTGACCAGAGTTCCATAGAAGCAGTACATAGACAGCACAAGTGCCACACATATGAGCAGCATTGCGCACATGACATTCCATGTACATGTCAGCCCATTTCCTAACTCCTGACACACCCATGCACCTGGTCACAACCCACCTGTCTGAAGTGGTCCCTGGAATACTAAGATGTGTACCCTCATATTCCCGCCTCTACACCCACAGCCTGTCAATAGCAATCCAGTGTGCTACACCCTTTCCAATGGTATGCCATTGTCATAGAACATCTGACTGCATGGACGTCAGGTCAATTAATACACTGGCTTCTAGTTTCCAAGCCCTGTTAGCACCTGTAGATTGCTTCCCTTGTGAAAATGTCTGTTGGCCATTAGAATGCAAATCTCACCTACAGGACTTGTGAGAAACAGATGCAGAACACACCTGTGATCACCTCCATGCACACCACCCATCTTAACGTGCACTGCCCCTGCTGATGCCTGGAACAGCATAGAAGTTGCCATTTTGTCAAATACACCGTTAAGCATTGATACTCATTAAGCCGTGTAACACAGCCCTTGGGTTCATTTGTCACCTTCAAAAACACAGGACATAGACAGTTTGACATGTCAACTGTCTAGTTCATCCTCCAAACAGTCTTAGTCAGACCACTGATTATGTAACTTGTCAAATTGCTGTATCCTAATTCACCCTGCATTCTGTCAGCCTGACTGGCATCTGTCTGTGCGTCACACTAAAGTATCCCTGTGTCTACATTTGTACCACACTTGCGTTAGCAAACCTCTCATTCATCAAGGGGTATTTGGGCATGTGCTTCTTCAATGCATACCCAAATACATTGTATAGCATCATCTGTCTTTTAACTGTACCATATGAGTTAAATCCTTTGTGAAAACCAAAATTCATGGCCCATCCCTTGTCTGGGTCTCATTTATGTATGAATGACAAAGTGTGACAGTGTCCCAGGGCTGTATGCAGAGATTGGGTACGGGGCCTTCAGCAGAACCAGCAACCTCTGAAAATGTCCATGAAAAATACACACATGTCAGGACCCTGACAGTTCACACACAAAATTACATTGCTCACAACATATTGATGGGCCATGTGTGGTGAATAGCTGCCAGAATAATCAGCACAAAGGCTATGATGTTCCCAGATGCAGTGGGAATTGCAGATGGTAACCTGTGTACAAATGTTGTAATGACACCTGCCGGAACATGACACCTGAGACATTATCTCACTCAGCACACCAAGGTTGCCCTGTTGACTGTCTCATTACACGTCTTTAGTGACAGGGTGGGACCATCCCCATGTAGGGTCTCATGTCCACATCAACTTTACTCACATTGATCAACAAAGGACACTCAGTAGATACAGGAATAGCTGCCACTGACTCATGATGAGTCCTGGACCGAACTGTGACAAATTACACCCCAAAAAATATACAGGATCATCATTGGACCACACACATGAACAAGACACCTATGTGCAATTGATCACTGGAAATATGTGGACACGTGCTGCCTCGTCTGCTGGTCCACCACAGCCACTTGAGAGTTGTGGCTCACTTCTATGACCTCAACTGTGGTGTCATCATACATTTGTGATTCACCTTTGTCTGGGCAAACAACATGGTACCCACTTCCTCAATGCATGTGTATGACTCTCTGTGGGATTCACCAACTAGTGCCTAGGAAGCTGTTACCAAAACTCTAGGACATAGGATGTTGAAAATGTGGACCATTGACATGAACAAGCGTCTGCCATCTATCTGGTGCATGCTTTGTCACATGTGGTGTCTACGTTACCCTAAATCTTGGAAGTCCACATTACGGATGTTGCTACATGTATGACTAACACATGTCTTCTCTCATTTCCGCAATGACTTGCATCTAAGGATTGGACACATGGACATCACATTCATACAAGCATATGTGCAATAATGCATCATGTGATACACACACACTTGATCAACAAATACATTAGTTGCCACAGCACACACATTGAGCCAAAGGCATTTAGGTATTGTACATATGTGCGTCACATTGCTATCCTCTCCTTATGCCAAACATGCCCAATTTCTGCAATACATATATGTAGGCCACACATATGGCCATCTAGTGCGTCAGCCAACTGTAAAAATACTGTGGAGGAAGTAGCGGATCATGGTCCGCTGCAGTATGATGTCAACATGTGAACATACACCATCAACACCATAGTGGGTGCCATCAGCCTATCTCTGATGTGCCCCAAATGTAACATAACATAAAAACAGAAAAAAGCCCAAAACCAGTTCATGCACTGAAATTGTGACGTTCCTAGTGTTATGTGTCATTTTTTGTACACCAATACTGTATTTGCGTCATTTTTTTTGACGCACAGGAGTGAACATTAGGCCGCATCCAGATAATTGTACAGGCCATGTACTATTATTTGGATGTACAGAGTGGTGTCCGTAGATTTTGTGCTTTTTTGGCCTGTGTGTTGTCTCTATTGTCAATTTGTGAAATAAATATTGTTGGTGCATACTGCCCTACTGTGTTTTGTGTACATTTGTCCATTTATCTAGTGTTTTTGTTGTTTGTGGGAGTCTGTTGTGGGTAGTGGTAGTTTGGGGATAGTTAGGCTCTTTTAGTGGTTAAGTTTACTTTTCTTCTGTATTTGTACCCCTACTTTCCCCCTTTTCCCCTTTCTATTTCTTTAACCCCTATTCCTTTTCACATTTCCACAATGTCTGGTAGGCCACGTCTTGGCAGGATGGGTGAAGAGGAGTTGGGGGCTTCATATGGCTTGTGTGCCATTTCTTGCCACTGATGATCGAGGCAGGGGGCAGGGTGAAACAGGGGTATCACACAGAGGCGCGCAGAATCCGGTGGGGAAAGGTCCTGCATCACCTGCAGCGCGTGTATACCAGCCAGAGGAGTGACCACCAGCTGAAGCACCGGTGGGCTGACCTCATCACCAGGGAGCAGGATCTCTTGGACCACCTGGGAATCGTGATTGGTGGCCCTGTTGGTGAGTATTAATCATGTAAATGTGCACGATTAAATGCTCTGTAGTGACATCAGATGATTTGTACTATGTCTGCCAGCTAAGTTGCTGACTGTGTGTAATGCTGGGGAAACATACTGGGATAATAGATGCACTATGGGAAGAAGCACAATTGCTAGCTGTCAGGTAGCACGTGCTCAGCAAACTTACAGGATACTTTTCCGTGAAGTAAATTGGTGCTGCCTTTGTGTCAGACAACCAAACAAATTAGGAGCCAATCATGGCTATATAGGGCACTTTTGCCAGAGAAGTAAAGATGTACCAACATATTGGCTAACTTTGTTGACGCAATAGCTAGACTGACTTTAGAGTCACTACATGATGCAGAAAATGAGTGCTGGCTTCACGTCAATTGATTATAGCAAAGTGGCTCAGACATATGTCTCATGTGAGTCTGGTGAGTGTGGAAGGAAAGTGTTCACAGAAGTACTATGAATGTTAGGGATTATTGTGGTCCTTTATCTTTTTGGATACATGTCAGATCTGCATTTGGAAACATTGTGAAAAGGTGTAAGGTGCCCTCAGCTAACATCTTAGAATGTTTGTTGGAGTTAGTTGTGCCACATTCCAATTAGGGATGGCAGTCCAAAGGTATGCACATGGGTTCATATCTCCATGGTTGGTGCAATTCACCATTGCTGGGCCACATCAAATGAATAAACTGTAACAACATGAGGGCTTACAAAAGTCCCTGTCCCTATGTACATTGTACCTATGTGTAATAAATGTGTCATGGCCACATGGTCTGTTTGACTGGTAATGCAGTCCTCAAGTAACCAGGCTCTGGATGTCTCTCTTGGATGCACATGATGAGACGATTACACTCCATATTTTTTTCTGGTCACCAATGACGGGGCATGTTTGCCACCACATGATAGTTAGGGCCAATGCATGTGTGCAGATATGTGTGTAACTGTCACAGGAGACCCATGCTATGTACAAGTTGGCCGTGATATATCGGATGCAGTATCATCATGTCTGAATGGCTGCCATTTCCTTATTCAGCCTACACATTGTATATGTCTTTGAAATTGTTGGTCAGTGCACAGATTTTGAGCACATTTCTTCCTTCCATGCCTTACAGGTGGACCGGCACCCTACACTGTGGGAGAGGTGGCTACATTTGAGGACCCCGACCACTCCAGTAAGTGTTGATATGTCTGTTATGTGTTGTGTTTGCTGGTTATGGACTCGTGTGTGTTGAACGCACAGCAAGGTGTGATGCGTTAGGCAATTATTTGTCTTGTTCCATGAGTGGGATTTCAGTTTCTCAAGTGTTTTGAATTGGCTAATGCGTATCCTATGGTATTATCTAGGGATTGTAGGCCATTCCTGTAGGCACCACAGTGAGTACTGGGGTGAGTCATGTGGATGACACTTGTATCAACAAGAGTCGCACTGGAAGTCAGCTCAGATTTAGTCAGCCTGTCAGACCCACATTCTCCAAGATTGGTACAGCAAATTGCTTTCCAACAGACTTCTGGTTCCCTATTTACCAAGGTACTTATTAAACTGTAAGTAGAACCTCCTAGCAGCATGTACTTCCACATGGAGTGCTACAAGTATGTGGAACTTGAGTGCAATGGCCTAGGTGTTCATGCTAATCATGATCATGGGTGTTCTTGCAACTCTGTGTCTGATGTAAATCAGGCCTTACTGGAAGTATATGTTGTGTACCAAGCTCTGCATTTCCTGGCATTGGTGGCCCTATGATTGGTCTAGGGTTTGCAGACTCCTAATTGTTGATAGACCTTACCTGTGGTGTGGTTGTACAGCCAAACATGTGTGGAGTTTTCTATACACTCCTCGGTGTCCATGTTGTTGGAAATTGATACCGTATTTTCCGGCGTATAAGACGACCCCCTACTTTTCCTGTTAAAATATAGGGTTTGGGCTATACTCGCTGTATAAGACTACCCCTCTTCCAACGCACACCAAATAAAAATTTTAAAACATCCAATTTGATTTTAACATGGAAATTTTAATTCAAATGCTTATGACATGCAGGTACTTAGTAGGAAAACTGTCACTTATAAACAGAAGGCTGTTTGTCATCAAACATGTAAACATAAAACAGTGCAAGTGGAATAGCCTGGAGCACATGCAGGAATACGTGCCTGTCCAGACAACTGCCAGCGAGGATTGCGGCACACGGTAAGGACAGCTCAACTCATGGTTGACCAATCAGCTCTGTGTCCACAAGTAGCTGAATCTTGTGGGATGCGGAACCCATCATACGCTTGGAATCGATTTCCAAATGCAACGCACGGTGGCTCAGCTACAGGGCGCCTGTCCCTGAAGTTTCAGCACACCATATGCCGGCGTATAAGACGACCCCCGACTTTTGAGGAGATTTTCAGGGGTTAAAAAGTCGTCTTATACGCAGGAAAATACGGTAGTTGTTTATCCACCCCCCACCCTCAAACACAGGCATGGGTTTGTGAAAGGGGTACCTAGGACTGATGCTACCAGTATGTTACACATATATGTGAAAATGTTACTGGTTGGAACCTAGTATACACACTCAGGTTTGGCACATGGGTACTATACTGGCAAGTCCTGTTGCAACTTGCAGACCATGTGGCTTTAGTTTTGCATTCCGTACACTGACATTTGTAGCCCAGGTCCTGGCGGAGGATATGCAGCATGATTGTTAGCTGATAACTGGCAAAACTCAGATGGCAAGTCAAAGCCAGTTGTTACCCATCGTGTAGGTTATGGATGTGCTATGTGTGATGTGACCTTTGTAAGCTGGCCTGCCATGTACTTCCTCAGGGACATTCAATGATCTGTATTGTGATATGAGCTGTTACAAGTACAGTAGATGTATTGTCTGATTGACTTCTTGTGCCATTTCACACAATGCAGTTCCTAATGTAGATTATTTGCATTTGTCTTCACAGCTGCAAACATGACTCCAGACCAGGTCTGTGAGTTCCAGTGGCGGGCCATGAGATACCAGCACATCCTGCTGGTGGAGTCGGGGTTCAGGAGAATGGCCCGTTGATATCGCCATGAACAGGCCTCCAGGGCATGGAGGGCCTTCCCACAGGGTGGCCCTACTTTGCCCACCACAGCCACCACCAACACAACCACCACTTCAAACCAGGTGGCCCCACCCACAGCTGGGACTGTTGTGCCTACATCTGCTGGACGTCCAGGCCCCAGCATTGCTACAGGTGCGGGACAGCCCACTGGCCTTGGCTCCACACACACACAGACCTCCTCCACTGGTACCCAGACTGCCCCAGCTCCATCTGTTGACCCTGCAGCCTTCCACAACATGGAACGGAAGATGGACCGTGTGCTGCGCAAGTTAAGCCACCTGAGCCGGGATGTGCGCCACATTAACCGGCGTGTGAAGTCGATCAAGAGGACCCTCCGCAGGGCCAACCTCTAGACTGTTTTTGATATGGACATGATTCCCTCCCCTCCCTCCTCTTTCCTTGTTCTTATACTTAGTGGGCTTAGGGGGCTTAGTGTTAGGTTAGCATAGGCTGTTAGTTTAGTTAGTGTTAGTGGGTGGGGGGTTCTGATTGTTTCTATTTTTACTTATTACATGTGTGGATGGGTGGGTGGGGGGGGCTATGTTGGGGTTCTTGTGTGTCTAATAAAAATAAAAAAATACAAAAATACAAAAAAATATATATTTGTTTAGGATAGTATAGTATGTATTTAGGTTAGTATGTGTTGTCCTCCATGTGTCCCGTCTCATAAGGGGGGTGGGGGGTGGATGTTAAGAACGTTTCGTTACATGTGATAAGTAAGTGTAGCTTAGGTTAGTTAGGGACAGTTGTGGGTAATGAGTAGTCAGGGTAGATTAGGGTAGGTAAGACTTTTCCCTCTTCTGTGATTAGCATTTAATAAATATTTGGTTAACCCTTAACAGTATGTGTTAAATGGTACTTGATCCTGGGCTTGGAATCAGTGTACCTGAATGTTGTTCTATTACATTTGTGTCCTATACTACAAACAAATCCCAACTAAGCTGTAAGACTGGAAGCTACCCCAGAGCTACCTTGCAAAGTTTCCACCCTTCGTTGCAACCACCAATCACAGTTAATATGGATCACAATGTGTTTCTGTTGATAAGTGTGTTTTCTGTGTCACAAACAGTGCTTCCAGACGTGGTATTGGGGGAACAATTTTAGGTCTGACTGCAGTGTGAGGATCAAGGACACCCTTATAAGATGAGTTCTCGTAGGCACTCTAGTATTCTTGTCTTCATGACTCACATACGTCATTTGTGACACAGTTCAGCATGATTACCTATTTGCATGTAAACTCAGATAGCTTCATTCATGCAGTTTTTGTAGTGTTTACTTAGATTAGTGTGCACTGTTATCTGTGTTAGTATTGCATGGTGACAACATTTTGCGGCCACTATTTGATGACTTAGATATCCCTTGAGGAAGGATTATTCTGTCCAACACAGCATGATGGTGTATGGTTTCTCACTTCATCAGATATGTCCCTCAGGATGGGCAGAGTATGATGCAATCATGGGCACTGTGCAGATTTATCTGACTACATAATATCAGGACAGTTGTATTGACAAGCTACGTCATTTGACAGTAGGCACATTTCAGTTATCTACTGCACAGTTGATATGTCACATTACCCAGTGACAGATTTGTTGTGTAAGTGCTAATTATTGAAAAGTGCTGTAGTGCTATCTGTACATTATCCATGATTGTTAGTCCATTAGAGTGACATCTTACATTGTGATCCTACACAAGGAGTTACGGAAATGCTTTTGACATGCTGGGGTGATGTTTCAGACAGTGCAGAAGGACAGTAAGAGAGAGACAATCACTGGGCAGGCTGACAAGATATGCAATGGTAAGCAGAACAGTCATTAAGTAGAGTTGTTGTAAGACTGGCATGTTCCAAAGCGCAGGACCTTGGTAATTGTCGGCCATGTGGCAGGGACTAGTGCTTCCGGGTACTTTTCCGTGTGAAGGTGATCTGTTCCACGTCTTCTTCTTCTGATGTGTGTGTTGCCTCCTCTATTCTTGGTGGTGGTGGTTGTGAAGGGGCAACACACACCTCAGTGTTAGAAGACGTGGAGTCAGACATCCCAGTCGCTGCTACCTGTTAAGGTCTTAAGGGCAGTACTGCAGCAAGGAGGATCTGCTGGTTCTTGAGAATAGCAGCCACATCACGATGGTAGGCAGCCATGTCGGCCCTGAGGGGTTCAATGTTGCATTTGTGCACGCGTTGACAGGATTGCTGTTGTAGGTGTTGGGTCAACTGTATTACAGCTGTGCTGATTTCCTCCTGTTTTTTTTGCTGTTCCTGCAAGATAGATGTTAGGGCTTGCATCGCTGCTGCCTGATCTGCAGATGACATCATGCACGAATGCACCCCCTCTAGGCTGGCTGCCATAGTTTGCATCCCCATCCGCACCTCCTTGGCCGGCTCCGGCTGTACCCCAACTACAGTTCTCTCAAAGCTGGTGCCTGTGTCATCTGAGTCCTCAGCTGTATTGGAGCTGGCAGGTCTTACAATTGGGGTGGTGGGTGGATCCTCTGCAATGGCTGCTTGTTCTGTGCTCCTCCTTGTGACTGAAGGTGGGGTCTGGAGGGTTTCAAGGACCTTTTGGATAGTCTCCTGGGGAATGTTTATCAGCTTGTTATCCATGTCATCAGGGTAATCTGGGACAGGCATATCCGCAGGAGATCCATCTTCCTCTGCAATGAAACAGGGTACAATTAGTGTGTCTGTGTTGTGGCATGAGTGATGTGACATGCCTGCCTTGTGATGAATTCACATTGTGATCTTGTTTTGTGTTTATTGCTCCAGTCTTTCAGATGGGCATTCTCCCAGGCCTATGGCCCATCTGCATGTCACATGTATGTTATTAAGTTATTAGGCTTGTCGGCATCATCTCTTCTAGGTGTTGGTTTTGGCCAAATAGTGAATTGCCACCTTCTTGTCCTACTCAATCCTCCGTCTACATCCATTCTCATGGTGAGACCTTTCACTGGCTGTGGGTGTTCTGATGGCACTGGCAGCACACTTAACAATCTGGACCTGCCCCAATCTCTGATCTTTCACATCCACTTAAATGTATTTGACATGTAGCATATCCTATGCATAGCAATGTTATGACACTATATGGATGTTGGCATTGGTAATGTGTACAGCTGATGTTGGGAATGAGTGGTACATTGGATTGCCCTGATAATCGTATCAGTGTCCTATTTCCTCCTCTGACTGTGCAGGTGTATGTCAGTGACCAGTTACATGTGCCCCCCCCCTCTCAATGCTGTTGTCTGAGCAGTATGCCATTTGGGATGTTACATTATGACCCAGGCACAGGATGGACCCTGACATATGCAGCATGGGTATGTCCTTAGTGCTGTGTAGCTCCTATTGTTGTTGACATTGGCTGATGTTTGCAACAACTATGGGCATTGACATTTGACAGTAATGGGGCCTTTGTCTTTTTTCAGGGGATTGTTGAAGTTGTCATCTTCAACCCTCTAATTTAGGTGTGTATCATCCGTGGGGAGGTTACTGCCTGTAACGGTATTGGCGCGCAGTAATCACTCATGAACCGGTTGTTCTATGTACAAAGTGTTTATTTGAGGTATTTTGGGTTAGAGTTAGGGTAGATTTAGGTCTTTCTTCTTTTGTATTTCTTTCTTCTGGCTTGTTTTGGATGTTAAGGTATCGGACTTGGCTCTTCACACTTCTCCTTTGTCTCCTCGTCTCACAGGTTCCCCGGGAAGCGTGTGCGGAGAGAAAGAGAGGAACAGAGGTAAGTGATTTTTAAGACACTCTGGGTATTTTCCTCTCTTCTGTCTCCTTTCCTGTCTTTCCTTCTTTTTGTTCCGCTCCACTTTTGGTATCTTTTCTTCTTTGTATTCCTTTTCTATTTTTCTGCTCTGTCTCCTTAGACTGGGATTCTTCCTAGATCTATCCTCTTGCCCTTTCTCTTCCTCTGTAATGAAATATAACGATCTTGTGCTCTTCTGTTAGCCTACTTGTCTGGTTGTTCTCTGTGTGCGGTGCTTTGGTGCTGCCTCTCACTGGAATTGCTTCTATGCTTTGTGCTCGTTATTTCGGTGATTGCATGCAACACTGCTCTCCCACCCCTTTCCCCCTCGTTCTTTTACCCTTCGGTTGTCTTTTCTCCCCCCCCTTTCTCCCCGCCCTCCCGCTCCCTCAGGGCAGGGCCCACATGCACCTGGAACTGCCACGCTCCTCCGGAAGCGTGGTGGGGTGCAGCATTCCGTCTTCCCAGATTCCTGCTGGCAAGGATCCCGTCTGTGGTGTCCGGTCCCGTTGCTTGGATGGACACCGCTCTTCCGTCTTCAGGCACCTCTGGATTCTCCGATCTTCTTTGTCCTTTTCCTCATCGTCTTCCTTGCCGTCTTCTCCTCCAACTCCGTTTCCGTCTCCTCCTCCAACTCCCTCTTGTTCTGCTACTGGGTCTTTTGACCTCCCGGCTTTCCGCGTCAGAGGTACCGTCAGCCAATCACGGGAAGGGAAGCCGGGGAAGTCCGGAACAGCGTAGGCAGCCCCAGCACCAGTCAGTTCCATGTGCGGGCGATCCACAGCTAGCCCGTCACATACACTCCCCCTAGAGAGCGGCCGGTCGGGACGCTCGGAAACAGGATAACGGGAGAGGTAATCGGCATTCACCATTTGTTTTCCCAGGAGATGTTGAATCTGAAAGGAAAAAGGCTGTAAGGAAAGGAACCAGCGCAGAATACGGGAATTTGTGTCCTTATTATGAGCAAGCCAGGTGAGAGGAGCGTGATCGGTAACTAGAGTAAAGGTCCTGCCAGACAGATAATATCTGAGAGATTCAATAGCCCATTTTATTGCCAAGCATTCCTTTTCTATAGCAGGATAATTTTTGTTCCCTCGGGAGGCGTTTCCTGCTGATATATAGTATGGGATGTTGTGTTCCATCGTCCGTCCGTGGCTGGGACAGTACAGCCCCAAGCCCCACCTCGGAGGCGTCAGTCTGTAAAACAAAAGGCTTATGGAAGTCCAGGCAACATAACACTGGTCCCGAAGTGAGTGCAGCCTTTAGTCTGTCAAAGCTGTTTAGTTCAGACATCGTAGGAGGGGATAGGGTATTAGGACACGATTTCTGTAACAGATTAGTAAGGGGTTCCGCCATAGTGAAGAATTGGGGAATAAATCGTCGATAATAGCCTATTAATCCTAGGAAGGCTCTAATGTCTTTCTTTTTCTTTGGGAATGTTACATCCTTGATGGCCTCTATTTTCTCCACCTGCGGGCTAATCTGACCTTCCCCCACTATGTAGCCAAAATATTTGATACTGGTTTGGCCTAATCGACATTTCTCCGGATTTGCGGTTAGCTGGGCTTCCCTTAGGGCCCGCAGAACGTCGTCTAAATGGGACATGTGGTCACCCCATGATTTGCTATATATAACAATATAACAAGATAGGCCGCTGCATATTGACTATACGGCCGTAAGATTTTATCCACGAGTCTTTGGAAGGTGGCAGGGGCCCCATGGAGTCCAAAGGGGAGGCCCGTGAAGTGATATAGTCCTAAAGGGGTGGCAAAAGCTGTTTTTTCTTTGTCCTCTATTCTCATGGGTATTTGCCAATATCCCTTCGTGAGATCAAGGGTGGATAGGTATCTGGCTTGGCCCAATCTCTCAATAAGTTCGTCAATCCGTGGCATGGGATATGCATCAAAGTGGGTTAGGTTATTGACCCCTCTATAGTCCACACAAAACCTGGTACTTCCGTCCGGCTTGGGAACCAGTACAACCGGAGAGCACCAAGGACTGGCTGATGGCTCAACAATGCCAGCTGCCAACATGGACTGGACTTCCTGTTCTATGATCATTTTTTTGGCCTCCGGGATGTGATATGGCCTCTGCCGGGAAACTTTATCTACTTTGAGCCGAATGAGGTGTTGCACTAGAGCGGTTCTTCCCGGAATCTTAGAGAAGACGTCTTGATTTACATCTATCAATTGGACAAGTTGCCTATGACGGGGCCTGTTAGGGCGGGATTGATCCATGGACTTGGCATCTTAGAAAGGTCTTGGGTGGGGAGGGAGGGATAGGGGATTTCTTCTGTAACATCCTGGGTGATATATCGGACGGTCTGCCCACAGGTGGGTTCTTGCCATTTTTTTAGGCGATTGATATGGTATATCTGTTCCCTTCCGCTGCCATAGGGAATGGCCAGTTTATATGTGGTGGGGTTAATTTGTGCAATAACGTCAAATGGTCCCTGCCATCGGGCCAACAGTTTGTGTTCAGTACTAGGGAATAATACCAACGCCTTGTCTCCTACGGTTAAACTACGAACTACACTTTTGGCATCATACACCTACTTCTGCTTCGTCTGGGCGTCACGTAAAGCGGTGTGGGCTTCTTCCCACACTGTATGAAGATTTTCTCTCAAATCTTGTGTATATGTTAAGAGGTCTTTTACTTCCTCCTCAGTGTCTTCCCATTGTTCGGCTAACATGTCAAGCAGGTTACGGGTCTGTCAGCCAAACAACATCTCAAAGGGACTATGTCCTAGGGAGGTATGAACGTGGGTACGAATTGCGTATAATACAAGAGGTCATTTTTTTTCCCAGTCTTTACCGGCCTCTGATATGCTTTTTCTCAGGAGTGTTTTAATTGTCCTATTGTACCTCTCTACTAGCCCGTCTGTTTGTGGGTGATACACAGAGGTCCTGATTTGTTTCACCCCTAGGGATCGGCACACCTCTGTCATGAGTCTGGACATGAAGGGGGTCCCTTGGTCAGTCAATATCTCTTTAGGGAAACCCACCCTAGAAAAGAACTCTTTCATTGCCTGTGAAATGGCTTTTGTGTGCATACTGGGTATGGGAATCGCTTCCGGATACCGGGTGGCATAATCCACCAATACTAAGACATATTGTCAGCCCCGGACTGAGGGTGTGAGAGGTCCAATAATATCCATCCCAACTCTAGAAAACGGGATGTCTATAATAGGAAGGGGTAGGAGCGGAACGGATTTATGTGGAGAGGGGTTATACAGTTGGCATTTGGGACACTCTGCACAATGTTTATGAATTTCCCCGAATACCCCAGGCCAATAGAACCGTCTGAGCACTGCTTCCTCTGTCTTTTCCCTTCCCAGATGACCTTCCCCGTTATCTCCATGGGCTAGGTGTAACACCTGCTGTCGGTGACTCCTAGGAACAACCAACTGTAATTCTTTTTCCCCCTTCGTGGTGGGTCTCCTATACAGTAGGTTATTGTGGATCAGGAATCTGGGACCTACCCCTTGTTCCTCTGGTGACAATGCTTGCTGCCATGCGTGTTTCAAAGAGGGGTCCTCATTTTGATTCCGCCGAAAGTCTCCCGTAACCATACAGACTTTTCTAGCAACCTCTGGTCCGTCCCGTGGTAGGGATTTCTGTGCATAATAATGTTGCTGCTCCCGTTTCTGTCTCCTACTGAGGGTAACCCGGGCTTCTCTGGGTTCCTCCATATCAGATCCACTGGGTGCCTCCTCCCACCAGGTTCTCAAGAGATGTTCTTGCGCTGCTTTAGCTAACAGAGAGGGGAAGTCCTCATAATCGGTTCCGAGGATTATATCCTCGTCCAATCGGGAAAGCACCCCCACCCGAAGGGTCTCAGTCTTATCCCTCCAATTCAACCGTATGGTAGCCACTGGATAATACCGTTGATCGCCATGCACACATGTGATTAGGACCTGGGTTTTGGAATCTTCTTGACCAGGTAATACTAGATCCCGCCTAATTACGCTCTGGCTACACCCTGAATCTATTAAGGCTGTTCTTTCCACCTCATTGATGATGATAGGCAGGGTATATTTTGGTTTCTCCCCTCCAGACCAGAAAACCCTCCCTCTCGTCAATCCAATCTCCATGGGTTCCTCAGCGTCTTTTCTATGGGGGCAATGTCTGGCGATATGACCCCACTCCGAGCAGTTATAACACTGGGGACCTGTGCCTGGGTAGCTGGGAGCCACCGGGGCGGCTGGTTGTGAACGTTCTGGATCATGGATTAGTACCAGCCGATGGGTGGTGCTCCTAGTCATGGTGGGTCTGACAGGAGGGAGAGGTGGTGGTCTGCTAGCTGTAGCACGGAAGTCCGGGCCCTATGATATGCACATGCAAGATCCGCAGCTGTTTCGTTAGTTAGCCCGGGATGTTGTCTTACCCAGTTTCGTGTGGTAGAAGGCAAAGCATCCAAATACTGTTCCAGGACTATAGCATCAAACATTCCTTCCCTGGTTTTCTCTGTTGGATGTAACCACCTCCCTGCTGCATGCTGGACTCTATAGTATAAAGTGCGAGGGTTCTCCTGATGCTGCCATTTCACTTGGCGGAACCTAGTGCGGTAACTTTCACTATCCAACCCAACCCTTTCCAAAATAGTTTTCTTGATCTCCCTGTAGGGCAGAGTGCCACCGGGATTAATAGCTTGGTAAGTTGCCTGCAAGTGGCCTGTGAGTAGTGGGGCTATATACTGGCCCCATTTTTACTCTGGCCAGTTGGCTGTGCTGGCAACTCTCTCAAAGTTCGTGAAGAAAGAGTCTGGGTCCTCCTGTTCCTGATAGCGCTGCAGTACACTACTTGGTACATTAGGGTGTACCTTTGTATGTGCGGTGGTGTCTGTAAGCTTCCCCAGGGCTGTTTCATGTACCAGCTGGTTGTTGGCCATAATTGTTGCTTGGCTCTTGAGAGCTGTCTGCAAAGCCTCACGTTCCTCTTTGGCTTCTTTCATTTGTTGCTCCCATACCAGCTGGAGGTGTTGCTGCCCATCTGCCAACTGGGCTATCATGTCTGCCATAGTTGCCTTCTCTTCCATGGTGGCGGTCCTTCAAAATCCCACTTCTGACACCACTTGTAACTGTATTGGCGCGTAGTAATCACTCATGAACCGGTTGTTCCATGTACAAGGTGTTTATTTGAGGTATTTTGGGTTAGAGTTAGGGTAGATTTAGGTCTTTCTTCTTTTGTATTTCTTTTTTCTGGCTTGTTTTGGATGTTAAGGTATTGAACTTGGCTCTTCACACTTCTCCTTTGTCTCCTCGTCTCACAGGTTCCCCAGGAAGCGTGTGTGGAGAGAAAGAGAGGAACAGAGGTAAGTGATTTTTTAGACACTGTGGGTATTTTCCTCTCTTCTGTCTCCTTTCCTCTCTTTCCTTCTTTTTGTTCCGCTCCACTTTTGTTATCTTTTATTCTTTGTATTCTTTTTCTATTTCTCTGCTCTGTCTCCTTAGACTGGGATTCTTCCTAGATCTATCCTCTTGCCCTTTCTCTTCCTCCGTAATGAAATATAATGATCTAGTGTTCTTCTATTATCCTACTTTTGTTCTCTGTGCGCGGTGCTTTGGTGCTGCCTCTCACTGGAATTGCTTCTATGCTTTGTGCTCGTTATTTCGGTGATTGCATGCAACAGTGCTCTGCCACCCCTTTCCCCCTCGTTCTTTTACCCTTCGGTTGTCTTTTCTCCCCCCCCACTTTCTCCCCGCCCTCCTGCTCCCTCAGGGCACGGCCCACACGCACCTGGAACTGCCACGCTTCTCCGGAAGCGTGGCGGGGTGCAGCGTTCTGTTTTCCCGGATTCCTGCTGGCAGGGATCCCGTCTGTGGTGTCCGGTCCTGTCGCTTGGATGGACACCGCTCTTCCGTCTTCAGGCACCTCTCGATTCTCCAATCTTCTTTGTCCTTTTCCTCGTCGTCTTCTCCTCCAACTCCGTTTCCGTCTCCTCCTCCAACTCCCTCTTGTTCTGCTACTGGGTCTTTTGACCTCCCGGCTTCCTGTGTCGGAGGTACCGTCAGCCAATCATGGGAAGGGAAGCCGGGGAGGTCGAGAACAGCGTAGGCAGCACCAGCACCAGACAGTTCTATGTGTGGGCGATCCACAGCTAGCCCGTCACACTGCCATGGGCTACTTGAGCTGCACACGGAGCGGAAGTGGTAGTGGCAACTGTTGTCGCAGTTACATTCCAGTTGTCGGTATGGCTAGAGGTTGTTAATAGGGCCCTAGTTAATGTGGGGGGTATGGTGGCTGACGTGTGCCGGGATGTCAGTTTGACATTGTGGCCTTCCCTCCTGGCGTGATTTCCCTTTGCTCCATCGTTGGCATGGCAGCATGCCCCCATGGGACTGTTGTTGGTGTAGTGTAATGGTGTGCCCCAGCTTCTGTCTGTGCAGGCCGTGCCCCCATGCCGTACCCCTTTACCCATGCCACTCCATGTATATAATGACTTACATGCAATGTGTAGTAGGTATTCCCCCCCGGTTGCAGTTGACATTAGTGCATTTTAATTCCACATTCAACTTACCCTGCATGTGTGTTGTCTCCTGGTAGTCTGCGCTGTCCTGTCCTTGAATCCCTGTGACGATCTCCTCAGGGATGACGGCTGCGACCATCTCCTCCATGTGGTCCAGGGCCTCCTGGTGTGCTGGACTCCCACCTCCAGTCTGCAATGCTGCCTTCCTGTTCCTGGCCTGGTTCCTGGTGGTTTCCTTTGTCCCGCGCTTGCAGTCATGCCAGCGTTTCTTGCACTTGATGACTGTTCTGCGTACTTCTGCCACACTGTTAATCATGTCAACAATTTGTTGCCATATAGCCTCTCTCCTACTGATTGGCAACTTTGAGGTGACAAACAGTTGGTGCTGGTGTTCCATCACCTCTTTAACCAGAATTTCCTGCTCCTCTGCACTGAAGCGACACTTTCTTTTCTTCTTATAAGTGCCCTGGTTCTTGTGTGGGTCCTCCTGGCTGGTTCCTGGTCTGTTGTCATCTTCCTCGGGTCTGTAGTGGCATCTGGGATCTATTTTGGCTCTCCCCTGGTGAAATGGCAGTGTTTGCGGGTTTTTTTGACGCTAATTAAGTAGATAGCGAGAACACCTATGCCCTTGCTATGTGGAATAGATATATATTTGGGAATATGCCCTTCAAGCATGGACATGTCAACTAAACAGTGCCCAACTGACCACAATTGGAGCCCTGTGCTTTGCGACCTAATAGGGATTCTCATGTGGTTGTACTACTGATTATTAACCCCCAGAATAGCCAATTACAGTACTATTGTGAACAAAATATTGAGAAATAAAGGGGAATATTTATACTTTCTTTGTGCTGAATTAGTGCCATTTTTTATGCTAATTCAGCGCAAACTTAACTTCATATTTATATTTTGACACTAGACCCGCTTAGCGCCAAAATATTGGATTTTTTGGGATGCGTGAAACCACCTTGCCTCAATGAGATGGGAAGTAGGCGTTCCCATCCAAAAAATTACTCAAAGCCCCTAGCACCTCATTTATCCTCCCATGCAAAAAAGGTGCACGGGGGAGGCGGGCCTAAGTAATGGTGCTAAGCATGCTTAGCACCACTATTTAACGCCTGGATCAGAGCAGGCGGTAGGGGACCTGTGGGCCCATTTCCATGGTCAAACACCATTGAAAGAGCCCAAAGGTGCCCACCCCAAGCCCCAGGAACACCCTCACCCACACCAGAGGGACACCACAGGATGGGGGACCCCATCCCAGGTAAGTAGAGGTAAGTATTTTTTTTAACGTTATTTTAAAGTGCCATTGGGGGCCCTGAAATGGGCCCACCAACATGGCACTGGATGCAATGGCCATGCCCAGGAGACCCTTGTCCCCTGTGCTTGCCACTGGGGTGGTGGGCATAACTCCTGTCTTTTATAAGACAGGAGTCATGTGGTATGGATGGTTTTGCGTCAGGAAATGAAGCTAGGCTGCTTAAAGACATTTGTTTGCCTCTAACCAGCCTAACGTCATTTTTTGGGGCAAAACCCCCATAAAGGGCCCCCCAGGGGTACCGAACCTATGGTCCTCCAGAGATACAGACCCTTATGTCCCCCAGGAATATGACCCCAAGGTCTCCCAGGGGTACCAAACCCTAGGTTCCTCAGGGGTACTGAGTAGAGAGTCCCCCAAGGGGGGGTACTGAACCCTAGGTCCTCCAGGGGTACCGAACCCCAGGTCCCCCAGGGCTACTGAGCAGTGAGTCCACCAGGAGTATCGTACATTGAGTCCCCCAAGGTTACTAAACCTAAGGTCCCCCGGGGTAACGAACCTTAGGGCCCCCAGAGGTACTGAGTAGTGAATCCACCAGGGATACTGAACATTAGGTCCCCCAGGGGTACTGAGTAGCTGGTCCCCTGGGGGACTGAACTCTAGGTCCCCCAGGGGTACCAAACACAAGGTCACCCAGGGGTACTGTACATTAAGTTACCCCAAGGGTACCAAACCTAAGGTCCCCCAGGGGTACTGAACTCTCCGTCCTCCGGAGGTACTGAGTAGTGAAACCCCTAGGGGTACTGAACCTTTGGTCCCCCAGGTGGACTGAGTAGTGAGTCCCCTGGGGGTACCATACATTAAGTTCTTCAGTGGACCAAACCCAAGTTCCCCCAGGGGTACTGAGCTGTGGGTCGCCCATGGGTACTGAACCTAAGGACCCCTAGGGGTACCGACCCCTAGGTCCCCAAGGGATACTGAACCTAAGGTTGCCCAGGGGTACCAATCCCTAGGTCCCCCATGGATACTGAGCTGTAGGTCCCCCAGGGATACTGAACCTAAGGTCCTCCCAGGGGTACCGACACCTAAGTCCCCCAGGGATACTGAGTTGAGTACTGAGTAGTGGGTCACCCGGGGGTACTGAACCCTAGGTCCCCTAAGGGTACTGAGCTTAAGGTTCCCCAGGGGTACCAAACACTAGGAACCCCAGGGGTACTGACCATTGGGTCCCCCAGAGGTACTGTACCTTAGTTCCCAGTGGGTACTGAGAAGTCAGGTAGTTGGTCCCCCGAGGGCACTGAACTCTAGGTCTCCCAGGGGTACCAGACAGTAGTTCCCAGGGTTACTGACTCCTAGGTACCCCCATGGGTACCGAACTCTAGGTACCCCCATGGGTACTGAACCCTAGGTCCCCCCACCTCCGGGGTACCGAACCCTAGGTGTCCTTTCCTGCATAAAAACAATTCTGCATTGCCCCATGGTACAAGGGTGTCAGGGGGAAGGGCAGGAATGTGTTGTATGCCTTAGATATCTTAATTCCTGTCCTTTCCCTGTGACACAGGGCAGCACAGAAAGGTGACTTGCTGCGCTGCAGTACAAAACCCATAAATATTGGCTAAAGTGTAGATTAAAGGACCATTTCACTTCAAACATTGAGGGGCATATTTATACTCCGTTTGCGCCGGAATTGCGTCGTTTTTTTTGACGCAATTCCGACGCCAAACTAACTCCATATTTATACTTTGGCGTTAGACGCGTCTAGCGCCAAAGTCCATGGAGTTTGCGTCATTTTTTAGCGTGAACACCTACTTTGCGTTAATGATATGCAAGGTAGGCGTTCACGTCTAAAAAATTTACTCTGAGGCATGTGCGCCGTATTTACACTCCCGGGCAAAATTCACGCCCGGGAGTGGGCGGGTCAAAAAAAATGATGTACGGCCGCTTTTGCGCCGTATTTTAGCGCCTGCAAAAGGCAGGCGCTAAGGGACCTGTGGGCTCTGAAGGAGCCCAGAGGTGCCCTCCCATGCCCCCAGGGACACCCCCTGTCACCCTTGCCCACCCCAGGAAGACACCCAAGGCTGGAGGGACCCATCCCAGGGACATTAAGGTAAGTTCAGGTAAGTCATTTTTTTTTTTTTTGTGGCATAGGGGGGCCTGATTTGTGCCCCCCTACATGCCACTATGCCCAATGACCATGCCCAGGGGACAGAAGTCCCCTGGGCATGGCCATTGGGCAAGGGGGCATGACTCCTGTCTTTGCTAAGACAGGAGTCATTTCTATGGGGGTTGGGAGTGGAAAAAAATGGCGCAACTCGGGTTGAGGCGAAAAATTTGCCTCAACCTGACTTGCCTCATTTTTTGACGCCCAAGCCCCATATCCCCCTACGCCGGCGCTGCCTGGTGTACGTCGTTTTTTTCCACGCACACCAGGCAGCACCGCCGGCTAACGCCGGCTAACGTCATTGATTAAATACGGCGCCCGCATGGCGCTTCAGAATGGCGTTAGCCGGCGCTAATTTTTTTGACGCAAAACTGCGTTATCGCAGTTTTGCGTCAAAAAGTATAAATATGGCCGTGAATGCTTTAGTTAGCTGCATTTTGCTCTTGTACATGTATACATACACCTATAGTAAATGATTTTAATAGAATATAGGGGCATGTTTATCAAAGTTTTGCCTCACCCTTGCACCATGCAAAGGGGAGGGGGAGTGTTAGGGCACCGCAAAACCAAAGTAAGATTTATCAAGCCACACAAGGCCACCTTGCATGGGTCAGAGCATCATGACAAATCTAGATTAACGCAATGCAATGCACCAAAAATGGCTGCATTGCGTTACTCTGCCAGAGGGGGCTCTTCCATGGGTAGAGCATGGGTGTTCCCACACGGTGACGTGCTGCACTGCATGAAATGTTGACAGATGAGCCCCATACATTGTAAACTTTTGTACTCCCCAATAACTGCTAGTCCCTAAGTATAAACTCAATACATTTATTGTAAGTTGTCATTTGGTCTCATCTCTATTAACCAGCTTTGGTGTATTTATTTTTTTATTTAGAAAAAGAGTCTAAGGGCCTCATTCCGACCCTGGCGGTACAAGACCGCCAGGGCCGGGGGCAACGGAAGCACTGCCAACAGGCTGGCGGTGCTTCATTGCCCATTCTGACCGCGGCGTTAAAGCTGCGGTCAGAAAAGGTAATCCAGCGGTTTCCCGCCGGATTTCCCCTGCTTGGGCAGAACCTCCATGGCAGATTCCGACCCCCTTCCCGCCATCCTGTTCCTGGCGGTTTTTACTGCCATGAACAGGATGGTGGGAACGGGTGTCGTGGGGCCCCTGGGGGCCCCTGCACTGCCCATGCCACTGGCATGGGCAGTGCAGGGGCCCCCTAACAGGGCCCCAGGGAGATTTCCACTGTCTGCATTGCAGACAGTGAAAATCCCGACGGGTGCGACTGCACCTGTCGCACCCCTGCAACACCGCAGGCTCCATTCGGACCCGGCCTCTGTGTTGCAGGGCCTTTCCTGCTGGGCCGGCGGGCGCTCCCTTGGCTGGCGCCCCCCGGCCCAGCGGGAAAGTCAGAATGGCCTCCGCGGTCTTCTGACCGTGGAGCGGACATTTGGCGGTTCCCGCCAGGCAGGCGGCGTCTGCCGCCCGCCAGGGTCAGAATGACCCTCTAAATCATTAAAGTAGCACAAGTGTACATGCAAATTGCTAAGTTAAAGCCACATTCCCTCAGCTTTCAATCAATCAGGGAATTTGTAAAGTGCACTACTCACCCACGAGGGTGTCTCAAGGCGCTGAGGGTTGGGGGAAGGGGCTGCTACTGCTCGAACAGCCAAGTCTTGAGATGTCTCCGGAAGGTAAGGAGGTCCTTGGTCTGATGCAGGTGGGTGGGTAGAATGTTCCACGTCTTGGCGGTGGGGTGCGAGAAAGATCTGCTGCTGGTGGTTGTTCTGCGGATGCGTGGGACGGTGGCGAGGAAAAGGATCGTGGAGAGAAGCTGTCTGGTCGGGGTGTAGAAGGAGAACCGTCTGTTGAGGTATTCTGGTCTGGTGTTGTGCAGTGCCTTGTGAGCATGGGTGAGGAGTTTGAAGGTTAACATTTTAAGCACTATTATCTGACTTTAGTAACGGCAGATATATGAAAGAATTTCAATGCTTTTTCTCTTGCGCAACCTCTAGTAAAGCCCTGAGGATACTGCAGCTCTGTGAAAGAATTTTTAGGAGTTAGGTCCATATTTATACTTTTTCAGCGCTGCATTTGCGCCACTTTTTGATGCAAAAACGGCGCAAACTTACAAAATACTATTGTATTTTGTAAGTTTGCGCCGTTTTTGCGTCTAAAAGTGGCGCAAATTCAGTGCTAAAAAAGTATAAATATGGGCCTTAGCGTCTGACTTGAGAGGTGCATTTAGTAATGCCTAGAAGAACTGCAACCTCATGAAAGAATTTCAATGTTTTTGCATCTGATTCGAGATGCACTGCTATAATGGCATAAGAGCATGAGGAACTGCAGCTCTGTGAAAAGATTTTGAATCAGACTTGAGATGTGCCTCTAGTCAAAGAACAGATTTGTGAATATATATATCTATATCTCTATATGTATATCTATCTATATATCTATATATATCTATATATATATATATATGTATATACATATATATATATATATATATATATATATACATATGTATATATTTATATTCATATATATATATATATATATATATATATATATATATATATATATATATATATATATATATATATATATATACGGATATAGATAGAAGTGACTAGAATTATTAAAAATACATGTGCTCTATCACTTAAAAGTATGAGGTTTATTTACAGGCCCCTTGCACCGCCGGTGTTTATGTGGGAAAAAGAGCCCCCTAGTTTGCTAACAATAATTAGAAAGAACTGAAACTTAGTAGGAACTGCTAACACTTTATATTTGAAAGCTGCCAGGCTGATAGTTTCCCTACAAATTAACAACTCAATATAGGTAACTATCTCTATCCATCACACAACACCCATTCCCATCACAAAACACACTAAGAAATAATTAATTTAAAATTCTTCCTTACACAACCTTTCACACGCACATAAACTGACTTAGGAAAGGCACTTCTATTTACCAGTGTTTTTTAGTACTGACCTATAGTAGGGTGTTGTTTTTTACATATGCCGTTAGGCAGTTCATAAATTCACAGTAGAATAGTGGTACAACCCGTCCCACCTCCCATGCACAGAGAATGGAACCAGCTAGGAATGTGTGTGAGGCTGCCTTAGAGTGTTGGGTGAGGAGACGAGGAACGAGTGACATGGGAAAGTGAAGCGGCAAGTGGAATCCAAATAAAGAACCTATACTTGAGCCCTTTTTCTGCTTGGTTGTTTCTGCAACATTTGGCGACGAGTTGCTGTGAAAGGGGGCAGCGTGATTTCCACCCATAAGGTGTCCCCGCTTCAACTTATACCATCCTGTGCAGGCCGGCAGTTCCTTAGCCGGGGTTCGTTATTCAACTGCCGACCGGAGAAAGGTACTGTGGGCGTCCTTATCTCATCTATTCTGTCTCTGGAGAGCGTAGGCTGGATTTCTGCCCGGTGAAATAAAGGAAAATAAATAAATCGGGATAAAGAACTTTATTCTGATTCGGCACATTGCAATATTGGGAGCTTTACTTTCAAGCGTCCGGACCCTCACAAAAGCAATCGGGAAATAACTCAGTGACAGCTGTATTTTTAGTGTAAAAGGTCATTTATTAGGACAGGGTTGCATAAGCAAAATAACCTTAACTTTTTTAACGTAAACCGTAACTTTATTAACGCCCTCCCTTTAACATCTCCTCGCTCATCCTTCCCCTTCAAACCCTTATTTCGTTTCCATTCCCCTACGCACTCCCCTTTTCCTTTCATGCCCCATTTGGTTCGTTCGTACCCCCACTCAGAGCCTTCACCTGCTTGTTTATTCCCTGGAAGGGTGGCCAAGCCCGCATCTGACTCACCACCCTCCCCCATCTACTGCTCGCTCTCTGCTGCAACCTGCCCTAACTGACAACTAACCCTCCCCCCCTTTTTGCCCTACACCTCTAACTTCCGTCCTTCAAACTCCTCCTCCAATTGCCGGGTGGGTGGGAGGCCAAACTAACCGCGCGATGGGTCAGCGCGGAAGGAGGCCGGTCCCTCCACCCCCAACCCCTTTTAATCCCACCCCTAAACCCACCCCCACTTACCTTTCTTCCAATCCCCTGTCCCGCCGTCACTTCCTTCCCCGAACCGGCCCGCGGGAAGACTAGAGCGTTGCTCTTGCTTCCCGTGGGCCCCTTCATCGGGAAATAACTCAGTGACAGCTGTATTTTTAGTGTAAAAGGTCATTTATTAGGACAGGGTTGCATAAGCAAAATAACCGTAACTTTTTTAACGTAAACCGTAACTTTATTAACGCCCTCCCTTTAACATCTCCTCGCTCATCCTTCCCCTTCAAACCCTTATTTCATTTCCATTCCCCTACGCACTCCCCTTTTCCTTTCATGCCCCATTTGGTTTGTGCTTACCCCCACTCAGAGCCTTCACCTGCTTGTTTATTCCCTGGAAGGGTGGCCAAGCCCGCATCTGACTCACCACCCTCCCCCATCTACTGCCAACCAGCACCAACCCACTTGGCGTTGTGCTGCCCCACCCCCCCCTTCAGACACGCTACTGCACCCCACACTACTCATTTCTTGTTTGTAATCCACAAGTTCTCTCCCCACAACTCCTCAACCAGCAGTCTCAGATCTGTCAGATAATACGCATTCCCTAGTGTGGACAGGTGCACCCCATCATCTCTGAATAAAGCTACCTCCTGCTCTGTAATGTTTTCATGCTTCAGTATCTTTATCCCTTGAGCCCAGCAGAACACCCTCATCGCTCTGTTAAGTTTCCTTCGAGCCCGTTCCATGGCTCCATACTTTACTGCCCCTCTCCACACTCTACAGGGAACAAACTCTGTCCAAACCAAGCATGTACCATGCAGTTTTTGCTTGAGAATCTCCAAGTCCCTCTGCATGTGCTGCAGTAGCGTGAGTCCTGATAATTTTACCAGATCATTCTCTCCCAAATGGATGATCAACAAATCCGGACATCCCCAGTTCGATAAGTTAGTAGTGATGAAAGGAAGCAGGTTACCCCACCGCATTCTGCTCTTTCCCCACCATAGCACCTCGTGCCACCTGCTGGATAGTCCCAAGGCCCGACCATATATCTGCTTCTCCGCGAACTTCGCTGCCCAATGTACAAATGAATGGCCCACCAGCCATGTCACCATCTTGCCCTGCGATGGACCAAGCGCATCTCCTGCAACGGAAAAATAACTGTAACATGTGTTTTGAACATCAAAACCCCCCCACCCCCAACCAAAAACCTTGAAGCTATCCCTCCTCACATCTCAGGGTCTAACGTATCGTTCACAACACCTTGATCTCCAGCGGCCTATCGCCCTAATCTTTGCCCAGTCCCAACCCAAATGCGCTGCGGCCGTGTCTGCCCCAATTCTAAATGAATGTGTGCCAAAATCCATGGCCTGGCGGCCCACACGTCCCAACGCCATCCTCAATACTCGCAAAAACTGAAAACTGGTGAGCTTGGAGCCTGACCTGTGTGTGAAAACCCCTGCTTCTTTGTTCAACCTGCCTGAAGATTGCCACTTATTCCATTCCGTAACTGGGCAAGCCAACACGTTGCCCCCTTTCTCTAACCATACCCACTTACCCCTACCTAGTTGGTCGGTTTTTGATCGTCTAAGCCAGATCCCTAAACGGCCGCCGCACGCGCACACATCCTTGTAGCGTACCCCCACCGCCGTCCCAACCCCCAGCAACTCTGACACTCGGAAAGCTCCAAAAAACATCCACACCATGCATAGTCGAAAAAGTGCCAATTCGTAATCGTCTGTGCAACATACCGGCAGTACGTGTAACAACTCCAATAATAAATCAAAATCAATGGGTTCCCTGGCCGCTCTACCTTCTACCGATCTAATCCTGCCCCAACCTTTCAGCATCCTTCCCAGCAGATCGTTTCTTGCCGGGTCGTGATCAAAAAACAATTTTCCATAAAACGATACCCCTGCCAATTTACCCCCGATAGTGGCTGCTGACAGACCTTTCTGAATCATGTACAGCACAAAACGCAATGCCCGATGCTCTAGCTGTCTTTTGCTCTGTCCCCAAAAATTTCCTATAAACCGTTCAAAAAACTGAAAATCCAACCAAGCCAGCCGGTAACTTCGACGAGTAGATTCCGCTAAAGACATCTCCACCAGCCCTGTGATCATCATGCCCCCCATTCCCAAATGTCTGCCGGGACCGATGTCTTGATCTGCTCTGCTCCTGGCACCAGGTTGCGGAAACGCTGCCACTGTGAACGAGACAGGGAATCTGCAATCTCGATGAAAACTCCTGGTATATGTACAGCTTTAAATATCACATTCAGAGATAACCATTGCAACATAAATCGGCGCAACAAGCGCAACACCCTCAAATCCCTCGCCTTCTGTCTGTTCACCAGTTCGACGACCGCCATATTGTCGATTCTGAATAAAACTGTCCTGTTTGCCAACTCCTGTCCCCATACTGCCATGGCCACCAGGAGGGGAAAAAATTCCAGAAAAGCAATACTTCTTCCCTGTTTTAACCATAGTGTTGGCCACGCCTCTGCGCACCACCGGCCGTCCCAGAAAATCCCAAAGCCATGCGCTCCCGCCGCATCCGAAAAAATCTGCACCTGCCACACTGTCTCTTCTTCACAGAACCACATAGATACCCCATTGAATTGTTTAAAAAATGCTTCCCACACCCTCACATCCTCTCTGAGTCCCGTCGACACTCTTATTCTGTGGTGTGGCAAAACTGCACCCGACATGGACAAACCCAATCGCCTGCAGAAAGTCCTTCCCCCCCTAACTACCCTACAAGCCAAATTGAGATACCCCAACAGCTTCTGGGCTGCTCGCAAGTCGATTTTTCGTGCCTCTTTCACAAGACCCAAGAAAACCAGTATCTCTGTTACCTTCTGTGCTGGTAATCTGGCCGTCATTGTATTGGAGTCTAACTCAATACCCAGAAAAGTTAGCACAGCTGCGGGTCCTTCAGTTTTTTCGGGTGCCAAAGGCACTCCCATCTGTTGTGCCATCTCCTGAAAGATTGTCAGGACCCTCTGGCATTCTCCTGAATTCTTTTTTCCTACAAACAGGAAGTCATCCAAATAATGGGTCACCGCATAATGCCCAATACTTTTGACAAACACCCACTGCATGAAGGTGCTAAAGGCTTCGAACAAAGCGCATGAAATTGCGCAACCCATGGGCAGAACCCTGTCCACATAGATGGCCACTTCAAACGGCATCCCCAGCAAATCAAAATCCCCAGGGTGTATTGGTAGCAACCTGAAGGCAGATTGTATGTCGCATTTTGCCAGTTCTGCGCCATTGCCACACACCCTGACCAATTTAATAGCATCATCCACCGACGCATACTCCACTCTTGTATCTTCTGCCACAATTAAATCGTTAACCGATGTGCCCTCCGGCCATGATAGGTGATGAATCAACCTGAACTCACCCTGGGCCTTCTTCGGCACGACTCCCAATGGGGAGATCATTAAATTCTGACTTGGCCACTCATAGAATGGGCCCGCAATTCTGCCTAATGACAGCTCCTTGTCCAGCTTCTTCCTAACCACTTGAGGTAGTTCCTTCGCAGACCGCAAATTGTCTGCCTAGCGCCTCTCCCGCGGGCCTTGGTAGCTGACCCTGAAACCCTCTTGAAAACCTACCGCTAACTTCAACGCTGCTGCCTCATCCGGGTATCTGTGCAGCCATGGTAAGATAAAATCTACCCTAACTGGTGTAGGCCCCCTTTGGAGCAGGAGCGCCCTGGGTCCCTCTGCCTTTTGAGGCCCTCCATTGCTCGGAGGGGCTGGAAAGTGAAAAACATTGTGTGACCGGGTGACGGCCCCCGCACTTGGAGCAGTCGTGTTTAAACTTACAAGGATGTCTGGCGCAGAAACCCTTGTTGAAATTCCAGCACGCTCCAGTCGTGCTAGGTGTTGTTTTCTGTCCCCCCCCCCCCAGAGCGGGATGTGCCTGAAATGGCTTATAGATCACCGGTAAACCACTCGCTGTATGGGTTGATGCCGTGGATTGCGATGACGCCATCCATTGCATCCATAATTCTGGGTCGACATCCCCCCATGGCTTATCTGGGTTAATGCTCACTCGGGCTCTGAACTCTTCGTCGTAGCTCAGCCAGGCAAAACCCCCAAAATGCATCTGCGCTTTCCTAATAATGTCCATGTATTTAAATAGCGCTATAGCTCTGTCAGGGTATTTCTCACAATAAATGCTCGCAAAAATCAGAAACGCCGATGTCCAGTTATCCATATTGATTGGGACCCTCGGCCTACGGGCCAACTCCCACTCCTCCTCTTTAGACCCCTCCTTGGCTTGTATGTCCCTATGTAATAGCTTAAAAACGTCCACATACTCGTGTCTCCATATTCTGGCCTTTGTTTTCTCCGCCACATGTGAGCCCAAAGGCATAGCCAAGCCCATATAGGGTAGCCTCTTTTTGTGTTCTCCCCCTTCCTTCGCTTCTGTGCCTGACTTCTCCCCTGTTGCCTTGTCTCCACCCTCGCCCTCGGTCGTGGCTCTGGCTTGTGTCTCTGTACTTTTTTCCCCGCCCTGTTTATCCTTAGCTGGTACCGGGTCAAGTATCGAACCATCACCTACTCCTACAGACTTGCAAATTGGCGCATCATCCCCTTTACCGCCATCCCCCCAGAACGACCACCATTGCCCTTTACCTCTTCCTTGTGTAGCCACAGGCCGCGAAACCTTCCGGGCCCCTCGGCCCCGTGCTTGCTCTTGCCTCCTTTCTTGTGGACCACTGCTGAAAAATAGAAGCGGAGAGGGGGGTTGTGCCGCTCCTGCGTCCTCTTCCCCTCCTCCTTAAGCTGAGTATCTCGGTCTCCCTGATCTCCCCCTCTTCCCATTCCTCCAGCTCCTCTTCATAATCTAGTTCCAGCACGTCATCCTCGCACACATCCATCTGTTTACTAACATTCCCACTCATCATCATATAGTTAGCAGGGTTATCCTCATGGCCCTCGTGGCGTCCGCCACCTCTGTGTTGTCCCCGATCCTGCGGAGTAGAGAAGGCCACCGAAGACCCCTCTAGCGCTTCGGACCAACGTGCAGGGGCCGTATTGCGCCCCGTTGGCATCGCCTTCTTTCTGCCAACCTCCTGCCTTGGCATTGACCTTCCGCGCCCAGCCTGGCCATATGCGCCACTGGTACCCACCGCACTGCCTAAACCGCTATCTATCCCCATTTCCTGGCCCCTGTCGCTCGGGACCCATACCCAACTACCTTTCTTGGCATCTTGCGGCATGGTTCGTGTGCTGCCTACGCTATCCGCTGGTCTCTTTAGCTGCCGGCCGTGTGGCACGGACATGTCCCGCTCCAAGCACAATTGGGCCCACCTGTCCTCCGTTTCTGCCACTATGCAGCGTTGTTCCTTAATCTTGGCCTCTAGGTCCCAAGCCTCGTCCGTATCTAGCCTGCCGGACCAGGGGCCGGGGGGCATGGACTCCCCTGCCGGCCCTGGTGTCTCTTTGGGCTGCCCCTTACTGGCCCTACCCTTGCCCAGCCCGCCCGTGAGTCTGGGCCCCTTGCCTTTCTTTTTTGCGTTGTTGTTGGCCCCGGCCGGGTAGGCCCCGCCCCTAGGCAGAGACAGGTCCATGGGCATGGGGTCAATGGTGGCGGCGGGACGCTCGCGCACTGACTCTTCCTGAACGGGGGCTCCTGTCGCTAAAAACTGGTCCTGTTGTAGATCTGTGCCCACCACCTGGTGCGCTGGTGCCGTGCCCTCGTCTGATGGGCCTGGCTCGACCACTGGGCCTTCCCCGTCACCTAGTTGGCTGGTGGGGGAGGGTGCGCCATGCGCCCGTTCCACCGCCGCTTTTTTGGGTTTCTTGGGCCTCTCAGGGGATGTACATGCGGCTACTGCCGCCGCTACTCCGCTGGACGCGGCACTCGTCGGGCGTACCATTCCCACCCAGGCCTGTTCCAAAACCCCAGGCCTGAGGAGGTCAGCCCGGCCCGCTTCGCCAAGTACGCGAAGGGCGGCCTGTACCGCGTCGTGGCTGGCTGCCGGGGCGGGCCTTTTTTTTTTGTTCTTTTTTTTTTGTTTGGGGTGTGCCCGAGTTTCTGTACTCGTTGGAAAACGAGGACAAAAGCTCTTTGTTAAAATTATTTATTTTTATTATTTTTATATATATATATATATATATATATATATATATATATATATATATATATATATATTTTTTTTTTGGGGGGGGTCCCTAGGGGGCACTAGCCCGACTACTTGGGCCCTCACCTAGGCCCTGCCGGCCTGTGGCCCAATCCCCCACGCGGGGTGGCTGTTTGCCCTGATGTGTCCTTCTGGCCTTCTTTCTTTTTCCCTTCTATTTTTAATTTTCTTTTTTTTTTTTTAAACCAGCGCGATGGGGAGAGCGCGAACCGGTCCCCAGCCGTCCCTGGCTCTAGTGGTTGTTACTATGGTTGCTTCGGCAACCGTTTTAGGCCCCGGCCGCTGAGCCGCGGGAGCGGCCTGGCCGGCTGCCAACAAGCACGTGCAGTGTCTGTAAAGGGAGAGCGGCAGCCCGCGGAGGAGCACGTTGCCGCCCCCTGGTTATAAAAGCCCACGGGGGAGAGCGCGTACCCAAACCCGGTTGCCTCCCTCAAACAATTGTGCCAAGCAGGCACCGCTTAACCTCCTCGCGCCCCCCAACCCACTTTGAACAAAACCCCACACTACCTCATTAGGTCGTGAAAAACACCCCCAGGGACCGGCCAAACTAACCGCGCGATGGGTCAGCGCGGAAAGAGGCCGGTCCCTCCACCCCCAACCCCTTTTATTCCCACCCCCACTTACCTTTCTTCCAATCCCCTGTCCCGCTGTCACTTCCTTCCCCGAACCGACCCGCGGGAAGACTAGAGCGTTGCTCTTGCTTCCCGCGGGCCCCTTCATTAAAGTGTACTATATCACCTAAGTAGTGCGGCCGCGGCTTCTAGCATGCATGCGTGGCTCCACATCTGATTTATATTACATTGGTAACCATTCACCACAGCCATGCTCTGTAGCTCTGGAAATTATCGGTGATACGCACACCATACCGGCCTCTTTACTGTACTTCTGGCATTGCATGTCATTATGAACGATCGGTGACACGCACACCTTTTCATCATTAGCCAGAGCATTGTTACTCAGTCTCCACATGTAAATAAAAATATGTAATGTAACAATAAGGTGTAAACATCTAGTATTATTGCACCTTCCCTGTTAAGTGTATAGCCATAAATTATTCATTTAGGTTCCTGTTTAACATCGCCTTTCCGATCTCACAGAGAACTGTCAATACACAACGTTAGATGCAACACAAACTGTTATTGGTCCTGTAGTGCCACCTACTGTCAAATGAATGCAAGTCAATGGTTAATAAATAATGATGCAAAGTTTATATGTTTAACAAAGCTAAAATAGTTAGACATCAGCCTAGGTCCTGGAGTATGGTGATTATGATTTTCTATGTACACAGGTTGCAAGGTACCAGTGGCAATTTTTGAATATTACAGGAAAAAAGAGAGAAAATATATGCATGTAAGTTTTAGATAAGTACAAATTTCCGTGTATTTGGTATTCATAGGATTACAAGAACGTACTACATTCTACTTGAACTTTTCACCAGGGTTCACGGTCCACCTGCACCATGGCGGCTGCTACAACCTTCTCTGTCCTTAAACGAACAAGGGGAACCCAATGAACCATGGAATCAATGGGTGCAAATCTTTGAGTCTTACCTTATAGCTATTGGGGGTGGCAGATTTAGCCTAGTACGAAAACAGCATATTTTATTACACAACCTGGAAACCCATGGCAGGAAAAACTTTGAAACTATTCCTGAACCTGAAATTGTGGAGAATGATGTGGAAGAATACAAGATTACTGTATTAAAACTTCAGTTTGGAGGCAAGATTAACACCATACTAGAATGTCACAAGTTCTTCACCCGGGCACAAGGCTCACAAGAAAATATAACAAGTTACATTGCAGCTCTCTGTGGTTTGAGCAAATTCTGTGAATTTGGAAATCTTACTGATTCTCTTATAAGGGATCAACTAGTTAGATGTACTAATAACCCAAAAATTCAAGAAATATTATTGCAAAACATCCAAATTTATAGGATGCTGTAGAAATTGCAAAATCCATAGAACACACAGCAATGTGCTTGAAAGAAATAAAAGTCACGGCAACAAGTGAGCAAATTTTAAAAATAACAGAAGGAGAGATTGAGAATGAAATTTGTAAACTTCAAATCAAATGTGATTAAAGAAATGAAAACCATCAGAGGAACAACTTAGAACAGAATAAATCTAAATGTTATTGGTGTGGCAGTAGTAACCATGTAGCTAATTACGTTAATTGTAAAGCCAAGCTGGCCATCTGCAGGAAATGTAATAAGAAGGGTCACTTCGCCAGAGTGTGCAGAGACTTATCAAAGAACTGAAGGAAAAATGAAGGCGGCGTGCTAGACGAAAGTTTGCAAAGTGTAAAGAAGATAATTTTGCAAATACAAGAAAATGGCACAATCAATCAAGTAAAATATCCAGCATGTGTAGTTAATTTAGATGGGAAACCTGTGAGAATGTTGGCAGATTCTTGTTCTCCCTTTACACTTGTCAACGTCACTGACTTCAAGTTTATAACTAACAGCAATAATCATAGGCTTGAAACCCCGGATACCTCACCTAGTGGATATACTAAAGACCGGATTCCCCTGGAGGGTATGATTCATACACGCATCACCTTCAAAAATTGGTCTACGTTTGGTAAGGTGTATGTAGTACAAGAAGGTTCAAATCTTCTGGGATAGCAACATCAAAAAGAACTGGGTATAAAGTTAGATCCAAATAATTCCTTTCGAGAGTTCCATTGAACAAGGAAGAGGAATATGAAACGGTTGAATATCCCATCTTGGAAATAAACCTTTCAGCCATCTCTAACATGAATGGCACAGCCATGGATGAGGTGTTACAACTCCTAAAAAGCTACATAGAGCAAGGTTGGCCTAAAAGTAACAAAAACTTACACAAGGGTGTCCAATGATTTTGAGACGTACACCAGGAACTCAATACGAATAACAACTTGATAATGAGAAATGACAAAATAATCGCCCCAGATGCATTGAAGGAAAAAGTCATTGATCTTGTACAAGAGGGCCATTTAGGCAAGTGCCTCACTAAAGCCAGACTAAGGGAGCATTATTGGTTTCCTGGCATGGACTCTGCCATTGAATCTAGAGGAAAAAACTGTACCATGTGTGCTAACAGTGGCAAATCCAAATCATGTCGTAAAACTCCCATATCTCCAGTGGCCGTTCCAGATAAGCCTTGTGAGAAGGTAGCCCTTGACATAATTGGCCCAGTCAACCGTAAGGGGCTGTTAAGAAAATATGCATTTGTGTTAGTTGACTATCATTCTCATTGGGTAATGACAAGGATGATAAATCAGATTACCATGGACTCCCTTATCTCGTTTTTGAAAGATGCGTTCACAATGGAAGGCATACCTGCAACTATTATAACAGACAATGGAGTACAATTCACTTCCTTTGCATTGACAGAGTTTTTTTTTTAAACGTGGCATCAGGCACCTAAGGACGGCGCTGTACTGCCCGAGGGCCAATGGTATGATGAAAGAGTAAACAGAATGTTAAAACAATGTATCCAATTAGCTTGCCCCAACCATATTCAAGTAGAGAATGCCATTCAAGATATACTCTGGGCATATCACACCACGCCCAACCAGACAACAGGGATATCCCCTTTCTCAGAGCTCCAGGGAAGAAAACCATGCACCAATTTGTTTCCCAGCTGTTAGGAGGAAGTACAGAAGTGGGATTCAACGCAGAAGGAAGGGAGAATAAAGTCATTCAGCACGAGAACAAATACAAGGTACATTACAACAATAAACATGGAACTAAACAACAAAAATGGGAAGTTGGAGAGTTTGTTTTGGTTAAAAAACCTCTGAAAAGAAGCGACAATGTCTCAAAGTTTTACAAACCCATGCGCATTGCAAGAGTGAAACACAATTTAGTCATAATGGAAAATGGTCAAATGTGGAGTATGGACAGGTTGGTCAAGCAACAACCCAGGATGAACAAAGCAAGTATGGACAACACACCGTCTTCCAACCACAGATGCGGAAAGGGAAGGATCCACATCCCTCACGTATGGCACAAGGACTATGCCATGAAATAAACTTTTATCTGTGGTGTATCTAGGTGTCACATATTTTGGGGTTAAGTATGAATATATGTGTTCTCCTTAATTTGTTTTACTGTATGTATGTTATCCAAGGTTCAACACATATCTCAACTATCATTAGGTGGGGGGATGTGTTGTAATCTACATTTTATAATTAGTAGTTTTTTACATATGCCGTTAGTCAGTTCATAAATTCACAGTAGAATAGTTGTACAACCCGTCCCACCACCCATGCACACAGAATGGAGCCGTCTAGGAAATGTGTGTGAGGCTGCCTTAGAATGTTAGGTGAGGAGACAAGGAACAAGCGACATGGGAAAGTGAAGCAGCGAGTGAATTCACAATAAGGACCTGTACTTGAGCCCTTTTTCTGCAACAGGTGTCATTGCCTACTTTGCTAAAAATAAAAATTATTATTTTTTAATTTTGACTCATTTTTACAAACCAGCTTTAGCACATCTGTTTATCCCATTAAAAACTAATTAAAATAATAAACACATGTATGTAGATCTATGTGTTAAAACCACACACCCTCAGCTGGGTGAATGTCATTTGAAGGAGTGACTTCAATTGTGGAACTGCAGCTTCATGAAATAATGTAAATGCTTTTGCATCTAACTTGAAAGGGACCTCTACTAATGCCTTGAAGAACTGCAGCTCTGTGATAGTAGTCTGAAGAATCTGCAATTGACTCAAAAGGAACAAGTCATTACTGGAGGTCACTCCCAAGTCAGATCAAGAACTTCAAATAACTTTTACCAAGCTGAGGGTGTGTGGTTTTAACACATACATTTGTATAAATACTTTATTAACTTTAATGATTTCTGCTTGTTTCCTTGGGATAACATTTGCCAAAGCTGGTTCCTAATAATGAGTCAAAAGTACAGATTTCACTAAATTTCTTTATTTTTTTTTCAAAGTAACTGATGACACCCTACTATATGTAGGCAGTAAGCATTCACTCATAAATACGAGTGCCTTCAATTAGCCAAACTGCTTTATTAGCTTAGGTGAGGATAAAAGGGTGTGTAAGGAAATCTTCTACAATAATTGTAGTTAATGGTAGAGGTGTGATTGCCTACCGGTGTATTCTGTATTGGAAGTGGGTGTTATTTGGGTGATCCAGAAAATTATACATTTCTATAAAGTAGAAAAAATTCTGAATTCAACAAGGGGTCGTATGTGTAGATCCCTCAAGGATTTCCCAAAGAAACTGTTGAAACAAAAATATATTGAAAATGAGTAGGAAGAAATGGGCATTGTGACAACGTTTTCATCTGTAACTTTTTTTTTTTCCAATGGGCAGGTTACAAAAGCAATATCTTATTGCGCCTGCTGGACTTTTCCTGTTGCGGATATTTAAGGTGTGTAGGTTTCCAAGAACCCAAGTTACCCAGAGCCATCAGCTGAGTTGCAACTTACAATGGTTTTTCATTCTGGACTAAGTATCAAATGGTAAAATATATAGACTAAAAAACTTGGAATCAAGGAAACCTATGTATTTCTGAAATGAGTACCAAGTATGGAGTTTAGAAGCAGTGCTTATATGTACATCTCTGAATGTGTGGGTACCCATTATAGCATGTTATTCAGAGAAGGTTTTTCAAAATGTCTTCTTTCTTAAACACTGGCTTACGTTTGGAAGGCACAAATGCAATGAATTCCAGTTGCTAATAACAAATGTTCTATTATTTTATGTTCCCACATGTCTCCCATAAAAAATGTTACCTCACGTGTGGGTAGGCCGAGTACCTGAAACAGGAAAATTCCCAAAACACAATATGGACACATCACATTTTTCCATTAAAAACTTACCTTTTTTTGTAATGTAGGTAGCTGTGGATTTTGGACCGTAGCTGAGCCGGCAACCTAGCAAACCTGCAGATTTTTTTAAACTAGACAAAGGAGGGAATCCAGGGTGAGGGGATTCAGTGGCTTTCCCCAGGGTTTATTACCCAGAAGCCCTTGCAAACTACAAACGTTGACTAAAATTCACAGTTGCCTCACATTTCAGTGAGGAAAGCTTCTGGAATCTGTAGGGAACAACAAATGTACTACCACCCAGCATTCACCCAAGTTTTACGATAAAAATGCTACCTCACTTGTTTGGGTAGGCCTAGTGCCAATGACAGGACAGGGCTCAAAACGCAACATTGACACATTACATTTTAGTACTGAAACCTCACCTCTTTTTTGCAGTATAGGTAGATGTGGATTAGGGGCCCTAGCTCAGCCAGCACCTAGGGAAACCTAGGAAACCTGCCCATTTTTTAAACCAGAGAACAAAGGGGGTCAGGGGCATCTGACCTATTTGCTTAGCCAATGCTTGTTCTTAAATGCAGACCCATTTTCCTTTTAAGAAAATGGGCTACATTAAAAAAAAGACTTTCTTGCACTATGAACACAGATTGGTGGCATGCTTACAATAGCGGTCCACGATCCCTCTGACGCATCCAGTGCTAGTGAGTTGGAATTTGCGACCTACCTCATGAATATTGATTAGGTAGGTTGAATTGCAACCCAGTACGATTCAAATCGTTTGTTTTAGGTGACATATTAGTACATTGTTTGGTACGCAAAATTCCACAATGATCACAAAAACACTGGTCGCAAACTGTTGCAGGTGTTTTGCGACCGTTTTTTTGTACACCTTGCCATGAGTCCCTTCGGAACAGTTACACTATGGCTACAGTTCCAGAGTCACCCGTGTGATTCGTGTAATGTCGTGGACACAGTGAGAGCCTGGTAGTGGTGGGACTTGCGACAAAGAGGACAAGAACTGGTAGCATTATGTGCCACACGAAGAGGTCATGTAATTCCTGCAGCAGAACTCTGAGAGTGACCTCTCTTGTCCCTTAACAAGCAACCTTCACAATTCACTAGATTGCCCCTTCATTACAAGCTACAAGGAGGCAGAGGAAAAGATCAGTGATATGGAAGAAGCTCTGCTTAGCCAACAGCTTGCAACATGCCAGGTAAGAAGTTAGAAATGTATCTGAAAAGGCAGCAAAACATTTCCTCCAGCCTAACATGACATTACAAATGATGTACCCTGGACGTTTGGGGATCCTTCAACAAGGGAAAAAGCGGGGCATGGGTTGTACACTTGAGAGGAACAGGTGCCCATCTCCCAGGCAGCTCCAGGTCGGGGTACTGCCCAGCAAAGGACAGCAGCGGACTAGACAAGGACTAGGGCAAACTTTGCCTATTGGCTTCATCTGTGCAGATCCCTTGAACTTCTCTAGCCACCATAATTTTAAACTTGTTATGAATGAAATTGACAACAAGGTTGCTGTGCATCACTTGCATTGAAAAACTCAAAAGAAAATGTAAACGTTGGGCATGGAAAGATAGTCGTATAATGAAGTATCAAGAGCTTATCAAAATTATGTTTACAGTTTTATTTGACATACATGTGAGAGAAAAACACCACAAACATGAAACGCTTCCCAAGTACGAATCGTTTTCAAATTCACAGTTGCGTGCCAATTTTTTCTAAAAGAACGTTTAAAAGTGACGAGTAAGCAGATCTAAGTATGCAATATCAATATTCCTAACTGCAGGCATTTTTGTGTAGTCGACTCAACATACTCAGCCACTTTAAGGGCTCCCATTAGGATAAAATCTCTCATTTACAAATGATGTACCCTGGACGTTTGGGGATCCTTCAACAAGGGAAAAAGCGGGGCATGTGTTGTACACTTGAGAGGAACAGGTGCCCATCTCCCAGGCAGCTCCAGGTCGGGGTACTGCCCAGCAAAGGACAGCAGCGGACTAGACAAGGACTAGGGCAAACTTTGCCTATTGGCTTCATCTGTGCAGATCCCTTGAGCTTCTCTAGCCACCATAATTTTAAACTTGTTATGAATGAAATTGACAACAAGGTTGCTGTGCATCACTTGCATTGAAAAACTCAAAAGAAAATGTAAACGTTGGGCATGGAAAGATAGTCGTATAATGAAGTATCAAGAGCTTATCAAAATTATGTTTACAGTTTTATTTGACATACATGTGAGAGAAAAACACCACAAACATGAAACGCTTCCCAAGTACGAATCGTTTTGAAATTCACAGTTGCGTGCCAATTTCTAAAAGAACGTTTAAAAGTGACGAGTAAGCAGATCTAAGTATGCAATATCAATATTCCTAACTGCAGGCATTTTTGTATAGTCCACTCAACATACTCAGCCACTTTAAGGGCTCCCATTAGGATAAAATCTCTCATTTACAATATTTGCCCATGTCTCATAGGGCCATATTTATACTTTTTGACGCAAAACTGCGCTAACGCAGTTTTGCGCCAAAAAAATTAGCGCCGGCTAACGCCATTCTGAAGCGCCATGCGGGCGCCGTATTTATTGAATGGCGTTAGCCGACGTTAGCCGACCGGCACTGCCTGGTGTGCGTGAAAAAAAAACACATACACCAGTAAGCGCCGGCGTAGGGAAAAATGGCGTTTGGGCGTCCAAAAATGGGGCAAGTCAGGCTGAGGCAAAAAAATCGTCTTAACCCGATTTGCGCCATTTTTTTTGGCGCCCAGACGCAAAGACAGGAGTCATGCCCCCTTGCCCAATGGCCATGCCCAGGGGACTTCTGTCCCCTGGGCATGGTCATTGGGCATAGTGGCATGTAGGGGGGCACAAATCAGGCCCCCCTATGCCACAATTTTTGTTAAAAAAAAATACTTACCACAACTTACCTTTTCTTCCCTGGGATGGGTCCCTCCATCCTTGGGTGTCCTCCTGGGGTGGGCAAGGGTGGCAGGGGGTGTCCCTGGGGGCAGGGGAGGGCACCTCTGGGCTCATTCTGAGCCCACAGGTCCCTTAACGCCTGCCCTGACCCAGGCGCTAAAATCCGGCGCAAATGCGGGTTTTTTAGTCCCGCCCACTCCCGGGCGTCATTTTTGCCCGGGAGTATAAATACGACGCATATGCATCGCAGTCATTTTTTAAGATGGGAACGCCTACCTTGCATATCATTAACGCAAGGAAGGTGTTCACGCCAAAAAATTGCGCTAACTCCATGAACTTTGGCGCTAGACGCGTCTAACGCCAAAGTATAAATATGGAGTTAGTTTTGCGTCGAAAAAAACGATGCAAATTCGGCGCAAACGGAGTATAAATATGCCCCATAATTTGCTCAAATGGAGAGCCTGAAATCAATCTGTGATTCCTGATTTTAAATTCTACATCTTAGAAACTAGACCAGAGCTCTACTTGTTCTGACTCTCCTCACATACCTTCACCTGATAAAATCGAAAAAGTCGCTCTGGAGAGTAAATCTGAGAGCTGTCTTTTCTACCACAATGTTTAGTACATGTTACATTTTAAAAATGTATGCTCTTACTTTTTGTTACATTTATATCTCCTACTTAGACATATAAATTACCCTCCAGGGCACTTAAATGACCTTGCTGGTCCACTTAAGAAATTATAATGCTTATCTTTGTATTGGGATGGGCAGAAAAATTAATCTTTAACCCTATTTTAAAGTGTTTCTATTAGGGTTAAAAGCTTCAAGCACCCCAGAAAGGGCCAAATTTGTACTAAATGATTGCTCGCTCACTTACACAAAGACTGACCGTGTTCACATTTTGCCACATGTAAACATTGGAGCTTAACCCATGAAGATTAACCAAGAACGCATTCCAAGTCCCTTGTGTGCTTGCTAGCACCTGAGATCCACTCCAGTAAGGGCCAGCACTGTGTATGCAGCCACTGGTCATTTGTTACCAATCTGATACAAGACACCCTTCTAGGGGCAGGATCTATTTAGCTTTGCGATTTCCTAATAGCAACATTTTAAGATTTGCTATTAGAAAATTACAAATTGCTATATACAATAGTTTGCTTAACACTGTTTGTGATCCCCAAATAAGTTGCGAGAGGCCTGCCTCATTAATATTCATGTGGCAGGTCGCAATTTGCAACCCATTTGGGAATGGCCACAGTCACAGGGATGGTGGTCTGCTGTGGTCAGCAGAGCACCATTCTGTGATTGCTTTTTAAATTAAGCAATTCTTTTTTTGTAATGCAGCCCGTTTTCCTTAAAGGGAAATGTGATACAATAAAAAAAGAAAGTTAAAAAGTCTTCTTATAATTTTTAAACAGTAGGCAGTGGCAATGATGAGGCTACAGTGACCAATTCATGGCTAATTTTACTGAAACAATGTACTTCAAACGCTCCATTCTCAACAATTGAAAAACGTTTCCACCGAACCACTGTAAAGAGACTTTTAGACATTTGTACTCTCTAATGGTACTGGTCCAGTCTGGTTACGTGTGCACCATTGTACCTATTTGCAAAAACAGACACATGGTACAATGCACTATACTTTTGTGCGACCTCAAGATTGGCTGCAGCACCAAACAAATATCCTCATTTTGCTACTGAAAAGGTGCCATCTTTCATCCTTTGATGGCATACATGTGCCACAGGGGAGTACCACTCAGAATTTTGACTCCCTATGTGATAATATGAGTGGCATGCCCTCTGGTTCTTGGCTAATAGACTCAGGTGGCTTGCTGCATTGCGTGAAAGAGCAAAAATGTGTACTTAGGGGCATATTTTGACTCCATTTGCGCTGAAGTTGCATCATTTGTTTACGCACATTCTGCACAAAACTAACTCCATATTTATATTTTGATGTTAGACACGTTTAACATCAAAATATTGGAGTTTCCACCATTTTTTAGATGTGTGAACCTACCTTGCGTTAATGAGATGCAAGGTAGGCGTTCCCATCTAAAAAAATGGTGCTAGCCCCATATTTATCCCCTGTGCTAAAATGACGCACAAGTGGGAGGATGGGCTAAATAATGGTGCAAAGCTTGCTTTGCACCATTATTTAACGCCTGGGTCAGACCTGGTGTGAAGGGACCTGTGGACCCATTCCCATGGTTAAACCCCATGGAATGGGTCCACAGGTGCCCTCCTCAAGCCCCAGGAACACCCCCGCCCACACCAGAGGGACAGTGGAGGATGGGGAACCCCATCCGAGGTAAGTAGGGTAAGTATAGGTAAGTCATTTTTTTTTTTTATTAAAGTGCTACAGGGGGCCCAACTTGGGGCACCCTGCTTGGCATAAAGTGAAATGGCCATGCCCAGGGGACACTGGTTCCCTATGCTGGCCATTGGGGTGGGTGGCTTGACTCCTGTCTTTTCTAAGACAGGTTTCATGTGGTACAGATGGTTTTGCGTCAGAAAATGATGCTAGGCTGGTTAGAGTCATCTTTTTTTTACTCTAACCAGCCTAACATCATTTTTTTGGTGCAGAACCCCTTCTCCCATACCGCCAGTCCCACCCGGCTAATGTCATTTTTGTTTTTACGCTAGCCCACCCTTTGCACTGGATTGCACCAATACATAAATATGGCACCCGGCTGGTGCTCAGGAATGGCGCAAGCCTGTGCTAAACATTTTGGTGCAAAACTGCGTTAGTGCAGTTTTGCACCAAAAAGTATTAATATGCCCCTTAATGTCATACTGTGCAGGTGTACAAACTTCTCCCTAGCACCAATGCAGACACCTTTGCACCATAGTAGCATTGTACACAGGATTGTTTTTGTGCAGGAACTATCCTGAGAGGCATTTTTCCAGAATGCAGCACACATAGAGAGAGGAATAAACCAGGAGAAATAAAAATATTTCCCCATGTTATGTCTCCCCTGGCGAGGAGTAGCATTCAAAACCATTCCCAGGTCTACAAGTGTTGGTAAATCTGGGAATGCTTCAGACTCCATGTGTGGATGCGTGGGAACACCCAATCTCCACCCATAGACCGTTTCCCTGGGGCAGAGTAACACAAGGCAGCGATTTGCTCTGACTTGCATTACTCCAGATTTATCAAGCCAAACAGGGCCACAAGGTGGCTTTGCATGGCTAGATAAATCTGACTTTAGTGTTGCGTCGCCTTTGTCCCCCCACTTGCATGGAGCAGAAGCAATGCAACACTATGCTAAATATGGGCCTTACTCTGTTTTTACTACTGCCAAGGTATCCATATGGGGCACAAAACAATCTGGTGTGGCCATAACTAACCAAATTGTCAAAGAATAACAGTAATCCCAGGAAAAGGTCCCTAGAGGTGATAGTGGATCATACAGACATAAAAACAGTATGGGAGTAACCTTTAAGTAGACCCTTCAACTGCAAATTAAAAATAAATTGCTCAAAGTAGGCATTTGGAGGGGCCTAGAATTATAATGTGCTAACTTAGTTGTAGGAAGTTATAGAGCGGGATGCTTTCAGTCTTATCTAACTGGTGTCCTTCCAGTGAAGATAAAGATGGATCATCTGAGAATATACTGTGCGTTCATTGACCAACAGAAATAAAATTATGATACATCTAGTAAAGATATAGCATTATGCTTTTGCAATTATGAAAAGAGAAAGTGATAATTAGCACATATTTTCTGGTGCTGCCACTCTTTTAATTAACTAATGTGTTTATTTAAAACATTTATAAAGTGCATCGTCACCATACAGGTATCCTGGCGATGAGGGACATAAGGAAGGGGATAAAGGAAAAAACTGCAACTGAGATAATGCGAGAGAGAGAAAGATGCCGCAATATATAAAATGCTACAGAGTAAGCCGACATTACTATGAGAAGAGCCAAGTTTTCATGGCTTTTCTGAGTTGCAGGGTGTCTGTCAGGGAAATGATGGGACCAGTTAACTGATTCCAGATTTGGGGTGCTCTCACCAAAAAGGCATGTCTGGTCCTCCTGACTTTTGGAATGCACACAAGGTTGGCAGTGGCAGAACGAATGCCCCTCCCTGGGTGGTATCTTTTTCGCCTGTTTTGTAACGGCTCTGCTCCACTGCTCTCGGGGGCTTTGAAAACAATACAAAGAGATTTAAAGAGTATGCGCTGAAACAACGGAAGCCAATGCGGAGCTTTCAACACCTTAGAGGCAGATGACCTCCAGGGTCTGTTTAAAGCCAACTTTGCAGCATTGATCTGGACTCTGTACAGTCTATTTAGAAAGTACTCCAGGGCACCTAACAAAGGGACATTACAAAAATCCATCCTTCTCAAAATAACACAGTGAACAATGAGTGTTTTAGCCATAGGAGGCATCAATAGGAGAATCTTCCAGAGACCTCGAAGTAGTGAAAAACAGGTGTCTGCTTTTTTATTCACATGCGTTTCCATGGACAGATTATTGTCAAACGCAACCCCCAGGTTACAAACAGATTCAGCAAAGGTTAACTCTACATCAGAAGGCCAGAAAGTTTGACAGAATTGCAGTCTGGACTTTGCTTTCAGAACAACACAGGAGCTTGGTTTTATCTCCATTATATTTAAGGGAATACAAATTGAGCAAGCTGATGACATCGTTCATACAGTTATGAAAAGCAGTGACAGACGCCTATTGACCGCTGTCATGAGACAAAATTAACTGTGTCGTCTGCATAGTTTACCACACTGGAATTATGGGATTTAAATAAGAGTGATCAGAGGTCTCAGATAAATGTTGAATAAGACCGGAATCAAATCTGAGACTTGTGGGACTCCGAGATCCAAGTTCTTGAAGTCGGAGCAGAAGGGGGAAAGACCAACTGCCTGAGTGTTCAGATGTATAGGAGCGCATCCATTTATGTGTGGTGCCATATACACCAGTTGAAGCAAGCCAACCCAAGAGCGTACTGTGGTTTATTGTATCAAATGCGGCTGAGAGACCTAAAAGGATCAGGATAGTAGATTGGCCTCCATCACTCTGCATTCTAAGTTCATCCAGTGCCATAAACAAAGCCGATCTTGTGCCATGATTCAGCCTAAAGCCAAATTGCTCTCCTTCAAGGAGAAAATTGTTCTCCAAAAACTGAGATAGTTTCCTGCAGACAAAACATTCCAGGATTTGACTGGAAATAGCAGGAGAGAAATAGGTCTTTAGTTACTCAGGACCCCTGGGTCCAGGGAAGGCTTTTTAAATATAGGAGTCACTATTGCCTTCATTCAGGCTAAAGGGACAATGCCAGATTCGAGTGACTGATTACAGAGTTGCAATAGCGGCTTTGAAAAGTTCATCCACTAAATCTATCCAGACTCTGTGAGGTAAAGGGTCAAAAGGAAAGCCAGAAGAGGTAGACATTGCAATGGTATAAAAGAGATCCTCTATAATGGGTTCAAACCGGTCCAACTTATTCTCAGGCTGCAGGGTATCCTTACTAATAGAGAGAGCGGCTCAGGTCTGGGGTCATTTGGCGGATGAGGATCTCTAGAAGTCTCCAAGATTTTGCCTATCTTGTCCTAAAAATAATCAGAATTTATCACAGAGCTCCTTAGAGGGAGTTACTGCTTGGCTCACGCACTCCAGATTAATTACGTGCAATGTCAAAAACCTTGTTTTGCTTGAAAGGGGCGGCCAGGATGCCACCAGCATAGTTGCTTGTGTTAGCCTTTCCAATCTCTCTTTTGTATTTATGTATTGAGTTTTTTAAAGCTGTTTTAGCTTCCTTTTTATAAAATTGGTGCCGCCTCCTTTCTAGTTTCTTACATGATTGTGGTATATCAAGGGGCAGAGTGTCTGGAGGGCTTTTCAGACTCTTTATTGGAATAACTGCATCCAGGGTTTCCACAATATTGTCCTCATAAGCAAAATAACTTCCATCCATTGTGCTGTCAGGATTGTCTACATTCTGCAAGTTAAAGCGCCTGGCATGTTATAGTTTATTCAATTTGTGCCAGGCTCTAGAAATACATTGAGGTGCCAATGCAGTCCTGGGAGTGCTGGAGTCATCACTATGAAGAAGAATGGTAACAAGTACATGATCAGTCCAATAGAAGAGAAGGAGGGTTCCCATGGTAAATAGCCCCTCTGTAGCTAAGACTAGGTCAAGTGTATGACAGTCCTGATGTGTAGGGCCCTGAACTAGTTGTTGCAAACCAATAGCATAACAGGATCCATGTAATTCCTTAAAAGCGGAGGAGAGATCCTCCTCAGCCCACCAATTGAAGTCTTCTAACACTAGAAATCTTTCATGAGTGAAGGCTAGGCTGGTAATAATCTCAATCATCGGGGAGCCAGGAGGACGTTAATACAGAATGCCTGAAACAATACAGCCTTTCTCGGTTTTAAAGGTAAAGCCCAGTAATTCAGGGCCAGATAGTTTGTCTCGAACATGGGTAGCAAAGTTCCAGCTTTCCTTGAATATTATCCCAATTCCTGCCCTCTTCCTGTTAATACAGGGTTCATGAATGATTTTAAAACCAGTGGGACACGCCAGGCCCAGGTCGATGGAAGAGACCGGGGAAGTCCAAGTTTCTGTGATAAATAATACGTCGCAGTTGTCGCTTTGTAGCAACAGATCGAGGCATGTTTCACCAGGGACCTGGCATTGACAAGCTGCACTTAAGCAAGACTGGCAGCAGAGGCTTCCCAATACCAAAAGGACTCACAATGGAGTCAATAAGTACAGGAGTGGGGATGAGATTAACAGCCTGCTTACCAAGGTCCAGTAGTTTATCCCTGGAATAGCAGATCCTGGTACTCGAAGTCTTTCAGGGGTTGATGGAGGGATCAACACCATGGCTGTAGCTGTGTGCGAATGGCACGTGGATGAGGGCAGACGGGCATGCCTTTGGCACGCTGGCGGTAAGCCCGCTGCACGGTCGCGGCAGCATCTCTGACTTAAATAGGAAATCCCCAGGGCAACTATACTGTCACCCAAGATGGCAGCCACTGGTGTCCTACTCTAACAGGTGGGAACACTTCAGTGTCAACTACCTTGACATAGTTTAAAACAATGCTGGTATTAACAGATGCACACCAAAATAATTCATAACTAAAAAATTAAAATGAGTCTGTGCAAAACTGTACTAATGTAGCAGCACAGCAATAATGTCAGAAACAGCGTTTTACTAGCAGGAGACCCGTGAGGCAAGCTTGGAATTTATACTTGGTGAAGTGCTATCATAAACTGGACATACTATGGTGTTCACACACCATGACTGAGGCATTTAACACAAAAAATGTGCAACTTGTGAGACAGGTGACAAAGTTCTTAAGAGGGTTTGTCAGCACTAAGGTGATTAATTGTAAATTTGGATCATATTTATTAACTGATCAATAAAGGATTATTTCAATTATTCATTCTTCTATTCATCAGAAAACTGATAAGCAATTAATTCCAGAAGCTCAGATAAGAGTGGGAATACAGAATAGGTATTCCGAACTAAAGTGTTTGTTTCAGGAATTGCATTCTTTTCAGCTTCTAACATGAGTTCAAAGATTCCTTTTTTAGGTTGACCATAGCAGCACATAAGCGCTGCTTTTCCGACGTGTTGGTATGTATCTGGGCTTTTAACCACGCCCACCACACGCCCATCACTCTCTCCCGTTCATGGGCTTGCCCTTCAAAAATCCTTTATTTTTCGTTGGTGAATGCTTTACCTTTGTCCTTTCATAGGGGCGGTTTAGTTACGGCCTTGGACATCGCATGGCTAATTGCACTTTTGCCGATACGTTTGACTGCGAGCAAACTTCTTTTTCCTTTTGTGCGTTGCTTCACGCTGATGCCGTGGTGCTTTGAATGAAACTGTATTACTTTTCATTTTCAATTTATGTGGCAAGAAAAGTCCGGTTAGAAGCTTACAATGCTAATAGTTCTAACTCGGGCAAATACGAGACCCATTGCATTTCAAATGCTTTTTTATCTTGGAGAGAAAGCAAGAGACATTCAGGCCCATATTTATACTTTTTTTGTGCCGCATTAGCGTCACTTTTTGACGCAAAAGCAGCGCAAATGTACAAAATACAATTGTATTTTGTAAGTTTGCGCCTCCTTTGCGTCAGAAAATGACGCAAATGCGGCGCTAAAAAAGTATAAATATGGGCCTCAGTTTCAGATTTTCACAAACTATTAATTCCATCACCAATTCCCAAAGAGAATTCCTCTTTATGTGTGAAGTGGTCAACCGAACTAAATAATGCAATATTTAGGGCCTGATTACAACTTTGGAGGAGGGTGTTAATCTGTCCCACATGTGACGCATATACCACCAACCGTATTACGAGTCCATTATATCCTATGGAACTCGTAATACGGTGGGCAGGATATGCGTCACATTTGGGACAGATTAACACCCTCCTCCAAAGTTGTAATCAGGCCCATATTTCCTTATGGGAAAATATTTGGAGAATACATTTTTGATCTTCTACTGAACAATAACTTGTAGTTTCAGCAGAGCCTGATAATAAGTTATTGACGCTGTTTTCGAATGTATGAGCTGGGTCTTCAGTTGATGGATCTGCAGGCCCTTCAGAAGCACTATTTCACATATATAGTGGTCTGCAAAATAGTACAAAATTATTGGTTGGATATGATCTCCACAAATCTACAACATTCATTATTTTTAACTTGGGCAAAAACATGAATGGTCTTTCTTGGAGTCAATGCGATATCCTTCTTAGAGAACGTCTGCTTGCAAAACAGTTATTTTTTGAATTTGGAAAGACACAAAAGACCAAAGCAGAACATTTGTTGTTATCAATGGCAGTCTTAGCTTAATTAAAAAACTCACTAAAAAAGGGGCTGATGTGACTATTTGAGTATAAATGAGCAAGGTACAATTTCTTATATAACTAAGAATTTTGCAACAACTATTTGTCAAAATAAAAGTCAACATATTATGAAAGTTGACATTTGTTTATATTCCTTTAGATAGTGTGTTTTTATCTTTTTTCATTTATGCTTCCTTGTGCGCTTCTTTGGGGTGCTTTGTTATCTTCAACATAAGATGAAGTGTTGTGCTGTACAGTGAAATATGCCATCAATACACTGACGTTGTATTGGTAATTAAATAAAAGAGTAACAGTTATAAATTAACATCTGTGGCGGGTCAAAGATGTCTGGATCTAAATTCTTCGTTGTTATGCTAAGACTATTTAATATAACCTACCAGAAAAAAGTGAAATTTTACAGTTTGTGATGATGTGGTTTCTATATCACCTTTGGTGCAAAAATATTTTGCATCCTTTCAGTAGGTGCTAGGAGAGTTTCAGGTTTGCACTAGCCTACTAATCTAAATCCAAAAGGAGCGATGCTGATAGACCCACTCAACTGAACCATTCACAACTATGCAAAGCTTATTTATACAGAGTAATGAATACACATTAGTATTCTCCTTCTCCTTCTGACAATATACATTAATTTCCCAACCTCTGGCAATACCTTAATTCCAAATGTGATTCAAATAAATATACACCGGGTTTTATATAAGGTGAGAATTTCTCTTGCTTCTCTTGTTTAACAGAGTTCATATTCCTAGGAAAAGATGACTCCATTTCTAGTGTGCAAAACAAAGTCTAAGGGGCATATTTATACTTTGTTTGCACCGAATGTGCGTCAAAAACCTTGCCCCATATTTAAACTTTGACGCCTGAGCCCGCGGACGCCAAAATTCTTCCGTGTGCGTCATTTTTTGGATGCGGGAAACTGCCTTGCGTTAATGACATGCAAGTTAGGCGTTCCCGCCCAAAAAATGACTTTAAGGCCTGTGCACCTTATGTATACTCCTGCGTCATTTTGACGCACATGAGGGGGCGGGTGTTAAAAAATGGTGCACATCAGGCTGTGGGTGAGGGCAGGCATTAAGGGACCTGTGGGCTCACTTCCATGGTCTCTGACCATGGAAGGAGTCCAGAGGTGCCCTTCCCTGCCCCCAGGGACACCCCCTGCCACCCTCGCCCACCCCAGGTGGACACCCATGGATTTTTGCCTCAAACCTGACTTGCACCATTTTTTGACGCACAACCCCCATTTTCCCCTACGTCGGCTAACGTCATTCCTCAAATAGGGCACCCGCATGCTCCGTAGGAATGGCGTTAGCCAGCGGTAAAAATTTTGACGCAAACCAGTGGCGGCGCTGGTTTGCATATAAAAGTATAAATATGGGCCTAAATGTTTGGGGACATGTTTATGAGAGCTGTGCATCATGCTTGCACCACACAACATGGTCCATGCATGACGCAAACCTGTAGGTCAGACTTTTCAAGCCATGCAAAGCCACTTTGCGAGGCTTTAAATGGCTTCAAAAGTCTGAAGTAATGCAACACAGTGCAAATTGCTGCATTGCATTACTCTGTGCAAGGGAGGCATTCCATTGGCATTGCATGGTGTTCTCACGCAACTCCTATGGTTTTTGAGGCATTTTCAGATTTACCAAACCTGGTAAACTTGGGAATGCACTGGAAAGATATGCCTCCGAAGAGAGGCATTATGAGGAGAAATATCTTTACTTCTCCTTGTTATTTATTCTGTCTATGTGCGCTGCATTCTGCAGTGCACATAGCTAGAGGGCAATACCTCAGGAAGGTTCCATTCCTGCACAAAAACAATAATGCATGCAAGGCAGGCTCCCTGGTACCATGGAGCAAGGGTGCCGGTATTGGCACTAGGCAGCCAAAAGGGCGTCAGCACTGGGGAAATAACATGAATGTGCTGTATGCCTTAAATACAGTGCATTCCTGCCCTGTCTCAGTAACGCAGTGCAGCGCAGCATGGTGACTTGCTGCGCTGCACAGCACTGCACCACTTTCCTATACATATGGGCCTTGATCTCTAGAGCTATCCCAGAATAGTTCTCTGTATTCTGTAACCTTTGAAAACTGATGAAAAGTGTAATGAATTCCAATCTCCGGACAACATGATTTGGCTGGAGCAACTAAGGGCTATATTTACCAAAGTTTTGAGTAACCCTTGCAAGGTAACACAAGGGCAACAAAAACGTAGATGAGATTTACCAAGCACACAAGTCGGGGCAATGATACAATTCAGCACACTCTGTATCATCCACAATCCTTACTAGAAAAAAAAAAAAAGCTACCTGCAAAACCTAGCTCCCCACTACACCCTGCCAGGTACCTATGATTAACCAACTTGCTTGAAACATGGATGCAGATCTCTGGGAGTCTAGGGTCCCAAATTTCGGACCTCTTTCAATCCTACTTGAAAAGCTGAACCAAATCATACGCATTTCAGAAGACTCTGACAGTCCTGGAAATCTTTCAGTCCCACTCGAAAGGTTGAACCAAATCATATTTATGTCAGAAATAGTTTGAAAACTAAGGCCCAGATTTAAGAGGTAAGCGAATCCTTGTGCCACATTAGTGTCATTTGACGCTAATGTGGTCCAGCGAGGCCAAAGTTGCAGCATTAGATTTACAAAGTGGTGCAATGCATGCCTTGCGCCACTTTGTAACCCCTTGCGCCCCATTATGCCTTCAGTGGGACCCCAATGAATATCTGTGAGCTATTGGAGACAGAGCGGGCACACATCACATTCACAAAAGATGCCTAATAATTTTAAGCTACCACTGCTTTGCGCACTAGTTGCCCCTTGAGGTTTCCTTTTCTTGTCCATATGTTTATAGAGTTTATATCTTCTTTGGTGGCTAGAAGCAGCATGTTGGTGTTTTATATAGCATTTAAATAATATTAATATGTGCAGAGCATCTCTCCTGCCCTTCCTCTCCACCTCTTGTTGTGCACGTCTGTTTGTATTGGCTCAGGCATAGAGGGCCTGATTTATACTTTTTAGCACAGCATTGGCGTCATTTTTTTACGCAAACGCGGTGCAAACTTACAAAATTCACTTATATTTTACGTTTGCACCGCTTTTGCATCAAAAAATTACGCAAATGCAGGGCTAAAAAAGTATAAATCAGGCCCATAGTGTGTCCATATAACATCTCTTTTTGCTGAGGAACCAAATGGCGTCTCCCTCTGCCCGTGCTTATGATGTCTTTCCAGAGGCACTGTCTGAACGTAGCAATTTTCAATGACAGCCAATTCATGTTCTCACAAGGAATGTTACTGCCGACTTTCTATGTCTTGCGATAAAGCACACCAGCCTGGAATATTGAACTGCTGCTGAACCTATGACATCACTTTCAATGTTATAATGGCACCATGAAGGACAACACTAGCAGCATTTCCTCTGATTTCCCTGCCCCGCATGCTTTCCTTTTCTAGGGCCTCAAAATAGCCAGAGTGCTGCCAGGTTCCAGTTTACATTATATTCTCTTAGATTATATTCATTCAGAATGTTCATGTAATTCATTTGCAAATGCTTGTGTTTTTTCATTAATCGTTCCATCTTGTTGAGGTTTGTCAAAAAATAAATGTTGCAGTAACTCTTATAGAATGGCTATCTATTTTTTTAATGCAATGTAAAGATGCCTTAGCAAAGCCAACAGACCTCGCCTATGACATGAGAGCTACTAACTTAGTCAATGTTTAGCCATGTTGTGTAGCATCAAGGCTGCCTTGCAGCAGGACTTAAAAATTAATTGGCAAAGATTATCGGTCTTGTCTATTGGGGCTATTGCCTTTGTCAATGTTTGTAGCCATGTTGTACAGCATATATATATACTAGATAAGTTGTTATATTAGATACTTATGAATCCCTGCTCTCATTTTATATCACACTGATCAAATGTTTATTATCATAGGTATTTGGCTATTCAAAAATTGAGTAAAGATAAATAAATGTTAGAAAAGTACACTTATTAATTAACTTCATACATTACAAATCTTGAAAGTCTGTTTTTATACAATACTACTTTTCTTCTCATATTATACCCATTATTATATTCCTTGGACATATATTCCCTTACTATGTACTTACATATCTATTTATTTATTACTCTAGTCCTACTGTACTAGAGAAAGAATTAGATAAAAATAAAATAAAATCTATAAATAAAATTCAAATTATAAATAAATCTACATATATATATATATATATATATATTAATAATAAGAATAAATAAATTAAATAAGAATAAATTAATTAAATAAAAATAATGATAAAAATTTATATATATATATATATATATAGCCCAAACGAAAAAAAGTTTATACTCGCACACTCAAGATTCAAGGAAAAGCAAAATTCTATTTAATCCAAACACAACGCGTTTCGGCTGACACAGCAGCCTTGGTCAACGTGAATATATATATATCACTATAAATAAAAAATATTATATTTTTACTCTCTTGTAAGCTTTACTTTGTCTACCCATCCCCAAATGTCATGTCTCTAAAAATCTATCCCCCATTCCCACTCTGACGCCTCCCAAATCCATTATACTACTTTAATCCCCAAAATAACCCTGCCTAAGCTCTTCCCTTCTCTTCCACATCTAACTCACCTAAACCTCAGTTTACTACCTTCATCTCCCAAATAACCCTACTAAATTCTCCCTCATTTATCTCACCTTTAACTCATCCAAAACCCCTCCTGCTACTATGATCTCCCTAACCCCTTTCCACAGACTCTTCCCTCCTTCATGCCCCCTTTACTCATCCCAAGCCTAAATCCTTTTACTATAAACTCCCAATTAACACTTCTGGATTCGTCCCTCCTCCACCCCTCAATTACTCCAGTCAACCCAACTAACAAACTCACATATCCGCGGCTCAAATTAACTCATAATAATATTAAACTGTACTCATATTTCTGTATACTAATCCAACACTAATTCCTTTTGGGTTCTGGAGCAGCGTGCTTCGACGCCTTGTCAGGGGTGGTAAGCGCTATATAAATACTATTACAATACAATACAATACAATATGTGACAGCTCAAATTAAAAGAAAAAAAACAGGCTCTGAAGCAGCCAAGGCCAACCACGTCATAATGTTTTTTTTTTTTTTTTACTTTCAGCCATGCTGCACAGCATTCGCGTGCTGTACAACATAACTAAAAACTTATTGCATGGCGTCGAGGGGCAAAATAGAGGGAGGGTATATAGGAGTGCAACAGGGACAGAGGTGTGTGTAGGGGGAGTGCTATTACAGGGCATAAGAAGCAGAAATAAATGTTGCAAACACAGATTTATGAATACAAACAAATGAAAGTGACAGTGAAGCCAACCAATGGTAAGCAAAGGGAAGCCTCTCAGCTCCCTGCAATTAAATAACATGTCTTGCAAGCAACTGCTTACGTGCTGTCTGAGGTCAGACGTACAAAATCACTCACTACCTTTAACTTCCTGCCACACATACATTTGGCTATTAATGGCCACTTGTCCTACCCAGGATATACATAAGCAACTATGTACATCTATCTGCCTTCACCATCACCAACTAAAACTCCTGCAACTCATTAAAATTGATATTGCCATCTAAGCACACCCCACCTTGTCAAACTTAGGCAGAGCTGCACCATTACTTTGTCCACACCTTACGTATGTGTGAGATGAATGGTAAAATGTGTAACGTTAAAGTGGCCTAACCATATCTGTATAATCGTCATTCTAAGGTGCTATCATTGCACTCAGATGAATACAGGTTTTATTTTTGTGATCTGGTAAGAGGGTGAAACTTGTGTTTATGTTATGTAACTCAACCAACTATTTACAATAAATTAAAAATCACTTTTACACAAAACTGAATCAGACTCTGGTCTGCTATGAAACCTTTAGAATATGCAATACTACTAATACCACTTAAAGAGTGTTTGTGTGCCCGAAACGTGCCATGACCTTGAAAAGGGGTGTAACTGCCTATACTAAAAAGCATTTACAAAGAGGTACCCATTTTTATTTATTACATTTTAGGGTCTGGTAAGGGTGGACACCCTATTCGAGCCTGGGGTCTACTTTGTGTAACTTCACCATGATCGCACTGGCAGCAGGTTTTGCCATTTTCTAAAGTTATTCTTCATTGCTCTGCAACTTAATGTGTGTGGATAGGTGAGTCGGTGAATGCACTAATGAGCAAACAGTTGACTAGATGAGTGAGTGCATGAATGAAAGCGTCAGTGACCAGGTGCAAAGATAAACATAAGGTCAGTTACTTAACTGATGATTGAATAGTTGAATAAGTGAATGGTGGTTAAATGTGCCTGGATGGATGCAGACAGACTATACCAGTAGTAGCAATAGTGTTACAAAAATACCAAGAATTGTCAATTTTATGTTAGTGCAAGCATTATACAAGAGGTAGTCACTTTATTGCCACAAATGTCCACAATATATGAAAAGAATCCCCAGCATTACCTCACTACAGGTATTAAACCAGGAACATCAAGAATGTCCACCATATTTCAAGAATTACCATCATTATGCTTCTTCATATTTCTAGCCTCTCAAGGTGCATTATTTCCTCAGCATGGCTAGGTTTGGAGTAGGAATAGTAAATCTGATCTCTCTGACCCCACTATCAGAGTATTTCATTTTCCACAATGTAGCTAAGTTTGGAATAGGAGTGGTGAAAGTGAAACCGCCAGGGTTCAACACTTACCAGAAGGTATAGTAAATTCAACCCCTTCAGAATTAAAACTTTTGTCTTTAATTTTGGCTTTCAAATACTTTCATTCATTTTTACATTGCAATATTTAATCTTTAAAAAATATTTTAAGTGTGTTTTGATGAACACATTTGAAACATATTGTTGTTTTAAAAATATTGATTTCAAACATTTTACATTCATATATATTTTCTGAATGTAATCTTAACATTACATTGTTATATTTAATGAAAAAGGAGACAGTTTTATTTATCATTTTTATTTACAAATTATTGGGCTGAATTACAAGAGCGGACTTGAAGAAAAAGCTCATTAGTTACTTTTGACATGAATTGGTTTTTACAAAAGCTTGTAAATGCCTTCTTATAGTTTTGGGAGTAGTTAAATGGAAAATGTTTAACTTACGTAGCATTGAGTAATTTACATCATGTATGTTAAATATATAATTTGTTTGAATATGTTGAGTTTTTAAAATTACATAAATATCATATATGTATTGTACATCAACAATAATGTTTGGTTTTGAGTTGAGATGTATTCTATATGTTCATTTTTCATCTTTCAGAATTATAAATATTTTAATTGTTAAATATCAGTCAAATATAAAAAACAAGTTAATGTGGACATAATATTCCACATGGTTATGCTTTTACCAGTTGTATAATGTTGACATATTTTAGATTAACATTAATATGTTTTATAAATGTAGCAGCATCCTGGCCGCCCGCCTACTCCCACACCTGACCCATGATGCTCAGTACGGTTTCATCCCACACAGGAATACATCATGTAGCCGCCACCGCCTGGCACATGTGTTGCACACCCCTGTGCTACAGGAGGACCACTACACTATGACCTTCCTGGATATAGAACAGGAATTTGACTCCCTTAACTGGGAGTATATCTGGAGAGTATTGAACAGGATCGAAATGGGCCATTGCTTCATTTAATGAGTCAAATTGCTATACACCCGGTTTAGAGTCAGTTTGTACAGGACGCTATGTATTGCCAGAGTTAGCGCTGCATCGAGGAACTGGATAGGGATGCCCCCATCCCCTTTAATATTCACCTTTGCTATGGAGCCATTGGCATGCTGAGTACACCAAGTTTTGAAGGGTTGGGCTGTGCGGGTGAGCACAAAGGAACATATTGTCTCCCTGTAGTCCAATGACGCTGTGATCTATCTGCGTCGTCCTGATATCTCAGCTCCGATTTTGCTAAATGTGCTGGAAGAGTTTTGGGAGTTTTCCAGTTTACAGGTTAACCTGATGAAATCGGTATTGTACCCAATGGGTCTCTTGTGTGACAGACCCCTGGAGAGTCTGCCTAGTTCAAGGGTGCAGTGGGCGTTAGACAAGTTTAAGTACTTGGGTGTATATGCCACTTCTCATGAGAAAGTTCTTTGACCATAATATGGGGCATGTAGTAGTGGGACTGCGTTTCTCCATCGGTTTTGGAACACCTTACAACTACCCCTGATGGGGAAAATCACCCTTCTAAAAACGGTAGTGTTACCACGCTGCCTACATGTGCTGCAGGGTGCCTACTATGAGATCCCCAAAGATACATTTCGAGAAACCGACAAGCTCCTGGTGGAACTCCCGTGGCTGGACAAGTGCTGCCAGGTTAGTATGGCCACACTTAGATGGAAATGGGAGAGGGGTGGCATGGAGTTCCCGGTCCTGGAATTCTACTACTATGTTACACAGTTGCAACATGCCACCCACTGGCTCGACGGCAAGACAAACTGGAAGAGAGAACTCCAGGCGGGCTCACATGATGGCCACCATCTGGGTGAGCTTCTGATGATGGCCACAAACGTGCCCAGAGAGCTTCTAATCCATTTGATGGCCAACGTCTGGGAAAGAACGGTGACTCTGGTGCTGAAGAGAGCACCCTATGCCCCTACACTAAAATGGTTGTCACTGCATGACAACTCTGGCCGTCGTTTGCTGAAGAATCTAAACCTACACAGGCCATGGTCACTCTGCTAGCAAAGGCAGGAGGAAGTTGTCTTATCACACACTTATACTGAACACTCCTCTCTCAGATAAATGTGCATGGTCATATATTATATGTTGCATCTCTACAATATGGAGGTGTGTAAGAAACAATCAGAAATACATTCTACCACATCGCAGCATCACATTTCTCTGGATTACAATCCAATTGAATCCACACATATTACTGGATCAAGGTAAACTAGAATGGCAGATGGAGAGATAGAGGGAACTCAAAAATAATTTATCTAGGGGAGAGCAAAAAAAGATGACACCCAATTTCACATCTGAGGAGGTGAAGGTACTTGTAAAAGAAGTTTGGGTAATTATGAGCCTTTAATTTCAAGCACAGGATGCAATTGTCAACTAGGCCCTAAAAGATAAGTGGGTTTTCATGGACTACTAGGTTTCCACTATATCATCTTCCAAAAGAAAAAGGGGGGGGAAAGTGACTGTAAGACTTTAAAAGAAGGACACAGCAGTATTGTATTTGTATAGCATTTACTATCCCCTATGAGGCATTGAAGCTCTTTACACCAAGTAGCATGCTACTCCGGAACACAAGGTTAGTGGTTAATCCAGTGGTTGAATGCTGGTTTTTGCAATTTGTTATTTATTTTCAAGAACAAAATGCATGCATTTAATCCAGTTACTTTGTGACAGGTTATATTATTACCAGTTAGGTTCAATCATTAGTGGGAGCTATGTGGTTCCAGGTGAATGGTTGATGAGATAGATAGGCTTGCGCAGATTAGGTCATGTTATGTTGCAGAAATCGGGGTTTAAAGCAGGAGAAGTTGTGAGCTATGAAATGAGGTGTCAACCTTTTACAGAATGCCAATAACAGACATTAATGCAGTCATGAGACTGAAAGGTTACTTTTCTCAGAAATAGGAGGCATGAGGAGGATGGAAGGCAAGAAGGGGGGTCACTCTGAAGAAAGGAGAGAAATCAAGCAGAAGTGAGTCAAGGTCAGTTTTTTATGCAAGGTTTAGGTTTAGTGGGAGAAGGCTTTCTGAGATGGCAGGCAAACTAAGGATATACACTGTAGAAAGCAATCTGTAGAAAGGTTGTAAGCTGCAGAAAGAAAAAAACATCACACATAGTGATCCATATCTGCAGAAAGCAGATTAAAACATCCAAGTCAGAGTGTACGCAAAACTTAAACATTAGCTCCCATATTTATACTTTTTTAGCGCTGCATTTGCACCACTTTTTGATGCAAAAACAGCACAAAATTACAAAATACAATTGTATTTTGCAAGTAAACGCTGTTTTTGCATCAAAAGATTACGCAAATGCGGCCCTGAAAAAGTATAAATATGGGCCTAAGAGCATTAGCCTGTTGTGTGCCAACCCTAGGACAGCCCTTTAAAATATCGTTTAGCCTATGTAGACCTTGTTACAGGGTCTGTATGCTGTACAAGAGGAGTTGGCTGAGAAAGAAGGGATCTCATTTAATGATATTCCCTCACTATTCTGTGTTAAAGGTTATTTGTTTTATTTTATTTTACTCACTAACTGAAAATTAGTTATTTGGCATTGGCTGAGAGTGTATTGTCACTGCACAGTTAGATTTTACACACGTTTTTTACTTATTCCCACACTAGGTTGTTTCTACGGCACAACAGGTCAACCACTGATTAGAAAGGTAGTGACAGTTAACATCTCAAGTGTATGATGTGCAAGTGAATATATGTGGCCAGTGCAGTATATGCATTGTACGTATAAGGGAAGCAGAGTGACAAAGGCCTGTAGGTTCCATTTTGGAAGTCCCTGGCCTGTTCCTCTGCACAAGATGCATGTGATTTTGTTTTCCCAGACAGTGCAAGTGTATTGCTGGCATTCCTGAGGCAGGAGAGAGAAGAAAGACACTGAAGTAGGGCACAGCTCCTACAGACATTAGATGTTGTCTTATACTGAGAGGAACTCCTGAATAATCTTCAAGTAGCACTGCCAATTGCGAGATGGGGATGGGGTTGCAGTCTGTTGTTCAGAGTGTGAAGGATACTTTAGGTGAGACCAACCTTTGGCCTCTTTTCTGATCACTGTCTTTGTGGCTGTTCACTGTCAGATCCTGTTAGTTCACACCTCTTTGTGGCTCTGTTTTGGGTGCTCCAGGCTGGAGACTACAATGCTGTGAGGTGCACAAAGGCTGTGTCTGCAGAAAAACCTATAGAGGCACTTGAAAAGGGAAGCCACCCCAATAGGTTCTGTTTTCTGATGCTGACAACATTTGGGAACAGCGAATGTAGTTTTGTTATCTTCCTTTAATGCTGAAATTATCATTTCTGGCACAGGGAAAAAGAAGGGGCTATGTTTCAGCTGACTCTGACAAATACTCATATTGTCTTTTAAGAGGAAGTAAAATAAAAGTTGAAACTATAATTTTTTCAGTCAAAAAGACTTCTATGTAACTTGCATGCAGTCTGTGTATTGTACTCTGTGCCCTTCTATATCTTATATAATATACTAAGACGCTGTCACATCCACGTGTCTTGCAGTCAGGCTCTTCCCTTAGCAAACAAACAGTAAAAACCTCTTTCACAACACAAAACAATAGCATGTTTAGCACGGATAAAATATTCAGAACAACATGGTTAGATCAAATTTCGGGAAACAATTTGAGCTGAATGGGAGGGTCGGTGCTGCATAAGTCCTCTGAAGGGAGACTGCATGCTGTTGCAAGCCCTATTAGACGGTTCTGGGCTGAGGTCAGCACAAAGCACCAGTCTTTAAACCGTGGGGCAGACCCCACCCCTGGGGTGGGGTCAAATGATCCCAAGGGGCAGTGCTGGGCTTTGGCCAAGAGAATCATTATAACAGGGCTTTTAGTTCTATGCTGAAAAAATAAGCAGTTTTAAACCACTCTGTAATGGGCCATCATTAACATGTGTTGTCATTTGTGTCCAGGCTGGAGGGGGGGGTGTCAAAAGGGAAGGGTCTCCAAATACTCATCAAAAACCCACTGCACACCCACTTCCAATAATCACACTGTGGATACTTTTACACATTGGTAAGGCTTGCCTGACCAGCATTGTATGTTTGGCACTGTGTATTTGATTGCATTAAAAAAAAAAAGTAACAGAACATAACTTAACTGCAATGTTTAAATAGATCTAGACATATTTAAACATTGCCAACTGAATACAATAATTGTGGGGGGCCCCAGTATTTAAAAAAAAGTTTGAAGACCACTGGCATAAAGGGATCTGGGCATCCAGTCTGCGGAAAACAACAACAGAAAAGACAAACACAATGTGTTCCGCTTCAATGCTGCCTGTAGGGGCAGCCACCACCACAAACCCAAATGTACAGCCAGCTGGACTCATACTAGTGTTTCTACAATGACTTGTTTCCACCAGCCACTCCTTTAGGGCTGGCTTCCACCCACACTCCACACCCATCCATCACAGGTATCACCGGTCAGGTGACCCTGCTAATAAAAAAGGCCAGATGCACGCCCCCTGGGCCAGTTCTACTTACTGTGTGGTCATTTTAGCTAGCATGAGGGCCTACGGCCCCCAACAATACAATAGCGACGAGTGGGTCTGCTCCACATGTGAGCTGGCGGCAGCTCTGTTGCACCTTGAGGGAGGGAAATGCATGAGGCACCCCTGCACATGCCACCGTAAGGCATGCCCCTGCAGCTGCAGCCTGCTGCGAACCAGCCCGCTGACTGGCCCTGGGAAAGAAAGAAAGGTGAAGCGTGCTGCAGGAACACAGGGAGACTCCCTGCACCAAGGCCCGAATGTGGCAATGAGACATGTGCCGATGTGCGTACTGGATACTGGACTGTACTCCACCTGCAGGCGAGAGGTGCGCAGTCAGGACCCCAGGCCACCCCTATCAATAAAGCCCCCACCCGGTTGCTTACAACACCCGAGTAAGTGGCACGGCAACAACATCAGTGACATCTACAAAACAAGGTGAGGCCGACGTTTAAGCACAGGCTGCTTCTGCCGCACCGGCCACATTGGATTACGACAGAAGCCCCGCAATGAGACCCCAGCAGAGCAGAAAAGAAGCATTTATCTTCATCCATGTGCAGCAACAACTAATTTTCATCAAACGCAGTAAACACTCCCCTGACCGCTGCAGCGCCGGGGGAAGAATCTGCACTTACAAGGGGAGCGGGCACTGAGAAAAGAAAGGGTTGCACCAATAGCATATATCCCACGTTGCTCCAGCACTGGCATTCCGAGAGGCCCGTAGAGTCAGGGAAGTACTGTCGTGGCCTCGAGGAATAAGACTGCAGTGGCCATTTCTGATATAGTGTCCACGGGACAGTAAAGCACACTGGTGGCCACTGTTAAAGCATAGCACCTGGCTAACAGCAGGAGGCGCCAGAAATAACATCAACTGGGCAAGACATGTTGCATCCCAACCGCCCCATAGACATACATAGGTTTGAAGTCTGCTGTGCCCTTGCGCAAGACAGCAAACTCAGGATCTGCACCAGGAAAAAAACAGATGGGAGCAGAAAGCATACAGAACAACCCAGGTAACAATAGGTCAATACAACAACAGGAACGGCTGGGCAGAAAGTGTACCCAATGTGGTAGACAAAGAGAACCAAGACTTTGAACCCCCAGAGTCCAGAAGGTCAGCCACAGCAGTTGAACCCAAGGTAGCCAAGCAGCAAAGACAAAGACAGCAAGCATGAGGAGCACTGTGCGCTGCACGTGCACTCATCCCGTAGTGGCTGTCTGCGACACTGCAAATGACAAGACAGTCGAACGCCCCTAGTGGTGAATGACCACCACCATGAACAAAAAGAGCAGACACGCAAGATGCTAGGTGAGGGCTCCCGCGAAGAGAGTACCTGGTAGCCCCATCCCTGCCTGAAGAGGTTGTGCCAGCCACCCACCCCAGCACAGAAGGGCCACCGTTAGCCTGTCACGGAAAATGTCATAAAGAGTAACCGACCATGCCAAGCATGCCCACACTTAGGGAAGACCAAGTGTTGTAAAGGCGCAGCCTCAAGGCGCAAGTGTTATGCCCTTGAGTGAAGGAGACAAGCTGAAGGAAGGTTATCCAGTGAGCAGAGTACCAAGGGGATCCCTCAGGAAGGGAAAAGTTCGGGAAGTGGTCTACGAGGAGAAAGCCAAGTCCTGCAGACAGGACTGGATCTGCGAGAGGTCCACAAAGAGACAGAATCAAGTCCTATCGACATAACTAAGCCTACAAGAGGCTGCAATGGAAGATTATACATCGTTCTAGGAGCAGGACACAACCAGCGAGACATCCATGTGAAGTAACATGCGACCCGTGGCCCAATGCCACCTCACGCAAGATGGAGAGAGAGAAGTGTGGCATGATGCCACGCCGTGAAGAAGGTAGGAAGAAGAAATGTGTGTGACAGACTTGTCAAATGAAAGGTACGAAACACCACAGGTATGCAAGAGAGAAGGAAGAAGAATGATAAGACTGAGGACTCCTACCAACACCAGAGAGTGCATGCATCAAAACAAGCCAGCCACTTTGGTGCACAGACGTCACTATAGACAGCTCCGCGGGTGGACCAACCGTAAGTCACCAGCAAGCGTGAACCGCATCCAGGCCCCACACAGAGGGCATCCCTGCTGGCAACTTCACATGCCGAATGAGAACCGCAAGTGGCTACGAAGTCCCTCTGGTCATTCTTCCTCCAAACGAGACATCACCACCTTTAGATGGTAAGACTGTCATCATTACCAGATGCATCACCAGAACCATCTGAGGAGCACCTCACCACCAATGTGGAGCCACATGTTTGCACAAGGCGTCCTTAGCCACCCAGAAGTGTACTGCGAGCCCAGTGAATCTGAGACCTGCCGAAGTGAGCATGCTCGACCACTGAACCATCCACCCTTGGAGAGGCACGAGACTGGGACGTGACCCTGTCGGGAGTTCCGCAGAGAACCCTAGGTGTGGCGTACGATAGGCTCCACATAGCCCACGCAGTTCGTGGCAAACCGGTGCCAAGGGCCTCAAGGGAATCCCCACAAGAGAGATGTGTCAGAAGCAGCTTGACAACAGGCACCGGGAAGCACTGAAGTCCCAGACGGAAACTGGTTACCCAATGATTCTGAGATGAAGGCCCGTCACCTGAGTCTTGACAGTCAGAGCACACACACCCTGAGACAACCACCCTTTGTGACTGCATGAAGGACTTAGATGTGGTCCTGTTGGCAGTTCCTCAGTGACGCCTTTGCGCAGCCTATGAGAGGCCCCACATAATCGTCATGATCCTGTGGCAGCCCAGCAAAAGGGCCTGAAGGAGACTCCTATGCGAGGGAGTCCTTGCATGAGAGAGATGTGTCAAGCACTAACCTGTTTGTCCCACGGAGACACAATGTTGACCAAGTTGCTTATTCCCAATTCCTCCTAGACGTTACGTGCCTCCCACTTAAATGCACATGATCGAAATGCTCAAGGGGAAAGGGGATGGATAGAGAGAGAGCGAGAAAGACTGGAGCCACAGGTCCGTATCCGAATGTCTGGTGATTGTACTTGAAGAGACGCAATGCCCTAAAATAAATTACATATCAGTCAAACAGCTCATAACTCGTAACCATGTTTATAATAGTCTCTGACTACTATGTGCAAGCCAGGTGTACCTTTTAGGTTTACCTTTCACGCTTTAGATGGCTCTCCTTCTCTCTAGGAATTTTCGGGAAACTATGTGGACTACCTGTAATTAAATAAAAACCTTGAACCTCCTATAATATCTATGACTACTCCCACTGTGACCCCAGATTGATTCCACATCACCTTCAATAATGCCTACCTAAATGTACTTAAAGTTCCATAGATATCTTGTTTGATGACCTTGCTGAAATTTCCTAAGATGCTAACTCACTCAACTCCATTTAAATAGGTAACAATTAATGACAACAAGTTCACAGGTAATTAGGTTTCCAGACATTCATGGGTTAATTTGTGCACGGTACTAAGAACTCCAAGGAACATAAATTCGGGCCCATATTTATACTTTGTTAGCACCGCATTTGCGTAGTTTACTTTTACGCAAAATCGGCACAAACTTACAAAATAGAATTGTATTTTGTAAGTTTGCACCAATTTTGTGTCAAAAAACGACGTAAATGCGGTGCTATAAAAGTATAAATATGGGCCTCAGTGTCTTTTGATCACACTGAAAACATAGGGTTAATATCAAAGATTAAGGTGCAAAGTTTGCATCACTTGGAAACACAGGGTTATTACCAAAAGATCACAGTGCAATGTTTGCACCACTCTGGGAACATAGGGTTAATATCAAAAGATAGCAGTGCAATGTTTGTAACACTCTGGGAACATAGGGTTAATATCAATAACACGAGTGATCAGTTTTATCGCTGTTACATCACAGCGTAAGTTGAGCATAGCAATGAAACTTTCAGGCCATTCACCGTATGTTCCATATCACCAGCACCAATTAGGCAAATGTCATATTAAACTTCGCCATAACAAGCATTCACAATACATTGTTTTCAAGATAATTGCACAAAAGAATTAACTTTCTACAATATATAGCAAGCAACAACGATAAGCGTTATTATGCGACTAGCGGCGAGCATCCCAGTGACCTTAAATGCTAATGATGTCCCTTCTTAGGTGCATCGTGCACCGAAACCTCCGAATCTCAAGTCAGCAAGTGTCAAGTTTTCACAAATAAAAGCTTTTCAAGCATGTGCAGCACGTTATCACCTTTTTAGTAGTCAATTCTCTTGATCTCTTCAACTCCCCAGAAGCCGCATCCAGGATAAAGAACTGAACACGAAGATCAAACATGGAGAAGCAGAGACTCATTCTCTGCAGACAGTGACCTTTACAGCAAGCAATTCAATCAGACCAGATGTGGTTTAAATGCCTGCTGCATTCAGCCACACCCAGTCTGTGTCATAGGGAGCCACACCCAGTCTGAGTCATAGAGATACTGGAGGCTTGAGCAACACGTGTCCTAAACAAGTATTGGTTCCAACAAGTATTGGTCTTTGTAAACAAGCATTGGTATCTGTAAAACATTCTTATGGGGTTACAACAAACATTGGTCCCTGCAAAGGCAGATGATTGGTTTAGGAGTTCTTACTGGAGCACATCCAGGTTTGCAGGCCCAACAGTACACCCCTCTCAAGGCCCTCCCAATTGGTTTCGGTTTGCTGGGGTATACATGATGGAACTGACGAACCATTCAGGGTGTATACATGTGTCTTGCCAGTTCCCACGAACGATCCTCCAGCCCATAACCCTTCCAATCCAACAAGCAGTAAAGTTTATTACATACTCGTTTAGAGTCTAATATGGCATTGACCTCATACTCCGGTTGATTATCCACTGGAATGGATCTTTTTGGGCAGTGCATAGAGTCTGCCACCGGTTTTAATAAGGAGATGTGGATCACTGGGTAACTTGGTAGTGAAGTGGGACGTTTTAGCTTCACTGCCACCTTGCCAATCTTTTTGATGATGGTAAAAAGGACCCACAAATCTTGGATGACACTTTCGCATTCCCTTCAAATTTATGGCCCTCATTATGATCACGGCGGTTCAGACCGCCATGCCAGCGGCGGTAATTACCGGCACCGGCATGGCGTTCTGAACCGCCATAATATAAACACAGGGAGGACCGCCCTTGGCATGGGCAGTGCAGTGGCCCCCGTGCAGGACCCTGTCGCGCAGGTCGGGCAGTGATCTGCACGATGGGTGCTGCTGCACCCACCGCACTGAGGCATTGATGACGGCTCCATGTGGAGCCGTTCGGCTACGTCCCGGCCCTGCATTCTGCTGGGCTGACGGGCGGAAACACTGTTTCCAACCGCCGACCCATCAGAATGTTTGTAATTCGGCCGGCGGGGTCTCAAGGGGGCTGGAGGTCTATGAAAAGACCGCCAGCATGAACACGGCGGGGTTTCCTGCCGTGTTTATAATGAGCCCCTAAGTGTTTAGTTGATAACTACACCTTTGTCCTGCCTCATAGTTTGGTCCTGACGTCTTTTTTTGTCTGCATATATTTTGTGTCTGTTTTGCTAATATAGGTTGTCTTGTGCATTTTTTTGAATCTCGCTCAATCACTGTAAAAAGTCTTGTACATCGGAAATACTACTCTCAAATCCAACATTTGAGGATGATATCAATAGTTGCAATAAAAGTGTGAATATTCATTGGAGACATGGATTACATTGTTATACGCAAATTCGGCTGTCCACAAGCACTCAGTCCAATCCACTTCTAAATTTAGGAGATAACAACAGAAATATTGCCTATACGCTGGTTAACCCTTTTGTTCTGCCCATCTGATTGTGGGTGGTGACTTCATGACAAGTGGACATCCATATCCAGTTCCAAAGGCATTTCCAAACTTTGGACACAAACTGTGTTCTTCGGTTAGACACGCCTACTGAAGAAAGACCATGTAGACAGACTATTGATTGTAGGAATACATGGGCCACATGTATAACTGAGGGTAGAGCTTTTAGAGGGATGAAATGTGCCATTGTGGTCAAATGATCTAACACTACTAGAAAAGAGGGGAATCCAGCCTGAGATTTTGGTAACTCTACCACAAAGTCTAAAGATACGGTGTTCCAAGGCGCAGGTGGTGTGGGCAAGGGTTGTAAAAGACCAGCAGGGGCTTGATGTGAACTCTTCCCTTGTGCGCAGGTTACCCAATTTGCTATAAAGGCCTTTGCGTCTTTGGTTATGAATGGACACCAAAAGTGTTGTTGAAGGCTCTCTAGTCTTTTTCTCCCCTGGCTGACCAGCAAGCTTACTAACATGGCACCACTCACAGGCTTTATCTTGCAGTGTTTTTGTGTGTAGGTATAACTTTTCTGCTAAATACTTCAATCCCCCACGACTAGTAATGTCAGTAGTCTGGTGTTGCAGAGTTCCTATAGCTACTCTGCTTTCCTGCTCTCGTTGCACCTCTTGCAAGAAATTCGTATCAAACGTAGCGGCCCCAACCATCTTGTCTGATGAAATAATTAAAGTTGATTCTTCCACTTGTTCAGTAATGGTGTGAGCTAACCTAGAAAGTGTGTCTGCTTTTGCATTCTTGCAACCTGGTTGGAACTGGATAATAAAGTCATAATCATTAAAGAATTGTGACCACCTCAACTGTCGTGTAGACAGGGTGCGTATGAGCTTGAGGAATTACAAGTTATCATGATCTGTTAAAATAGTAACGGTATGTAAACTCCAGAGGAGATAATGTGTCTATTCCTCAAAGGCCTGTTTAATTACTAGTAATTCTCAATCTGCTTCTGAATAGTTAGTTTCAGCTACGTTCAATTTGTGGGAACAGTAGGCCACAGGATGGAGTTCACCGGTTCCAGGATCGCGTTGAGACAAGACCCCACCTACTGCTACTTGAGAGCTTGAGGTGCATCCGCTCTGCCACAAATGGTTGTATAGGATCCGGGTGTGGTAAAAGGGGGCGTGGGGGGGGTAGTAAACTTATCTTTGAATTGGTGAAAAGCCTGTTCTGCCTCTTCGCCCCACTGAAACTTCATTCCTTTCCAAAGTAACTTCATGATGGAAGCTACAATGGTGGAAAAGTGATCAATAAAACGTCTATAAAAATTGGCAAACCCTAGGAAGCTTTGTACTTCTTTGACACTTTGTGGAGCTTTCCACTGAGCAACAGCTTCAACTTTTCTAGGGTCCATTTGTACCCCTATTTGGAGTTAGGATATATCTGAGGAATTCCACTTCTTGGACATGGAAACTACATTTTTCTATCTTCGCGAAGAGGTGATGTTGTTGTAAGACTTATAAAATGCCCTTGACGTGTGCAATACGTTCTTCCTAGGTGTTGGAATAGATCAAAATATCGTCAATATAGACAACAGCACATTGATCAATAAAAACACATACTGCCTCATTGATAAAATATTGGAAAGCAGCAGGGACATTGCAGAGTCCGAAAGGCATGACGAGGTACTCATAGAAACAAAATTTGGTCCGGAAGGCTGTTTTCCACTCGTCATCCTCCCGGACACTCACAAGATGGTGCTCCCCTCCAAAATCCAATTTTGTGTATATGTGGGCATTTTTATCCTGATCTATTAGGGTTGAGATCAAAGGTAACAGATATTTATTTTTGATTGCTCTATAATCAATAAAAGGCCCAAGTTCCCCGCCTTTCTACCGAACAAAAAATAGTGGTGATGAAGTTGGGGACCTAGAAGGTCTTATAAATCCTATGGCCACCATGTCATCTAAATACTGTTGCAAATGTGAATTCTCCATTTAAGTTAGAGTGTAAATTCTACTGCAAGGAATTTGCAAGCATGGCTATAAATCTATCCGACAGTCAAAGGGGCGATGCAGTGGTAACGTAGTGGCCTTCCCATTGTCTAAGCCATCCGCAAAATCTCGGTATACTGAAGGTAGCTGAGGTTCTTCTTTCTCTACATTTCCTACACTCAAAGCAATAACTTTATCTGTTTGGAGTTCCACCCAGCAGTGTTTTTTACAGATCTTGGACTACAAATTAACACTTTATGTAGCCCAGTTTATAGTGGGATTATGCTTTTGCAGCCATGGGATTCCTAATATGCCTTTGAATTGGGGAGGGGGGCACATATCAGATCGAATTGTATGATTTCGTGATGATTACAGTATAAGCACATTACTAACTCAGAAGACGTTTTGGTGACTGGGCCTGCAGACAAAGGGCTTCAATCGATAGTTTTAATTACCTCCGGACTGGGTTTAGGCAAAAGCAGCATCCTAAGTTGTTTCCCAAAGGCGATATCCATGAAATTCCCAGGCGCCCCCAAATCCACCTGGAGCTTGAGCAGAAGTGGGCAATCTAATGACTGACATTCCATCTGTGCAGATATATAAGTTATGGAATTCTCCCTGGGAGATGGTTTGAGCTAAAAAAAAAAATGGGAGCCTTCTGGTCTTTTCACACCTGAACAACTAGTGTCCATCACTGTCGGGTGTTCGAGTTTCCATCAAATTTCTCACTTTCAGAGCCTTTGGCCCCTACAGACTGTTTTTTAGGCTTAACACTACAATCCTTCAAAAAGTGACCTTTTTTCCACAATACAAACACAACGTTTGGTCACATCTTCACGGTTGTTCTTCTATGGTAAGTGGGCCTCTAACAGTACCAATTTGCATTGGTTCACCTTTATTAGCGTTTTTTGTGTGTGTCTTGTCTCTTATATTTGATCACTAACAGCTTGTCGTCAGTGTGACGTTTGTCACTCAGGCCCTCATTCCAACCCTGGCGGTCATAGACCGCCAGGGTGGCTGTCCACGGAAGCACCGCCAACAGGCTGGCGGTGCTTCATGTGGTATTCCGACAGCCGCGGTCGCCCAGCCGGGTCCGGCGGTTTCCCACCGGATTAGCCCCGGCTGGGAGAATCCTCCATGGCGGCGCTGCAAGCAGCGCTGCCATGGGGATTCTGACCCCCTTCCCGCCAGCCTGTTTCTGGCGGTTTTCACCGCCAGAAACAGGATGGCGGGAACGGGTGTCCTGGAGCCCCTTAACTGCCCATGCCACTGGCATGGGCAGTGCAGGGGCCCCCTAACAGGTCCCCAGCATGATTTTCACTGTCTGCTTAGCAGACAGTGAAAATCGCGATGGGTGCAACTGCACCCGTCGCACCCCTGCAACACCGCCGGCTCCATTCGGAGCCGGCTTCTGTGTTGCAGGGCCTTTCCCGCTGGGCCGGCGGGCGCTCTCTTGATGGGCGCCCGCCGGCCCAGCGGGAAAGTCTGAATGGCCCCCGCGGTCTTTTGACTGCGGAGCGGTCATTTAGCGGCGTAAGTTTGGCGGGCGGCGACTGCCGCCCGCCAAACTTAGAATGACCCCCTCAGTCTCTCCTATAAAGGGTGAGCCAATTTGACCACTAAATCAATTGGCTCTTCGCAAGAATCGGGTAGATTGACTACTTGCATTAAAAGATCTTTAAGTTCACCTTTTAACCCTCTATAAAAAAAGGACCCCCCTCTTTTTCAGCGGCCAGTCAGACTATGCCACCAGTCTATTAAAGGCAGTTATATATGTCAGCAAATCCCTATTTACTTGCTTTAGATTGAGCAGTTCCAAGCCTACTGCCTGCATAAATGTATGCTTGTCAAACAATTTTTTCATTTCAGTTTTAAAGGCTTGATGATAGTATAATAACATGTCATCCCGTTCTACTAAAGGAATAGACTATGAGGCAGCAGTGACGGCCAAATACGAGAGAACAAATGCCACCTCAGAGTGCTCATCAGGGACAGAGGTTGGTCGGCATAAAAAATGAAGGTGGCATTGATTTAAAAATACAGCAAACTTAGCAGGATTCCCTGCATAGTGCTCTGGGGGAGGAGGAGGGGCAAAAGTACCAGAAATGGTGTAGTGACCTGAATCACCAAGGCCATATTCGGTGGTTGTTCTTGAGCAGCACCCACTGGAAACGGTTGAGGCCTTACTCCAAAGAACGCAAGTTTACCCAAAGGAGGCAGATGGGCTGCAAGCGTGGGCTGAAGAGCATCCAAACGCTGCGACAATACCTGAGTTTTGCGTTGCAAACTCCCTAACGTGCACTAAATTTGCTAGGGAAACCTTTTGTGGCTCCATTGTGTCCGGGTGAGGAATTAAATGTGAGCATGCTGTACTGTCAAGCACTAACCTGTTTGTCCCACGGAGACCCAATGTTAACCAAGTTGCTTATTCTCAATTCCTCCTAGATGTTACGTGCCTCCCACTTAAAAGCACATAATCGTATCGGAACGCCCGAGGGAAACGGGACTGATGAAAGAGAGAGAGACACTGAAGCCACAGGTCCAGATCCAAATGATTGGTGATGGTCTTTGAAGAGGTGTGATGCCCTATGATAAATTACATATCAGCCAAACAGCTCATAACTCATAACCATGTATGTCAGCCTCTGACTACTATGTACAGGCTAGGTCTAGTTTAAGGGAACTAGATCAGAGGAGCCAATCTAGTAGAGATAGTGGCAGCAGCACTGCAGTGCAGCCTGAAAGGAGGGTGCACATTCCCAAAGACATAGTTAAGGATTACAAGAGAGAGGATGATATCTATTTGTGGTTTAAGGGGTATGAGTCTGCTCGCCAAATGAACATGGACCCTGAAGCACATTGGGGGATGAGTCTGTGGAAGCACTTCGAGGTAGAAGGAAGGGACACCTTGACATCCTTAGCAGATCCTCAGGGACTCGCCTATACTATCATAAAGGATGCCCTACTCACAAGGTATGTTCTCACCCCGAGCAGTATAAATACAAGTTCAAGTCCTACAAGAAGGAATCCCAAACATGGTTAGAATGTGTTGACTATTTCTGGAGGTCACTGGATGGTTGGGTGAAGGGCAGTTAGGTAACAACTTATGAGGGGTTTTGCAACTTAATTGTTTGGGAGCACTTCTACAGTCCTTGTTTTCCAGAGCAGCGGCAGCACCTGATTGACAGCAAACTGATTGACCCCAGGAAGCTTGCGCAGGAAGCAGACCAATGGGAGAGCACAAGGTCCAAAAGAGGAATGGGGAGACCACACCAAGGGTGGGCAGGGTCCCTCTCAGAAGAAATGGGAGGGGGGAAGGGTAAACAGGGGGAGTTCTCTAAAGGGCCCCAACCTTGTTCCAAAAGTAAGGATTCCCAGCCCCCAGTTGAAAGGAAGCCATGTTTTTCTAAAGGGAAACATGCAAAAGTGGGTCCCCGCAAGTGTTATGCATGTGTCTTAGTGGGTCATGTGAGGGGGGATCACAAATGTCCCAAGTGGACACCGGCACTCACTGATGCTCAGTCACAGGGTTTGGCCAGTGTAGCGCTTGGGGAGGAGTTGGTTCCAGGTGGTTGGGAGCCAGCTGAGATGACCCTTGTCTCACTAGAGGACAGTGAGATGGTCCAGAGAGCCCTTGTGCCTGAAAACACTAAGAAATACAGTCAGTGGGTGACCGTCAATGGACAGAGGGTAGAGGTTTTGGGAGACACAGGAGCCAGTGTGACTACTGTGAGAAGTCACCTGCTGTTCGCGGAGCAGGTAGGTCCCCATGTACTTCACCAAGTAGTTGTGGTAGACAACTCAGAGCACCTGTGCAGAGTGGTGCAGGTTCCCTTTGAATGGGGTGGGGGTCTCAGGTGCCTTAAGAATAGCTGGAAGCCCAACCATGCCTGTAGATTGTCTGCTTGGCAATGACCTGGAAAATTCCCCTTGGAAGGAGCTGGAAAACAGGTCTCACTTGGAGGTATTGGGTCTGCCTGGGTGTGTGCGTCCACTCGGTCAATGGCAGCCAGTCAGCGTGTTCAGGAGACTCTGGAGCCTAAAAGAGTGGCCCAGGTGTCTGCCACAAGGAGAAAGGGCAATGGGCACGGGAAACCCGCTCCAGACGTTCCCACGGTCCAGGAGGAGGCAGAACCTGAGCGGGACGCCCCGGAGCCTACAGGGGAACAGGTGGCTAAACTGGGAGAGGTCCTTGAGCTGACTCAGTGGCAGCTGGAAGGGGGACCCACGAGGGAAGCATTCTGTGAGGCACAGAAGACATGCCCTACTCTGGAGGGTTTGCAGAAGCAGGCTGCAGACCAGGCGTCTGGTAAGGAGTCTGGTTCACATCTAATTTATTGGGAAGATGGCGTCCTACATAGTGAGCCTCAGGTTGCTAAGCCTGGGTCAGCCCGTGTCCTTGTGGTACCCGGGTGCTTCAGAGCCTTCTTATTGGGTCTGGCTCATGATGTGCCTTTAGCTGGACATTTGGGGCAGGACAAGACCTTTGAATGGCTTGTCACCCACTTTTACTGGTCCTAAATGCGCAGGCACTCATGTGCACACTGTAGGTCTTGCCAAACTTGTCAGGCAAGTGACAAGAGTGGGGGGAAATGTTAGGCTCCCTTCCAACCTTTTCCTGCGGTCAGCACCCCCTTAGAAAGGGTTGGTATTGACAGTGTGGGGCCTCTGGATCCCAAGACAGCCAAGGGCAACATGTTTATCCTGGTCTTAATGGACCCTACCACCCGGTACCCAGAAACCATTCCTTTAAGATCAATCACTACCCCTCTGGTGGGAAACGCACTGATGGGGTTTTTTACCCACATGGGGTTACCCAAGGAAGTGGTCTCCGATAGGGGGTACCAACTTCATATCTACATATATGAAGTCTCTATGGAAGGAGTGTGGGGTAACCTACAAGTTCACCACTCCTTACCATCCCCAATAAAACAGTCTGGTTGAGAGATTCAACCGCACCTTCAAGGGCGTTATCATGAGCCTGTCAGAGCCCTTGAGGCGGAAGTGGTACGCCTCTTGCAATTCCTTCTGTCTGCCTACAGGGAGGTGCCACAAAAGGGTCTTGGATTTAACCCTTTTGAGTTACTGTATGGCCACCCTGTCAGGGGACCTTTAAGTCTGGTTAGGGAAGGCTTGTAGAAAGCCACCAGCAACTGCCCCCCCCCCCCCCTCTGCAAGTGTGTATTCAGTTACATGTTGGCTTTTAGAAACCAGATTTCTGGCTTCAGGAAGTTCACTCAAGAGAAGCTGGAAGCAAGTCAGATGGACATGAAACGCTGGTGTAGGAAGTTGGCTCTGTATGTGCTATTTCAAAGTAAGGAATAGCATGCACAGAGTCCAAGGGTTCCCCTTAGAGGTAAAATAGTGGTAAAAAGAGATAATACTAATGCTCTATTTTGTGGTAGTGTGGTCGAGCAGTAGGCTTATCCAAGGAGTAGTGTTAAGCATTTGTTGTACATACACATAGACAATAAATGAGGTTCACACACTCAGAGACAAATCCAGCCAATAGGTTTTGTTATAGAAAAATATATTTTCTTAGTTTATTTTAAGAACCACAGGTTCAAATTTAACATGTAATATCTTGTTTGAAAGGTATTGCAGGTAAGTACATTAGGAACTTTGAATCATTTCAATTGCATGTATACTTTTCAAGTTATTCACAAATAGCTATTTCAAAAGTGGACACAGTGCAATTTTCACAGTTCCTGGGGGAGGTAAGTATTTGTTAGTTTTACCAGGTAAGTAAGACACTTACAGGGTTCAGTTCTTGGTCCAAGGTAGCCCACCGTTGGGGGTTCAGAGCAACCCCAAAGTTACCACACCAGCAGCTCAGGGCCGGTCAGGTGCAGAGTTCAAAGTGGTGCCCAAAACGCATAGGCTAGAATGGAGAGAAGGGGGTGCCCCGGTTCCGGTCTGCTTGCAGGTAAGTACCCGCGTCTTCGGAGGCGCAGACCAGGGGGGTTTTGTAGGGCACCGGGGGGGACACAAGCCCACACAGAAATTTCACCCTCAGCAGCGCGGGGGCGGCCGGGTGCAGTGTTAGAACAAGCGTCGGGTTCGCAATGTTAGTCAATGAGAGATCAAGGGATCTCTTCAGCGCTGCAGGCAGGCAAGGGGGGGGCTTCCTCGGGGAAACCTCCACTTGGGCAAGGGAGAGGGACTCCTGGGGGTCACTTCTGCAGTGAAAGTCCGGTCCTTCCGGTCCTGGGGGCTGCGGGTGCAGGGTCTTTTCCAGGCGTCGGGACTTAGGTTTCAGAGAGTCGCGGTCAGGGGAAGCCTCGGGATTCCCTCTGCAGGCGGCACTGTGGGGGCTCAGGGGGGACAGGTTTTGGTACTCACAGTCGTAGAGTAGTCCGGGGGTCCTCCCTGAGGTGTTGGTTCTCCACCAGCCGAGTCGGGGTCGCCGGGTGCAGTGTTGCAAGTCTCACGCTTCTTGCGGGGAGTTGCAGGGTTCTTTAAAGCTGCTTCTTTGGATAAAGTTGCAGTCTTTTTTGGAGCAGGTCCGCTGTCCTCGGGAGTTTCTTGTCGTCGTCGAAGCAGGGCAGTCCTCAGAGGATTCAGAGGTCGCTGGTCCCTTTGGAAGGCGTCGCTGGAGCAGAGTTCTTTGGAAGGCAGGAGACAGGCCGGTGAGTTTCTGGAGCCAAGGCAGTTGTTGTCTTCTGGTCTTCCTCTGCAGGGGTTTTTCAGCTAGGCAGTCCTTCTTCTTGTTGTTGCAGGAATCTAAATTCTTAGGTTCAGGGGAGCCCTTAAATACTAAATTTAAGGGCGTGTTTAGGTCTGGGGGGTTAGTAGCCAATGGCTACTAGCCCTGAGGGTGGGTACACCCTCTTTGTGCCTCCTCCCAAGGGGAGGGGGTCACATTCCTATCCCTATTGGGGGAATCCTCCTTCTACAAGATGGAGGATTTCTAAAAGTCAGAGTCACCTCAGCTCAAGACACCTTAGGGGCTGTCCTAACTGGCCAGTGACTCCTCCTTGTTATTCTCATTATTTCTCCTGGACTTGCCGCCAAAAGTGGGGGCTGGGTCCAGGGGGCGGGCATCTCCACTAGCTGGAGTGCCCTGGGGCATTGTAACACAAAGCTTGAGCCTTTGAAGCTCACTGCTAGGTGTTACAGTTCCTGCAGGGGGGAGGTGTGAAGCACCTCCACCCAGAGCAGGCTTTGTTTCTGTCCTCTGAGAGCACAAAGGCTCTCACCGCATGAGGTCAGACACTCGTCTCTCAGCAGCAGGCTGGCACAGACCAGTCAGTCCTGCACTGAACAATTGGGTAAAATACAGGGGGTATCTCTAAGGTGCCCTCTGTGTGCATTTTTTTATAAATCCAACACTGGCATCAGTGTGGGTTTATTATTCTGAGAAGTTTGATACTCAACTTCCCAGTATTCAGTGTAGCCATTATGGAGCTGTGGAGTTCGTTTTTGACAGACTCCCAGACCATATACTCTTATGGCTACCCTGCACTTACAATGTCCAAGGTTTTGCTTAGACACTGTATGTCACGACTCACGTGCTGCTTGCGCCTGGAATTTGCAGATCTGGTGGCGTGAATCTTCAATGTTCGGCTTTGGCCCAAAAAGGGGCGACTCTTTCTGGTAGCCACGGTGCTGTAGGCAATGGAGACACCAAGAACAGACCGTGCCCTTCAGAAAGTAGCGCCAGAGGGAAAAACCCCTTCCAAAGGGGAAAAACCTCCAAACAGGAAAAGTCCTGGAGAAAAACAAGAACAAACAAACAGGAATCCAAAAGGAGCAAAATTCAGAAAACACAGAATGCTGAGTCCAAAACCAAAAGGCAAGGAAATCAGGAGCGAAGACACCAACTGAGCAGAAAGTGTTGCAGCGCAAGGAAAGAGGAAAAACACAGCCCTTATATACCAACAAACAGGAAGTGACCCACAGGAAGTAAAAGGACACCATCTTAGATAGGGAAACAATATATAGAACAGAATAGTAGAGGAACCATAGAGAATAGGGAACAAGGAATGCTGGGAAAGCACAGGAATCTGGGAAGGAGGAAAAGACATAAAGAAAGGCACACAACAGACTGCAAACAGAAGAAAGGACAAGGAAACGAAGAAAAACAGGTAAGAGGGTTCAGAGACCCCTGGGACAGTGAAAGGCAGAAGGAAGAACGAGGCCCCAAGCAAATCTGGGGCCTCGAAACGCGCAGGAGAGGCTGGGGGCGCGCCGCATCTTAATAACGCGGTGCGCGGCCCGAGCCGAACGCCCGGCCGAAGTCGAGCTCTCGGCTCGCGCCGCACCGCGCGGCGCGACAGTAGGTCCCCCTCCCGAAGGCCCAGGTTTAAGAGGGAATAAACAGTGAAAGCGTTGAGTCAGGAGAGGAGCGTGAACGGAAGAGGCATCTTCCCATGAACATTCACTGAGAGGATAACCCTTCCAATGAATCAGATACTGAAGTCGTTTATGAAAAAGACGAGAGTCACAGATTTCCTGCACTTCATATTCAGGAGCATCATTCACAAGGACAGGAGGTGGACAAGGAAACTGACGTGAGTAAGGATCAGGCACATAAGGTTTAAGCTGAGAAACATGAAAAACCGGATGGATCTTCCATGTATGGGGTAAGTGAAGACGGACAGTGACAGGATTGACCAACTGGAGAATACGGAAAGGCCCATAGTAACGAGGTGTGAACTTGTTTTGAGAGAGACGTGAGGGCAAGAATTTGGAGGAGAGCCAGACTTTATCTTGCAGATGATAATTTGGATTGGTTGTACGTCTCTTGTCTGCAGCCTTCTTCATATACCTCTTGGTATGTAACAAATTAGATCGAATTAGTTTATGGAGTTGGAGAAGGCGTTTGGAGAAATAGTTAATAGCAGGTAGAGGAGAGTTGGATTGTGGAGAAGTAGGGAAAGAGGTAGGATGAAAACCATAGGAACAGAAAAAGGGAGTGACCTTGGAGGCACTATGGACTGAGTTATTGTAGGAAAATTCAGCTAAAGAGAGGTAAGTGCTCCAGTTACTTTGGGTAGAATTGCAAAAGCATCGAAGATATTGCTCTAGTCCTTGGTTCAGACGCTCAGTCTGTCCGTTGGTCTGAGGATGGAACCCTGAAGACAGGGCTCTATTCATATTCAGTGTTTTACAAAAATGCTTCCAAAATCGGGAGATGTACTGAGGTCCTCTATCAGAGATTATGGTATGTGGAAGTCCATGGAGACGGAAGACATGATCTATGAATATTTGACCTAGTTCTTGGGAAGTAGGCAGCTTTTTTAGGCCAGTGAAATGAGCCATCTTTGTGAAAGAATCCACTGTGACCATGATAACCTGGTTTCCTGCTGATGGTGGGAGCGAACACATAAAATCAGTAGAGATAGTATGCCATGGGGCCGATGGAACAGGCAAAGGTTGTAGTAATCCTGCCGGTCTGGTGTGAGGTATTTTGACTTGGGCACATATGGGACAGGCCTGAACGTATCTTTCCACATCCAGTTTCCAGGTAGGCCACCAAAAAAATCGTGAAAGTAATTCTTGTGTGGCCTTGATGCCTCTGTGACCAGCTACAGGGGAATCATGGCACATTTGTAATGCTTTCTTTTGCACCTTGTTTGTAGGGAGGAATATCAGGTCTTGGTAATAAAAATATCCTTGTCTTTTGTACAATAATGGTCTTAGTTCTTCTATGTCATGGTCCGATAGGTTGGCGTATTCTTGTTGTACTTCTTCCAGGAAAGACTGAGCCACTCCAATGATCTTACTGGGTTCTAGAAGATACTGGGATGAGGAAGGAGAACACTCTGGATATCGGCGAGACAGAGCATCAGCCAGAATGTTTTGAGATCCTGGAATATATGTAATATAAAAATCGTACTGACTGAAGAAAAAGGCCCAGCGGGCCTGACGACTATTCTGGCATACAAAATTTCTTAAACATTGTAAATTACGGTGGTCTGTCCTCACCTCAAATGGTTCCTTGGAACCCATCAGAAACTGCCTCCACTCAAGGCAGGCTGTTTTCAGAGCCAATAATTCCCTTTCAAGTACGGAATAATGTTGTTCAGCTGTGGAAAGGATATGAGACAAATAGAAAACAGGATGTTCAAGGCCATCATCCTCTTGTCGTTGGAGTAAGACAGCTCCGATGGCTCTCTCAGAAGCATCAGTTACTACTATAAATTGCTTGGTGGTATCTGGATGTCTTAAGATGGGGGCTTGGGTGAAGGCTCTCTTTAAGCTTTGAAAGGCTGCTTCAGCAGCCTCAGTCCAGACAAACCCCTTCTTTAAATTGTCCTTCTTTAAGGTGTGAGTTATGTGGCTAGTCTGACTGGCAAAGTCTAGAATGAATTGTCGATAGAAGTTTGCTAAACCTAGGAAACATTGTGTTTCTTTTATGGTAGAAGGAGAAGGCCACTCTAGGATAGCTTGTACCTTTTCTTGATCCATAGCTATGCCGGTGGGACTTAAATGATAGCCCAGATATTTGACTTCTGTTATGTCGAACTCACATTTCTCTGGTTTGCAAAATAGTTGATGATCACGAAGTCTTTGAAGAACTTGTTTCACATGGGAAGTATGGAGTTCAGGATTTCTAGAATAAATAAGAATGTCATCTAGGTAGATCACGACTGTCTGATTAAGTAGGTCTGAAAACACTGAGTCCATAAATCTCTGGAAGATTGCCGGGGCGTTAGTAAGACCAAACGGCATAACCCTATATTCAAAATGGCCAAATGGGGTCCTGAATGCTGTCTTCCATTCGTCGCCTTCTCTTATGCGTAAAAGGTGGTAGGCTCCTCGTAAATCCAATTTAGTAAAACGTTGGGCCCCTCTGATTGCTTCCAGTATGTCCCTGATGAGAGGCAAAGGATAACGATCCTTAATGGTGATTTTATTCAGACCTCGAAAATCCAGGCACGGACGAAGATCCTTAGTCTTCTTGGGCACAAAAAAGAGAGGGGCCCCAGCCGGAGACGACGATGGAACAATAAGACCACTCTGTATATTTTCGTCCAGATACTCCTTTAGAACTTCCCTTTCGGGTTCCGTGAGGGAGTACATCCTCCCAAAAGGAACAATTGTGCCGGGTTCTAATGGAATTGCACAATCATATTCTCGATGTGGAGGTAGCACAGGTTTTGACGGTTTTTGGAAAATATCCTGAAACTCCAAATAGTGGTCTGGGACCCCTTGGACCGTATTAATGGACATACCAGTGGCACCTTCAGTAGCTAAGGATCTTTTCGGAGACCAATACTTGTCGGAAGTAAAACAGTTCTCGTGACAAAATTGCGAAGACAAAGAGACTGTCCGGGTAACCCAATTTATATATGGGTTATGTCTAATGAGCCACGGAATTCCAAGAATGATGGTATGGTTAGGGGACGTAATAAGATCGAAGGAGATGTGTTCTTGATGGTTTCCCACCTGTAGACTTAACATCAGGGTAGTGGTGTCTACAGGACCAGAGGATATCAAAGATCCATCCACAGTGTGTACCTGTTCGGGTACTTCTTTTGCTTGAGTAGGAACTAGGTTAGCAGCAGCCCATGTCTTGTCCATGTATATACCACTAGCACCACAGTCTAGTAATGCCATAGTCTTTTCTTGACGACCGTCAGGAAGTTGTAACAGGACAGGAAAGATGAACAAGGCAGTTGTATTGTCATTAAAGGAGCTGATGGAAGGTATAGCTGTAGATCCCGTCCCCTCCCTTCTTACAGAGGACGGGAGGTGGCGTTTCCCGAAGGTCTGGACGGACGTACTGGACAGGTACGGAGTATGTGACCAGCAGAACCACAATACAGGCACAACCCTCTCTTGCGTCTGTCTTCTCGTTCACTAGCAGAGAGCGGACCTCGGGTAGTATCCACCTGCATGGGTTCCCCTTCGATGTCTCTAGCAGGAGTGCGAGGTTCCTCGGAACGCTGCAGGTATGCACGTGAGCTACTTGGCTGGGTAAACCCTCTACTCCTTTTCTTTTCCGATCTCCGTTCCTGAAGACGATATTCGATGGACAGTGCTTGATCCATCAGGCCACGAAGATCTTCCGCTCTGGTAGAATGCACTAGTTCATCCTTTATTTCTTCTTTGAGTCCTCTACGAAATAATGTTACCAGAGTACGTTCCACCCAAGTGGTCTCTGCCGCCAGCTGACGAAAACGGGTTATATATTGCAGGACGTCTTGGGAGCCTTGTTGGATGTCGCACAAGGCTTCTTCAGCGGAGGCTTCCAATCCAGGACGGCTAAACATTTGTTTGAAGCGACTCACAAAGGCGGAATAGTCTGACAATACAGGGTCGTCGGAGGACACCATCGGGGTTGCCCAGGCCAAGGCTGGGCCGGATAAGGCACTGATAAGGTAACCCACCTTGGTCTTGTCGTGGGAGAATTGAGTAGGTCGGAAGGCGAAATACACCGTTAAAGCATCCAAGAACTCGCGAAGCTTGGTTGGTTCACCAGAGAAACAAGGGGTAGAAGCGGAGATTGTCGGAACATCACTGGTGCGGAGGGCCAAAGCCTGTCGTAACGCAGCATTTTCATTACGCAGTTGTTGCAACTCCTGGGCTTGTTGCTGAATCGTGGTTAACAGAGATTGCTCCGGATCTGCAGCAGCCGCCACTGTATTATCCATGGTGTTTGAGGACGTCGGAATGGTTAGGCGCTGCAATCTGTCACGACTCACGTGCTGCTTGCGCCTGGAATTTGCAGATCTGGTGGCGTGAATCTTCAATGTTCGGCTTTGGCCCAAAAAGGGGCGACTCTTTCTGGTAGCCACGGTGCTGTAGGCAATGGAGACACCAAGAACAGACCGTGCCCTTCAGAAAGTAGCGCCAGAGGGAAAAACCCCTTCCAAAGGGGAAAAACCTCCAAACAGGAAAAGTCCTGGAGAAAAACAAGAACAAACAAACAGGAATCCAAAAGGAGCAAAATTCAGAAAACACAGAATGCTGAGTCCAAAACCAAAAGGCAAGGAAATCAGGAGCGAAGACACCAACTGAGCAGAAAGTGTTGCAGCGCAAGGAAAGAGGAAAAACACAGCCCTTATATACCAACAAACAGGAAGTGACCCACAGGAAGTAAAAGGACACCATCTTAGATAGGGAAACAATATATAGAACAGAATAGTAGAGGAACCATAGAGAATAGGGAACAAGGAATGCTGGGAAAGCACAGGAATCTGGGAAGGAGGAAAAGACATAAAGAAAGGCACACAACAGACTGCAAACAGAAGAAAGGACAAGGAAACGAAGAAAAACAGGTAAGAGGGTTCAGAGACCCCTGGGACAGTGAAAGGCAGAAGGAAGAACGAGGCCCCAAGCAAATCTGGGGCCTCGAAACGCGCAGGAGAGGCTGGGGGCGCGCCGCGTCTTAATAACGCGGTGCGCGGCCCGAGCCGAACGCCCGGCCGAAGTCGAGCTCTCGGCTCGCGCCGCACCGCGCGGCGCGACACTGTAGGGGCATAGTGCTAATGTACATATGCCCTCACCTGTGGTATAGTGCACCCTGCCTTAGGGCTGTAAGGCCTACTAGAGGGGTGACTTACCTATGCCACAGGCAGTGGGAGGTTGGCATGGCACCCTGAGGGGAGTGCCATGTCGACTTAGTCATTTTCTCCCCATCAGCACACACAAGCTGGCAAGCAGTGTGTCTGTGCTGAGTGAGGGGTCCCTAGGGTGGCATAAGACATGCTGCAGCCCTTAGAGACCTTCCCTGGCATCAGGGCCCTTGGTACCAGGGGTACAAGTTACAAGGGACTTACCTAGGTGCCAGAGTTGTGCCAATTGTGGAAACAATGGTACATTTTAGGTGAAAGAACACAGGTGCTGGGGCCTGGTTAGCAGGGTCCCAGCACACTTCTCAGTCAAGTCAGCATCAGTATCAGGCAAAAAGTGGGGGGGTAACTGCAACAGGGAGCCATTTCTTTACAGCTGGTACGACCACAATGCCACTCTGGTTGAGTTTCATCCTGGGCAAAAAGTGTGGGTGATGGCCCCAGTGGAGCCTTGTGCTATCAAGGACAAGTGGACTGGGCCTTTCGAGGTGGTGGAGGGCAAGAGTAATGTCACCTATCTGGTGAACTTGTGGACTCCTAGGAACCCTTTGAGGGTCCTACATGTGAACCGCCTCAAGCCTCATTTTGAAAGGACAGAGGTGACAATGCTCCTAGCAAACAATTGATGAGGTGGAGAAAGAGAGTGAGCCTCTTCCTGACCTTCTGTATGCTAAGGAGAAAGATGGGTCTGCGGAGAGTGTGAACCTCTTCCCCTCACTGTTCCTAGAGCAGCAGAGAGACTGTCGCAAGGTGTTGGAACAGTTTGACTCATTGTTTTTCTTGATCCCAGGGGTGACACACTTGTGCACACATGAGGTGGATACTGAGGACAGTCCTCCTGTGAAACAAAGTTTACAGAGTGACTGACAAGGTTAGGGCAAACATTATGGAGGAGTTACCCAAAATGTTAGCTCTTGGGGTTACTGAGTTTCCCAGTAGCCCTTACGCTAGTCCTGTGGTCTTGGTCCCAAAAGCTGCTGCTCTTGGTTCCACTCCAGAAATCAGGTTCTATGTGAATTACCGGGGACTCAACGCAGTCACGAAGACTGAAGCGCACACCATCCCCCGAGCTGATAAGCTCGTTGATCGGTTTTGGGCTGCCGAATATCTAAGTATGTTTGATCTGACCTCTGGATATTGGCAGATTACTCTGATTGAGGGGGCTAAGGAGAAGTCTGCATTTTCTACCCCAGATGGGCACTACCAGATTAGGATGATGCCCTTTGGGATGAAAAACACCCCTGCTACCTTTCAAAGGCTGGTTAACCAGGTGTTGGCTAGACTGGATGATTTCAGTTCAGCCTACCTGGATGACATTGCTATGTTCAGCTCCACTTGGGAGAAACACTTGCAGCACCTCACTATTAAGGCTAGCAAGTACCAAATAGGGCAGGGCGTTTTAGTGTACTTGGGGCACCAGGTGGGGATTGGCCAGGGTGCACCCTTACAACCCAAGATTGACACTATTATAGCCTGGGAGCCACCCAAGATACAGACTGAAGTAAGAGTTCTTTAGGCCTCACAGGCTACTATAGGAGGTTTGTTAAGGGGTATGGCACCATTGTTGCTTCCTAAACTAAGTTGACTTCCATGAAGCAACCCAAGAAATGGATCTGGAATGAGTCTTGCCTGACAGCTTTTGATGCCTTGAAGGCAGCCATGTGCATGGCACCCGTGCTGAAGGTACTTGACTTCTCTGAAGAATTTGTCATGCAGACTGATGCTTCAGAGCATGGTGTAGGAGCAGTGTTGTCACAGCTAAACGAAGAGGGCCTAGATCAACCTATAGCGTTTATCAGTAGGACGTTACTTGCCCGGGGATATAGGTGGAGTGCAATTTACCATGAAGCTTTTGCTGTGGTCTGGGCCCTGAAGAAGCTAAGACCCTACTTGTTTGGGACTCACTTCTGGGTTCAGACCGACCAAAGGCCCCTCAGATGGTTAATGCAGATGAGGGGTGAGAATCCAAAATTGGTGAGGTGGACCATTTCCCTACGGGGGATGGACTTTGCGATGGAACACCACCCTGGAACAGAACACGCCAATGCTGATGGTCTGCCCAGATTCTTCCACCTTAGTGAAGAAAACTCCCATGAGGTTGGGTAGTTCTCCCCATTTTCAGCTGGGGGGAAACACTTGTTAGATCTGACATCCCTGGCGTGGTCTACCCCTAACTTTTTGCTTCTATTTCCCAGGTTGCTGCTGTGTGCTGAACTCTGTTTTTGTTACTTTGGGCTCCTTACCACTGCTGACCAGTGCTAAAGTGCAAGTGCTCCCTTTGTGAGATTGTATGTGTAATTGGCTTTTCTATAATTATAATAGCATGTTTGATTTACTAGTAAGGGCCATATGTACGAAAGCTTTTTCCCATAGACACAAAATGGGTAAAATCCTTTCGTACATCTGGCCCTAAGTCCCTGGTAAAGTGCACTAGAGGTGCCTAGGGCCTGTAAATCAAATGCTACTAGTGGGCCTGCAGCACTAATTGTGCCACCCACATGAGTAGCCCTGTAAACCTGGCTCAGACCTGCCACTGCAGTGTCTTTGTGCAGTTGCCAATTTGACTTGGCAAGAATACCCACTTGCCAGGCCTAAACCTTCCCTTTTTATACATGTAAGGCACCCCTAAGGCCTTAGGTAGCCCGGGGGCAGGGTGCAGTGCATGTTAAAGGTGGGACATGTACTGATCTGTTTTACATGTCCTAACAGTGAAATACTGCCAAATTTGGTTTTCACTGTTGCAAGACCTATCTGTCTCATAGGTTAGCATGGTAGCTGCCTTTCAAAATTCTTAAAGTGCAGTTTCCCTTTGAGAGCAGATAGAAATCTGATTTTTTGGTGTCCATGAACTCACAATTAAAAATACATCTTTTAGTGAAGTTGGTTTTTAAAATGCCAATTTTAGAAAGTAGGGGTTTTCTTGCTTAAATTCTGTGACTGCTTGTTTGTGTATTTCTTGCCTGGGTCAGACTGACAGTTGGACTGTTTGTGAATCCCCTCTAGACATTGACACAAAGGGAGCTGGAGTGTGGCCTGCATATCTTGATGAGCAATCTAGGCTAGAGTGGAGGGAGCAGTGGTCATTTACACCTGAATGGGTTGTGCCTGCCCTCACACAATTCAGTCTCCAACATCCTGGTGTGTATGGGGCCTGGCCTGGGCAAGGCACGATATTGTAAACAACAGAGACTTTTCCTTGAAGTTGGGCAACTTCAAAGGCAGAAAGGGGTATAAGTATTGGACCCAAAACCCCACACTTTAGATTTCCTCAAGATTTGCTTCTGGAACCAAGGGGAACCTCTGCCAAGGAGAAGACCTGAGGAGAAGTACTGCCTGTGACTGTGCTTTGTTGGGCTATTGTGCAGTTGCTGCTTCTGCCTGTGAAAGGGGACAAAGACTGGACTTTGTGGTATATTCCTGCATGAGAGGAATCTCCAAGGGCTTGAACTGGGATTGCCCCCTCTTCTGAAGTCTCAGGGCCAATAAAGACTTCCTCTGCCAGCACCCGGGCTCTCTGCTGAGGTTCCTGCCCTGCGAAGTGGTACCTAATCCAGTTGCTGGGCCCTTGAAAGAAGCTGGTGGAAAAACCAAGTAACCCGACTTCAGACGACTCAGGACGGATGCCGCTGCTGAAGCCGCCTGTAACCAAAGCTGTGGTCCTCGCTTGAGTGCCACGACCCCGCATGCCCTACGCTGCTGCAGCCTCTCTGTAGTCCGCAACTCGGTGGAAGTCGCCGCATCATGTTGTGACCGCCAGACATCAACTCCACCGGAAGTACGCAGATCCAACGCTTCGCACCAACACCGCCTTACCTCCACTGCAAGGACCCAACGCCTCCGCTCCTACGCTCTGCAGCACCGGAACCGACGACGCCTCGGATCTAGTGACGACGTCCACCAGCTTGTTTACTCATTTTGACAAGGTACTGTACGTGAGGGTCTGGATGACTCGTTGAGTGGCACCACTGGCGTCGGATTGTTGGGAATGATATTACCAATTCAAAGCATTTGTGTTTCCAAGTGCTATATTGAAGTTTAATCTTTTAAGAAATCATAACTTTGCTTGTGTATGTTGGATATTTGCCGTTTTGGTCTTGTTTTCCTCAGATAAGTATCGGCTATTTTTCTAACCTGGTGTGGAGCCATTTAGTAGTGTTTTCACTGTATTACTGTGTGTGTTGGTACAAATACTTTACATATTGTCTCTGGGTTAAGCCTTTCTGCTCGGGCCAAGCTACCAAGTGGGTGGGCGGGGGTTAACCGGGTGTGTTTCTCCTTTGCCTTGACCAGAGTGAGAGTCCTTGCTTGGACAGGGGGTAACCTGAGTGCCAACAAAAGGCCCCATTTCTAACAAAACCTTTATCAGAAATAAACTTTTGGCATTAGAGTGTAATGCTCAAACCACCATAACAAAAATATAATTTGGGACGGATTGGAGGGTGAAAGGAAAGCTGGAGTCTGGAGTAAAGATGGAGAGTGCAAGTGGCGTAGTAACAGTATCATGGGCCCTGGAGTAAGAAGCAAAAACGGTTCACTGCAATTTCACAAGGAAACTACAGCAGTAATTAGAGATGAGTGAGGTCCATAGGTCTCTGGGCCCCCGTGCCACTGCACCTGTTGCTCCATTGATAACTAACCCTCTGGAGGGAAAGCGGATGGGGCAGAAAAAGAGAAGCGAAAGGAATAAAAGGGACAAAGGGAAGAAAGAGAAGGGGTCCCAAAGAAATAAAAAGAAAGAACGAGAAAATGAAAACACAACTAAGGGAAGAAATAGAGCAAACGAGAGGTAAAAGAAAAAAAGAGAAGAAAGCTAGTGGACGAAAGAGAAAGAGGAAACAATAATGAAAGAAGTGTGAAAAGAAAGAGAAAAATGAACATTAGAGAAAAAGGAGATCGAGTGAGAAACGAGCAGCGAAAGAACCAGGGCATGTATGTACTGACACATTTCCCACAGACACAAAATGGAAAAACCACTTTGACACTTCAGGGCATGACAAGTAACTTGTGGCTTCCACATACAGTTGGGAAAAAGAAGGATTTATAGTATTACGTGAATTGATAGATAAAGATAAGAAAAACACCAAAAAAAGGAAAGAAGAAAGATCTTAAAAAAAAAAAAAGTGAAAGGACAGATACCAAGTCAAAGGAAAGAGCAAATAAAAAAGAAAGAATGAAGGGAAGAGAAAAAAAGTAAAAGAATGAACACCTGATGAAGAAAAATTAGAAGAAGGAAACAAGGAAAGAAATAACCATGTGAAATGACCGAATGGAGTTCACACTAACGCATGTTGAATAGGTTTATTAGTTACATGCTACCAGGAGGGAGACTCTCCAGCAACTGTCACTCGTCAGTTCCAAGGTAGAACCCCAGCATAAAGACTCTGCAGCACGTGCCTGCTTACACATGAAACTGGGAAATAGAATATAGAAAATTACACCAAGAGGAGGTAACAAGAGGAAGAGTAAAAAAAAAAATTCTAAGGGGAGAGGAGTAGAAATAAACAGTTGAAAGAAAGAGCGAAACTTAACATGTAGATTTTAAGAGTTGGAAAGAGAAAAGTGGGAACGAAAGAAAACATTAGGAGTACAGAGTAAAGGAAAGAATGGAGTGAGATAGGTTAAACAGACATTCCCAAATAAAGACGACAGCTAAGAATAGATTTAATTGGCTCCCCCACATCCTCAAACAGAAGTCAGAGTGTGGAACAAGCAAGGGGCACTCCAGAACAGCAGGAAGTGTTATTACAGAGTTGTATGTGAACCCCAATACAGCAATATTGGAGCACTTCAGATCAGGACTTGGGGGAATGGACTGAGCTGGATCCCGGCCTAGTGCTGGAATAACAGAAATGCAGTGGATGAGGAATGAGAAACTGAGTGCCGTGTAATTCCTGGTATTGGAATAATGGGGAGCTGCAGGTTAGGGTTGAGGTGAACTGACAGAGTTGTATGTGGGCTGCATTCCTGGAATAGTAAGGGGCACACAAGGCCAGAAGTCAGGTATGTTAATAGAGCTATGTGAGGAACCTATTATTGGTGTGGCAGTGTTGCAGAGTGTTAGCCTGGAGGTACCCTAGTGAAGCTGCTAGTGGGGCCCGGTAGGAGAGTGGCATTGCCTCTGAACCACAGAAGTGAGGAGTCCTGAAGGGCATGTGTGTGATCCTTAGTACTGAGGAGAAATGTGCACTAAATGTTAGAATTGATGGATTCTGGGGGAGTTGTGGTGGTTTCCATCAACAGTGGTGTTGGATGTTTGACTTTATGTGCACTGGCTGAGATGTATTTCACTCTTTTGGATCCAGTATTGGCTTGGCAGTGGGACTGAATATTAGAATTGAGATGCTGTAATGGAACTGTATGAGAGCGGGGTCCCATCATAGGAAAGGAAGTGAACTCACTGGGGTAGAACTGAGGTGCAGTGATGGAGCTGCGCCCGAGGTCCCAGTACTGGAACAGCAGAGTGACCTGACTGTAAGAACTGAGGTGCTCCGGCAGGCAGCGTGTGTGGGATCCTGGCACTTGCACTGCTGAGTGCTTGGAGTGTGTGAACTGCAGTGCACTGATGGAGCTGTACCGGAGATCCCAGTACTAGAGCAGTAGCGTGTACTGACTGCAAGAACTGAGGTGCTCTGGCAGACTGTTTGTGTGGGGTTCCTGGCCCTGGTGCGGCTGGGGCTTGTAGTGCGTGAACTGCTGTGCACTGATGGAGCTGTGCCCAAGGTCACAGTACTGGAGCAGCAGAGTGTATTGACTGCAAGAACTGAGGTGCTCTGGAAGATAGCGTGTGTGGGGTTTCTGGCACTGGCACGGCTGAGGGCTTGTAGTGAGTGAACTGCAGTGCACTGATGGAGCTGTGCCTGAGGTCCCAGTATTGGAGCAGCAGAGTGTACTGACTTCAAGAACTCTGGCAGGCAGCTTAATTTTGCGTTCCATTCGCCAGCACACCAACAAAGAAGCGTTGCATTAGAGGATGTTAATTTTTAGAGACATCCTGCACATAAATACTGACTGGCATCCATAAGGTGCTGGGCGAATAAGTATTTTTAAAACAATAAAAACTCAGCTATTCTAGCTAATCGAGTCAAGACAGCCATTTAACATTTTTTTCTCTTTTGTAGAAAAATTAAAGTTATTCTTTGGAATAACATTTCTTTCTTGGTTGACACTGCTACTTTTACTGTATTTCAAAAAAGCGTGAAAATATGCCTTTTAGATAGACTTTTAGAATTATTTTGTATGACAACTGGATACAAATTACCCATGTCCTGTTTGCACATTTTAAAATGTGTTAATATAACAAAACATTACAATAGTAAATACTAACATTAAAAGACACAGTGCAGTAAGTGGGCCACCATGCGTGAACGTGTTTTGGTCACTGAAGATTTCCTGAAATCTGCTTTTTCTGTTATTCTATTTAAACCCAGTTATGCTGAAAAAGCTCCAGATCATGGTGTCTTGTGCCCTCAGCAGCATACATTATGATGCTGTTGACTGCGGATTATTAGAACATTGGAATGTTTGGGGTGCCATTGGAGACAATGGAGTGTGCTGGGCTTTTACTGGCTGGTAAAAGCCCAGAGCGGCAACATTTGAATGTTCTATGTTCACAGCAACAGAAGTGAACAAAGGCCTTCCGGAGCCCAAAGGGATTTTAATCCCCCAGGGCTCCATGAGGACTTTGTTTTTTTTATTAGAACATTCTGCCATCTGGTGGGAGAATGTTCTAATAGCCTTATAGCCCATCGTAGCTGTGCTATACCGGCAATTTAAGCCCCCTTTCTTGTTGAAGTCCCTTGCCGAACACTTGAGCGGTCCTTTAATGGCCAGTAGCCTGCTACGGTGGGTTCTAAGGTTATATTAGAACACTGGAATGTTGGGAGCTCCACTGAAAACTATGGAGTGCTTGGGGCTTCTGATGGCTGGTAGAAACTCTGGAGCTCCAACAAACCAATGTTCGTTGTTCAAAGCTGTTGCTGTGAACAAAGGCCTCACAGAGCACAAGCGGGTTTGAATTCCCTCAGGCTCTGTGAGATCTTTGTTTTATTTATTGGCCTCTACTGGAAGAATGTTCTCATAGCCTTATAGCCCTTTGTAGCTGGTCTATACTGGCATTTAAATCCCACTTCTGATCGGGTCATTAACGCTGGGGCGGGCCTTTAGTGGCCAGTACAGCTTGCTACAGCAGGCTATAAAGCTACAGTATTGACTCATAGTCTAGAGCACTGGATCGTAGTTACTTCTAAGTGTGGACCAGTCTTCTACATATTGGTTGGCTAGCAGAACTATTTGATTGAACCACATAGTAAGAGCGCTTCTCCAATTGCTGCAATTTACTGAAAAGCTGGACCAGTCCTCAACTTGCCTCATATTCATCTTGTTTATTGGAAAGTTAAGTGCCCGATTTACAGTTTTGTGTGTACTTCGTCACAAATGTGACGGATAGCCCATCTACGTTATTTTAATTAATTAGGATATAATGATTTTGTAACAAGGAAAACGGCAAACGTGTTTGTAATGGAATACCCATCCACCAAACCCTACACCAGGTCCTAAGTTTTTGTCTCTGCTACACAACAGAAAGTAACCCATCGACCACAAAACTTTAACTGCGTCTCATGTGGATTAATTCTGAAGCCACTACTTCGGTACTCTTGAATTTTGAACAGGGGGAGACTATTTAGCTTTTTGGACCATCTGAAGAGAAAGTAAGGGACACCCAATCCCAAAGAACTGAAAAGCTTTCATGTAAACAGTAAAAGAAAGAGCATTCTTTGACATACTGCCCAAAACAATCAGGCATTTGGACCATGTCAGGACAAAAATATGATGGAGACGTTCTTGCTTGGTTTGTTGTTATTGTAGAATGGGACATAGTGGGCAGCATGATGGTTTTCATTAGTGAAAAACATAAGTGCTAGGACAAAAAGAGAATATTTGGAATGCAGGTTAGGTCTAACACTTCAACAATCCTGCAAGGGCATGAAGACTGGAGTGTGCATTATCTGTCTAATCGTGGTGAACTGGGCACCATGAAATATGCTGAATGATACCCTGGCCAAGCTTCACATCTGATAGGATCAACATTATTTTCCAGGTTACTATGCAAGACTTTTTCCATTATACAATTTATATCTGAAGAAATGTGCATCGAACCACTTTAGTGTCCACATTCACCTTGTTAATAGAACTACTGAGCTGTCTGCTAAGCACTCATCCTTGGAGTATTATAGTGTGCAGGTGTCTAGGCATGCTGGTGTTTTGTACTCCTTACAACCACAGTGGCCATGCACAACTTGGTCTGAGCATTAGACATATTCACCTAAAGGAGATCGGGGATCTGAAATGAACACCAATAGGTTAAGCCAGTACATAGATTGACTAGGTTCTGGCCAGATCTCTATCATGATGTCTTAAATATAAGACTGAATCACAATGGATTATCTATGTAAAAGCCTATCAAGCTCAAGATGACACCCCCTTTCCTCTCTGGCTCAACCCCTCTATTATGTAATCTCTTGATAGAGTGGAGGGCTTTAATAAAATGATATATGCGCCTTTTCTTCCTCTAACTTTACCCCATGGATGCTTGTCCCTTTTGTTCAATGGGCATGGCCAAGTGGGAATCTGGAATTTGAATGTAGGCATACTGGGGTAGCTGGAGATCGAATAAAAATAATTCCTGTTGTCACTTAATGTCTGGAGAAAAGCTACTTAAGCCATGGAGCTTCCTTGCAGATGTCGACTAAAAGAATATCACCCAGGACCTAAGAAAGCCACAGAAGCTCCATTTTTTGCACATAAAGAGGGTTCTAGGAGGGACATTCAAAGGTTATTTGGCTTTAGCATAACAGGTCGTTGTGCATCTGACCAGACAGCATCTCTAGAGTTGTTGTCCATCCCGGGTAGTTACTGTGTAAGGACATGAACGCTGTGATAGCTCGCCCATCGACTAATCAATCCTGTGAGCTAGCACTGACAACTGTAGGGAATGTGTGCTGCCTAGCTTCAGTAAAACTTGGCAGTTGTGTTGTCTGTCCTGACTTGAACTGCCTTATGATGAACAAGGTGAGAGGAAGGAATGCCTTGAGATCTAGCTGGATTGATATCAACTCCAGTCCAGATGGTTAATGTGGGGATATCGTTGGTCAGGTGTCAATATATCTTGTTTAGTCAGTTATTGCAAGTATCTTGATCAGCCAAGTGTCAAGGTAGGGAAACATGTGGACGCTGCTTCTTCTTAAGTGAGCGGCTGCCACTGCAAGACACTTTGTAAAGCTGTGGTTACTCCAAAGGGCAGAACTCTGAGCTGATAATGCGGACCACTTACTACAAAGCAGAAGAACTTCGATGCCAGGGCAGATGGGTATGTGAAAATAGGCATCCTTCATGTCGAGGGCGGTCATAAAGTCACTTTGCTTTAGTAGAGGAATGACACCCTGGAGTGTCACCATGTGGAAGTGATCTGACAGAATGAACTTGTTGAGGGGTCTGAGGTCGAGAATGGGCCTCAAGGACCAATACTTTGGGGAATTATGAAGCATACGTACTGCAACCCCTTGTTGCATTGTTGGGGCAGTAAAGATTCTATAGTCCTCTTGCGGAGTAGTGCATGCATTGTCTCTTGGAGCAGATGTTGTTTCGGGGACTGCCTGTGACTGTGAGTAGGGGGGATGTTGGTGGTGTTTGATTGAGTTCTAGCCAGTAGACCTCATATATTATCTAGAACCCACTGGTCCGAGGTGATTTCTGCCCAGCGGGCAGAAACCCCTGCAGCTTTCTTCCAACAGGTCTTAGATGGATGGGGGTAGGTTAAGGGAGTCGCTGCTTGGCAGGTGCAGATCCTATATGGGCTGTCTTTTCTCCTTCCAGTCAGCCATTGTTGCCCTTGTTCCCTTCCCTGAAGTAACCCTGAGAGGATGTTTGTTGCTGCTGCTCTCTGGGGAATGATGTGGGTGTTTCAACAGTGGTGGTTTTGGCACTACCACAAAATTGCGTGGGGAGAAAGGAGCCGCAGACAGATGGTGTTTGCAAGGCACCCACAGCCTTAGCTGGCTTTGTGTCGTTCTCCATTTTCTCCAAAATCTAATCAACCTGCATCCCAAATTGATGCTAATCTTCGAAAGGCAAGTTGAAGAGATGTCATTGCACTTCCAGTTGGAAACCAGATACGCGCAGCCAGGTCTGCCTGCAAAGCAATGTTGCTTTGTGTACTTTTTAAATTTTGAAATGGATTGTAGATATTTGTGTATGTGCACAAACTCACATACACATTTTAAAATAAACAACATATGAAGAACATGTTTCCCATACAGACTTTTTTTTGATACTGCAAACAGTTTCTTTTTGGAAAAAGCATTCCCGAAGCCCACACATAGATTGATACATTCTTCAATTATGAGTATTAATGAATATCTCACGAGGAAGATGGTCAAGGTCCTTTCAACAAGCCTTCAAGCTAGGTGCAAGGGAGCAAAAGGTGATGTCAGGGTGGACAAGGCCTTAATTTTCCAGTCTGGTCCTATACGTTAGTCAGTGCAGGAGTGATTCCAGCCTCACCAGCAACATCACCCCTTGCATGAACACAGATGGAGGGGTGGGACGACTCCATCTCCAAACAGCAAGGAGCCTAGAAATGGCAGTTCTAGACAAGCTTAAGGGTTTTCTGCTCTGAAGATGTCAAGGAGTATCGAATTGAAAGGTGTCAGTTGAAGCTTCTAACAACCACACGATATTTGGTAGTAAGTATAGAGCAGAATTTGGCGTCAGTAAACAGATACCCTTGTTATTGCAGATGCCCTGGCAGACCTGTCGATTTCCTTCTCAGCAATGGTAACGTCTTGCAGCATCTCACACCATGAATGGTACTGGTACACACAGCACTTACTCAATATGAGGGAGCTGTAACAAGGATGATTTGCACTGAAGTACAATAGTCCGACAAAAAATAAGCCAGAGTCCACTTTGGAGTAGCTGCCAATAAAAGGTAATGAAGACACTTTTCAGTTCCCAGAACATAAGGCTTCAGCAACTTGGTATCTTTCCAAGTACTGATTATCCCTGAGCCAGGAAAAGTTGTGCTTGAGTTAAGAGTCTTTTTTTTTATACTCAATGAGACCGGGATGATTCTGGACGGAATAATAAATCTCTGGAACTTCACGTCCTTGATTGTGTTGTGGTGGAACTTATACTTCCATATTTGTGCAGTACCATCTGTTGGGTACTATTGCCACCGCCTCCATCTGATACAGATGTCACCTCATCAAACCTATCAAGGCAGCACCAGTGGTCAAATGAATAGGCTGGTGAAGTCAGGTAGTGTCCTTAAGGTTTTTGCCCTTGGCATCTTACCAGAACAGATTGATTTTATGCATGTGCACCTGAAGCTTGACCACTAGTCGCCAGACCGAGTCTTGTCTCTTCATCATTAAAAGCATAGAGCTGTTCATCTTTTTTTCTTAGCAACAAACGGTTTTGCCTCCCTCGGTACCCTCCTCCCTTCGCCTTCTCCAACAGATACTTCAACCTCTTTCATTGTTTAAAGAGCTAGCCCAGTAATAATACCCACTCACTTATATGCTGTGAAGTCTCTGCTCTTCCAGGTGGCAAGGGCTATTCATCACTTGGGCCCCCGAGAACTTCCTCTCAAGAGACAAATGGTTTCTCTCCTTTGCCAAATCAGACTCGCTCTCACAGGTTCTCCACACCATATCTCCTCTCGCAGGATACCACTGCCCTCCTAGGTACTCGGTGCAGCTCTCATTTTCCCAAGTCAGCTTTTGGTAATCCCAAGTGATCTGTGCAGTCTCCAAAATATACAGATCAGTTTCTCTTTTCCTAGGTCAGATTTCATTCTCGTAGGTGCCCAGTTCATTTTCATTCATCCCAGGAGAGCAGTGCAGTTTCTGAAGGGCACAGTGAAGTCCCAAGTCTCACAAGAGACCTGTACAGTCTCCAAGGTACACAGTGAAGTCTGGCTGGTGCAATGTCCAGTGTCCACTCTCACTGACAGCTTTCCCTCACGATGGTGCGTGATGCATTTTCCTCTTCTGCCAGGAGGCCAGAGCAAACACTGCAATCTCACAAGAGACTAATGCAGTCTCTCAGGTGCAAAGTGCAATCTTCTTTTTCCCACATTCCGATTGCAGGCTCCTATTCTGCACATGCCCAGGTGAGCATACTTTCGCCCATCTGCAACAGCAGGCGCTCAATGCAGTCTCCTTTTCTCTTAGGCGCCCAGTGAATACACCACTGCCAGGTGTAAAATGACAAACAATTGGCGGTTCTCAGGCATTATTATAGCTCTCCTATATGAGCCAAATTCCATTTATGTCGTCTTTTGAAAAAAATGTTATCAATAAAAAAACATTTTCATTCTTTTTAATGTTTCTAATAACCAGGAAACTGAAATCAAAAATATACTTTTACTTTCCTTTGATACAAGTAATAAAATGGTTTACTGATTTTAAATTAATTAAAAAACATAACAACAACAAAAAAGGGTTAAATAAAGAGCCCTGGAGGCTGTGAAAAACTCTCCTCCACAGCTTTGAAACATATCTCATGACTAAGCTTTTCAGGCTGAGCAGCAAACCTAGATCAGCTAGAACTGAACCCATCGAGGGCCAGAGCACTGAAAAAGGGTCAGCATACCACGCCACATTCACAATTTACACAGCTGCTGGCCCTGCTCTGAATTAGGACCGATAAACCACTGAAAAGCAAGTAAACATGTCTGGTGATTAAGATTGAAAGTGGGTCAGAAATATTGTCCCCATTGAAGATACACGTCAGCTGGTGTTCGATGAAAGCTGGTTAGCAATCTTCTCCACAGTCACAGAAGAGGCAGAAAGGACCTCCTTTCAGAGCACAGCTAAGTCACCTGCAGTTACTACCACGTCCAGTGACTGTGATCTAACAGCTGACCAGGAAACCTTGTTTACAACCACAAACCATCTACTATACCTATGTACTGAAAAGTGGTCACCAAACCACGGTTGCTGTGAAACAGGTCAGAGGACAAAGCTCTAGTGGACAGACATCAAACCTCTCAGCATCCATGACATGCACATGATGGAACGTTGCAGACTTGCAGAATCCTCTTCACAGTTAAGACACTCATCACTGATGGTGTTCTGGCGCCTGTGCACAAAACTACCCGACCTGTACAAAAAATGTCCACTTTGGAGCGTGGTAGATAGGACAGCGAGCACCTCCCTAGCTATGAGACACACCCACTGACACACACACACACACACACACACACACACAGAAAAAAAAGGGGACCCTGATCCTCTGGTTACTAAGAAGCAACAATTATGGACTGACAATCACTCGTTTTGGATACAGAGACCTGCTTCTGACATAGACTAACTATGGACAACGGAAACTGAACAGAAAGCGTGGCTGGTACTCTGCTTGTCTGGGTTAATGCTGAACTTGGGCGGCATCTCTTGGGGCAGACTCCTGTTCCACCTCTTGCGGTCTGTGGTGAAGTATCTTCTCCTGTAGTACAAGGCAGAGCTTCCAGTTCCTTCTAAAGACAATGGTCTCATGAAGAATAGGGTTACAACATCAACTCTCTTTCAACATCATGTGGGCATAATCCCATCTCGCAGCCACTCAGATGGAGAAGTTGGTGGTGCTCCTCTCCGCTCCGTCTGCCATGTTACAGCTTTGCTCTGGATGCTATACAAGGTGAGCAATGCAAATGAACATGAAGGAAGAAGTATCCTGGAATGCCCTCAATAAGGAGGTCTCATCACACTGTACAGTCTGTACATCTCGCCACATCAGCGCAATCCTGAATGCCGCCTGCGGCACAACCTCAGAACCACACTTAAATGATAACTAATTAGGAGGTCCATCTGGGGCAGAGCCTTCTTCTGGAACATTATCTCTCTCCTTCTCTGCAATTCCTGCAGTTGATGAGGACGATGAGGAGGATGACCCCGGCGTGCCAAGTGTACGTCCAGAGTGCTTGTATGCGGAAGTGAGCTCCTGCAACTTCTCCGGGGTGGGTGGCCACTTGGCAAATCCAGGCTCATTTTGCAGAAAGATGACAGCTGTGTTGTGTACTGCTTTGTAGTACATTTCCTCTCTGAAAGAAAGAATGAATAAATAAAATTTTGAATGAAAATTTATAAAGCGCGCAAACTCCAACATCTTTACTCACTGTCACTTTAACATCATCCTTGTTCTACACATCTTTACACTGTGTCTTGCACAACTTGGGGTATCGATCCTGTCTATTAGGCAAGTTTGCGGCACTTGACCCCACCCATGAACCTTTACATACTCAGCCCTCAAACCTTTTACCTAATGATCTCCTAATGTCCATCATATGGTCCCATCCCTCCCTCCACCTCATACTCGTCACTAGGTCATCACTGGTCTCCTGTGGCCTCCAACACCTACGGTTTACCCCTTAAAGCACAGCATACAGCTTGCACTATCGCATGAAGGTATCCACCTGTATATCCAATAGCCTTCAGCTGTTGCATCCTCAAGGGGATCCACCCAACAGGTATTTTGGGTCTCTCCTTGCTGTACAAACTTGGGGCATAAAGATACAGCTCGCACTGAGACCTCAATAATTTTTTCAGCCCTAAGGTCACTACTTCACTCATGAACTGTAGCAATCCAATATTGTTTGCTATGGGGACGCACTGCCTGCTTATTCTAAGCTATGCAGCCTTCTGGTCACTCCATCCTTCTGACTGTTCACTTGCCTGATGCCCTAGTCACTCAGGTGTCTAACATCATTCTTGTTTGTTATAACACATTCTCTTATTTTTATTGTAAGAACACTCTGATCCAAGCCTCTACTGTTAAAGAATTTGAAGCACGAGCGTCATGAAACCCACCGAAGTACAATGATCAGCTGGGACTTGTGCTCTGTTCTACTAAAGCACGTGCTGCCCTCCCTATGCCTGGGTCCTTAGATGGTGCACCATTCAGTTTCATCCTCGGTGACCAGGGTTGCCACTCGTGTGGCCCTTGTGTCCACATGTTGAGGCAGCGTGGGTCTTGCACAATCACCGTGCTATCATAGTATGCAGTTAGGCAGCTACCAGACTGCATATTCTGGTGCTTGTAAATTGGAGCAAATTTCTAAGTTCTCCTCAGGGAGATGTGTAAAAAGAGGAGTAAAACGCTGTGTACTATCCATAAAGCTGTGATTTATGTTAAGGCTAGACCATTTCAAAACTTTGCCGATGAGGTGGGAGTTAAAGATGCCCAGATTCAATTCAAGTCCGCAGTGGCTATTTCTGCTGTAATGTTTACTGTCTTGTAATCATACATTAGGAGCTAACATTCAAAAGCACTGTCAATTCATCGAATGTGAAGCTTCAGGCAATCCTTTGTAATTTTAGCTTTGTGTTCACCGTACCAGCACAGACAGCAGAGTCATCTTTTGTGTTGGGAACTTAACAAATGACTGCATTTACCATTGCTTTGAGGGTAATCTTCTTTTGGGTTTTGCGAGTGTTTTCACGTCATGGCACATGTTGCAAGGAATGACAGTTCCCTTTAGTTTCCTGCAAGCTTCTCCGGAGCCAACGGAACCATGTCAGCCATGTACAGATTTTTAATTCTCATTGTTTGGCCCAAGGTGTTGAACAGTAATCTGATGAAAGGAACCATCACTTATGTGCATTTACTAAGCATAGTAGGGCGAGGCTTATTTAGTCGAAGGCTATTGTTTGAACATCTACGACTGACTTCACATGTGCATTACTTGAAGCCAATGGAACTCCTTCCTTTATTCCCCATTATTGCTGTTCTCCCGTTTCATAATACCTTCATATTTTTATATTTTCTCTTGAATATCCCATTTGTGTTATATTCTGAGATCGTTTAGAAATTAAAGTGAATCGCAGCTTGTGCATTTGTGTTTTTACATCAAATGTGTTTTTCACGGTCCCTTCCCTATATGTTTATGTTTTACAAAAAAACTCTTTAAAAAACACGAGCATTACGGAACAAGAACAAATAGAGGACGTGGAGGGTTAAAGTGCACATAATAAGGCACACCAGGAGCTCGAAGAACACCTTGCGTGTTATGTGAATGCAGAATCACAAAGCTGCAATGTTCTGAGTGTGAAGGAAGGCATGGGCCCATCGATTAGTAAGTGGCCAGCCAAATATGCAACTTAATCTACCTGCAGATTCTTCACCATGATCCTGGTTCCCTGGTTCAGCAAACTTTCAGCAATACTAGTTCACTAGTGCTGGTGGTGTCGTGGACCCGTGGTGAAGCAGATTCATTGAGTCACAACCAGCACTGAGGTCCCTTTCACCTATTAGTCCTCAGTGGAAGTTTTCCACGCTCCACGACGCTGGAAAATTCTCCTGCCCACCGCCCTTACCTGGGCAAAAAGATGAGGCCACAGTGGGGGTGGAGGTGTGACCGCTGGACTGCACAGTAACATTTAAAAAATCATTGGCAAAGCCAATAGGTTGTGCCTATACAAGAGTTACTGGCCTGGCAATGTGTTTGGTGTGGAGTGCCAGAGTGGAGTGGGGGAGTAGTGTCGTAGATTGGATTTGTTGCAGTACAGTGTTGTAGAATGCAGTAAGGGAGCAGAGGGTCTTAGAGTTGAGTACAGGGGAGAGAGGTCAGTGGCAAAGAGGGCCTTAGAGAGCAGTATCATAGCGTGGTGTAGAGTGAAGTGGATTGGATTTGGGTAGAGTGGGTGGATACAGTGGACTGGGGTGTACTGAAATGGGTGAGGTGGATTGGACTGGGTGGGGTGGATTATACTGGAGTCAGGTGGACTGAACTGGGGTGGGGTGGACTCTGGTGAATGGACTGGAGTGGGATAGGGTGGATTGGACTGGGGTGGATTGGAATGGACTGGAGTGAATTGGATTGAGTGCGGTGTATTCGATGGGGTGGACAGTGGGGTGGATTGGAGTGAAGTGGGGTGGGCTGGATCTGAGTGGGGTGAATTGAGGGGGATTGCACTGGAGTAGAGTGGGGTGAAGTGGACTGGTGTGCAGTGGATTGGAGCGGGGTGGATTCGATTGTAGTGGGGTGGGGTGGACTTTCTGAAGTGAGGTGGACCTTTTGGACCCAGGGAATTGTGTGGTGTGAATTGGACTGGAGTGGGTTGGATTAAGGTAGTTTGGCATGGGGTGATTTGATTGGAGTGGGGTGAATTAAGGTGCACTGGATTTGACTGGAGTGGGTGGATTAAGGTGAACTGGATTGGAGTGGGATGAATTTAAGTGGGGTGGACTGGAATGGGGTGGAATTGATTTGAGTGGGTGAGTTCGAGGGAGTGGGGTGGGTTGGATTGGAATGGAATGGGGTGGAGCACCCTGGAGTGGGTGGATTGGACTGGACTGGGGTCGATTAGACTGAGTGGGGTGAATTGGACTGGAGTAGAGCAGACTGAGTGGGGCAGATTGTTTTAGATTGGAGTGGGGCAGACAGGTTTGGAATGGATTGGGCAGACAGGTTTGGAATGGAGTGGGGCAAGTTGTTTTTGGATTGGAGCGATGCAGATTGCTTTGGATTGGGAAAGACTGGAGTAGGGTAGATTGTTTAAGATTGGAGTGGGGCAGATTATTTTGGATTGGTGTGGGGCAAACTGGAGTGGGGCAGATTGTTTTGGATTGGTGTGGGGCAGATTGTTTTGGATTGAAGTGGGGCAGATGGTTTTGGATTGGAGTAGGACAAACTGGAGGGGCAGATTTGAGTGAGGTGGGCGGATTGGATTGGTGTGGATTGGGGCGAGTGGTCTGGATTGGATTTGGTGGTGTGGATTGGGTTTAGTGGGTGGGGTGGGTGGATTGGCTTGGATTGGAGTGGGGAGAACTGGATTCAAGTAGGTGGATTGGGGAGTACTAAACTGAGTTAGTTTCGTTTTTGTAAAATGGGGTCATTTCTGAACATGGTGTATACCAGTTTTAGCAACTGTTTTGTGGTGCTTACTATCATGGCGTTCACTGGAAGAAATGCCAGACCTCTTGTGCAACTTGTGGTGCCGAGACTGTGTGAATTCCTTTCTACAGGACGGTCGGATCTGAAAGGTTCTTAGACATGGATATTCTCATTTCCTTGTGTGAGGTCATAAAAAATGTGGCCTTTCTTTTCCTTATGTCCTGACGCACAAGGTCACAGAGCCCAAAAGTCTTTTCTTTTTGGTTGCATGTTTGACACCACTGGCAACAACAGTACAAATCGCCAGAGAAACTGTATTGATTCAGCCTAGGGTTTAAAAACATAGACCTTAGCATGACATGACCATAAAAGATTTGAGTTTTTCAAATAACGCGAACTGAGAAAACCTGTATATCTAATGCTAAAAATACAAGATCTGATGTATATAGTACCAGTAGCACCATTAAGAGCTTTCTTCCACATATAGCCCAGCAAAAATTATTGCTGCAAAAGTGCTGGTGAGCTGGCACTGCTGACAACTTCCAGTGATTGGGGAGCTCACTAGAACTGGTGACAGTGTTTAATTCAGGAGAGCTGATGATGACGGAGTGTCGAACCTGAGCCTTGAGCAAGTGAGCAGCTTCTGAAGTAACGAGTTATCTGTGCCTGCATTTAACATATTCACCAGACATAAATGACGCTCTCCAACTGCCATGGCCAGGGGAAGTTACATTTCAGTTTAAATACATTATCATTCAAAGTCACTTAAAGTTGAATTTACCAATAAGGCGACAACTGAAAAAGTGTCTGATTTTCCCAGTAGGGTATCTGAGAAGAGGGGCTCTCAGATCTACTGCAGGATAACTTGGAACAGCTGTATGCAAGGGAGAGAGAGGGCAATAAGACTCAGGCTATACAATTCTAGTTTCAGTTGCTTAGTAGAAAGAATTAACAGGATGATTAAAGATAGTATCCTGATGGACAAGTCTAGTAGACTGCTTTGGAATGAGGTGATGGAATCAATGGTCCTGTGGCATAAATTTCGGCCAATTAGTCTGTAACAGAAATGATTCCATTTGTTCTTATAACACGTAGGCTACTACCAGTGTTCCAAGGTGAATCCCAATTGAGCAGGCAGTCTCTGTAGATCTAAAAGTTGTGTCATCATGTGACAGTGAGATGACAGAATTATATAGTATGATGGTAATTTTCATGCAACTAAGGCACTGTAACATTTTGTTTGGCACCAAAGTAAACAAGTAAAAAGTCTGACAAATAAACCTAAAATAAACCTAAACTCATCCTCAGTGGGCACCACCAGCCAAAGGGGCTGATGTTAATTCAATTATAGCCGTTTTGGGGTTTGTGTCTCGGCCCCAGAACGTGCTAGGGCTATTTACTTTTCCTTGTGATGCTTAACCATATTTTGTTCATCTAGCTTTCCTATATAAATAAAAAGTAATTGGTTTTCAAAGATATTTCTCTAGCTAAACATTGTTTTATTTAGTGTAATTATCTGTGTCAGGCAACTATGGAGTTCCAAAAGCCTTCTGCCATAACCTTTGATTGGTTAGTCATGCTACGCCCGGTAAATCAAGTGTGGAAAAGGAGTCGTCTGGTTATCCAATTAGAGTGTAAAAGTATGCAATGACCTGAAACACTAGTGATAAATGGCAGTACCCACCTTGAAAAATTTCAGACTTCGGACCTAAAGAAAAGGTTTCACGAGAAACGTCTCTCTTTAAAACCTGTAGTCCAATTCCTACTCCAGTAAATGTCCTACCTTTTTAACTTTTCCAATGATTCTCTGAAATAATGATCACTTATCCTGTGCAGCCATCTCCTAGTAAAATCGGTTAATCTGCCACTACTATCCATCCCTAAATTACTAACTTCTACTTAAAGCTGGATACCCACATCAGCTCATGTACATTGCCTCAATTTACCAATTCTCGAGTCAAAATCTGGTCATTAACTGTGATGTTGCTAAATTCCAATGTTGTCTCAACCTCGTCTTCTCTCACCTTTACTTCTTATTCATACTTGTTGATCTTTATTTAGTTGGGAGTTTTACACTGGGCTGCACAACGCCTATTGGATACTGCAGAGCACTGAAGAATCTGAATTAAAGTGTAGGGCTGTAGAATCCTGGGGTGCAGTTGGCCATACGACGACTTCTAGCAGATATTCCTCAGTAGCTATCATCATTTCTGTGGAATAGCCAAAGGCTGTTCGAAATACTTTTTTTTTTTTTTTTTTTTTTTTTAAAGAGTTTCATGAAGCCCTGTCAATTGGGCTCTGCATGCGAGGTTGAGGTCAAAGCATTCCCAGATTCTGGACCTCAAGTTCTTGGAGATCTGCCTCCATGCTTTTTCCATCAGATGTATTGTTGAGTTATTTGTTGCAGTAATACTAGAACAGTGTTTACCTCTCAGTACATGGCGTTGTCCTCCTGTTCACTGACTACCTCTACTAGTTCATCTCTTTGCCTTCACGTCCCGTTTATGCTTAAGTCTCTATGTGTTCATCCATTTGCCACCTTTACCCATGCATCCCTGCTCCTCTTACCCTTCTCCCCCTTCGCCCATTCATCTCTGGGACACTTCTTATTGATCATCCGCGTTTTTCTTCTTCCTGATAATCAATAGGCTGCATGCACCTAAACATATGCTGTTCTCCTCCGACAATTCATTGCTTAGTCTCCTCCAACCATATATTTCCAAGCTGTCTCCCAGATTTATCCACGGAAATGTTTAGGGAACTGGTAATGTCCATTTCTTCTGGTTCCCCGTTAGACCCTATTCCACACTGGGTCTGGAATGACAAGGCAGATAACCTTCTCCCGGGCATGTTAATGGTGTGTAATCAATCTCTGACTACAGGGATAGTCCCGCTTATGTGGACGAAAGCACTTGTTAAACCATTGTTGAAAAAGCCGACAGCTGATATCAATGACCCCAGAAACTATAAACCCATTTCTCAATTTCCATATCCACAAACAATTCTTGAGAGATATGTTAGCAGGAAACTAACAAAATTCCTGGAGGAAAATGAGATGTTGGAAAATGAACAAACAGGTTTCAGAGCTGCACATGGGACAGAGACAGCATAATCCATGCACTAGATGAGATGAGAATGACAGCTGATGAGGGGAAAGGGGTAGCACTAATCTTATCAAACCTATCGGCTGCCTTCAATACTGTCGACCATTGCAGTCTCTTGGACAGGCTGAAGGAGACTGTAGTGGAAGGTAAATTATGGGATGGGTTGTAGTCTTATCTAACTGACGGATTAGGGGCGACCTCATTACCCTCTTTCCAATCTGAGTTTATAAAGTTAAAACATGGGGTCCCACAAGAATCAGCAATACATCCTATTTGTTTTAATACATATTTGCAGCCCGTACTGAAATTGATTAGATCCTATGCGATCTCCTTTGTTAACTATGCTGACAACACTCAGATTATCACATCTTTGGATAATAACAGTACTTCTCAAAAACAGAGACGACACAACTGTTTGTTTGAAATGGCTAGATGGCTCAAACAGAATAAATTAAAATTCAATGAGAAGTAAACTGAATTTCTGTGCTGTAGACTGGCGAAACTGATCTTTCGTCTCCCAGGAAGCATGTGGCCTTGGAATGCAACTGATAGTTTGGATACTGCCCAAAGTGTATGGAATCTTGGAGTGCTAATGGACGAAAACCTTAAACTGAAAAATCATTTAAATAAAACAGTGGCAACTTCCTTTGGGTTGCTGAGGAATTTCAGGAAAATTGACAGCCTCTTACACCAACAAGTTAGGAAGCAAGTGATACAAAGGGTAATACTCAGTAGACAGGATTATTGTAATGCGCTATTAGGAATTCACGATTATTTTTTTAAAAGGATACAAAAAAACCACAGCTAAACTGGCATTTAATAAATCCAGGTTTGGCTCAGCGTTGGGAGTCCTTAGAGAGCTGCACTGGCTGCCAATAAAGGAAAGAATTGTGTTTAAATCTCTATATTGTTTGTAGAGCTCTGAAGGGAATTGGTATGGCACTTTTAAAGAAAAAGGTGTGCCATTACGGATCGCAGATACAGCTACGGCCGACTTCTGCAAATCTGATCCTTGTTCCCAGATTTAGGAGGCTGAAGTACGGGGGCAGATCGTTTCAGTTGAAAGCTGCTCAATTGTGAAATAAATTACTGCTTACTCTTAGGAATGAACAAAATCCTTTCAGCTTCAGACGAAGGCTTAAAACTTGGCTCTTTCCTAAATACTAGCAGAGATAAAACCCTAAGTGGAAAAACTCTAGCTGCTATGTAGCATTTTTCAGTTGTTTCTATTGGTTCTCAGCGCCATGATACCTGTGAGGTGAACGTTGCACTTAATAAATGCAGATTAATACTAATAATACTCCAGACACTCATTCCCCGGCCACCTGCTTCTTCAAATGTCTTAATTCCTGGGGCTTCTCAGCACTTCTACAACCACAGACCACCTTCTCATTTTCATGGTATGCCTACCTCTTCTAATGTTCATCATTCTAGCGTGTACCTGGGATGCAATGGGAATCATCCTCTTTCTGTTTACCACTAGGTTGTGCCCTCTTTCTGTTCAACAGTGGGTCACCCGGCCTATTCATCCCTGTACTGCCTCTTCATCCAAGTGTGTTGTCCACATCATGTTGATCCCTTCACCAAAACGTCCTTACATTGTTGGACTGCACCCTCCACCTCCTTCCTTTACCCCAGAGGCCTTTCCAGTTGACAGGTGTCCTCTAGGAGTGTAGCCCTGTGCTCCATCCTTAATCTTCCTGGGCCTTTTGCAGCTCCTGTTCATTCATAGGCTTTCTCCTAACCAACAGGCCACTGCCTTCTACTAGTCATACCCAACCACTGCTCCCCTTCTGGTCATTCATTGGCAGCAGCCTCTTCCTCATCTTGTTCATCCCCTTGCCTGTTCTGTGATTTGTCCATGGGAACCTGCTGATCATCTTGTTTCTCTCCCTGTTCATCCCATGATCTCTGAGTTGATCCTCCAACCATTCATCAATGGACCATAATTTCCTCTTCTCTGATCTTTGTATGTCTCCTGTATGTCAATAGCCTCCCTGTGCAAATCCCTGGGATACCTCCGCCTCATATTCATTCATTTATACCCAGTCTGTACACCCCTTTGTGGCCTCCTCCTCTTGTCCACACCGTAGGCCTCTGTATCTTCCTGCTTATCAGTAGGCCCCTTTTAACTTCTAGTTCTTCTTAGTCTTTGTCCTATTGTTTATTTTTGGATGTCTCCTGCACATATCCCCATCTGCCACGTCCTTGCCCTTTGGTTGTTCATCCCACAGCTGGCTCCACTTTGTTATTTTCATTACTAGCTCTCTTCCACCTACTCTTCCCTCCACTGGTGCTGGCTCCTGCTCATGGCTGGAACCTCTGTGTCATTACTGAGAACCACACAGGACAACCTGGCCCTTGCTGTTTCTCAACAGGTATGAGCATCACCTTGTTCCACCGTGAAATATCTAGGTCCAGCATATGGCCCACACACACACCTTACTATGCCCACACTCTTCCATACATCAGTTGATCAGTAGGAGATAATGCACGACTGGGTAGGAAAATGCTCTACAGAAGAGAAAGAAAAGTGCTTTAAAGTTGAGTACTTTTTGCAGACATGCTGGGATCCACTGCGATATTCATGATCGAAGGCCGGTAGTGCAAGTTGATGTCTCTTGAACTTGCTCTCTTCCATACGGGTCAGGGCTGGAGTTGGTGGGTCTCGCCACTCTGGAATGAAGATGATAAAGGACAGTGGTTCTTTGGAACTCTCCAGCAGTTTCTGAAAGGAAAGATCAGAGTAAAAGAATGTATTATAATGAATATTAAAAAACATACATGTTTAAATAACATAAGTGGGCAAAATAAGGACAGAAAACTCTAAAAAGAGAATGCTTCAACAGTCAGGACGTGTAAGAATGTCTGGTGGTTCTGAGAATAGGTAAGGATATCTTGAACATCCATTACAAAGACCTGTCCAATGCAATCAGCTTGAGGTACTAGAAAAATGGCATACATAGTAATGTGCCATTCTCCTTCGATTTTGTTCCTGGAAAGCTAAAGGCAAAGTGCTGGGATTTTGCATCCTTTGCTGTTGCAACAAGGTTGATTTTTAGTGTTATCCATTCAGGGACTTCCCCAGCACTCATTTTATTTTAAGTACCTTTCTTATTTTTGCTATAGGAAGTTGCTCAACTCATCCAAATGTATATCTGACATATTAATTACATGGACAACCAAGATGCTGGTCTCTTCTTGCCATGTTAGATAATGTCTGCCTGTATCAACACATTTAATGGGTGGAAGAAATAATTTCCTACCATGAATTTCAGAATGCTCATGTGCTATACCCACTTTGTGAGAGACTACTTTCCTTGGATAGGCAAGTGCACAGCACAGATCACTAACCATACACAAATGAGTGTGAACAGGAATTGATTAAGGGAAGGCTCGTGAAATGGTAACCGTAATAGGCCATTGTTTCACTGGCATCACTAAAAGGCTCTATGGCGACTCATAGAAGTGTCAGTTTGCTATCCCAATCTTTTGTCTTCTGGAACCAGGTGTCCTCATTATGATAGATGCCCTGCCCAATAGATAAAGGAAGTTAAGGCACAACAGCCTATTTTCCTAACTGGACTTACAATGTGAATGATGTTTTTTGAGAAACGCTAACGCTTCATCTTAATTCTTCTATGTTTCTACAATGTTTGATTTCTGTGACCTTATAATGCAGCCAAAATATCAATTTTTAAGATTAACGTTTTATATATTTTAATGTAGCCGATTCTGAATGTAGTCAAACCAAAAGCAACCTTTGTCACGTTGTTGAAGGTGTTGCTTCAGCTTCAGATATGCCTTGTTAAAATGAATGTTTTTCCTTGCTCCTTCAGATGTTAATTGCCGATATGGTTAAACAGTTAAACAGTAGGTTCAGAGATAACCATATTAGATATCCGACACTTTTTGGTGCAATGCCTAGGATCGTGTTCTCATTTCCAAGCCATTGCTGTGGGGCATTGGGAGTGGCGAATCTATTATCTGCAGTCATCCATGAAAGATAGAGGAGAATTCCTTTTATAACGGAATAATAGTTCCTGGTTAGTCCATGGTGATTTGCGGCAAAAGGAAAACTCTAAAAACACATGAGCTAAGTTCAGCTCCTGCAACACAAATAATTATTTTGACCCCTGCTACAAAACCATCAAGAGAAGAGGTATTTCTCTAGTTTGCATACCTCCCCAAGTCCCTCCCCCCCCTCCCTCCCGACACACACACACACACACACAGATGTTGTGCTTTAGAATACTTTCCCTGCTTTGGCAAGGATGCTAGAAAAATGGTATTAGACCTTTTAATTGAAGTAAGAGGAAAACGCTCTGAAGCAGTCCAGAATGTGCTGGGTGGGTACACAAACGAACAAAGAAAGAGGGAAGCATACTATTGTAAGAATTTCTTACCTCAAAATGCGTAACCATGGCATCCATCAACTCCTCACAGAATGGAGGGTTTGCCTCAAAGGATCCACTGACCGGGAAGAAATCTAGGCATGGCCTGGAAAAACCAAATGACAATATCAAGAGAGCAATCTGGGAGGTGTGTGCGCGTGTGTGTACATTTGGGAAATAAAGAAAAGGATATGAAAGACTTGGGAAAAAGCAAATAGTCTGTAACTGGGTAATGGCAAAAGAAAGTCTAGTCTTGATTAGTTCTAATGCTGTGGAGGCCAATGGGTAGAGAGCATGAGAAAAAGGACCACCTAAGTTCTGTGAACATGGACTAGGTGTGCATTAATCTACTAAGATCATGAGGCATGAGGGAGAGGACTCAGACTATGAAAATGGCACAGAAATGCATAGAAGTTAGAGACTATAGGGATTGCTACAAAGAGGATATTGAGCCTGAGCCTTGGGGCAGAAAATGTATGTATTGTGTATCTGGTGTTAAGAGGAAATCTCAGCGCCCGAGGAAAGGCATTGAGTGTAGAACTAGTGGGAAGCTGCACTATCGTTTCAAGTC